>NC_049222.1:94218702-95468702 GCF_011100685.1 Canis lupus familiaris | reverse complement strand
GAGGTTCCTGCTGCTCTCACAGGCTTATCTTATTTGGGGCCGTCGAAAGCACATCACTCAAAGACAAAGACTTTTGCAGTTCACCTAACCTTTCAGGATATGAAGGTCACAGGTAAAAGGGCACAGACACTTTATGCTATATTTTTCTTTGTCTCAGAAGAAAGAATACTTAATTGAGAGTCTTCCAGGTTCTGGATTCCTAAATCCACTCAGCACTAACAGAGGGGCCTGTCTCTGAGCAAAGGAAAGGCCATGCAAACTAAGGTTTAACAGAGGACACCTACAAAGCTAGAGAATTTATATTGGTTTTCTTCACTTTAACTTCACAAGAGCCATATAAAATAGGTATTTTTAGAAAAGATTTTACTTATTTGAGAGAGAGAGAGAGAAAGAACATGAGTGGGGTGAGGAGGGGCAGAGAGAGAGAGAGAAAGAGCATGTCAACCAGACTCCACACTGAGCATGGACCCGCTATAAGGGGCTCAATCTCATGACCCTGAGATTATGACCTGAGCTGAAATCAAGAGTTGATGTGTAACCAACTGAACCACCCAAGTTGCCCTACAGCATTCATTGTTTTCAACAATCTGGAGATAAGATGGATTTCCACTCAAAGTTTGGTTTGGTTGTCAAAAATGATGATACCACACACACACACACCCCCCAAGAGAGTTTGAAAAGGTTTATACTTATATATGAGACTTTCTGGGGAAAGCAAGGAAGGCTTCCCAAGTTGGTCTAAAAATGGCTTGGAGTTTTTATGGTGTTTAAGGCTTGGGCGTGGGGTTGAGAAGAAGATCTTGGCATGTGACCTGAATGTCTCACCTGTACAAGAGAGGGGCCACTGGCATTTCTTATTCATTTGTCCAGATAGGGGCACAAAAGGAAGAAAGAAGAGGGGCTTGAAAGCCTCAAACATTAAACAAGGGGGTCAGACTCTATTACACCCTAGATTCTAACAATTCATAGGTATGCAAGAAAAAGGAAGATATATAAAAGAGTGTAATAAAAAAATAAGTGATACTAAATAAAAAATAATAAAACAATAATAAATAATAAATAAATAAATTTAAAAAGTGAGATAGGCAATAATAAAAATAAGTGAGATAACCCAAATGCCATGAATGAGAACATGGATCACCAAATTGTAGACATCCTCATGAAGGAGTATAACACAGCTGTGAAAAGAAATGTACTATGATTCTACAGGACAAAGCAGAGAGATCTTCATAAAGTATTTTGAGTGAAAAAAGTCGGATGATATTCATTATAATATCCTTTTTAGAATGTTCAAGAACAAGCAAAATCAGGAAATGAGTATTGGGGAACATCATTGAAGAGATGTGCCTGCTTGGGGCACCTGAGTGGCTCAGTCCATTAAGCCTCTGCCTTGGGCTCAGGTCATGATCTTAGGGTTCTAGGATTGAGTCCTGCATTAGGCTCTCTGCTTGGGGAGTTTGCTTCTCCCTCTGCCTTTCCCTCCTGCTCATGCTTTCTGTCTCTCACTCTCTCTCTGTCAAATAAGTAAATAAAATCTTAAGAAAAGAAAAGAAAGAAAAGAAAAGAAAGAAAAAAAGAAAAGGAAAGGAAAGGAAAGGAAAGGAAAGGAAAGGAATGGAACGAAAAAGAAGAAAAAAAGAAAAACGACAAGCAAAGAAACACAGAAAGCAAGAAAAGAAACAGAAAGACACAACGTACTGCATGAATTGAAGCCCTGCCACATAAAGACCCCCACCACCCCAAGACCAACGCCACCACTCACCCCATCACGCCCACCTACCCGACACCGAAAAAAGAAAAAAGAAAAGATGTGCCTGCTGATTGACCCATGAGCTGGACCCAGACAACTGGATTCACCCCCTCTCTGTCCTTGGAATGTGGGTCCCACTTGCCTTTCCCACTCCCAGAGGCTGCTCCAAGGACATGACCTTGAGATAGCAGTGTGGCATGGAGACCATCTGGATGGTCTACGTGACTAAACCCAGTTAGGGCCTCCTTGTAAACATTTAAGATTTGGCAGGCAGATTAGGGACCCATTCATCCTTCTGCTGCCCAAGACAAGCCTGATATATGAGTTCCCTTTACTTATTACAACCATCGTCTACCAACCTGGAGTGCCCTGCCTCTTTCTTTAATCTATTCCTGGCCTCCATATAGGGGCCAGTTTCAGATCATACCAGCTCCCAGAGAATTACCCACCTAACAATAAGTTATTTATTTCACTTTTTAATATTTATTTAAGTAGGTGCCACATCCAGCATGGGGTCCAATGTGAGACTCAAACTCATGACCCTGAGACCAAGACCTGAGTTGAGATCAAGAATCAGACACTTAACCCACTGAGCCACCCAGGCACCCCCAAGACAGGTGCCCATATTGAACAAAGGAGGACATTGTGAGGGAAAAACACATTGGCAACTACGTTACTTTTCGGGTTCTGATTAGCTTGCAAGGCTGTGATTTGCTTTATTTTTACATGAATGTTTTAATATTCATTAAAATATGATTTGTTAACAAATCCATTCAAATAAACAAAATTAAGTTAAAGTCAGGCCAACACATGAACCGGTGATTGCTGGAATGAGAGGTGGACATAAACTATCCATTCAGATGAAGGAAAATCGAGATTGTTCTCACTATCTTAAGACTCTTTTAATAAAAGGGAGGCTAAGTTTCCACAAGCTTCATTTAGGGGCCCTGAGCGGCACAGATGCAACTGTGCCACTGGACGGGAGTCTGTAGGGCTCAGGCTCTGCGTGACCTTCCCTGCTCCAGGGACCCTGCCCCAGGTGGCACCCATTATCTCCCCTGCAAAGCCCTTTCCAATCTTGCACCATATGTATGCATTTTACCATGTGTGCTTTTATCTCGGAGGATAGTGTGCATAGTTTATAATCTCCTGGCTGTAATCCATTTACCTGTCATGATCCTGGGACTGTGACGCATGCGGTGGATTCTCCAGGAGGCCCCTGTCGGCTGTCAGGATCCCCCAAACTGCTCCTGGAGGGAGGACAGAGGTGCCACTCAGACCCAACCATGAAGGAACATTCTTGCAGAGGTGCGATCCACGTTGGAGTACTGGCAGCATGCTTTTTT
The DNA here is from genome assembly GCF_011100685.1 of Canis lupus familiaris. Taxonomy (NCBI): domain Eukaryota; kingdom Metazoa; phylum Chordata; class Mammalia; order Carnivora; family Canidae; genus Canis; species Canis lupus. The sequence continues at coordinate 95,465,606 of NC_049222.1, read as the reverse complement.
TATTTACCGTTTCAGTGTAATTCTTTATAAAGGACAGAGAATAATGATTTAACCCCAGGAATCCATGAAGATGGGGACAGGGAGAGTTGGGACACCTCCTGAGAATTAAATTGCCTTTTGGTTCTAGGTTCTGTGGATTTTTATTTGGTCCAATATAAACAACACCACGAGAATAGCTTTTGTTTTTTTGTAATTACAATGCTGCAGCCTGCCCCACTTTGGGGGGGGGGGCGGGCTTCCTTAGATTGAGTGGGTTATGTCGTAATTACCTCTACATCCTGAAGCGGCATACAAGCTTAAAATAAATCACATTTCATTTTTGTTTGCTTCTGTTAAGATGTCAGTAGGAAAGAAAATTACTCTCTAATGACTTTTGAACTAAAAGTAATGAATAAATAAAATAAATAATAATATTTGATTATGTAGCCATTGTGTGCGCAGATTTTTTTTGGTACAGGCATCTGAAAAGTCATAATGAGACTTAAAACGCTCTCATTCGCTTATTTCAACAGATGTCAATTTACATTTTGGAATACGCTCACCATGCTCAGAATATGGCAGATATAATCACAAACACCAAGAATAATTCTGGAATCTTCCCAGAATAATTTATGGAAACATTAAATCGTGCTCCTTCTACCCACACCCTCCCCTCCTCTCTCGTTTTATTCTGGTAAAACCCAGCTTTGTCAATCCTTGCCTGGGGCTCCCCACTGGACTTCGTGCACCAGAAGCCCAAGGAAGGTCAGTCTCCGGGAGTAATTTCTGGTTTATCCGAGGGCGAGGGAGACAGTGGAGCAGTAGGGGCAGGGGACAGCAGCACCCAGGGAGGTCGTGAGAGTTCAGCAGGATGGTGGTGTGTGCACCTGCAGAGGGGCACCAGGGTTGGGGCCCCTGGAACTCAGCACTGGGCAGCGGGAGCCTCGGTGTCACTCTGGAAGCTGAGGGGGTGGGCACTGCAGCCTGGAATCTCACCCAAGTGGGTTTATGGAAAAACAAACAAACAACAAACAACCCAACATAAAACACTGTAACATTTCCTGCAGCCCACGTGTTGGAAGTTGAGGCCGACACCTGTTACCCGACCTGCGCGGCTCTGAACAGCCTCATGTCTGCAGGTGGCCCTCCTTCTGTGTCACCCTCGGAGCTGGGATCACCAGTGGACCGGGCACCGTTCCCAACAGCTCCTGACTCCATATTCCAAATTGCAACCACATCCTCTGTCCTTCCAGCTCAACTGCTTCGGCGTCCCTGCCTCAAGTGTGTCTATGTCCCCAGAAAGCTGAACCCAGAGCTTCGGGACTGGTTTTGGGCCATAACGTTGCCTCGATTTTCCTCCTGGTTCAGGTGAGGCTCCCCCCGGGCGGCACCCACTAGCTATCTCCCTGGTGCGAGCCCTCTGCGGTTTGGAGCCTGGGTGCCCCCAGGTACCTGCCTGCCCCCTAGACGGGACCCCACTGAACCCGCATGGACACCGGCCTGTAACAAGGCAGCAGGAACAGCTCCAGTTCCTGGGCTCCCCAGACCCTCCCTAAGCTTTGGCGGGTCCTCAGCAGGCAGGACACTCACCTGTGCTTGCAACCCTAGCACCCTTCCCGCAGGCTGCTTGCTCAGTGCCTGTGACAGCTCTCCACCCACGAGCTGGTGGTTTTGCCTCCCACTTAATTAAGAAAATAGGAGCATTTGTAGTAGTCCTGCAAGTCCTCCAGGGACTGGCCACCGCAGGCATCCTCTTCCATCCTTTCAAGGATACAGTTCCCTCCTCCTGCCCAAGACAAACCTTTCCCCCCTGTCCTGGGTCCCTTGGCCACCCACAGCTTCATGAACTCCTCCCGTTTTCCATTAGTTGTGCTCTTCTTCCTGGCATCGCTGGAAGTCCTCTCTAAACTGGATGATTCCCAATGCAACACAGGCATGTGCCAGCATCTTTTTAAAAAATCCGTGGTAAAACCACCCATCCCCACTCTTCTACTGTCCAAATTCTCTTTCGCCTCCTCAGGAAAATTTTTATGCAACAACCATCCACGTTTGCTATGTCAACTTTCTCCACCCTCTCTTAATTGCGCCCCCCCACCCCCCCTTCTCGGCTCTGGCATGTGTCCCAGCCCTCCTGTGAAGTGACGTGGCCACCGATGATGGGCCTCCACATTGCCCAGCACAGGGGACACATGTCCCCCTCATTGGACTCAGCCCATCTGCTGTGACGCACCCAGTGAAACACTCTTGCCTTCTGAAAACATTCGCCCATTGCACTGGGAAACAAATGAACACCCACCAAATGAGGACAAGCTATTTATTCAAGCTCGCTGGAGCGAGAAGACTCAGCCACCGCGCCTTGGGTCTGGCAGAGACTCAAAGGCAGAGGGGCATGCGGGAGAACTTGGTAGAGGAGATCTAGGAAGGTTCAGGTGTGCCCTGTGCCCGGAGCAGCAGCAGTGGTGTGCGGGTGGGGGAATCTGGAGGCAGCTAAGCAGCAGGTGCACATCCCGGGGGATGGATGTTAGGGGAGCATATGTGGCTTTCTCTGGCCGGTCCTAAGTTGGAAGTGGGGGGAAAAAGAGGAAAGCTGCCACTTTTTAGTTAAGTCCTAGCCATTTTGGCCTCACTGTTATGGGAATTATTGTTGGGCTTCCTGTATTGTTTACAGACTTACAAGTCTGACTTGTAGCAGGCTGCCTCCCTGGGCCAGTTATAGAGAAGGGGTTGGCTTCCTTGGTAGATCACTGGGGTTTTGAGTCAGAGTTTTATTTTTATACCTGGTCTGGCCATCCATGGCCTGTTCAGATATTTGGTCTCTCAGTGTCTCCCAGAGTCCTGTATTCTGCTGACTGCCATCCCCAGCTGTCCTTCTCAATGGACTTTCTGGTGCCCGCCCTTCCGTAAGTAGTGAAATATCTTGTGGATGAGTCCTGCATCCCGAGTGGTCTCCTTTTTTCTCTTTACATACCCCTTTCTTGGTGACCTCCTGTAATCCTGCACCTTTTAATTGAGTTTAGTAGGTTGACTTCCTGTAAGCCTGTGTTTTCCAAGAGCACCCAGTTTATTTCTGCAGTTCCCCTGGAGCTCCTGATCTGGATGCGCACCTGCCTGCTTCACTTGCCTGAACTTTCCCATTTCACCCACGAAACGCCCAAGGTTACTGAACAGTTGTCAAACTCGGACTCCAAGCTACTTCTTTTGGTTTTCTATCCTCAACGTTCTCAGTGGCCTTTTGAATGTTCATTATTTATGAACGATTAGTGATTTGGGAAGCAACTTGAGAAGATGAGAGGGAATGCCAAATATGCCACGTGTGTCTTTGAAAGGTGAGAGAGCTGCACACACCAATCTGCTTCCCCTCGGTGTCTCCTTGGGGATGCACAGCTGTGGCTCCTGTTCGGGCCCTGGTGGCCCCTGGGTGCTCCTGGGTGATGTTTCTCAGGTGGCAATGGGTGTGGGAAGAGACTGGGAGGGGAGATAAGTTGCATTGAAGTCAGGGAAATCATTGTTTTTGTTCTGTATCTTTAAACAGGTGCACATTGGAAATGTTCCTTTTAATCAAAATCAAAAAAGTGATACCATTTTTGAGGGAATCTCATTTAAATATAGCTTCTTCAGACTACTCTAATTTTTTTTTAGTAAAAATAAGTCTTTTGAGTCATATCACATCTTAGTGATGACTGTCACTGAAGGTTACACTTTTAGGGGCAAGGAAAAGAAACGGACTCTTCATTCTTTGACATGCTGCTCCCTCACCTGGATATCCTTTCTCCTCACTCTGATTTTGACTTCCCTAATTTTATTTTATTTACTTATTTTTAAGAATATTTTGTTTTTTCATGAGAGACACAGAGAGAGAGGCAGAGACACAGGCAGAGGGAGAAGCAGGCTCCCGGTAGGGAGCCTGATGTGGGGACTTGATCCTGGGACCCCAGGGTCATGCCCTGAGCCAAAGGCAGGTACTCAACCACTGAGCCACCCGGGCGTCCCTGACTTCTCCCATTTTAATTGATTGCTGAAAGCCCAGTTAAAATTTCACATCCCTTGAAAGCCTTTCTAGATCCTTTAAGTCACGTGCTCCTCCCTAATTATGCCCTCATTTCAGTATTTATGAACCGTCACTTCTATGTTCTGTATAGATGTCTGTCAACTTCATTGGACTGTGACCTTGAGGACTGGTGGGATGCCTTATTCATCTTTGGACCAAGTTCAACACTTGTCCTGGTTCAAAATACCAAGTAGAATGCATCCATTGACTTGAATTACACCAAATCTTTGTTCATTTAAAATTCACTTTTTTAGGTCTACAGGTCCTAAGCGGCATAGGGACACAATATCATTTATAAGTAAAAAATTCGTGAATACATTTACGAAATCCATTTCCTCTCAGCTTTCCTTCACTCAAAACGGAAGAATTGATACCTATCTGCCAGGTCAGATATTTGATTAATTCTTTTTAGTAGTAGGATGGTGCCAATATCCACCAAGCAGAGCAATTGCAATGAAATTGCTTGCTGGGAAAATAACCTCTTTAAGGAAGGATGGTGGGACTTGATGGAGAGGCAGCTGCGGGGTTGGGGGAGGAGAAGCAGAGGTGCATGAGCAGCCTCTCCAGGAAAAGAGGGAGGACCAGATGGAAAGTAGAGTGGTTCTCTTCTTTCCAGCCAGGGCAAGGAGGTGGTGTTGAATGAGGATGTCCCAGCACTCAGGAAGCATGGAGCTGTAGGTTCTAACTTTCTAGAACACATCTCAGCCTCAGATGAGAGCCTGTTATCAGCCCCATGCACAAAGGACTAGGCATTAACTATCCTAAGAGAAATGATGTAGTCCAAAATCACAATGGTATAAACAAATAGGGGCCTAATTAATTTTAACAGAGAAACATGACATATATACTAGATATTGTAAAATCCTACTAACCTCTTACAAAGCCTAACAAAAGTAGGGAAAAGATTGCAGAGATACAGTCTGAAAGTCCCGAGTTTTCCCATGTGTATATATCGTGGTGGGGTGACCCTGACTTCACGCCCTCATGGTTTACCGGCGCATGCAGTACAACTCACGTTTGCTCTTTGTGAAAGCCCAATTTTCAAAAATTAAACCCATGACTCTCATGCAAATATAAAATGAGTATATGTCATAGATTTAATTAGCTCATTAATAAGAGAGTCAGTATGATGGGAATGCTGGTTCGAGAGAACTGGATGGAGTAGAAGCCTTTATAGTAGCTGGAAGAGAGAATTCTTATGTAAGATCACTAATTTCAGGTAAAAAACCAGCTAATGTTCTGTAGGGAAAACCAGCTCAAATTCTCGACTTTGGGGGTTATCTTTTCTCTCAGACAGGAATCATTTGTACCCACGCTGGACAAAGTTCTTCTGTATCACTGTCTGACAAGAATCTTTTTTCTAAAGTTAGCATCAACCATTTTAGAGCTATAGCACACCATTACTAATATTAAATAGCGAGTCACACAAAGAAACAAAAGGACATGCCTGGAGACTCAGATAATCCTCAGGCAGACCTGATAAGCCCTAGCCTGACCCCGAAAGAGGAAGCTAAAATCCTTTAGGTTTTTTCCTAGTTTGGGGGGTAATTTTTCTTTTTTTTTTTTTTTTTTTTTTTTTTTTGGGGGTAATTTTTCTTAACACCAATTTACAAGAGTTTTTCTCTTTCTCATCTGACCAATAAATTTCTAGGAGACTACATATTACCGGGGAGGGTATTCCCAGATACATTATCAAGCTGCCCCATTGAAACAATGAATCTTGGAACTGTTCACAGGACTTAAAAAAAAAAAAAAAGGGCTAGACTATGAGAGGTATAAATCTGAGGGAGAAGCAGAAACTGCTCTTAGAAAGCAAAGTATTGGTGCAATCTTACAGGCTCCAGGAGCTACATCATGGGAAAGAATGAAGCACCTAAAGATGTATTTTACTCATGCTTGGCCAAATGAGGGAGTACAGCACTTTCTGCTTTTTGACACAATCCTGAGGCCAATATTTATACCATACCTGTGATCGTACACATATGGCACTTTCTCAAGGGTCCGCCATGTGTGCTGAGCTGTCATCATGCTTAGGACATGAATGAACTGGCTTTACCTTGAACATGTTTAGAGGGAAGTATGGAAATAGTTTCTAAAATAACATCCGTATGCAGAACCCACACTGCAGAAAGCATATAAGGTTCCTGGATGCCGCAACTCTCCCAGATGTCATAAAATGCAGAGGCAGGGGGCAGCCCTGGGTGGCTGAGAGGTTTAGCACCACCTTCAGCCCAGGGCCTGATCCTAGAGATCCGGGATCGTGTCCCACGTCTGGCTCCCTGCATGGAGCCTGCTTCTCCCTCTGCCTGTGTCTCTGCCTCTCTCTCTCTGTGTCTCTCATGAATAAATAAATAACATCTTTTAAAAAATGGCAGATTGGAGAAGAAGTGGAGAAAGGGGAACTGTTGCACTGTTGGTGGGAATGTGAACTGGTATAGTCACTCTGGAAAATGGTGTGGAGTTTCCTCAAAGAGTTAAAAATAGATCTGCCCTACGACCCAGCAATTGCACTGTTGGGGATTTACCCCAAAGATACAGATGCAGTGAAACACGGGGACACCTGCACCCCAATGTTTATAGCAGCAATGTCCACAAGAGCCAAAGTGTGGAAGGAGCCAAGATGTCCATCGAAAGATGAATGGATAAAGAAGCTGTGGTCTATATACACAATGGAATATTACTCAGCCATTAGAAACGACCATCCACCATTTGCTTCAATGTGGATGGAACTGGAGGGTATTATGCTGAGTGAAGTAAGTCAATCGGAGAAGGACAAACATATGGTCTCATTCATTTGGGGAACATAAAAATTAGTGAAAGGGAATAAAGAGAAAGGAGAAATAATGAGTGAAAATATCAGTGAGGGTGTTTGTCACCCATGAGAGGCTCCTAACTCTGAGAAACGAACAAGGGGTGGTAGAAAGGGAGGTGGGTGGGGGGTTGGGGTGATTGGGTGATGGGCACTGAGGGGGGCACTTGGTGGGATGAGCACTGGGTGTTATGCTATATGTTGGCAAATTGAACTCCAATAAAAATTTTTTTAAAAATTAAAAAAAAAATGGCAGAGGCGGGAGAAAGATACAAGGGAGGGGTGGGTGCTTGGGACAGAAGCCCCATGCCACTGATGTGATGATTTGGTCAACTCCAAAGTTCATTCATATCTCAGCTCTAAAGCACGTTTATGTCCTTTATCACTAATGTTAAGAGAAGAAAAATCTTTTCCTCTTCCCTCTTAGACTTTGTCCCCTGGGGGTGTGCAAATTAAACTAACCAAATGCAGATTAATGGGAGAAAAGACATAGAATTTTTATTAATCTCTTATTATGTATGAGAGTCCACAGAAAGGAAGTGAAACTCAGAGTGCCACTTAGACACTGGGGCTGATGCTCTATTTTTTAACAAAGGAAAGTGGGTTGGGGCTTTGAGGGATGATATATCATAGGAAAGTGACTAGGAAATGGATGAGGGGAAGTAATGGGGAGTAAGTGTTGGTTTGGTAAGGGTTGTTTAGGTGGACACATCTCAGTGCTGACCCTATTTCTGGGGATGGGGTGCTCTCTTCTGTCTGGTGTGGGTCTGCGAGCCGGTGCGACTTCACAAGGGAAGTCAGTGCTCCGATTTTAGGCAGGAAAGGGGAGGGAAGAGTTCTTGTCGATTTTTAACTGCCTTCATCTCAAAGCAATTTTGATGCATATTTTTGGGGTGGCATATCCTGATCCCCTTCACTCATCTTTCAGCTCCTTTAAGGGCAGGAACTATCAATTTTGTCCTTGCTTTCAGGAATCTTTCTTGAGTGTTTATTAGTGAAGTTGAATTATATTCTTTAATTTCACCGCTTGCCTGTGAAGAGGACAGCTTCCTGGCTGTTGCCCTGGTCTTTCTCAACAGGTTTAACTCCCATGAGCTTCTTGCTTTCCTTTTGCTGCTCAAATTCTGCAAGCTTTTCCCATAGTATGGTGGTTGGTTTTTCCAAGTGTAAAACCCGCTTTCCACAGCAGGTCTTCCATTAGTGCACTGGGCTGGGTTGTTTAGGTGGCATGGGAGAGGCTGGGCATTCTTTAGGCTGTTGTTGGACTGCAGGTCTTTTCTCTCCTTTTGTTAGGTAGGTGTGTGTGTGTGTGTGTGTGTGTGTGCGCGCGCGCGCATGTGTGGTGGGGTAGCATGTGACCCAAAGAATAAGTGGAGTGTGTTATCTGATCCCTTGAAATGTGTCTTAGGAGTTTTTTTTTTTTTTCTTTTATACCAAAGAGGACACCTTGGAATGTTTCACTGAAAAGGTTACCATTTAACAAAGTGCCTTTGGTGGGGAGTGCCTGGGTGGCTCAGTGGTTCAGCACTGCCTTCAGCCCAGGGCATGATCCTGGGGTCCTGGGATCGAGTCCCACATCGGGTTCCCTGCATGGAACCTGCTTCTCCCTGTCTGTGCCTCTCGTGGATAAATAAATAAATCTTTTTAAAAAGTCTGTACCACACAAAATGAACACAGTTTTTTCTTGTTAAATATTTTTTTTTAATTTTTATTTATTTATGATAGTCACAGAGAGAGAGAGAGAGGCAGAGACATAGGCAGAGGGAGAAGCAGGCTCCATGCACTGGGAGCCTGATGTGGGATTCGATCCCGGGTCTCCAGGATCGCGCCCTGGGCCAAAGGCAGGCGCCAAACCGCTGCGCCACCCAGGGATCCCGAACACAGTTTTTTCTTGTGATGAGAACTTTTAAGATTTACTTTTTAAATATTTATTTATTTATGTATTTATTTATCAGAGGTGGGGGTACAGAGAGAGAAAGGGAGATAGAGAATCTCAAGCAGACTCTCTACTAATCATGGAGCTCTAGGTGGAGCTGAATGCAGAGCTCAATCCCACTACCCATGAGATCATGACCTGAGCCAAAATCCTGAGTCGGGTGTCCAACCAACTAAGCCACCCAGGTGTCCCTTAAGATGTTAAGGTGTCCCTTAAGGTGTTAACTTTCAAGTATGCAATATAGTATTATTAATTATAATCACCATGCTGTACATTACATGCCCAGGACTTACTTATTTTATAACTGGAAGTTGTATATCTTGACCCTTTCACCTATTTTGCCTCCTCCTGACCCCTCAATTCCTCACCTCTGGCAGCCACCAATCCGTTCCCTGCATCTATGAACTCATTTTTGTTTGTTTGTTTTGTTTTCCCACATTTAAGTGAGATCATTTGGTATTTGTGTTTTTCGGTCTGATTTATTTTATGTTAGCATGGTGTTTTCAAAGTTCATTCCTCTTGTCACAAAGGCAGGATTTGATTCTCTGTTATAGTTGAGTAATATTCCAGTGTGTGTGTTTATCTCTCTCTGTCTCTCTTTCTCTCTCTCACCCACAAACACATATTCTTTGTCCACTCATTCATGGATTGACACTTAGATTGTCCCTGTATCATGGTTATTGTAAATAATGCTGCAGTGAACACAGGGGTGCATATACTTTTTTGAATTAGTATTTTTGTTTTCTTTGGATCAATACCCAGAAGTAGGTTGCTGGATCATATGGTAGTTTGATTTTTAATTTTTTGAGGCACTTCCATAGTATTTTCCATAGTGTTTGCACTGATGTACATTTCTACAAATAGTACATAAGGCTTACCTTTGCTCCACATTCTCATCAACACTTGCTATTTCTTGTCTTTCTGATAATAGCCAGTTTGATAGGTATGAGGTGATACCTTATTGTAGTTTTGATTTGCACTTTGCTGATGATGAGTGTTGCTGAGCATCTTTTTGTGAACCTGCTGGCCATGTGTATGTCTTCTTTGCAAAAATGTCTATTCAGATCCATCCATTTTTAAATTGAATTGTTTGGGTTTTTGCTATTGAATTGTAGAATTCTTTATATATTTTGGATATTAATCTCTTTTCAGATATATAATTTGCAAATATTTTCTCCCATTCCATATGTTGCCTTTTCATTTGTTGATGGTTCCCTTTGCTGCACAGAAGCTTTTTAGTTTGATGCACTCCCACTTATTTATTTTTGCTTTTATTACTTTTGTTTTTGGTATCAGACCCCAAACATCTTTGCTGAGAATGGTGCCAAGGAGCTTACCATCCATGTTTTCTTCTAGAACTTTTATGGTTTTAAGTCTTTCTTTAGAATTTAATCCTTTTTGAGTTAGTTTTTGTGTATTGTATAAGATCATGGTCCAGTGTCATTCTTTTGTATGTGGATGTTTTCCCAACAGCATTTATTGAAGAGACTTCTTTTTCCCATTGTGCATTCTTGACTCTTCATCATAAATTAATTGACAGCATTATGTGTGGATTTATTTCTGAAATCTCTGCTCTGTTCCATTGACCTATGTGTCTTTTTTTATGCCAGTCACAAAGTGTTTTGGCTACTCTGGATCTGTAGTACAGTTTTAAGTCAGGGAGCATGATGCATCCAGCTTTGGTCTTTTTCAAGATTGCTTTGTCTGTTCAGGGTCTCTTGTTGCATATGAATCTTAGGATTTTTCTGGTTTTATTTCTGTGAAAAATGCCATTGGAATTTTGATAGGGATTGCATTGAAACTATAGATCAATTTGAGTAGTTGGACATTTTAATAATATTAATTCTTCCAGTGAGTGAACATAGAAGAACTTTTTGTTTATTAGTTGTATCCTCTTCAGTTGCTTTCAGTCATGTTTTATGTTTTTTTTGGGTATAGGTCTTTTACCTCCTTGGCTAAATTTATTCTTAGTTATTTTATTATTTTTGATGGAATTATAACTGGAATTGTTTTCCTAATTTCTTTTTCTGCTAGTTTGTTATTAGTGTAAAAAACACAATAGATTTTTGTATATCAATTTTGTTTCTTGAAGCTTTACTAAATTCATTTATTAGCTCAAACATGTTTTTGGTGGAGTCCTTAGACTTTTTTAAAAATATAATATTATATCATCTGCAAATAGTGACAATTTTACTTCTTCCTTTCCAATTTGGATGCTTTTTATTTCTTTTTCTTGCCTAATTGCTGTGGCTAGGGTTTCCAATACTATGTTGAATAAAAGTGAGAAAGGGCATCCTTGTCTTGTTCCTAATCTTAGAGGAAAAGCTGTCAGGTTTTCACCATTAAGTACAATTGGGGCTTGTGATATATAGCCATTATTATGTTGAGGTACATTCCTTCTATACCTACTTTGTTGTGAATGTTTATCATGAATGGATGTTGAACTCTGTAAAATGTTTTTTTCTATATCTATTGGATGATTGGATGATTTTTACCCATCATTTTGTTAATGTGACATATGACATGGATTGGTTTGCAGACGCTGACCATCTTTGCATCCCTGGAATAAATTCCACTTGTCATGGTGTATGATTCTTTTAATGTATTGGTCAATACAGTTTGTTAATATTTTGTTGAGAATTTTCGTGTCTATATTCATCAGTATTGACCTCTAATTTTTTTTGTTATATCCTTGTCTGGTTTTGGTATCAGGGAACTTTATTTTTTTGTAAAATAAGTTGAGAAGTGTTACTTCCTTTTCTAACTTTTAAAAAGATTTTATTTATTTATTTGAGAGAGAGAGACAGAGAAAGAGAGCGAGAGAGCGAGACAGAGAGCGTGCACAAGTGGGAGGAGGGGCAGAGGGAGAAGCAGATTCCCCACCAGGCAGGGAATTTGACTCAAGTCTTGATCCCAGGACCCTGAGATCATGACTGGAGCTGAAGACACCAGCTTAACCAACTGAGCCACCCAGGTGCTCCCCCTCCTTTTCTATTTTTTGAAGAGATTGAGGATTGGTATTAATTCTTCTTTGAATGTTTGGTATAATTCATCAGTGAAGCTGTCTGGTCCTGGACTTTTTTTTGTTATTGTTGCTGAGAGGTATTTGATTACCAATTTAATCTCCTTACCAAAAATTGGTCTATTCAGATTTTTATTATTGAGTTTCAAGAGTTATTTATACATACAAATTTTTAAAATCAAATCTGTTATTTATAAGTATTTTTGACCAGTTCATGATTTCTGTTTCTATTTTCTTTTTGTTGTTGTTGTTGTTGTTTGGAGATCAGTTAAATTTTATTAAGCATGAAATACTTCTAAGAAATAAGTGGAAATTCAAGCCACTGATTTTGTTCTTTTCTGACACTATTCCCTCTATAGGGATATATAACTCTATCTTCACATGTAGGTATAGACATATGTAGGTACCCACACGACTTAGCTGTAACAGGAGTTTAAAAATGAAGTAAAAAATGTTGTTAGTCATGTTTTCCAATTTGTGGGTTGTATAATGTTGGCTTTAGATGTTAATTTCTTAACAGATGCTATAGGTTGCATACATTATATCAAGTCTGTTTCTATTTTCTTAACTGTGAATGCTTCTTTCAAAGAGCAGACGTTTTCACCTCGATGAAATCTATTGATTTTTTTTATATATTGTGATTTTGGTGTCATAGCAAATAAATATATGCCTAATCCAAAGTCACAAAGATTCTTTTCCTATGTTGTCTTCTATAAGTTTTATTGTAAATTTTAGGTTTTATATATAGTCTATGATCCTTTTGGGGCTAAGTTTTGTATAAAGTATGAAGTATAAATCAAATTTTGTTTTTAAAAGTTTTACATAAGAATCAAATTGCTCCAGCACTATTTCTTGAAAGTTCTATCCTTTCTCTATTGAATTGCCTTTATGCTTTATAATGAGCCTCCAAGTCATTACTCTTCTGTCATAAGGTTTTCCCAAACCCAACCAGATTCCCACCTTGAAAAATCGACCTTACACCATTTGAGTTGAGGTACCTTCCTTGCATGTGACTATGGCTAAGATTCTGTCAAGATGGTCTTCTTGTTTGCTTCTGGAGGTTTAATTAACTTAGGTGTGCTTCACTGAGGAATTGCCAACTGACAAATTCCAATCCCTTCTGATAATTCTCCTATTCCATACTGAAGTAATTATTTAGGAATGTGTTTGGATGGGCGACATTATGTTTAATTAGAACCTTTTTTTGTCAGGTGTGATTTCCACAAGGAATTTTTCTATCACAACTTAAAATTTTGTGTTGTGAAAAACCAATAGCAGCTTTTGAAAAGCACATGAGTCAAATTTTCACTTATAATTCTAATTCTTTCCCTTTTAAATAAGAATTTCTCACAAAGTTAGTATTTCATATGCATTTCATAGGACTGTTTCTCACTTTAATTGTTTATTCATACAAAAAGTACTCTTGCGAAAGATCTGTTTGTAACACTGCAATAAGAAACTACAGGATGATAGGACCAAAAACACTCACATTTTATCCCAGCATGCCCTGGCAAACATAAGATAGACTATAGTTTAGAGACTATGGTAGAATAAATTAAATCCTTAGAATAGAAATGGTGACCCAAAATGTATTAAGTTATGAAATATGTTCTTATGAGATTCTTATCATTATTTCTATTACTAATAATATGTGTTTATTGAATTATCATTATATTACTGGCCCTGGCCATATTCCATGAAGGATTTTTACAATATATAGGTGATTTTATTTTCATATTAGAAGTGTAGAGACTGAGGTTTATAGCACTCTGGTGAGGGGCAGAGCACCAAGGCATCTTGTCTCGGCTTTTTGGACTCTGTACCATCTTTATCTACAGAGCCTCTGGGACCTTATGTCTACTGAATCTGATTTGGTCCTCTCTCTTCAATGCCAACCAGCTGGTTTCTTTATTTCTTCTCTGTTCTCATACACTATCTAGGTCACAGCCTGGAAGATTTGTATGCAGGGTTATTTACCATACACATCAGGAAATCCCTTCACATGTGTTCTTCAGCATCTGGCCATGGTGTTGGCAGTGGTCGGAGTTCACTCCTTCACTATCACTCCTCAGCTGCTGAGTTGGAGAATCCTGGCAGCTGATGCATTGTCAGGCATAAGAGTATAGGCTTGCTTCTCCTTTGGACACTTCATAATCTGAAAATTAAATGCATACATTTTACAGGTAGATTAGAAATGGAATTTTTCTTCTCTGCACTTTCTATTTGCAAACTAGGTTTTCAAACCTTGAGTGGCTATGTGGACTTTATCTTGTTTCTGCCTGCCATCTGCATCAGCGGTAGGAGGTGACTTTGGTCCCAGACCTCTCTCATGTTATCCACCCACCAAGTGGCTTCAAACATGTGTTGGTTCTGAGGAATAAAATCCGACTTTCATGCTTCCTTCCAGCCACTCATTGGTGCATTACAGACTTTGTAAGCCCCACTTTTCTTCTTACTGCTTGGAGATTAATTCTACAATTTCCGCATTCTTCCAGAACCATAGTTATCCACATGAGAATTAAACAATTGCTTCTTTAAGCCACTTTGAATCACACTGGGGAAGAAATGTTGTCCTGAAGATTGGAAGATCTAGCTGGTGGGTGGATTTCATTTCCCAGGACCTTCCATAGTATTCTCTGCTTCATTGTGCTGAGAAATAAGCGTTCCATGAGGCTCTCTGGAGTTCTGAAACACAAATGTTGACATGTATAAAAATTTCTGAAGGCTCTTTTTATTTTTCTTGAAGTAACATTGTTGTCTTATGTTTAATTCCAACGAGTAGAATAATATCACTTATTTAATGTCCTAGTTATTTTCAGCTTTAAAATGATGGGCATGCTTATGGAAAGAAGTATTTCATCAGAGATGAGATGGCAAGTATTTAGGATGGCAATTGTCATTTCAGGAATTTAGCTGAGATGAAAGTGTGGTTAATCTTTTCTGTAAAGTGTCAGATAGCAAATATTTTAGGCTCTATGGGACATATGATATATGTTGCAACTACTGAACTCTTCTATTGTGGAGTGAGAGCAGCCCTATACTGTACCCAATAACTGGGTGTGACTGTGTCTTAGTAAAACATTATTTTTTTTAAAGAGATTTTATCTATTTATTTAGAGAGAGATAGAACATGTGAGCAGGGGGAGGAGCAGAGGCAGGAGAGAGAGAAAATCACAGATTCCCCACTGAGTGTAGAGCTCAATGCAGGGCTCGATCTCAGGACCTCGAGATCATGACCTGACCTGAAATCAAGAGACCGAAGCCCAACTGACTGAGCCATCCAGGCTCCCCTCAGTAAAACATCAAAACATGGGCAAACCAGATTTGGCCTTTGGGCCAGAGTTCCCTGGTTCTTACCCTCGATAGAATTGTGAAGTACTATGTTCATTTTTGATGCCCTCTATGACCTCTTCTTTTTATCATTCCCCCATCTCCACAGAGCATCCTAACACAGAGTTGCCAGATTTGTGTTTAGTGTATGTATATCCCTCAAACTAAGTGTTCCTCTGAAATTCAAATTTATGTAGCTGTGCTATATTTTATCTTACAACCCTATTCCAGTGATCTTTTCTTGGCAGATGTTACCCTTTCTAGGGGCTTGACATCCTTCCCCAGATCAAAGCCGAAGGTCTGAGGAGGGAGCATTGAAGGCAACATTGCCTGTATTACAATGGCCTTCATTCCATGTTCGAAACAATAAGTAGGAAAAGGAAACAAGGCTTTTGTCTTATGCTAAACATTAGCAAGTCTGTACTTACACCAGAGAGATTTGGTGGGGTCACAAGTTCATTTCCATTGACTGAAAACCTGCCCTCGTCGCAGGGACCTATTATTTCTATACTAGGTTAATCCTGATGGAGTCTCCATGGAGGATGATCTTTCAAGAAGAGAGGTCACAAAGGACATATGTGGGATGCTTTAAACCTGAGTGGTGGCTGCATCACCTTGCACTACGGGTAAGAGATAAGAGAACCTACACAGCACAGGTACCTGCTGTAGCATGCTGCCCATTATGGTTCGAGCCTTTAACACACCAATTACCTTTGCTAATTCGGTATAAAAAAAAATTCAAAGACAGGCTCTACTCGGCTACTCTATATTTGCTCGAGTAGGAAATAAGCCGTTGTTGGAGATTACATTTGGGAGAATGTGTAAGACAGGTTGCTGATTTCACAAGATTAAGGGATTTCATAACTCATCAGAAAGGACGTTTGGCTTTGTACATTGAGTTCAAATGCCATCCCAGGCTGGCTCTGAAAGGGATGGAATTGTTTTCCAGAAACTGCTGGCAAAAGTTCTGCTCGGCCGTGAGAAGTCGGGTCTCATGTTCTTTGGCGTGTGAGAGAACACTCTGTCTTCCCCCATAAACACTGAGGGAAGGCAAATAGGCTCGGGGGGCTTCCTGCCACCGAAGGTAATGAAAGGCGCCTTCATACCTCTCCTGTTCAGGACCATTAACCTTCCCGGTAATTGAAACACAGGAACGGGGGAGGGAAGTGAGAGGCAGAGCCGGGGCCTATTTCCTGGCAGGTACAATTACTTAAGCCTCCAAATAAAGGAGTGGCTTTACATTCCTACTTCCAGCCGCCACTTTCAAATCACTCCTTACAAAATCCACTGCAGCCACCACTTTCTTTAAAAAAAACAAAAACAAAAACAAAAAAACACCACCACCACCACCACCACCCAAACCCAGCTCTAATGATATAATCATTTCTTTCCTCTGATTCTTGCCTGCGGAAAAAAGTATACCCAACACTGTACAGGTGGGCCTGTGTTACATAATTCATGTAACTGGTACAGTCCTTCATGCAGAAAATGTAACAACAAAAAAGAAAGTCTTCCAGGCGGACCCTGGGAGGCCTAAATTAGGATTCAGAGTCGTTTTAGACTGACAGGCAAAAAGAGGATTTCATTTTCCACATGCGAAGCCACTCTCTGGAAAGAAAACGTGCAAACCCAGAACAAGATGCTGAACGAACCTAGTCCTATAAATGAACATGAAGAAAGAGTTATCATCCGTTCTATCAATGACATAGCACTTTTTATCCACAGGCAAGAGTAGTGGGAGCATGCGTGTGTGTGTTTAGGGCGTTGTTTGTAACATTTTCCTATGCCAATTATACTTGTGCATATAGGCATGCATTTCGGTGATAAGAGAAGAATGTTTAGAAAAGCACTTTAAAAAGTAGTTATCTTTGTAAAAGCTAAAATTTCCTATAATTAAAAAGCAAGCTGTCAAGCTGGGCTTTCCGTAGTTTTGCCGAAAGCATCTTTGCCACGAGCAATTTTTGCAGCAAACACTTTCGCCACGTTACTAATTGGCCATAAGGCAATTTTGTCATAAAAGATAAAATCACAAATATCGAAAGAGAGACCTACATTAAAAAGGACACAATGGAACATGAGAATCAATAGCAAAATTAAAAAGGCTTTATTGTGAAGTACAAAATATTTGAATTTAAAAGGTGTGTAGGTTCATGGCAACACTGTGCCAATAACTGATTTTATTTTCTGGATTGTACCTAAACATTTGTCTTTAAAGTCTTCATTCTATAGGTTTTTTTTTTTTTTTTTTTTTTTTTTTTTTTGCCTGCCCTGCTGAGTTGTCTCCTCCTTTGGCATCACACTTTTTTTCCCCACTAAAATTCCTTCCTTCTTTAAGAGGGGTATTAGCTTTCAAATACTAGGATGCATATTTGTAACTGAATTTTATAGCATGTTGTGAAAACCTTCCACACCGTTGTTTGTTTTTAGCATATTGTCAACGTGTCCATTGCAAGACGTTCCAAAGTTCTACGGGAAATGTAGGTTCAGAATCGTGCCAAAGTATGGAGCACTGTGAGGGCTGAGATTTATATGCCATAAAAATGAGAGGAGCATGTTAATGGAGAAATGAAGCCAAACTGTCAAACCAAACTGTCAACTGGTTAGTTTTTAATCTTTTAAAAATTTTTATGGCAAAATTGTTTCACCACTAGTTATGCAGCAAAAATGCTTGCGGTGAACATACTTGCAGCAAAGATGTCTGCTACAAAGATGCTTTACTAGAACAACAACAACAAAAAATTCTGGAGAAGATATCAGACACAGTCAAGGCTCACATCACAAATAGCATCGTCCAGTGGTATTTATGTTAAAATTTGCTGTTACAAAATAGATTCGATTTGCTTTCAAATCTACCTGAATTACGCAGTCATTATTCAAGCTGAATTATAAAAATGTTAAATGTTGCTATTATTCAAATCAAGATTAAATGGAAATAGAGCAAGATGTCTCAAGGTTCCTGATACAATTGTAAGAAGAAATGAGAAGATAAGGGTGAAGCAGAGTCTGCTCTCTTGACCCTTGATTCTGATTAAGGCCATGAGATTTGCTTTGGTCAGTGGAATGCTGGCCAACGTGATACATGAAGAGGCTTGGAACAGCCTTGCTTTTTTTTTTTTTTTTCCCCTACTTCTCTTGCTTCTGCATCACCATTATAAAAGGAATCTGGGCTTGTTGGCTGCATGGTGAGACAAGAGTTAAGTCATCTCAGAAGGGGCCATCTGGGTCAGCATCCCCAAGACAGGTGAGGTGGGGTGAGAGCACCTGCCACTGAGGTCTGAGGTGGTTTGACAGTGTAATGATGGCAGTAAATAACTGATAGAGCTGCTTATGGTTTTGAACTCTCATTTGTGTTAACTTTCTATTTGGAATAGCTGTGGTTAAGTAGATATGAATGGGATCAATGTATTTCAAGAGTTCCTGTATTCTTTTTTTAAAATAGCTTTCAGATACCTACTATCCAATTCACCTCTTTAAAGTGTCCAATTCAACGGTTTTTAAATATATTCACAGGGTTGTACATTCATCTCCACAATCCACTTTAGACTATTTTTACTCTTTCCCAAAGAAACCTTTCCCCCCTTGGTGGATAATCTTCCATTCTTCTATCCCTCCCAACACCAGCCCTAAGCAATAGCTAGTCTACTTTCTGTCTCTCTAAATTTCTTTTTCCAGGAAATCATATCAATGGGCTCATATAATACATGGTCCTTATGGTTGGCTTTCACTTAGCATGTTTCCAAGTTTCCTCCATGTTGGAGTGTGCATCAAGACTTCCTTAGTATTTTTTCCCCAGTCAACACTTTAATAACTAAAATCAATTCAAATTAAGTTCTGTAAATCTTACTAAAACTACAACCTTTGTATCTACAAAGCTGTATTTTTTCATATTTTTAAATTGAGATATAATACACATCACCTAAAATTCACCATTTTAATCTTTTTTGGGCATACAATTCAGGGGCATTACATTCACAATGCTGAGCAACCCTCACCACTATGCCTTCCAGAACTTTTTCATCTTCTGCAACTGAAACTTGGTATGCATTAAGCCTTATCTCCTCATCCTCCCTCCCCCAAACCTCTGGGGATTACTAACCTACTTTCTGTCTCTTCATTTGTCTCTGAAAGTTCCCTTATGGAAGGGGACGGGTCTTGTCATGTTTTGTCTTTTGAGATTGACTTATTTCACTCACTGTGATGTTTTCAAGTTTCTCCCATATTGTAATATATATCAGAATTTCCTTCCTTTTCAAGGTGGAATAGTATTTAATTGCATGAATAGACCATATTTTGCTTATCCACTCATGTGTTGATGGACATGTAGGTTGTTTTCACCTTTTGGCTGTTGTGAATAATGCTGCAATAAACAAGTTTTTGTTAGGGGTATGTTTTCATTTCTCTTGCATACGTACCCAGAGTGGAACTGGTAGGTACTATGGTGAATCCACGTTTAACCATTTGAAGAACCCCCAGAGGTTATTCCAAACCAGCTGCACCATTTTACATCCCCACCAGGGGTGTACAAAGGCTTGTACTTCCTTACATTCTCACCAATATTTATTACTGTCTTTTTAAATTATTATTATTGCCTTCCTTGTGGGTGTGATTCCTTTTTGATAAGTTTGGGTATCCTTAAATCCTACACAATTTGGAGCATGTGCTCTATTGTTAAAGTAACATTCCAATACAAATGTATCAACAAAGTAAAATTTCTTCACCAGTGATTACTGCAACACAAATTGCAATTATGAGCATCATTTCCTATAGGACTTTGAGCCCTTTAACCAAAAAAAGGAGAATGATAAAATTAATACAATTTCTTATCCGAGTGTTAATCTAAAAGGAGAAAAATGCAACAATTTTCATGCTTCCTGTCTTTCTGAAGCACAAACTTTATGCTTCTTGACTGCAGCATACAAAATATGGTGTCTATTCACTATCATTGCCTTCTGGAAGATTTCACATTGAGACTAGAGCCAATTTTATTCTCAACCAAATTTAGAAAATATGTTTCATACCTGGAATTGGATGCTCAAGATGATATCATTACTTGTCATGCCCTGTAATAACACCAAGACTTCATACTGACCACATTTTCTTTTCTCTTCTTTTTTTACTTTTTTTTTTCATTTTCTTAACTTATTTGAGGTGGCCACTATTTAGAGATTAAGTATATACTCCTGAAAAAGAGTTGCTTAGCTTTTCACCATTAAGCCTAACAATTTCAACAGCTAAACTCATAAGTTTTTTTAAACTCCCTTTCGGTTTCTACTTAAACCACAGTATATGAACTGGCATTTTGTTTTTGTCCTAAAAGCTCCATTTGGTAAATGAGATCTCTCAATCCAAATGGATTCATTTTTTAATTTATTTTTGCTTTCCATATTGGAAGAGGTACAATTTAGATTCTGACTTTATACAGAATCATATTTCAAGATTGTGCCCCTTCATGCAGGACTCTTAAAATCCTTGCGTCAAGATCAGATGTTGATTTTAATTTTAAGTGAAACAAACAAACAAACAAAAAACCTTTTTACCTACACTCTGCCCTGCCTCCTTGCTCCTATCCCCAAAGAAGTGAGGAAAAAAAAACCCAGAGGTACTTTTTATGCTTTCAATAGAATTAGAAATTTGATTCAAAAGGTACAAATATATCTCCATAATTTTTTTCTTTTTTCATAATTTTTTAAAAAGATGTTGTTTATTTATTCATGAGAGACACACAGAGAGAGGCAGAAACATAGGCAGGGGGAGAAGCAGGCTCCCTGTGGGGAGCCTGATGTGGGACCCTGGGGTTACCACCTGAGCTGAAGGCAGATGCTCAACCACTGAGCCACCCAGTTGCCCCATATATCCATAATTTTTTAAAAAGAAGAAGAGAGGTATCTGTGGAAATGCATGTCATTAGTCCTGTTGACTATATCTGCCTGTGGGATGTGATTAGAGGAAATCCTAGCATCTCTCCTCTCTCCTCAAGGGTGTATCTGGGCTGTTGCCCTCTGTGGGCCCACACAAGGATTGGCACTGGAGAGGGTAGTGTTTGGATTGGGTGGAGTGCTGGCCAGCTCCCTCTGAGCTCCGTCTCAATTTTAAGCTTCTCTGATCCTACCCAAGTGAGAACGTCAGGGAACGTGTGTTATTATCTGGAGTAATCATGTGCAATGTTTGGGAAATACCACACAGCAGTGTTTTTACACTTCCTGTTCTTGTTTGTGGCTTATTTTAGGTTTTCTTAGCTACCAGAGGTCATCACAAAAAGTCCTCCCGGGTCGAAGTGGGCTGAATTTGTAAGAAATAGGAGGTTGACTATTCTGGTAACTGAGATTTATGTAATCAGATGCATAATCCTTTGGCTGTTAAAATCCCGGCTTTCCAAGGACTAATTATAGGGAACACAGCTCATCAGAGGGAACCTGGAAAGACGCTCTGCAGTGTGTCCTATATCACACATGTGACATTTATTCTCGCTGGAGTCTGTCTCTCGATAATTGTTCTTCAGGATTTGTTGCTCAGGGGCTTATGGGAAAAATTACTCCTAATAGAAATACTATTATATTTTATTCACAGTATTCTAACTTTCAGAGGATTTAATGACAAATCTGTTCCTATTACGAGAGTAAAGTTAAATGTATTTCTAGATTTAAATAAAACATGCAGGAATAAGAATTTATAGGGGGAAAATTGCTGAATGAAGAGAGGAATTAATGGAATGGTGTTTCAATCTGGGGAGAGCCTTCAGAAGGGTCTTCACTCCGGTCAGGCAAATTGGTCCTTCCTCTGCTCAGGGATGTTGTGGACCGAAGGGTGCAGGGATGACAGAGGACGTTGGTCAGGAAGTGCTACAGGCTCAGTTTCACCCAGAATACTTCTGCAGGCACCCTGTCTGCAATTACATGCATGAGTGTCCACACACATCTGAATATCAGCAGTGTATTTCTTGTCTTTCGTTTGTGACTCATGCTGATACTAAGTTCTCTTTTGTGTTTTGTATAAACTCTGGCTGCAGCCGCACACGCATGGGCACACAATTTGTGGGTGTGAATCATCAGTTATAGAATTGTGCAAGATTACATCTCCCCGTGTTTTTTTTTTTTTTTTTTTTTTTTTTTTCCATCTTCCCTGCTTAAAATAGCAAAGAGCTCTGGAGAAGGGTCAGGGAATGCAGGGAATGGAGTGAGTTAGCTCCCGGTGGTTGGCAGTACCTGGGCTGGCATCCTATCTCCTCTGGGCCCAGAGCTCCAGCATCACGCCCACCAGATCCAGTGCCCTCTCGACAGGCATGACAATAAGCACTCAACGTGCATTTTCTCCTTTAATGCTTGGATCGGTCGTCTGTGGAGAAACTCTGATTACCTTATCAAACAGACGAGGAAGCTGAGGCTCCCAGGTGTTGAGCAGCTGGCAGGGTCTCACGGCTGTTGCCAGTTCCCAAGGCAGCTCTGCAGCTGGTACGCTCAGCAGTCTCCAGCCTTCTGCAGGGGTTTTCAAACCTATAATTTCATAATGGCTCCAGGACTGGCTGTGCTCCCCATTATACAAACAAACAAAAAAAAAAACCTGAAAAGCAAGCTACTAGGTCTCCTACTAAAGGAGGCAGCTGAGAGAGATGTATGGACGAACCATGTGGGCCACCTGCTAGCAGGTCTCTGCTTTGGGCACTGACCCTCCTCACCTGGGGCTCCCTTGTCTTGAGAGGTCATGCCATGACCCCAGTGTTGATGTCCCATCCAGTGTTTTTTTATTTTTTAAAAAGGTTTTATTTATTTATTTGACAGAGAGAGAGAGAGAGAGAGAAAGAGGGAGAGAGAGAGCACAAACAGGGGGAGCGGCAGAGGGAGAGGGAGAAGCAGACTCCCCACCGGGCAGGGAGTCTGATGCGGGACTGAATCCCAGGACCCTGAGATCATGACCTGAGCTGAAGGCAGATGCTTTGCCCACTGAGCCACCCGAGCACCCTGGCCCAGCATCCTTTGCAAAAGAAAACCCCAAGCCCCCAAATGGAGTCACTTATGCCAGATCAAGCCACCAAACTGGGGCTTACTACCTAAGCCAATTAAAGTTTCAGCCTTTACTGATCAGTCAGGACTTTTCCAGCCAGCATCAATAAGCTAATAAGGTAATCTGTCACATGGGCCCTCTCCAACCCCTAAGAGAAGATGAAGTAATCCACCTAAAAAGACTACTTTTCCCTAAAGGAAGATGACCTCACCCCAAATAATCTTTTTTTTTTTTTTTCTGTTTATGACTCCCTTGTCCTTTCTTTAAAAACCTTTCCCTTTCTAGAGCCTTTTAGAATTCCCCTCCGCTTGCTAGATGGGATGTTACTGGATTCCTGAATCAATTAATAAAGTCAAATAGACCTTAAAGTTTACTCAGTTGAATTTTTTCTTAACAGCTCAATGCTGTGCACTGCAGGGGGGAAGGCCACCCAGGGGTCTCACTCCCTTCTGCTGCTGGGTCTCATCTGACCTGTAAAAATCCATCCTAATGCCTGCTCAAGTGATTTACCATCACTGTCCTTTTTCATTTTATTGGCATCAATTATTGAGGTGCTTACTAATGCATTCTAAATGGGTTTCCTGTGAACCACTGAATACAGTTTTCACAGGGTGACAATTCCTCCGTTGCAGAGACACTATCTCTGGGAGAAGGTGGGAGAAGGAGTTTTCAGACCTCAGTTAACCTGGCTTCCAATCCTGGCTTGCTGTGTGACTCTGGACACATCTCTACCCTCTCTGAGGTCCAGCCTATCTGTTAAATGGGCGTAGTATTTACTTGTGACCATTTATTTAGACTAGGAATACACACATACACACACACGCACACACAAATACTTGGTCTATAGGTGGTTTTAAAAATATATTAGACCCTTAATGTAAATCATTAATTCATATTTGCTTTACAAAATTAGAAATAAAATGTTCCAGTCCCAGAACTCCTGGCGGGTCCCAGAAAAGTGTCTGATGATGAATGAATGAAGGTCATTGCAATGCCTGTGGCTTTTTGCAAGGTTCCAAATACACCTCCGGACCAGTTTTGCTGTCAGTGTTTCCCCACCACTGCCTTTTGCTGAGGTGGGAGGGAAGTGTTCCTAATTCCCAGAGGCCCAAGAGGGGGTGGAGAAAGCAGAATGTCTATATTTTGGTCTAATTCTCGGCACTTCTGGCTGTTAATTCTATGACTTTGTCAAAACTATTTAAAATTCCCATTTCTTGAATAAAGAAGATGTAGTCTATATATACAATGGACTATCACTCAGCCATCAGAAAGGATGAATACCTACCATTTGCTTCCATGTTGATGGAACTGGTGGGTATTATGCTGAGTGAAAATAAGTCAATTGGAGAAAGACAATTAGCACATGGTCCCACTCATATGTAGAATATAAGAAGTGGTGAAAAGGGCTAAAAGGGAAGGAGGGAAGGCAAGAGAGGACTAAAAATCAGAGAGGAAGACAAACCATGAGAGACTCTTGACTCTGGGAAACAAACAAAGGGTTGCAGAAGGGGAGTTGGGTGGGGGGATGAGGTAACTGGGTGAAGGGCGCTAAGGAGGGCAGGTGATGAGAGGAGCCCTGGGTGTCATACTATATGCTGGCAAATTGAATTCAAATAAAACAAAAAATGAAATAAAAGGAAGAAAATAAATAAAAAATAAAATTTCCATTTCTGGCATCGCTCCCCCCACCCCCTCACCAAGGCAAAATAAGAAGACTAAAAATACTTTTTCTGCTTGCTTTGTTGTCAGGCACGTGGGGCTGCTAAAGGTGAAAGTTCCTTTCCTATTCTTATCACTTTGGAAAGTACAAGAATGCCTGGAGCCTGTTCCCCAACCTCAGCACATTTGTCACGAGTCTGATCACAGTTTTAGGAGAGTATCGATCTGAGACGCTATGCTTACCAGGGCTGGATTTACATCTGCTGGTGGTCCTTTCGGGGAGGGGAGGCGGCCACGGAGCCGGTGACTGATTTCCAATCAGGGGTCTTCTCTCTCTGTGAGCCACCTGGCTTTTCTCTTTATGCAGCGCAGCCTCCCCTCCACCCTTTTCTGATATGCTTTTCCTTTAATATTCCATCATTTAAAAATATATATGTCCCTTTTGGGAACGGTTGTGAAAGAGCCTGAGTGGAAAGCAATACACATACGGTAGATACAAGTGGATCCCAAACCCTTCATTCTTCAATTAAATCTATTCAATTCACCTATTTGGCGTGAGGTCACTTCTGTGAGGTATTTGGAACAACATTCCCCTGTCAGGGTGCCAGTTTACGGTTTTCTCTATCTGCTGGTCGCAGCCCTCAAATCTCCAAGCAGGAATATATGTAATAAAATGCTGACACCATACCCCAAGTGGGGTAGGGCTTAAAATTAAATAGATCTCAGCATCTATTTATCTATCCAACTAACTATATAATTTTTTCCCCATCCTTATTGAGCTGTAAGCGGACATACATCTCGGCGAAAGTTTGGCGTTCGACGTGATGATTTGATGCGTGAATAATGTATGGAGTTCATCAGGGTGTTTTTTTTTTTTTTTTTTTTTTTTTTTTTACTACGAATCATTAAATGAGTTCAGAAAGCAGAGTCCTCTCTGCCATCGCTTTCAGTGCATGCGAATGCTTTTCCCCAACCCGACTGGCCATTTCTCTCCCAACTTCACCTTTTCCACGGATAACCCAAACCCCAGGCGACGGGAGACACTTTCCGGAGCTCGGCGCTGACGCTCAGCGTCTCGCGGGTCCTCCAGCAGCATCCCGCGGGCGACGCTCGCGTCCCGGGCCCGCAGCAGGTGGAGCCGCGCGCGGTCGGGAGCCGGGACCCGCGGAGGCGCGGCGACCCCCGGGCACCCCCGCCCCCAGCTCCCCGCGCCGCGCAGGGGGCCGGCCGGCCGCGGTCCGAGCGCACTTCCGCCCGCCGCCGCCAGGGGCGCCCGGGGCCGCGCGAGCCCGCAGCGCGGGCGCGGGCGCGGGCGCGGGCGCGGGCGCGGGCGCGGGCGCGGGCGCGGGCGCGGGGCGGGCGGGGGCGGGGTGGGTGTGGCTGCAGGTGCGGCTCCCGCCCGCCGGCCGCGCGGGGCCGCAGAGCGCCGCGGAGGCAGCGCGACCCGGGCCGGGAGGGAGCGGGAGGCCAGGCCCGCGCGGAGCCGCTGCCCGACGCCTCGGGTCCTGGGGCGGGGGGACCATGGACCCAGCCGCGGGCGCCTTCCTCGGGATGCTCTTCCTTTTGTCTGCTCGGCCCTGGAGCCCCGTAGTGGCCGGGAATCCTTGTGAGTACGGCGCATCTCGTGCAACTTGCATTGGCAACTTAGGAATTCGTGTTTTGATCGGTAGCGAAGATGTGCAGGTGGGATCGCTGGCGGGGGCTTTTTGTCGGTTTGTTTGTTTTGTTTTGTTTTGTTGCTTTGAGAGGGAGACGTTTAAAAAGCATCTCCAAGTACCAGCGCCAAGCTGGGGTGGTGTGATCGATGCTCTTTCCTCCTGCCAAGTCCGAAATTCAGCAAGACCTGTATTCGACTTTTTTGTCTGGGAGCTGAATCTTCGTTGAGAAAGCTCAAGTTCTAGTAAAAGCTGAAACCCGGCGGGAGCATCCCGAGACGCGGAGAGTCCGGCGAGAGAAGAGCCTCCGATCGGGGCAGGCCAGCAGGCCGGCGTGGGCATTTATCTCCTTGCGGTGCGGATGCGTGCTGTAGGGAGCGTGTCAGTGGGAAGCGGCGGGTCCTGCAGTAGCGCACGCGTTTGCAGCGGGCGCTCTGCGCCATCCGGGGCCGGGGTCCGGGCGCGCCCGGGGGTGGGTGGGGTGGGGTGGGGTGGGGGGAGCTCCGCTGCGCAGCCCCCTGCCCTGGACGGAGCCCGCGACTCGGTGCCCGCACCTCGGGGGAAGCCGGAGGGAGGACAGCCTGCCTTCCCGGCTCTTGACGACTGTCCCTGCCCGCATGTTGTGGTGCGTGCGCTCCTGGTGCTGTAGGTTCACCGAGGCCCCGTGCATTAGGCTCCGGTCCTGGGCTAGTAGCGGCGCGTCTGCCCTAGGGAAGCTGCGGGCCGCAGGGACTCAGCCCACCTCGAGGTATTTGACTCTGAAAAATCCGAAAAAGTTCTAAGAGTGCTGTTCGGACTGAAGTCTCCATCCTGGGGCTTTTCTTTCCTTGAGGGCTTTTTAAAAAAAGTCCCTCCTGTCCTCCTTCCCTGCCCCATCTCCTTCAAGAAAAGGAATTAAAGCGCGCGCGCGCGCACACACACACACACACAGAGAGAGAGAAAGCAGGTGTAGGGCTTAGGACAAGCTAGTGTGCGTTTCCAGAAAGTAGGTAGCAGGCTTGCTCAGAAACTAACCCTGCTGCTGGGGATCCAGATTTAGCTCTTGGGGTCCCCACTCTGCCCTCCCTGGGAAGTTTGCTAAAGTGTAAAATTGTTACACCTAAAGTCACTCTCCTACTCATTCATCCATGGATGCCGCAGGACTGTGATGATTTTTGTGGTGTCATCATCTACTATCAGCTCATTTAATGCCATATTGGCATGAGTCACTCCTAAAAAAATGAGCCTTAATCTCCTTGGAGCAAATACTGCCCTGTGTTTCAGACGCATTTTTAATTTAGCTTGGTGTTGCAACTGCTCTGAATTCATTAAAACAGGGGGCATTTACATAAAATCAAACCCTTAGATCCTGCCATAGAGCCCTTGTCCTTTTGCTAAGAAATTAAAAACAACCACCACTAGATGATTTGCTGACATTAATAAATTGTAGAATGATTCAACGGGCTACTCTGAGGTACCATGAAAAAGTCACTGGAGGTCACTCGTACTTAAAGGAAACGTGGCTTCAAAAATCCTTCCCATGGGAGAAAGCAGAGTGCCGTGCTGCCTTTCTCATCTCCTTAGTTGTGATTACAGCATGTTGGCAACATCAGTCGTTTTGGTATTTATTTTCAGTTAGTATTTTACTGTCTGAAATGCACGGGGGGTGGGGAGGGTATCAGGTTCTTTCACACTGAGCATCCTTCTCAGGAGTCACATGCTCCGGGGTGCTGGGCGGCTGAATATCCGCGCAGATGCCCCTGTGGGAACCGGCTGTGTCTCCACGCTCAGTCCCTCTGGGGCTCTGGCTGATTCCCCAGATACTGTTGCTAGTTTTTGCTTTTCAGCCTCTATTTATTTGGGTGTATTTAGTCCTCTTATGAAAAAGTTCGATAAATTAAAAACCAATTTGCCTTGCTAAGGACGTTTTAGATACTAACGTTAAAGTCCTTGACCAGATCACCAGAAAGATGACACTCTTCAAGTGTCGATCGAGTACATATTTAAATGACATGGCAGATTTAAAGATTCATGAAGACCACACAAAATTGCCTTTGATAATTTTTCGGTAATTGCATCTGGCCGCCTCATTTGTAGCAGAAGCAGTAAATGGTGAAGGAGTCTCATGTCTACACGAGCTAGTTGGACCTGCTCAGTTTTTCTTTAACTCCTGCATATTTGGGAAGTGTGAGTTTTGTGTGCATACAAGCAAAGTACACCAACGTGTATTTACAATCTGTTATTACTAAGTCAAGGTGGGCAGGGTGTTTCTTGCTCTGCCCCATCATTTGAGAAATTCTAGAAGAGTTGGCCAGGAGTGTGGGATTTAAGCTACAAGCAAGAAATCACGAACATCAATATTGCTCAAGTGTTTTGTTGGCTGTTCTCCCCCAGACACCCCCCGCTTAGAGTTTTCAAAACTCAAATAATCCTTTCAGACAGAACTTTAAAATGAACAAAAATGAAATATTCTTGAAGACTAATAAGAAATTAATAAGAATTGTATATGAGTTAAAAAAAAGACAAAGATCTTCTCCCCAAATGGACCCAAAGACATAGTCACCTCTTTACAAGCAGGTTCTCAGTAGTAAATGGGTCAGCCAGGGGTCAGCCCAGGGGAGCGGGTGAGTTCCAGCCAAAGAAGTCCTGTCAAGGAATGTGACTTGCCTGAAAGATTTGACATCTCAGAGATTACACATGTGTGATATGAATCTTTTTAATCCGTGGGAAATTTTATAACAGGAAGATGATACACAGGAGGGAAAATGTGTCTAAATGGCCATGACCACAGGCTTGTTTTGTTGCTCTGTATTCTCTGTCTTTTTGAAGATAAAACAAGTTGCATTATCTAATATACAGCTTAGTATCTGATAAATATATATATATATATATTTTTTTTTTCCCTTAAAAAAATGTGAACATTCACCTGGTCTGCCTTCTAGAACTCTCTGTCCTGAGTAAGATGAGAGTGTTCTAATATGGATCTGTCCTCTTAAATAACTTAAGAAAGAAGTTGGAATATAGATTCCAAGTGAGAGCCCTGCTTTCTGGAAGTTGTTATGTAGGCTGTCGTTGGCTCCTTTACTTCCTAGCAAGAGCCACAAATGGAAGAAGGTGATAGCGCTTTGCTTTTAGAATTATTCTTGTGAATCCACGATTCCTTTGTGAATTCCAAGACCCTTTGGGAGGAAAAAGGGATGTAATCTAAGTATGAAAATGTCAACATTTTGATTGTGTATTTAGCGTCATAAACCTGTTTTCTGGATTGTGCATCGCTCTGAGGAGTTATGGGTACCCCCTCCCCACTTGGGAACAACACAACTGAAAGTTAATTCACAGCTGAATTATTTTCCCCATCCATGTAAGTAAAGTATAAGCTAGAAGTGAGAGCTGCTGCCCTCCTCCCATCTCTGCTGAAAAAGGACAGAAGCCTATGTTAGAAATTTCAGTCATTGATGGTGATTGTTTGATATAAAGGATGACATTTTTGCAGATCCAGGGATTTAGTTTAGTGAGTATGACTGACTTGTTCTCACTTTGTTAAGTCTCAATACTTGTAATTTTCTCTAGATGTTTCCTTATGATTCCTTCCCCTATCAAAAGTGCCCTTCTTGTTGCAAGAAAGAAAGAGATATTTCTGGCCCACTACAGGTGGGGCATACACTTTGAATTGCTGTTCTAGGAGTGATAATCTGAATTTGTTTTTATGTATTGACACCTGTTCTCTTCCCCCCTTAAATCCTACATCCATAAGAGAGATGTCTGACCATGACTTGGGGGTGTCGTTCAAGCCCATGTGCTGGCCATCATGGGAAACCAACCTATGGTCTTCATGTACTATGTAGTGCTTGACCTAGGCAATAAACACGCTTACACTTCAATTTGAAAATTTGTACCAGAGTTGAACCCTCCCTTCATTGGAGCCTTGGCTTCTTTATGTGCTAAAGCCTTATTGCAACTTCTTTGATGAAAGTGCATTAATATAATTCTGTAATAGAAATTATCATGCAGTATTATCCTTTTAAAATGTAAGTAACATACATTGTTTGATATAGTAGTGAGACACTTGTAGTGTATGAATTATCCTAACCTGGTGACATGATTAGCCTTAATAATTTGGAATAAAAAATATGCATGCATGCAGAACTTAGTAACTGGTTATAGTGCTATAATTGCTAAGAAGGATAAAATCACAAGAATTTGTTTATTTTTTTAGAGAGGCACACGTGTGGGAGGGGCAGGGGGTGATGCAGAGAATCTTAAGCAGGCTCCCTGCTTAACACAAAGCCCCGTGTGGGGCTTGATTCCATCACCCTGAGATCATGTGTGGCCTCAGCCAAAATCAAGAGTTGGACGCTTACCCAACTGAGCCACCCAGGCCGCCCATGAGCATTTATTTAAGTAAATGTGTTTGTCATATGTCTCTTCTCGAGGGTTTTGTTTTTTAGGAGTCTTGTTCTTTCAGTAGATATGGATTCTTGTAGTTATTTGCTAAGTGTCATCAAAATTCTTTATTGCTATTGAGTACTGAACGTACTCAATCTCCAGTCATGTCATGAGTGCTAAGAGGCTCCATATAGTCTGTAAAGGAATTTTGCCTTGATGAATATGGACTAACATCCTTCCAGGGTTTTAACTGGTTCAGGCTTTTCTTTGCCTCCATAACCGCTTTGTGTTTATCTAAAGTGAGTCCAGTCTTCTGAGTTAATCATCCTGGAGTATGAAGGGAGCCTGTCAGAGGGTATGCCTGTGAGCAGGTGGATGGGGAGTCCATTATTGATGTAGTAAAACATGTTAGGGAAAATGAGTGCAGGATATATGGGTACACGTTTTAGCAAGCACTGGAGCTCAGACTTTTTGGAAAGAACCTTCAACAAACCAGTAAACAAACCGTTATTTATAGTATTTGAATGCACCTCCCAGAAATACAGAGGTGGTGAGGAAACTTTTGGAAACAGGGAAAAAACAAAAACACATTCCCTCCAAAAAACTTATAAAGTCCATGGTGACTCTCAACACAAAGTGACAGGCGAGAACAAATTCTGTTCAAGCATACGATTTTGGGAGACTGTTTAAGCAAAAGCAAACAAAATGAGCCAAGGATATGTCATTAGTGACCCTCCCAGGCCTGGAAGGGGGTATTTTGGGGTGGGGACTGGAGGTCATGAAAATCTGCTTTGAGTTGATTTGGGAAAAAAAAAAAACACTCAAATCATGCAAAAGTACTTCATAAAGGACATAATCACTAACAGAAACATCTCAATTAACTGAGCAAATTTTAAGTTGAATCTTCTCCCTTAAGTCAAAATTAGACTTTGAATATAATAGTATAAAGTAGCTCAGACAATTTGGAAATGATAGATCCAAGAGTCTCTCCCCACTTACTTTTTAGAGGCTTGAAAGGCTTGGCTTCCACATACAAAATTCTTCAGAGTGACCTCTGCAAGGTGCCCACTCTACCTGCCACCTGTGGCCCACCGTGTGTGCCGATTGCTTTAGGCATTGGGTGCTTTGTGCTGAATAACCTATAAAAACTGAACTATTTATGTCAGCATATTTCTGAAAGGCATTAGACCAAAGGTAATATGTTCCTTCAAAATAGATATGCTTGTTATTCCTTGTTTGAGCTCTATGGCGTGGGATTACATGCTTTAGAATTGTCTTTTATCCGGTGTTAAGAAAAATTACACACAACTTGTAAATATTGCAAAAAGGAGTATGACAGTGTGACCTATTACCATTACACAAAGCATTGTTCAAGAGGCCCACATGATTGTTTAATTATTCAGAATAACGCCCCCATGGCTGACTTGGTCATTTACTGTTGATCACGGCTTAGACACTAAGATGTTACAGGTTGAATTGATGTTTTTTTTTTCCAGGTACAAATGGTAACAACGGAGCTTTTATTGCCTGATAGCACAGTAGTAGGAGAAAAACTGGTGTAATGTGTCTCTTCTGGGCAGTACCCTGGATAAGATACTCACGGTGGGTGTGTTAGTTATAGCTAACTCAGGGAGAGGAACATGGAAAAGTTTGCTACTTGAACTGGAAAGTGGAATTTTTCTTGGATGTGCCCTTCAGGGAATATGATAACCAGTGTGTCAGATACTGAAATTTATGTCAGCCCGAGTTTTATTGAGATGTGGCCTTTAGGGACCCTATCACTTGTGGTTCCATCAGCTAATTTAGTGATTGTCGCTCATGGAGAAGGGATTTCTGTGCCACATGTTCATTGGGCCACTGGAGATGGGGCTGGCGCATCTTGTTTGCAACCTGTGGTGGGTCGGTAACCTCGGGCAGCCCCTGGACGCTGTGGCTGAGACCTTGTGCCGCATCTGCTCCTGTCAGTGGCATCCCATTGCTTGGGGTGTTCAAGGCCCAGCAGAAGATTTCTCTGGAGCTTGTGAGCCAGCGGGGCAATTACAAGCTTGGATGACAGCAGGAGTGCCTGGCTGCCTCGAGACATTAAATTAGGCACTGCCGGCAGGACTCACGGTTCTAATTAGTTTTTTATTTTAACATCTATGCATCCCCAGGCAACCAGAGAGCTTGATAAAGTTGAGCTAAGTGTGCTGTTTCTGGGAGTGGTGAATTGACAGCAGGGGTGGCACAGTGACCTCTGTGTGCTGGGACGTGTGCTTGCGTGTCCTCAGGATGTGGATGGGGAGAGAGCTCATGGGGTTAGGAGCACCGTCAGTCATTACAAACCCAGGCTCACGGTGGCTGAGGTGGCAATCCAGTTATGTGGAATCGAGTCATTTGTCATCAACTATTGTACAAAATGGATATGCTCCAGTTTGGATTTCTGAGCATATGAGCAGTCAGGAAATCTGATATCCATCCTGTCCCAGTTGACACCGTTGCCTTCTCAAGCCTGAGGTGCTGTGTTCCCTGTCCTGGTATACAGCTGATCTGAACCCGCAGCCCCTACCCTATCCTGGTCCCTGGGAATAGTGTCCTAAAGATGGCAGGTAGAGTTTTCATCTAAAGGCCAGCAGATACAGGAGAAAGACCCCAATTAGCTTTAAAAAATAATGCAATAATTTGATTCAGCTCAAAGAAAGTCACTTTAATCACAACTTCTATTAAGGAAGAAAATATTTAAAGAACCAGGATCTATTTTAAGGTCTCAGATTTGGCAGATTTAAGGAAAATAATACATGTCAAAAAAAAAAAAAAGAAAATAATACATGTCTATAGACATCTGTTCAAATGGTTGGAGATTATCAAGATTATGGATTTAGCTTTACATGTGTTGTGTTTTTGATGTCTAAAACTTGCAAATAGGAGCCTGGCGACAGTAACAGTATTACAACATGAAAAGAAAAATGAGTAGCTGTGTACTGTCACCAAGCGAGCCTGCTGCTGTGTGTCTGTGATTCTGGGGCTTCTTTGCAACGTTGCGTTGATTCGTGGAAGTTCTGATAAGAAACCCCGTGAGCTTTGACATTCCAAAGCATATCCTTTTGTATGATGTAGGACGTGCAGGCATTGGTAAGAGTTTAAAAAACTGGAGGACTCAAGGAGGGTGAGTCACAGAGTTTAAGGTGTATTTTAGAGAGTTTAAGGGAGCAAACACCAAATTACTCTGTGCTTTCTTTTCTTTTTAAAAAATATTTATTTATTTGACAGAGAGAGAAAGAGCCAGAGGGCATGCGAGGGGAGGGACAGAGCGAATCTGAAGCAGACCCCACGCTCAGCATGGAACGTGACACGAGGCTTGATCCTACAACCTTGAGATAAATGACCTGAGTCGAAACCAAGAGTCCATTGCTCAACTGATTGAGCCACCCAGCTGCCCCTATTCTAGGCTTTCTTAAAGTATAAGGATAATTTCTGAAAAAAGTTTTTGCAGATGTGGAACATAGAGTTGGCAGATATCAGAGTAAATTCCTTGTTAGGGAAAGTCAAAGGATCTATTCTGAATTATAGCGCAAGGCGAAGAAAACAGTGTTGGTTTTCTAGATCATAATAATAAAATTGCGATAGTAAGAATTTACAATTCTTTGTCATGATGAACTCCTGCTCTACTTTAGCGAGCCTGAAAACCTGATCTTTGGGAAATTTACATCACTACCGATGTTTGATTTTTACACGTTCTAAGTTCTGTAAGTGGTGGGATTCACTTGCTGGAGGACAGGTTGCATATATACCTAGAAGAAAAAAGGGCCTTTCCCTTGTGAGTATTGTTGCAAGGTGAGGCAAGAGGGAGTGGGAGGCTAGAGTGCGCTTTAACATGAAAAAGACACCTAGGTCATTGATTGTGGCCCTGTTCTCCAGGGATGAGGCTGGACATTCCCCTGCATCCATCGTACCCTCATTCCCAGAGCCTCTATGAGCATCTTCCTCTTCCATCGTCTAGAAATGACTGACTGGGTTGACTTGCATGGATTGGGTTGGCCAGAAAGTTATCCCTCCTCCTTCACTGCTGCTGGTGGGCTCAGGACTGAGTGGGAGGGTGGCAGTGAGAAAGAGACAGTAGCACTGCCCACAGGAACGCTTCTCGGAACTCAGTGGTTGCTTGATTTTGTATGTAGACTAATAAGAAATGGCAATGTAAGGATTAGGCTACTGGCAAGCCCCTTCCAGCTCCAAGTGACAGAAAACCCAATCGAATGGACTTCCACCAAAAAGGGAATTGTCAGCGCACATATCATTTCATTTCAGGCAAGGATGGAGATGCTGTGCCGTGAGGGTTGGCCTCTCTTCCTCCTTCAGCTCTGGCTTCCCGTGTTGACCTGATGCTCTGGCAGTGTCCTGTCTGGCAGCCCCATGACTGAGGTCAAGCTGCCCAGCAATACTGCTGGAGAGGATGCTTTCCCCTCCCTGGACTTTGGCCCTTATCACTTTGAAGCAGGGAGCTCTGACTTATTTGCTCATTCCCTTATTCCAAGCTCCAAGAAAGCAGGGACTCCTTGAGGGGACAGGGGTGGTTCTGAGAGATAGTGGGCTGTTGACTAAGTAAAGAGGTGAATGATTCTCATTCCCCACACATCCAGCCAGATCTGCACATCTGACTTGCCTTGTCTCTGCTGTGTTGTGTGACTCTTCTTACCCAGGGTCTGTGACAGGAGGGGGTGGCCCTCTGGCTGACCAGGGGTGGAGCCAGCAAGTGACTGGACTTGGTCCTTGACCAGGTGCCTTGGCTGCATCATCTTGACAAGAAAGTGAAATGCGCCATCCACTTAGGTAATTAGTTTAACATCTATTATGAAAGCACTGGCTTTCATTCTCTTATCTGCTTCATGTAACAGATGGTTGGTTACGTGTATCCCTCCTTCATTAGATTTTAAAGTTCCTGAAAACAGAATCACATTTATTTGTCCCTACAGCTCTGCTGTTGGCACTCAGTGAGTATTTACCAAGAAAAGAAGAAATTAATATATGGAAAACATGCTATTTTGAAAGTATATGGAAGACATGGGGAATCCTCATGTGTGTTTTATGATCATTGTGCAGGTAGCCTAATAAAAAATTAATTTTTATGTGAGTATCCCTGAGCTCACCGTTTGTCCATGAAAAGATCCACTGGCTGATTTTGATTGTTTCCTTTTCTTTTCGTAGCAAAATGCATGACATAATTTCTGGCCTGAGGCTTTGATAGGAAGCATGGAGTATGTTGCAAAAGCTGCTGGGAGCCCCTGAGGGTGCGCTGAAAAGGCCAGGTGTCAGAGGCATGATCCAGGACCAATGAGCAGAGAAGAGAAGGCCTCTAGGCAGGGGCCATTACCACAGGATGTCTGTGTCTAGGGAGATCTTTGATCAAGTCTGAGCCAGGCTCCATATTCAGGGTCTGAATTAGAGGTGCCTGGGAGCATTGTGTAACTGGAGTTCTCCAGAATCCTGGTTCATCAACTAGAGGCTTGAAGCAGCGTGATCCAAGTGGGGAAGGCTGGCTACACAACAAGGCAGAGGTCAGGCAGGCAGACAGATGGCCATTGCACCTCAGTGTGGATGTCTAGGCCTGGACAGCCAGGAGGCTGAACTCATTTGAGTCACAGCTGTCTCTGGTGTGGCGGCCGTGGACTCTGTTTTGTAACTTGTTACGCCAAGAGGAAGCTCCCATTGTGGTCTTAGACCTTGACACCCTTGGTCTGGGCTGGGGGATTTCTGAGAACAAAACCAGTTGTTGTTACTGAAAATTTTTATGACGGGCTGGTTCAAGGGCATGATGAGATCTAAAGAATATCTCTGTTTTCTTTCTTTCTTTCTTTCTTTCTTTCTTTCTTTCTTTCTTTCTTTCTTTCTTTCTTTCTTCTTTCTTTTCTTTCTTTCTTTCTTTCTTTCTTTCTTTCTTTCTTTCTTTCTTTCTTTCTTTCTTTCTTTCTTTCTTTCTTTCTTCTTTCTATCTCTGTTTTCAAATGAAAATGGTTTCTAATTTTATTTTCAGAATTATATAGTGGGGCACTGTGGATGAGGACGATTCCAGCAGCATTCTTTCAAATAAGTAGCATAAAACTACAAAATTCAACAAATGTGGTGAAGTCATGGAACACACTTCCAGATAGGTGAGAGGGGGAGGTTAATTGCAGTATAGTTGGCATACAATGTGATGTTAGTTTCAGGTGTGCAAAGCAGTGATTGGACAACTCTCCACTTTATGCTATGCTTACTAGACGCATGGCTACCATCTGTCACCATACAACCCAGTTACAATACCAATGGCCATTCCCTAGGCTGTGCCTTGCAGCCCATGACTTCTCATTCTGTAACTGGAAGCCTGTACCTCCCACCGCCCTCCACCCATTTTGCCCATCCCCTCTGGCAACCACCAGTTTGTTCTTTGTATTCATGGGTCTCTTCCTGCTTTTGTTTTATTTTTTAGATTCTACCTATAAATGAAATATGGTATTTGTCTTTTCTGTCTGCCTTATTTCACATAGCATAATACTTCTAGGTTCATCCATGTTGTCACAAATGGCAAGATTTCATTCTTTTTTATGGTTGAGTAGTAGTCCATTATATATATATAATGTATATATAATAATGTAGTATATATAATATATAATAATGTAATATATATAATGTAATATATTATATATACATAATGTACCACATCTTCTTTGTGCCTTCTTTATCCATTCCTCTATTGATGGACAGTAAGGTTATGTCCATATCTTGGCGATTGTGGATAATGCTACAATAAACATGGAGGGTACATATATCTTTTTGAATTAGTTTTTAAATTTTCTTTGAGTAAATATCCAGTAATAGAATTACTAGATCATACAGTTTTTCTATTTTTAATTTTTAAAAGACGATTTATTTATTTATTTATTTGAGGGAGAGAGAGAGAACATAAACTGGAGAGGGGCAGAGGAAGAGAATCCCAAGAAGACTCTCCACTGAACATGAAGCCCAACACAGGGCTCCATCTCACAAAGGAGATTATGACCTGAGCCAAAACCAAGAGTCAAACACTCAACCAACTCAGCCACCAACTCAGCCACCAACTCAGCCATTTTTTTTTTTTTTTTTGAGAAACCTCCATACTGTTTCCATAGTGGATGCACCAATTTACATTCCCACCAACAATGCATGAGGGTTCTTTTTTCTCCACATCCTCACCAACACATGTTATTTCTTGTCTTTTTGAGTTTAGCCATTCTGATAGGTGTGAGGTGATATTTCATTGTGGTTTTGATTTGCATTTCACTGATGATGAGTGATGTTGAGCATCACTTCATGTGTCTGTTGGCCATCTGTATGTCTTCTTCAGAAAAATGTCTATTCAGGTCTTCTGCCCATTTTTAATCTGATTATTTATTTATTTATTTATAAGTTCTTTATATATTTTGGAACTTAAGCCCTTATCCGGTACTTGAAAATATTCTCTTACATTTAGTAGGTTGCCTTTTCATTTTATTGATGGTTTCCTTCATTGTGCAGAAGTTTTTTATTTGGTGTAATCTGGACTGTTTTATTTTTGCTTTTATTTCCCTTGACTCAAGAGATATATCTAGAAAAATGTTGCTAGGTTCGATGTCCAAGATTACTGCCCATGTTCTCTTCTAGGTGTTTCATGGTTTCAGCTCTCACATTTAGGTCTTTAATTAACTTAGAGTTTATTTTTGTGTATGGTGTAAGAAAGTGGTCTAGTTTCATTCTTTGCATGTAGCTGTCCAGATTTCCCAACACCATTTATTGAAGAGACTCTTTTCCCATTGTATATTCTTTCTTGCCTTGTTTGTGGTAGATTGATTGACTGTAATCATGGGTTTATTTCTGGGCTTTCTATTCTCTTCTATTGACTTATGTGTCTGTTTTTGTGCCAGTACCATACTGTTTGGTTATTATAGCTTTGCAGTGTATCTTGAAATGGATTGTGATACCTCCAGCTTTCTTCTTCTCTTTCAAGATTATCTTGGTTATTTAGTGTTTTGAAGTGCCATATAAATTTTGGAATTATTTGCTGTAGTTTTGTGAAAAATACTATTGGCATTTTTATTAGGATTGCATAAATTGGTAGATTTCTTTGAGTATATAACATTTTAACAATATGATTTTTTCCAATCCATGAGCATGAGATATTTTTTGGTGTCATCTTCAATTTGATTTATCAATGTTTTATAGGTTTCAGAGTACAGGTCTTTAACCACTTATGTTAAGCTTATTTCTAGGTATTTTATTCTTTTTGGTACATTTGAAAATGGAATTATTTTCTTAATTTCTCTTTCTTCTACTTTGTTATTTGTGTATAGAAGTGCAACAGATTTTTGATTATGAATTTTGTATCCTGTAACTTTATTGAATCAATTTATTAGTTGGAATAGTTTTTTAATGGAATCTTTAGGGTTTTCTATCTATTGTATCATGTCATCTGCAAATAGTGACAGTTTTACTTTTTCCTTGCCAATTTGGATACCTTTTATTTTTTTCCTTATCTGATTGCTATAGCTAGCACCTCTAGTACTATGTTGAATAATAGTGGCAAGAGTGGACATCCTTGTTTTGTTTCTAATCTTAGTGGAAAACCTCAGTTTTCCACAATTAAGTATGATGCTAACTGTGGGTTTTTCATGTATGGCCTTATTATGTTCAGGTATGTTCTCTTTAAACCCACTTTGTTGAAAGTTTTTGTTATAAACAGGTGTTGAATTTTGTCCAGTGCTTTTTCTACATCTGTTGAGATGATCATATAATTAGGGGTGAGGTAGTTTTGATGGGAATGCCTGGATGGGAATTCTGCTAGTCCATTGTGTGACCTTAAGTAATTTACTTATTCTTGCTGTGTCTCAGTTTATTCATCTCTAAAAAATACAAGTATAATAGTGACCTATCTCACAGAGCTGCTGAAAAGATTACATTAATTAATGTATGTAAATATTGCCCAAAACATCAAATCCTTAGTAAAATTTAGCCATTATGCTCCTGTTGATCTCAAGTATAAAATCAGAAATGTGACTTAGTCCATGATCCTGGGAGAATAATGAGATAGTCAATATTTTAAGGAAAAACATTTGTACTGTGCATTTTCATTATCCAAAATATTATCACTATAATGGAAGGTTAAGATAGTATTACATAATAAGAATATTAAAAAGAAGACTATAGTACAGTCTCAGAAACTTGTATAGTACATTGGTATGTTTTGGCTCTCTGTAATGTATCTCTGTAAATAATAAAGTTCCTTAGATTTAGCTCTTTGGATTAACTTGTCATTAACCAGTTTAATCTTAAACTTCTTTCAATTTTTTAATATATTTTTTCCATTAGCCAAGAAGGAGTCCCCAGATCAAGATAACATGCTCTTGCAACTGATATTACTTGTTATCTAGCTATTTTTTGGAAGTTTTCTAGGATATGTAGCATCTGGTCATCAACACAGATTGTTCATCTTTTATGATTGTTAAGTAAGTGTTAGTCTCCAAGCCAAACATATTTGCGTGTACTATGGGATGCAGTCTCAATTAGAATGGATATGAAGACACTAGTGTGGATCCTTAGAGAGGGGGCATTACTGCTTGATGCTGAAAGATTATGTTTAGTTAACTCTCTTCAATTTGTCTCTGTTCCCTTTTCTTCAATAATTCCAGCATTGACTTATTCAAATCCTCCATATCTCTGGGACTTTATAAGCTATATTTGTCTCCATGGTTTCCCTGTCACCAGCTTATCTCCCTCTAATCCATTTTATCCTACAGCCAAAGTAATTTTTCTTTTTTGTTTTTTTAAAAGATTTTATGTATTTATCATGAGAGACAGAGAGAGAGAAAGAGAAAGAGAGAGGCAGAGACACAGGCTGAGGGAGAACCAGGCTCCCTGCAAGGAGCTTGATGTGGGACTCGATCCTAGATCCCAGGATCACACTGTGGGCCAAAGGCTCAAACACTGAGCTACCCAGGTGTCCCCAGAGTAATCTTTCTAAAGATGATATTACTTTCTGTGGTAAAGCTTTCATATATTTTCTCACATCTCTGATTCTCTGTCTCTGTTTGTCTCTCTCTCACACACACACACACACACACACACACTCCTTGAAAGGTCCCTTCTCTTCACTCACTGCTTTCATCCCCTCCTTTAACTGACCCTGGACTACAGCCACCTCATTGCACTGGCATTCTTCCACCAGGGCTTTCACACCTCCTTCATCTTCCTCCAGTTCTGTCTCCTCATGTCTTGTCTTCCTGTTGAATGTGTTTTGCTTCTGAAATCATCTAGGCTCATGGATTCATGCCCAGGAAATACATGCTTACAATAAAAATAAACATAAAACATATAGGAGAGACAAAAACCATGAGGGAAAATCAGAAGAAATAGGAAACTGTACAATCAGATAAAAATAAATGTAGAAATTGAAATCAATTTAGAATGTACAATTTATTGCATATGTGTAAGGAAATAAAAAATGAGAATAATGTAAAGAATAACATGATCAAAATGGTCAAGCAGAATTGAAAAAGAACAGTGTTGAGAAGTGAAATTTGTTATCACTGGGGTAGAGAATTCAGTGGCTGCTGACATGGCAGATTAGACACAGGTGGAGAGAGGCTTAGCAAATTAGAAGACAGTCATGGAATAAATAACCAGTATGTTCCATAGAGAGACAGAGAGGCAGGAAATATGAAAGCCAGACTCAGGGGCAGGATGAAGAATGCAACAAGATCTCTGTATCTGAAGGAGTTCTGTAAGGAGAAGATATGGAAAGAAACACTTAAGAGAATCTATAGAAATTGCCCAGAATTGAAAAGTCACCAATATTTAGATTCAGGAAGACTCTCAAATCCATAGTAAATACAAATAAAAGGAAATTTCCACCCACAATAACACTTTATGTTGGAACTGTCAAACAGCAGAGTCAAGAGAAGCTGATAAGAACAGCCTGAGACAGGAATAACAAGCAATAAAAACAAAGACATGAACTGTTAAGTTTGTGAGACTGAATACTTGCCAACCAAGAATTATAGACTTGTTGACTTTATGGTTCAAGAATGAAGGTGAGGTAAAGTCATCATAGAAAAAATCAAAACCAAGAGTGTTAAAGACTAACAAACCTTCACTAAAGGTGTGTTAATGGATAAGTTTCACAAGAAAGGAAATGATTATAGAGGGCAGTATGAGAGGTGAGAATCTAGTAGTGTGCATATGCATATGATCTGTATGTATTCATTTGAGAGAGAGAGAGAGAGAGAGAGAGAGAGAGAGAGAAAGCATGAGCTGAAGGAGGAACGGAGGGAGAGCGAAAAGCAGGCTCCCCACTGAGCAGGGAGCCTGATGTGGGGCTCCATTCCAGGACCCTGAGATCATGACCTGAGCCAAAGGCAGACACTTAACCACCTGAGCCACCCAGATGCCCCACTAGTGTGCATATATGATTACACATTTAAGTAACTTTAAAGCTGTATGTATAACATTGGTGTGTAGTTGGTGGAATGGAGAAAGAGGACAAGATAAATCTATATGAACAACTGAAAATACATGGGAAGGGGTGATCAGACATAAAGCATTCTACAATTTTTGCATTATTTTGTGGAGGGAATTAAAATCTGTTTAATTGTAGGCTTTGTTAAATTGTTAACCAAAATGCAGTGTAAAATTTTAAGGAGGCCCACAAGAAGAATATGTAAGAAGATATGTAATAGGAAGTTTACATTCCAAACCAGTAGAATAAAAAAAAAAATGGAATAGGTGAGGGGCAGATTTCAATCTGTTCAAAAGAAAACAGAAAAAGAGAGGAGAAGAAAAGAAAGCTTTGGGTAAAATAGACAAATAAAATATAATGAAGTGATAAGGATATAGCAATTTGAATAAATTATTTCCAGCTTCTATTTTATGGGGATGTATTACATTGGACAGTAATATTCAGGCTTTCAAATACATATAGAATATTTACATTTTTACTTGACTAAAAAAACCCAGTTCCAATGAATTTCAAAGAATTATTAACATAAAAATAAATTTCCTAAAATTGAAAAAGAATAATGTGTTTCAATTACAGAAGCTCATGTTGTTCTGAGTTAAATAAATGGAGCACAATAATGGAAATTGTCAAGTGAAAATTGTGGAAATAGGGGGCCCCCCTGGGTGGCTCAGTCAATTAAGCATCTGCCTTTGGCTCAGGTCATGATCCCAGGATCCTTGGATCGAGACCTGTGTTGTCGGGTTCCCTGCTCAGCAGGGAGTCTGCTTCTCCCTCTCCCTCTGTTGCTCCCCCTGCTTGCATGTGCTCTCTGTCTGTCAAACACATAAATAAGATCTTTAAAAAAATTGTGGAAATGGGAAAAACAGGGAAACACAGTCCCGGTTTTGGTCACCAAAGATAATGATGTAAGCTGATTTGCTATAATGGAATAAGAGCTTATTTGACTTCTTCAGAGCTGTAAGATCAGAAACAAAAGGAAAAGCAGAAATAAATACACGTTATGAGGGAAAATAACTTTTTCACTAGAAATTTACAGTCATGAGTAGGG
Source organism: Canis lupus familiaris (assembly GCF_011100685.1). Taxonomy (NCBI): domain Eukaryota; kingdom Metazoa; phylum Chordata; class Mammalia; order Carnivora; family Canidae; genus Canis; species Canis lupus. The sequence goes on along the minus strand of NC_049222.1, from coordinate 95,422,278 downwards.
AGGATGACAAGGGAGAGTAAGCTCTTGCTAATATTCTTTGGGAAATAAGTAAAATTTCGCCTTAGGCATTGTTCAAAAAGTAGGATTAAGCATTGTGTTAAAAATAGAAGGATAATCAGTGGAAAAGGAATTAAATATGATATTTTGCATGCTGTTCAAAATCGTGCAATTTCCTCCTCTAGGAAAAAGTCATGTTTTTCTGTTTCATGTTTTAATATGATCATACGTTTATTCATTCGTCTCTGATATTGAGAGTATTCATGATAAAACAAAGGAAATATGTTTATATTTGAGAACAGGTGAATGGGATCCTTTAAGTGTGTAGGAATTTTCATCTAATCTCCTTTTCTTATGGACTGCTGTTAGAGTTACAGCAATAACTCTAAGTATGACATTTGGCATCATGGGTGGATTTGGGTGGCACAATTTAATTTGTGCTCGTAACACTTTACTAGTATACTTATGAAGTTATTAAGTTTCAGCAATTATTGCTGATAAATTACGGAGACCTTTTTTCTATGGCTGTCTGAAATCTTGAGCTATTTCCCGTATTTTAAAATAGAATAAGACATCGGATTTTCTCATGCGTTTTTCTGTTAAAATCTAGAGTTCCCCGAGGTTAGCGGATTTGTATCTTTTATAAACTAATTTTAAGTTCTGTGGTCTTATATAATGCTTTTGCGGTGCAGATATAGAGTCAGGTTTATAAAAGAAAAGGCAGTATCTATACATGGTATCATTCAGCACATGCTGTGAATTTTAAATTTCTACTTGCTGCTGAACATTTATACATTTCCCCTTCTTTTTGACATGAGTGCAATATATCAGCATGGCTCGGAAGGTTAGTAGAGGAGTAGGAAAAACCCACCCTCTGCGGGTAAATTTTTTAAAGAAATGTTTAGTTACACCCTATGAAAATTACAACAAATAGATATGTTATCTTTATAGATGTGTCTAACGAGATATCTGAAAATGTACTACTTTATTCAATGGTAATCTAAGTTTGCATTTACTTGATATACGTTTACGCACACACACACACATGCATACACATGCTTCCTAAAAATGATTGGATTTTCCACTTGTGTAACAGCAGTGGCCTCTAGTTTTGAATAAACATGAACAATTAAACAAAATGATTGTTCTATGGAAATTTTTTTGGCAGAGACCCAAGTTTTCAGTGAACTGTTACCATTTAAATTTAAATAATTTTTAGGTAAACATTACATTAAACAGCAATGCTGCAGCGTACTGGCACCTCAGCGGGTTCTACCAGAAAATACTACACTGTGAGTGAATGGTTGAAACTTTAAGTATCATCAAAATTCCGGAAGATAACAAATTCCATAATATAAAAACCCTCCTTTGTTCCCTCCTTGTATTTGTATTCCTCCTTGGAACTCTACAGAGAAATTACTGCCCTGTGTTTTTCTCCCTTCAACAAAATGGAAAAAACCCCAGCATTTTGTGGAAGGGTCATGAACAAATAAATACTCGTGCTTGGAATGGATTGATTGTACACGCTGCCACCAACTACGCACCTGTTTTGAACAACTATCCCTTGTTGACTCTCAGAAGAAAGAAGGGAGGCAGAGAGGAAGAAAGGAAGGAGAGGATGGGAGGGAGAGGGGAGAGAAAACAAAAGGCAAGTGAATCCAAATTACAAAACAAAGCTTGTGGCCAGACTTTCATCTGCAGTCCCAAAAGCTTTTTGAAACCTCCAGTTGATTATTTAAAGCACAAAATACACATTTCTTTGCAATGGCATGTATTCTGTTTCTCATTCCTATAAAGCAGTGAGTCTTTAGCTTGGGAATATGTTAGTTATTTTGTTTTTATCAATTTTAAATTCTTTCCACTGAAAATGCCCAAAGATCAGATATTCTTTCCAAGATAGAGTAAAAAGTTCTCATGTCACCTAAGTCTTGTCCTAAAAATTCAACTATTTGTTACAATATTTATGGATCAAATAAGATAGTACACTGTTAGGATTGTTTTTTGTTTTGTTTTGTTTTGTTTTTTGTTCTGTTAAATTTTTGTAAGTTCTTTAAAAAAGCCATCTGGACTTTCAGGAGAAACATTCTTCAAAATATAAATGACCATCTAATTCCTTTTGTGTTTCATCATCAGTCTTTAAAAACGTTGCACTGTGGTTTTCAATCATTTTACAATCATATAGTAGAGAGGGAATTAAATAATTTTCTTTCTAAACTTTTGGTGGAGAAAATTGAGAAACTTAAAAAATTTGCGGTTTCAAAATAAATTATTTATTCCCTCAAGAAATATTTATTAGGTATTGCTCCACAAAGCAGCTTATGTAGAAGCAACATTTATAGACTGAAGCTCTGTGGTTTTATGGCAATTACTGTATTTTGGTAATTCATGTGAACAATGTATGAACAGAAAAATTAAAAGCAGGCACACTTGATTGCCTTGTGACCATTTTAACAATATGAGCATAGCTTGTGGGATATTAGACTTTGCCCCTTGAAATGGACATCTCATATTTACGTGCAAGCAAGGCAGTTCTCCAACCAATGAGCTATGGATAGTTAAAATATTTTTAAACTAAATGTTTAGGGCAAAGTCAATACTCATGTGAGTCAATAGCTGACTTCCCAAGTGTGTCCTTCTGGGTCAAGTTTGATAGGGTTTCAGATTTTTTTTTAAGATTTTATTTATTTATTCATGAGAGACACACCAAGAGAGGCAGAGACACAGGCAGAGGGAGAAGCAGGCTCCCTGCAGGGAGCCCAATGCGGGACTTGATCCCAGGACCCCAGGATCATGCCCTGAGCCAAAAGCAGAAGCTCAACCACGGAGCCACCCAGGTGCCCCAGGGTTTCAGATTTTTGGAATTGTGTCCCTTACACTGCCAAGTCGCCCCTACTGGTTTAAACGCTAAGCACAGAACACCATGGGGATGCCCGGGCTGCTCACGGGAAGACAGGTGGCTACCGTTGAGCCACTCTGCCGTGCCCTGCAGGTATGGTGTGCGCTTCCTCCCCTGAAGAGCAGAGGGTGTCTGCCTTGAGTGCAGGAGTATCCTCCATTGTATCTGAAATACCTGGTTTGGTGGGGCTCAAGGTAAAACACCCCTGTTAAATCAGAATTGCAGGGGTGGGGAGAATGCTAATTTTTAAAATGCCCCCGCTGCTTTTTCCTGGCGTTCAGTTTGGTGACAGATGCTCAGTGATGTAAGGGATCAGCGGGTCCTGTCTGGGGCCTCGGAAAGTCCTTGGCAGACAGCTTCAGGACCCCTGCCACCCCGCCCCATAAACCATGAAACTTCATATAGGAAGGTAGGTCTCTTGGGCATCAGTGTCCAAGAAACTATTGCTATGCTTGTTTGCCCCTGAACTCTATTGCACAGAATTGTGCAAACCTTGACACATCTGGAGATGTTCCTTTCTTGGAATGCAGAGATGTTCTGTTCTTTCCATTTGTGAGTTCTTCCTGAGAAGTATCTGAGTGTGGTGGGCCCCTGGCTGTTACTGATGTTTTAAAGCAGGAACAAGAATGTCACCTGAAACGAATGCTTCCTGCACAGTTCCCTTGTGCTGGTGCGGCCCTCTCTTCTCCACCCTTGTTAACCTGTGTCCCACTGTCACCTGCCTCAGCCTGGAAATGAAGACTGCGTGCTTTTCCTATCAGGATGAGTTGGGCTGTTTCCATGTTGTTAGCTCAATACATGTCACGGATGAAATATAACTTAGATATGGAGATTGAAGAAAGTTCTTCTCCAACTTGTGGCCAATTTAATTCAGCACACATTTATCAGATGCCTACCATGTGCCAGGCACTGCACTAGAAGCTGAGGAAATAAAGATAAATATTTATTTATTTATTTTTTTTTTTTTTATGAAAACTGCTGATCCTAAATGAGAGGCAGGATGATTCATTAAAATGGCACCAGTTGTAATGCTGGAATCACAGTCACCATTGGGTATCCGTGGTTTTTGCTGAATATAAGTTTTCAGGGACCTTGGTGGATAATAATTGGGATTATTAAAATGTTGCCTTTCAAACAAGTCCAAATCCTTGGCTCCTGTGGAAGGAGGCTGTGGAAGGAGGGAAACCTGTGAGAAAACTGAAACAGTTCTCTTTCCAGAGCTCTGAATCTTCTGAGGTTTGGAAGTCATGCAGTTTTGCATTATTTTAAAACCAGGAAGGAGTAGACTTTTTTTTTTTTTTTTTTTCATTTGCCAGGCCAAGTGCTAGAGCTAAATTTCACAAAGAGGCTTCTTAACATATAGCTGGAATAGAATCAATGTGAAGATTAAGTGTTTATGTCTTTTCTTAAGGTAGTTATTTGAATCATGGCCTGTATTCTTTTTTTTTTCATAGACTTTATTCTTAAGTAAATCCTCAGTTGTTGATAAAAAGAAAGTTGTTTTTAGTGCGCATTATTTTTAGAGCAGTTTTAAGTTCACAGCAGAATTAAGCAGAAAGTACAGGGATTTCCTATTCCCCCCCTTTCGGCATACATGTGCAGCCTCACCTATCATCAACAGCCACTCTCAGAGCGCTTCATTTGTTCAAACTGATGAACCTATCTTGACATGTCATTATTACTCAGAGTTCATGATTTATATCAGGGATCACACTTGGTGTTGTATAGTCTATGGGATTTGCCAAATGTATAAAGACATGTATTTACCATCCCAGTGTCTCACAGAGTGGCTTCCCTACCCTAAAAATGCCCTGTGTTCCACCTATTGATTCCTGTCTACCTCTTAAACACTGACAACTACTGATCTTTTTTACTGTCTCTGTAATTTTGCTTTTTGCCAAAATGTCATATAGTTGGAATCAAACGGTATGTAGCCTCTTCAGATTGGCTTCTTTCACTTAGTAACATGCATTTAAGGTTCCTCCATGTTTTTTCGTGGCTTGATAGCTCATTTCTTTTTAGTGTTGAAAATACTCCATTGTCTGGTTGTGCTACAGTTTCTTTATCCATTCACCTACTAAAGGACACTCTGTTTGAGCCCACGTTTTGGCAATTCACGAGTAAAGCTGTTATAAACAGTGTGCACATGTTTCTGTGTGGACATAAGTTTTCAACTCCTTTGGGTAAATACCAAGGAGTGTAATTGTTGGAATGCATGGTAGGAGTATATTTAGTTTTTTAAGAACCTGCCAAATTGTCTTCCAAGAAGATCGTACCATTTTGTGTTCCCACCAGCGATGAGTGAGAGTTCCTGTTGCTCTACATCCCTGCCAGATTTTTATGTTGGCAGTGTTTCAGGGCTTGGCCATTCTAATAGGTGTGTGGTGGCATCTCATTGTTTTATTTATTTATTTATTTATTTATTTATTTATTTATTTATTTAGTAAAAAAAGATTTTATTTATTTATTCATGAGAGAGAGAGAGAGAGAAAAGCAGAGACACAGGGAGAGGGAGAAGCAGGCTCCATGCAGGGAGCCCGACGTGGGACTCAACCCCGGGTCTCCAGGATCACGCCCTGGGCAGAAGGCAGCGCTCAACCGCTGAGCCACCCAGGCTTCCTGGTATCTCATTGTTTTAATTTCCATTTCCCTGATGACCTATTATGTGGAACCTCTTGTTACATGCTTATCTGACATCTGCACATCTTCTTTATTGAAGTCCCTGGAAGTCTTTGGACCAATTTTTAAATGGAGTTGGGTTTGTTTTAATTGTTGAGCTGAAAAGTTATTTTTATATTTTGGAGAATGGTTCTTTGTCAGATGTATCTTTTGCAAATATTGTCTCCCAGTCTGTGACTTGTCTTTTCATTTTTTTTGACAGTGTCTTTTGCAGAGCAGAAAATTTTAACTTTCATGAAGGCCAGTTTATCAATTCTTTCTTTCATAGATTGTACCTTTTGTGTTTTAATCTAAAAAAGTCATTGCCCAATACAGAGCATCTGGATTTTCTCCTGTGCCATCTTTTTGGGTATTTTATCGTTTTGTACTTTACTGTTAGATCTATGATCTGTTTGAGACATTTTGTGAAAGGTGAAAAATCTGTGTGTAGATTCATGACTCTACATGTGGACGTCCAGTTGTTCCAGCACCATTTGTTGAAAAGACCATCTTTGCTCCATTGTATTGCTTTTGCTCCTTTGTCCAAGGCCAGTTGATTATATTGTTTGGGCCCACTTCTGGGCTTTATTCTATTCTATTTGTCAGTTCGTTTTCCCAAACCATATTGTCTTGACTCCTGTGTCTTTATAGTAGGTCTTGAAGCCAGGTGGTGTCTGTCCTCCACCCCTAATACTGTGTTGGCTAATCTTGGTTGTTTATTTCTCTCCACATAAACTTTAGAATTGGTTTCTTGATATCCACAAAATACCTTGCAGGGATTTCGATTGCAATTGCCATGAATCTATAGACCAAATTGGAAGAACTGACATCTTGACAATATTGAATCTTCCTTGCATATAGACTCTCTATTTATTTAGTCCTTTGATTTTATGCATCCGTGTTTTGTATTGATAGTGTACATATTTTTTAGATGTATGCCCAAGTGTTTCGTATTTTTGGATGCTAATGTAAGTGGTATTGTGTGTGTATGTATGTATGTATGTATGTATTTAATTTTGGTGTTGTGTTTTTAATTTCAACTTCAACCTGTTCATTACTGATATATAAAGAAAGCAATCAACTTTTGTTTATTAGCCTTATATCCTGCCAACTTGCCATATCTCTTATTAGTTTCAGGTTTCTGTTTTTAATTTTTGTTTTAGCTAATTCTTTTGGATTTTCTACATAGATGATCATGACATTTGCGAACAGAGATTTCTTCCTTCTCAATCTGTATCCCTTTTATTTCCTCTTCTAGTCTAATTGCATTAATTAAAGACTTCTAGTAGGATGTTGAAAAGGAATGAGGAGAGGGAACATCCTTTTCTTGTTCCTGATCTTAGTGGGGAAACTTCAAGTTTCTCACCATTAAGTACGATTTAACTATAAATTTTCAGTAGGTATTCTTCTTCAAGATGGAGAAGTTCTCCTCTATTTCTAGTTTAAGAGTTTTGACCACAAATAGGTGTTGGACTTTGTCAAATACTTTTTCTGCATCTATTTATGTGATCATGTGATTTTTCTTCTTTAGCCCATTGATGCGGTAGATTACATTAATTGCTTTCTGAATGTTGAGTCAGCCTTGCATACCTGGGATAAATTACACTTGTTCATGGTGTATAATTCTCTTTATGCATTGTTGGATTCAATTTGCTAATATTTTGTTGAGGGTTTTACATCTATGTTTATGAGAAGTATTGGTCTATAGGTTTCTTTTCTTGTAATATCTATGACTGGTTTTGGTATTAGGATAATTCAGTTGTCATAAAATGAATTGGAATGTATTCCCTATGCTTCTATCTTCTGAAAGAATTTGTAGAGAATTTGGAAAATTTCTTCCTTAATGTTGGGTAGAATTTACCACTGAAGCCATCTGGACCTGGTGTTTTCTGTTTTGGAAGGTTACTAATTATAGATTCAAATTCTTTAATAGATGTAGGCCTATATAGATTGTTTTCCTTCTTGTGTGAATTTGGCAGATTGTATCTTTTAGTCCATATAACCTAGATTATTAAATGTGTGGACATAGAGTTGTCCATATTATTTCTTTATTTTCATGTCATGTCCATGGGATCTGTAGTGATGCTGTTTCTTTCATTTCTGATATTAATAATTTGTGACCTTTCCTTTCTTTTTTTTTTTTTTAAGCTAACCTGGCTAGAACCTTTTACTGATCTTTTCAAAGAGCCAGCTTTTGGCTTTTTTGATTTTCTGCACTGATTTCTTATTTTCAATTTTATTGACTTGTGCTCTAACAAGAAGACTTTTTCAAAAGTGATTTCATGTATTTAAGTTGCACATTTTCTGGAAGTTCAAAGACAAGTCATTAGGCAGGAAGCTCTTTTTATTAACAAATATTTGCCCATTTACATCTTCTCTACCATTTGGATTCAGCATTTGGAATATACTATTTTGTAATTTAAAATTTGCTCAAAAATCTGTGAAACATTTTATAAATGCTTTGATCTAAGAAAAGGAAATATTACCAGTATGAATTCACTCAACTGGAGGGCCTACACCAGGTCCAGATAGCTTCAGTGGTAAATGAATTTACCTGAAAAAATATATATATAATTTTGAGAAAAAGAAGCTGATATATTGTTTTATAATCTCAGTCTAAGGCTGTTCTTTTGGTAAGATGTATAATAGGCTTTTGATTAAAATGGCATTGTAATAGGTACAACTAGTGAGACAAGGTTTGAGTATTTCATAAATATGAATTATATCAGAATGCACACAAAGGTGTCCCTGGCACTTTGATCTGAGTCATATATAAATCATGAACAATTGTGGTGTATTTTTTTTTCTCCAAACACATGACAACGGACCATCACTTTGCCTTTAGAATTCTTAAGCTGTTTTGAGAACCTCACTTTGAGTACATTTGAACCACTGAAGGATCAGTGCTTTTCAAAATTAAGATTATTCCATAGAATCACTCTCATTAATATGAGTGGTTATTAGGAAGGGGAATAAAGTTGCTTTAGCTTATTTAGCTGTAATAGTCTCTGTCTATCTTCATAAGTTAATTCTCATAAGCTTATTATTTGTACTCAACTTGCTTTTCCCTCTAAGTGATAAATAGTGGTTCTTTAAAATTATTTTGCCATCTCACTTGCTAAAAACCACAATTTGTGAATAATTCTTGTATCTTTGAAACATTTCAGGAATCATCTTTTTTTTGGATAGAAATAATATGTATTAGATTATTCATAAGAATTGTATTCACTTAGTGGGATTCAAAAGTTTTATAATGATGCCAGAAAAAGAAAATTAAATTGGGTCTTGACAATTTTTGCTTCAGGAATCTTAGCAGAAAATATAGACATTTCAGATTGAAAACAATAGTTAATGGAAGTTCAGGATGACTCCTGAGCCTTCACCTTACATGCATTAAATTTAGTTAGAAACACACTGAATGCCTAGAAAACACTGTCAAAATCCAGAACCACTCCTCTCCAGATGCCTTATAGAATGTGACCACCTTGTTTTTGACCACACATATCCTCAACTTTTACAATGTTGGAATAAATTGGAACACAGGCTTTAAAGCCTCTAAGTTAGGGTTAGATAGAAAATTGTCATTCTAGATATTTATTTATTTACTTATTTATTTGCTTATTTGAGAGAGAGAGAGAGAGAGAGAGAGAGAGTATATGAGAGAAAGAGAGAGAGAACACAAGCAGGAGAAGGGGCAGAGGCAGAAGCAGACTCCCCACTGAATAGGGAGCCAGATGTGAGGCTCCATCCCAGGACCCTGAGATCACAACCTGAGCTGAAGGCAGATGCTTCACTGACTGAGCCACCCAGGTGCCTGAAAATTATCATTTTAAAATAAATTTTATAAATTGTTCTTCCAAAGAAAGATTGCAACACAAAGATTACTACTGCTGCTACTACTACTACTACTACTACTACTACTACTTTTTAAAGACTAAGCTTCATATGCCTTCTTTGAGGAAAGAATAAAAAATGACAATATGGTTTAGAACTTTAAATCCTTCCTTTTCCATCTTTGTAGGGGGAAAATGTCTTTATAAGATATTTTGAAGGAACTTAGTTAGTGTTGCCTTATATTACCATAGTGAGAATAATAAAAGCAAATACTTGTAATCCTTAGCAATCCTCTTAGTGTATGAGTCCCATTGTACAGTGATATGACTCCTTGCCATACTGCTGTGTGACTCCCATTGCCTAGTTGTGTAACTCCCCACTGTGCAGTTGTGGGAGTTGGCTCCCCATTGTATAATTAGACAATACCACCATAGTACAGTTGTGTGATTCTCCACTGTCCAGTTGTGTGTCTCTTCATTGTACAATTGTGAGAATCCCCACCGTCCAGTTGTGTATCTCTTCACTGTCCAGTTGCATGATTTCCCATTGAAAATAGACCTGCCCTACGACCCAGCAATTGCACTGTTGGGGATTTACCCCAAAGATACAGATGCAATGAAACGCCGGGACACCTGCACCCCGATGTTTATAGCAGCAATGGCCACAATAGCCAAACTGTGGAAGGAGCCTCGGTGTCCATCGAAAGATGAGTGGATAAAGAAGATGTGGTCTATGTATACAATGGAATATTACTCAGCTATTAGAAATGACAAATACCCACCATGGATGGAACTGGAGGGTATTATGTTGAGTGAAGTAAGTCAGTCAGAGAAGGACAAACATTATATGTTCTCATTCATTTGGGGAATATAAATAATAGTGAAAGGGAATATAATGGAAGGGAGAAGAAATGTGTGGGAAATATCAGAAAGGGAGACAGAACGTAAAGACTGCTAACTCTGGGAAATGAACTAGGGGTGGTAGAAGGGGAGGAGGGCGGGGGGTGGGAGTGAATGGGTGACGGGCACTGGGGGTTATTCTGTATGTTGGTAAATTGAACACCAATAAAAAATAAAAAAAAAATCTTAAAAAAAAAAAGAAATATCATCAGAGAGAACCGAGGCTTAGGGAAGGGTGAGTGACACCCCAAGAGCAGGCAAGCTGTCAAATGCCAACCCCACCCAAGTTCAGCTCCAAAATCTGTGCTAGGTTCTCATCAGTTTCCAACTTAAGAGGAGACCATAAGTGGTGAGAGGACAACAACCGTGTGAGCAACAGAGACGAGGGGGCAGCATGGGGACAGACCCCTAAAGGAAATTTTGTGGGGCCAGGGCTGGGAAGAGAGCAGGCTTCCAAAGACACACAGTTAATGGGAATAATCTTCTCTTGCTCTCAGTCTTCTGTGTGACTTCAAGTTGGCGGTGAGGTCCCAGGACCCCTCTGCATTCATGGTCTGCTCAACATGCTGGCACTCCTGAGAGATTTCTAACCTAACACTCAAGTTTGCTCAGTTGACCATGAACTAACTGTAGACAACATCCCTCCTCTGGAATGTCCTGAAGTACTAATAATAGCCCAATATGAACTCAACAGCTTGGTGCTTCAGTGCCTGACCCCCATCACAGGGGCTTCCTGGGCCTTCCTTGTGCCAAAGCCTGTGTCCCCTTCTCAGAGCAATGGTTGTGAATGCATTACATATTTGTATATGTATATGCCAATTACAGTGATGTGCTGATATCAATAAATTAGAAATTGTTATATAATGTCTCCTTAGCTATTAAGTACATTAAATAACAAAATCTAGTAGTGAGTTGAATAAATGCTATTATTTTGAAATAACGAGGAGCATCAACTATATTTCTAGATATCCATGACAATGATTGCTATGAGTACCTCTAACTTATGATGGTAACAAATCAAATGCATGGGCACTACTCAAAATGCTGTGATCTGTTGCTGCTCATGATTAAAGAAAATACTGAATTTTTGCTAAAGGTTTGATGAACATAAAGATGTGGTTTTTCTGTTAGTCTTCCCAGACTCCTTAAATCGTGTCTCTACCCCATGTTATGAATTTCCAAGTCATGGTTTCCCCGATTCAATTTCCTTGAAAAATTCTCTTGGGCTTTTGATTGGACTTCTAAATGAATCTTTAGATCAAACTGGGGGTGGCTGAGATGTTAAACATGCTGTCTTCCTGTCTGTGATTACTGGAGGCTGTATTTTACGCAGTTTTGCTTTAATGTCTTTCAATATAGCTTTTATAATAATCCCCGTTATGTTTTTTTCCATTATTATGTTTTGCACAGTTTCCTAAGATTCATTCTTAGATACTTTATGTGTTTTGTTATTATTTGCTATTCTATTTAATTTATCGTCTAACCCCAGCTAGAGTTTAAAGTGAAATCAGTTTTTGGGATATGGAGCTATTAAGCCAGTCAATTAGCTACTTTTGGATTTTTTACCTCTACAGTCGTATCATCTGAAAGTGATGACATTTGCTTTTTTTTTTTTTTTCAATTCTATGCTTTTAATTTGTAAATGTTCTCTTATATCCTGATTGGACTTTGAGAGCAGCATTCAACAGAAGCAGTGATGCCTATTAAAGTCTTTTTCCTGATTTCAAAGGAAATTCTTCTGATAGTTCTTCCATTGAGGGGCAGTGGGCTGCAACCAACTTTTAACAGTTGGCAAGAGCCAATCGTTAACTTTTCATGAATTTTGTAAGCCAGTTGTTAAAATACAGCCATTATTAAAGATTAAATTATAGAAAGTTACAGTGAAATAAATCATGTTAAAAACAAAGGTAAGTTCTCCAAACTCACCACTCATTACTCTATTTCATGGCATCTTGCTATTATCTGTGCTCTTGAGTTTATTTCAGTGTCTTGGATCTGTAGGCTGGAAATACTGTCTAATGGTGTGAACATGTGTGAGTCTCTTTTCAGTCCCATGCTTGGTGATATCACACTGACAGCTTGTAATTGGCCACGATGGGAGTACATACACCATAGAAGATGGCAAATGCTACCAGTCAGGGCTTTTATTTTCTTTAAGAGCCTGTTGTTAGCATTTACTAACACACCTCTGACCAAGACTGATGGTTGCCACAGGTTCTAGCATTTTCTTAGCCTGTTAACTAAAAAGGGAGGGAAAGAAGGAAGGAGAGGAGGAAGAGGAGGAAGGAAGTAGGAAGGGAGGGGGAGAAGAACACAAGCCTTGAGCAGGGAGTTAACCGGAACTTGGTATTTTCTGCACAGATAACTGTGATGCTGCGCTGGCATCCACCTTGCCGCGAGAAGCCTTCAGCAGCTCTTCGGAGCTGTCCAGCAGCCACGGCCCGGGCTTTGCAAGTCTTAATCGCAGAGATGGTGAGTCCGATACCGTATTGTCCTTGATCCATCATGATTCTTTCTCAGGGAGAATAATTATCATTCTTACTTAATATTCATTCTTACGGTTCACAAAGTAATTATATTGCAGTTTAATGAAAATGAAGAAGCAGGGATCCCTGGGTGGCGCAGCGGTTTGGCGCCTGCCTTTGGCCCGGGGCGCGATCCTGGAGACCCGGGATCGAATCCCACGTCAGGCTCCCAGTGCATGGAGCCTGCTTCTCCCTCTGCCTGAGTCTCTGCCTCTCTCTCTCTCTCTGTGTGACTATCATAAATAAAAACAAAAACAAAAAAAAACCTGCCTTTCCAATTTATATCTCTATATGGTAGGAATAGAAGGAAAAAATTAAAAAAAAAAAAGAAAATGAAGAAGCAGTTCAACATTTTGTTTCTTCCCTTCCTTCTTCTTTAATCTTTTTTGTTTGTTTTGACATCTCCCTTCCCTGTTGATGGACAGCAAATGATCATCAATGAGATTCAAATCAGAAGGAGATTATTGGACGCTCTAGATTATTTCCTAATTTATCACCCTTTTTTAGCTTTAGGGCACCCTATGGACGAGTGACTAGTCAAGAATAGGTATCATGAGTAGCTAAACCAACAAATGGATGGGCCAATGTCACGGGTGCTGAGGGACACCCAACAAGTCACTGGCATCAGTGAGATGGGAAGCTGCCTTAGGAGAGTGATGGGGAAACAGCTTCATCCCAGGAGCTGGCCTGGGAGGAGCCCGAGGGAAGGCATCTGTTAAAAATAGATTCCCTTTGTATGTGTAGGAAGGGCAATAATGGATTACTTTTTGAAGAGATATTTACTCATTCTTGCTCCTTGAATGTCATTGACTCAGTTACTTTTTCTTTTGCACAAATAATAGTTCAATGGATTGAATAAGCTAATACATACAAACTCAAATGTTTTACTACCTTTTTAAAGGGATAGGTTAACTTTTTTGGTGAATTATTAATTCAGAAAGTGAAATTTTATCTATTTATTTATTTTTAAAGATTTTATTTATTTATTCATGAGAGACACAGAGATAGAGAGAGGCAGAGACACAGGCAGAGGGAGAAGCAGGCTCCCTGCAGGGAGCCCAATGCAGGACTCGATCCCAGGATCCCCGGGATCACTCCCTGAGCTAAAGGCAGATGTTCAACCACTGAGACACCGAGGTGCCCCAGAAAGTGAAATTTTAAATTAACTGTGACCCATGTAAATGTAAAACTTGAAGCTAGGACTATGGAATTGAGCATTTCCTCCCTTTATCTGGTATTTCTAAGATCATAGTTTAAGTATAGCTTGAATTTTATTATATCCTTAAAAATCAAATGCAGGAACCCTGCAAGTGACCAAATAGACTGGTAGGGCACATTAAGGACACAGTGAAGGATTTTGGCAAGTTTAGAGGGGAGAGCATACCCACTGATGACCACCTTCATGGTCCTTTATGAAGAAGCAGCATTTCTGGCCAGATAATTTATTCCTCCAGATATTTATGAAGCATCAGGCATGATAACTTTCAGTTCTCCAATGAAAATATCTTCTCATTGAAGCCAGATTTCCATTAATAATTAAATGATCAAATTTACTATTTTTGGTCTGGTGGTTACTCTAATACCAGCTTAACATCTAAACTTTCCAGTGGTTGCCCAAAGACTATAAAACCTAAATAAGCACCATACTTAATTAGTTTAAAGAATCCCGAGGGGCCTGTGTATTGTGTTTTTGATTTGCATATACAGAATATCTTTATGATTCAGGCCTCCCGTCCTGTCAGTGCGGTGGCACTGGGAAGTTTATAAGCATTTGGAGAGAAAATCCCGATGTTTAAGATGAATTTATTTCCATTACATTTAATTTAAAAATTAATAACTTAGAATATGATAAGCAGCCATTATAAAATGGTAAGTATAAAACCTATTTGCTATGTTCAGATCACTCTCTTTGCAAATTTAAATTAATTTTTTTAAGAGCGTGGCAATCAACTGATGAGGTTTTTTTTTTCTTATGGTTGTTGTTACTCTGATTGTATACAATCCCCATTTCACGAAATATTCCTTCATTTTACCATCTGATTTCATACCCATTGCTAAAGCTAGATTCATCTAGCACAGTTTATTGATATTCCTTCTGGAGGATTATCTATGTATATTTTCTTTTAAAAGCCAGCATATCAGATTAGCCAGCATATCCTTACCAGCTGGAGAACAGATTAGCTCACTTCAGTTAAGGATATTATGATGTAAAACGTGGATTGTGTAAAATATGGATGATTATAATAATGACAACGATGATTCTTCATATATAGTACTTTTGGCTTTTTTGAAAATTCTGTGCATGATCTGGTGATGGAAATCATGTTAGACTACTTGTTATATGATTAGAATTTCCTTGGTGTATGTTATGGTACTTGGAGGTTTTATTTTTTTGTATTTGTTATTTATTTTATATTTAAAGATTTATTTATTTACTTGAGAGAAGGAGGGAGGGAGAGAGAGAGAGGGAGAGAGAGAGAGGGAGCGAGCCATGGAAGGGCAGAGGGAGAGAGAGAGAATCTTAAGCAGATTCCCCACTGAGCAAGGAGCCTGATGCTTGATCTCAAAACCTGGGAGATCAAGGACCTGAGCCAAAATCAAGAGTCGGGCACTTAACCCACTGACACACCCAGGAGCTCCATGGTACTTGGAAGTATTAAAAAAAGATGGTCTGTTTTACCTCCCTATTTTCTTATTTTTCCCAGGAGTCTTTGAGCTTTCAAATGTTTTTCTGAAAAATTAGAAATATCTGAAATATCATGGCTTCTGCTAGGGATTTTATGTGGAGCTGATCACTGCATCTACTTGATGCATGGGGTCGTAAGACTAGGCGGGACATTATTTTGTTTTATTTTATTTTATATTATTATTATTAAGGATTTTACTTATTTACTTATTTTAGAGAGAAAAAATGCATGATGTGGAGGGGGAAGGGAGGGTAGAGGGACAAGCAGACTCCATCCTGAGCTTGGAGCCTGACTTAAGGCTTGATCTCATGACCCCAAGATCAGTACCCAAGTGGAGATCAAGAGTCAGACACTTAACTGACTGAGCCACCCAGGCATCCCATAATTTTAGATTGGAATCTATCTATCTATCTATCTATCTATCTATCTATCTATCTATCTATCTGCCAAAGGGGAGAGGTGGGTCCATGGGGTTCAGGAAACCATGACTCCTGTGTAACCATGTGTTTTTCAGTGTTTTCTGTGAGTCCCCTAATGGAAGTGCTAGTTACTGTGGAGATCATACTTTTATTTATTTATTTATTTATTTATTTATTTATTTATTTATTTATTTATTTATGATAGTCACAGAGAGAGAGAGAGAGAGGCAGAGACACAGGCAGAGGGAGAAGCAGGCTCCATGCACCGGGAGCCCGACGTGGGATTCGATCCCGGGTCTCCAGGATCGCGCCCTGGGCCAAAGGCAGGCGCTAAACCTCTGCGCCACCCAGGGATCCCTGTGGAGATCATACTTAGTATCATCACTCAATTTAAGACTAAGAGCTCCTGAAGTTTATTTTTGGAATCTCTATTCTGGTTCCTCTAAAGTTTCTGTAATGATGTCCAAAGTTGGGTTCTTGATAATACATTAAACAAAATGCCCATGTTGATGTGATACATACTACTTTTTTATACAAAGGAACATAAATTGCTGCAAGTTAACATCCCCAAATGCCTGAATGTGTAATTTTTCTAAACTGATAGATTTTAAGAAGTAAATCATAGACAAATACATTTATTCATGTACCTGCTCCAGAAAATTGATGCCATTAGATAAAAATGCAAAGTCCTTGAAAATTGGGCTTGATTGTTCATATTGGCTGATTTTGTTTCCATCAATATTAAATTGAGTATTTCCTAAAATTGCAAGTTACCTAATATTTCTTAGGCAAAATCCAGATTGCTGAAATCTGACCTTATAAATAAGAACATGCTTGACTTCATATTTTTCTTCTCAACTGTCTTCTAAAGAGTCTTCGTACTCCAAGTTTATCCAGGTGAAAGTTTATTAACAAAAACAACAATCCCCTCCTCCCCGGGGGGAACATCTGAGTGGCTTAGCCTGTGAGGCATTTGCCTTCAGTTCAGGTCATGATCCTGGAGTCCTCAGATCGAGCCCTGTATTGGGCTCCCTTGCTCCATGGAGTGCCTGCTTCTCCCTCTCTCTCTCCACCTGCTGGTCCCCATGCTTGTGCTCTCTCTCTCTCTCTCAAATAAATAAATAAAATCTTAAACAAGCTGGCTTAGTAGCACTGCAGAGACTGTGTTCCAGTTCTGGACACCATGCTCTCCCCAACCATCTGATCTGTAAGCGCAGTCATGGTCATGAGGTGCGTGGCCTTGCCAGAGATATTTGAAATTGACTCAGGAAGACACATACACATGGTCTTCCTTGTTTATCTCCCCAAAATGCTTGCATGAACACTTAACTTCCAGAGGGTGGGCCTGCTCTGTTCCTGACTCAGGTGCTGAAAATCATGGCTTTTAATGCAGCAAGTCACCTCACTGGTGGCAGAGCAATGAGGCTGCATGAAATTTAACTTTATCAAAAAATGACATTTCAGAATGCTACATTGGTTATTGCACACAGAAAGTAGATGGGGACAAATTGAGCTGACTAGATGTTTTCTTTTCTCTTCGTATTTGCCACCTTTCCCGTATTGAAACATTGAGCACGCAGAGCACACAGATTGTGTTACCTGTGGATGGAGCCAGGACAGATTTTGTCTGATGATGCCGATACAATTAATGGCTGAGTATTTAATTTAATTTAATTTAATTTAATTTTTTAAAGATTTTATTCATGAGAGAGAGAGAGAGAGAGAGAGTCAGAGACACAGGCAGAGGGAGAAGCAGGCTCCACGCAGGGAGCCTGACGCGGGACTCGATCCCAGGACTCCAGGATCACACCCTGGTCTGAAGGCAGGTGCCAAACCGCTGAGCCACCCAGGGATCCCCAATGGCTGAGTATTTTAGAAACTACTCTTAGCATTAAGATATTTTTTCCTTAATAGTGAAGTACAGTTATAGTACAAGTCTATACTAGAGGTTTTAGCAAGATAAATAAGTAAAGAAAAAATGATTAGATTAGGGAAAATGCTTAGATATGGCTATTGGATACCAGTTTCTTATAACATTGAACTCTGATTATTTGAACTCTGCAATATCCCAAATAGGGCATGATGAAAAATTCACTGCTTTTTAACAAAGAAATGTTTTTAAAAATTGAAAGTGTAAATAATTTAAATATGTAAAATTGTGTCAACAGCTGACATACATCAGAACATTGCATCAAAAATGTTTGATGCAAATCTTATAATAGTAAAGTTTTCTGTTATATTTTTTTTCATAAAATTGCAGTTCCTATAAATTCCCATCTTTTATTCATAGGCCAGGAAGCTAATGGAGCTGGCCAGCATTCCCAGTTAATAGAATGAGCAATTTAAGTTGCAATAAAGGGTCTTGAACACCAGATTTTTGTAAGGGCATATCGATGTACTAGGAAGGTTTTGCCTCTGGACATCAGATTCTGAATTCTGTTTATCTGGCTTCCTTAAAAGTTTTTAGACTTATTAGGGTTAATGCACAGTCTCTTTGTAAACCACCATTTATTTTTCTATCTTTCCTTTCCTTCCAAATGACTTTGTAGATACTGGGTAGAGGGGGCAGGCCAAGCATAATAGCATCAGTGTAAAATATGCCCATGTACTAAAGCACAGAGCACTGTCTTGGTAGCCATGGAGTTTTATTAAATCACAGCTTGTCTAAAATGCAAGATGAAGATAAAATAAAATAAGATAAAATAAAATAAAATAAAATAAAATAAAATAAAATAAAATAAAATAGAATAAAATGCAAGATGGTGGCATGTGGGAAGAGAAGCCCCAAACACCAGGGTGTGTGCAGACATCACACAGACCACACACACAACTGCTCTGATCCTCCCCATAGCCCTCCACAAGCTCTGGACTCTCCAGGTTCCTACCATAGAGCCTGAGGTACTAGATGAGACAATCCAGAACAAACCCAGTGTTTTCAGAGTTGCAAGAGACCTTCACGGAGGCAGCGTTGGGGGTCAGTTTCTCTTCCAAGCAGCCCAAGTTATAGAATTACCCCAGGGGAAGACAATTCTCCCTCTCTTCCAGATTCAGTAGTCTTTTTTTGGGTAGGAGAATGTCTCCTGGAGATGCTCCGATTTCTCTGTGTGTTTCCTGCTCTTTTCAAGACTGTTTGGATTTGCAGGCTGGGCTCATGCCCTCGTGGAGCTGGATGATGGGTGGGACTCCTCCTGCTGTTTGCTGAGGGAGTTTGTTGGCTCTTAACACTGGGGGTTAGTTGGCACCCACTCCCGAAGCCTGTGGTAGTTTTACTTTACTGGTGCTTTTTTGGCAAGGCCACCACTTGCTAGGTCACCTGCCCCTTGAGGGATAGGTCTCATGTCACTTCCTGTCTCCCTGAAATCTGACCATGAGTCTTACCTGGTTTCGAGCCTGAGCAATCAGGCCACAGTCTTCCATTACAAGTTTAATCTGTTCTTGCCAAGTTGACCTTCTGTTCAGATCCAGTTGGATTCTCATTTAGCTTCTGTGTCTGCTTTGGATGGCCAGTAGTGGATTCTGGGTCACCATGCCAAGGGGAAAAGAGCAATGGACGTCTTGTCCTGGCAACTCGGCCCAGAAATGACCTATCAAGTCCACTCACAGCTTTTTGGCCAGAGCCAGTCATGTAGCCTCACCCGACTGCAAGGGGGCTGGGAGTGCTGTCCTCCACGTGCCTAGAAGGCAGAAAGCAGGCAAGATTTGGCAAGGATGTCCTGACTGCACAGCCCCTATAAGCTGGTCTCCCAGAGTTCCAATGGAAGCCACGTCAGAGCCTGACCTCTGCTTTTCACTGATTACTCTCACCTTTCTTATGCCCTGGGGCTTCATTCCCCATCAAGGTGTCTGACTCATCCTTTCATCACCCTTACTTGTCTTCCACTTCATCTCCTTCCAAGTCCCCAGGGTCTCTGCCTGCTCTTCCAGAACCAAGTCCTCGCACATTGTGATTCCCATTTCCTGAGTTGCCCTTCGCCCTCCTGGATTCTCTGGGGCTCAGTGGCATCATGATCACCAGCTACCAGGATTTGCTGGAGAAAAGGAGAAAAAAACATAGTTTAGCTTTTCAGAATTATTTCATTGCTTATAATCTGCATGGTAAGTGCCTCGTGGCGGCCACAGTTTTGCCATGAAATTTCCATTTCTCCAAGAGTTAGTCATGCTGTGACATACTTGGCAACTGCCCTCGTGGGATTTGGGAGCCCTTCTAAGGGCCATCACATTCTTAAATAGTTGTCTAGCAAATTCTAGTCTGTTCCTTTTCAAAATGATTCACTTTTTATATCACTCATAATACACAGAGAGGTTCATAGAAGTTATGCATTTAACAGTATGTACCTTTGACACATATCAGGATGGCTTTATTCACTTTTTAATAAGTGTCATTCCTGTAGACATGTATTTTTGTCCCATCCTCCCTGCCCCCTGTCTACTTGCAGGGTTTTCCATCCAGCCACATTCAATTGCATTGCCCCTTCTAGGGATTTCTTTTTTCTTTTCTTTTTTTTTTTTCTGCCCAGGACCCCTGGCTAAAGATGCACCAGCTAAGGTGACCCTCATTTCTGCCAAAGTAGTAAGGTCCAGTTAGCAATCTTTTGTGAGGCACCTGGCATCCCTAATGGTGCATAGGTTGGGTGTCCTGAGCTACATGTTTAACTTGTGCCCCAGGAAGACCATAGGCAGTGACCAAAGCTGCTGGGACATGCCCGTAGGCCCTGTGGGCAGCTGCCTTGCTGCCTTTAACGTGGATGGAGACCTGCCTGGACTAGGGGCCGCCTGTGAGATGGTGATCCAGGGCTCACTGTTCTCTCTTTCCTGTGATCCTTGCAACTCGACTCTTGTTTTGTTGCCCTGTTTCCTCTAAGGGAATCACGTGGAGAAGGCTTTGCTCTGACACAGTCAAGTACCATCCTTCGAAGGCCCCCGCCCGAAGTGCTTCTTGTCAGCAGCACCCACGCTTGCTTCGTGACGCTCAGGCCTCATCCTTTTTGCATTCATTAAGACACTCTATTTTGTAGAGCAGGTAATCTGTGCATGACTCTTTTCATCAGAGCACTCACAGTGAGCTTACGGATTGTTATGAATTAAGCTCTATGGCAGCCTTAAAGAAAATGCAAGGTTGAGCCTCAATGGAATTCTTTTCCAGAGGCGTTTGGCTCACTGAGCAGTCACAAATGGGGGGATCGTTTAGTTGTCATGGTTTTATTTCCGAGCATCTCCCCCTTGCACTTCCTGACACAATCCTCCACCATGTTTAATTTTTTTTAAAAAAGGACACATTGCCTTGAGAGCAGCAGTGGGGTGTCCATGGGAAGCGGGGGAGGGGGACGGTGAGGACCGTGGCGGCCCAGCCTCCCCCGGTTCTGCAGCTGTGCAGCTTGGCCTGAGGATGCTCGGATACCCTGTCTGTTCTGCAAACTCAGGGGGCTATGAAAGTGATGCTTTCATAGAACGAGGACACATCCCAGAGCTGCTCTCCTTGGGAATGTGGAGATTTCATGGGACAGGAATAAGCTCAGCCACACAGTCTATGCGGTCGTAAATGAGGGGTTTACTGCTTGTTCGGATTGTGATAGGCTTGCGGGGCAAGTCTTGTTCTGCTTCTAAGGTGAGAAATGAGCGCATCGTCTTATCCACGCTGTCCACACAGAACTTCAAACGGGAGCTGAAGAGTCTCAGATCGACTCCGATCTGTGCGATTCTCTACTATCTGTTCCCTTAAAACTCGGTCAGGAATACATGTGAGAACAGCAAAGCAGAACACACAGTGTTGACAGATTTTTGCTTGTTTTATGCAGAAAGAGCTGCAGTAATGAATGCTCGTGCCAAAGGGTGTAGAAAGTCGTCCCTGGGGAGGCTGTAGACAGCTTCGGGGAGCATTTGCACACCTGAGTGCTTCCAGGATGTTTCCTTTTCCTCAGGATCGCTGGCATTTAATACAAATCTCAGATTGGCTGACGTACACAATTTTTATTTACCTTTTGAATTGTCTGTTTACAAAGCCATTTTAAAATGGCTTGCACATAGAAATCTGGTTTACAACTAGGCAGCTGCGTCTGACTTTGGCCTTCTGGATGCACTTTTTGGGAAATGTCCCGTTCTCCCTGGCTCAGGCTGCTGGCACAGTGAAGGAGGCCCAGCGGGAAGGGAATCAGAGCCCAGGTAGGGAGGCCCAGAGGCAGGCTCTCTGGACCTGCTCCAGCATGATAGCCAGAAATGCTACCTGTAGATAGCTGGAATCGCTTCCTAGGGAATCAGAGCTGCAGCAAAATGCTTCATCCCCTCAGCAGCATTGACAGGGTTATGACACAGCCTTCAGCGTGTCGAGCCCAAGGATCCAGGAGTGGGGAGGTCAGGGGGCATCCACGGAGACCGTCTGCCTGCCGACCCCTCTTTCCTGGGGACACCTGTCATCTCCTGGGGGTAAGTAGGAATGGGCTCTTGCCTCTCTCCTGCTCTTCCTTCTCATGCTGGGCCCTGCCTGGAACTTGGGATAAAGCACCTGTGGATTGAGAAGTGTGTAAATGAGGGAAGAGGACACATGTAGCTGGCTGAGATCCCATTTGAGACAATGGAGTAATGATCCTTAATGGTAGTGGTGATGGGGGGGGCGGGGACTTCCCTTGACAACAGTTGCAGCTTAGCCATTTATCTGCTTGGCATATAGACGCCTTGAAGTTGGGTGGGTCTGTTCACTTCACATTAACCCACTTGACTTTTGCTCTCATGGTCATCTTTTTTTTTTTTTTAATTCAAATTCAAGTTAGTTAACATATAGTGTATCATTAGTGACAGAGACAGAATTCAGTGATACATCAGTTGCATAACTAACCCAGTGCTCATGACCTCATGTGCCCTCTTAATGCCCATCCCCAAAGTGACCCCATCCCCTTAAGCCCTCCCCTCCAGCCACCCTCAGTTTGTTTCCTATAACAAAGAGTCTCTTATGGTTTGTTGCTCTCATACTTGTTGAGGCTGAAAGAAGGCATATGCTTTGGCTTTTCTGCCCCGGGCAATGTTCTTCTCTGCGTAAAGCCAACGGTTTATAAGGGCGCATGCCCTGTGGTCACCGAGAGCCGTGGTCACTGTCATCGTGATCAGTGGACAGAGTAATTAAGGCCCCGCTGAGAGTTTCCTAGTCAACCTTTCTTGTCTCTGAGGAACTGACCCTGCCTGAGTCTGAGCCAACCAGGGGTGGGGGAAGCAGTCACACAGGAATAACTAGACACAGGCGCCTTCCCACGGATCAATATAAAATACAGTGTGGTGAGTGGTAAGGAAACACTACTAAATAGCTGATAAACCACAGGGAGATGTTCTGAGGCAGGGTAGAGAATGACAGGGGGCCAAGCTTTCATAAAACATCCTTACAGGAACCTGAAATGATTGTGTTGTCCTCATCTACAGAGCAGAGACTGTAAGGCCAGTCCCACTTGCTGGGTGTGCAGGGCCGGGGGGCGGGGGGGAGGTTGGGGTCACATGTGGGACCTTGGGCAAGGTCCTTAGCACATCATGCATGCACAACAAGGTTTGTCTTTCTTCATGTTCTTACCTTTATCTGATATGAAGTGGCCGGCAAGACACCATTCAGTAATAAGGTGACCGGGAAAGCTCGATGGCCATGCTGTGGCCCCTTGTTCACCTGGAAGCCTCGGCAGTGATACCTGTTACATCTGTGACTGTCTTCCAGTGCTTGGCAACTGATGGGAGGATAGGGGGAGCACTGGGTGCTTAATGCATCTTTCTGCCGAATCCTCCTTACAGCATGAGCACACACCTAGCACGCCTTCCCTGGGAGTAAGAAGGATGCTTTGTGTTGGGCGACCTCACACGGGCACTGCAACCTTGTTCTGTGCAAGCAGGGCCCTCTGGCTAGGTTTTCCTTTGTACACGCTGTAATGCTTTATTCAGGAAGGGGCAGAGGTGGGAGGGAGGTGGGTGGTGATGGGAAAACACAGTCCATGTTGACACCCAATGGCCCCCATTGGCATCCAGTGGCCCCCAGCAGCCCCCAGCGGCCCCCAGTGGCCCTCATCGGCACCCAGTTTCCCCCATCAGCACCCAGTGGCTTCCATCAGCACCCAGCAGCCTCCATCGGCACCCAGCAGCCCCCATCGGCACCCAGTGGCCCCCATGAGCACCCAGCGGCCTCCATCAGCACCCAGCAGTGATCTGGGGGTTCCCAGGGTCCGTGTTATCCTGCCAAAGCCAATTGCCCCCTGGCCTTTGTGGGTTCTGAAATTCCATCCCTTTATTAGAATACCCAGTTAATCGAATTGCTTAATTTGCATATCAGTAGTCTCTGGTCACCACAGGTAAAGAACAGGAGATGCTCAGGGGCCATTGCCTACAGGTGTTGAGGGCTGGTTGACAGATAGGTAGCTGCACCTGTGTGAGAGCTGGTCCCGGGCGACAAGCTGGAGATATCACGACATGTTTACTGAATTGTGCTTCTCCACAAGGGTGATGCCATGCTACTCTTTCCATGAGAGATGAAAATTGCCGGGGAAAGATGGTGAAATGTAAGAAGAGGTATCATCAGTATCCTCTCTAGGACTTTAATACCAACTAGGATGAGCCAAAATAACAGGGCATTTATGTACTTTCTTGAAGATTTAAACCGATCTATATAAACTTTCAAATGTGGACTCTCCACAATACGACGATCAGTCGAATGCCATCGCCTAATTTTTAAGTTTATTTTTGTGAGGATCATAAAATCGCACTTAATCATAGAGTAAGTAATGTTCCTTTGGACCGTTAGCTAGCTCTCAGCTTAGAATCCAGAAGGACTTCCATTTATTGACCAGTAGTGGGACCCTCGGACCAAACAGTAAAACTAATCTTGTCATTAGAGACAAGGAAAGACTGTGAAACTGTCACAGGCTGGAGGACACAGAGGAGACACAGTGTCTCCACCGGATCCTGATGCGGAGAAACGGAGTTAGTGGGAAACACTGGAAAAGTCAAAATAAAGTTTGTCATTTCATTAGTCTCTGAGCCTTGATAAAAGTACTGTGGTGATGTCAGATATTAGCTTTGGTGGACCCTGGGTAAAAAGTAGACAGGAATCTCCTATGCTATGTTTGCAGCTCTTCTGTCAATTGGAAGTTATTTCAGAATAAAAAGTTTAAAAATGTGTTCCAGAACAACCAAAACTGCAGTGTACTTAAGGATTCTGGGTCAGAGGAGAAGGCATTGTGCTTATGGCACATTAATAGGAAAATCTGGAATACTTCAACAAAGATTCACTGTGGGAAATATGGGTAGAAAAAAATTAGAAAGGCTCTGGGTTCTAAAGAACTTGTAACTTTAGACTTTACGAAAGGTGGTACATGGGCAAGTTGTGCTGCTAAAGGAGGACATGGTGAAGAAACGTACATGCCTGCCTCCTGTTGATGCCTCTGTGCCCTGATGCAAATGCCCCTCATCCCCTCCCCTCCGAGCTGCCCTGTGACCCTGTCACACCCCTCCCGACACACACTCAGCCCTACTGGCTTTAGCAAACCAAGTGTGGATGTCAGCGAGAGCTCCTAACAAGAAGATGGTAAGTGTTGTCTGATGCTTTAGGCCTCATTATGAAAACCTCGAGGTAGGTGTCAGCACAGTGAGGGGAATTTTTTTTTTTTTTTTAAACCGCCTTTGTCGTATTAGGGATTATTTATGTGACTCGTGTTTTCTAGACATGGATAATTAGGAAAATATCAATTCCAGAATGTGTATCAAGCTTATTTTCCCATTTTTTATTGCTTATTAATTTAAAATCAGAAAATTCAACATGAGAGCTAAATCCAAATCCAAAACTCATGTTTCTGTTAAACTGGAAGAATGAAATATATCAACAAGACATCCTTGGGTTGCTCTAACTTTTCTGTTTCTCATCTATTTCTCTATGGACAAAACAAAGCATCCATCATGATTTCTGCTCCACAGCTATTGTCTCGAATACCTGAAAATGTCCTTGTTATTCACTCGCTCTGGATTCTCCCTTAAACTCCCTGCTGCCTCTCAGAGGTGTCTCTCCCTGTGCAGAAAAACCTTCACCTCTGCCCCTGACATACTGCACTTCAAATCGTTCTTTGAAATGTGTTTCTCGCATGAATCTGTAAGCATATCGAGTGTAGGGCTGTGCCATCCATCACCACCTTTCTCATCTCAGCATTCAGTACTGTACTTCCTCAGGTTCGGATTTGAGAATTAAGCTTTTCTAGTTCTACCATGGTCTGAATGTTTTCCTTTAGATCAGCCAAGAGTAAGTTCCACGTAAAGGCCAGTAAAGACACTAGCTTCAATCATGGATGCAGCGGCATGGTGTTTGCTTGTTCACCTGCTGCGTTAGGCACTTTCACTTAGTGGGACCCCTGGACATTAGAGAGTCAGGGGTTATGAGCTCAAAACCAAAGCAATTAACAATTAATTAATGTAGGAGTCATCTATTTACCTACTGTGGTTTTGAGTGCATGTGTGTGTGTGTGTGTGTGTGTGTGTGTGTGTAATTATGAGGGGGTTAAATGTTCCAGGATTTGAAACTCTGATTTTCATCTGTTTTATGTGTGTTCCCATCCTTACAGAACCATATAGATCTTAAAGGTTTCTTTCTCTTTACCATGTTTCTCCTGTTTCTGTTTCCATTACAAGGGGCTGGTGGCTGGTCTCCACTTGTGTCAGATCAATACCAGTGGCTGCAGATTGACCTTGGGGAGAGAATGGAGGTCACGGCTGTGGCCACCCAGGGGGGATACGGGAGCTCCGACTGGGTTACCAGCTACATCCTCATGTTCAGCGATGGCGGGAGGAATTGGAAGCAGTATCGGCATGAAGAAAGCATCTCGGTACGTTCCTTCGGTGGAAGCAGTCTGTCAGAGCATGAATTACGCCAATTACTACGTGTTGCTGCAAATCTGTCAGATCAAGTCTAGAAATGGAGCCTCCTAAATTACTTGAAAATGTTTTCAAGGGAATGTAAGACACATGTGGCATTTTAAAATCTGCTGCCCATGTATAATTTATGAAATAAGTAAAACAATTTTGTAATGTAGTGAAATATGGAAAATGTCTTCCCATTATTCCTTAACATGGTGTGAAATCTACAGACTAAAGTCACATGCCACCTACTCTATTTGTTTTTTGTTTTGTTTTGTTTTGCTTTGTTCCATAATCCAGGAGCTGGTATTGCCTTGGTGTTGTTCAATTAAGTAAACCCATTCTTCAGAGTCCTCTGATTAAGTGAGATTTCTGAAGGACTCCAAACATTTAAAAATACATGTAATGACAGTCTCCCCGTGGACAGCATGTTGAGGGATGCAGGTCTGGCTCCGACAGAAACGTGGGTGCTGGTGTGGCCCCTTCTAATTCATGGGAGGTAGATCTCCAGGATTCTTTGGAACTATAACTAGTTTACATTATTTTACACCAGTGACATAGTTTCTACTTCTGATTACGTACCCGTGCTTCTTTTAGGAGAATTATATTTTGCTTGCCTGACTTTTCATATATTAAAATGTATGAAATTTATTACATAGCTGGCATTTTGAGTCTTCAAACAGTAGTCT
The DNA here is from genome assembly GCF_011100685.1 of Canis lupus familiaris. NCBI lineage: Eukaryota > Metazoa > Chordata > Mammalia > Carnivora > Canidae > Canis > Canis lupus. The sequence goes on along the minus strand of NC_049222.1, from coordinate 95,394,814 downwards.
GCCCAGAACGAGGAGCTCTGAAAGTAGACTGTGGTGAACATCTGCAGCATTTGCACGTCGCTGGTGGGGCAATGGATGGAGGGGTGCGGCCTGCAGATTTCTCAGGTGGAGAAGGAATTACTTTTTCCTTTTTTTCCCCTTCTTTTATGTTTGTTTGTTTGTTTGTTTATTTATTTGAGAGAGAGAGAGAGAGAGAGAGAACAAGCAGGGGGAGCAGCAGAAGGAGAGGGAGAAGCAGACTCCCTGCTGAGCAGGGAGCCTGACATGGGGCTGGATCCCAGGACCCCAGGATCATGACTTGAGCCTAAGCCAGAGGCTTAACCTACTGAGCCACCCAGATGCTCCTACTTTTTTTCTTCTTATTTAAAGTATCCTTGAGGCGCCTGGGTGACCCAATTGGCTGAGCTCCTGACTCTTGATTTTGGCTCAGGTCATGATCTTAGGATCCTGGGATCGAGCCCTGCATTGGGTTCCATGTTCAGCAAGGAGTCTGCTTTAGATTCTCTCTCTTTCTCTGTGCCCACTCCCCCTCTCTCATGAATAAATAAATCTTTAAAAAAATACCCTTTAGATGGTTGCCAGGTACTAGGGGAAGGGAGGAATGAGAATTACTATTTAATGGGGACAGAGTTTCAATTTAGAAGATGAATAAGTTCTGGAGATGCATGGGGGTGGTGGTTGCACAACAGTGTGAGTGTTAACGCCATAGAACTGCACACTTAAAAGTGACTAAAGTGGTAAATTTTATATTATGATGATTTACCCACAATAAAAAATATAGTTTGGCTTCTATTTAATTTAGGCTAAGGACATCATGTAACTCTTAAAAATTTTTCTTGTCACAGTAAGAAAAAAAGTATCAGGGAGTAAGCTGTTACTTGTTATCATGTGGCTTATCTATAACACTAACAAGCAACAAAATGATACTATTCATTGGTAACAAATTGGCCTCATTTGAACTTCCTTAGGACTGTTACTTAGCATATAAATTCATAGATTATGGTCTATTTAATTTCTTGTCTCTGGACCTCTTTATAGTTCATCAATAAATGCTGGTTTCAGTTGAATTAAGGGGGTACCGGGGTGGTTCAGTCAGTGAAGCATCTGCCTTCGACTCGGTCATGATCCCAGGGTCCTGGGGTCAAGCCCTGCCTTGGGCTCCTTGCTCCCTCCGCCCCTCCCACTGCTTGTCCTCTCTGGTTCTCTCTTTCTGTCAAATAAATAAAGAAAATATTTTAAAAAATTGAATTAAGAAGAGCTAACCAGTTGTCTGACATGAGGTAAAAAAAAAAGGTAAAAGGTAAAAGTTGTCTGACATGAGGTAAAATCTCTCCTAAAATATAGGAGAGATTTTTGTGTTTTGGGGGCTGGCTGACTTAAATATCCCAAACAAGCAGTTGCCAAGTGTGTGCTTAGAAGTAGATATTGATGTCGAGCTAATTCTAAGAACACCAGGTCTAAACCAGGGTGAAGATCAACAGTAATTAAGAACAAAGAACAGTTAAAGCTTAACAAAGCATCCACTTAGAGAACTTTTGTTCAAAATTAAGTCTTGTTTTTTGAAATCAGCTGATAGTTAATGCATGCTTATTCTCAGCCGTATTAATCAAGGTTCACATTTTTACCCTCACCCCATCCCAATACATGGTTGAGAAATTGGGACAATTCCTGTTTTTCAGCTGAGCAGCTTGGGAGAAACCATATGTAAGTATTTACCATCTGGTACTTTGTTTAGAGGGGCTCAGGGGAAATAAGGTCAGGAATTAGTAGCATTGTTGATCCTAGACCAAGCAGGTGAGGGCAGATGCTTGGACCCTCCAGGCCCACCTGTCATCCTACAGTCAAGACTGGTGTGGTGGCCTCCCTCCACCCGGGGAGGGGGCTTATGGAGACCTGCCTTCCCCTTCTGCATCCCCAGCACATCACTGTGCCAGGGACTGAGCAGAAAGTTGGTAAATCTTTGCTAGATGGATGCATGAGTGGCATCTACCTTCTGACAGGATAGGATGCTTTTCTTGAGGTCCCTGCTCTGCAAGCCTTCAAAACCCTTTGTCTCAGCTCAGGGGTGCTTGAAGCTCCAGGGCAAGCATTCCTTCTGCATTTTCATCTTCTTTAGGACGGGGGCTCATCTTTGTGTTTTCTCCAGCCATCACCACAGCTTAAGTGAATTAATCTCTTTGTACACAGTTGACTGACCACAGTGAGTCACACTTGTTGATAATCATGAGATTATCAGGTTCTTGGAAAACCGTCAGGCTGACTTGGCTGCTCTCTGGCCCCCTCACACGGTCAGCTGCTCTTACTCATAAAGCACATATTATACCAGAGGCTGTACCCATTCTTCAGCTGGTGGGTTTATGGATAGACTCTTTCTATTAATTTGAGAGTGAATTTAAGATCCAAAAAAAAAAAAAAAAAAAAAAAACTGCCTTGAAGTATTTACACTCTTATTAGGAAAAGTAATATTGTCCTTTCCTTAGTTTTGTACTGCTGTTGTATTAGGCCACTATGCACTTGGTGGCTTAATGCAAGACAGAGCTATTACATCACAGTTTCTATAGGTCTGCAGTCCGGTACACCTGGCTGGGTCCTCTGTGTAAGGTATTGGCAGAGCTGCAGTTTTCCTCCTCCAAGGTGTCTGGTGATCCCCAGGACCCTCCTCAGGTTCTGTGATTCACTGGGGGGACTCACAGGACCAGTGTATAGTCATAAAACTATGATTTATAAAGGATATAAAGCAAAATGAGTAAAGGAAAAAGGTGCATGGGATGAAGTCCAGAGGAAACCAGACATAAGCTTCCACAAGTCCTCTCCAAATAGAGATGTATAGAAGATAATTCCCCCCCAAAACAATTTATAGCAATCGGTGTAAGTGTTAACCATGGAAGCTCATTAAAGACTCAGCAGCCAGGGTATTTATTGGGAGGTGGTCACATAGGCACCCTCCTTGCAAGACCCCTACAAGGAAGACAGGAATTGAATATAAACTGCCCTGTTTGCATAAACATTAGGCCTAGTGAGCCACTCTTATCATTAGGGTCTTGGTAAGAGGCCAGTCTTGCAATTTGGATCAGTCTAGGTGATTTGAGAGTCCAACTACATGGTGAAGAGGATGATTCAGGTGGTCTCTGGCTCTGCTGTACCCAAGAGGTAGCCATGCCCACCCCACCTTCCATGAGTTACCTGCTGGCATTTATTTACCTGTACAGAAGGATGGGTTTAAAAGTCTGGGGGAAGCACTTTGACTCCCTGGCTCCAGCTGACGGGCCATCTGAGAACTCATATCTGTGGTCAATGGAAGAACCCATGTCAGCAGGTGGCCCCATCCACCCCACACTAGGCACCAAAGCTCCTGGGCTGTGGGTGGAGCCATGTAAGGACCTAGAGGCCACCTGAATGGGGCTGGCATGGACTAAGAAGGGAAGAATCCTGGGATGGCCATATTTTCAAATTTCCCATTCTTCATCTCTCTTTATGATCCTTTGCTTTCTCTTATATTTCTCTGCTTTCCTTTCCTGATACATCACATCTTTCTATTCCTATCCTCTGCTTCTCTATGGGAGAATCTGGATTATCGTGGTCTCTACAGCTCAACATGTGGCCCACAGTCGATCAGCATCACCTGGGTTCTTGACAGAAATGTAGAATTTCAGCCCTTTTCCTGGTTTGCTGGATCCAAATGTTCATTTTAACAAGATTCCCAGAAGATCCCAGAAGTGTGGACCAACATGATGCAAGTCCCATCTGTGGGAGAGATTGTTCTGCTCCTTAACTATCCTTACCTGCCTGGATCATGGGAGATCACACCCCTGCTGGAAGATAGAGCTTGTCCCACACACATGTTCGCCTGAGCACATGATCCTCCCTGTAATTGGACCTTAGGAACCTCTCTCCACTATCCTGTGGCTGCAAAGACCCTCTTCCTCCCCATTAGTCACCAATCTAGTGGAACGAAGCCCAGAGTATCTTCTGCTTGTTTTTATCAATAAATAACAACCAAGTGCTTGAAGTTAGTACCATCCTTGAGAACTATGTTATTTCATGAATCTGTACATTTTGCATTAATTAGGGCTTATTCTTTCCATTATAAACTCATCAGAACTCAAACTCAAAGATTATATCCCTTAGGAATTCAAGATTGGGCTGTTACTCAGAATGCAATGGCTACTTAGAATTTAAGTGAATTTTTCTTCCTATGCAGGATGTTTGTGTGAGAAAGGCCTTCTTCTAAGACCAGACTGGTAAAATGTATTTGGAAAAAAAAATAAGAGAAATTATTTGAAACAAACATAGGCTCTAATATAAATAATTCTATTTAATAGATTTCTTTTGCCTTGAAAAAATGTGTATCAGTAGGTCCTAGGGTGAACACAAAAGAGAAATAACAAACCATTTGAAACTTCATTCTACTTTGGATAATTTACAACCTAAACCAAGTAGAAAATGTAGACTAATTAGCGAGGCTAATTAATATTGTATTGAAAGACACAGCAACCTTCTAGTGCTCCACAAGAGGACAAAGGTGATTTTGTAGGGTAAAAAGATTTAGGGTAGAAGAAGTGACAGGAAAATACTGGAAGCAAGACAGATGGGATGGGGGGGTGGTGTTCGTTATGTCTGCAGTGGTTTATTTTTTAAGAGAAGGGTCTGATGCACACAGAGCTAGTCACCTTGTTAAATCCAGATCACAGGTACATGTGTGTCTGTTTTTTGGGGGGATGTGTCTGAAATATTGCATAACTGAAAAAAAACCAAACCCCAAAATACTGAATTCAGGTTTAAAAGAACAATGGTTACTTGGTAAAAATAGAGAAATCATGTGACCCATGTGTGATTTCAAAGTAAAGAGGGATAAAAACCTTGTCCAATCATAATGAGAACAACCTGAATCAGAAATAAGAAAGAGTGTTTGTGTGCAAAGAAGTAGACACTCTGCTAAGTGGAAGCTTTGCTGGGAGCCGAAGTGGAAATTCACCTGACAGAGGTCCATATTAGTTTAGTTATTTAAATACATGTTGGCTTATTTCAGGTCCAGGTTCAGACATTTATTAGTGAGTTGATGACCCAACAAGGCCAGGCCCCACATTGCATCTGAGGTTGCAGAAAGGGTCTGCAGGGTTGGTAAGGTCAGACATGAGGTTCATGCCAACACCAGTCTCACCAGTCCCAAGCTTGGCTCTGAGACTGATTAGTGTTTAGCAGAATGGAGCAACACTTCGATGATTCTGTCATCGATCACTTCTATGTACTCAGCCTTGTTGGGGACATGGTTGTCTCCTTCTTAACCATCCAGCTCATCACGGAAGCATATCGATCAGCATGGCAGTGACTTTGGACCATACTTTGTTGATTGTGCTTACCACTGTGGACCGCAATTGGATTTTCTATACACGTCTTCCCTTCCTGGGCTCTGAGAACCATTATGTCAGGGATTGAAGCCCCCAGAGGCCCAGGACTATTACGCTTTCTCAGTAAAGGGCTATTGTATTGAATTAAGGAAAAGTTGCTGTTCTCAAATAGACCTCAACCAGATGGGTAGTTAAGGATATAGAAACCTTAGCCAACCATGGGAGGCTGCTTATGCAGTGGGAGGCGTTGGGTGGCAAATCTGAGCATGAGAAGACGTTTAACTCTGCTTCCCCACAAGGCTGTACAAGGATGGTGCCCTATTGAGCCTAAGGGGGTTGCATGTACCCTTAACTGTGGGTCACAGCAACAATAGAGATGAATGCTGGATTCCATCCATGAAAAACTCTCACAGCAGCTGAAAAGGTTGAGGCAATGAAGTGCATGAGCCATCCGAGCTGCAACTCCATAGTAACCAGTGGCTTCCTGAGAGGCAGGGTGTCCTGTAACACTGCCTTTGTCAGGGCTCTGCTTTAGGTGCAGAACTAACTAACTTCCTTCCTTTCTTCTTCCTTCCTTCCTTCCATCCCGCCCTCCCTCCCCTCTCTTTGTCAATGACAGCCCTCTCCAACCCAAAAAGCTTCACTCTGTACCGAAATTGCTTAGACACCCCCCTTCTTTCTCTTCTTTCTCATTTTTTACACATTAGTCTCTTTTACCCCATTCATTCATCTCGTGCCTATGTCACATCGGTTCTGGAGTCAGGGGCTCTGGCCTGTGTATCCCTCTATCCTTTGTCACTGCTTCATAGAAGTCATAATTTGGCTCGTTTGAATTGCCATGTTATCAGGCCAGGAGGGAGGGATATGGTGGGCAAGCCGAATCTTAAATATGTTAACAAGAGAAGTGGGAAATCTTGAGACATATTACAAATTACGTTACTTTTTCATATTGACCAAGCAGTTGCAGAAGTGCTTTTTTTTTTTTTTTTAAGACACATTTATTCAGTGTCATGATCATACTATTACATTTAGTAATCAACAGCATGGGTGCAAAAAAAAAATTTACATTAAAACCCTTTGTTGGAATGCTTTACACTTTCCACAGAACAGAAACTAAAATAACCTGTTACACGTTTAGTCACAAATACAGTCTTTGAGTTTTTTGCCCATACACATGAGTATTGTCTAAAACAAGTCTTCTTTGTAGCAGCTAGGTCCTGCCACCACTGTGCTTGGCTGAGTTCACAAATCTATTGTAACCTTAGCTTCCCTGTCACTTCTCTGGCTCTCCTCTCCTGCTAAGCTTTGTTTCCTGGCAGTAATTAAAACCTTCTGCCACTGCCATAGCTGCTGCGGCTGCTGGAACTGCCATAGCCACCTTGGTTTTGTGGTTTGGCAAAGTATTGGCCTCCACCACCATAGGGGCCAGAGCTTCTGCCTCCAAAATTTCCTCCTTTCATGGGTCCAAAATTTGAGGATTGATTGTTGTAATTGCCAAAATTGTTACAGCTTCCGCCACCTCCAAAGTTGCTTCCACTAGCACCGCCATAGCCGCCTCCACCTCCTCCGTTGTTATAGCTGTCATAGCTGCCACTCCCACAATAGCCACTACCCTGGTTTCCAAAACCCTGTCCACCACTCCCACAGCCTCTGCTTCCTCCAGAGTAACCAGGGCCACCTCCTCCATAACCACCATCATTACCAAATTCGTTACAGCCATCCCCACTGCCACCATATCCACCACCATCTCAACTGCCACCGAAGCCACCTCTGACCACTGAATTTCCCTCCACAACCAAAGTTTTCATTCCCACTAAAACCACCTCCACAACCACCACCAAAGTTTCCACAACAACTTTGGCCTCTTTGGCTGGATGAAGCACTAGCCATCTCTTGCTTCGATAGGGCTTTCCTTACTTCACAGTTGTGGCCATTCACAGTATAGTATTTCTGAGTGACAATCTTGCTACAGAGTCATGGTCATCAAATGTCACAAAAGTAAAACCTCTCTTTTTTGCCACTGCCTTGGTCAGTCATGATCTCAATCACTTCAATTTTCCTGTACTGTTCAAAATAACCTCTTAGATGATGTTCTTCAGTGTCTTCTTAAATGCCACCAACAAAAATCTTTTTCACATTTAAGTGGGCACCAGGTCTTTGAGACAACCCTCAACCATGAGACAGCCCTCTTTGGTTCCACAACTCTTCCATCCACCTTGTGTGGCCTTGCGTTCATGGCTGCATCCACCTCCTCCACGGTGGCATACATGATGAACTCAAAGCCTCTGGAGCATTTGGTGTTTGGGTCTCTCATTACCACACAGTCCATAAGCGTTCCCCATTGCTCAAAATGTTTTGAAGCTCAAACCTCTGATGGAGAGTGCCCACAGCTGCTCAGGCTCTTTGGGAGACTCTGACTTAGACATGACAGCAGTGGGAGGGGAGACTTTAATGATGCTTACTCAGCGGCATCCAGGGGCAGAACCAGAAGTGGTGTTTTTAGCAATACCTGGAAATTAGGACATATTTTATGAAAAAAGTGTATTGTAAACTGTAATATGAATGGAATATGGCAGAGTCATGAGGGAGATAGCTTTAAAAGTAGGATTTTTGTTTTTCATTCGCTGAAAGAGCACAAAAATAAAAGCTCTCTTTGTGTCAAGCAAGAAAAGCGAATGATGAAAAAATTAAAATCTTACAAAATTTTTCTCCAGCAGCACAGTCATTGAAAGGAAATGCCACTTAGCCAAGTCTCAAGGAGGGGGGAAGCAGGGCAGCTGAGGGAGGCCCTCCAGCAGGATCTCATGGAAATTCTTCCTAGCCTGTTGCAACTTGGGCAGCTCAGCTTCAGAAGATGTTGTACTAATAGTTGGTCTCAGATGGAATGATAGTTAATTCTACAAGTTCTCCAGCTTGCACACATACTGTAAACATGCAGAATGCATAAGTATGGTGTGTACTTTGGCCTATCTGTGGAGGATTTCCTGGGCCTATAATTTTGACATAAGAGCTTCAAAAGTGGCTTAGTGCCAGATGATTGAGGTCTCCAGGAAGTGGCCCATCGGGAAGGGAGAGCGGTGGAGAACCCCTGTGTTCACAGCTCCTGATAACACCTTTGGTTTTATGCCCTGTGCACTACCATGCCACCTGTAGTTAGAACAGTTTTATGCTTCTGATACAGAGCACATTTTATAAATTTATATAGACAAAGGCAGCAGTGAAATACATAATATTTTGCAGAAGAGGATGACAGGCTTTGGGTTTTTAAAAAATGTTAATGTTGCTAGAAACACAGAGATGATGAGAATTTCTGATTAGCGATCCTCAAACTTTCTGAGGAGTAAGGTCGGGGCATCAGGTGAGAAGCTGGATGTCATCTAAATATGTTTAAAGGTCTCAGACTGAGAGAATATTGGTGTAGACCAGGGGTCTGCCAACTTTTTCTGTAAAAGGACAGATAATGAATATTTTCAGTAGACTATACAGTCTCTGTTGTGATTACTTAACTCTTCCATTGTGTGAAAGAAGCTGTGGGTGTTATGTAAATGAACAAGTGTGGCTGTGTTGTAATAAAACTTTATTTCAAACATCTGCAGCCAGCTGCATTTGGCTCTGGGCTACAGGTTGCTTGATCCCTGGTTTAGTCCATTTTGGATCTATCTAAGCCGTGAGGTAGGGATCGAGCTTCATTTATTTTTTCCAGGTGGTTACCTACTTGTTCTAGTATCATTTATTGAACAGTATTAAAGAGAGAACAGCATTAACACTGATGTAAAATAAATGCCTGTTCACCAATCTCAAATAAATTAGTGCTTCTCAATATGTTTGTCATGAGGGTCCTCCGGGTGAGTTGTCTTTGTAATTTATGAAGGTAAATTTACTCAGGTAAAAAGTAGTATTTTCTGTTATTGTTTGTTCATCTCTGGATAAAGTTTTAAACTTCTACTTCTGCCTTATTTCAGAACTTGTCTCAGAGAGAATCAATTTGGGGTTTCCCTTACTTTTGAGACTATAGAGGACTTTTAAAAAACACTTACTTGGGACGCCTGGGTGGCTCAATGGTTGAGCATCTGCCTTCAGCTCAGGGCGTGATCCTGGGGTCCCAGGATCGAGTCCCACATTGGGCTCCCTGCATGGAGCCTGCTTCTCCCTCTGCCTGTGTCTCTGCCTCTCTCTCTGTGTGTCTCTCATGAACAAATAAATAAAATCACTTACTCCACGTGATCTTAAAAGATGAATGTGTTAAGCCCTCCTTTCTGTCTCTATCCTTACATTCTCAAGTTATTAGGTGCATTCAGATAGAGAAGGAAAGGATACAAGAGGCATAAAAATTAGAAATGAAGATAAATTATCATTATATGCTTTTTAAGAACATAAGAAAGTCTCCTGAGAAATAATTTTAAAAAATAAAATAACTCATCAATGTACCTCCTTTTGAAAGTAATTTCCAAAATTAATTACTCTTCATACCTATAAGTAATTAGCTAAAAGATAAAGGAATCACGGACCTCATTTACAACAGAATCACAAACAATAAAATTGACAAGAAATGCTCCAAAAAATATTTAAAACACCATTAAGTGGCATCGAAGAAAAGTGAGATTAATCCTTGTCCTTGGGTTATCAAGACTTGATAGTGTAGGGATCCCTGGGTGGCGCAGCGGTTTGGCGCCTGCCTTTGGCCCAGGGCGCGATCCTGGAGACCCAGGATCGAATCCCATGTCGGGCTCCTGGTGCATGGAGCCTGCTTCTCCCTCTGCCTATGTCTCTGCCCCTCTCTCTCTCTCTCTCTCTCTCTCTGTGACTATCATAAATAAATAAAAAAATTTAAAAAAAAAGAAGACTTGATAGTGTAGTGATGTATTTTCATCCTAAACAAACCTGAAATAAAATGAGGTCTTTCTAAATTGATTTTAAAATGTTTGCATGAAGGAATAGCCACAGCAATTGGCAAAAAGAATAGTATTAAAGGGAATTTTAAGTTTGGAAAATGCCTTATAAAGGATAAATCAAGCTTTTTAAATTAATATTGTTTATGTTAGCATATTAATGCAAAGATTGGTGAAGAAACATAATAGGGTTCATTAACAAATATATTTACAGAATTAGCCTAAAATAAATGTGACATTTCAAGTCAGTGACAAAAAATGGATTATTCAGTAAATGATACTGGGACAACCTGGAAAAAAGGAATATAGCTGGATCCCTACTGTATATCTTAAATATTAAGATATATAATAAATAAATAAATAAGTCAGCCACAGAGAAAGGACTGGATGCACTTAGGAAATGTTTTGTATGGATTACTGGGGAGAGCATGCTAAGCAAGATGGGATACCTAGATGTTACAAAAGAAAATATTGATAAATCATAATAATTTAAAAATGATGAGTGGAGAAAAAATGCTATCAGAGGACACCAAACATAAATTGGGGAAATTTTAAATATATATATGACAAAGAACAAATTATCTTCATTTGTAAAGCATTCTAATAAATAAATAAGATTTTAAAAACCATTTAAAAATGGGTAAACATATACAGAGGTGGCAAACAATGAAACAGAGAGGTTTATAAATGCATGAAAAGGTGTTCACTCTCACAAACCTTGGAGGGTAGTTTCCTCCAAGGTTCAATTTCTCCAAATTAAATAAAAGTATCTGAAGCACTGGCTCTTTGAGCTCTGAACTTAACAGTCCAAAAGGAGTGGGACTTTAAGTCCCCTCAATATATGGCCTACACTGTGAAGAAACTCCACCTCTGGGAATGAATCCCACAGGGACACTGAGGTACATAGAAGGTGCCTGTGAGAACAGTGCTCACATCAATATAGTTACGATCTGTTCTCTGCCAGTAAATGAGCACATAGGTAAATTATGATACCTCCATTTTATGGAATAATGCAGTATTACATAGAACACATTTCTTTGAAAAGAGTGAGGTAACTGTATTGGTTGATAATGAGCTTTAAGAAACATTACTTTAATGCAAGGAAGAGTGATACATACACTATGCTCCTATTTGAAGTTCCCAAGATGAACATATACGTACATATGTATGCAAACATACAGAATAATTCTGCAAAGATCTACACAACAAATTAGCAATAGAATTTCTCACTTGGAGAAAGGGCTAGAGGCTAAAAATACACAGCAAGTGTGATTTTTAAACTACCTGTATGTATTGCTGTTCAATTAAATAGTAGGTGTTGAAAGGATTAAAAAAATACAAAATAGTTTTTTTTCAAAATAGTTTTTTATTGTGTTAAAAAGCACATAACATTAAATTTACTATCTGAACTGATTTTAGGTGTTCATTAGTGTTAAATATATTCATATTGTTGTGCAATGTATCTCTAGAAGTTTCTTGTAAAAATAGAAGGTCTGAACACATGGCACACAAATTTCCCCTTTCTCCTCCCCTCAACTCTTGGAAACCACCTTTTTACTATCTGTTTCTATGATTTTGACAGCCTTAGATGCTTCCTGTAAGTGGAATCATATAGTACATGCCCTTTTGTGATGGGCTTATTTCATGTAGCTTAATGTCCTTGAGATTCACCCATGTTGTAGCATGTGACAGGATCTCCTTCCTTTTAATGGCTGCATAATATTCCATAGTATCGATACACCACATTTGGTTCATCTGTTGCTATGGTGTGAATGTTTGTGTCCCACCAAAATTCACCTGCTATAACCCAAACCCTCCATGGTGATGATAGTATTAGGAGGTGGGACCTCAGGAGGTGCTTAAGTCATGAAAGTAGAACCCTCTTGAAAGGTCTTTTATAGGGCCTTAAATAAGAGGCTCCCAAAGATCCCTACCCCCTTCTGCCCATTGAGGACACAGTGAGTGAAAGTGTGTAGCTCAGAAGAGGGTTTTCATCCGACCACACTGACACACCAATCTCAGACTTCTAGCCTCCACAACTGTGAACAGTGAATTTCTATTGGTTTTAAGGCCCCCAGTCTATGGTATTTGGTTTTACTATCCTGAACAGACCAAGATATCAATTCATCCATCAATGGCCACTGGAGTTGCTTCTACCTCTTGGCTATTGTGAAAAATACTGCATTGAATATGGGTGTGCACCTATCTCTTGGAGATCCTGCTCTGAATTTTTTTTTTTTGGACATATACCCAGAAGTATAATGGAGATGGTGATTCTATTTAAAGTTTTTAAGGAATCTCCAAACTGTTTTCCACAGTGGTTGCACCATTTTGCATTTCCACAAACAGTGCACAAGGGTTCTAATTTCTCCATGTCCTCCATGTCTCCATGTACTCCATGTTTACATAGTGTGTTTATGTGGTTCTCTTACCGTTGAGATTTAAAGGAAAGGCAATGCCCCAAGGACCCTGAGTGGCCCTACATGTTCTTGTGGGGTATGCCAAGAGTGCAAGGCCCTGGCCTTATACAGACCATTCTCAGGGTGTATTACAATAGCAATTCTTGAGATGAGGGGCTGCCTTCCCCAGATAAGTCCAGGTTTGCTTCCACTGTAAGTGGATCCCCGTCAAGCTCCATACTCTTGTCCTCTAAAGCAGCAGACCCTTTGCATCTCTGTGGTACTCAGGGCGGCACGATGAGCTGACCCAGTATTCATGAAGCCACGACTTCTCTGTCAAGTGATTGGTTTCCAATATGGTGTCATTTCCCAGCTGTTTTTCTGGATGACCACAACTTACATGATACCCAATCTTCTCCCTGTTGGCATTTGGAAGCTCTCAGTTACTGACCTTTCTCTTTCATGGGGCTTCTATGCTGGTCTTTCTCCCCAGATTATACCCTTGTTATAAAATGTGTCAAATCTAGGCTCCATAGGCTAATGGCTAAAAGGGCATATCATTCATGCTGTCTTTTTATTAAACATAAAAAATATATATTCATTACCTGAGATTGTCAGCTGAAATGAGGATTTAGGCTTGGGTGTCCTTCATGTAAATGGAATTTTAAGTCATCTCCACTGCGAATATAATCCTAATGTAGGTTTTTTGATGATGCAAATAAGAATAAAGACTATTCCAGTTTAAGGAAAACGTTTTTAGGTGACTTTCTTCTTGCATATAAAAGGGCAAGCTGCCTCTGGAATTACGGGACAGAGGTTTGTGTGCATGGAGATGAGCCCATCTGTCTGCTGTGTGTCTACCAGGTGAGCAACATACCTGAAACACACGATCCCCTGCCAGTCATATTCCCAGTTACTCTGTGCTGTGCTCAAAACTCTGTTTCCTTCCTATTGGCATAACCTTCTTTTCCTTATGCCCTTGAGGAGAAATCGGTTAAAACTATCAAAGAACCCAGTTTTGAAAGAGTCCGAGGTCAGAGCCCTTTTCCAGAAGGAGCTGTGAACAAGAAAAGAGAAAGGCAGGCAGTGGAAGTACCAGAACTTCTCCTCGCATTACGTCTGTGACCAAGAGAGAGAAATTTAAAATAAATCACATTTGATGTGCGTTAGGCAAATGCACTTTATTTGGATTGAAGTCCCATCTTCTATTGTGTATTTCTTAATGGTCTTAATCATTCAAACCTGAGTGGCTTATCTTCCTCTCAGAGCTTTGAACATTTTAACGATTCAATAGCCTTCTTTTTTAAAAGAGAGAAGAGAAAATTTTCAGGAGCAGTAGAAGAGACCCCCGGGGAGCTTGCATGTATGCTGCAGCAAAAGCTTTATTAGCTGAAGTTCCCACTGAGGGAAGATTCAGGCACAGGAAAAGCTCCTATTTCCTGTAAGAAAATTTGAGGGTTAGCAGTAAAGTGTCCCAAAAATGGAATGTGAAATTCCTGCGGCAATACTTTTTCCTCTGAATATCCCCCAAATAATAATAAGTGAAATGCCCAATGCATTCATTGTATTGCCAATAGATTTTCTTTACTCTTAAATTAAATAAACACATGAATTGATTATTTAAAGAAGCACACAGTGATCTCCTGGCTCTCTGGGAAAACCTGCCTCTCAGACATTCCCAGGCACCTTTAGGTGGAAAGGGATTAAGTCTATCCCTGTAAGATTTTCCTAGGGCTGCTATTACTCAGTACCTAGGGCTTAAAACAACAGAAATTCATTCCTGCACAATTCTGGAGGCCAGAAGTCTGAACTCAATCTGTTGGCAGGTCCATGCTCCCCACAAAGGGTGTAGGAGAGAATCTTCCATGTCCTTCTCATAGCTTATGATGTTGTCGTCAATTCTTGGTCTCCTGGCTTGTCAATGCATCACTCTGATGTCTGCCTGTCATCACATGGCATCTTCTCGTGTGTCTTTGTGTCACCTCCCCTCTGCTCTTGTCTCTTCTCTTCTTATAAAGACCCCAGTCACATTTGATTAGGGTCCAACCTCATGACCTCATTTTAACTTGACAATTGGAAAGACCAGATTTCCAAATGAGGTCACATTCATAGGTTCTGGAGTTAGGATTCCAACATATCACAATATGGTGATGGCCAGGAAGGACAAAGGTGGCCGTAGTCAAACGATATTTATTAGACAGGAGGAGAGATACCTTCTCATTTTGTCTGTTGTGACCATGTTTTGTAAGGGAGGAAGAGCAATAATCTGGAATTGGCAGGAAATTGAAAAAAAAATGCTTTTGGACTTCCTGGCAAATAAGCCAACAGCACCCCCCAAGTAATACATAGAGTGGCATCCAGAAAGAGAAGCTGGTGTGGAGTCAAGGTGAAGCACGGTGGCTGCATCTAACATTTACTGAGTGTTTATTGTGAGCCAGGTATGGTTTCAATCATTCTAGGTGCATTATATCATTTCATCATTTTCAGCGAGCGTCTTCATTTTACAGAACAAGAAACTAAATTTCAGAGTTACAAAATAGTCAGGTTCAATGCTGGAACACTGGAATATGGTTAGATACGATCAACATAGTCCTTTATTTTCTTTTTCATTATTCTTATTGTTATCACCTGCTTTGAACTAGTCTCCCAGTGCACGCAGAAAGCCTTAGAGAACAAGAGGGAGGAGGCATGAGAGGATGGCCATGCTGTTGGTGAGGTCGAGGCAAATCTGAGTATACCTTCACCTGCTAAACCCAAGCCTTGGGTGACCCAGATCTGGGGACTTGCTGACCTCAGGATCCTCAGTGGCATTCTGGAATGACGTGGTTTTGCTACCGTCTCAGCCCAGGCTGTGCCTCTGTTCCTAGAGCTCTGCCTTCTATGTTCAGGTTCCCACATGGTCCCTCTGTCGATTCTTTCTCTTCGGTGGGAGTGAAATGTAGACCAGACCCAGCTATTCCCTCTAGATTTGGGACCCAGCAAAGTGAGTGGCTCAGCATTGGTAAGACACAGTGCCTACTTTGTCTAGGGTTGTGGACTCGCTCAGCAGCTTGGGGCATCTTGGTTTGGGTAAGTGGAAGACAGTGAAGACAGCCATACTAGGCTTGGCTCTGGTTTTCTGTGGCCCTTGTGTGGGCACAGCACCTCTGAGCTCAGTTCTCCCTCTGCCTCTCTGGCTTCCATGGGTCCTTTCTGTCATAGGAGACCCTCCTCTCCAGCCCTTACACATCTTGTCCTCTAAATCACTCCAAACCTGGAGCCTGGTCCTAAAGAACCACCGTGGGCTAAGAATGAACCAGAAGGAGGGAGAAAGCAGGAAAGGGGATGCAGGTGAGAGGCAGTGGGGCTCCATCCCCATTTGCAGAGCCTCAGATTGCTGACTTGACTGTGCCTAGGCTTGGGGGCTGGACACTGCCCCAGATCCAGTGCTCTCCATCCATCAGTCCTGTGTCATCTTCAAATCTCATTTTACATTTCCTTTCTCATTCACATTTTGTGGTTGAACAATGCTTGGTTTTTGCTTTCTGTTTTTTTTTTCCTCCTGATTTTAGAATTAGGACTTCCAAGGTAGACTTTTTTCCCCCCATTTGCTGCTTTCCTCTCAGACATTTTACCTTGTTTGCCAAAGGCTGATTGTGTTACCTTAGTCCTGGTTAGCCTATTTGGCAGCTCTTGAGATGAGCCCTCTCCTAGTCGGCGTTCCTCAGGAAGTGGAGTGGGGCAGGCTCGTGGACAAGCTTCTGGAAGAGGCTGCCACTTGTTCTCAGGGTGGGGCAGTTTCACTCAGGTCTGGCTCCTCAGCCACACACCCTATAACCATGCAAATCCTATGGGGGTGGAAGGTGGAGCCTCTGCTTTTATCGTGTATGAATCATGGGGTTGTAACTTCCTGTGTCTCAGTGCTTCATTTGGATCAATGATTCAGAGTTCATTAACCTGAAGATTAAAAAAAAAAGTGTTAGTGCTGGCAATATCTAAATAAAATAATGGGCATTTTGAGAACTTCACTGTGTGAGGTTGATGATGGGTGTATTCCCACTGTGTGAGCGCAGGTGAGAAATTGTGCCACAAACCCTGACACTTGGGGACTCCATATGAGGCCTGGTGGCAGGTGAGTCCCATGTCACTGATGTGAAGCTGGGGATGGGCGTGGTGGCAGAGGCACGGAGTGACCAGGAGAGCTGCACTGGGGTGCTGGGGTGGGTGGGGTTACCCATCACCACCGGGACTTTATATGCAGGAATTAGGTTTCTCACTGGATCTCAAAGCAGGCTGCGTCTCATCGGGAACCCCCACATGAAGGCAAGTGCACCTCTTATTTAATTTTTTTTTATGGTGTGGTAAAATACACATACCATAAAAGTTACCTTTGTAATTATTTTTAAGTATACGGGTCAACGGCATTGAGAGCATTCATATCGCGTGTCACTGTCACCACCATCTATCTTTGGAATCTTTTCCATCTTCCCAAACCGAAACACACTGCCCATTACCTAATAATCCATTGCCCCCGTTCTCCAGACCCTGACATCCACTTTTCCACCTTCTGTTCCTGCGAACTGGACCAACCTAGGTACCTCATCTAAGTGGAATCATACAATTTTTGTCCTTTCTTGACCGCCTTATCTCACACAGCATAATGTCCTCAAGGTTCATCCATGTTGTGACGTGTGTCGAATTTCCTTCCTATTAAGGCTGAAGAATATCCATACCACACGTATATGCCAGTTTGTTTCTCCTCTTGTCTCTTGATAGGTACTTGAATTGTTTCTACCTTTGGGCTCTGGTGAATACTGTTCCTGTGAATTTGGGTGACCAGATATCTATCTCTTTGAGGCTCTGCTTTCAATTCTTTTGGGTAGATACCAAGGAGTAGAATTGTTGGATCGTATGGTAATTCTTTTTTTAATTTTTTGAAAAACTGTCTGCTTTGCTGCACTGTGGTGCATTCCCACCAGTGCACTAGGGCTCCAACTCATCCCCATCAACACATTATTTCCCATTAAAAATAATAGCCAAAGGGTGTGAAGTGGTATCTCACTGTAGCTTAGATTTGCATTTCCCTGATGACCACTGATGTTGAGCGTCTTTTCATGTGCTTATTGGACATCTGTATATCTTCTTTGGTTAAATGTCTATTGAAGCACTTTGTGCATTTTAAAATGAGTTGTTTGATTTTTTTTTGTTGTTGTTGTTGTTGGGATATATTCTGGATATGAACTAGTCAGATATATGATTTGCAAATATTTCCCGTCATTCATGGGTTGCCTTTTCACTGTGTTGATAGTGTTCTTTGATGCACAAAAGTTTTAAATTTTGATGTGTTTGAATTTATCTATTTTATCTCATGTTTCCTGTGCTTTCAGTGTCATACCCAAGAAATCATCGCCAAATCGAATGGGATAAAGCTTTTGTTCTGTGTTTTCCCCTGAGGAATTTTTAGAGCCTTAGGTCTTATCTTAAGGACTTTAATTCATTTTGAGTTAATTTTTGTATATGGTATAAAGGTTCAATTTTATTCCTTTGCATAATACCCAAGCTTCTTAGCATCATTTGTTGGAAAAACTGTCCTTTCCCTGTTGAATAGTCCTGGCACCCATGTTGAAAATTATTTGTCAATCACTTTGCAAAGTATTGGCATCTTAAAAATACTAAGTTTTTTAAAACATGAACATGGTATGGCTTTCCATTTATACGTGTCTTCTCTAATTTCCTTCAGCAACATTTTATACTTTCCAGGGCACAACTCCACTGCCTCTTGGCTAAGAATATTCCAGTGTACTTTATTCTTTTTGATGCTGGTGTAAATGGAATTGTTTTGTTAGTTTCCTTTTTAAATTATTCATTGCTAGTGTATTGAATTGCAGCAGATTTTTGTATGTTGATTTTGATCAACTGCTATTGCTTAGTTCTAAAAGTGTTGTTTTTGTGGTGGTGGTGGTGGTGGTTTTCCTGGAATCTTTCTACATATAAGACTATGCCATCTGCTAACAGAGATAATTTGATTTATTTCTTTCTAATTTGGATGTCTTTCATGCTTAATGGTTCTGGCTCATACTTCAGTTTTGTGCTTGGTAGAAGTGACAAAATCTGGCATCCCTGTCTTGTTCTTGATCTTAGAGGAAAAGCTTTCAACCTTTCACTATGGAGTATGATGTTCTCTGTGGGTTTTTCATATATGGCTTTTATTATGTTGAGGTAGTTTCTTCTATTCCCAGTCTGTTGAGTGCTTTTATCACGAGAATGTGCTGAATGTTGTCAAATACTTTTTCTGCATCAATTGAGATGATCATGTGACTTTCCCTTCCTTTGGTAATGTGGCATATGATATTGATTGTTTCCTGTCTATTGAATCATTCTTCAATTCTGGGAATTAATCCCACGTAGTAATGATGCAAAATTTTTTACATATGCTGCCAAATTCAATTTGCTAGTATTTTGTTGAGGATTCTTGCACTGGTCTTAATAAGGGATTATTGGTCGGTAGTTGTCCTTTCTTGTAGTATCTCTCTGGATTTGTATCAGGGTAATGCTGGCCTCATTGATTGAGTCAGGGAGTTCTCTCTCCTCTTCATATTTTTGGAAAAGTTTGAGAGGATTCATGTTAATTCTTTATTTGGTAGAATTCACCAGTGAAGCCATCAAGTCCAATGTTTTTCTTTGTAAGGAGACTTGATGTCTGATTCAGTAGCCTTACTTGTTATGGGCCTGTTCATAGTTTTTATTTCTTTTGGTTTAGTTTTGCTGAAGTTTGGTTTCTAGGAATTTATCCATTTCATCTCAGTTATTCAATTTGTTACTGTACAGTGTTCAGAATACTCTCTTATAACCCTCCATGTCTGTAATATCTGTAGTGATGACCTACTTGCATCTCCTCCTTTAGCTATTTGAGTTCTCTCTCTCTTTTTTTATCAGTCCGTTAGCTAATGCTTTGTCAATTTTGTTGATTTTTGAAGAACCAACTCTGGGTTTTCTCTATGTTTCTATTCTCTATTTTGCTTATCTCTGCTTAAATCCTTATGATTTTCTTCTGCTAGCTTTTGATTTAATTTGTTTTTCTTTTTCTAGTTGCTTACTGTGTAAAGTTTGGTTACTGATTTTGAGGTAATTCTTCTTTTTCAATGTGGCATTAATAGTTGTAAATTTTCCTATTAGCACTTCTTTTGCTGCATCCCATAAGTTTTGGTAGGTTGTGGTTTCATTTTCATTTGTCTTGATACATTTTCACATTTCCTTTATGATTTGTCCCTTGACTCATTTGTTGTTTATGGTCATGTTGTTCCATTTCCACATATTTGTAGATTTTCCAATTCTCTTTCCGATACTGATTTCTGGTTTCATTTCATTTTGATCAGAAGAGATACTTCACATGAGTCCCATCCTAAATTTTTTAACCTTGTTTTATGGGCTAACATCTGGTGTACACTGGAGAATGTTCTATGCCTTTCTACTGTTGTTGTATGGAATGGTTTGTAGATCTCCATTGTGACCACTTGGCTTATAGAATTGTTCAAGTCCCCTAATTCTTTATTGATCTTATGTCTGATTGTTCTATCTGTTATTGAAATTGTGGTATTGAAGCCTCTATTATTCTAGATCAATCCATTTCTCCTTTCAGTTCTGTCAGTGGTTTGCTTTATATATGTAGGTGCTCTGATGTTGCTTGCATGTGTATTTATAATTGTTATATCTTTTTGCTGAATTGACCTTTTATCATTCTATAACGTTCTTCTTTGTTGCTTGAAACGCTTTGCCTTAGTTTGTTTTGTCCAATGTTAGGATACCCATCCCTGCCCTTTTGGTTACTAATTGTATGGAATATATTTTTCTCTCCTTTTTTATTTCCAATCTATGCTTGAGTCCTTATATCTAAAGTGAATATCTTATAGATAGCATAAAGTTGGATCCTGGGTTTTTTTTTGGGGGGGGGGGCGGAATCATTCTGCCAATTTATGTCTTTTAATTGGAGGGTTTAATCCATTTACATTTGAAGTGTTTATTGGTAGGGATGACCTACTATTGCCATTTTGTTATTTGTTATCTTTATGTCTTAAGTGTTTTGTTTTTCCATTAATGTCTCCTTTTGTATTTAGTTAATTTTTTTACTTATTTTGATTTATACATTTGATTTAACTTTCATTTCCTTTTCTGTAAATTCTTAGATATTTTGTTTGTGATTTCTATGAGGATTACATATAATATCCTAAAGTTATAATGATCTATTTTAAACCAATACTTAACTTTATTGCATACAAAACGCCTTTTTTATAGCTCTTCCATCCACAGTTTGTTATTGATGTCACAAACTACATATTTATGTATTATGTACTTATTAATGTAGATTTATAATTATTTTATGCTATTTCTTGTAAATATTGTAGAAGAATAAAAAGTGAAGTTACAGTGTATGTCAGTAATCTCCCAATAAAACTGGAAAAGAGTAACAAACCAAAATTATGATAATACTGTACTAGTTTTTATATCTTTCCATGTATCTGGAGAATTTGATATTTTCATATGGCTTTGAGTTGCCATTTAATATCCTTTCATTCCAATTTTTTTACACTCTCTTTAGCATTTCTTGTAGGGCAGGTCTAGTGGTAATGGACACTCTCTGTTTCTGTTTATCTGAGAATGTTTGTGTTTTTTTAAAGATTTTATTTATTTATTTGAGAGAGAGTGAGAGACAAAGAGAGAGAGAGCATAAGCTGGGTGAGGAGGGGCAGAGGGAGACGGAGAAGCAGATTCCCCACTGAGCAAAGAACCCCTCTAGGGTCTCAATCCCAGGACCCTGAGATCATGACCTACACCAAAGACAAATGCTTAACTGACTGAACCTCCCCGATACCCCTGGAAATGTCTTTATTTCCTCATTTTTGCAGGATATTTGCCTAATATAAAATTCCTTCTAGCCTACATTTTGCCTGAGGAATCCACTATAATCTTATAGAGACTCCCTTGTATGTGATGTCACTCTTCTCTTGGTGTGGATCTCTTTATGTTTATCCTACTTGCTATTTGTTAAGCTTATATTTCTATACCCATGTCTTTCCTCAAATTTATGCAATGTTTGGCCATTATTTCTTTTTGTAACTTCTCTGCATTTTCCCCCATCTTTCCCCCTCTACATCTCCCATAATGTCCATATTGGTTGTCTTGATTTTCTCTCATCATGAATTTCTCAGGCTCTGTTCACTGTTCTTCCTTATTTTTCATTTTGTTCTTCAGTCTCAATAATTCCAAATGACTTATCTTCAAGTTTACTGATTCTTTTTCTGTCTGCTACTGAACCCCTCACATGATTTTTTTTCAATTCAGTTTTGTATTTTTCATCTCCAGAATTTCCATTTGATTGTTTCTAATAATTCCAAATTCTTTGTAGATATTCTCATTTTGTTCATATATTTTCTTGATTTCCTTTTGTTCTTTTGTCCATGTTTTCCTATATCCTTTAGAGCATATTTAAAGCAGTTGTTTTAGTCTTTCTCTAGTAAGTCCAAAGCCAGTGTTTCTTCAGGGATGGTGTCTGGAGATGTATTTTGTTCCTTTGAATGAGCCATGTTTTATTGATTTTTTCTGTGCCTTATGATCTTTTGTTGAAAATTGGGCATTTCATTTTTTAATTTTTTAATGGTAATTTTTTTAATTTAAATTCAACTTGCCAACATATAGTATAACACCCAGTGCTCATCCCATCAAGTGCCCTCCATAGTGCTCACGCAGTCACTTCATCTCCCCACCCTCCACCCCTTCTGCAACCTTTTGTTTGTTTCTCAGAGTTAGGAGTCTCTCATGGTTTGTCTTCCTCCCTAATTTTTCCCACTTAGTTCCCCTCCTTTCCCTTATGGTCCTTTTTTACTATTTCTTATATCCCACATATGAGTGAAACCATATGATGATTGTCTTACTCTGACTGACTTATTTCATTCAGTATAATACCCTCTAGTTCCATCCATGTCGAAGCAAATGGTAGATATTCGTCCTTTCTGGTGGCTGAGTAATATTCCATTGTATATGTATCCCACATCTTCTTTATCCATTCATCTGTTGAAGGACATTGTGGCTCCTTCCACAATTTGGCTGTTGTAAACACTGCTGCTGTGAACATTGGGATGCAGGTGTCCCATTGTTTCACTGTATCTTTGGGGTAAATACCCAGTAGTGCAATCGCTGAGTCATAGGGTAGCACTATTTTTAACATCTTGAGGAACCTCCACACAGTTTTCCAGAGTGCCTGCACCAGTTCACATTCCCACCCACAGTGCAAGAGGGTTCCCCTTTTTCCACATTCGCCAACATTCAGTTTCCTGTCTTGTTAATTTTAGCCTCACACCACAGGTGTGAGGTGGTATCTCATTGTGGTTTTGATTTGTATTTCCCTGATGGCAAGTGATGTGGAGCATTTTTTCATGTGCTTGTTGGCCATGTGCAGGTCTTCTTTGGAGAAATGTCTGTTCATGTCTTCTGCCAATTTCTTGACTAGATTGTTTCTTGGGTGTTGAGCTTGAGAAATCCTTTATAAGTCTTGGATACTAGTGAACATTGGGCATTTTAAGAAACAGCCCTCACTCTCAGTCTTTGCATGTGGCTTCATGCAGCAGAAGACCCTGACTAATCAGTCCTAATATAGTCTGTAGGCCCTTCTCAGGTCTGTGCTGTCCCTAGATTTGTGCATGTTTTCTTCCCAGTTCTCTCATTAATATGTTTGCTTTTAAATCTCTTAATTTCTGTAAGGGTCATACCCTTGCTCATTCAGGGGCCTTAGCTGTTCTCTTATATTCCTCAATCAGTAATACAGTTTGTGACTGTAATTACCTTTAGAATATTTTTCACAGGTTGTACCTGCTGTTTCCAGTGACTTCCCCTATACTAAGATGTGAGCCACTTTTGGTTGTTTGATCTCTGAATTGGGCGTCACAAGACCAATCCCTCAGGCTCCCTCAGGCATCCCCCTAGACAGGTTAGAAATTAGAAGGTTATAAATCAGTCCACTCTGTTGTCTCTGGTTTGCAAAGGGGACTAGCACATAGCAGCCACTTTGCTTAAGCTGTGCTGCCCTGCAAGGTCATGAAATTTCCTACCTGTTCTTGGTTGGGTTGTTCACATGGTTGCTGTAGATCTCTGACCATTTCCATAGTCTCCATAATGTTATTTTAGCTAGTCTCTAGCTGTTTATTCAATGTTTCTGTGGGGGAACGGGCTTGGAGTTTTCTTGTCTGGCATCTTGCTAACATCACTCTGCTTCATTTTTGAAATAAGTTTTTAAAATATCTAATCTATTTCAAAATGTGCTGATGCGTATATATTAGTGTTCTGTAATTTTTATGCCTTTTCCCATATTCTTAAAATGAAAGCAAAAATGCGAATAGATTCCAGTCACTGCTGGAAGAAGAGGGTCTTTACTCTGCCAATCTGATATGTGTGATGGCTAAGAGGACCTTTTGTACTGCACAGGAATACTGTCACTTTTAAAGAGAACCAAGTGACCATGTATAATTAGAGATGCTCCTCCTTAAACACAAATCTGCTTTCTCACTGAGGGGTGGTATTAATCTCTCCAGATGCTGCTGGAAACAACACCATGTGCCTGGACACCCACAAGAATTAAAGGGCAGTGACCATGCTCCCCCGTTCCAATGACCAGGCCTATTTGGGCCCAAGAAGTGACAGCAGTATTGTAATGTGAAAACATGCCACTTACTAAAGCAGCCTTCACTCCTCAGGGAAAGTTTGTGGCCAGGGTATGACATTGACAGAAAATTGGAATCACAGCTAAGATGCAGCACTCAGAGGATGGTCCTTCACTTCACATGTCCCTGTTGACCTCCAGGCCATGTCCTATGTGCTTCTGTTGCTGGCTCTGCAAATCCCCTAAACCCTTCCCTCCTCTAGCACCTCATCCTAAAGGCCCATTTTTAGTGACCCATATTTCTCATTTCCTATTGGATGTTTCCTGAGGGCCACATGTGACCCTCACCCAGGCCCAGCAGTGCCATCTGGAGGACTCACTAAATGATCACTTCTCTGAGGCACAGCCTCACAGCCCAGTGACCCTAACAAGTATCAGTGCACAGGCTGTTGGAAAAAGAAGGGACAAGTTCTCAGGGCTGCCTCTCAGGGCCCCACCCCAGAGGAAGGAAGGAGGGACTACCCACCTCTCTGACCTCAGGCTGGGGAGGGTGGAGGACTCAGAATCCATGGAAGTCTCTCAGGGTGCCAGCCCTCCTCCCAGGGAGCCCTGGATGAGCCGTGTCCACACAAGGAGGTGGGGACCCTGCTTCCTACACCCCCACCTGTGCAGAGTTAGTTACTGGAACTCTGCCCTGACCCTGATTTACTGCAGCTGGTTAGAAAAGAAGGGAAACCTAATAACAACAAAAGCAAGCCTGATTGTGCCCTAGACAATAAACCAGCTTGCAACCTTCCAAAAACTGTTGTAATTCCAAGTGAGAAGGCCTCTATTTTCACTCACTCCTGATCACTAATTAGCCTAATTTCAGATACAGTCTGTACAGATAGATTCCCAGTCCAGGTTCTGAGGCAATTCCTCTCCCCTCCTCCGGGCCCTGTGAGGTCGTTTTCACCGGTCAGGTGGGCATCTGTGCCCCAAAGCCTCCCTGGACACCCCTTGCCTGGGGACCACAGTCGCCCTTCCTGGTTTGGACACCAAGGGCCCCTCACAGTGCATCCTGTCCTGGCTTCCAGGCTTGTCCCCTCACCAACCCATTTCCTAAACATCCCCACTCCCCAACCCACAGCTCCTTGCAGCTTAGTGCCTTTACCTCTGGGTGCCCTCTGCCTCACACTCCGCTCCTCTTTTGGCCTCTGTCTAAGCTCTCTTCTGTGGAAGCCTCGCATCCACTGCCTCCTCCACCAGGCATTGCCTGACTTCCCAAGAATGCACCTGTTGCATTTCCCTGTCGACTTGGAGGCAGCTCCTGAACCACATGATGCTGGTTCCCGGCCCCCATCACCAGCCTACATGGCCCTGAGAGCCGGAGTCCAGCCTTTTGTGTTCCATGCCCAATGTGTTTTCTCACCCATCAGTCACTAGAATGTTGTAAAGGAAGTATTTAGTGCATTTCCAGGTGTAAGCAGCTGTCATCTCATAGAAAATAGCTTTTAAAGGTGATTCATTGTGTATAGAGCATATTGTGGTTTAATTATCGGTGAGTCGGCACCACTGTTAAAAATATATATTTTACATTATTCCTAGGGCCAAGCACCAGAGTGATGTTGAACAGCAAGGACTGCTATGGCAACTTTTGCAGAATAATTTTTAATTCACAAAACCCATTCAAAGACTGAAAAGTTGTATGTGACATAAGCATATGGTGAATACATCCACAAGCACATTGTTATGGTCCCTGAGGGCCTCATGATGCACTTAGATCCTCTCCAAGTGGGTTAGCATTTACGCTGCATTGATGACTTCTGAATTGCTGATACTGTGATATCCCATAGCTTTATGGTTCATCTAATTTAGTAAAATGAGACTTAAAAATCACACTCGAATAAATATTGAGCAAAGGTCAAACTAACTCTTTTCATAATAATAAAGAGATAATATTGGGAAGCATCATTGTCCTTTTCATAAAATGTTCCAGAATTACATAAGATAAATTACATTTACTTAGCACAAAATGTCTTTTTAAAATAAATTGTAAATCGTGAATAATCTGAGGGATGCATCTACAGTTGTAGTTGCATATCCACCTGTGCTTGATGATGTCCTTGAAATCTCTTTTCTTTTTTTTTAACATTTTATTTATTTATTTGATATATATATAGAGAGAGCACAAGCAGAGGGGAGGGGCAGAGGGAGAGAGAGAAGCAGACTCCCCACTGAGCAGGGAGCCCCTTGTGGAGTTTGATCCCAGGACCATGATCCTCAGATCATGACCTGAGCCCAAGGCAGAAGCTTAACCGACTGAGCCACCAGGCACCCCTGTCCCTGACACCTCCTAAATTCATGTTTTAAAAAGTTACTTAGTGTTTTAAAGGATATTACAGAAGTAGGACTTCTGCCTAAAATCACTTATTGTGCAAGGTCCTCATTCTTATGCGTTTTACACAAAAAGAATTTACTAGTCATAAGCCATGGCTGATGGTCATGAGAACAAGGTTAATTGTGAACAGAGAAACAAGGATGGGGGGCAGAGAGAAACTGAGCTATTGTGATTCACTTTCCAGGAAATGAGCTCTCTGAGTTTATTAGGCATCTAGGAGGCAGTGAGACCTTCTAGAAGTCTGGCTTAGCAGATCACTTAGTGCCTGCTTTCCCAAACCGCATATATTTATAATTAAAATTCTGTTTTCTGCCAGTATCCTTGTGTTGTGAATGGGGAAGTGAAGTCCCCCTGATGGGGGAATTTGAGGAGCATTCTAACGTGGTTGTGGAAGTTACACACAGGAAAGCTAAGAAATGACAGGATTTGATACACTCACAGGTCCTAGGGTGGGAGGCATAGCCAGCACAACTTGGTAGTGGCTGCATGGCCCAGGAGCACCCAGGAGGTGGCCCTACCCAGCAGGTGCAAAGCTATGCCAGTGGGAACCCCTGGGCACATACCCATATTGGGGTCAGGATGGAACACAAAGCCTTGAAGGGATTTCACTGGTGTGTTTGGATGTCCCGGGGTCACAGGGCAGGCAGGGGAGCTTGTAACAGGAGCCAGCCTGACCACCCTGGTCCACCTGGGTGGGAGCTCACAGCCTCTGTGTAGGAATGTTGAGTCATCTGGGAAAGAAGAAGTGTTAACAATTTACAATCCAGTCATCTTCACTCTTTATTCTCATTTTCAACCTTACTTTCCTTTCCCCAGGTAAGAGAACCAAGACGCTGACATTGCCCAGTACAATTCCAAAATCTCTAAACTGTCTTTAATCACCTGAAACTGACAGAGAGGAATCGTGTTCTATTAATTAATGGTGATGTGGAACTGAGACATGTGACATTCTGCTCAGGTGTCCGTGCTGTCCCTGGGCTCTGGACCCCCGCTCCTGGCATTTTTCAGATTCCTCTGTACATTCATTATTGTCTGAAAGAAAAGAACCTCATCTTTCTGTTTTTGTTTCTTCTTTTACTTCTTTCTTCCTACCTAGCCTCATTCCACAAATCATTGGCCATGGGATTCTGGTGCTTTCAGTCTATAAATCACTACCACCTCTTCCCTCCATGGTGGAGAGTACAGAGCAATCACTGTCGCCTCAATTTTTGCATAGAAAGAATGGAAATTCAAGAAGATTAAAAGATTTACCAGACTCCACACAACAGGGAACTCTGAATTAGATCTTGTACTTAACAAACATTATTTTCTTCACAAACCCATCACCGCCTCACTAAGTTTATATGGATGTCAAGTGTGGGCAGAAGGCTGTTAGAACTCTAGTTGCAGGGCATCCACCCCCATGTCCTGGGAGTGGGTGGCCAGGAGCTGAGGTGGGGTGGTGCCCTGGGAGAGGGAGTCTAGGGGCAGTAGTGCTGAGCATTCTCACATCCCTTTATCTCCACCATTACTCTCCTGGGCCATGGCAGATCATATGGTCTCCAGGGCTCTCCCAGTGGGTCCAGCTTAGGCGCCAGGAATCCCAGAACACAGACCCCAGTGGACCTGTCAACTGTTGGTGGTACAGAGTAGGGCAGGCAGGTTCAGGATAAGCAGGCAGAGGATGTCAGCCACTCCTCTGTGTTTAATGGAACCTTCGAGAAACAGGCATGGAATGGAAAATCCCATCCTTGTATCAGGACACCTACCACATTTTTGTCACTTTCGGTGCATAGCATCCTCAAAAACACAAACTTAAAAGCTTCAAGGCGTGTGAATGGGAGAATTATATCTTTTAATATTTCTACTGTATTTGAAGTGGGTATTTAAAGTGAAAAAAGTAGTCAAAGTATTTTTTCTAAATCACTGCTTAAGCAGCTGTAAACATTTTTTAAGAAAAATAGCCCAGGACAGAAATATAATAGAGATTGCATACATTCATGAATCTATCTGACTCCTAACAAGCCAAACTTGGGAAGCATGGAGCATTTTCTATGTTAGAAGCATAATTATAAATCGTTAAAATACCCACTTGATCACACTACAGAACATTTTTATTGCCTTACTTGAATGCTCACTTAAGAATTTTCTCTGAAATGTACTCAGAGCAAAGACAGTTAAACAATAAAAGTGAGGTATTGTGAGACCATAATACTATCTTAGAAATAGTGTAGAAACCACTTACCCTGGCACAGCCTTTCGACATGTTTTGTTTGCGTGTGTACTTGTTTTTCCCGATGGTAAGTCTTGAATGAAGGAAGGATGGTATTTGGATCCTTACAGGAAGAAGTACCAGAATTCTCTCCCGTCCTTTCCACGTGCAGCAGGCCTGTGAGGGGCTCACCTGGACCTTTCACCCCACGTGTCCGTGGCTTCTTCTGATGCAGAATCTTGGCTCTCACTGTTGTCCTTTAAACTCTTGGGAACTGGTAAAATCTTGTCATGGGTCTTTCTTTCAACCAAAGTTGGTGGGGCTTCGGAGCCCATCTGTCCAATCCCTGAGCGCGCTGACAGTCGGGTTGGAGGCATGAGACGTATGAGGGATTGATTTAAGACAAACAGTAACTCAGCATCATACTCTCAATGTTTCTTTCTTAGAGTTTTTTTCCTGAGAATTCCTACTTACTGTTTCAATCACTCAACAGTCTTAGTTGGTAGGAAAATCTAGAAGCATGTGTAGATAAAATCTCTATTCAGTGAGTAGATTCCTCCCACTTGTACCCTAGTGTGGTGCACATTATTCCGAAAAGCTCATGCCTTCAGTCTCAGAGGCAGGCATCCTGGGGGCTGATCCCTTGCTCCACGGTTTGCTATATAGTTTGGCGAAGAAACTTTCCATATCTGAGCCTCTGTTTTTCTTTCTGTCCATAAAAAAACAGCATGATTAACCCTCACACATAGGGTCATGGTATGGACTTATGGAGATCTTGCCTATGAAAAAAAATCACAATTAGCGTCCTGGACATAGTCGGATCTTAGTACGGGTGAGCCTCTTTTCTTCAGATGGGTGTCTGACTGGTTCAAGCTAGCAAAGGGGCTGATATGTGGTCCTCCTCCAGGCTCCATGACAACCCTGGATGGGAAGTTGCTGTGGGGCCGAGGACAGTGACCATGAGCACCAGGGCAGAGGCAGTGGTGCCCTGGCTGGAGGTCCAGTACCTGCACATTAGGTATTTTCCCCTATGTTTTATGTTCTGTCCACAGAACGAGCCTGAGGCAAAACTGTAAGGCAGGCAAAGAAAGTGTTTTGTCATTTCCCTCCTACCTGCTCATAGATGAGCATTTCCTCCTCCACTCTGTGTGCTCGCTATCAGGTAGGAAGAAGCTCTTCTAGAAAGCAGCACGGCTGCTTCTGTTCCTGTAGAGCCTGACAGAGAGCCTGCCTGCAACTGGGGTTGGCTAAATACTGTTGAATAAATAAATGAGCGAGAACCTAACCTAGAGGAATGTTACAAAGGGGTATTTCCACTTCAGGAGGAGACTTCTCCAGATTGAAAAGCTTTTAAGACTCACAGCAAATCAAAAGTTCAATGCCATGGTGGCTCCTCAGACTCCATGGGAAAGAAGAAGAGGGATATTTTGAAAGACAGTGATCACCTCTGACATTTTTCAAATCATACATCATAGTTTGCCCAGTGGTTACAAAGTGAATGTTGCTTATGTGTATTGTCCTTTCCTTTTTTTTTTTTTTTTTAATTTTTATTTATTTATGATAGTCACAGAGAGAGAGAGAGAGAGAGAGAGAGAGAGAGAGAGAGAGAGGCAGAGACACAGGCAGAGGGAGAAGCAGGCTCCATGCACCGGGAGCCCGACGTGGGACTCGACCCCGGGTCTCCAGGATCGCCCCCTGGGCCAAAGGCAGGCGCCAAACCGCTGCGCCACCCAGGGATCCCGTATTGTCCTTTCCTGTAGCTTATCTGCTGTAGGTCCCCGCTCATCTGGCTAAGCCTGTTGTCATTCAGGCGTTAGGCTTAAATCATTAATTCTGCTCTCTTGCTTTTTTTTTTTAGCACTTACATGAATGAATGAGATAAATCTTTGCTTTCACTTATTTATAGAAAAGATTACATATTATGTTAGTATTTCTGAAATGTTGGTAGCCAAGGTCAGTGATAAAACATGGGAAGGTCCAGTCTCCTACACAATGGGGGATTTTCTTCTGAAACTTTGTCTCAGGTCCGTGAAATAATCCAAAAGAGAGGTAATAATAAGTGATTTTGCTTTACGAACCAGACAACAGCAACAAACGCTTGCTTGCACTTCATCCGGTTGGACTGATTGATTCATGTGTAGGCGGGCGTGGTTAAGTTGTCGTGACAAGTAAGTGAGGTGATCTAAGCGAAGTTCTTGGCTCAGGGCTTCATCCATAGGAAGCACACCACAAACATGGAATATCACCATCGTTACCAACTTGTGAATAATTTGGTAATATATTTTCTCCTCTCTTGGATTCTCCTCTCCTGTATACTTCTAAAGCTGGTTCAAAAATGTCAGTCGGGGCACCTGCCTGGCTCAGTAGGTTAGGTGACCAACTCTTGGTTTTGGCTCAGGTCATGATCTCAGGGTCCTGGGAACGATTCTGTCGTCCAGCTCCACATTCAGTGGGAACTCCGCTTGTCCTTCTCCCTCCTCCCTTTGCTCCTCCATTCCTGCTCCTCCCCTGCACACTCTCTCTCATAAATAAATAAATAAATAAATAAATAAATAAATAAATAAACAAATAAAAAAAATAAAGTCTAGGGCAGCCCAGGTGGCTCAGCAGTTTAGTGCCACCTTCGGCCCGCGGCCTGATCCTGGGGACCTGGGATCGAGTCCCACATCAGGCTCCCTACATGGAGCCTGCTTCTCCCTCTGCCTGTGTCTCTGACTCTCTTTCTCTATGTGTCTCTCATGAGTAAATAAATAAAATCTTTAAAATAAATAAATAAAGTCTAAAACCCAAAATTTCAGTTAATGTAAATTTCATGAAATTTTGGAAACCAATGGTCTTTTGCTGCCTAGTGGCAAAATATCGTAGAAATTGATTTGGGATGATGCAATACAAAAGCTCCTCTCTATAGAGGGAAAAAGTGATCATGCTGTAGTGTGCACAAACTTGAGGTAGAAATATTATTTGTAGGATTCTGTGTTCAGAATTCCTCAAATCAGGGCACTCTCCCCACTCCCCCAGATGCACCAAGGCATTCATGGTCACTGCAGCATGGTTTGTAACAGTCAAGCATCAACAGCTACCTAGATGTCTATCAGTGTGAGATGGGTAAATCATGTAAAGTCAATACTTAGTTCTCAAATATTTTATGAGAATGCCTTGATATCTAATAAGCAAATGATAATAAGTAAATGATAAAATGATAAGCAGATACCTAGAACTTCCCAAGTGCTGGGCACTGTTCCCCACAGTAAGCTTCTGAAGTGGGTACTATTATCATTTTACAGGCACAAATGGGCTAAGGGAATTGTCCAGGATCTCACAATAAGTGGTTGATGGTGAGGTAACCACATTTACTAAATAACACAAGGAGAATTGGGGTCTAGATGTGCTCTGAGATCTCTCAGATGACCATATCTCACAGGGTTAAGAGCCCAGGCTTTGGGGTCAGACAGCTCTGAGTAAGAATCTGGCTGTGCCACGGGCCAGCTGTCCCCTGGGGCAGATGATTGAGTACCTCTGAACCAGTTTTCAGATCTATGTAAAGAGCAGGCCCAGTTTCATGGGGTCTCATGGGGTTACGGGTGAAGGGAGCCAATGGTGGAGATGCAGGAGGGGAGGTCCTAGTGGGGGGACCCACTCTAAACCCGAGTTGGTGTGGAGATTATTTGAAAGTGAAGGCGTTTGGGAATGAACAGCTGCAGGAGGAAGCCTTCATGCAGCTAATCTGACAAAGCATCGGGTGCTGAGAGGTGAGGCTGCCTGGAGCCCCCTCCGCAGGCAGGCCCGCGCCCAGGAGAGAGACTGAAATAAACTTGCCCCGCATCCCAACTCCGTGGAGTTCCGTGGCACAGAAAAGGAAAGAGCACTCTCACCTGCATAAATAAATATTATCCCAGACTTCCCCATCTCTGATTCATTCTCCCTAAAATCCATTTGTCTTTCCTAAAGGAACTTTTTTGTTCTTTCCTTAGAAGCACTGTCTCCTCCCTCTGTCCTGGCTAAAGGAAGTCTATAAGCCTCCAGGTCAGGAGCTGGCTTCTTGTCTTGTTAACTCCTGTTTATATGAACATGCTTTTTCTCCTGTTAATCTCCCTGGCATCTGCTCATTCCAAGGCCCTTAGTCATTTCATCTGAGAGAGGCAGGGAGTCTTTCCTCCCTGACACTAGCAGGTGCTCAGTGCGTAACATCATCTTCTCCCATGACTCTGAAATCTCAGGATTCTAGTTTCGTCTGCATATTTTAAAAAGTCCAAAATGTACCCTGAGATTATAAATGAGATCATCAAGCATACTGAAATACAGAGGTAAACATTTTGAAATGGAAGCAATCTGGATTATACACAGAACATAATGTAGATTTCTTCCAATTCTGTAAAATTTTCTGTAGGTGGAAATTTGACTGCAGAGACAAACTGTGGAGACAAATTACATGAGTAGGCTATAGCGGAGGAAAACTTATAATCGAGCAAATGTGATATATGGTTAATGAGATGCATGCTTTTTATTATGCCACATGTTGATTAAAAATGAATGGTAAGCAGTACACAAAAAATGACTTGAGTTGATCCTGCTTCTAAGTGATTAAAATGAACATGAGCTCCTGATCTGCCTTCCCAAAGATTGGGGCCAGAATGGACCTTTCCTCCCTGCTTCCCTTTTGGAGGAGAAGCGTGGAGGGGTGCCTCCAGATGACAGGGACTGGGGTCTTGTGGATCCAACATGCTTCCCTGTTGGGGGGAGGGATGAGGAAGGATGAGGCAGTATTTGCTAACATTTTCCCCAGTTCCTGGGACATAGGCTGGAGCTTCTCTAGAAGGCCATTAATGATAGGAAGGATTTTATGACAGAGGGGTGGCAGCTGCTGTACCTAAGTCGGGGACCTCATGTCTGCCCTGTCTCTAATCATGGGGATCCCTACTAAAAAATATGAAGACAAATGACTGGTGGAAAGCAGTAAATGCAGAAGACAATCATAATAAACCATACAGAATGGCTAAATGTTGGCTGGGAGAAAGAGTGGCTTCAGCATAGTAAGCTTTTTTGTATTATTTGACTTCTCTAGCTAAAGCCATCTATATTTATTTCATAAATCTGTATTTATTTTCCATGTCAACAAGGTTTTCCTGCTAGTGAGAACACAGACTACAGTTTGCTTTTTCTTGTCATTTTTTAAATTAAGAAACAATGTAACATGCAGCATTTAAAAATAAAAAATAATTTGTAATCATGCATTAATAAAAGCAAATGAGAGCACAACCTAAAATAACACATCAGTATATTAGGATATATAAATGTTTGCATAGCGGCTTGACTTAAGCAGATTATTTAGTCCTACAGCTTTTCCTACATATTCTCTATGAAGTCTTCAGGGGGATGAACTTTATACTTTCCATGCAGAACTGTGTGAAGCGTCTGAGCTTTAGCTCTATTTTCAACGTTAGCCTGCCTGTTTCTTGGATGCTGGGAGAAGGCAGGAGAGTCCTGCGTCAGGATGGGGCAGTGTGTGGCTGATTTGGTTATTCAGAAAGTCAAACAGGCAGCACATCCTGGCCTTGGTTCTCTGTGACCCTGTGTCACACATGGGCCATGTTGATAGGCCCAGATGGATGCCTGCACAAGCCAGGGGTTATGTTATAAGGGCTTAGGAAACCTGAATCTTTTGTGCAGAATCATGCCTCTGCTTCACCTGGAAGAAAAAAAGATTATCTTACAAAGCAGCTTTCTGTATAAATGTCCTTGAAAAACAGGTCAGAATAAAAGATAGTCAGGGCTTCTCTTTGTAAGAGGTGCAGAAATGTGAGAAACCCATGAAGAATTGTCTTACCTCTGCTCTGGCCCCCATGGCCTTTTATCATCCCTAGGAAACAGCGAGGATATGTGGCAAAGGGGCTTACTTTTTATTTATTTCAATTTCCTTTTCAGATATGTATTTCTTTTATCCTATTGTAAGCATAGTTCTTGTGTCAGAGTTCATTTTGAACTTGTAGTGACCATAATCATTTTGGTTTAACAGTATTGCTAACTCAAATTTTAAAATGCTAAGGAAAGAACTTTTTTTTTTTTTTTTTTGGTTACTAAAACCACCAAAACTTTAGATAGACAATAGAAAAACAGCTATTTAATCTTGATAGAATTTTTAAAAAATATTTTACTTATTTATTCATGAGAGACACACACATACACAGAGGCAGAGACATAGGCAGAGAGAGAAACAGGCTCCATGCAGGGAGCCCGATATGGGACTCAATCCCGGGACTCCAGGACCATGCCCTAGGCCGAAGGCAGGAACTAAACCGCTGAGCCATCCAGGGATCCCTGATCTTGATACAATTTTAGACTTATTTGGCTAAATCCTATATAAGTTAACATTTCCTTTGAAAGCAGAATTGTGGCTACCACTCAGAAACGACTCTTAATTTTTGTATAAGTGACAGCTAAATCTTGTGATGGTAAGTATGTTTCCCTTATAAACAAAGTGGGGCTAATATCAAAATATCTGATTTGAGAAGAAAATTTTGAATGGAAAAAATTTTCATTCTGCTGCTGCAGGATTGTTTGCTTGTTCCCCTATGTTAAAATGGGCAGTTTTCCTCTTCCTTAAAAGCATTTATTTATTTAAAGTTTATTTATTTAAAGTTTATTTATTTATTTATTTATTTATTTATTTATTTATTTATTTGATCTCTCCACCCCACATGGGGCTCAAACTTGTGAATGTGACATCAAGAATCATACATCCCTCTGAGCCAGCCAGGGGCCCTGGTGGTTAGCATCTTGAAAGAAATTAAAATCCACAGAGAATGGTTTAGAGTATTTATTTAGTAGTTCAGTGGTATTCACTCTTCCTCAGAAATTATTTAAAAGTGGAGTTTTTGTTCAAGATGTCTAAAACTAGTCTGAGGTTTTTTTCCCCCATCCCTGTATTGTGCTGTAATTGACACATACCATTTCCCTGGGCCCTCACATGGTCTTTGCTCTGTGTGCACACTACCCCGGGGCCTCTCTGGGAGTCCAGATTTTCTCTTGTAACAACCCAGTCACACTGGATTAGGACTCACCCTAATGGCCTCATTTTACCTTAATCACCCCTTTATAGACCCTGTTTCCAAGCACAGTCATGTTTTGAAGTATTAGGGGTTCAGGATTTCACCTAGGAATTTGGGAGGGGGACACAATTCAGCCCATCATAGTAAGTGAGATGAATTCTCTACCTAATGAGATACTTTCATGTTGAATTAAATACATCCTGGCATCAATTCGAATCACTGGAACTTCTCGATGAGAAATCTTCTGAAATTTTGTACAAATAACCTGTTTGACATTTCATTATTTTGAACATATACAGGAAACTAACAGGAAAGTGCTATTCTACCAATAATCTGAATTGTTAAAGAATGTCATCAAAACTATGCCTAGAGTCAAGTTTAAATGTTATATTTAATTCTTTTCATTCAGTTGACTTCTTTAATTCCTTCAAGTTGCTCATAGGATAGGCACACTATTAAACACTCATTTAAGGCATTTCTTCTAACACTAGCAATACTTCATTTTATTCTTTTGTGTCACTCTTCAAGTACCAAAAGCTAATTCATTTTTCAAAAAATAAGCTTGTGCCATGTATCAAATCACACATGCTTTTTGTGATGTTCTGGTATTGTTTTCAATAACCATACGCTTTTTAAAATATGATCTTGTTGTTATTGGAAATACTGTTTTTCTGGCTTTTTCTCCACTTTCAACCTCTTTGCCAACATAAATTTGCCTTCCAGATATCTTATAAAATGTATTTCTCCCAATCACTTAGAAAGACTGGAAAGGGAGGAGTATTGAGAAACCCGAACTAGTTTTTCTGCAGAGTCAAGGAAACCTGTCTTCTCTCTTGGGTCCATATTTCAAGAAGATAAAAGCCTACAACGTAATGATGTGTTTTAAAGATCCTTTCTTTCAACAAGATTTTAGTAATGTTTACATTGCTCTTCTTTATACGGCGCATATAACAAAAGCATGTCAATTAGAGCAGCATTTGGGACCCTGTTTCCTCCAGCTGCATTGGCCCTGGGATGTGGGTGATTCCAGGGCCAGGCCTATGGGTTTCTGGATGGTGTAGCTGTGCTTCGAAGTAGGGGAAGGTGGTGGGACACAGAGAGGTGATCGTCTCTTTTTGCTCAGCCACTGGTTTGACTTTGTGACTTGCTTCCACTAAGACCCCATAAGAGAAACCAGGAAATACTGCCTAAGTGCATGCTTTTTCCAACATATTGAGATTTTCATGTCAGAATATATTACATACATACTTATACATATTATGTGCATTAATACATATACACCCAAGAAAATCTTTTCAGTGCACTTCAGGTACATGTTGGCTTGTTTTAGGCAAGAAGAGAGATTATTCACTCACTTCCTAGAACATTGTTGAAGTAAACTTACCTGCACAGGCTAAAACTCTAGTGTTCACCCAGCACAAAGCACCCGGTTAACTGAGGTCTCAAGGGGTGATCCTTCCAGATCATACATTGGACATCCCAATCCATGTTACTGCATGTCCAATTCACTCAATAAAACTAAAGTAGAAAGGGCATACTTCCCTTGTTTTATTTATGTGTAAACGGGACAGTACTTTCTAGCTCCATAAAACATTAAAAATAATTTATAACAAGAGCATTGACTTTAAAGCAACTGAGTACAACTTTTACATGGCCTAACTATAGGAAATCATTTTAGTACATCCTTTCATGGTCTGTGAGCCTCTGGAAATAATAGGGACGAAATATTACTTTGAATAATAACAATAATTATTATTAATCCCCCAGTATTCATGAAGAAGCCAAGACGTGGGGCGATTGAAGCATCTTGTCCAAGATCATCATGGCCCCGTAATTAGCATGGTCAGAATGAGAGCTTGGGGATAGCTGCCCACTCTCTTAATCCCAGCAACATCTTCCCTTCTACCTCAGAGGTCTTAAAATAAAACGAATAGCATGAGTGAATAATGAAGCTCAGATTTCCTAGGGGCTCAGAGTAGAGGCTTAATATTTATTTATTTTTAAAGTCACTGAGACCTGTTTCTATAAGTGGCATCACTCATATTTTGAAATAAGACATTGATATAAAAGTCTTTCTTAGGACACAGATATTTTAGATCTAAAATGACAAATATGTAAGAGGCATCTTGAAAGATCATCTGTTGACTTTAACTCAGAATTGCGGTGACTCACGTTACACTAGGGACCATGGCTCTGAGTGAACCTCCCAAGGATCCTTTCTCATGATTTAGATCCTTACTGGTGTGACTGCTAACTAAACTCAATGCAAGGTTGACAGCTTTTCAGAAATGTCACCTGTTCCTACAACAAACTATTTTAGAAACATGTATATTGCACATGAGTGGGTCCCAAGCCATAAACTCGACTTACCTTCAGCGCAGCTACCGTGGAAACAGAAAACTTCATCAGACATCGTTTGTTCCTAATAGTGGATGAAACTTTCAATTGTGATGCCATTAAGGTGATTGAAGATTGAGTCCACGTCCAACTGAAGTGTTCCTGATGATTAATAGCAGGGAGGGTTTTTGTTGGTTTGCTTCTTAGTGTTAGGTGAGCCAACAGGCATGCCAGAAAGACAAGCCCGTGAAACTCCTCACACTAACTCATCAAAATTGTAAGACAGTTTTCTCTTGTTCTTAACTTTATGCACAAAAATGCTGGTTTCCCCACGTGCCAGAGAGATGGGGAAAGAATTTGGATGGAGCCGATTTTGTCCAGGTCCAAGTGGAGGGGAACTCTGTCTGGACGTGGGCAGGGAAGTGCTGAGAAATTGCCAAGGCCTGTGTGCAGTCCCCAGGAAAGCTCCTTCCTGCTCCCATGGGGTCTTCATCCTGTTACTTGTTAGAATAGGGCAAGAGTGGGCCTTTGTTCCTGCCAGTCTGTGTTTGGCCTCTATATCCAAGTCTGTTCTAGAAACACCAAAGGAAATGTAGATGAGGCAAACAATAGATTATACCACCTCTTAAGAGATAGACATTAGCTTAGCAAAAATATATGGGATCATTTCGGTAATGAGCCCCAAAAGTGTGAATGACATACTAGTAGAGAGCTCTCCTATGCCAAAGTCATTTCACTTAATTTCTGTATCTTTAAAGAAATGTATTTTTGATTCATATCCAAAGGGACAATTGATCATTCTACGAAAGACAAAAATACTGTAATTCCTTAAAATGAGAATGAATTAAAATAATCACACAGGTGTACCCACATACATACATACATTCCAAGTATTTGTATATAATTAAGATCATATGTGATGAATGTTTTGTTTTGTTTTGTTTTGTATGCAGATTCTCAGAAGTTGTAAAGAGTGCTTTCCAAATCTCTTCTTTTCATAGGCTGTTAAGACATTATTGCCACTTGAAATATTTCTTAAATAGTATTCTGTCTAAATTCCATTAAAACAGAAATAGAAATTCCTTTTGCTATATGGCATTGTCATCACACAATCTGAAGTACAGTGTTCAGAATTTATATTCAATAAACAAAGTGCTTCAGAAG
Organism: Canis lupus familiaris; assembly: GCF_011100685.1. Classification (NCBI taxonomy): domain Eukaryota; kingdom Metazoa; phylum Chordata; class Mammalia; order Carnivora; family Canidae; genus Canis; species Canis lupus. The sequence continues at coordinate 95,355,431 of NC_049222.1, read as the reverse complement.
GAAGTAATGTTATCTGAGGAAAATAAAACAATTTGTTAAAATATCCTTCCTGGGAAATGATTTCGTTACACGGTTTATACGGAGGTTTAAAATTGTTGTCAGTTACACTCAAATAAATATTGACTTCAGTTCTTAAGTTGAATTATAATTTTGGCATCACTGTGACTGTAGGAGCTGATATCCCTCCCTTGATTATTGATCTGCACGTCTTGGATAATGACCCTGAGATAGAAGGCAAGTAACATGATGCAGAGCTTGACAGATGAGCTGCCTCTGCCAAATGCACCCACAATAGTCAAAATGGTGGCCCAGGCTATGGCCACAGTGGCCAACACTCATGGACCACCTACCTCCAGGCAGGTGTGGGAACGTGACTTTTCAGATCCTATGTCACTCAATAGCAGCTCAACCTTTGGAGTTAGGTTTGACCAAGCTGGTCTTGTAGATGAAGGAAGTGTGGCTTGCAGCCCCAAATAACTGTTAAGACCATGTGCCAGAGAGTAGTGCAGCTGATACACCAGGCAGCTCCTGCTCATGCCAGCCTGTGGTTCCTGCAGGAAGGTAGGGATGGAGAGAGCACATGCCCCACATCCCATCTGGCACATAGAAACAGTGGAAAGGGTTGACCCTTGGCATAACAGTTGCTAAACCTTGGAAAAAAGCTGATGTCAGGCAACGATTACACTTTCACTGAGCAAGAGAGAGATGAGTGAGGGCCTCCTGGTTGATGTTTCATTCCCTAGCCAAGAGAAAGTATGTGACTGTCTGAGACTGGCACTGCCATCGCATTTGAGTTTTCTGTATTCTCCGTTCCATCTCTTCATCCCTGCTTGTCATGGCTTACAACCCGGAGTCGTGATTGGCCTTGGTTTGGTCTGGTCTGGTTGTTAAGCCAGATCTGGTGTTTCATGAAGCAGAACAACCAGGCAGGCATCCTTCTTGGCTGAGCTGAGAGCTTTGCTCCTGGGCTGTATGGTACTAACTACAGGTGGATAGGGGAGTCTGTCCTTCCAGGGCAGGTGAGCATAAGAAAAGGTCGACTCTTTGGTTCCCTGATTTTATTAGTGTTATATGAAGGAGTATTATGAGAACATCTTTGACAGTCTGGATGATAAAACTTGGAGAGATCAAAGGGCACAGAACTTGGAGTTTTGACTGTGGGTTCCAGAGAAGTGCTAGCTAGAACTTAGGTCGATTTAGCATTTGACATTAGAGACACATCACAGCTTAGCACCCCTACTGTTTGCTTTCAGAGCATAAACCAATAAGGTTCTTGGGGTTCCAGCAAGGAACCTTATGGGGGCAGCATTTCCTATTAAGATGCTGTGTTGATGGAAAGACTTAGGTTGCTATGGCTTCCCTATAGCATTGGCCATTGGGGAAAATTGATGAGGCATCTGATGAAGAGTCCATGGAATCAATTTTAAGATGGGATTTGAAACTTCAGGAGCAGACTCTAGAATGCTCAGAGCAGAAAGAGCTCTGGTTGAAATCCTGGTCCAGAGGAGGCTAGAGCAGGTTCTGGGGCTCAGGTGACAGGACAGTAAAGCCCAGCCTTCCCGTGGACTTCGGAGGTGCAGAGAAATTGTTTCCACAGGAGTTGTGATCTCTACAGCCTCCTGAATATTGATGAGCGGGCGTTAATGCAAGACCTCAGGGGTGCGGGGAGTAGATCTGCTGATAGGGGACAACTAAACTCATTTCATCTGAAACCCACCCATCCTTTTTTTTTTTTTTTTTCTGCATAAAAGTGCACAACAGGTTAGTAAACGCAGTCTAAGAGAAACTGCCAGGACAGGGAGGAGAGGGTGCGTGGAAATGCACTTCCTGTGTGTTGGAGTCTGTGCTTTCTTGTAGTTTTTCTTGTATGTGTGCATTACCCTTCAAAACATCCATTAAATCGTTTGTAACATATCAATGATTAATATGTATATATACAGAAGCATCACCCTTTTTAAAAAAAAAAAGATTGTATGTATTTGTTCATGAGAGACACACTGAGAGAGACAGAGACACAGGCAGAGGGAGAAGCAGGCTCCCTGTGGGGAGACTGAGGCGGAACTCCATCCCAGGACTGTGGGGTAATGACCTGAGCCGAAGACAGGCATCCCGAATCACCCTTCTTTAGGTTTTCCTATATGCCGGTGGTTATATTCAAAACAACACCATGAGAAATGAGTCACATATTCCTTATAACAACCTCCTTTGCTTTCATGCTGGCCTTTCTAGCATGAGGCCAGGTGCCTGTGGCTGAGCAAGCGCACCCCTCTGTCCTGTGGTCTCCCGGGTGCTCCTGAAGTGCTGCTACCCTGGGGCACCCTGACCACACACAGTGGCCACTGGGATTGAAATCCGAAGCCTCAGAATCTGGTCCTGGCCATGCTGGATAATAGCTATCCTACCTCTGCAGAGTCTTCTGGCTTTTTTAGACTTTGATTTTGCATTTATACATGAAGGGTTTTGAATGAAAGAACACTGTCTAGGGCCCTTCCAGCTCTCAAATCCCAGAGTCTAGGATTCTTACTGCTCGGGCTGCAAGTTATCACTGTGCTTGATTGCCTTGGGTGTGGGGTTGCGTGTGAGCATCTTAACTGCTTAATGATTAGGGAAATGGTTTAGGGGAAGAGCAACTTTCCAAAAGTCAGCCTTCAAGGGTAGCAGGTTTATAGCCAGCTTAATGGTACCGCTGAAATTTAAATCACCCTGCAAATAAGGAAAACTTAGAACAATGGTGACTAATCCAGGCCCTGAAGAAAGGTTGTCCCATCCCCCTGAGATGCTGGCAGCATTTCTACAAAGCAGGCAGCCGCTTGCATATTAACAAAGTGGAGCATCCGTCCCTGGCTGGCGTGAGAAGTGACGACGTGAACTCCGTGTTCTGCGGTCACATTGATCCCTGTCTCCGTTCTCTCCCAGGGTTTTCCAGGAAACACAAACGCAGACAGTGTGGTGCATTACAGACTCCAGCCTCCCTTCGAAGCCAGGTTCCTGCGCTTCCTCCCCTTGGCCTGGAACCCCAAGGGCAGGATCGGGATGCGGATAGAAGTGTACGGATGTGCATACCGTAAGTGGTGTTACTCCCCCACCGAGGTCCATGACAGAGGGACATGCTCCGAAGGCCACGCTGAAATCTCAGCTTGGCTTTTTTCCAGCCTTTTAAACATCTCTGTATATGAAACTGTTTTTGTTGTTTTGTTTTTAGTTTTTTATTTTTATTTTTTATGGAAAGCCTGGTGTCTTTTATAGTTGAATGTAGAGGTGCACCTGCACTGAGCCTCAGAGTTGTAGATTCCCAGAGGAGAGCAGGGTCCCTGTTTTAGAGTGGGCGCTTTGTGACATTAACGACGTCCAAATCCAGAACCGTAATTCACGGTGACAGATGCTACTCTTGTCTGACACTGAGGTGACCCTGAGTTGGGGACGCACGTGACAGCAGGTGCTTTTGTTTTCCCCGTACTTCCACGATGACTCCGTGCTTCTCCCATAATCACTGCTTGTGCCCCTACTTCCCTCTGCGTGAACCTTCTTTTGAACATCATTAATGTGTTGTGTCCCCCCTCTTTCCCCCACTGATGAGGAGGGTGACAAGAACCGCAGCCAATGTGAGCATGAACGCAAGCATGAGCGCATTCAACGAAATGTGTGGGGGAATGGACTCTACAGTTGCCATTTTGATGATCCAGAATATACTGGAATTTCTTCCATTAGTACAGAGAGAAAAAAAATTACTTAAAAAAAAAAGTCTTCCGGAAAACAGGAGAATGAACCAGAGAGTATGGTGGATGGGAATGTCTTGGGAGGTTGGGTCTTTGGGTCACACTTCATTTCATACCTGCTCAGAGCGTTAGCTTTGCAGAAGACGGCACCATACACAGAGTACTTAATGCGTCAGACCTGAGGCCTACAGACGTTTTCTCATCCCCCTCTCGCACCAGCCACGGCCCCTTATGGTAGTAAGCTCAGCATGTCAGGGGAGGGAGAATCTTCTCCTTGGAGAAATGTAGATGTTTGCCAGAGCTATTACATACTGGATCTAGGATTTAAAAACTGGGTCTTCTTTTTTTGCCGTATTTGGCTCTTGTAACTACTATATTATCCAGGCTTCCATTTCTTTATGCCCTCCCGTGCCCTATAAGAATTTATCTGACACCTGGTATTTGCAAAGAACGGTGTTAGGGATTGGATGTGGGGGACCCTGCTTAAAATGATTCACTTTCTTTGTCAGGATTTTATGAGAAGTCATAAAATGGTACAAAACAAACGTAAAATATTGGAACACGACCCTGGGGCATAGGGAGTAGAGCGGTCAGACGGTTTTCCAAGTGAAAGGCCTGGGACGTGAGCCGGGGGGAGTGGGGGGCTTCTGGGAGGGAAGCAGGGACACACACACAGTGGCCACAGGGACTCCCCGCTTCTGTGGGCTTGGGGATCATGAGGGGTGTGGGCGCTGTGGGGCGCAGGGAGAGCTCGCATAGCAACGGTACCATCACCCCTTTGCTAACCCCACAGACGGTGAGACTTCTGGAGGTGAGGCCCATGGTCCCAGAAGCAACCCCATCCAGCTTCGAGGGTCACTTTCGGCCTTGGCTCCATCCGTACTGTTGAGGAGGGGCTCTACCTTCCCTTGGTTTCCAGACCCTGCCTCTGTGCTGGTGTTTCTGTACAGAATACAGCAGAGCTGGTGTTGCAGTGTGGGCCCCCACCCCCACCCCTTTCCATTGGTCATCTCCTTCCATCCTATTGTTTCTGAGGTGCATCAATGTGCACGACTGCCAGGGGCTGGGACATCTGATATTCACTTTCTCTTTGATCCCATAAAATGAGCTTCTCCATTCTCCCATTACTCTGGAAACAACTTCAGGTTTACCGACTTCAAAGCAGAACCTGCCCTTTGATGGAGATTTGCCATTAGCTTGATGTTCTTTGTGAGGAGATATTACTGCAGATCCTTCAGGTAGAGGTCAGACCCAGGGAGACCGAAGCTGTGAGCCTGATGCCTGGAAGGGCCGGTGGGCTGTCCTGCTGTCGTGGGGCCAGTGTGCATCCTAAATCCAGCAAACATGAGCTTTCGGGGACAAGGGGCCCCTAGCATAAAAACATTAGACTGATGATAATCATTGCTACTTGTAAAACTACACAGAGTAATCGTAGGGCCTCTGTATTGTCTTCATTTTTATTATTAATAGGAGTAATTGTTCAAGCGTAGAGCTTTGCACTTTTTAGTTTTGCCAGTAATTGAGTATGATATGGTTTATAGCCCAAAGTGCTAATTATTGTCTTCTTTCTCCCCATTTCTATTTTCACTGCTCTGTTGATATTGAGAAACTGCCCAGATTGCTTATCTTGGCAGATAATGTCTCTTAGATGCAAGTTGTCTTTTTGGTTTCATTTCTTTAAACTCTAATTACAATGACATTCGCTATTGCTATAATCACCATGCATTTTCCCGGCCTGGAGCACACGCGTTCTCTACCTGAAAATCTCTCCCACCCTCAACTTTAAGAGTGGATGTGGAGTGTGTGGGGTCTTCTCAGTCCTTCCTCCCGCCAGCAGCCCCACCTGTCCAGCACCCATCTTCTCAATGGACTTGTTCTAGACTTTGTATTCCACTCTTAAGAGATCTCTGTTTGGGTGTCCTTCACTTTCTCAAATGTTCAATAACTTTTACACACCGTTTGATCAATCCCAAACTGGTATCCTCGACGCAGGTCTCTGAAGCCACAGATACCGATACCAGTCCCAGGTCCACCTTCTTTCCTTTCCCAATTGTTATTCATCGTTTGGGCATCTTCTCTTCCTTCTTCTCTGCCTTCTAGTTTGTCTCCCCATGTTCATGGTCAGTGTCTCCTCAAGTGCTCTCTTGAGCTTGTACCATCATGTGGTCTGTGCTCTCATAATGTAATCTTATGCTTATTAGTGTGTTGATTGTTTGAATAAGAGAAGGGAGAAAGAAGGAGGGCAGGACAGAGGGGAGAAAAGGGGAAGGAAAGGAGTGCATGAATCCTTAGGAATATGGAATATGTAGGCCCAGAATGACCAACACCGTGGGGATCTATCTCCCAGTCATGCACGTAGCACTCTGGTTCTGTGTCAAATCCAGCATTGAAAATAAAATCAGTAAGCAGGGAAGAGGAGAAGGGAATAAAACATGTAATTGGCTGTTTAAAATATTGTGTTTATTTGGGGCACCTGGGTGACTCAGTCAGTTAAGCTCTTGATCTCAGCTCAGGTCTCTATCTCAGGGTCATGAGTTCAAATCCTATGTTGGGCTCTGTGCTGGGCATGGAACTTACTTTAAAAAATTTAAATATTGTGTTTATTTAAAATATATATTGACTATTGCAGCAAAAATTTAGAGGTTTTATTTAGCAACCTCAACACGTGCCTATATTTATATCCCTGCTGTTAACATTCTATTTTATATATAATATATAGTTTGTATGTTTTGGGTTTTTTTTTTTAAAGATTTTATTTATTTGCAAAAGACAGTGCACAAGGAGAGGGGAGAGGCAGACGGAGAGGGAGATGCAGACTCCCCACTGAGCAGGGAGGCCGATTTGGGGCTCAATCCCAGGACCCTGAGATCATGACCTGAGCCAAAGGCAGATGCTTAACTGACTGAGCCACCCAGGCGCCCTTATAGTTTATGTTTATACGTAATGAGATATACATATTCATTGATCCATGTAGATTTTGATATTCTTCCTTCCTTTGTATCAGTCCATATTTTCACGTATCATTTTCCTTCCCCCTCTAAGACTTCATTTAATATTTTTTTGCAGCGTAGATCTGTGGGTGAGGAATCTTTCACTTTTTGTAGGTCCGAAGAGAGTTGGTATTTTGCCCTCACTTTTGAAAGTTATTTTCAGTCAGTATAGAATTCTAGGGTAACCTTTCTTTGTTCATCACTTTCAAGATGATGCTCTTCTGTTTCCTCACTTGCATCCTCTCCACTGAGAAATCTGCTGCCATCTGTAATTATCTTTCTCTGAATGTGACATGCCTTTTTTTCTCCAGCTGCTTTTAAGATTTTGAATAATTTGTTTCTGGTTTGATTTGGTTTTGTTTTATTCTGTTTCTTGTGTTTGGAGCTCATTGGGCTATTTGGATTTGTGGGCTTATAGTTTTCATTGGCTTTGGAAAGTTGCAGCCATTGTTTCTTCAACTATTTTTTTTCTCAATTTTCCCCTCTTTTCTTTCAGGGACTGACCCAATTATCATTAGAGAAAACATGCATTAAGCTGTTTGATTTTGTTTTGTCACACGACTTCACTGATGTCCTGTTTATTTTCTTAAATTATTTTTTTTCCTCTTTGTTTCATTTAAAAATATTGCTATTGTTGTGTCTTCAAGTTCACTGGCCAATTTTTCTGCAATGTTTAATCTGCCAGTAATCCCATTCAGTGTATTTTTCAACTCAGACATTGTAATTTTCACTTTTTTAAAAGTATCTTTTGTATATCTACTTGACTTTTTGAACATATGGATGGCAGGTATAACAACTACCTTAATGTCTCTCCTTGCTAATTATATCTGTGTCCGTTCTGTTTTGATTGATTGTTTTCATTGTGCATCCATACTTTCCAGCTTCCTTGTATGCCTGGAAATTTTTGAGTAGATGCCAGACATTTTGATTTTACCTTGTTGGATGCTGGACATTTTTACTTTCCCATAGCTTGAGCTTTCATCAAGGATACATTGAATTGAAGGCATTTGATCCTTTTAGGTTTTACTTTTAAAATTTGTTAGCTCATACCAGAGCAGTGTTTGGTCTAGGGTAATTATTCCCACCTCTGCAATTCCCACCAATGGTAGAGACTGGTGAGGTTTCCAGTCTGGATAATACAGTAGGCACTGTTGCCGTGTGCATGCCAGCACTCTTTCCCATTCATCCTTTTAGATGGTTCATTTCCTGGTTTTGATGGGCTTCATCACTCACACACATTGATCAGTACTTTGCTGAATGCTGATCACCAGTGTTCTCATTATTTATCCTTCTTTGCAACATGCTTTGCCTGTGGACTCCAGGTGTTCTGTTCCTACCAGACCTCTGACTGTCTCTTCTTCTCAGGGCATCTGCTGGGCTCTGCCCCAGTTGCTCCTTCCTACTCTGTACCTGGAAATTGTCTCAAGGCAGTGGCCCAAGTGGTGTTCCAGGGATCATCTTGTTTGTCTTTCATCTCTTGGGCATCATGTTGCTTTATGTGCCTCTCCCTTCCACTATTTTTTCTGGCTTCAAGTGAGAGAAAAATCTGGTTATTCTTATCTTGTTCAGGAGCAGAGGTTGTAAATGCAGCTTCCACTCACGGCACTGCCTTTTCTTTGCCCAGTGCTCTAACATAATAGTGTAGCCAACACCCATATTTCAGGTACTGTTGTACACACTGTCTAGATGTTGAGTTGTTTAATACTCCATATCAGTGCTTCATCGGAAAGGCCTCTTCATCCTCTACAGATGAGGAAATGGGTACAGACAGGTTAAGGTTTTCTGCAATAGAATCAGGATTTGGACTCTCACAGGGCAACTCCAGCCTTTTCTCTGAGCTACTGCTCTGTGTTGTTCTGAAAGGCTGTTTGTGGGACCAGACCCAGAGGCTATTAGTCTATCAGCAGAAATTTAGTTTCGCTACTGGTAAAAATGGATTTCCTTCCCTAAATGGCTAGTATGTGTGGGCCCTTTTTTTAATAATAATGTTAGTGATAGTCGTCAAAATATAACCTCAGTTAATAAAACTAATAATTATAAGTTAAAATCATGTGATTTTGGAAAAACACTTCCTATTTTCAATTAAGTATCACGTTTTCTATTTTGGAATGTAAGTTATGTTCTCTTAAGATAGGGAAAACTATTGCTTCACATTTTAATTCATAATAAGTGACCTCTACTTCAAGTACCCCAATTATTTAATTAATTGAATTACATACAAAGACCTTTGTCATGAAGCCTTCTTGTAAAAGTTAAGTGTGCTACTAAGTGGTAATTTAATGCATTATTTTGGTGTTTTTATTCAAATAAATATTAGATTGGATTATTTGTATTAATTAGGGACATTTAAAATTATATTATATTTATATACAAATATATAAAATTATGTTTAATTAATATTTATATATATTATATACACATATATAATACATATATACAATAAAGATTTAACCTTAATGGACTGATAACAAGGCCACCTTAGCATCACCAGTGAACTCTAAGACTTGGAAAGTTGGCTTCTCTAGATGGGTCTGTAACCAGTGGCATGAAGGTCAGGGGAGCCTCTACGTAGTGGAAATTGCACTCCAGGGGACCTATCTGGGTGGGGTTGCGCCCATCCACACACACTTGGAGAGTTAGCTCCTGCTAACTCACTGAGCTAAGTATCGTCTGTCCCACAATATGATGTTTTGATGTTTTGGTTTAATTTAGAAAAACCTATTGCCTCTAAAAATTGTGTTTGAGTGATATATGTTTAAAATGGTATTTTATATTTACTGACTTGTCAGTTTGTTTTCAAATATTCAGATTGATTTATGAATGTTTGTAAGTAAACAACATTTTATAGAATGGATTCTCTTTGATGAGGCCTATAATTGAGTTTCTAATCTAATTCTTCCTGTTGTAAATCATCTTTGTGATAATGTGTGCTCTTACGTATCATGTGGGCTTCACAGAGAGACTTCTTGATCAAAAGTATAGCCTATTGTTCGAACCATCTTGGCCACTTTATGGTGCCTATCTGTAAATCGCATGTGACAAGTACTCTGTGATTGGTAAGGTCTTAAATCCTTTCTTTCCAGATCCTTCCCAGAGAAGAACCCCCTTGCTCTTATTTCCTCCATCCTGACTGTGAGCTTCCTTGTTGCTAGTCTAGTTTCCTTAGCAACTCACAGTAGGACTAGGATATTCCTGGTGAAATGCATCCTTTCATGAGAGCAGAAGTGAGAAAGTGAGAGTAATCACGTCAGCTCTGGGAGGGCCAGGCCATGTCTATCCTCTTGGGTTTCATCTCAGCATCAGCATGGCATGTGGCACCTAGTAGGTACTACGTCCGTATTAAATGAAAATGGAGCTATACTTGGGGAAGGAATGGAAATTAAGGGGGGAGAGAAAATCAGGAGCAAATGGTCTTTTTTTAAAGATTTTATTTATTCATGAGAGACACAGAGAGAGTCAGAGACACAGACAGGGAAAAACAGACTCCCTGTGGGGAACCCAACATGGGACTCAATCCCAGGACCCTGGGATCATGACCTGAGCTGAAGGCAGATGCCCAACCACTGAGCCATCCAGGTGCCCCAGAAATGGTCCTTTGATAACAAAACTGTATTTGCCAAAGCAAAATCCCTGCCAAAGTGGAATCTAAAGCTACGGAAGACTATCAATGTAAAACCAATCTTTTTGGTGTCCATCCGAAGATGAATGGATAAAGAAGAGGTGGTCTATGTATACAATGGAATATTCCTCAGCCATTAGAAACGACAAATACCCACCATTTCCTTCGACGTGGATGGAACTGGAGGGTATTATGCTGAGTGAAATAAGTCAATCGGAGAAGGACAAACATTATATGGTCTCATTCATTTGGGGAATATAAGAATTAGTGAAAGGGAATAAAGGGAGAGAAAAATGAGTGAAAATATCAGTGAGGGTGACAAAACATGAGAGACACCTAACTCTGGGAAACAAACAAGGGGTAGTGGAAAGGGAGGTGGGTGGGGGGTTAGGGTGACTGGGTGATGGGCATTGAGGGGTGTACTTGGCAAGATGAGCACTGGGTGTTATGCTATATGTTGGCAAATTGAACTCCAATAAAAAAATTAAAAAAAAAAACAATCTTTTCTATTACTACACAGGAGCCAAAATATTTACCTATTATTTTTACCTCATAAACATATATTCCAGAATAGCCACAAATGAAGTGTATTGAATTATGCAACAGGTGACCAATGAAAATAATTAAATTTGGGATTTCCCATCTAAAATAGGGTTTTTAATTTTTAAATCAAAGAAGTATCACAACTTGTCCAGCCGTGAGCTGGTTCTTATCCCTGCTACCTGTAAGCAGTCAGGAATCCCGCACAGAGAGCATCACTGGTTGATTCTACAGAGTGCAGGATGACACATGTCTGTAAAGGACCAGGTAGCACACATCTTAGGATTTGTGGGCACCTGTGCTCACTGCCACTATTGTTTTTTTGTTTTGTTTTGTTTTTTTGTTTTTTTATGAACCTTTAAAAATGAGCTCGTGGGGCTAGACAGGCTACAGAGTGGGTCATTTCAGAGGAAGAGGAGGTATAGCCTCATATTCCAGACTTCTAAAAGCAATTCCTGAATTTTATCTATGTTGTTTTTACCCTCTACACCGAGTTTAAGTTTGTTATCATTTAAGGTTTTAATGAAACTATGAAAAAAAGAAAAGAAACTATGAAGACCATTACAAGATGTATTGTTTGAAGTGGTTTTACTTTACTCAGCTGACTACATATCTAGATTATAATTCAGTCCCCTTATAGGCTTAGAGAACCTGTCAAAATGCATGTTAAATGTGCCTCATAAGGATATAATGTGATGATGAACATGTGGTTGATTATTCTAGGTACAAGTGTTAGTGATCTCACCAGAGAGAAAACAAAAACATTAGAACAAAAGGGTTTTAAGGCCATTCTTTTGTGTTTTCTATAAATCCAATAAATTTTTCGCTACTCCATTTTGCCTGAGGGAAATGTTCCAGGAAATATAATTGAAGTTCTTTAGAGCAGTGGTTCTCATGTATAGCCACCAGACCAGCAGCGTCAACATCACTAGCAGATATGTTAGAAATGCACATTGTCTGGTCCCAGCCCAGGCCAGCAGTCATGGCTCTAGGATGGGGCCCAGGAATCTGTGTTTAAGCCACATGCCAGGACATCCTCATCCCTAAGAAGACCATTATTACTCTTACAAAGCCATAGTGGCAAGAGGGAAGATGAGGACAAATAATATCTGATCAAAAGAAGCCTGACAAAATAATTCATGGAGCAAACATTTCTTGTTTGCTAACTGAAGAAATGAGCCTTACTTATTACCATCACCTTGCAGTGATGTGCCAACAGATAAATGTCTACTGGTAAAATGTGAAAGCATTTAAATCCTTCATTATCAAATTTTCATTACTTTATTGTTATCTGACACGCTAAAGGACATCATTTGAATTTGACAAAGGGTTATGTTTTTATCAGGCACATTTATTTAACTAAGCAATGAAGAATAATTGCTTGCTTCCATGACTTTTAGACACACTGTGGTATTTATATATTTTCTATGTATGTGAATCAAAATCAAACTCCTGAATTTTCAAAAGGTGGCTGCATGAAATATATGATTCCTTAGAGGATTTACTATAAATACTTCAGTTTGTCTGAATGAAATACAGATCCCAGTGTACATTAGCCACACTTTTGTGAAGTTAAATAAACAACATCGTATCATTTGGCTCGAAAGACATGTTTCCTGTTTCACTGACTTTCTCTTGCACCTACATTTTTTTACACATACGCATTTATTTAAAATTTTCTTTTTAAAAATGTATTTGAGAGTAGTGTACACACAATGTTACATTAGTGTCAGGTGTATGACGTACTGATTTGATGACTTTATAGGTTCTATGAGACTCACCATGAGTGTAGCTGCTGCATGTCCCCATAGAACTGAATTACAATATTGTTGACTATATTTCCTATGCTGTATTTTTCATACCATGACTTATTCATTCATTCTATAACTGGAAGCCCATGCCTGCCACTCCCCTTGACCTGGTTTACTCATCCCTCTACCCCCTTCCCTTTGATAACTGCCAGTTTGTTATCTGAATTTGTAGGTCTGATTCTGCATTTTGTTTGTGTATTCATTTCTTTTGTTTTTAGATTCCACATATGAGTAACATGGTATTGTCTTTTTAATCACATATATGGTATGTCTTTTTAATCACAAGAACATCTCATCCTTTTATGTGTGAAATATGAAAAATACAAGAGTTTTTTCTGGGTAGCAGGAATTCCTTTGTGTACCTCTTGTTCTGTCTTCAATTGGTTTGACCAATGTTCTTTTTATGTTAATAATGAAAGTTTTTCAATAAACAGAATGCAAGTGATTTTGATAGTCGGAAAAATAAGACTATCAAAGTGGAGGGACCACTCTTCGTAGCGGTAATGTGCTACAGTGGGGAGTGATTTCAACTTCTTTATGATCTTCATTTTTAACAGGATAAGAAGTGGCCAATACAAAGGCAGAAGCAATTGGACTTAGTCAACAGAAGTATTTCTAGATGGCACATTTTAGAGAAAATGTCAGAAAAGGCAAAGATGGAGTTTAGGGATCTCAACTACTGGTATCATGGGAGGATTGGCAGCACCATTTCTCCATGCCTGCATGTGTTTGTGTCAACTTACTCATTTCAATGCATGAGTAAAGGTTATACTGAGATTACTTTTTTATGTCTCCCGTTGTAGGATCTGAGATGGTTAATTTTGATGGAAAAAGCTCCTTGCTATACACATTTAATCAGAAATCCATGAGTCCAACAAAAGATGTTATTTCTTTGAAATTTAAAACCAGGCAGACTGATGGGATTCTACTCCACAGAGAAGGACAAAATGGCAAATACATCACCCTGGAGTTAGTTAAAGGAAAACTCATCTTATCCCTTAATTCAGGTAAAAAAAACCAAACCAAACCAAACAAAACTACAACTTGGTGTTTTAAAAAAGATGCTTATTTAGATGAAAGTACCTTTTTGTACTTAATTTTTTATAGTTAAGTAGTTAATTTATCCTGAAAACAGAAAACAGAAACTTTTGAGAAAGAAAGAAGACCCTATAAATTATTATTCTGGAGCAATAGTGTAAACCAGAACGGTCTAGGCAAATGGAACCATGGTCACCCCACAGTTGAGGTGTGCTACAGACAACATGTATACATCTTGAATATACCTTCCTGTAAAAAGTTTTATAGCTTGGTAATTGTATAAGACCATTTGTGCATGTTCAATAAATAACCTAGTAATATCATAAACACAAGAGTGGATCATTGAATTTTTGTGATAGTGCTGAACATGAGGTCCTAGGAAGAAGCTACTTTCAAGAAATATTAAAATGCAATAATGAATAATGAAAACAAGAAACAGAAGAAATTATGAGAGAAGAGTCTATATAAGACTAAGATAAAAGCAGCTGACCAGTTCTTGGGATAGAAGGATGTAAGGAAAGTAGTCAGAAGAAATGCCGACCTCCACATGATGGTCATGGCATTGAGTTGGTTGGAGTGATTCGTTTGCTTTGTCTGTCCTTCTAGGCCATGCTAACCTGCCCTCCCCTGATGCCCGTGTGACCCTCACCCTGGGCAGCCTGCTGGATGACCACCACTGGCATTCTGTCCGCATTGACCTCTTGAACACACAAGTCAACTTCACCGTGGACAGGCACACTCAGCATTTCCAGGCAAAGGGCAAGTCCAGCTATTTGGATCTTGATTATGAGGTGTGAAAATGACTTTTTAAGTATCACAGATTTTAGTATTTAAATGCAACAGAACTTTGTAGGAAAATACCACTATACTGAGAAAAATTCCCTTTGCTAGTAATTTGGAATTCTGATGAAACATTTCCCACGGGTGACGTCGGCAGGGTGGGAGAGACATACATGCGCTGTTGAGGTGTTTTATCACTCATAGATGTTAGCTTTCACATGAGAGGAATTAGTCATTAAATTTGGGAAATGTGTAGATGAAGAGCAATCAGTTCGACAGGCAGCACTTTAAAATGCATTTGTTCGGACAGTTCTTCTGTGTTGCATCTGGTGTTGGCTGTGAACAGTTCCCTTGGAGATTTCTCTGTGTTTTAGGGCAATCCTAAACCGAATTAGCAGTCTAGGGTACTTTGGAGAAGTAATCAACATATATTCCAACCTGCTCTTTTGAGGAACAAGAGAGCCAAATGCACACGATTCCACATACTGTTTCTCGGGGGTATTTAGAGGTTTAACATATTCGCAGCGTGTTACCGACACATATCTAACCTACACTGAAGTGCACCTTTTGTTCTGCTAGTTCTGCTCAGCACATCTATCAGAGCAAATGGGGTGATTTCAACATTCATTTAGTATAAGTGGCCTCAACAGAGCAGGCCAGCTGGAGAGCCTGGTCTTGAATAAGATTATCAATGGCTGTATTATTCTAACCTATCAGCAGCATCATGGCAAACACCAGGACCCTGAAGTCTGGGTTCTAGAAAGGTTTGTAAAGTAGAATGTCATCACAGTCAGCTTCATTGTCACAGATCAAGAGTGACCATGGAAATGAATGTACAATATTCCCCATTGTCTAAAGTGACATAGCCGTTTGAGTACCAAATTGCCAGGAGGGTATTTAACCACTTATCTCAATATAATAAAGAAATCATTGGTAAAGCTAATGCTTGATAGTCAGAAAAATAAGACTATCAGAAAGTGGAGGGACCACTCTTCGTAGCGGTGATGCTAATGCTCTAAAACTTCACTTAAGAATCATATGTAACATAACTCATCATAATGTAAACTATAATGTCATAATGTAAAATAATGCCAAGTAGATTTGAGACAATTATCCTATACCTGCTAATCATTAACTGGTTTAGGCAGATAAACAGAAAATCATTAAACAATATTATTTATGTCATTTTTTTCTTTCTAAGATCAGCTTTGGAGGGATTCCTGGACACAGAAAAGCAGTGGCATTCCCACATAAAAACTTTGATGGCTGCTTCGAAAATCTCTACTACAATGGAGTGGATATCATTGATTTGTCCAAGAAACACAAACCACAGATCCTCATCATGGTAAGAAAGTCTGTATATGCAAGGTCAAGAGGAAAGGAAACTGCAACTTGTCTGATTGATTCAGTCTTAGAATATACCTCTTCTGAAGGCAGGGAAAGTACCAATCATATATACCTTTCAGTTCATATTTGACTTAACTAATTGCAATTTTAAATTTAATTTTTGAACATTTTAGTTCCAGTTCATTAACATGCAGTGTTTAATATTAGTTTCAGGTGTACAATACAGTGACTCAGCACTTCCATACAACGTCCAGTGGTGCTCGTCACAAGTGCCCTTCTTCATCCCCATCACGTGTTTCCTAATTTTTACATTTGTATGACAACAGATGCATGCTTTTGCAAATATGTGCCAGCACATTCCAATAGAGACTCTTTAACGGGGTCTTTGTGACTGATTTCCTCTTGCTTCCTTCTCCTGTTACTGAACTCCAAGTTCAGCTGCCTGTCATTCACTCGAAAGGCCAATACCCAAGAGATGAATTTTGATTGGAAAGGAATTTGAGCTTAATTTAGTTTGAGGTCGGCAACCTGCGGAGAAGGTGGACTCTTGTCCAAAAGAAGCCAGCTCCAAGGTTTCTGCCTGGCTCAGGGGTTTTTAGAGGAGCTTAGGACAGTTTGGTCAATAAAGAGGGTGCAGCAGCCTGCAGCATTTCTTGATTACATGCACACTGCCCCGTGCCAACTACAAACCTGATCTTAGCACTCAGGGGCTGCGCGTGGGGTCCCGTTCTGGTTTTGTGATGTGCAGGACTCCTCGGCTGTTTCTGCAAAGGGAGGCAAGGCCCACAGATACACAAATGGGAGTTGGTAAAATCATTTGTGTGACCCGATAAAGAAAAACATTTTGCCAGAAAAGTTGCTTGGCTCTTCAGAAGGCGGACATGGCTTCACACAGGCTGGCTGGGAAAGTTCCTTTTCTCTTCAAGGCCAGCAGTCAGCCTGCTATGGATCCGGGGACTTAGGCCAGCAAGTCTGGAGTGTGTTATCTTGAAGCAGGTGAACCCCTAAGGTGGGTTGGAGTGTTATCACACTTCTGTCTCTCCACGGGCTGCAGGCCCTCCACCCAGGCTGGCAAGTTACAAAGCTAACATCTGTCCTTCCGTGTTTGGTCCATTAAACCCGAATCCACGACAGATTAGAACACACAGACTCACACACATATTTGTGAATATAGATGCCTCCATATCTAGCATTGTCTACAGAAATGGGATCCTTTTAGGTGAGCTTTTCTCCAACCCAGTTTTCCAACTCAGCTTAACCTTCTGGAAATTCTTTTTTTTTTTTTTTTTTCTTTAAGACCTGTTTATTTGAGAGAGCAAGCATGCTGGGGGGTGGGAGGGATAGAGAGACAACCCTTGAGCAGACTCCCCGCTGAGCGCAGAGCCCCACATGGGGCTCCATCCCATGACCTGAGCCGAAATCAAGAGTCAGATGCTCAACAGACTGAGCCTCCTGGGCACCCCTAAACCTTGTAGAAATTCTTTTCAGCCATCAGCTGCAGCTCCATGTTGTAATGGCTGCTCACTTTCCATTAGGGCAGTCATTTCCCAATCAAGACGTTTGCTTTATTTCTGTTTCTATTTTACCATAAGCAAGCAATTGCACCTCTGTTTTCAGGTACTGGGCCTTTTATTTTGATGGAAAATATTTCAGGCATAGAATTTCTTGGTTGAAAGCTTTATTCAGCTTTCATTTTTAATAAATGTTGTTGGGTGGTTTTCCAAAAAGAACTGCAATGTGGCATTTGTCACCAGCAATGTACGACAGAGCCCTCCCATCACATCTCAGGGAGCCACACATTGTTAGACATCTCTCAGGCTCTTTCCAGTGCAATGGACATGGACTAATACCTGACTGTTCCTTCATGCTTATCTGACTACTGGTGAATGAAATCATCTTTTGTCCATTTGGATTTACTTTTCTGATCATTGTTGATTCTTATTCTTTTGCCATTTTTAATTTGATTACAAAAAGTTTTTTCTGGTCAATTTATGAGAGCTTTTTAAATTTTTTTAAGATTTTATTCTTTTTTTAGAGAGAGCACACAAGTCGGGGAGGAGTAGAGGGAGACGGAGAGAGACAAGCAGACTCCTCGCTGAGTGTGGAGCCTGATGTGGGGCTCGATCTCACGACCTGAGATCATGACCTGAGCCGAAATCAAGAGTCAGTTACTCAACTGACTGAGCCCCCCAGGTGCCCCAATTTATAAGAGAGCTTTATGCTTGATAGATTACCCTTTGTCATTTATGATCCAAATATTTTTCAAATTAATCAATTTTATATTAAATATGAGTATTTATAATATGATTATATATTGTATTTTTATATTGAATGTTTTATGCTATGTTGAGTATATAAATGTTTTTATTTGTATGTGGTCAATATGTCTATGTATTTTTTAATACCTTTATAGTATTTGGTCTTGCTTTAGAATGCTTCTAAAATCCTAGACTCTAGATAGAGTCTCATGGATTTTCCCATAAAACGTTCTAAGTTGGTTTTGTTTATTTATTTTAAAATTGAAAAAAAATTCTTTGATCATCCAGAATTTATTCTTTATGCAGATCTGTTGTTATTTTATGCCTTATGGGTACCTGTTTGTGCCTGCCCTATTTAGTAACTAGGCCCAACCTTTTGTGCACATGGTTGAATCATACCTTTCATTGCATACTGGTTGTACATATATTCTCAGACCTTCCTGTGGGTTAGTTATTAGGCTCTGCTGCTACAGTTATTCTTACGCCAATATCATATTGGCTTGATTATCGTGCCTTTATGGTACATATGCTTTGGTGCCTGCTAAGTCAAATTAAGCCCAACTCACTCTATTTCTTTGCATAATATATTTTGGAGAGGAAGGACAGTGTTTGGGTATGTAGTTCTCTGGAATTTATGAAAATTTATCCGACCCCTTTACAAAATTCTTGTAAAGATCTTTTATTTTTAAGGTTTTATTTATTTATTTAAGAGAGAGAGAGTGTGTGTGTGTGTGTGTGTAAGTGGAGGGAAGGGAAAAGGGAGAGGGAAAAGCAGACTGTTGGCTGAGCAGGGAGCCCGATGTGAGGATTCGACCCCAGGACCCTCAGATCATGACCCGAGTAAAGGCAGACACTTCACTAACTGAGCCATGCAGGTGGCCTCCCTCCTCCCACCTTATAGAGATGGGTGGTAACTGGAATTCTTTAAGAACTTGCAATTCCTTCTTTCTTTTTTTTTGTTTTAAGATTTTATTTATTTATTCATGGGAGACACAGAGAGGGGGAGTCAGAGACATAGGCAGAGGGAGAAGCAGGCTCCATGTAGGGAGCCCAATGTGGGACTCAATTCTAGGACCCCGGGATCACGCCCTAAGCTGAAGGCAGGCACTTTACTGCTGAGCCACCCAGGCATCCCAAATTCCTTCTTTCTAAATTATATGATTAAAAAAATAAATAAGTTTGCCCCTGGAGCAATAGACATAACCTAAAGATAAAAGGTGTGGGTGTTTTGTTGTTGTTGTTGTTGTTGTTTGTTTTTTGTTTTTTTACAAAATAGAATGAAATAAAAATAACAACAGCCTGCCAGGCAGGTCAGAGGTTGGGCTGGGTGAAGGGGCTGGGAGAGACCTGGCCATGCGAGCTTCTGAGAGCCAGCCTGCCTGCCTGCCTGCCTCTGGGCTGGCCAGGCTGGCCATGTCCTTTCTTCCAGAAGTGTGGGAGCACGCGGTCCACCTGAGGCAGATGTACGCACCCCCCCAGTGACAGCCCCGTAGGCACCAGGGAGCGCAGGAACGTGCCTGGAGGGTGTGGTCCTTGGTGCTGGGCTTCGAACTGGGCATAGGTGTCAGCACCTGGAGGGAAGGAATCGTCTGTGCTGTTGCACCCCGCGCCCAGCCCGGGGCCTGGGGCTCCTGAGATTCCTTTGCCGAGGCCCAGAACTGGAGGCGACAAAGGTCCCTAAACGACTCAGAACTCCGCTTGCCCAGCGAGGGCTGCGCAGTGCTTTGAGGGGCCTGTCGGGGGAAGCCGGGTTGGATGGGGAAGCCTCGCCCTTAACGTCCTCGCTTGCTAGAGGTGGTAGGACACTGCAGATCTTGGAGAACCCCTCGTTAATGAAACAGCCCCCCCCCCCCCAGCCCTCCTAAATCCTGTTCTTCTGTATTCACAGGGAAACGTGTCCTTCTCGTGCTCACACCCTCAAATTGTGCCCGTGACTTTTCTGAGCTCCAGGAGCTACTTGGCTCTGCCAGGTGTCGCCGGAGAGGACAAAGTGTCCGTCGCTTTCCAGTTTCGAACGTGGAACAGAGCAGGGCTGTTACTGACCACTCAGCTTCGACACGGGCCCGGGGCTCTCACCCTCGTCCTCGATGACGGGAAACTCAAGCTGAGCCTCTCCCAGCCCGGACATCCAGCGAGGGACGTCACAGCAGGTGACAGGCGTGCGCCCTGACTGCACCGTCCTTACCTATAAACCCACGGTTGGTCATCGCTACAACCACTGAGCGATTGAGTCCCTAGGACATTCATAATCCTTCTAGAAGGAACTAGATTTCTTTTACCTTTGAAATAGGGATCTCTAGGTTGTTGGCGTGTGAGTCAGTGTGACACAAAGTTAGCTACGTGAAACCTACTTATGGGAGCATTTTGAAAACAACTTATTAACAAGTTGATAGTAATTGGCAGTCAACTTGAAATACTAGGAAGCATTGGCCTCATCCTGGGTCCTCTTGAGAAAATAGATTCCTTATAACTGTCTTTTGAGCTTTTATACTCACTGGGCTTCATAATATTTGAAGTTGTGATTTTTCTCTTAGCTGTCAGAGCTTCTGCTTCCTTTGGGAATCCCTGCTTTGGATGAGGCTTCTGATGACTATGGGCAGCTACCCTGCTGGCCTTCTGAGAAGGACCCGCGTTGCTAAACTCACGTCCAGAGTCATGTTACCTTTGAACTCTGGGGACTGTTTTGCATTTGAGTGCTGATAAAAATTTAAACCCAGGCAGATCCAGTGGCTTGTCGTTCCACAGATGTTGAAATGGAAGGAACAGGCTTATGAGTTTGGGATGGAAAGCCGGGAATGGAACTTAAGTTTTTGTTTCTCTTTATAAAAACAAAACAAAACAAAACAAAACAAAACAAAAAAACCCCCACTTGCGTATGGCATTTCCTTGTGGACCTCAGCAAATGAATAGAGCCAAGAGTGTCAAGTCAGATTTAGTAAATTGCTTCAATCTTGGTTTGTGTAGATTTACAAGCCACATGTCATATTAACTAAAAGAGATAGTGTTCAACCGTCATGTCACGTGAGCACATACCGCTCTTCCTTCCAATACACACACACAAATTATTTAACTTTTTTTGAAGGCTGGCACTGAAACATTACCCAAATGTTTTATTGCATCAATTTTTAAGCCTTTACAGTGCAGTGCATTAATTTTTTGGAAGCAAACCAAAGGTGAATTTTTCTTGCTACTTGTTTTAGAAGCATTTGAGGGATGATTTTTTTTTTTTTTTTGAATTGGAAATACAGGCATGCCTCAGAGATATTCAGGATTGGTTCCAGACCACCACAATAAAGCAAATATTGCAATAAAGTGAATTAAATGAATATTTCGGTTTCCCTGTGCATATGAACGTTACGCCTACAGTAGACTATAGATGTTTAAATGCGCAGTCACCTAATGTCTAGAAAAACAATGTATGTACCTTAATTAAAAAATACTTTATTGCTAAAAAATGCTCTTATCTGAGCTTTTAGTGAGTCGTAACCACTGATCACAGATCACCATCACCAATGACATAATAATGAAAAAGTCTGAAATATTCGTGACTCGGAGACACAGAGTGAGCAAATGCTGTTGGGAAAATGTCACCGAGAGACGTGCTCCAGGCAGGGTTGCCGCAAACCTTCAGTTTGTAAAAGGTGCGCTATCTGCGAAGCACAAAAAGCGAAACACAATAAAACGAGGTGCACCTGCAGGTGGAACATGAGACAGATCTCAGTTGGTTTTTTATTTTTAACATTGCATGAAGTAAGAAAGCACGTATCAAACCGAGAACCAAATTTTTTCTTTTTAAAAGATTATTTATTTATTTATTCATAGAGACACAGAAAGGGGGGGGCGGGGCAGAGACACAGGCAGAGGGAGAAGCAGGCTCCCTGCAGGGAGCCCTGGGCCGAAGGCAGGCTCTAAACCACTGAGCCACCCAGGCATCCCGAGAACCAAATTTTAAAGGATGAGTTAACATAAATCGCATTAAATGCCAAAGAGGACACCCAGTCATCTTTCATCCTGTTTCCAGCTTTTAGATCATTTTTCCTAAAAGTTACCTCAATATGTTTCCGAAGGGATCTAGAAAGGTCCAAACGTGTATAATCTAGTGTTCATGTGTTTATGGAACTGGGCCAGCAGAGCGTGGTTATGGAGCTGTTCCCCTTCTGGGTACAGAAGGACAGTGGAGGAGGGAGGGAGAGTGCGTTCCCCTTATGTAGGAAAAGACACAGTTTCTACCCTTTGCCAAAAGGCCTCTAGTCCCACAGGCCTTATTCTCTGTTATCAGGATAGATTTGACACAAGCTAGTGGGAAGGGTGAGTAAGAGGACTTGCCTCCCAGGCTTGTTTCCAGACCTGCCTCTGCGCTGCTATAGCTCATGGGCTCCATAAACGACACCTTTGTTCTCCCCAAAGCTTGGGTCGCTGTCTTTGTAGTGACACAGTGTGATTCTGGGTAGAAGCAGTGACACCGTCCGTCCACAACAGCAGGACAGAGCCTGCTAGTCAGCAAGCACTCCTCAGCATTTAGTTGTCATTATTCCAAAACAAGTCTTTTTTTTTTTTAATTTATTTTTTATTGGTGTTCAATTTACTAACATACAGAATAACCCCCGGTGCCCGTCACCCATTCACTCCCACCCCCCGCCCTCCTCCCCTTCTACCACCCCTAGTTCGTTTCCCAGAGTTAGCAGTCTTTACGTCCTGTCTCCCTTTCTGATATTTCCCACACATTTCTTCCCCCTTCCCTTATATTCCCTTTCACTATTATTTATATTCCCCAAATGAATGAGAACATATAATGTTTGTCCTTCTCCGACTGGCTTACTTCACTCAGCATAATACCCTCCAGTTCCATCCACGTTGAAGCAAATGGTGGGTATTTGTCATTTCTAATAGCTGAGTAATATTCCATTGTATACATAAACCACATCTTCTTTATCCATTCATCTTTCGTTGGACACCGAGGCTCCTTCCACAGTTTGGCTATCGTGGCCATTGCTGCTATAAACATCGGGGTGCAGGTGTCCCGGCGTTTCATTGCATTTGTATCTTTGGGGTAAATCCCCAACAGTGCAATTGCTGGGTCGTAGGGCAGGTCTATTTTTTACTCTTTGAGGAACCTCCACACAGTTTTCCAGAGTGGCTGCACCAGTTCACATTCCCACCAACAGTGTAAGAGGGTTCCCTTTTCTCCGCATCCTCTCCAACATTTGTTGTTTCCTGCCTTGTTAATTTTCCCCATTCTCACTGGTGTGAGGTGGTATCTCATTGTGGTTTTGATTTGTATTTCCCTGACGGCAAGTGATGCGGAGCATTTTCTCATGTGCATGTTGGCCATGTCTATGTCTTCCTCTGTGAGATTTCTGTTCATGTCTTTTGCCCATTTCATGATTGGATTGTTTGTTTCTTTGGTGTTGAGTTTGATAAGTTCTTTATAGATCTTGGAAACTAGCCCTTTATCTGATACGTCATTTGCAAATATCTTCTCCCATTCTGTAGGTTGTCTTTGAGTTTTGTTGACTGTATCCTTTGCTGTGCAAAAGCTTCTTATCTTGATGAAGTCCCAATAGTTCATTTTTGCTTTTGTTTCTTTTGCCTTCGTGGATGTATCTTGCAAGAAGTTACTGTGGCCGAGTTCAAAAAGGGTGTTGCCTGTGTTCTTCTCTAGGATTTTGATGGAATCTTGTCTCACATTTAGATCTTTCATCCATTTTGAGTTTATCTTTGTGTATGGTGCAAGAGAGTGGTCTAGTTTCATTCTTCTGCATGTGGATGTCCAATTTTCCCAGCACCATTTATTGAAGAGACTGTCTTTCTTCCAATGGATAGTCTTTCCTCCTTTATCGAATATTAGTTGCCCATAAAGTTCAGGGTCCACTTCTGGATTCTCTATTCTGTTCCACTGATCTATGTGTCTGTTTTTGTGCCAGTCCAAAACAAGTCTTGTAACCGTCACCGCCACCCCCACCCCACCCAGACTGAAGCCTTTTCGGAGCTGGGGAAGGGTAGAGGAATTGGCCTCATCTTCACAGTAGCACAGATCAAAAACACCAGCTACTCTCTCCCCACTCACCCTTTGACTCTAGTGCTGCCTGGGAAACTGGCATCCTTCCATCAGAGGTGGGGACGGTAGAGCACACAAAAAAGAAACACAAAGGGTGAGAATTATAATGGGTAGAAATAGAGAATGAACATAAGTGCAGGCATTTCACTTTTAAATGAGAATGTTGAATTTTATTTAAAACAGTCTTTTATTATGGAGGCAAATGGCGTCTATTACCAATTCGAGGAGGTATTCTGGAGTGTTTTCTGCAAGTGCTCTCATGAAATAACTATGTCCTAGACAGGTGGGTAGACGGGGCGGGGAGGGGGGGGGTGGTAAAAGGGAGTATTTTAAATTGCACCAAATTAAATACTGGGTTTTAATATCAGATTTAAATGGATATGGTTACCATACTGACAGGTATGCTACGTAAGCTTTAAAATCAATACTGAATGACAAGACTGGAAGGAACATTCACAGATTCTTGTTTGTGTATTTTGTTTAGTTCCTGGGCTGGAGGCCTTCCTTCAGGGTCAGTGTCATAATGTCATTTTAACTATCTAACCAAAATCCTCCGTATTCATGAGCCTCACCAGCTCTTGCTTCACAAATATGACACAGAAAGTGAGAGTCTGGCATTTTTATTATCCTGGATGTGTGTACATGGCAAAGAACTGAAGTGACCTTAAGGACTTTAAAATTGTCCCCTCCCTGAAATTGTGTGCTGGGAAGTACCATAACTCATATTTCACAGTCTGAGAAGAACAAGGTTATAACTATTTTTATAGTAGGGTCTGTGACCTGCTGGGTCAGGTCAGAAACATTTCCCACACACGGGGATCTCGAGTCCATGTCCAACATCACTGATGAGAGATCAAGCAAAACCAAAAAAACTGTATTTTATTTTATTTTTTTTACAGATTTTATTTGAGAAAGGGAGAGAGAGAGATTGAGAGAGAGAGAGAACAAGCAGTGGGGAGGGACA
Source organism: Canis lupus familiaris (assembly GCF_011100685.1). Taxonomy (NCBI): domain Eukaryota; kingdom Metazoa; phylum Chordata; class Mammalia; order Carnivora; family Canidae; genus Canis; species Canis lupus. The sequence continues at coordinate 95,330,310 of NC_049222.1, read as the reverse complement.
GAGGGAAAGGGAGAAGCAGATTCTCCACTGAGCAGGGAGCCCCACATGGGACTCAATCTCAGTACCCTGGGATCATGACCTGAGCCCAAGGTAGATGCTTAACCAACTGACCCAAAAAGCTGTATTTTAATTTTAATTTTTAATTAAACTGTAGTTGACATAGTGAAGAGCATTGGAGAGACATGGATTTACATGGTTGATTGAGTTAATCAAGCCAAAATCTGTTATTAAATTAAATATTACTGGTTAACTTTCTACCAGAAACATGGTCATATTTTCTTTGGGACTAATCTCCCTGTGGGTGGGCTATAAAATAACTTCTGATTCTTTCAGCTTGACTTCCAAACTTATAGGGTCACACACAGTCTGTAAGTTTATCATTTGTAAGAGATATAGGCTAATATATTGGGATAATTCCTTAAGATGATCATCAGATGAGAATCAAGCAGCCTCATGAGCATGCTTAGGCATGACGTTAAAAAACAAAAACCAAAAACCAAACGATTATCATTTTGTTTTTAAATGAGTTAAAGTGTTTCTTTATGACCACCTTCCCTGTTGGCCAAGACAATTTCTAGAGATTCCAATTATTCACTATGCTCCTTAAAAGCAACATGTGTCTCTGTCGGTGTGAAAGTGGCCGTGATCCCTGCAGAGAGGAGGAATCCCTTACCTTTGGCCGAATGACTTGCCTTAGCTGATGGATTGCGGGCAGAAGTGACATCCACCACATCTGAGCAGAAACCATCGCAAGATTCTGCCAAGAACTGTTTCTTTTCAACCATGAGGCAGAAATGGGGCCATTTAGTAGCATCATTCCTCTGCGAATAGACAGTGAGGACACAGAGGAAGGAGACCCGACTGACCTAGGTCCAGAGGAAGAACCAAACCCTTAATTGATACTCACTGAAACTTAGGGATTATTTGCTTTGACAAGATAATTTAGTAGCTGCTAACTAACAAGCTTTGGCACACCTACTGTTTACTGATTTGTCTTCTGCATGACACAGTATTGGATTTCCATTCAGTGTAAGCCCTGGCCAGTAAGTTTGTCAGAGACACTAAAGTCACACACAGTTGGTTGCTGGGCAATGGTCCAACCACGTGTTCATTCCTAACTCCATCACTTTAAGAAAAAAAATAGATATTTTGTCTTATGGATTGAAGAGACTGGCTGCTTTATGGGGATAGGGGGCTAATAATAGTTTTTCAGAATAATAACCTAACAGTAGCTGGAGTGTGCTCTATCAAATTTGGGAAAACAGAAAATGGAAAAAGAACATAAAATGAAAGCAAATGCATTCCCTTATCCAAAAGTTAATGTTAATATTTAAGAATATCTCCTACCAGTTTTTGTCTATTTTTATACAGTGATTTTGTGTAGTGATTGTGTATGCACATACTGTAATGTGTTGCTTTTTAATTTTACGTTTTTGATGAATTTTCATGTTTTATTAATATTTAAATTGCTAATATATTTTCTAAAGAGTTATATTGATATATGATATATTTTTTCTAAATAGTCTACCAAGATTATCATAGATAATTATAATACACATAGTACAAACAAACTTTCATTTTTATAATTTACAATTTTGCACAATCCCCAAATATTGACAAACTAGAAAAAGGTAAAGTATGCCCTATGCCATATAGTATTTTATTCTATAAAATAGAATATTTTATCATTTCAAGATTGTTTAGGATCAGTTGTGTTATTCTATTAAGGCCCTAGGACTAGAAGAAACTAAGACTACCTTGTCCAAGGCAGAATGTTTGGAATGTCCATTCTCGATTCTTCTTTACCACTTTGATTCTGATTTTTTTTCTTTCCCTTCTTTTCTCCCTGTGCTTTTGACTTAACTGAGTGATGAGAAAGTGAAATACATCTATTGCAGCATCTGCACATAGGCCATAACATTCCCAACAGACCACACAATTTTTGTTAAAACATAATTTTTGTTAGAACCAGACTGGCCCATCCACGACTTTGGGAGGACAGATGCAAGACCTTCTGCAACCACACTTCTACTCAATGAGCCTCACTGCAAGGCTCACCGCTTCCTCCTAGATAAACATGACCAGGATACCATATGATCTCATTGCCTCTTTAGAACCCCCCAGTCAAGCCCACATCTATCCCAAGCTTCTCCCTGTCTCTCTGAGAGGTCCCAACTGTCCTCTGCCAGCTAAATCACCTGGTGGGTTTCAGGTGAGTTCATGGTGGTCTTTGGCAGGTGATCCAAGATCTTCATCATATTGTTTTCAAGTACTGGCTTTGTTTCGAGGCATCTATAGAGTTTTTAGGAATCTCTTTTACCCCATTTTGTTTACCTCCAGGTGCTGCATTAAGTGATGGGCAGTGGCATTTGGTGTCCTTATCGTTGAAAGGAAATCACCTGAGTGTGATGGTGGATGGTGAGGCAGCCTCTGTGGCTCATTCCCTGCGTGGGAAGATTGATTCAGGGGACACCTATTATTTGGGAGGTAAGTGAAAGGAACTGGCTTTGTTGGCAATCAAACCATCTTTTTCCTGCTCCTGCCTTCTAAGGCAACCAACAGTTTTAAATGAAGATTAATACTGAAGAACGACCTTTCTCTTTGAGTTATAGTCAATGAAAATGTTGAGCAGACAAAGACAATTTTTAAAAAGATTTATTTATTTATTTTGGAGAGCGAGAGCATGAGTGGGAGGGACAGAGAGAGTGAGAATCCCAAGCAGACTCCCCACTGAGCTCAGAGCCTGACATAGGCCTTGACACGGGGCTTGATCTCTCTACCCTGAGGTCATGATCTGAGCTGAAACCAAGAGTAGGATGCTTAACCTACTGCACCACGCAGACACCCCAGACAAAGACAATAAATTATGGCCTAAAATGCAAGTCTACTTGTGGCCTTGTTTAAATGTGCATTTGCTAAGACTGGTTTTAGATCTGGTTCTTGTTTTCACTTCAGTCACCTGGAAAGTTTCAAAAATGCTAGTGCCTGTCTCCATACCCGGAGGTCCTGATTTATCTGGTTCCAAAGCCTGGGCAATGTGTTTCTTAATGCTCTCCAGGTGATTCAATGGGCAGGCAGCTTGGAGGGTCCTTGTTCTCCTTTTCTTACTTTTAGCACTTTGCTATATTTTCCTAATGCCAAGTGACCCTTATAACCTTTTCTTCAGGTTTTGATGTGACAATTTTATTGTTGCACATGGTGTCAGCTGCTCTCCTCTTGAGGATCCCAGGCCCTTAGGTGTGGCCCAGGAACCAGCAGCGGCAGCATCACCTGCAAGTTTGTCACAGATGCACATGCAGCACCCTTGACTTCCTGAACGTGAATCTGCCTTTCACCGAGATCCCCCAGTGGTCTGTTGCCCTAAAGTTTAGGTAGTGTTTTGTTGCCCACTGTCTATACAGAAGGGCACCATTATATACACCAGAGCAAGAGATGAATGTAGCAGCTATTAATCTTCACTCACTACTTCGTGATGAACTTTTACCAAGACAGCAAACACCAGGCCATCACCCCAGACTGTAACTTACCTGTTCAGTAGAGCTTGGACTGAGTCTGTCCAGGATCCGTTCAGCCAGGGAGGGGTAGCTTCTGCTGGTAATGAATCTCCATTCCTGAAGCACTCAAGTGAAAAATCATGAGCCACCTGAAGCTTAGACCTGTCAATTGTAAGACTTATTTCTAATCTTGGCTTGAAGCCATCCTTGATATTATTCCTGTTTTGCATTTTATAGTTGTTTCTTTCCAAAATAAGTTTGGAGTCATGGTGGAGATAACTTGATAGCCCAACAAGAAAGTATAAAATCCTCCCTAAGAATTGACAATAAGCACACAAACCATGAATCAGGGTATTTAATCTTTCAAGTCCCCTAAAGCAACCACCACTGTGAACATAGAGTAGTGCCAGCAGCATTAAAAGATCGGATTGCTTGCTTTCCTTGCCTGCTAAATATGGTGCATTTCTGACCCAGATAGTTTTTTAAACCTTTATGCTTATGATGGATTTTATAGCTCTGCAGAACAGATTCCTCCAAAACTAAATAAAGAATTTATCCAGGAGCTATAACTTAAAAGGTAAAAGATTTTGAAGCACTAAAAGGGATTAGAAGTAAAAATCCTTGCTATGTTGTTTAATGACGCAAAATAGAATACTTGGTATTTTGTATTAAAAAGTAGAAATGTACTTTCCAAAACCACAGAATCTTCTCTCATAGTTGAACACTCTACATGTTCTGAATGTACAACACAGCTACCTGAGAATAGGTACTTTCCATAAATATTTACATGTTGATGTGATATGAATCAGTTGTTACTATGTCATATATGTTTATATTTTAAAATACAACTAATGTTTCTTGAAAGAATATTTATGGGCTCACCCACCAGTGTACACAATGAAACACTACAATGCTTTTAAAGTTTCCTGGCTCCTCTAGATCCTCATTCCCCCAGATAAGTATTACCCTGCCCCCCTTTTAACCAATCTTTGTATTGTCCTTTTATTTTTTAATTCAGATATAATAAAAAAATAAAATAAATAAAATAAATAATTCAGATATAATCAACATGTAACATCATGTCAGTTGCAGATATACAGCATCATGACTCAATGTTTGTATATATTAGGAAATGACCCCACAGTAAGTCTAGTTAACATATATCACCATACATAGTGACAATTTTTGCCTTGGGATGAAAACTTTTAAGATCTACTCTCCTAGTAACCTTTGAATATATAATATAGTATTATTAACTGTAGGCACCATGCTGTACATTACACCCCAGGACTTACTTATTTTGCAACCAAAAGTTTGTAATTATTAATGTATTGCTTTCCATTATAACCTATTATATATGTAGGTAACTTTAAACAATAGTGTTTTGTGTTGCCTTGCTTTTAACTTTACAAACAGTGTACTACTGTATGCATTCTTCTGTGTTTTTTTATTATTGCCATCATTGTTGTTCTATATTAGTTTTCAAGATCCAACCTTGTGAATATTTATAGGTAAACTTAATTAATTTTTACTGCCCTGTGGTTTTGATGTATATTATACAATGTTTTACTTATTAAATCCACCATTCCATTTTACTGTTGAGCACCAATTTGATCATGCTCATTTTTTTTGCTATTATAAAAAATGCTATAAATATTCTTCTACAGCTGCCAAGAATCATCTTGCCAGCGATTTTAAAATTTTCCTTATGCACAAACTATCAAGCTTCCCTAATATGCATAGTCAATTTAATGAAACAACCTTTGGTTGTTTCCAGCCTTTGGTCTACGAAAGGACTCTAGAGATTTGGAGGCAGTGTGTTGAAAAAAAAGCATAATAGGCTTTGCTTATGTATTTTCATAAAATTGTGTTGATGTGCAGAAAAACTGTCTCGTTAGTAGAGTTTCCAACAACAAATAGTGTCCCTAAGATGAGCAGAATTACAAAGTTTAAACATCCCATGAGAGAGTATAATGACTGTTCTTCATTACCACTTTCCTATTTTTTGGTTGTAATTATACTTTGGCACTGAGTGGCAAAAATAATGTAAGATCTTGCAATCACAGCACATTATCTGCAACTAATGTATAAATTCAGAATGACCTCTACATACTTAGCTGTAAATACCCAGTTGATTCCTACAGAACAATTCCAGGCACTGATTCAAACTGACTTAGTCAACTTTACATTTTATACCAACATAACAGCATCTTTTTTTCCCAGAAAAAGAATGTGTACCATCTAAAAAACTCAAGTAATGCCCTCACCAGGCTAAAACAAACACACAAAACCAAAACACACCAATTTACTTATATTACATAAAAAGATGAATATTATTTGTAGTCAAGGAAAATCAGGAGAGGCAGGTCTAGGACCAGTGATATGGAGTCTTGGTTCTCAATAGATGCACTATATTCACAAGTTTTATGCCCAGGTAAAGACTCCCGTGTTCAGAGCCCCTTGTCTCTATGCTCCATTGGACTTTTCAGCTCTGTTCTGGGTAAAGGAGTGGGGGGTGGCAGAAGGTCAGTTTCAAATTGAGTGGAAACATTGAAACCCATAGATGTCAATGTTAAAGTTATTCCATCCAATCCCAAGAGTTGTTTATGCCAGTGTCTATTTATTTAATTATCTCCTTAGTGAATGTCCATCAGAACCAGAATATGCATCACATCAACAAGGAGATTCACTTTATCCAGGTCATGCTCTTTAGCAATATTTGGTATTCATGGGAATCAATACCCCATGTTCTGAGACACTCCCTAACCAGTTCTCCTTCCTCTTTCTGTGTCTCCTAATAGAGGTTCAGTTGCAAGTTCCCACTTACCATGTGGTCAGTAATATTTTGTTGCAATGTTTTCCCATAAAGACAGATTAGTATGTCTTCCTGTTACAGTTAGGATGGCCATATAAAGTATTGTCCAAACCAGGACACTTTAGCAAATGAAGAATATGATCTCAATAATGATGACAGGTCAGCAGGTGTAATCCAGGGCTCTGTGGCTTTCTTTCCACGACAAAGGGTCCTCTTACGAATTAGCAGCCCTTTTTATATGTCTGATCAACACTGTGTGTTGCAGGTTTCCTTTTTTCCTTTTCTATTTCTTCTCAGTCTAAACTTTGTTTGTAAATTGTTCTTCTAACAACGGTTTCACTCTACTATATTGCACACAGAGTTTTGGTGCCTGCCAGTGAGGGTAGTGGAAAGCTTTTTTGGATTCCTTTTGTGGAATTTTTGTACTCTTCAATAGCACACCTGCACCATGGAGTTGGGAAATATTAAGTTATGTTCATCTCTTGAGTGTCCTTGTGTGAGATACTAGCAGGCCAGAGAATCAATGATGGCTGTAATGAGGCCTCACCTCATGACCCATTCTGGCGTCGTGACATAAAGTGACAATTTCTCTGTCATCCTCAGAGGTGCTTAAATTTCTTACTCCTTCAGTAGTGATGGATGTGTTCCATTAATTTAGCATTATTCCCTGTCCACTTTCACTGACCATCCCGAATCAGGTCATTGAAGAATGACCCTCTGCCATTTTATCATCGGGGCTTCAGGCAATCTTTTGCATGGATGAATGGACATCTCCCAGTCTGGGCTCATCTTGGGCAATGACACCCCTTGCTTCTTGACCTCTCTCTCATGACTGGAGCATTGAAGCACTTAGCAGTTCGACCTTTCCTTCTTAAAGTTCCACTTTGAGAAAGTTTTCCTTTTGATCACTAGATTCAATTTACTTTTGTCTTTTACAGGAATACTTAGGTATTGCATTGTATTTATTAAATTTTTATTTTTTATTTTTTTAAGAGAAGGAGAGCATGCATGAGCGGGAGTGGGTGGGGAAGAACAGAGAAAGAGAATCTTAAGCAGGCTCCACGCCCAGTGCGAAGCCTGATACGGGGCTCGATCTCATGACTCTGAGATCATGACCCGAGTGGAAATTGAGAGTCAGATGCTCAACTGACTGATCCCCCCAGGCACCTTCAGATACTGCATTGTATTTTAATGAATTTGAGGGGTGTGATCTGGAGAGAGGGAAGGTAGGAGGAAAAGGGTAAGAGTGCTTCCACCCAACTGTTTATTAACTTAATGTTTTCGATCCTTTATCCTAATCTCCTCAGTTCCTAAGCACTGTCAGTAGAAGTCACCTATCAAGATACAAAGATATACCAGGTTTCTTCCAAATATATCCAACCTTTCAGAAATTCTTTTACGAACTGAAATGTGCCTATTTTCATATAAAACAAGGAAAAGGTAAATGGAAACTGTAGAACTAAGCAGTTCTTTATGACGTAACATTACATTTGAAGTGTCAGAGTCTCTGTGAAGCTAATTTATGAGGTTCCATTGCACCTGACAGTGGGTTTGGCCTGATTTGGATTAATTCAGGCCTTGGCTGGTTTTAGATTATATTTGTGTGGAATACAAAGCATCAAAGCCTCGGTCACTGAAAGAAGAGGAAAGATAGACTATGTGCATTTTGTGGAAATTCTTAGGCAGCAAGCTAGCAGCTGTTGGGCAGAACAAGAGGAGGCTCTGTCTTTACTCTTCGCCCTTTGAAAGTACACCAGTGACCTTCATGACAAGTTCAAAGAGAGAGGGGTGAAAAACGTGAATATGATGAGTAAAATGTTGAGATTATGGGTACCTGGAGGCTTTGGTCAGTTAAGTGTCTGACTCTTGATTTTGGCTCAGGTCATGATCTCAGGGTCATGGGATCAAGTCCCAAGTGGGGTTCCATGCTTGAGTTTCCTTCTGGCCCTCCTTTGCCTTGTTCTCTCTCTCTCTCTCTCTCTCTCTCTCTCTCTCTCTCTCTCTCTCTCTCTGTCTCTCTCTCATATAAATAATAAATCTTAAAAAAAATACTGATTCCATTTCATTTAAAAAAATAAGAGCCCTGTAAAACAATCTCAAACCCCAGGCTTAAATATTGACAAAAAATTCCTTAACATTTAAATGATTGAACAATGATCTTTTAAATGATTTTTTAAAAGAGAGGAATAATTACAACTTTGTACCTAACAAATTAAAAGAAAACATTCTCCTGGAAGTGATGTAAATGAGACCTAATTGTATCAGGCAAAGAAATAAAATAGGTAAGTTTCACAGGAAGCATAAAATTTACTTCACAATATTTTCAAATTAAAGCAATATAAATTATTTTTTAAAAATGTCATGCTTCTTTCATGTTTGCATGTAAAGATAAAGTATTCAGTTAAATGAATGCTTCGTGATTTTATCCCACGTTGCTACAGATGCGTTCCCCCAGGAAGCTGCCTCTGTGCTTGGGAGGTTTGTGTACTGTGGTTTAGTGAGGTTAGTTCTCGAAAACAACTCCCGAAGGGGGGCGGTGAGAGAGCAGCTAGGATGAACGGAGACAAATTAGGACAGGATGCAGTTGCAGCAGAAGCCTCAGAAGATCCCACGGAAGCTTTGAGGCATCTTTGCCCTTTAGGGACATCCCAGTTGAGCAATGGATGTAGGTCACTGACCACTCCAGTGCATCTGTGGGCACTGGCCATCCCTGGGGAAGGGATACCATCCTGAGACACTCCATTCCCTGCAACCAGGGCAGTTCCTGGGAAGAACTTCAGCCTCAATCCTAAAAAATGAGAGGTGTGCATATGTAATGGGGACTAGGCCATGTGTACAGATTTCCCCCAATGGTGGCTTGTTACAAAAGCATTTATAGTGACTGTGTTCTCTTCCTGGAGCTTTTATTCTCCTCCTGGGCAGTGGGAATCTTGCAAGGCACAAATCTAAGAACCTCTGATTCCTTTAGAGGGCAGCCCAACAGAGGATGGGAGAGCCCTCGACATGCTGCTGGATCCACACCTGGGGAAGGAGGCGGTTCTGAACTCCTATCTGCTCTGATTTTGATTTCAAAGCTGTGTCCTTGCTCATCGTTGTTATAAAAGCATTGTCTTCTTGGGAAACCCAGGGGAATAAAAGAAAGCCACTGTATTATGAACCACTGAATCGTGGTTTGTAATGGTAAAAGATAACCTGCGGCATATTACAATTTTTCAGGGTATATTTGAGCAAAAATTGATTCGCATCACACAACACCAAACCAGAAGTGGTTAGGGGTGCTCCGTAGACAAGAGCCAGAGGAAAGGCTTATACAGAGAAGGTGTGGAAGCAGAGAGGGGAAATTATTGTTGGCTACAGATTAAAGCCTGCTTGGCTGTCTGGGATTGGCTGTTCCAATTTCAGAACCTTTATAGACTCAGAATCTGGTTTGCTTTCCTTGGCCACTAATGCTTTTGGTGAGCCACCGCGGTCTGATTGGCCTCCTTACTTTAATTAATTTAACAGTAATTTACAGCAAGCCAGTTAGTGAATGCAGCAGAACTTGTAAAATGTAACTCTTATTATTGAAAACAATCAAAGCCCATTTCTTTTTGCATGGAACAGCCCGGGATGCTAATTTTTCTCCATTATTTTCGGTGCCATATTATTGAGATACTTGATAATTTCGTGTGTGTTAATGTTAAAAGGTATTTGACTAAAATGCCTAATTCAGAAACAATTAGAAATGTAAGTATAAACTGTTCTTAGATCTCTTTAACCAATTATCATCAAACATTGTTTTAACTATGCCCGTGCATGCACACACACGCGCACACGCATGGACAGAGTGGAAATTTCACATCCGTAATTGCTTTTCAGGCATTTTAAATTTAGCAAGTCCTATTAGGCCTGCGATTTTTTTTTCTGATTCTGTTATCACACGGTCTTTAGTTCATAGAGTTTAATGTCATGCTAAAAGGAATGATTTCTTCTTTGTGCTTTCAAAAGAGAAATCAAATTCTGCTTGATTTTTTTAAAAAGATTTTATGACATATTAGAGAGAAAGTGAGCAAGACAGAGCACATGCGCAAGCAGGGGGAGAGGGAAGGGGATGGAGAAGCAGACACCCCACTGAGCAGAGAGCCCTACTCTGGGGCTCCATCCCAGGACCCTGGGATCATGACCTGAGCCGAAGGCAGACGCGTACCCGACGGAGCCACCCAGGTGCCCCTAGATTCTCCTTAAATTAAATGTGCCTTGACTCTACTGGTAGGATTTTACATCCTACCTTCAGCTCATCTGTCCATAAGCCTGGCTCTAGTTGTTATTATTTCTGTGCTTTACCAAAACCAACAATGTCTATCCTCAGGCATCCATTGCCCCATCCACGAGGAGTGTGACCCTTCTAACCCATGGGGGAAGCAGGATCCTCAGGCATCTGCAAACAGGAGGAGACATTATACTTACATGTATGAAATGCTGCACACTCTTTTGATCACGACTGTTGACCTTCTCCTTTCTGTGTCTCCATGTCCATCCAGGCTGCCCGGACAGCAGCTCTGGCCCTGGATGTGGAGGTGCCCTGGCCGGGTTTCAGGGCTGCCTGAGGCTCATCTCTATTGGTGACCAGGAGGTAGATCCCATCACAGTACAGCAGGGAACACTGGGGAGGTTTCGTGACCTCCAGATCGACTCGTGCGGCCTCATGGACAGGTAAGGCCATCCCAGGTCACTCTAGCATTCATGATTTCAATTTTTTGATAATAGGTTAAAAACAAACCGCTGAGAGAGTGCACCTCTTTCTAGCGCCTTCTCTCTTCCTGATAGCCAATCCAGCATGGGAAAGTTATAATTAATTGAAAACAAGAAAATGACGATCATTAATTTTATAATTGCTCTTTTCAAATGGTATTTTCTTAGAAGACGCACTGTCATGAATTTTCCTTGTCTATGTCCCCAGGCTACTTAGTTTTTACAGACTACTGTTAATGGTGCCATAATTATTGATGAGTGTAAATACTGATGAGTTTAATACTTTAAAAAATTCTTCCACTGCACAAAACAGATGGAATATTCTAAAGAGATCATGAATCACTGAGGACCAGTAAGTCAAAAGTTGCCTGTGGTCAGCTGGGTTCACCCCGCACTCTCTTCTCTATGTGGAAAATGAAAAGTAACTCTTCCTCTTGGAAAGGTTGAACCTTCTGGGATTTCTAGTCATGTAAACACGAGAAAGAATGGAAAGAACCCAGTTACCTCACACTGAGCATAGTGCCAATTCATTGAAGGAGGTAATGAGTGAACGGGTGAAGGGAGATAAAAGGCACAAACTTCCAGTTATAAGATAAGTAGATCATGGGGATGTAATATGCAGCATAATGACTATAGTTGGTACTGTTTTGCATATTTGAAAGTTGCTAAGAGAGTCGATCTTGAAAATCCTCATCACAGGAAAAAACTGTGAGTATGTGTGGTGATGGATGTTAACTAGACTTATTGTGGTGATCGTGTCACAATATATACAAATACTGAATCATTATGTTGTACACCTGAGACTAATACAGTGTTAGAAGTCAATTATACCTCAATAAAAAAAGAAAAGCTTTGAAACAGCAGCGTGTTGAAATCACCAAGCATTGCAACTTTATTCAAATTGTCTTGTTTGTCGTGCTACCTGACTTTCAGTTTTTCTGGCTAAAAGGGATGGCTTAGCTATAACACATTAATATTTTTTTCGGTGCCTTGTATGTTTGACCTTCCTGCAGTAGGAGTGCCTTACATTGCTGTTGAATAAACGAACATACCCCAGACACCCTCATGTGTCCGTACGTGGCCAACCTCTTCAAAGTTCACGCTCTGTGAAGTGCTTTGTGTGGTAAATCTATTCCAAATTTAACACTAATTGGTATTCCATGTCATGTGCAATAAACTACAAGTTGCATTGCAATTTGGCAGCGTGTTAGAACACCATAAATTCCAGGACGTGAAATATTAACTCATAAAAACTTGATTTCTTTAATGCAGATGTTCATGTGCTTAGTTCACATCCCATTCATTTGCAGGGGGACAAAAAGACTCAAAGAATGCAGCGAAAAACTCTGAATCTCAATTTTCAGATTATGAAATTTATTCTGGCATAGGAACTGGCTTCAATCTGTAAGTCATAACTTCAGCTAGCTTTGGAATCCTGAATCGCGGTATTGGCAGGGGGTTCAGAAATATGTGCTTGGAAGTTGGGTACAATCTTCACCCATGGGAATGGCCATTGGTGCCTTAGGAGAGTCAGGGGTCAGTGGTTGGGTTGACATTTCAGTTGTGAACTTATTGTAGTGTCCGGGGAATTCCCTCACAAAGTACGGCGTAATCACGATATTTCTTGTACATAAGAAATGCATGTTGCCCCTTTGTGCATAAAGGTCTTTTAGCCAAAACAACAAGGACAACAAAGTATGCATGGTGTGTGTGTGTGTGTGTGTGTGTGTGTGTGTGTGTATCTATGTCACCGAAATGGATTTTCCAGATCACACCTAAAAATGATTTTTATTTTATTTTTTATTTTTTAAAGATTTTATTGATTTATTCATGAGAGACACACAGAGAGAGGCAGAGATGCTCATCCTCTGAGCCACCAGGTACCCCTAAAAATTATTTTTAGAAATGTGTACCAACAATGGATGGAGACTTCTGGAATCTGGGATGTTAAGCTACTTTCTCTGCTGAAAGCAGACATTGAGGTTCATGGCAACTCTGTAAATGCGTATGAAAAGAGCTGTCGGCACTTTGGCTAATACAGTCAATAATTATATTTTTTTAATGGTTTTTATGGTTTAACATCTAGAAAGTGTCCTTATTCACCACTACGAAAAAGGTTCATTCTTTCTTAGTGCTTCAGGCCTTACCTACCAGCTCCGTGTTCACTGCATCATGAAATAGATTCCTGTAAGAACAGGACAAACATCCATGCCCGCGCTCTTGCCAGGTGCTCTGTGCTGAGCCTGGCCATCCACCAGCCCACACCCTGCCTGTCAGAGCACGTCATGGTGTGCTCAGGTGAAACTGAGATTTATTATTAGAATGCAGGTGATTTTGTAACTCTCATCCATCAGGCATAGGAGTTAATAATTCATGATGCATAACAGCATTCCGGGCCCAGCAGTATAGCAGGTTATGAAAAGATATTTGAAATTGGATGGGGACATAGGAAGCCTTCCTGAGCCACACAAGGACTCATGCACATGGTGCTCTGTCCTCCCTCCCAAGGCTCCCATGACACAGGGAAAGTGGTAGGTTCTTGGGAATGAGGTTTCGGGGACAAGGTAGCCGTGAGGAGGGATCGTGTCTTACCCCAATTGTGTTTTGGGCATTAGGATTTCATGTCATATAACTCAGTTACACGGTTCTGTACAGGTTTCTTTTAGGGTCACAGAAATGCCATCTTGAACACCTCGAGGTATGGACTGTACTAATGGGGCCACTTTTTCCACCTCTGTGGAATTTAGCCAGCTTTAATCTTCTAGATGTTGAATACAACAACATGCACTCTATGTGTTGTTTTTTAGAGAAGATAAATAGGCCGAAGTGGAAGTTTTAGGGGGTTTTGGAGACATGTGGGAAGGGCACCTAATTTGTGCTGGGATGAGGCAGGGCTGTCAGAGAAGAGAGAGACACCTACTCTGGGGTAGAAGGGGAGTAAGTTAAGTGAATGAGGCTGGACATCCAGCAAAGGTACAGCCACATACCCAAGCCCAAAGTGCAGCCTTAAGTCTGCCTGTTTGAGCATGACTGCTGTAGAAATTAGGGGTCTCAGGAGGAGGAGCAGGGGATGGTGAGAGATGGAGCTGTCTGGCTGGGCAGGAGTTACACCACAGAGGTCTGACTTGAAATCTGGACGTTGATCTAAGGTTCCCTGGGAAATCACTGAGTGCTTCACGCTAGGAAGCCACTTGTGCAGTTAAGCAATACTGCACACAAGAGGCAAGATGATTTGTGTGTGGGCCACAGAGAGTGGATGTGTGACTGGGAGACCAGGTAGGGGATTGCCTACCCATATGAGAAGGGATGATGGCCTGAAGTAGGGAGGAGAAGAATGTGGGTGAGTTACATGGTGTTTGATGGACAGAATCACAAACTGGTGTGCTGCTTGACTGTGAGGTGATGGAGAGGGACATGGCAGGATGACCCTTAGATTCTGGCTTGGACAGCTGGGTAAAGGGTGGTATCACCACTCAATGGGATAGTGATGGAGGAGAAGCATGATTTTTGGAAGGACAGAGTCAAGAAGTTTAGTTATTAGATCTTAAGATATTTTGGGAATCATAGAAGTACAAAATCCTAAAGCTGAGAAGAATTGTAACATGACATCTCCTCAAGCCTCCATCTCAAAGCAAGGATCTCTTTTTCACTCAATGTAGAGAAGAAGATCCTGTTTCTATTCCATCTTTCAGGAATGAGACCCTAGCCCATTCACCAAATGCTTCATAGTATCCTTTGTCCCACCCAGATTTTTACCATAAATCCTCAACTTTCCTGCTCTAAGTCCAGGCACTCTTTACCCACCATGGTCTTGCAAGTACCCAATGGGTTCCCTGAATTGGCTCTATCCTCTCAGCTAAAGTCTATTCTCATAACAATTTTTTAGAGGTCAGGGTGTTAAGCACTGTCCCAATCCTGATTGCTCTCCTCTGTATCAATTCTAGCCAACATCTTGCCTAAATTTGGGAGGGAGCTGGCCGATGCACGATGTGTAGGATTTGTAACCTCCCTTCCCAAAGAAACTGGTATAGACTGAGCTCACCTCATCTGCATGTAATCATAGCCAGCATGTTGGAGTGTGGTTCCCACCAATCCCAGGTCTGTGGCAGTGGAGCAGTATTCAAGTCAGGTTAAGATTCACACTGGTGTGTCTGCACATTCACACACGTGGGGGTGTGCTGCCATTTTTAGTTTTCTTACTGGAAAGCTGGTGCCTCCATGTGCATTCTGGGTCCTGCCAGGAAGGCAGGAGTTTGGGGGTGAGGAAACTGACCTCAAGTGTGTAGAGTCAAGGAAGCTGCCCTAAATGAGCCAAGGACATTGGACAACAGTCACTAAGGGAATGGCTTGGATGCAGACTGACCTGCCCTCTAATCCTTGGAGGTGAAGAGACATCATTCTATTCTTCCAAGAAGCTCACCTTCTAGTTCTTGGCAAATAATCAGGTGTCTTCCACTCAAATGCCAGAAGACACAGCAGGAGAGTGTTTATATGTGTCTGTTGAAAGAAATTGGGCTTATTTCCAGCATTTTTCTCCCAAATATAAAAAGAATGCTGTGCATAGAGTAGAAGTAACCCAAAGTTACCCATTCCTTTGACTCCTTGAAAGAAATAGGCATTGAGATCCAGAGGATAATGAATAGTTACACAGATCCTGCAAATGTATGAGGCTTTCGAGGGACTATATTGAGAGCTTTCGCTATATAAACAAGAGAGGCAATGTGACTTGTCAGGACCCAAGTAACGTACCTTGAAGTTGATGTGGATCTTCTTTTCTACATTAATAACAAAGCTGTGATGAATAATATTTCTTTGAAAGAATATAATACCTTTGTTTTATCCATTCCTCATTTGATGGACATTTAGGTTGTTTCTACTTTGTGACTCTTATGAATAATGCTGATATGAACACTCATGTACAGGTTTTTGTGTGGACCTATGTCTTCAGTTCTCCTGGGCATGTACCTAGGAGCAGAATTGCTAGGTCCGTGGTGACTCTGTGTTTAACTGTTCGAAGAACTTCCAGATTGATTTCCAAAGCACCATTTTATTTCCCAATGATGATGTAGAAGGGTCCACTCCTTGTGAGCATCTGTTACTATGTCTTTTTGATTATAGCCACCCTGGGGGTATGAAGTGGCATGTCATTGTGGTTTTGATTGGTACTTTCCTAATGACTAATAATATTGAGCATGTGTTCATATGTGTATTTGCCATCTTGTTAATCTTCTTTTATAAGTCATCTGTTCACATCTTTGACCCAGTTTTTAATTGGTTGTTCATTGCCCTTATTGTTGAATCTTGAAAGAATTTTACCTATATTGTGGATATCAATCCTGCGTCAGATGTGTGTTTTGCAAAGACCATCTCCTAGTCTGTGGTTTGAATTCTCATTCCCTTAACAGTGTCATAATGGAGAAGTTTTGAATTTTAATGAAGTCCAAATTTCCAGTTTTTTTCTTTCATAGACCATATCGGAACAGTCATCGCCAAGCCCAAGGTCAGCTAGATTTTCTCCTGTGTTATATTCTGGGAGTTTAAGAGTTTGGTATTTTATATTTAGGTCTATGATCTAACTTTAGTTAACTTCCTTTAAAAAGATTTTATTTATTTGAGAGACAGAGAGAGAGAGAGCATGAGCAGAGATGAGAGGTAGAAGCAGGCTCTCCACGAGTGAGCCTGACATAGGGCTCGATCCCAGGACCCCAGGGTCATGACCTAAGCTGAAGGCAGATGCTTAACTGACTACAGTTAAGGTGCCCCTTGAGTTAACTTTTTAAATTCTTTTATTTTTTAATTGAAATACAGTTGACATATTTTATTAGTTTTAGGTGTACAAGATAGTGAGTCAGCCATTACATACATTATAAAGCGCTCACCCTAAAAAGTATAGTTACCATGTGTCACCACACTAACTTATTACAGTACTATTGACTCTATTTTCTATGTTGTATTCTTCATCCTTGTCACTTATTTAATAAATGGAAGTTTGTACCTCTTAATCTCCTCCACATATTTTGTCCTTCTCCTCTCCCCATCATCTGGCAACCACTGGTTTGCTCTCCTATTAGTGATCCTCTTTCTCTTTTGTATTGTTTTTTGCTTATTCATTTTTTTTTTTAGATTCAACATACAACTGAAATCTTATGGTACTTGTCTTTCTCCATCGGACTTATTTCACTTAGTATAATACCTCTTAGATCCATCCATGTTGTATCAAATAACAAAATTTCGTTTTTTTTTTATGCCCGAGTGATGTACCATTGTGTATATATATCACATCTTCCTTATCCATTTATCTATTGATGAGTCCTTAGGTTGCTTCCATGTTTGGGCTATTGTAAATAATGCTTATAATAAACATAGGGGTGCATATATCCTTTTGAATTCATGTTTTGGTTTCCTTGGATAACTGCTCAGAAGTGGAATTACTGGATCATATATTTCTGTTTTCACTGTTTTGAGGAAGTTTCACACTGTTTCCACAGTTGAAGCACCAATTAACATTCCCACCAACAGTGCAAAAGGGTTCCCTTTCACCACATTCTCTCTAATACTAGCTTTTTCTTGTCTTTTTGATACTCATCATTCTGACTGGAGTGAGGTGATATCTCATCATGGTTTTGACCTGTGTTTCCCTGATGATGAGTGATATTGAGCATCTTTTCATGTGTCTGTTGGCCATCCATATGTCTTCTTTAGGAAAACATCTGTTCAGATTCAGTGCTTATTTTTTAATTTGTTCTTTGTTTTGTTTGGGGTTTTTTTTTGGTGTGGAACTGTATCAATTCTTTATATATTTTGTTTATTAAGCTCTTATTGGATATATCATTTGCAAATACCCTCTCTCATTCAAAAGGTTGCCTTTTCGTTTTGTTGATGGTTTCCTTCAAGGTGCAAAAGTTTCTTTGTTTGATGTAGTCCCAATAGTTTATTTTTGCTTTTGTTTCCTTTGCCTGAGGAGACATCTAGGAAAAATATTGCTAAGGCTGACGTGCAAGGGTTTACTGCCTATGTTTGCTTCTAGGAGTTTTATGGTTTCAAGTCTCACATTTAGATCTTTAATCCATTTTGAGTTTATTTTGTGTATGGTGTAAGAAAGTGGTCCAGTTCTATTCTCTTGCATGTGGCTGTCCAGTTTTTCCAATATTTATTGAAGAGACTATCTTTTAACCATTTTATATGCTTACCTCCTTTGCCATACATTAATTGGCCATATAATAATGGATTTATTTCTGTACTTTCATTTCTATTCCATTGATCTCTGTCTCTGTTTTTGTGCCAGTACTATCCTATTTTAATTACTATAGCTCTGTTGTATAGTTTGAAATCTAGACTCCTGCCTCCAGCTTTGTTCTTCTTTCTCAAGATTGTTTTGACCATTCAGAGTTTTTTGTAGTTCCATACAAATTTTAGGATTTTTTTGGGGGGGTTCTAATTCTGTGAAAAGTACTATTGGGATTTTGATAGGTTCTGCATTCAATAGATAGATTGCTTTGGGTAGTATGGACATTGTAACAATATTAATTCTTCCAACCCATGAGCATAGCATGTCTTTCTTTTGGTTTGTGTCATCTCCGGTTTCTCTCATCAATATGTTACAGTTTTCTGGATACAGGTCTTTTGCCTCCTAGACACTTTTCTAGCCTCTGAAATATCAGTTTGCTAACGCTCCATTTGTCAGAGCAGGTCCTAAGACCAAAACAGATTGAAGTAGGCTGTCCCTCTCTGTGAAAGAATCTGCAGGTCTCACTGCAAGGAACATGAAAGCAGGGAGGGAAACAAGTGAAGTAAGTGCCTGTGGCCATTGCTAGCAGTTTGTCTCTGATCATGGATGGAACTGATCTTGCCTTATTTGTGAAAAAGAAACAGATTTTTTTTGGGTACAATGTGATATGTAGAAAATTTATCTGCTGTCAGTACATGACAACTGGTAACATTTAGTGTGTTTCTTTGTCTGTAGTGGGTATTGCATTAGGAACCCCCTTCTTGACAGACCCAACAAGTTTTGTTCATGGTATCATTTTTCTCTTCAAGCCATCAGTACCATCTTTCACTGTTACAGGTTAATGTTAAGATACACACTTTCTCCTGACCGAATGTGGGAAATAGCAGTTGTATCTGTTTTATTGCAGGTGTTTGCCCAGCTACTGTGAACACGGGGGCGAATGTTCCCAGTCCTGGGACACCTTCTCCTGTGACTGCGCACACACTGGCTACACAGGCGCCACTTGCCATTCCTGTAAGCCTCACCCCTCACTGTTTACCTTTCTGTTCTGATTTCTGTGCAGGTGTTTTCCTTTTCATGATTTGGTGTATATGTGTCTGTACCTGTGCAACCATGTGCTAAAAAGCAACCACAAAAACCAGGAAGTATTTTAGAGATGAATTTTTGTCATATTTATTTAGTTATTTAGTTATTTTAGAGAGTGAGGGGAGGGGCAGGGGGAGAGGGAGAGAGAGAATCCCAAGCAGACTCCATACTGGGATCTATCTCATGACCCTGAGATCATGACCTGAGCTGAAATCCGGAGTCAGATGCTCAACCGACTTAGCCACCCAGGTGGCCCTGGCTGGTTTATTTTTCATTCATTTTATTCCCTAGTGATGTTAAGGCAGCTTATGGAAGTATGTAGTATCAAATAGGACAGGAAAAAAAGAAAGGAGCAGGCAAAGAAAAATAAGTATGAGAAATAAGTAGTAAAACAAAAACAACCCCCCCCCCAAAAAAAACCCAAAATACAAAAAAACAATCTAGATGGCATGATAGTGTTACTTTTTCTGTTCATTGAGTTGAACCCAATTTTAGTTCTCAAAGTACAGAGGATGAGTTACTGATTGCTAGTATTTATGAAATCAATTGAGGAGAGTCTTCTGAGGAGCACAGGATGGGAACATTTAGATCCCTTGCAGTCTTATTGGAGGTGGTTAACACACTGGGAGCCTACCACGTGCCTGTGGGATCCTAGTTCTCTCTTGTTCTCTGCATGTTTCAACTCCTTTAATCCTCAAAACTGCCCTAGAAGGTAAGTGTTTTATTTTCCACACTGCACACTGGAGAAAAAGGAGAGGCCAGGTGCCAGCCAGGACTCTTGACCACCTCTCCATCCCATTTCTTCCATCTCGAACACCAGTCTCTTTCCTGAAGAATTACTCTCTCAATTTCACAGCTAACCAAACTTTGTGAACTCCTAATTTCATTACCGACTAGAAGCTTACAATGGAGCCCTGGGATCCTTATTGCTTTCTAATTATTGGCTTTTGTTGTTTATGTTTTTATTCTACTCTTTCCTTTTTTTTGTGTATTGCTGCTGACATTTCTCATTTTTAATTTAAATTAAATTAATTAACATATAGTGTATTATTATAGTTTCAGAGGTAGAGGTCAGTGAGTCATCAGTTGCATATAATACCCAGTGTTCATGACATCAAGTGCTCTCCTTAATGCCCATCCCCCAGTTACCCCATCCCCCCACCCCCTCCTCTCCAGCAATCCTCTGTTTGTTTCCTATGATTAAGAGTCTCTTATGGTTTGTCTCCCCCTCTGAGTTCATCTTGTTTTATTTTTCCCTCCCTTCCCCTATGCTCTTCTGTTTTGTTTCTTCAATTCCACATATGAGTGAGATCATATGATATTTGTCTTTCTTTGGTTGATTTATTTCACTTATCATAATACTCTCTAGTTCCATCAATGTTGTAATTGGCAAGATTTCATTTTTTTAATGGTTGAGTAATATTCCATTGTATATACCACCTCTTTATCCATTCATCTGTTGATGGACATCTGGGCTCTTTCCATGGTTTGGCTATTGTGGACATTAATACCATAAACATTGAGGTGCAAGTGCCCCTCCAGATCACTACATTTGTGTCTTTGGGGTAAATACCCAGTAGTGCAATTGCTGGGTTATAGGGTAGCTCTAGTTTCAACTTTTGAGGAACCTCCCTACTGTTTTCCGGATTTCTGAGTCCCTTCTTTTGTAGCTCATTTCCCCCTCTCTGGGTCTTTAGAGAACCAGCATGACATGAAAATTCACCCAGGCAGAGCATAGATTGTCATGTATCCAACCTATGTGAACTGAACCCCAGGGAAACAGGCATTCATGTTGGGATGAGAAGCCCTGGTCTGCAGCCCATGGGGTTCCACAAAGGAACTAGGAGGCTCTTGAAGACAAAGGGAGGTAACTTAGCCCCCTAAAAATCCCATAAGTTCAACCAGAGCAATTCTACTTGCATCTACCTATTCACTAGTAGGTGTCACGTAGAACTTGTAGAACTACTTCCAAATAAAGACACCTCTTTATTTGGAAGGAGCTAGACATCTGGGAATTCTGCAGCTGAGTATTTGTCCAGAGTTGCAGCCTGGAATGGGGGTGGCCTCTTACAGTGCCTCTCCATCACACCTGGCAAGATAGAGCAGATACCTACTGAATATTAACACAAAGCAGATACCTACTGAATATTAACAACTAAGGGATGATTGCTACAGTGTTATCAGCAACTTTGATTTAAACATCATTCCAAACAACTCTGATTTAAAAATTCACAGGTGTTAATAAAGGCTCTTTAACTTGGGCCTGAATAATTCAGTTTTGGTCTAATAATGATAGTGACTTAATTATGATTCTCTAACTGTATACCCAAGTGAAGGTGAGATATTTCCAAACCCACAGTAAGGGATCAGAGGCCACTAGTGTTTGGTGTAAGTGCACAATTAATGTGTGTGCATTCACATTTAGAATAGGTGTCTTTCTAGTGTTTCTTCCTCTACCCTCGAGGGACCAACCCAAATGTAACCACTGTTATCACTTGGTGTCTGTCCCTCTGGACACTATTCTAGGCAGTTAGGAGCATGTTTATGTATTTGTAGAAATTTAAACATGAGTGGACAAAGTGGCAGCATGTCTGGGAAAGCAATCCATATTGTCCTTGTGGCCATCAGAATAGATGGTCCCAGGTGAGCTATTGACTGGGGCCAATCTAATTTGACACACTTGACACTTGGCCATATTTTATAAAAGAATGTTTTATTTTGCAAAATCCCTGAACACACAAACATTTGATCTTCTTCTGTGAGAAGGGAGAAAAACAATCTCTCTGCTCCACCCCTCCCCTTCTCCAGGATTTTCTTCATTCTTTGAAATAGGCAGAGTTTTAAATTTTTATTTATTTATGATAGTCACACACACAGAGAGAGAGAGAGAGGCAGAGACACAGGCAGAGGGAGAAGCAGGCTCCATGCACCGGGAGCCCGACATGGGACTCAATCCCGGGTCGACAGCATCACACCCTGGGCCAAAGGCAGGTGCTAAACCGCTGCGCCACCCAGGGATCCCAATAGGCAGAGTTTTAAAATGTGGATAACTCAGTGTAGAATAGCATCAATTCTTAGCCCCCACTCTGCACCCTTTGTCCCTACTAGGATCACTCTACTTCATGGCTTTGTGGCCCTGACCCAGCCACTTCCTGGATCTGCGTTCATGGATCCCAGGCCTCATTCTTAGGGTGACTTAGAGGTCCAGTCCACACTATGCCAGAACCAGTACTATACTTCTTTCTTGGCTGCCATTAGCAACTTTTTAGGTTTTCAAAGGGTCTTTCCTGTCAAGGAAATGAGTGATGCACATGGGAGGTATTACTCAGTTGATTAGTCATTTAAACATATTCTGAACATTAATTAAGTCCATCATCTGCAGATGTTAATCACTTGCCTCGTGATAGCAAAACATTTATTTCACATATTAAAAAATTCAACTAAGAATCAGGATACATTGAAATTGCAAAGAGACATTTTATATATATATATATATATATATATATATATATATATATATATATATATATATATTTGACTTTCAGTTTTCTTGAATAATCATTTGCAAAGCATTTAAGGAAATTTATTTTTAAAACACACCTTAAAATTTGAATGAAGAAGAGTTGCTGATTTATAAAACTCACCTGGAAAACAATGCATTGCACGTGTAGATTGTTTTAAGTAAACAGAGGATATAATTACTGAGTACTTTAATACATCAACGTGGTTATTACATAATAACAGATCACTCAGGGAGACAAAGCCAGTGCACTTCAGTTCCTTAGATATTATACGGCAGAGTAGAAGTAGACATGAGTCCAATTATCATGATTTTGGAAAGAATCTTGTTTCTAGACAAAGCAGGGTTCAGATCCACATAGTGATACCTCTTAACATCTTTCACTGCAAGCTTCAGAGTCTTCATGCTGCCTGACTGAAACAGGGGACACTCCCCTAGAGAAAACATCCCCAAGAACAAGAGAGAATGAGTGTCACTGGGGAAAGTTTTCCATCATTAATGACATGCTGGGATTCATACAATTGCAGCCCCTGTCTGAGATCCCTGTCCTTTGCAGCTTTGTACGAGCAGTCCTGTGAAGCCCACAAGCACAGAGGAAACTCCTCAGGGCTCTACTATATTGATTCAGATGGAAGTGGCCCGCTGGGACCTGCTCTTGTGTATTGCAACATGACAGGTATGCTAATAAGCTTTATTGTGACAGTTAAGCTCATGTAATTGGTTGCTATGTGCAAAACCAAGAGGTTTTACCTCATAGAGTCATGTGTATAAGTAATATTTCATTTCCCCCAGAAACCCAGTTGTATGTGGTGGCCAGATACAGGAATGTCGTAAACTGGTTCTGCAGAGGATCAGTGCCTCCACCGTAGCGAATGACAGCTGCCCTAATAGAATTGATGCTGATTCTAATGCTTCTTTTACACCTGTGTCTATGGTGTGTGTCAATAGTCACATTTTCTCCTCATGGCTTTGTGGCCCTGACCCAGCCACTTCCTGGATCTGCGTTCATGGACCCCAGGTCTTATCCTTAGGGTGACTTAGAGGTCCAGTCCACACTATGCCAGAACCTGTACTATACTTCTTTCTTGGCTGCCATTAACAACTTTTTAGGGTTTCAAAGGGTCTTTCCTGTCAAGGAAATGAATGTACTCACATAACATTTCACTGACAGAAAGGAAACAACCTGCCTTCATGAAACTTTCCGTGCTACTCCAGTGGTGTGGACATAACAGGTACTTGGACAACTGCAGAATTTGGCCCTGCAAACTCTGAGACACTGGCCAGAAAAGAGTCAGCTGTCTGTAGTTCTAAGGTAACCATGAGTAGGTTATAATTTTCTTTCTTTGCTCTGACTTCATGTCATCCTGATTGGGATGGAATTTCTACAAGGAAGGAGTTATTTATGGGTGAATTTATGATGATGGTTTGTGACTAGCTGAAAGTCTGAATGCAGGTTTTATATCTACGGCCGTTTCATACATGACACAGAATCTGAGCATTTTGGCAGTGGTTAATCGAATGATTTTATCTGAATTGTCAATTATACCTTCCAGCCCAAAAATTACCCTCAAAGTTTATATAGAAAATGGGAAGGTCCTCCAAGCATTGTACTGGATGCACATGTATGGCTGTTGGGGGTTTTGGGACAAACATTTTATCATAGATACTGACCAAAACATAAATATATTGACTCACCTGTACTGAAAGATGTGTGATAAGTAAAGTTATGTGAGGAAATGGCCCAAGGGATCTTTTTAAATATTCTGGGCACCAGTGGTTATAACAGGCCTTTAACTTTTTCAATTTCTGCCTTGTTTTCCTGGCATTATCATGGCTCAATTGAATGCCAGGAACAAAAAAAAGCTAAATAAAGATGCTGGCATCCCAATAATATTTTCTACTTTTATCAACCACGTGCTTAATTATCACGGAAGTCTAGGACATATTAAAGATTTTCATATATTTTGTCCTATAAGCAAAGTTCCTTATACGTTGAAAAAATTTCAAGATCCATAGAAAAGTGAAAATGATCCCAGCTGGCACATTGAGAGATGAGTAAGGTTTCAATGACTGAAGCTGCTTTCTTGATAATTAACTGTTGGCAGGGTTGGTAAGGCTGAGGTCACGTTTATAAAAAAAAAAAAGACATTTGCTGCCAAGAGGAATAACAGACAGCTAATTGCCTGATTGTCTGCAGTGTATGGTTATAATAAAAGAAAAATATTTTAATCATCACAAGTGGACACGTGGTCTTGGCTTCACCAGGAGGCTTTCGTTCAGCATATTTATAAAGCCCCTTTGGAATGTACCGTTGGTTCAAAGACATTTGTTTTAAGACTAATTTCATGACATAACTGATGTGTTTTGATTGCCTGTCATTGCTGCTACCTTTTCAGAATGAACCCACAACCAGAGGGAAGAGTAGTTATCGTCAAAGTACAAAAAGAAAGTAAGAGCAGATGCTCAGCTGTTTTGGTTAATACAGGAAACACTCTGATGATATATAAGCTAGGATTTTTTTTTTTTTTTTAATCTTTGAGGCAAAAAGGAGCCTCTACATATAGGACGGAAGAGGTGAAATCTCTTGGTTAACCCTCCTGGTCAATTTATATAGAAGATGAAGGTCTTGCAAACTGTCTGCTGAGGATGTGAATCATTCTCCTCCCCCGGGTGACTCAAAGAAATGTCCAGGTAAAGGCACAAAACTGAAGAGCTGAAAAAAGTTTCTAACAACATTGAACACCTATGTCCTCAGAATCTACTCTGTGCTGGGAACAGCCGTAACCGCAGCAGGGAATAGAGTAGAACATTCCCTCCCCTGGTATGGTGTGCATGTCTGCGAGAAGACCCTACCTCGAAGAGCAGCTGATGGAGTTTGTGGCATGTTGAAAGGCAGCAGGTGCTGTGAAGCTGAATACAGGAGGGGACAGGGGCATCGACCATGGAAGCGGGTGGTCACAATTTTAAATAGAGGAATCAGAAAAGCACTCAGTTTGCAAGTTATGTTTGAGCCAACCTGCTCAGAAGAAGCAGTTTGAGAAAACCTGAGCAGGCCTTAAAGCAGAGGGAGTGTGCCACAGGGAGTCTGGTGTGCTGAACAAATAGGGGTGGAAGGACCAGATGGTGCCTTCATCCAAGTCACAAAGCTGGAAAGTCCTGGAAAGTCCAGGTCTCACACTAGTGGGGCAGTTTGGGTCTTTAACCACCATGCTGTGCCAGGAGGGAGCAAGGAGACCAGTTAGCGGGTTGCTCCAGTAGTTGAGCCAAGACGGTGGGGCTGCAGGGCAGGTGGGAGCAGAAGAGAGGAAATCAGAGTCCGAACCAGTGGATGGGATGTGGCTGGAAGAAGACAGGCATCTAGAAAACCTTCCATGTTGGATATAAAGAATCCAAATGGGGATCCCTGGGTGGCGCAGCGGTTTGGCGCCTGCCTTTGGTGCCTTTGGCCCAGGGAGCGATCCTGGAGACCCGGGATTGAATCCCACGTCGGGCTCCCGGTGCATGGAGCCTGCTTCTCCCTCTGCCTATGTATCTGCCTCTCTCTCTCTCTCTGTGACTATCATAAATAAATAAAAATTTTAAAAAAAGCCTGTTTAAAAAAAAAAAAAGAATCCAAACGAATTGGATTCCAAAGAATCCAATCCTTCTTTCTTTGGAAAGAAGGTGCAGATTTTATAAGCAGGGAGGAAGCATGACTGAAACGGGATACTGGCATTCCTGTAGTGAATACATGAAGTTTGGGTTGCCTGCTGTTTGTCTAGTTAGTGAGGACCTGTTTGTTAGTCATAAAATCAAGTGTAATGTGTCATCGAAAAGCCCACTGGGTGGTTACGACATCCTTGGCAATACAAACTTCTAAAAATATATTTGGAGAGTGACTTTACAAATTAATTTAAAAGACCAGCAGGCTCTCATTTGCTTTACTGTCACCAGTGGACACTGTCCAGGATCCCATTGCAACAGAGGGCACCTCGGGGTCCCCACACACTTGTCCATTAATGGGAAGCTCTGCTCTCTCTAGACCCAGATTCTGGGGCAGCATCCCAGGAAAAGCTGTGGTTTTATTAAGCTTCCTAAGAAATTCTAATGTATGCACAGATTTAGAAACCACCCCCACGAAGCCGAGGCTCTTCGGTTTGACTGTGCACAGGCTGCTCTGTCTCTACAATAATTAAAATGGAAAGGGAGCAAAGGGCATCACAGAATGGAGAAATAAAACCAACGCAGATGTAAAATTTTGGTGCCACTGTTCATTTTTCTGTTCTGGCAATTGTCCTGTTTTTCCCATTTGTATGGGTGGCTGTGGGTGAAATTTAATAATCCACGACTACACCCACAAAATCAATAAGAATTGTTTGCATACATTAAGATAATATCTAAGGCATTGATTCTGTGAGTTAAATATATTCTAAACTCTCTAATTTAATTTTGGAAAGTCTTAAGAGCTGTAAAGTGCACATTGTGCACATGTATGTATGTGAGTAGGAATTCATGAAAATTATGGGTAATAATTTAATGATTGATATTGCTGTATGTTTTTATTTTTAGATAGTAGTTGATGTGAAGTATCCAATAACTATGTATGTCTTCGTATTGCTTTGCAAATGACCAAGCATTAAGTACAGATCATTGTATCACAGGATCTTTTGGGTGATTAGGTTTTTTTTTTTAGAGAAGTTTATAGTTGCCTCTCATTAAAGAAAACTTCTGAAGTCAGTATATTCTTACTTGATGTGATGAGATAAATGCCCTAAAGTTCCATGAATTAAGATTGAGATGGAACAGAGCACACACACACACGCACACACACACAGCAGAATGAGGAGCAAGACTTAAAAATACTATAGAGAGGATTTCCAAATAATGTTAAATACCAAGTGTTTTTACGAAACACAAAGCCATAAGAAAAGCAATGTGCTAAAGACAGAGAAATGCAGAGGCCATCCAAAGACAACAAATATTTCCAGCAGCTACACTGCAAAGTATTTAATCAAAAGTTTAAAAAAATCCAGAGTGATCCTGGGGAACTACAGACAGGAATGAACCAGAATTACATCTAAATGGTCCTTACTGATCAGGGTCACATGAGGTGCCTTCTAACAAACCTTGTTATTGACAGCGGAAGAACTAAGATCTTGGTCTTCTTCCCCAAGCCTAGAAATATCTCTGGTGTGAAGTTCTCCTTCTCCATGATGCTACAATGACTGTGGACAATGAAGTATTCTTTAACTGCTATAAACAAATTCTAACACTTGGAGAAACATACAAAAAGAAATTCTAAACCAATGGCTAAGATTATAGCCTTAGCTTTCAAAAATCTAGGGCCAGGATATACTCTGCATAAAGTTTAGTACTTTTAGTATAGAAACAACCAAAACAAAACAAAAAAGTAAGCTATTTTTGAATGGACTCTTTGTGCCATTTGTTGGCAGATCGATCCATTTCTAAGCAGAAGTGGAACATAATTTCTTTAGTGGTGGAATGAGAGATGTGAACTCCATGGCTCTACCCACTGGGAGAGGAGGGCTGTGTGTGCCCACCTGAAACACTGTGCAGTTGTCCTTTTCTATGTTTATAGTTGTTCGGCTCCAGAAACTGGTTCCCAGACTTGGCACCATGGGAACAATTGTTGCGAGGAGGAGATGGGATTGAGTCAGAGCAGTGGCTCCACATCAGGTTCAAACGAATCAACAGGGGGCTTGATGAACAAGCTGAGGACTGGGTCTGTTGTGCACCTGCCCGCTTCCCACTCAGATTCTGATTCATTGACTCAGTATGTCAATAACTCAGCACTTCTTACTCATTGTGACCACATACTCAGTCACGGCTATGCAAACCAAGCCACTGTGTTCCTAAAACAGCCCTCTTCCTGTGATAGAAATTGCAGCTGGCCTCCAACGAGCATCATGGTCTAACAGAAGACAGCACAGTTGCATTACGTACAGCTCACATTAATTAAAAAAAAAAAAAACCACTCTATGGAATAGGCAACAGTAAAGCCATCCTGGTATGCTTTTTATGTTTGTATATTCCTATAGATTTTCTGTTTCTTTCACTTCTGTCTTCCTACAGCAGTTCCTGTCTCAGCACAACCAAATAGCTCCCTTTCTGGTCGACCATTCAATGCATGCATTCATTCACTCAACTCCCCCACTTGACCGCTATGCTGTGGGCTTCCAAGTGCCACATGGCCTTTGAGTAAGAAGACGGAATGAACTTCTCTCATAGACTTTCAGGCTAGTGAGGGAGAGAGATGTAATTCAGCTAATTAAACATATTGTGAATATTGTAAGTTTGCATTTGCTATTTTAAATACAAGCATACCTCATTTTATTGCACTTTGCTTTATTGCACTTGGCAGATACTGTTTTTTGTTTTGTTTTGTTTTGTTTTTTTTAATTGAAGGTTTGTGGTAACCCTGGGTGGAGAAAGTCTATCAACACCATTTCCCAACAGCATCTGCTCGCTTCATGTCTCTGTGTCACATTTTGGTGGTTCTCACTACATTTCTAACTTTTTGTTATGATTATATTTGTTATGGTGATCTGTGATCAGTGATCTTTGATGTTGCTATTGTGATTGTTTTCAGGCACTATGAGCTATGTGCATCTAAGATCGTGAACTTCACTGATAGATGTTGTGTGTGTTCTGACCACTTTACCAAGTAGCCATTTCCTCATCTCTGTTCCTTTCTGTCCTTGGGCTCCCTAGTCCTAAGACACAACACTATTGAAATTAGGCCAATGAATTACAACACAGTAGTCTCTATGTGTTCAACTGAATGGAAGTGCTGCATGCCTCTCACTTTCAATCAAAAGCTAGAAATGATTAAAGTTTAGTGAGGAAGGCATTTGGAAAGCTGAGGCCTCTTGTGCTAAATGGTTCGACAAGTTGTGAATGCAAAGGGAAAGTTCTTGAAGGACACTGACAGTCCTGCTCCAGTGAATACATGAATAGTAATAACATCCTTATTGCTGACATAGAGGAATTTTAGTGGTCTAGATAGAAGATCAAACCAGCCACAACATTCCCTTCAGCCAGAGCCTCACCAAGAGCAAGGTACTGACTCTCTTCAATCCCGTGAAGACTGAGAGAGGGGAAGAAGCTGGTCTGAAGCCAGTAGAAACTGGTTCATGAGGTCTAAGGAAGGAAGCCGTATCCATGGCATGAAGGTACCAGGCGATGCAGCAAGTGCTGGTGTAGGAGCTGCAGCAAGTGATCCAGAAGATCTAGCTGAGATCATTAATGAAGGCAGCTACGCTGACCAACCGATTGCTAGTGTGGGTGAAAGAGCCTGTCATGGGAAGAAGATGTCATCTAGGACTTGTGTGGTTAGAGAGGAGAAGTCAGTGCCTGTTCAGAGCTTTCGAGGACAATCTGATTGTGTTGTGGGGGCTAATGCAGTTGGGCACTTTTAACTTGTAGCAGGTGCTTATTGATCATTTCTCAAATCCTAGGGCCCTTAGGAATTCTGGTAAATCTACTCTGCGTGTGCTCTATAAATGGAACAGCAGAGCCTAGAGGATAGCACATCTGTTTACACCATGGTTTACTGAATGTTTAAAGCCCACTGTTGAAACCCACTAAGAAAGAAAAAGATTCTTTTCATATTATCTTCACTTACTGACTATATACCTGATTGTATAAGAGTTCTGATGTAGTTGGGCAGTGAGATTTATGCTGTTTTCCTGCCTGCTAATGTAGCATCCATTCTGCAGCCCATGGATCAAGGAGTCATTTCAACTTGCAAGGCTTCTTTTCTAAGAAATACATTTCTTAAGGTTATATAGCTGTAATAGATAGTGAGTCCTTTGATGGATCTGGGCAATGTCACTTGAAAACCTTCTGGGAAGGATTCACCATCTTAGATGCCATGAAGAACACTCATGATTCATGGAGAGAGATCAAACTATCAACATTATTAGGTTTTGGAAGAAATTTATTCCAATTTTCATGGATGACTTAGAGGGATTCAAGATTTCAGAAGAAGAAGTCACTGCAGAGGTGGTGGAAACAGCAAGAGAACCAGAATTAGAAGTGGAGCCTGAAGATGGGATGGAACGACTGCAATCTCAGGATGCGACTTGAACAGAAGAAGAGTCACTGCTGCTGAATGAGCAAAGACAGTGGTTTCTTGAGTTGGGATCCATGGGGGTGTGGATGGTTGAAATAACAAAGAATTTAGAATATTACATCAACTTAGTTGATAGTTTGAAAGAAGCTCTACTGTGGGTAAGATACTATCAAATAGCATTACATGCTACAGAAAAATCATTCATGAAAGGAAGAGTCAATCAATGGAGCAAACTTCAGTGTTGCCTTATTTTAAGAAGTGGACACAGCCACCTTGGCCTTCAGCAACCACCACCCTGATCAGTCAGCAGCCATCAACATCAAGGCAAGACCTTTCACTAACAAAGAAGATTACAACTTACTGGGAGCTCAGATGACAGTTAGCATTTTTTTTAGCAGTAAAGTATTTTTAATTAAGGTATGTACATTTCTTCAGACATAATGCTATTATGCAACTGCACACTTAATAGACTTCAGTATGGGGGGATCCCTGGGTGGCTCAGCGGTTTAGCGCCTGCCTTTGGCCCAGGGCACGATCCTGGAGTCCCGGGATGGAGTCCCACGTCAGTCTCCCGGTGCATGGAGCCTGCTTCTCCCTCTGCCTGTGTCTCTGCCTCTCTCTCTCTCTCTCTCTCTCTCTCTCTCTGTGTGTGTCTTTCATGAATAAATAAATAAAATCTTTAAAAAAATAGATTTCAGTATGGTGGAAACATAACTTTTATAGGGATGGAAACCCAAAAATTCATCTGACTCACTGTCTTGCAGTATGTGCTTTATTGTGGTGGTCTGGAACTGGACCTGTGATTTCTCTGAGGTATGCCTGAATATATGAACACTTGTTGGAAATTTGGTTTAAAAAATAGGAAAGAAAGAAAAAAGAGTCTTTGAGTGTGGGGTTGGAGAGTTTCTTTCATGAGTACATGCACAGCTGCTGCAGTATTTATTTTTCTTTGCTTGGGAAGAGCTGTGATTTCATTGTTCACTTCTTTGCTCTTGAAAACTGAGGTTGGCAGTAAGCATGGCATCATTGGACGTCATGTGTGGCAAGTTTTGTTTGAAAATAGTATCTCTTACAGGAAATTATATAATGTTGAAATGTCAGATTTGAGAGAGAGAGAGAGAGAAGAGCTGCTCTTTGATGATTGCCATACACCATAACCCTGTGTCACTTTTATATTGGCTTTTGCCTGGAAAGAATCCTTTCTGCTCCCACTGAGGGGTCATCATTCTGGCTGATTTCCTGCAGCTTTCCTGTAGCCCCCAAAATAGGCATGCCCAGCATGCGTGGTGACGCAAAGCTTCTAGAGCAGGTCCCGTCACTGCTCTCAAAGGGGAGAAAACACCCGTGTTTCAGAAAAGTTCATTTTCCTGCTCTCATCAGCCACACAGCACATCCCTGCCTGTGTGGATGAACCAGGCACATAGTCTTGACGAACAATAAAAATATAAAACTCAGATTGCAACGTGGCCAGTCTCATGCTTGGTTAACTGCCTTGGCATTTGAAGATGGCCAGAACAATAGTTTTCTTTTTTTTAAAAGATTTTATTTATTTATTCATGAGACACACACACACACACACACAGAGAGAGAGAGAGAGAGAGGCAGAGGCAGAGACACAGGCAGAGAGAGCAGCAGGCTCCATGCAGGGAGCCCGACGTGGGACTCGATCCTGTGTCTCCAGGATCACACCCTGGGCTGAAGGTGGCGCTAAACTGCTGAGCCACCCGGGCTGCCCAATAGTTTTCAATCTTGATGTTCCCTGGTTCACTTTCCCCCTTTACCAACTATGGATTTGAAGGCTCAGAGAGTTTTTTTTTACTTTTCCAAGAACACAAATTATAACCCATATTCTCTCATTGACCATGACATTGTTCTCTGTCCATATCTAATTTTCTAAGCATATACACGGTTTTCACTCTGAGGGAATTATTTTGCTATCTTGCTGTGTGGTGGGCTGCAATGCAAGGGGAGATACTAATGACATTTCACGGTAATTGAGCTCTTGGGAGGTGCCAGGCTCAGGGCCAACCACATGTATCTGTTGCCTCAAGAGACTATAAGTCGTGTTCAGTAAGTGTCCTTACATGTTAAATAGCAGATGCCTGCACTAATGACTGAGCAGACACTTAAAACTGCATTTAGTGTGACCTATTAAGTGAAAAGATCATCCTCTGAAATCCCAAGAGAAGGAGGCCGTGAAGCAGCTACACCCTCTTGGGGAGTATCTAGTTATGTCTTAGAGCATTTGTTTGTGTGGCAAATATTGAAGTAAATCATGAAAAGCTCATGGCATCAGAACTGTGGCAAGAACGACAGCCCTTCTAAGGGCCCCAGTGCAAATATTGATGAGAAGGGACCCAAAGGTGTGAGGCTGAGAAGGTCGCACCTCTGGGCCTCCTCTAAGCAGGACCTGGAGGCTGCCTGCTTAGAGGAGTCATCCCTCCCCTTGGTGAAACACAGACATCAAGTCATCGTTGGCTCTGGCAGACAGACAACATGGCAGGGCCAGTGCCTCCAAGATCCCGGGCAGGGGCAGATAAGAGCCACCCATTGTCTTCCTTGGGGCAGCCACTGGACATTCACGGCAGCCACTTGGCTATCACCAGCCCCGTGTGCACACATGATCTAGTTCTATCGCCCCCCTGGAGTGTTTTCATTTGAAATACAGGAGAACTCTCAGGTGCATGAGGCACTCCAGGAAGATCATGGACCTCAGCGGTCTTGAAGAACTTGACCTACTCAGAAAGCCCAGTGGCTCCCACTGGGTTGCTCAGAAATGTGTGGTGAATTTATATGGTTTCCTGAAGTTGGCCACGTGAGTTTTGCTAGGCTTTCCTTTTCTGTGTAGCAGGACGATTGGGCTGAATAGCAGATGGCAGCCACCCGCTGTAGGGTTTCTCTCTGGATAGTAACACAGTGGAGTTCTGAGAAGGCTTGGGGTTGTCCCTCTCAGAGGCACAGTGTGGTGGTCACATCATCTTCGTGGCACCAGGGATGCCTGCTATTGTTTCCATCACCCTGCCCACGTGTGCCCCTGGGAGTGTACCTCCTCCACCAGTTCCTCACCTGCAGGCGGGATGTGATGGGTCCAATCATCTGGCATGCTGCCTTCCTCCTCTTCTATGAACCTGAGCACTCCTTTCCCATTGGAAGAGATGCAGGCAGCTGGCTTCATTTCCAAAGAGGTGGTGTTTGGACCCAACTGGGACTTCATTTTAAAAGACATCTGTGAGGAAAGGGATTTTTGCCTTCCCTTCCCACGAGATCAATTTCCAGCTCATGAGTGACAGACCCACCAAGTAGATGGGCATCAAGTTTTTTGTGAAGAAGCCTTTTTTTCTTCTTTTCTCTCAGGGAGATGAAAATGAGCATAGCAGAAATGCTTTGGATTCACGTTTACTTGAATGTGTAAAATACAGATCTGTTTCTTTTTCTATTCAACCACCTGTTTTCCCCTAAAAGACTCCTTGCTATGGTTCAGAGGTGTGTTCTACAGTGTAGGAAGTGTTGCAAATTGCAAAGTGGATATTATTTGGCAAAATGAAGAAAAGCTAGGGATGTCATATGATATGGTGAATCAGTGTTATTTTTTTACATCCTGCCTACCCAACCAAACCATCAAATTAATTTGATTTGCCTAAGCGAATGGCAGGCCAGGCGCCACTCACAGCCTCCCTACTTGTGTACAAATGAAAGGCTCCACTGAGCTGGATGAACATGATATGATGTGGTCTAATTCAACAGTTCAAAAATCCTGTTTAAAATTTTCCCTCATTACAATTAATTTCCTCAGATCTCATTTGTGCTTCAAACTACAGCAAAAAACCGTAGAGTATTTTTCCATCGTGCTGGTCACTTACATTCTGTGGTCCTTCTCCTCATGCTTGAGAGCTAAGGTTACTTTGCATCTCAAAGGTGCCTTCCCAGTTACACTTCAGAAAATCTATGAACATTATACATCGTGGAACATCAGGGAAACATAATGTGCCCTTGTTGGGGTCCTGGAAATAGTATTTCTAGAAAGGGCAATTTAAATTTCTCTCTTTTTTTTTTTTTTTCAAAAGGCAGCTTTGAGATTCTACTCATGTTTTTCCTTCTCTCCACTTGAAAAGGATTTCTCTTATTACATTTTAACCATGCAAGACCATGAATCCATCATAGTGACCACTAGCGTATATGAGCCACTCAGGCACATCATTTTTCTTTGTGCCATAAAGCGTGAAAATAAATGACACCCCAGCATTGTAATTGATGAACTCCCCAGCTGAGCACATGGCTTCTCCATGGCTCCTCTTACCCCGTTTCATCTGATGGAAGAAACCCTGACCATGAATGTGAGTAGGTAATTGCAAAAAATAACACCAGGTCCTTTTAAGTAATTTTCCAGGAAAATGTTGAAATATAAAATGTCTGGTGAAAACATGATTAAAGGGGGGAAAAAACCTGTGGGATTCAAGTTGCTATAGGAACACTCATAGCCCCTTCAATGAGCAGAGAGAGGGGATGATGTATTAAAGCCTTTTTTCCTAACTGACCATACTGCTGCCTTAGTCATGCTGACTTGAAGTCTGTTTCTGTTCCTGCTAGATATTGCATATTTGGCGATGTTTTTCATAGGCTTTGAGCCAGAGTTCTTCCTATGGCCCTTGGGGTTCTCTTCCTTGGATCTCTGGATGTAGTTGATGCATTTGGAGTCTGTGGGCACCAGTGTGACTATTAAATTTTTCCCCCAGGGCAAACCAGGTCAGGGGCCAGTAGTGACTCCTTAGAAGGTTCCTAGTAGCATTATTTTGATTTTTTTAACCTTGCTTATATATTAGGCGTTAAAAATAATAAGGATGAACCTCACACGACTGTTTCCAGCCCGTAGAATTTGGAAATATGTAGAATGATCATGTATATACCAGATGCATGTTAATGAAGAAGTTATGTGACTTGATGAGTTAGGACAACTTGAAGCCAGCCTTTTAGCCACTGACCCATGGGCCTTTTATGCTGTGGGAGGAGCTATATTTGGTGGAAGGTAAAAGAAGTCAAGATGTTTCTCTTCTGTTTTAAACATTGTGGAATAGCTTATTCATTGTTTTTAAATTTCTTTTAAAAATATAGGTAATCACCATAACAGAAATATGTCAGAATTTGCCAGCAGATATTGGTGTAGCTATGGTTACTGCCAGGAATAGTTATACTAGCTACTCCAAGGCTCTGGATTATATAGTGCTGGCCACTGAATGAGTTGCTGACAGATCAGTCAGCTTTTGTCAAAAATATTTATTTCCTATAATTTTGCATGATCACACGAGCTGTTTATTCATCCAATGTGTCTTGTACATATTTCTTTGACTACCGGAGAAAAAGATGTTCGATCAGATGAGGAATATGCTTATTTTATATATATATATATATATATATATATATATATATATATATATACACACACACACACACATATATAAACACAATAAAAATTTAGCTTTCTTTTTATGGTAATGGAAAGAAATAAATTAAGGTATGAAAAGTTTAATTTATAACTTTGAGTATTTTTTAAAGATTTTTTAAAATTTATTTATTCATCATAAACATGAGAGAGAGAGAGAGAGGCAGAGACACAGGCAAAGGGAGAAGCAGGCTCCATGCAGGGAACCCGACATGGGACTTGATCTGGGGACTCCAGGATCGTGCCCTGGGCCAAAGGCAGGCGCCAAACCACTGAGCCACCCAGGGATCCCCAAACTTTGAGTATTTTAACACAGAATTTTAAGAATTGGTCCCCTGACAATGTTGACTACATCCAGGGTAAAACAAATTTAAATAGAGTCCTTACCATTAATAGTTTAACAACGTCACTTATGTTGATCCCAATGTCAAAGAGATCTGATAGCTACAAATGTAAAAACGTCAATTCAGATGAAAGAGGCTTTCCACTTCCACATTCATTTTTAATTACTCCAACCTAGTCACAATCTCTTTCTCCCTCCCAACCCCATTTCTGCCCAGAAGACACCACCTGGACCTCAGTGCAGCACAATGGCTCCCACTTGGCCAGGATCAAAAGCTCGAATGGAGAAGGCCCCCGCCCTGTGTTTTTCAAGTACACAGCCAGCATGGAGCAGCTCCAAGCCATAATTGACCGTGCGGACCACTGCCAACAGGAGCTGGCCTTCCACTGCAAGAGGTCAAGGCTTTCTACTCGCCACGGTGAGTAATCGGAGTAATCAGCCATTGTGGGCTGCCGTGCCCACAGGTGTCAGGTGCCTGTCACGGATGCATGAGGACTTGTGGCCCTAATGCCCATGTCACGATCTGGAAGTCACAGAGGTGCCTTTCCTTGGAGCAAAGAGCAAGGTCAATATGTGTTGACTTCAATACCTGAGGTCTCTTCCCAGACTCAAGTGGGCAACTGATCCATTAAAGCCTCATTAGGAGGCCCTTGGAATGCTCAGTGCTCATCCACCGTGAAGGGCAGGAACACTTCGATTCTGTTTGACCTCAGAAAGGATGGCTGACATCACACATAGCTTAGTTATCTGGAGGTGATTATTGTGTGATATTCTTTTTCATAGACTGAATGTCATTAGTGCCTTGGGTAACCATCCATTATAGACCAATGTTGCTATCGTGCCGCTCCTTTCACACAACATACCTGCTAATGGCTCATTTCCCTTATCTGTTCTATTCTTGAGAATTCTATTTTTGGTTTTGTATTTTTTTCCCCTTGAAATGTCTCATTTTTGTCAGAATGTGCTGCCCCACAGCCCTTGTGAGACTCCTTAGTTTTCAGGAGGCTGATGGGTCATCTGGGGAGTGGAGTGAGCAGAGGGCAGTAGTCAGGGTCCCCTGAGTTCAGGTTCTGAGCCTGTTGCTTGGCGGCCCTGGGACTCTGGACACCATTTCATCCCTCAGAGTCCTCAGCACTCAGATGCTAACCTCGCAGGACTTAATTGCACAACTTCTTGCATGTAGCAAATGCTACTTATTTGCATCTCTCCAATGTATTGAATTTATAGTTAGCGCTGGAGGGTTTAGTGTTTACTGTGAGTTGATTCCTGCTAAATAGATGACTGAGCTAATCTGGTAGGTTCCCAGAGGAAGGGGAAAGCAACCTCCAGGGGAGGAACAATGCAGGTTGGGCTGTCTGACCAGGGAAAGGAGGCAAAGGCAGAGCAGTGCTGATGCCAGCTGCTAGCAGAGTCAGAAAGCAAAATGCCCCAGTGAATCCGGGAGCACACTGGTGCATGCTGGCATATGGCCTGTCCCATGATCTGTTCTACAGCCTGGACACTAGTGGGTCAGTAAAGAATTCCCACACGGGGGACCGGTGTCTACCTAATTGATTTGCAGGTGATTTGTTAACTGTCCTCCTTTCTGGTTTATATATATATAAAGCAGCAACAGTAGCAACAAAACCAAGTCCTTAACTGGGGTTAGGGTAAAGATGGAACAAGAAAAGTCTCTTAAACTCGTTAAATACCCACTAAAAAAACAAAATGGGGGACTTCATTGTCTATATACACTTGAGGCAGCTGCCTTTCTTATATGCTGCTCCCGGAAAATTCGTAGCACAAACCTAATTCAGACAGATTCTGGAAGCTCTTAATTAGGGTACCGGTGAGATAGGCCTGACATAGCATAGCCTAAGCCACCTTAAACTATGGCACTAATCCTTAGGGCATCATCGATAGGCACAAATAGGCGTGCGCAGGTGATGCAGGGCAAGGGTGGCACCCACCAGCCCCCCAACCCCCCAGAGCCTCCTGCAGAATGTTGCCGTGTGGAACCTGCAGCATGTGGAGCAGGGAGCAGACAAGTGTCATGGAGTGGCCTGTGGAATGGGAATGTCAGTCGAAATCCACTTTTTTCCCCAGGAATTTCCTTCTGGGTTCAAATTCTCAGATGTTATCAGGAACCCGGGGTTAATCGTGAGAGGAGGCCTGCCTCAGTGTCACCGGCCCCGTGTCTGTCTCATGGTGTCCTAGGCAGGCTGCTGGGGAGCAGCTGGGCCTCCACCCTCATTAGGGTCCCACAGCGGTTTGGCCTCTGTGCTTAGGTGGTTTCAGGAGGTGTGATTATGGGTGGGAAATAGGGAGCCTGAGGATGGTACGTGTTGACTCCAGGGGAGTGTTTAGTCTCTGTACTGTGAACGCCAGGGTCCCTGAGGACTGCCCTTGTGGTGGCCGGAGCGAGGGACAGCCACCCCGGAGCTGAGGCAGTGGAGGCCCAGGAGGCCTGTGCCTTTTCCGTTCAGCCTCTTATTCTCTTAATCATTTCCTTATGCAAATTCTCTAGATTTCGCAAAGAAATCCTGAATGGAGCCAAGTGCACTCTGTACCTTTAACAACACCTGACAGTGCTTTCTCCGTAGAGAAAATGAAAAATTCGGATGTAAACAAACAATTGTGCCTCTGCGAGCAATGATTTCCTTGGCTCCT
This sequence comes from Canis lupus familiaris, assembly GCF_011100685.1. Lineage (NCBI taxonomy): Eukaryota > Metazoa > Chordata > Mammalia > Carnivora > Canidae > Canis > Canis lupus. Next base: position 95,290,933 of record NC_049222.1, on the reverse strand, counting down.
CCATCTATGAAAAGAATGAGTGTTGAATAATCATGTTTTTAAAATGGTGTTTTGAAAAATATCTGTTAAGTTGAAAAGATCTTCCACCCCCTAGAGATAAGTTTTCAACACACTGGGGAAAAAAAAAAAGATTGCAGACATCTATTTCTTTGGCGCACATCTCCCCCAGCGGGCCTGCGGTGGGCAGTAATGAACTCGGCCCGGGCGTTCACAGGCGATGGTTCGGCAGAAGGTGAAGGCTCATCGCACAGGGAGCCGTAATGAGCCGTGGCTGTTGTAAGTTAGGGGGAAGGTGGGATGTGTTCCAGATCCCCAGTGGGGACAACCTGAGGGCTTGAGAGAGAGAGAGCATGCTCAAATGGACAGGCACCTTTGCAAGGCCGCCTGATGGATGTCAGTCCCATTGCTGCTCCTGCTCTGACTCTCTGTTGATGAGGTACCGTTTCCCTCCACCCTCCTGAGGGCCCTTCTCCTTCATCATCCTCATGCAGGGGGCCTGCCCTTATGCTCTCGGGCCTCAGGGGACGCAGCCCGGCAGAGAGCAGGTGGCCCCCAGTTCATTGTGGGTTGTCCTGAGGAGGGGGTGGCGCTGACGCTCTGAGCTGTGTTGGCCTCAGTTGTCCTGAGCCTAGGACCCGCCTCAGGCATGAAGCCAGGTCTGTGGCTTCCAAATATAAAGCCGACCCTTCAGTACAAGAAAAAGTGCATGTCTCTATGAGACTTTTAAGATGTGACAGGAAGTACCAGTGTTTTCAGCTAATAAATAAGAAATCCACGTTTTGCATAATCACATTACATTCTTTCAATGGCATTTGAGGATCTGGAACAGATTTTTAGATTCCTTATTCCTTTATTCCTGTATAAATTACTCTGGTTTTTTCTTTCTTTCTTTCTTTCTTTCTTTCTTTCTTTCTTTCTTTCTTTCTTTCTTTCTCTTGTTTTTCTTTTTTGACCATTCTTCTTTGAATGTTATGTCCAAATAAAGTATGTAATCGGAGTCCTCGAAAGAAATATGTAAATATCATGCCTGAATGAGTTAGGGACTACTTGCTCATTTTCTAATAAAAGTAAAACATATGGTGAGAGCATAAGTCTTGATATGGAAATATTTTTTAAGCAGTTGGAAGTCCTCATAGAAATGATCCTGTTGTGGAGTTAACATCTGCTCACGTCTAAAAAAAGTCTCTGTGTTTTCAATAGAGGGGAGTAAAGAACTATACTGGGGAGGCAGGCAGTGGGGGGCAAAGTAGGTGTCACCTTTCTCATACTTGTCTTTCAGATGGAACCCCAGTGAGCTGGTGGGTTGGAAGAACCAATGAAACACACACTTACTGGGGAGGTTCTCTGCCTGATGCTCAAAAATGTGCTTGTGGATTACAGGGGAACTGCCTTGATTCTCAATATCACTGCAACTGTGATGCTGACCGGAATGAATGGTGATTTCCATTAATTTCCCTGTGCAAACTGTAATTGTGTATTGCTTTAAACTATGTCACTTAGGCAGACATTGGCCAAGTCAGTTCTATAAAGAGAACAGATTAAAGTATTCCCTAGCAAGATCAAGGTATAAGCTTTGATGTGTACGATGTAATTAATCTGAAGCCTAACGTGTTAAGGTAGCTATTTCCGTTTACCTGTGAATAACTAATCATGTCCGTTTTATTTTTTTCCTAATAAGACAAAATAGGAATACCAGGTCAATGTTTCCCATTCACTGAAAGTACAGTATCAGACTTCCTAAAGTTAGTTTAACCCAAACAATCAGGTGACTGCCCCCCTGGAAGGGGGAAGAGGTGGAAGAGGACAAATCTTCCAGCTAGCGCTCTGGGTAGCAAGAAATAACTCCCTGAAAACTCGTGTCTACAGACCCAACCTCACACAGATTTGGAATTCAAATTCAAATCCACAAGTTAGCGTGGCCACAGGTTGGCAGCATTGATGGCTCATCACAGAATTTCATGACATTCGTACTGGAGGTCTGCCCTCCCCAAGGATTCCCGCAGATTAAGGGCCACCAGACGTTGGCTCATAATCAGCGCCACGCAGCCCCCCGGAGGGACAGACATGGGAGGCAGAAGAAACCACAGAGTATATGGATGCCTGAAAATGCCAGATCACGGCTACATTAAGAACATAAGATAAAATAAATAGGTGAGCTGCTTGAAAAATAAGCCCTGGAATTGAAACACGAGAAAGCAATCAGATACTATTGACAAAGGAGTTCGTGGTTTGCAATAGAACCACATGAATGTTTAGAAATGAAAATACTATCATTGAAATGTAAGACTTGTCGGATCAGATATTAGACACAAGTGATCAGAAAATTGGTGAAATGGAAAATGCGTGTAAATAAGTGGCACGGACACACGATGGCAGAAAGGAAAGCAGGGACGTGGAAGGTTGGTGTGGAAAAGGCTGAACAGGTGTCTGAGATGACCTTCAAAGAAGAGATTGGGGATAATTCAGGGCGATAATCAAATAGGTCAGACATGTCCAGGTTTGAGAAAATACTAGGATACCGAACAAAATATATAAAAGTAAACCCTTCTGTAGACACATCATGCTGAAACCAAAGAAAATTAAAGAGAATGGTAAAGAGAGCAGAGGTGACCGGAAGACTCCAGAGTGAGGACATGTAGATGGCCGAACCCCTCTGTGGCACCAGCGTGGCCCGAGGGCTTGGGAACTCCCCTCACTGTGCAGAGTGTAGTAACCCTCCGATTCCAAGTGTGTCCCCAAGCTGAGATACAGTGAACACCCAGACAGACAGACAAACAGACACGGAACAAATACACCACCAGTGGATTCCACAAGATGAAGTTTCAAGAACAATTTTCAGAATGAAAGTAAGTGATCTTGCAGGTTGAGTCTCAGATACAAGAAGAAATATTGAGGAAAGAAATGTGTAAACTCAGAAATTAACAAAAAAAAATAAGAGGCAAATACTAGACACTAGTCACATATCATGGCATGTATGGAATTGAAACAGGAGGAGGCAATCCGATCCTACCAACAAAATGATTGGGATTGACAGAGTAACTAAAGCAGTCTTCAGAAATAAAAATATAATTGAACCTTAAAACTTGTTTCATAGATATTTATTAAATTGCTTATAGTGCATATATTAAAATTTTAAGCGAAACCACTGAAGAGTAGAAACAATGCAATATTCAAATCAATAGAGGGAAGAAAGAAAAAATGGAATTTTAAAAACTTTGTTAATTCAAAAGAAGGTAGGAAATGAAATTTAAGAAAGTAGAGGAAACAATGAGCAACAAAATAACATAAAACTGTATGACTAATCACAATAAAGATGACAAAAATAGTCATTTAAATCCAGAGAGATCATTTTGTATTAAAAATAAGTATATCTCGTTTGTACACCTAGAAGTGTTGAAAGCATAAATGCTAAAAACGACTTACTGAGCAAATATGCATGGGAGTAACAAATTTTATTTTATTTATTTTTTTAAAGACTTTATTTATTCATGAGACAGAGACAGAGAGAGGCAGAGACACAGGCAGAGGGAGAAGCAGGGTCCATGCAGGGAGCCCAATGTGGGACGCCGTCCCTGGACCCCAGGATCACAACCTGAGCCAAAGGCAGACGCTCAACCACTGAGCCACCCAGGCATCCCTGGAAGTAACAAATTTTAAAGCCATTTTTGGGGGCAACGATTTTATTTATTTGACAGGGAGAGAACACATGTGCACATGAGTCGGGGGTGGGGAGGGAGAGGCCGACTCCCCGCTGAGCAGGGAGCCCAGTGATGGGGTTCAATCCCAGAACCCTGGGATCGTGACCTGAGCCAAAGTCAGACGCTTCACTGACTGAGCCAGGCAGGTGCCCCAAAATATTAAAGTCTTAATATGGGCAACGATTACTACCACTATGTCATGATGCTTTTTAATTTCACCAAAAAACCATAATAATTCTAAACCTGTATGTTTCTAATAAAAATGACTCAAAATGTGTATAGAAAATAATCAGCTGAACTGAAATAAGGAGTATACAAATCAACCATTATAAGAAGAGGTTAAACATACATCTGTTAGCAATTGGTAGATCATGCGGACAAAAATTATCAAGGGTGCAGAATATTTTTAAGTGAAATAACAACCTGATTAGGTAGGCACCTAAAATTATAGAATAGATAATTTTCTCAAGCACACATTTTGCAAACTGATTTTCCTAATATTCAATAAAGCAAAGCTCCTCAAGCTTTACAGTAGTTGTTACCATATGGACAATTTCTCTGATTACAGTGCCGTTAGGTTAGAAATGAATAGTAGAGGGACAAAAAATGTAGGAGGCAATACAAAGCCATAAGTTTAGAAACCAGGAAATGAGGATGACATTACTCATAGAAAATATGGTTGTCTCCCAGGAAAACCCAAGAGAACATACAGAAATATTATTGAAATTAGTGAGAATTTAGTAGGGCTACTTATTGAATCTTAGAATAACTGGATTCCTATGAAGAGCGTGTTACTGTAAGAAAATATTATGAAAACCACTTGCAAAATCAACACCAAGAGTATAGTACCTTAGAATAACAAACATATGCAAAACTTTTATGGAAAAGACATCAGAAAGCTTTATCATGAGATTATAAGAAGACGTATCTAAATGGAGACTGCTGGGAGTCGGAAAAATAAGTATTTTCTTGATTCCGTTTAATTCCAACGCCAAACATTCATTTAGCGCTTGGGACAGTGACAAGCTGGTAAGATGTACGTGGAAAAGCAATGATAAATAACAGTTCTGAAGGTGGAAACAAGGAGAGGAGCCTGGGCTTCCTGGACTTAGAGTGTCACGGGGCTGCAGGAGTTAAACAGAAGGGGTTGGTTTGCCAAAGCAGTGAGCAAATCCAACAGCAAAACCCAAGAGAGAGCCTGGGAGCTTGCAAAATCTAGAACTCCAGGTGCTGGGCCCTAGGTGGTCCTCAGTCTCTCTTTCTCCCCAACAATTATGAAATGTGAAAGCTGACCTGGTATTTGTCCCCTGTAGCTTTTCCCACAACTCAAAGTCGTGATAGCTCTGTTATCAAAAAACATCCCCTGCGACACAACCAGTGGTAAGAGACCTCTCTAGGGCCTTCACAGCCGAAAACCAGAAGGAAGTGGCTTTGGAAGTCCTCTCACTGAACGTTTGAAACCTACTGTGAGGAATCATCATGCCTAGATAAGCAGCTCTCCCAACTTTTGGGAAAAAAAAGAAAGAGAGAGAGAGAGAGAAGAAAAAAAATATAAACTGAAATTGAATGAAATGAGGCAATTTCGAATGAGTCTGGTGACCATGGCAATGAATAACATCCTGCATAAAGCGTGAACATTTGGAAAATGACCCGTGCTGATAAAGAATTTTAAAATCTGAGTTGTTTAAAATTTCCTCAGATTCAGGAAGTTACTTTATAAACACCAGAATGAAAAAAGAACTTATTATAATATCTGCCTTAATACACACAATTACCCATTATGATGTTCCCTAGGTTTTTGTTTTTTTTTTCTCACAAGGCTCTGTGCTTTGTCATTGCTAAAAACAATTAAAGTGTAGCTTTTCACTACATTATAAATGTAGCTTTTAAATGGTTCTTTAAATTCAGGGATACTCAGTGAATACATTTTTCCTCTGGGATGTTCTACCAAAATAATGACGACAGGAATTAAAACGCTTATTTGTAACATTTACTGATACTTAACACAAGGAATTAATTTGATGTGTTCCCCACATTTATCACAAATGTCTTTTTAGACTGACTACCTTCTAGCTTGTGACCACCCCTTCCCAACAAAGCCAGGTGTGAGGTGTTTTGGACAACCTGCCTTTGTGTCCATCCAAAGAAATCACAGAGCCTTACCCAGATAAAGCCATGTGGTTTTATTTAGTCTGATTTTTGGAAGCGAACTGATTTTTTGTAAAAAATTGTTTCTGAACTTTAAGGATATTTAGTTCACATTTTTCATATCTTCCCAATATGCACTGGTGGTCACTTTGTCACATTTTTTAAGCAAAATAAAAATGTTAATACTTTTAAACTTCCTACCTCAAAAGAATATTTTTGATGCCTGAACAGAATTGGAATGATTCACTATTAAGTTATGCAGATTTTTTTTTGAGGCAAAGCCATTAGGCTGAACTATTCAAAACTGCTGATTGTTTTGACTTGCAAAAGTGTCAGTTTTAAATGCTTCCATCTGTATATATAAGAGTGAATGGTGGCTTTGTAATTGTTAGAAATTAAAGCTTCTTAGGTTCTACACAGATACAGGGCATCAGAATGATACATTAGACAAACTATTATTTGTTCCTAAATCCAAAGTGCATATGTAATTGAAGTATATAATAAAAATAGGAACAACTTACAAGGGGTAGAAGAATCTTCTTTCTTTGCCTAGACTGGTGGTTGGTGTACAGCCTGCTTACTACCCAGGACCTTTGGCTCCTATTCTAGTTTTTGTTGTATTGGAACCATAGACATTAACGCTGTCCTAAATATTCACTTACATGACTTTATTATATTACAAATTCTATTTTTGTTATTATTTATAATCTCCACTAGATTTCTTGGGGACATTGATGGTGGGTTTTATGTCCACGTCCCCAACACGCAGGGCCTGGCAAGTAGAAGCTGCACAATAAATGTTGGTTGAATGAATGGATGGTCATGGACAAAGCATTTCCCATGCATTATCTCACTTATTAATTTTAAGAGTGCATTGTATCATACTTTTAATTTGGTTTTGAATCAGAATTTTCTTTTGTCTTGTATTTTGTTTTTAAACCAATGGCATCAATTAAGTAAGGAAATGCCTAGTAACCACCATAGGAATTTTGGAAAATTTAGTAAAAAAAAAAAAAAAAAAAAAAAAAAAAAAATCTGGGAATTGAAAACTTGTATCTTGTCAGTCAGTTCTTGTTGTTGTTATTTTTTAAAGATTTTATTTATTCATGAGAGACACAGAGAGAGATAGGGAGAGGCAGAGACACAGGCAGAGGGAGAAGCAGGCTCCACGCAGGGAGCCCGATGTGGGATTTGATCCTGGGACTCTAGGATCACGCCCTAGGCGGGAGGCAGGTGTAAACCGCTGAGCCACCCAGGGATCCCTGTTGTATTTTTAATGAAGCCAGAGATCTTGCATCATATGTAAGTTCTGAATTTAAATTTTACATGGTGGCTAGATTGGAAAGAGCAGTGAACTGCTTCATTGCAGTGAAAATGTCATCTTACGCCCACACTGATATATAGGATTTTGGACCTGCCCTCTTTCTTCTCTGTGGTCACATAGATGGACAAGGATCTCTGATCCTCAGATGATCTTATTAAATATGTTACTATGTAAGAGTTCAGATGAGCTGTTTGATTTTCCTACTGTTATGTATGTACGCATTTAGTTTAATACCTCTTGAACTGCAGTAAGAGACTATTACTTATCTGGATGTCATTCCAAATAATGTTAAAGTGGTTGCATTTGTTTTGTAGGACCAGCGACACAGTAGTCCTTTCCCATAAGGAGCACCTGCCAGTCACTCAGGTTGCAATGAGAGACACAGGCCAACCACATTCAGAAGCGGCTTATGCACTGGGGCCTCTGCTCTGCCAGGGAGACAGTAAGTAGTGGCCAAGAGGAACTGTCTTGACCCCTTGAAAATCCATGTCAATGTGTTAGGAGAAATTTCACTGCCTGAGTTCATAAAAACACTGTCTATCCTAATAATCTATATTTCATTAGGCATATGTTCACTTATAGAAGTGTATGTTGGCATTGTACTTGAGAAAAAAAAAATGAGAAAAATTCTATTACCTTTTGAGTATGTGTCCTTTACATAGTATTTAAATCAGACTATTGCTGTGAATGCTCATGGAATGATCTGAAATATTGTACCACCTGGTCAGCAAACATCTAATATTAGCCTACTAAGTATAAGTATTGGCTGGGTGCTGAGATGCCTAAAAGTGGTAAGATAATGAGAAATAAGGTGACCAAACCAATCCAGTGGACCTGTTCATACCTTGTGGCTGTTCTGCAAACCTCAGTGGTCTTCACTCTGCTTATCCCTCCAATTGCATCTGGATTTCTTTTGTATCCCACCCTCTTGCAGACTAACTGAAATGAAACAGATCAGTTCTACCTTTAATTTACCTCTTTCTAACTCCCTTTCTGATCCATCACTCCCAAGAAACAGTTCTTTCTAGCTCATCGATGAGACCTCGATATTACTAAAGCCAAATTTTATTCTCAGGTGTCCTCTGAGTTGACCTGTCAGCCACTTTGGTCTCCTTTCTTGATTTTACTCTTTGATTCACGTCTTTACTTGGCTACCAGCTTACCACATAATTCTGGGTTTTCCTTCTTTTTCTTACCCCTTGCCAGTGGCATCATGTTGGGGTGGCCCAAACTTGAATTCTTAGCCCTCCTTCTCTCTGCTCTCCAGTGGTGAGCTATTCCCAACAGGCTTGTGGCTTTAAATACCACATTGATGTCAATGATTCCACCACCTCAAGCCCAGTCTCCCTGAACTCCCAACTCCAGCCTCCAGCTGGTTATTCTGTATCTCTGCTTGTCTTTCAGCAGGCATTTCAAAATCAGTTTATCAAAAATAAGGGGAAAAAATGTTTCTACCACAGCCCTCCCCAACTCAGAGCATGGCAACTCCATTCTTCCTTTTGCTTAGACTGAGAACATGACAGTCATTTGTAACTTCTTTCCTCTTTTCACACACATATAATTCATCCACAAATCCTATTGCTTCTAACTTCAAAAACAAACCCAGAATCCACCTCCATGACCACTAGCACCTGAATTGTTGCTGTGGCTTAACTGGCCTGCCTGCTGCTGCCTCTGCCCATTAAGCTGATACTTCACGTAACAGCCAGAGGGATAAGTCATGTCATGTCAGTCCTCTGCCCCAAACTCTGCAGGGGCACTGGTATCAGAGGAGAGGCCAAAGTGCAATATCCACCGAGGCTACGGTGGCCATGCTGCCCTCTGAGCCCATAGAGCAGCAACCTACAGGAGATCCTGCCATGTGAAGAAACCCTGGCATTCCTGAACCTTGCTATTGAGAAAAAGTAAGAGTTTCCTACTTCAGATAACAAAAATATTGAGATGTGGATAGTCAAAATGTAAAGAACATATTAACATGCCTTGACTGAGGATAGTATGAGGTGTTGATTTTTCCCCCTCATGACATTAAACTGTAGACCACGGCTCTGTTTCTGGATAAGATGAAGTGAGCATGCCCTCCTCATCTTTCCTACTGAGTCCACTTATAAAACCTGGATGGAATGCCTGAAGGGGTTATGTCAGGACTCTGGAAAGCAAATAGTAGTGAGGAAGAAAAATGAGAATACACCATTTACTTTATCCTCCAGTATCTGTTGGCCAACCGAGATGTGGGCACTGGATCACAGACAGAGAGGTTCCAGGAGAAGCCCTCTAGCCCTGGCTGAGAGAGAGAGAACAGAGAAATACTAACCTTCAGTGAATGCAGGATCCCATTTCCTTCTCTTTTTTATGTTTTCTGAGCCCCAGGCCCCAGGCAGACCCATGGCAATAGCAGCAGAAGCTGTCCTGGGAGCTCAAAAGAGCCAAAACCTCGGAAGGGGCCTTTGGCTCTAAATAGGGCAGCAGTGACTCAGAGATGGTGGAAAGACTCCTCCTAGTTTTGTTTTCTTTTTCCAGTTACCCATTGCTTGACAATGGACTTGGTATAGTTGCCCAAGTGCATAGGAGAGCACAAGAGAACAGTCTAAATAGAGCCTGTTTTCTGGTTCTGTGATTAAAAAGGGAGACCAGGGGACCAGGGAAGGCAACTGTTCAGGAAAGCATGCTATATGTTGCTTATGAAGTCCTGGGGTCACCTCAGAGCAACATGTGCATGGAATCTGATCCTAATTGTAGACCCAAGACGTTGAGAATGGAGCCAGGAGGCTACCACCAAGTCTGGCCACTGGGTGGTGCATGAGTGAGGCCAGTCTGAGTAGTACTGCAAAGACTTTGAAAACTGGACTGCAGGTTGCAATGCATGGCAGGATCCTAACCAGGCCAACTGCCTGAAAAATAAAAAAAAATAAAAATAAATAAAAATCTAAATAAATAAAAAACAAAAAATAAAATTTGTGTGTGTGTATATATATATATATATATATATATATATAAAATCAACATTGCTCCACAAAATTTAAAATAAAGCCCAGAGTTTATTAATATAATATTTAATATATCTAGGAAATAATCAAAAATTAGTGCAAAGAACTTAGAAAAATCTAAGCTGGCTGAGGAAAATATAATCAACAGATACTAATACAAATATCACACAGAGGTTAGAATCAACCGATAAAGAGTTTAAAACAGTGATTACATAAGAACTCTAACAAGTAATCATAAACACTTTGGTAGCAAATAGAAAAAGAACATTTCACCAAAGAAATAGGATATATAAAGAGCTAAATGAAAACTTTAGAACTGAAAAATACAGGACCAAAATAAAAGATGCCTTGGGTGGGCCAAATAGCAGATCTGAGATGAGACAGTCAATGGCCTTAAAGATAGGAATGACTCAATCTGATCAAAAGAAAAAAAAAATCTAAAAATGAACAAGGCCTCAGGGAACCGGAATCAACAACAAAAGATCTAACATTCATGTTATTGAACATCCAGAAGTAGACAGAATAGTGTGGTGCTGAAAAAAAGTATTTGAAAAAAATAATGGCTGAAAAATGTCCAAGTTTGGCAAAAGACAGACTTGAGATGTTGAATGAACTTGAAACAGGATAAACTCAAAGAAATTCATATCCAGACACATCATAATCAAACTGAAAACAAAGACAATGAGAGATGTTTTGAAATCAGCCAGAGAGAAGAATGGTGCATCATCTCCAGGTGAATACCTACTCAAATGGCAGTGACTTTCTCATTAGAAATATGGAAGTCAGAAGGAAGTGGCAAAACATTTCTCACGCGTTAAAAGTAAAGAATTGTCAGTCCAGAATTCTACATTCAACAAAAAATCTCCTTCAGGGATGAAAGTAAAAATAAATAAATTCTCAGATGAAGGAAAGCTAAAAGCATTCATTACCAGAAGACACTCTAAAAGGCTTTCTAAAGGAAGATTCAGACAGCAGGGAAATGATATCAGAAGGAAGTTTGGGACATCGGTGATAGCAAATCAGCTTTAGAAATGGTAAATATTGGGGTACATGTAATAGACTATTCTCCTTTGAGTTATTTTAAATATATCTGTGGGTTGAAAGGAAAAAATACAACAGAATTTCATAGGGTTTTTAATTTGTATAAATGTAATACATTTGGCGACAATAAATAAAGGGGACTGGGTAAAATGCCAGAATTATTAGTGAGATTTTGACATATAAGACGAAGTGGTTAAAATGTAGATCCTGCGCAGATGTGAAAAGGTAGGTATATATAGTCATTCCTAAAAATAACTGATCAAGGAACTACTATAGACAAATAAAAATAGAATACTAATGAATGTTTAAATAACCCAAAAGAAGATAGAGAAGGAGAAACAGAAGAACAAAAAGAATTAACAAACAAGAAAAAATAATAAAATGATAGAACTAAATTCAACTTGTCAACATTTGTATTCAATGATTGGTCTAAACACACCAATTAAAGGACAGATTGTTATGACTCAACTATGTACCGTGTACAAGAAACTCACTTCAAATATAATGATATCATAAGTTTAAAAAGAGGTGCAGGAAAAGATACACTACACAAACACTAATTAAAAGAAAGCTGGAGTTTCTGTATTAAACTCTTTGCTTGAAAGCATAGAAAATGAATAGATAAAAAGGTGATTAGGAAGACATGAGGATCTTAAATGTGTTTGCTAATAACTGAGTTTCAAAATACATAAAGCAACAACTAACAGAATGGAAAGGGAAAGTAGATAACTTCATAAGTAGAGAATCCTCTTCTCTCATTAACCTTTGGAAATAATAGAGGGAAAACAAGCAAAGTCTGTACAGAAAACTTGAATGTCACCACCAGTCAACAGAATCTAATTGACATTTACTGAACATCCTACCAACAGCAAAATACACATTCTATTTAAATGCACATGGATACACCATATTCTGTGTCATAAAGCAAACTTTAGCACATATCAAATAAATCATACAAAATACATTCTCTAAAAGAGTGAAAATATCAGTGAGGGTGACAAAACATGAGAGACACCTAACTCTGGGAAATGAACAAGGGGTAGTGGAAGGGGAGGTGGGTGGGGGGTTGGGGTGACTGGGTGATGGGCACTGAGGGGGGCACTTGGTGAGATGAGCACTAGGTGTTATGCTATATGTTGGAAAATTGAACTCCAATAAAAAATAAAATACTTAAAAGGGTACATTTTATTGTATGTAAATCTGTAGTATCTAAAAACTACTCTAATAAAATAGATTTTCAAAAATTAAAAAAAAAAACCAAAATACATTTTCTGACATAAATGAATCAAACTAGAAACAAATAACAAAGAGAGTGAGAAAGTTTCCAAATACTTAGAAATTAAACACCAAACTGTTAAATAATAAGAGTCAAGGAGGTCTCAACAGACATTATAAAATATATTGACCAACATATCGAAAATGGTGGGAGACAGTTATGGCCATGCTTAGAGGGGTATTAATAGCATTAAGTGCTTGTATTCTGAAAGAAAAATATCTCAATGCACAATCTCTTTCAGAAGAGGAAATTCTTCCCAACATTTTATGAGGGCCAACATTGTCCTGATCCCCAAACTAGACAAAGAAAATGCAAAAAAAAAAAAAAAAAAAAAAAAGAAAAGAGAGAACTATGGACAATATCATCATGGACATATATGCAAAAATCCTCAACAACAACAACAACAAAAACTCATTAGCAAAATATTTTAAAAAATATTTAAAAGAATAATACAACATGACCAACTGGGGTTTATCCCAGGATGCAAGGCTGATTCAGTGTAGTAGACCCTGGAACAGTGCAGGTCCACTTATGGGCAGATTTTTTTTTTCAATAAATACAGCACAGGCCCATAAATGCATTTTCTCTTCCCTGTGACTTTCTTAATAACACTTTGTTTTCATCAGCTCACTTTACTAAAAGAATACGGTGTATAATACATATGACATACAAAGTGTGTGTTAATCAAGTGTTAATGTTATCAGTAAGGCTTTCAGTCAACAGTAGGCTATTAGTAGTTAAGGTTTTGGAGGGTTAGACGTGACACATGGGTTTTCAACTGTGCAAAGGTCTGCCTCTAACCCCTTTGTTGTTCAAGTGTTGACTATATTTGAAATCAGTCAATGTCATTGATCGTATTAACAGTTTAAAGAAGAAAAATCACACCAGATGTTTTTTCTGCATCAGTTGATATGAACATGATCATTTGAATTATCATAACTATATTATGAATTAACAGGATAATAAATTTAGATCAGATAGCATTCACAATAAAATTCTTAGCAAACTATGAATAAAAGGGAACTTCTTCATCCTAACAAAGGGTGCCTATATACAGAAGAGCTAGCATCATAATTCTTGATGAAAAACTGAATTCTTTCCCCCTAAGACTGGGAACAAGATAAAGATATTCAATCTTGCTACTTCTGTTATACAACTTCAATCATGCTAGAAGTCCTAGCCAGTAATGTAAGGAAGGAAATAAGTGCATCCAGTTTGGAAAGCAAGAAAGAAAACTATTCACAAATACAGGTGTGATAGGCACAAATATTTATAAGCAGCTCTGTTTGTAAATGACCAAATCTGGAAATGACATTGACATTCTCAGATGTGGATGAAGAAATGTCGGCCCCATCCATATGATGGAATACTACAGAGCAGCAATAACTTGTGACAACCTGAATGAATCTCAGAGGCTTTACCTTGAGTGAAAGAAGCCAATCTCAAAAGGTTACATCCTGCATGGCTCCATTTATATGACACCTGGAAAAGGCACAGCTATAGATCATGGTTGGCAGGGCCTGGGGCAGAAGGGCGATGTGACTATAAGGGAATTGCAAGAGGGAGTTTTGGGGGAGATAGAATTGTCCTTTATCCTGATTTTGGTGACAGTTATACAAATCCATGCATGTATTACAATTCATGTAACCATACATCCCCCCAAAGTCAATTTTATTCTACAACAATCATTAAATAATATTGTTTTCTAAAAAACACAGGGCATGTCCAATGATTATCTCTCCACTCAGTTGCAGCCTTGTCCAGAATCTTAATCCTTCAAAGAGTCAGTATCTGAATATTCACATTGTGGCTGTATGTTTGGAAGAACCCCCAAATGAAGGCTTGCCATGAATGCACTTAATAGTTTAAAAAAATGCTAGAAATACAAAATACAATTGTTACTCCGTTTCATAGTTATTGTCACTGTCTTTTTTTTTTTTTCCTTTTTGGAAACAGATTCATTTTGGAATTCCGCTTCTTTCAATACCGAGACTTCATACCTTCATTTCCCTACGTTCCGTGGAGAGCTCAGTGCTGATGTGTCTTTCTTTTTTAAGACGACAGCTCCTTCTGGGGTGTTTGTTGAGAACCTGGGGATTACAGACTTCATCAGGCTAGAGCTGCAGGGTGAGTCGCCCCCTGCACAAAGCCAGCAGGTGTTCAGTGCTTAACAAGAACCCTTTTGGGAACCAAACTCTCAAAGTGCTGCCATGCTTTCTTTGTCACTTGTGTTTCTCTAGTAAATACTAAAGTTCTTTTTTTAAACATTTATTTATTTGATATAGAAAGAGAGCATGCAGGATAAGAGGGAGGAGGAAGGGGCAGAGGAAGAGGGAAAGAAAGAGTCTTAAGCAGACTTCGGCACTGAGCATGGACCCTGATGCGGGGCTTGATCTCATGACCCTGAGGTCACAAGGTGAGCCCATACCAAGAGTGGAACGCCTAACCGGCTGCACCACCCAGGCACCCCTAAAGTTCTATTATTTTGAATCATTATTTAAATAAAGAGTAAAACAGTGATTCATGAAACACAGCAGTCTGCCCAATTTTGTGCTGTGCTAACTCTGTGTGCAGTCGGGACACTCTAAACCAAACTGGTCCAATAACTTGCTCACTAAATTGCAGAATCATTTCATTTAATTGCCTAGTCCCATTGCTTGTGCACGTATGAAAGGCTCAATTCCTTACTTCAAAATTTCATGGATGTCTTTTAAAATAAAGTATACGAAGATTTAAACCACCTTTAAATAAAATCTCACATATACACGAAACCAGATCACATGTCGGTTTTCTTCCCTTAGGGAATGATCTCTACTGCTTAGAGTTGAGCAAGATGAAGAGTAAGCTGTGAGGAGGAATATGTTAAAATGGCTATGTTTTTCTTCCTCCAGGCTACAGATTTATTTTGCCCTCCCAGCCAGCTCAGAGTGACATTCGTCTGCATCGATGTCACGGTGGACTTTACTAAGGAGCCTGTCACTTCCCTCCTGCCTACCAAGGCTGACTTTCCTCCCCTGTGCACGAACCGAGCTACTCTCCTATCTGTACTTGCAGCTCCTGCAGAAGTGACCTTCTCCTTTGATGTGGGGAATGGACGTTGTGAGGTCACAGTGCGGTCTCCCACTCCCTTTAACGACGATCGGTGGCACCACGTGAGGGCAGAGAGGAACGTGAAGGAAGCATCGCTTCAAGTGGATCAGCTGCCCACCAGGACCCAGCCCGCGCCCGCTGACGGGCACTCCCGCCTGCAGCTCAACAGCCAGCTCTTCGTGGGTGAGTGCGCGTGGTTTCCCGCTGAGCTGCGCGGCTGGCGACGGGCCCAGAGCAGATGCTGGTGACAGGTGTGTGCTGCCTCGGTCCGCACCGTGTACCGCAGGCTCCCTCAACCCTTGGCCTCCCTTGCCAGAGATGGTTGGGAATACGGTTTCCATAGAATATTGCTGCTGATTCTTGTTTCTGTAGATTTCCCAGTTCACAGACCAGGTCATGGAGGTTCAGAGAGATCAAGTGACTTAGTCTAGAAACTCAAATAGAAGAGAAATCCGATTCCTGATGGGCTGATTCCCAGGCTTGCACTCAATAGCATCGATGACCTGCGTTTGTTTTAATTACTTCTTATCAATACCACTTATAAAGCAATTAGCAATTTTCACCTAGTTCTCCCGCTTCACCTCTCAGTGAAGTTGGAGAACCTGCCACGTAACTGTGACAGATTTCTCCAGTGTCCCCTCAAACACAGACCCTAGGAGATGCGTGTGGCTGTGCCCCTCGGGACCAGTGCCAGCCGCACCTGCTCAGTGCCTCCCTCCTCTGTGGTTCAGTCCTTGCAAAAGCTGGGTTCAGAATCCAGCTGGCTCTTTATTCTCACTGCCTGTTCTTTAAAGATTAAAGCTCTGGGTAGTGGAAGCCTTCCTTTCCATTTACTTGCTTCTTTTTTTAAAAAAAAAATAATTTTGTCTTTTTCTCAAAAAGAAAGATAAGTTTTGCTACATTACTTTTCAGACAACTCTATTCTAATTTGGAAACCAAGCAGATCAATGAAGGAGCTCTTAGGTGGTCATTTCTCATGTATTTTCAGGTAAATAAAGATGCAGTCCAATTAAAACCTGAAATAAATCACAGATTAGCATGCAGTCTGCTTTTGTAGGGGGTACCTACAGCATCTGGTGGCTAGTGCTATGCAGGGAGTGTGTGTGTGTGTTATAACCCATGGCACCATAAAACTCTGCTTCAAGCACAGTTCTTATGAGTAGGCTTCACATTAAGTCTTGAAACTGTAAATCAGATTAAACAATTTTATTTTTTGCTTTGTAATCCTGAGGATTAATTAATGGAATTTCTAGGAACACAGTTTTCATGAACATCTACCTAGAATTAATATCTTCACTGAAATGGTATTTCCAGAGTCTGGGAAGCTAGAGGAAAGTTCTGATCTAGGGTACATACCCCAGGCCCACTGAGTCAGAATCTCTGGGAATGAACCTCAACTCTGTTTTCAGCAGACCCTTACACTCCCAGATTTGAGAATAGGCTGGTGTGAGACAGGATAGAAATACAGAGAGCTTACCCAGTGCTCAGTTACTATTGCCCTATGTGACCTCAGAGCGGGCAGGCTGGAGCGAGGCTGGCCTGAGGACCTAGGTTTTCATATCATCCCTCTCCCTGCTCTTTCTTTGCCAACTTCTCAATTCCTTTCCTCAGTGGTGTTATGGGAAGCATGTCTAAGAAAGGCTAGTATTACATATACAATTTGTTATATATATATAACAAATGTGTAACAAAATATATATAACACATACATATAGAAACTATAATGAATATTATATATTAAATATATAATATATATACATTTGTATATTATGTGGTATATATTATATTGCAAAGATTTTCAACTATGTAACTTTACTGTGTGCATCACAGTTTATATACTTTAAAAAGGTGAGATGGTCTTTCTTGCATGTGAAGCAATCGATGTAAAAACATAGGAGTCTTTCTAAATATAACTTAAAGAAGTATTTTCAGAATAAATGTTTACCAAGGTCAACTTCAAAAGTGGCTTTGTGAATGGTTTACTCACTATTGTCCACTGATGCTTTCTGTGATAGCAGCCTATGTTTTCAAACTTGTATTTGTTCATAAAACTTTAAACGGGTCACTTTTTTGACATCGGTGTGGCCTCAGTTGGACTTTGGGGTTGAAGACTCCCAGGAGCACATTTGTGATTGCAGTGTTTCCCTTGTAGGCGGGACGGCCACCAGACAGAGAGGCTTCCTGGGGTGCATTCGGTCACTGAGGTTGAATGGGCTGGCCCTGGATCTGGAAGAAAGGGCCACGATGACGCCAGGTGTGGAGCCGGGGTGCCCAGGACACTGCAGCAGCTACGAACACCTGTGTCGCAATGGAGGGAGATGTAGAGAGAGGCCCAGGGGTGTGGCTTGCGACTGTGCCTTCTCTGCATATGAGGGGCCCTTCTGCGAGAGCGGTGAGTGTGTCCTCCATGAGCAGGATGGAGAGAGGAAGGCACATCATTTTGCGGGGTGCCTTGTGTTTTTGGTGTTTGACCCCGTAAAGAAAGGCTAAGGCGGTTCTCTGTGATTAGCTAGAGTTGTTTCTGTCCCAAATTTGACCATTTATCTTGGAAAGAGGTATGATTCTCTTCTTGAGAAGCTCTTGACTACTTATGTTGGAGCTGGTATCATCGAAGCAACATTGGGAAGAACTATAACTCGAAGCATACGTTTACACTTGGCATTGAATGCTGTGTAAATCTGAGATGAAGCATTTTGCGGGCAATAATAAAATATTGTTAGTCCTATGTTATAGGAATATGCATGGGGATAAGTTATCTTTTTAATCCATGCTTTATTATTTCTTTAATCTGAAATATTTTTAAATTGTAAACAACCTAGAAAAACATGACATCATTGTTTTCTCTCTTGAGATATTTAAGGGTTGGAGATATTGTATAAATACACATAGAGAAGAGCCTTGCATTGACATAGCGCTAATATGACAAAAATGAGTGTCATTCCAGAGATTTCTGCGTATTTTGGAACTGGCTCGTCAGTTATCTACAACTTTCAAGAACATTCTAATTACACCTTCAATAAGAACTCCAGCTCCTTTGCAGCTCTATTTCATGAGGATCTGACACTGGCCGGCGAAATAGCCACACTGAGCTTCCGGACTACAGGGACGCCCAGCTTACTCCTCTACGTGAGCTCCTTCTATGAGGAGTACCTGTCTGTTATCCTTGCCCCCAATGGTGAGTGTTGGGACCCTGAAAACAAAGATACTGAATTAGAAAATCAAGACCATAATGAGATGGGCCCTTTAGGTGTTAAACTACAAAAAGGAAACACAATTTCAAGGCTTGCCATTCTCGTTCTCTTAGGAGTGGTTTATTTTTCATGATAACCTCAAGTGTTTATCACTAAAGTTAACATTTCAGTGATTACATTTAAGATACATTTCTCCCATGAAAGTTTGATCATTTTATGTATTTGATGTGCAGCTATGCTTCTTGCTATTCTGGGAGGTCTTTCCTTCTGTACATGAATAAATTAGTTTTGCAATTCACTTTGAAACAAGATATCTCATTTTGTCCATGGAAAATATTTCCTCCTTCTTCTCAGTAAAGAAGTATATTAAACTGTATAAACTCCAACATTCATAAGCATCAGTTGACTATAATTGTTCTTTACCCATCAGTGGTTGAGAAGTCATTCATGTCATATGTACATACAAAGACAAGTGGGATGAAAGGCACACATCCCATGGCCACCAGGGGTTTTCCAGGACTGTTCCAGATGGAAAACCAAGACCGAGTTATAACCCTGCTTCGCAGAGAGGAAGGGCAGAAACTTAACCTCTGGAAGATCTATCACAGGCAGTATGGGAGTGATGGGATAGGGGGCACATTTGTGAAGGACACCAGGAGATTTAGATATTGTAGCAAATCATTTGTCTGTCCTCTGTCTCTTGATTATGGCAGAAACATTAGGAAAAAAAAATTCTGGTTGTGTGAAAAAAATTCATTATGCAAATGTCAGCAATACATTAAAATGCATTAAAATAAGTCACATTAAAAGAAGTGATGCTTATAGAAACCGAATGTTAATGCAATATTGCTTGAGGTTTTACCATTTAATACTATGAATACCACATGAATAATTAACTTCGAGCCTAGCTCAGAGTTCTCATATGCTTCACTTAGACTCTTTCCTTGAGTTCAGGAAAATGGAAGAGCTTGGAAAAAAACGATTTGGTCTTGACTTTTTAAAGAGCATAATTGGGGATCCCTGGGTGGCGCAGCGGTTTGGCGCCTGCCTTTGGCCCAGGGCGCGATCCTGGAGACCCGGGATCGAATCCCACGTCAGGCTCCCGGTGCATGGAGCCTGCTTCTCCCTCTGCCTGTGTCTCTGCCTCATTCTCTCTCTCTCTCTGTGACTGTCACAAATAAATAAAAATTAAAAAAAAAATAAATAAATAAAAAAAATAAAATAAAATAAAGAGCATAATTGGATTCTGCATTCGGCCCCGGAATAGCACACGAATGAATGGTCACCCTTCCAGGGAAAGGGACTAACTGGTGTCCTTAAGCAAATGCTCAACAAATTCAAATTATATTAAATAAACAAAAAACAAAATGTGCTTTACAACCTGCATTGACCGTTTTTTTATAAAATTCCACCTTAGTTAAAAAAAGTCATTTTTGTCTTTCTTAGGAAGTTTGCAGATCAGGTATAAATTGGACAAGCACCATGAACCTGATGTTTTTAACTTTGGTTTTAAAAACCTTGCTGATGGGCAGCTTCACCAGGTGAAGATTCACCGAGAAGCCGCGGTGGTCTCTGTAGAGGTAAGAGGGTAGATCCACAACAGCAACAGTAAGCAATCCTGTGGCCCTCAGTGTGTGACCTCCAGCAAAACTTGGATCATAAATCCTAGAAAGAGACCTAGGAAATGGGATACCCAGTCAACACAGGCTTCCTATAGAGTCTCGGGGACAGATAATGTCACAGTGTTTTGTTTCGCAATGTCCCTTTTGTTTGTCTGTTTGTGTAGCAAGAGGTTGACAAAGTTATGATTAATATTTGACCACTTAAAATGCCAAGCTGTCCTCATCGGTAGGGGAATGCTGTCTGGCTTCTCACGGTAATTATTGGAGCTATTCTGATGGGAACCTATTCCCATCCGACTACAAAATAAGTGAAGGTTACAGAAATGTAAACACAAGGGAAAAAGCAAGATTTTGCTTAAAGTGGGAATACTTTTTTTAAAAAGCATCAATGTTTAAATTATTCATTGTCACTGGGTTTTGAAGAATAACCTTTATATATTGAATCCGTGCGAATAATACCTTTTTCTGCTCGTGTTACTAATTTCTATTTGGAATAGGTAAAAGCTTGAAGGTTTGAAATAGCTTATTGCATCTCTTTGTGGATCGTACCAATTATAGACTCTTAAACCATGAAGACAAGTAGAGGGAAAAGAATAGGCAATGGGGTGGTGTGAAATCTGAGGCATTATAGGAATTCTTATAAAACAGTTTTCTCCTTTAACCTTTGTGATAGCTTGAATATGTGGCTCATTTTTACCATTGTTCTTGGTCTCCCTTTGATTCCCATTCTCTTATCATCAAAATTGCTCACCATTTTGATGTTTGCTTCTCGTGAAACATTTAATAGGTTAACCAGAATGCAAGGAGACAAGTCATCCTGTCGTCAGGGACAGAATTCAATGCTGTCAAATCCCTTATGTTGGGGACAATTTTAGGTAAGTGGCAGAAAGGGCACCCCTACCCCACCACCCCACTACTCCATGACATGGATCAGAAGTATTAGGTTGCAAACACAGGAAGCGTTCATCATACTGAAGGAAGCTCCTTGTCATATTCATGGTTTCCCAGTGAGTGACAATCAAGGTAGAAGCTGTTCTTTTGTCTGAGTGCACCTGTAATCATGAGTAAGGGCCATCTGCGTGAGCAAGGGTGATCCCCGAGAAGTGCCTCCACACTTACCCTCTCACTTGGCAATCAAGCAGAATGCAACTTGGTATTTTTCTAACAATTGAGGGAAGGTAAAATCAAAGCAGGTATCATGTTCACAAATTATATATTAATCAGGGATCAAATGCAGAAATCATTTAATGATAAATATAGATTTACATTTGCAAGAAGAAGAGAAAAGACTTAATTTTCTCTTAGCAAGTGATGTGTTCAATGCTCCCAGCTACTCCTGGAAAGTCACAGCCTGAAGATCCCACATACACTCTTTATGACTCTGAGTTATTCTCCATAAAAGTACCGGAGTAACAGCATACTATACTAGTTAGGCATCAAATTATTCAGGCCTTTATATTTCTCCTTGTTACCAAGAATTAAATTGAAATAAAAAAAATTTTGAAAGGTATCTTTTCTTTTTGATCATTTATATATATAAACTGTACGTGTTACCAATATTTAAAGTCATTTGGAAGAAATCCTCTTATGAGGATTTTTATGTTTATTATTCCTGCTCTGGTATGTGACACCCATCTGGCTCTGTTTAGTCCTAGATTAATCCATGGAGTCTTTATTACCTTTTCAGCCAATTATACAATGATTCTTTGATCATTTCCTCCACTCCACACATATATAACATCCCAAACTTCGGAGATTTAGGGGCAGCACATGAATGGATATTCAAAATATGGTAAGAAGCACAGTAACTATTAAAACTATTGCGTTTTTTTTAAAAGATGATGGGCAATACAATTTTGAGTTCTTATTTTTCAGAGGAAATGTCACAAATCCCTAGTAAATGGTAAAAACAAGTGCCTAACGTTAAATGGTACAGTGTAACCAAAAGCTCCATGTTGGTCATGCAAAGTTACAGATACAGATTAAGCTGGTTAAGGAGGGTACCCGATTTCTTTGCTGTGAAAATACAGTTTTAGCATCACATAATGAACAGCAACTTCAGGCTGAAGTGGTGGTCCTGCTTTCTAATCATGCCTTAAATGGCAGTAAAGAATTGGCCTCAACGGTGTGTTGTCAGAAAGGCAGTTGCATTGTACATGATTTCATGTGGCTCACTGTTCCAGTGTCCTGGGAACATGCAGAATAGTCACTGAGCAGTTAACACAGAAAGAAAAATGAGAACAATTGTTTCCCCTTGTGCGCTGGGAGATGTTTCTAGCTCTCGTAGCCCATTGGAGAAGGGACTATCTCAGGCTCTGCTGTGGGACTGTGGATATGTTTTCTAGGCATTTTTGGACATCCATGTTTTCAGGACATTAGTGGATTTTCTATTCTACTTTTTTTCATGTTTTTATTTAAATTCTAGTTGGCTAATGTACAGTGTAATATTAATTTCGGGTGGAGAATTTACTGATTCATCTCTTATATACAACGCCCAGTAGATTTTTTTTTAATTCTATTTAGAACAGTAGCATAGGATAGAAAACCACAAGAACTGGAAACACTGGAAAGAAATAAGCTCCTCCTTTGGCTTTCACCCATGAGAATAACAGTATACATTTAGCCAGAGGGAGTAATAAAATTCCTAAAAATTCAAAGCTCACATTGAGTTTCACAGAACAGTGGGATGAAACCCCATCCTTGGCTGTCATCTGAACAGTATCATAATTGTTTTTAACATCCAAGCAGAAAAGAATTTTCTCCCTTTTTATCTGGTACTGAGCTCCACTTTCTGGCCCTATGGATAGTTGCTATCCTTGGTTTGAACAGAGTAATTGATCGTCTTTGGGGTGTGCAAGTCCGAAGGCTCCACTTCCATACAGTCCTGTAGTCTGTGAATGGAGTGATGGCTCTGTTTGCCCCCAGAAGTCTCTCATCCCTCCTTCCTGGCTGGAGTGGTGTCTGTGTGCATCCTTTTCCAGCCATAGGACAGATAGGGTCAAGGAACAAAACGAACACACCACATATAACTTCCTGCCCTCAGTGACTCCAGCTTCTGATAGAACAGATGAAGCATGTTCAGAAGTGCACATGACACCAGGGAGAAAGTTCCCATCAGGAAGTGTGATGTTGACAGGAATATTTTAAAAAATAATTTAGCTTTCAATTTATCATCTGAAAAAAATAAGCCATAGATTATGGACACTGATTTAATAACTAAACTGCATTATATAAAGGGAATCATTTTCATAAAAGAAGAGAATAATACATTTTATCATATACATTTTTATTTTCCTACAAGTTAATACATAAAGGGCAATAGCACGGAATCGAAGATGTTAACGTTTCTATTCAAGAATGGTATATTCAAAAGCATCTCTCTCAGGCTATAAAAATTAAAGTTGAAACTCAGCAATGAAGTTTATCGCCTGAAGCAATTGAGTCTAATAAAATTATAAATATTCATTTCATCTGTACCTAGAGGTACGCATCTTGATCAAAGGCTAATAAAACTTTTCATGTTTTAGATAACTTTATTTCAGGGTGGGTGGCTTCTGTTCCGATTTTGCTGCCATTTTCAGACCAGTTAATAACTATGAGAAGACTACCATCTTGTGTTCAGATTTGGGGAATATAAGCTGAGCTTCCTTTCATAAACATTGTAAAATAGACTAACAGATTGGCTAAAAGGAGCCATTAATTTTCCAAAGAAAGTTGTCCCAAACTATGGCAAGCTATCCAGTACTTATTTTTTTGTTAGCTACTTTGACTCACTGAGCTATCCACTCAGTAAAAAAGCTTTGGCTCTAATGTGCACTTGTACTTCACTGGACAATTTGAATGCCTAGCAACAAAACACACTGTACCTGCCCTCAAAGCACTCACAATATAATAGGGAATATAAACAATAAAAGAATGTTCATGACTAATTGAATTTATCATTATTATAATTTATCCTAAGTACTTTGGAAAAAATGGTTCAGGATCATCTTCTAAATTAACTCTTCTAAATTAGCTCTTGGTCTTCCCATTCTTCAGTGGTCTTAGTAATGATGACCAATCAGGTTAAGTATTCCCAGTTACTATAAAATAATTTTAGTAAAATCCTAGTTTAAATGCAAATTGTTAGGTTTCTAATTTCCTATCTAGTCTTGACTTGAATTTGGCCTATAATCAATCCTAAAGTATGAGAGCTTTAAAATACAACAACCCACTAAGGTGCCCTAGCATTTTTACTAAATTTTATTTCTCTAATGACTTTTGTATAAATAGGATTCTGTTGATTTTGTCTTTTATGCACTAAAAAACAACAGCAAAAATTCCCCAAATATCAAAACGTAAATCTGTTTTAAAGTGTGCAGAATAAAGATGTGCCTTTATTTTAAAAAATAATTTAGCTTTCAATTTATTTCAAGTTCCTCCTGAGAAAGAA
Source organism: Canis lupus familiaris (assembly GCF_011100685.1). NCBI lineage: Eukaryota > Metazoa > Chordata > Mammalia > Carnivora > Canidae > Canis > Canis lupus. The sequence continues at coordinate 95,266,127 of NC_049222.1, read as the reverse complement.
TACAATAGGTTGAATGTAATTCAAATCAATATAGTCATGCAGATAAATGTTAGTGGGTCAATTTTCTACATGGGGAAAGGAAATCCACTGAAGGATCATATGTTGAAATGGAGCTCCATCTATGAGAATTGGATAATAAACAATTTGTGGAAATTACCTACTGCATGGTAATACCTGCATGGACAGACCACAGTTTAGATATTAAAAAAAATCCATTGACTTATGTGACATATGTTGTCTTTGCTATGCTCTGCCTAAGAATTTATCACATTCAGGAGGAAAGTCATGGAGTAGAAGACACAAAATAGTTTATAAAATTTCAGCAATATGAATATAAATGCAAAGATCCTCAAAAAATGTTAGCAAATCTAATCCAGTAACAAATAAAAACTGTTATACACTATGACCAAGTAAGATTTATCCTAGGAAGTTAAGGTTGGTTCAACAGATAAAAAGCAATCAATGCAATAAGCCATATCAATTAAATAAAGGACAAAAACCCCATGGTTACCTCAATAGACACAGGAAAAGCATTTGAAAAAAAAATTCACACTGGTTTCATAATAAAAATACAAACTAGGAATAGAAAGAAACTTCCTCACATGAAAAAAGACATCTACAAAAACCCCACAGGTAACATTATACTTAATGGTAAAATAATGGAAGTCTTGAAAAAAATGGAAGTCTTTCCCTAGGATCAGGAATAAGATACAGATGTCCACTTTCACCACTTTTGTTCAAGACTGTAGTACAGGTTTGACTGAGGGTTATTAGGCAAGAATAAAAGAGTAAAAAGTTACCAGAATAAAAAAGAAGTAAAACTATCTCTTTTTGTAGAGAATATGATCTTGTAAGGAATCCATGAGAAGGGCAGCCCGGGTGGCTCAGCGGTTTAGCGCCGCCTTCAGCCCAGGGCCTGATCCTGGAGACCCGGGATCGAGTCCCACATCGGGCTCCCTGCGTGGAGCCTGATTCTCCCTCTGCCTGTGTCTCTCTGCCTCTCCTTCTCTCTGTGTCCCTCATGAATAAATAAATAAAATCTTTTAAAAAAAAAAAAAAGGAATCCATGAGAAAAGCTATTAGAGCTACTACACAGTTTGGTCAGGGATCTTACATCAATATACAGAAATTTATTGTGTTTCTCTATGCTAGCAATGAACCATACAAAAATGAAATAAAGACCTAAATGTAAATTCCATTTAAAATAGCACCAAAAAATAAATAAATAAAATACTCTGGAATAACTTGAATAATACAGGTATAAGACACATACACTGGTAACTGTGAAACGTTGTTGGAAGGAATTATGAAAGACTTACATAAATAGAAAGACATCCATATCCATGTTCATGGATTAGAAGTTTTAATATTGCTAAGATGGCAGTGCTCCCCAAATTGATCTACAGATTCAACACAATTCCAATCAAAATCCAAATGACCTTTTTGTGGAAATTAGCCAGTTGATCCCAAAATGCATTATGGAAATGCAAGGGACTCCAAATAGCCAAAACACTCTTGAAAAAGAAGAAGGAAGTTGGAGATCTTATCCTTAATTTTAAAACTTGGTACAAGGCTGTGATAATCAAAACCATGTGGTATTGGCAAAGGGCAGACATACTGACCAATGGAATAGATTGAGTGTCAAGAAGTAAAACTATTTATCATGTTTGACATTGCTGCCAGGTCCATTCAAAGGAAGAACAGTCTCTCTCTCTCTCTCTCTCTCTCTCTCTCTCTTTTTAAAGATTCCATTTATTCATTCATGACAGACGCACAGAGAGAGAGAGAGGCAGAGACACAGGCAGAGGGAGAAGCACGCTCCATGCAGGGAGCCCGACGTGGGACCCTATCCCGGGTCCCCAGGATCACACCCCAGGCCGAAGGTGGCACCAAACTGCTGAACCATCGGGGCTGCCCGGAAGAACAGTCTCTTAAACAAATGGTACTGAGCTTACTGGATCTTACAAGTTAAAAAAGCAATGTTGACCTCTACCTCACATCATTTACAAAAATTAACTCAAAATGGATGATACCCCCCTAAACGTGGGGGCTAAAACTATAAAAATCTTAGATCGAACTATACTTGTGCATTTTTGTGACCTTGGGCTAGGCAATGGTTTCTTAATTAAGGCTTCTCAAAAGCCTTGGGCTAGATCATGGTTTCTCAAAAGCACAAGCAAGAAAAGGAAAATAGATAAGTCAGCCTTCATCAAAATTAAAACTGCTGTAATTCAAAACATATTACCAAGAAGGTAAAAAGACAATCCACAGAACGAGGAAAAACATTTGCAAGTCATGCATCTCATAAGGAACGTTTGTACAGAGTATATAAAGATCTCCTACAACTAAACAAAAAGACAACTCAATTTTAAAATGGTCAAAAGACCTGGTCAAAGATCAAAATCAAACACATTTCTTCAAAGAAGATATATACCAATGACCAATATGAAAAGATGCTCAAAATCATTAGCCATCAAGGAAATGCAAGTCAAAACCACAAGATATCATTTCACCCCCAGTAGGATGGCTGTGATCAAAAAGACAGTAACAGGGGTGGCCTGAGTGACTCAATCAGTTAAGCATCTGCCTTAGGCTTAGGTCATGATCCCAGGGTCCTGGGATTGAGTCCTGTATTGGGCATCTGCTTCTCTCTCTCTCTCTCTCTCCCTCTGCTCCTCCCTATAGCTCACTCTCTCTCACTCTCAAATAAATCTTAAAAAAAAAAGAGAGAGAGAGAATAACAAGTGTTGTGGAGGATGTGGTGAAATTTGAACTCTTGTGCATTGGTGATGGGAATGTAAAATGGTGCAGCCACGTGGAAAAAATAGTTTGACAGTTTGCTTGAAAGTTAAATGCTACATAAGAAATGTTTGTAAGAAAGTTAAATGTAGTTACTATACGATCACTCCACTTAGGTATATACCTAAGAGGATTAAAAACTTATGTCTAGACACAAAAGGTGTATACAAACCAGCATAGTAGAATTGTCCACTAGTAACACAAAGTGGGAATAAACCCAGTGACCGTTGATTAAGGAATAGGTAAACAGAAGTGGTATATATACAAGGAAATATTGGCCATAAAAACTAATGAAGTACCAACACATGATACAATATTCATGAATCTTAAAAACGTTACGCTAAGTGAAAGAAGATAAACACAAAAAGGCACATGGTGTATTATTTTGTATGAAATGTCCAGAATAGGCAAATCTATAGAAACAGAAAGTAGTTTAGGTTTGCCCAGGGCTGGAGATGGGTAGGAATGGGATGTGATGCCTTAATGTGTACTGGGTTGCTTTTGGAGTGATAGATTCTGCAAGTGTATACTGGTAATGGTTTTATAATTTTGTAAATATACAACCCCCCACCCCGAATTGTATACTTTAAAATGGTGAGTTCTAAGGTGTATGAATTGTATCTCAATAATAAGAAAAAAAATCAATTAGAGATTTATGTCTTTTGCCAATGCCTCTTCTGTACACACAGCGGGGAGAGGTGAGTGATGAGCCATAATTGACTGTTTATTCTGAAGTGAGAATGAGTTTATTCAAGAACAAGGTGTGATGGGAGATTGGGGGTAGAGAACTGGAGGGGCCCAGGGTTCAGGGTTGCTGAGACAGAGCAAGGCCACATCGGGGAGAGAGAGGCTGCTGCACAATTTTGAAAGGACAAAGAAGCTAAGAGCAGCAATTATGTAGAGTTCTGATGGTAGCCCCTTGTTGGGGTGAAAGGGTGGCAGAGACCGCTCACATGTCATCACACCAAGAGTTGATGTTATTTACTGAAGACTACTTTTCCAGTTGGGTACCTACTGGCAGTGCTTGTTCAAAGGGCTTAGGGTCCCAAATTACTAGCCCTGATTTCTTCTCAGGCATTAGTTGCAAGAGCGGGGATATTTAATGTGTGGTGGGCATGTATTTTGGGGAAGAGGGAATAACTAATTCATTTCTTTCTGACTCTGAAAATCAGGTCCCTCCAGCTCTGAATTGTTTGAAAGACAGACTGGAAAAGTTGGTCTACTACTTGTTTTCCAATTAGTCGTTTATCTAGAATTTTAAGAAGCTCACTCTGCTGTTTTAGCAATTCCAAAATAAATAGCAGGTCGATTCGATTGAGCTGCTTTCATTCACCAGGTGTTTTTAAACCTTGATTCCTGCTGTCGCATGTACAGAGAAGTTCATTCATTGTCTTTGCTGTGTAGTCCCTTATGGCTTGAGTATGTATTTGTTTATTCTCACGTTGATGGGCTGCAGGATTGTCTTGGAGGCTACTAATCTCCTAAAGCAACTTTATAGTTATACCTCCTTCTATTATTATCAGTTACTTTTAGGATTAGATTATGTATCCTTGATTTACCACACAATGACACATTTGTTGTCACGTATTATACTTTTGAACATTATTTTTTTTTGGAAGACGTCATTATTGCTGTTGCTTAAAACAGTCAGTGTTCACTTCATTTTATCCATGTTTACACTTTCTGATGTTCTGCACTGCTTCCTGCAATTCCATGCACCACTCACTTTGTTTCCTGATTTTTCTTGCTGATGAGAGCCTCTGGCAGTGCTCCTTCTACTGTTCCAGTGTTTACTGCCCTTGCCTTCCAGAAGCACTGGCATTGTAGATAGCAGAGAGCTCTCCACACTCATTTTAATTGTTTAGTTCTTCCTTTCTCTTGTGGATTTTTTGTTAAAATGCTTGTTATTCACAAAAGCGGAAATCATCCCACGTATTGGAATGTACAACCCTGGTGATGTGTCTTAAGGGCGGTACTACCCAATGTCTGAGACAGTTGAGAATGTTTATGTCCTGAATTGCCATAAATTTGATTGTGCTTTCAAGATTTCCTACCATGGATATTTTTTAAGTGAAAAAAAAAAAGATTGAATCTGTTTTTACTGAAAGTGATTTAGAGTTCTACTCATAATTACAAAGCAAGTGAACTTTATCCTCAACCCTTAGCCCATTTTTTTTTTCTTACATGTTACTTTGCATCATGGCCATAGTCAAATCACATTCTCATCCCCTCCTTACCTAGTATTAAACTGCACTTGTACTCTTACTTCCTGTTAATATATCTGTGTTGTTGAGCCAGGAGCTGATCAAACATATTCACCTCAATATTAAATTTCTAATAATACATAGCTATTTTCTTAAGGTTTCCCTCACTTTTTCTTTACATTTTCTTTATTTTTAAAAAAAGGTTTTATTTATTTATTTGAGAGAGAGAGAGAGCCAGAGGAGGGGGCAGAGGGAGAAGCAGACGCCCCACTGAGCAGGGAGCCTGACGTGGGCTCCATCCCAGGACCCTGGAATCATGACCTGAGCCAAAGGCAGATGCTTAACTGACTGAGCCACCCAGGCGCCCCTTTCTTTACATTTTAAAGGAAAAAAAATTTTGATCCATAAGGAAGGAACCTTAAGAATGGAATTTCAGGAGTCAGGTCCATAGGGAAGATAGATTTGCATTCATCATCTTTTCTAAACACAGTTCTATTAATTCTGCTGCTAACATTGTACAGACTTGGTTCTGAGAAATGACAGCTTGTACCATAACACTTGCTTCCACCCCCAATTCATTGTGCTTGTGCCTTGAGAAGAGGTACTGGAGGCCAGCCCAGCTGACAGAAGGGGCAGGAAGGTGTGAATGAGAGGGATGGGATGGGGATTTGCCCTGGCGGCAGGAGTACAGCAGAGTCCCAGGGTGGGAGTGAGAAGCCTGGATCCTCAGGAAAGCCTGGCTTGCAAAGAATTCATCCAAAGGGAAGATTGGAATCAGTGTGGTTGTGTCCATCTTCAGTACCCCTCATGGAGTGGAGGATGGGCTGGATGATTGCACCATATTCTTTCTACAGTGGTGAGGGTGAGGGAAAGAGACTTCTTCCTACACTTTGTTTGAGGTTAGAGGGTCAGCCTACAGGTCCACTTCTGGGGTGCAGTGGTGGAGGCGGACAGAAAAAGCTGTAACCTTCACCTTTCGAGGACCTGAATATCATATAAGATCCCCAACCGTGGAGTCCTCATTGGCAGATCAATAAATAAACAAGTAATAAAAAAAATAATGTCACCCCCAAGGAGATGGGGAGGAGGATTAAAACAACAAATAAAACTCTCACATCAAAATAGAGCTGTTAAAGAAGACAGAAGACAGCTAGGATAGAACTGGCACTCAAGGAAATTTGAAAAAAGTCACATAGGCACACACAAACTCTGGGAGTTAAAGTAACATGATTTTTCAAGATTTCACTGGGTCATCTGAAAGAAGGAATCATCACTGGTTATCTTTAAACACTAGCCCAGAATATTATAGAGATGGACTGTCTTAAACCACAGAGCAAAAGGATTAAGAGAGAGAAATTAGGAGGGAAAATAAAAGAAAACCTAACATGAATAATTAGAGATGCAGAAACAGAATTAGAAGCAAAGACAAAAATTATGCATTAAAAAAAATAATTCTCTGAGCTAAAGGAAAACCTGAGTTGCAGATTGAAAGAATGCATCCATTCTGATGAAAAAAGTCTTACAGCTGGGAACATTTCTGAATTGCAAAACCCACAGAGAAAATCTCCCAAACTTTCTAGGCAGAAGTTACTACAATGAAAAAACAATGATTATGGCATCGTCATCCAACTTCTCATTTGTTACAGTGGGATAAAAAAAAATGATGAGGATTATCTTTAACACTGCTGAAAAATGAGCTACAACACAAGCATCTAAAATATAATGTATTTGACACGATTACAAAAACGTATTTTGGGTAACAAGGTAGGATTGAGATTAAATAATTGACCATGCATCCCATCTGAGGAAAATACCAAAGAATTATTCCAGTCAAAAAATGAATCATGACCATGACCTCAGGATAAAAAATATGAAGGCAACGGAAAACAGTGAACAGTAAACCTCTCAATGTATATTGACACCCAACAAGCATACATAGTCACGGCTACAACTGCATGATTAATAATAGGCTATGTGGGCACATAAATCCACCCACACATGTCCTTACCCACAATCTACAAATATGTATAAGTGTCAAGTACAAATTCTTGAAATACACGAAAATATACTGCAATATCATGTTCTACTGATGTTTCTTTCTTGAGTAATAGCACTGCCTACAGACATTTTAAATTTATCTTTATAAAATAAATTCTACAAAATTAGTCTAATTAATTCAGATAAATGTCTGCCCAAGGTTTGTTCTGTTACCCTAGCCTGGTAGCGCTAGTGTCAGACTTTGACAGGGAAAGGAAGTGCTGTCCAGATCCTCTTTTTTGCTCAGCAGCTGAGACTTTTCATTGGCCAGTAGTGTTTTTTGTTTTTGTTGTTGTTGTTGTTGTTTTGTTTTTTTGATTTTTTAGTATTTTAGTGTTGCAGAAGTCCTATGTTGCTATCGTAGTGTTTTCCCATGTCAGTTCTTCTTGACATTCTCTCAAGTATATTCAAGCAAGGATGCCTTTCTTTAGGGAAAATACATTGTCTGAATGCAAAAAAAAAAAAAAAATCATCTTTAAACAACTCTTTTAATTTATTTTTTATTATTTTTTAAAGATTGTATTCATTTATATGAGAGAGAGTGAGCACAAGCTGTAGTGGGGGGTGGGGCACGGAGGGTAGAGGAAGAGGGAGAAGCAGACTCCCTCCTGAGCAGGGAACCAAATGGACTCAATCCCAAGACCCCAATATCATGAGCTGAGCCTAAGGTAGATGCTTAACCCACTGAGCCACTGAGGAGCCCCAAAAGAACTCTTTTAATTTAAAACAATCATTTAATGGACTTGTCTCAAGCTCTCTATACCTCACTATAAGAATCTACCTGAAATCCACCATATATAAAGCTCCTTGATGCCTCATATAATCAAACTGACCAGATAGCTATCTATTTCAGAGAGTTGTTTATTATGATTATAACAATGTAAACGTGCCTCTAATTTTAGTTGCTTTTAGAGGTCTTTTACATTACAATTACTTTTGCAATTTTAACATTACTGAACAGAATTTTGTAAGGCTATGCAGCTCCCAGTGCATTTATTAGAAGTCTCAAAGTTAGACCATTTTTCTTAAAAATATGGCTCTTTTCCAAACCAGAAGGAGCAAGGATACAAAAGATTTGGCTTTCAAGGATACAAAAGATTTGGCTTTCAAGATTGACAGACTGAAATAGTGAGATGAAGTTTAATAGGAAAAAGGGTGAGACATGTAATAAGATTGAAGAAATCCACCCCATGCATTTATCTGGAGGTGAAACTTTCCATCTCCCCTCTTAGAGTCTATGGCCAGGCCGAAACATTAAATTGATCTAAGATAGATTAACAAGGGGAAAGAAAGCATATAGATTTTTAAATGTACATGGAGCTCCATAGGAAAACGAAGACCCGAAAAGCAGATAGGGTGTATATGCTAGATGGAACACAGGGCAGTAATTGTGCCGAGTAATTAAAGGTACCAGGAAGCTAAGGCGTTGAAGAGTTACATTAACAAGGTTTTAAGTACAGGTTTCTCCAGCTTAACCCTTCTTCTCTGATGACTAGAAAGTTTCTTTCCTCCTGGTACAGAGTGGGCAGCTTTGCCACAGGCGTTTATCTCCTGCTTTTGGGAAGAAAAAAGGGGAAGTCAGAGTGCCCTTCTTGCACCTGTGTTTTTTTTTCTTTTCTTTTTTTGAACATTTTATTTATTTATTCATGAGAGACACAGAGAGAGAGTCAGAGACACAGGCAGAGAGAGAAGCAGACTCCCTGTGGGGAGCCCGATGGGGGACTCGGTCCCAGGACCCTGGGATCATGCCCTGAGCCTAAGGCAGATGCTCAAGCCACCCAGGTACCTTGCACCTGTGGTTTTTCAAGTACTGTTAGCCCCCAAAAATCCTTTTGCCAAAGTAGCCTATTTTGGGGTGTCATATGTTATCACCCTTCAAGTAGAAGCTTCAGGGTGTGTTGCTTAATGTTAGTGACAGTGAGGAGGTCTTTAATTACCATGACGTTCAATATAACTCAGTGGCATAATACGGCAGCCAGCCATGAAAGTGCCTTTTAGCTTGGGCCAAGGCAAGTAGTCTCTTTTAACAAGCTGGGACCTCTGTCTTCCTCAGCCCACTTCTCAAGAGTGCCACTTTTTAAAAAGTTTCAACAGCCAAAGTACTCAGAGAAGGGCAGTAATAGGACCAAGTTGATTCTTTGATTATAAAACATATACCACCTGTGTCCTGTGTAACAGACCCTAAGCTAGGTGAGGGCGAGGGGGTTGGCAAGAATAAGGAACCTGCCGCCTGTTACGTGAAAGCAACAGAGGGTCTACAGAGAATGACCTATAACTGATGGCCCAGGTGAGGCTGGCTGACTGTATGGTTATGCACGCTGGCTTCAGAGTTCAAATGCTCTCATCTGAAAGCCTGCACCACCTGCTTACTGGCAGGAAGTGAGGGACAAGCCATTAAATCTTGCGCTAAGCCCTGGCTCTTCTTTATATGTATAAGAAAAAAAATAGCTCTTTTTCACGGCGTCTAGCATATATGTCTTAGATTATCCATATCCAATCAAAAGTATTTCTAGTTACTTATATTATCAGGAAATGGAAGCCAAAAGAGCAGTACCCCTCAAAAATTCCAACTCAAAGGAAAATAAAGATTATCCTCAAAGACTTTAAGTATAGAATCAAGAGAGACTGAATCACAGCTGAGATTCTCAGGGCGAACTTAAGGATCAGCAATTACACCAACCAAAAACCCCACTTCTAGAGTCTATACATATTGTTCAGAGGAAGGTATGTGTATTCGTTAAAGTAGAAAGAAGAGTGTGATGACCCCCATTTCCCTGTCCCTTCCTGTGAGCAATTATGGACACGTGCATAAGATAATACCCTGTTGAAAAGGGGGTTTCTCCAAGCAGCCTGGATCCAGATCACCCCACGTGGGAGACCTTGGTTTACTAAAATCTAACATCACTAACTTCCAGAGGGAAGTGAAAGCGCTCACGGTGTCACGCTGTGAGCATTAGATTCTCACCTGGGCAAAGCACTTCACACGACGCCCAGCGTGTGGAAGCTGCTGGGTAAATCCTCCGCTGCGGTTTGGGGTTGGTAGGAAAAGATGTGGACAGGCTAGTCTAGGCACTGAAGCAGGGGCGAGTGTGGGGGCCGAGGCCGAGCGTCCCCACTTCGGGGTGGCCTCCTCTGCGGGGGACACGGATGCCTCCCTGAGACCTCTGAAGCCCGCGCTGCGCTCGCCCCGGGCGGACGCGGTGCCCGGGGGCAAGCGCACTGCAGGCGCTAAGCGTCGTCCAAGGGAGGGAGTTGACGTTGTGCCCTCCTTGGCCGCTGCTCTCCGGCTGACCGGCCTGGGTCAGGTGCGAGCGAGGGCAGGGCCAGCGCCGACGTCTGGAAAGGGAGCGCAGGCCACCACCACCTCCACCACCGCCGCGAAGGCCAAAGCAGCCGGGGTGGGCTTCCCCCGACGCCGGCACCTGCCCTGGGGAGGGGCCTCGCGCTGTGGGGCCGCGGAGCGCAGGGCCCAGACCCCAGTGTAAACCGCAGAGCAGAAGTGCGGCAGAGGGGTTCCCTGGTGTCCCCAAGCTCAGGCGACATTTCACTGCAAGCCCCTAGATCGTGGGCCGCAAACCCTGTTCCCAGGTAGGGCACTGACCATTCGCAGAGCGCAGCGGCAGGAGATTTCATCCCTTCGTGCAGGGGGGGGCAGGGGGGGCAGGGGAGCTGCCTCCTGGGAGGCGCGGGTTTGCCCACGCGCGGGGAGGGCGCACCTGCCCGGCTCTGGCGCAGGCCGCGGGACGGAGGGCGGAGGGCTCGGGGGGACGGGGGGACGGGGGGCCCGGGGGCCCGGGGGCCCGGGGGGGCCGGCGCCCTAACGTGTGCCCGCTTCTCTGCCCGCAGAGCCCCCCGGCGCGGACCCGGACACGCTGCGGGCCGGCGCGCGCGGCTTCACCGGCTGCCTGTCCGCCGTGCGCTTCGGCCCCGCCGCCCCGCTCAAGGCTGCGCTGCGCCCCGGCGGCCCCGCCCCGGTCACGGTCACGGTGCGCGGACCCGTGGCCGCCGCCACCCGCTGCGCCGAGGGGGCGGGGCCCGGAGCCCCGGCGCGGGAGGCCACCGGCCCGCTGGCAGGTGGCGCAGGTGCGTGCCCCCGGCCCGCGCTCCTCCGCTGCTCCGCCCGTGCTCCAGCTCTCCAAAGCCCTGTGCGCCGCGCCTCGCCGTGCCCTGGCCGCGGTCGCTTGCTCATGCCCGTCCCGTGTGTGTGTGATGTCTCCAGAGTCCTCCTTCCGCTGGCCTCTGTCATTCTCCCTTTCTCTACTGCAGGTGGTTCTGGACCAACAGATGGGGGACAGCCCTTAGTTAATGCTGACAGAAGTGACTCTGCTGTCATCGGAGGTAACAGGGCTGGGAATGACCTGGTCCTTGGCGTGGTTGTCACTGTTGGCATGAGCCAAGAAGTGTCCGGGAATCCGCGCCGATGGGCGAGGGCAGTGGCGGGCCGCATTCACCGGGGGATGCTCTGGATGGGGCTGAACCAAGTCGGCATCTGCGGGCGCTTGGTGGAAGACCCCGTGGTTCCACGGAGACGCTTTTTAAGAGGATAGTTACCAAACGACACAATAATAAGAAGGTTTTTCATTTGAAAATGCCCATTCATATTTTTCAGGATATATAAGATATATATATATCCTATTCACCTTTACCCCCTTGATTCAAATTAGCCATGGACGTCTGAGTCCATTAGCCCAAAACTTTAAAAAAATGATATTAAAAAGTCAGACATATATTGAAAGAAGCACCTAAACCATGCAAATTGTCATTTTCGTAAACATAGAGATATAAAACTTAAAGGTTCTTCTGAACATAAATACATAAAACTATTTCTGGTGTCCTCCTTATCTTAGATTTACATATATTTATATTTATAAATATAATTATTCATATATATTTGTATAATCTATATATTTTTAGTGTCACATGTATTCTACATGTGTGACATTAAAACTGGATATAATATAGCTTTTTAAAGCAAAGTCTGATAGCTAAACTATAAATATATATATTCAAATATATATTCATATATATAATATATCTTTATATTTTCTACGTAGTTACATGTATCCGAAGAGGTAAAAGTAATTGCATCTTAAATATCTCCCAGTGTATTCTCTGAAACAGAATTTATTTACGTCCACCTTAAAGAATGAATATTCAAATTTCCTCCTTATGATTCAGAGAACGTGTACACTTATTTACGTAGATTATTGAAATGTGTCAGTTGCAAACTCTGCTTGGTATGGAGGAAGTGAACTGCTCTCCATCCCATTGCTATTCCAAATAAGGGAATTTGTGCTTAAGTTGGGGGATACAATTGGATGTCCAGTCTTCAGGCAGGCTGTGCACCAGATCACACTGGATCTGTTCATTTCTGTTCACCAAGATGCCGATTTTCTCCAGACCACTAGGAAAATATTCAGACATTTTCGAGTGCTGACCAAACCTATGTAAGAGTGTGAACATGTCCATTCCCATCTCAACTACTTCTGTTTTCGTAGTGAGTGAGGTATATGATACCCTGATTTCACAAGCCCAAGAACAAACAAAAAACGTGTATGCTATTTATAATCTATATCTAAAATGAGTACTTTTATGTTAAAATATAAGTCAAATCTTAATCCTAAACCATTCTCATTTATTTTTCAATGAGATTTCACTATAAAAGCTGATTTAAAATAAATTGACTTAAGTGTGATTAATATTTTCAAAATAGGAATCAAAGTCTAAAAATGCAAAATATCATTAGAGAGAGAGAGAAAGAACAATGATGATAGTCAAGATGATGATAGAACAGATGTAGTCTTCGGAGCTTTATTGCATTTGGTTAACTATCATTGGCAAGATGTCCAAAGCAAATAAGCAGCATCGATATTATTCCCCTGAGAAATCCTATCTGGTTCTTGATAGACGGGATAGAGAATCAAAGCACACAAGGTGGTAGGGTGATAACAACTCAGGTTACTGGCCCCTGCAATTCGCTTGGATCTGCTTTCAGTCTGCGTGGTGGCTGTTTGCTGCATGGTTTGTCAGCTGCCAAGTATATTGACCTATGGTGTAGAATTCTGGGTAGAATTCTCAGCCCTAAGTCAAACTGATCACAGACTGCACCCCCAAGTAAAGTATTTGATCTGTTTAAGGGATTACTCCAATAGGTGGATTTCTCTACGTTTTCTACTGTGCTTTATCACCTTCTTCTCTTGCAAGGCAAGGGAACAATAGAGGAAAGGAGAATTAACCTAAATAACATTCACATCCAGTAAAATCACAGAGATCACAGTGGGTTTCTTGCCAAGGAATCTGTCCTGTAAATGGACAGAGAGAGAAAGAGACAGAGGTGTAGATAGATGGAGAGGCAGGCGGGCATGAGCACTTGTCACAAACACATTTACACTGGAATTGCTGAAACGAAGGTTATGGAAGGCATCTGATGCATTATTCAAATTATCTCAATCTCTTCAGATAGCAGATGAAGACAGAGGTTATTCTAGGACTCTACCAAACCTCACAAAACAAACAAGCTAGTAATCAATTATGTACATAATAACATCCTGGATGTTTGAGGATAATGGTGACAGTAATTGTATAATCAAGTGGCCTGATCACTGTTATTGAGTTACTGTCCCTGATACTAAAATTGAATATGATGTAGCTCTTCAAAGCAAAGTCCTATAACTAAACAAGAAAGTAATTATAGCAACTCTACTGTTTGTTCTCAAGTGAGATGCAAAATATACTGAAAATGATTATTATTCTACCCATTAATATTTAAGAATCCTCAAAAAGACTCTTGAACACATGCTCAGGAATTTCTGTGACCAAAGACACCCAACCACGCTTTGAGTTGGTTGGACTCCATTATACTTCTTTCTGTCCGCCCCAGAGTATAGTGAAGAATCTTCATTTTACAATACAAATTTTGATTCACATAACTAAACAGTAAAGGATTTCATAACATTTGCTAATTGGAATTTTAAGGTCTGTGTCAATCATCTTAAAAGTATAATGACTAGTGAATGCTTTTTTTTTGTACCTTCTTGTTTTGGTATAGATGGTATAGATAGCCTAAACACTTGTAGGATTCATTTGACCGTTCCAACCCTGGCAGTGCTTCAAATCATTTTTTGAGGAACTTTTAGAAAAAGAGTGATATTCAAGTCTCCCACCCAAAGATTCTGAGTTCTTGTCTGCTGTGCAGCCAAAGCTGAGAACCACTGACATAGCTCATGTTTCAGTACTGAAAGCATTTCTAACAGGAGATGTCAAATAATTTACTTTCCCTACAGCTGAATGTTATCTATATTTCTACAAATTTTTAATACAATGGCATATTGGTTATCTATTGCTGCATGACAAATTATCACCCACTTATAGCTTAACCCAACCCACTTCTATTATTTTGCAGTTTCTGTGGGTCAGGAGTCTGGGCACAGCTTAGCTGGGTTCTCTGCTCAGGATCTCACAAGGCTGTAATCAGGGTGTCAGCCAAGACTGGGGGCGCATCTGGAGATTCCCCTGGGGAAAGATCCACTTCCTCACCTGCATTATTGTTGGCAGCATTCACTGTCTTGTAGCCATAGGACTGTGAGCTTCTGGATTTTTGCTGGCTGCTGGCTAGAGCCTGCCCTTAGCACCTAGAGGCTGCCTGCAGTTCTCTGCTATGTAGGGTTTCCCACCATGACTGCTTACCACCTTACAGCCAGCCAAGAAGAGGGATGCTCCCATAGACCGGTGCTACAGCTCTATGTAACATAATCACATAATCAGGTACAGCTTATCACCTTTGCTGTATTTTGTTGGTTAAAAACAAGTCATAGGCCCCACCCACAAACCACTGAAGGGGATCACACAAAGGCATGCCCCTCCATCCCCCAGCAACAGAGATTACTTAAGACTCTTTTAGGCTCATAAAAGCAAGTGGCCTACACACCACAGAACTGTAATTCACCAGAATATCAGCACCAAATTTTTGTTAAAATACATAGCATTTAATAACACTCTACAACAGGTCTGATCACTCTATCCTTTTAAATAATGAAAACTCATTAGCATGAAGTGTGAGCATGACCTAAGAGGTCACATTGCGGTTCTGAACTTAACTAAAGGGCATTAACTAAAAGCCGAGCTGAAAGATCTTTAGCATAAAGGCATAAAACTACTGTATCTAAAGGATGTATAGACTTAGAAGTACACTCAGTGTTATAATGCCACTTGGTTTCCAACTTTCTGATGATGTATATATGATGTAAACGAAGCTTTAGGTTATCTATATTATATATATATTATGAAGTTGAATATAGAATATATATATTCTGATGATATTTTTTCTTTCTCTTCTCTCACTAGGTGTGATAGCGGTTGTGATATTTATCTTGCTCTGCATCACTGCCATAGCTATACGCGTTTATCAACAGAGATGGTTATACCAAAAAAATGAGTCAAATATTCCGCAAACTGGAGACAACGCTGAAACTGCTCTGAAAAGTGAGGTCAACGTGCAAAATATAGTTAGTGAAAGCCAGAAAGAGTATTTCTTCTGATGGGCAGCAGTGGTTTACTTATGGCTCTGGTGATGTCACTTAGTCACTAAGCCAGGCTCCCAGCAGATGAAGCCCCCTCTTGTCCTCCTGGGCAGGTGGTAGCTCTGTAGCGCCATCAGCTTGCTCTCCTGTGGTCCTGGGAGGCTCTGCTCAGTGCTGCTTCATGATCTATTTATGTAGAAGTGACTTCGGTGTGCTCATTAATCACTGTGTGGCGGTTTCTGACTGTTCTGGCCCGATCTTTGAAAGTTCAAATGCATTTTGCATAACGACTTTGGGTTTTAAGTGAGAACAAGGATTTGAGCTGTGGCCCTACTCTCTTAAAAATGAGACACAGAAGTTTATAAAAGTCAAAGTTGGACTCTAGTGTTTTGTGTTGTGTGGAAGTCTGTGTTTGCTTTCTTTATCAATCTCCTGCTGACATTTGTAAGCTGGGAAATGCTTCTCAGATGGTCTTGGAGTGCATTTCCATCTGCCTGTGAACCAGAACCCAGTGGCCAAAAATGCATTAGAAACCTGGAAAAAAAAAAAAAAAAAGGTTTTTCTGCCAATCGTTTTTATTATTTGTCTCTTTTAAATCAATTTGCATACATTTTAGTGATGAAATGAGTATTGAATGTTGGCTATGAAATTGTATTCTGTTATTTAAGGAACAGAAAAATTCATAGGTAGCAAAGCGTGTAAAGCGTCCCAATCTGCAACACTTTGCTTATTTTTCTTTGTAATTGGTCATTTCCCTCTTTGTAAATTATGATAAAGATCATCTAATGATTTCCCCAAAGTGTATATTTTATAACCAAACCTGTGCCCAGGTATAAACTCTATACTTAATACTGCAAATGTATCCTTCATCCATTTCACTGGATTGAAATATAATCCTAAATTTATTTCCTTCAAAAGTGGGGTGATTAGGTCACTATTCTTCGTAGTCCTGTGGTTCTCTTGTTCTGAAGGTTATCACAATTTGATTTCCTATGATTGTCTTTTCATTTACTTGGGAAAAGTCATATTTTGAACTAAAGCTCTCCATTTAGTTTTCTAAATGTTGAGCTGATCTAGGCAGGGCATCCCCGGAATTACCATCTGAGTCTAGTTACTATTTGGAATATCAGTGGAAGGATGCTTATGCTAAGGGAACGTGCAGGTTGTATGATCTGAACTAAATCTGTCATTCTAGTCAAGAACCTAGGATCTCGGAATCAGCTTCCATCAGAGAATCCAAAATCAATTAGTTCATTTCATATTAGGGGATATTTGCATACAAGGGGAGCAAAGAATTTGTACTGACCATGGGAATTGTTCCAGTAACTACTTTTGTGGTAGGGGTCATAAAATAATTGCATGGAGCCCACCATTTGCACTCATTAGTCAGTTATAAATAAAATGTGCTGCATTCTTCATATGCCACTTGCCATGTGCCTGCCAGGAATTAGACTGCTTACTTTGACCACAACAGGACCACCTGAAACTCTATACACTTAGCCTTGCTATTACCTTTGGGTGTATGACTACTTTTCTCTGATTTTTTTAAACAATGGAAAAAGATATCCTCTATACTAAGTCTTTTCTCAAAAAAAAAAAGCAAACCTTTTTTCTTATGGTTTCATATTAGTTTTCTATAAGGTTTAACAAATTGCCACAATTTAGTGGCTTAATGCAACACATATTTATTATCTCACAGTTTCTGTGGATCAGGAGCTGGGCACGGATGTACTGTGTTTTCTGCAAGGCTGCAGTTAAGTATCAGCCCAGGCTGTGTTCTCATCTGGAGACTCAGCTGGAGAGTCCTCACTCTTATGGTTATTGGAAGCATTCGGTTCCTTACTGCTGGAAGATTCATGGAAGCCTGCTTTTGTTCAAGGCTAACGAGAGAGAGAGAGAGAGAGAGAGAGAGAGAGAGAGAGACTCTAAAACAAGTCTGCTAATAAGAGGGAGTTTTATATAATGTAATGTGGTGATAGGAGTGACAGCTTGTCCCCTTTGCCATATTCTGTTGGTTAGAAGTAAGTCATAGGTCCTGCCTACACTCAAGAGGAGAGGATTACATAAGGACTTGAACCAGCAGGCTGAGATCATGGGGGGTCACTTTAAAGTTAATCTACCACAGTACTATATCTTTATTGAAGTTTCTTCAAGTGAAAAATGAAGGATTTTCAGGGTCTTAATATAGTAATATAGGAAGAACCTACCATGATGAATGATACACATATTCTTTTCCCAAAAAACACCTATGCAGAGTGAGGAAGGATTCAACACAAATATGATAGGTTCTACTTAATGTACTGCTGAATATTAACACCCTGAAATCATTGCAACTTTAACAAATGATCGTATTAAGTTCTGAAAATGTTAATCACTTTGGTAGCTGGCATTTTACAGATTTATAGATAGTGAAATTCATTGTATTCTGCTCTCTTTTTAAAAGAGGAAACAAAATATTTGTACCAAATTGCAGTGCTATACCACCCACTTTCTTTTACTGATTTGTAAATTTTACCTGCTTATTTGTTAATAAAATAAAATTTTTGAATTAAATTAGGAAAATATTTTTAAGAGAAATTGAATGAAATTTGAATTATGAAATTATACTGTTTCCCCCTAAAATATTAAAAAATGTGCAAATGTATATATTCTGTTGTGTGTGTACTACTTTATCTCTACTATATATAGAGAGAATACTATGCTCTGTTAATATTATCTGTGATGGTATTTAAATTGCCAAACACAAAGTAAAACACAAAGTGAATAACACATACTGATTAGCACAAGTTAAAATGCCTATGAATGTAGATATTTGAACCTTTGCCAGAGAACAATAATTTAATAATCAGTAAGTTATTTGTTGAATGTTTACTATCTACTCAAAAGTGGTTGCACGATTTTCCCCCAGAGTTGGGTTTCTAGAGCACTATAAGTATATAAATTCCAGTTGCAAATAACATCCATCTATGAAATAAATGTTAAAAGATAATAATTCTCCAAGTTTTATTTCCAAATAGAAAAGGAAAGTAGTACAAAATTAACACTGATTATTGGGACTAGATCTTCAGAATTTCTCTTTATTATGAAGAGAATTGCCCCTTCACTACCTCCCCAGTATTATGTAGCCATGAAGAAAAACATATTGGGGCATTCTGTGTGTCTAGAATAGCCAATACTTCTGGAATCTTTTCATTTTCTTTAATGAAAAATCTTTAATTTTCATTTTCTTTCATACAGAACATCAGATAGATAATTGTTTTCAGTGGATTTTTAAAAAATAAGAGTTTATGATTCTTGCTTTGAAGAAAGACAAATATGATTGAAGCGTTTTCTGCATGGAGTATAAAGGAGCTCTGACGATGCAGCTGGATTGTTGAAATAGTCTTCCAACAAGGGGGGAACGCAGTGGACCCATAGTAAATGAAAACATATTTACTGGGTTGTTTAATCTATTATTTTGCATTCATGCAGCTAATATGTTTAAGGATTCCCTGGGTGCCTTCAATGGATCCTGGCTGTCTACTTTTTCCCCATTCTGGCTCATAATGGCTGGCAACACAAGAGAAAGAATTAGAAAGATAGGGATAAACATGAAGTGGTTTTCGCTCCAAGTGATGGGGAAATGCATTTTGTCTGTCTGTGTGCCCATGGCTACTCTGGACCCCACAGACACATTTTCCAGCTCCAAGACATTAACAGATCCAGTGCACGTTGAGAATACTTGCTACAGCTGAATAAAAATGTTCTTAGTGATAGATCTTTGGGCTACTTAAACCTGCATACGAGTATTAAGACTTTTTTGGAAGACAAAAGTATTCATAAAGACTGGTTTTGCAAATTTAAGTTCAGAGGAAGTATTGAATTTTTATTTAAAAAACCCAATTCTTCTTATTATTCTCAGGATCATAGAAATTTCTTGTTAGCAGGCACAGTAACTACCTTGCCATGCAATAGTCGTTTCCCCTCTACACAGCCCCTCAAAACAAGTCAAAGTTGCTTTTTCCAAGGAAACACTGTTTATTAGGAGTGAAGTCAGGTTGCAAAAGCCTTGTTTTTCTCTACAGGTTCTCCTGGGTGTAGATCCTGCTGTAGTTACTTGCCGAGTATTTTGTTGGAACATCAACCATAATATGTGGTATAATTTCAGTATAAATACGGGGTGTGTTTTAGGAAGATAGGCCTGTGTCCCTGGCATGTGTGGCAGGATTCATCAAACATAAAGCAAATGGCTAGAAAAGTAAGTTCAAGGGCTACTTCCTATTAAACCTTCTGCTTCAAAATTCCTAATAATGTGATACATTTGCCATCCTTTGATTGTGACCAAAAAAACAATATATATTCATTTTATTGATCATTCTTGGCTTTAAAAGGATGAGAGCCCAGACTCAGTTTATCACGTTCTGTGTGAATATACATGCCCCTGTCTCAAGTCTACACTTGCCTTTAGATCTGAAAAATAAGATTTTATAATGTACTTAACATTTAAGACATTTCTTAAGATAGAATCTTTATAGTTGCCTATAGTGCTTTGTGTCACTAACCTCTCACTTTAAAACAAAGCAATGAGGTTAGACGTATAGAATTATCCCCTTTTTATAGATCAGAAGACTGTGACACAAAAGGCCTTCGTTGCTTAGATCAGTATCATACAGACAATAACTCACAATGAATGAAATGCAGGTCCTGATGCTTCTATACCTCTAACAGTGGAAGAGCTTCCATTTTCTGGATAATTCACGACTGCATTCCTTTTTGGTTTCAATCTTTGAGAATATGAAATCATATCTTTATGTTGAAAATATTCCATGCTGAAAAAATATAGAATTGAAGCTTTTTTTTAAGATTTTATTTATTTAATAGAGAGAGAGTGCAAGAGAGCATGAGCAGGGCGAAGGGCAGAGGGAGAGGAGAAGCAGACTTCCCACTGAGCAGGGAGTCTGATGTAGGACTCTATCCCAGGACCCTGGGATCATGACCTGATCCTAAGTCAGATGCTTAACTGACTGAGCCATGCAGGTGCCCCAGAATGAAAACTTTTGTCTAGATACACACAGAGACAGAGACACAGCCATCCTGACACACATGCACAAACACACACACACATGACTTTCTACTTACTGGTACCAGATTTATGCTTTGAATGTTTCTTAGGATGTTGATTGTGTATAGAGAAATACTCTACTTGTACTTTCTTTAATGCTCAATATTTTAAGCATATATACATATACATATACACACACTTATGTAAATACTTATATAGGAGTATATATATATAATAGATTATATAATAGAATTTATCTAAACATTTAAGTACTCCCACAATACAAAAATTAGCTTATAAATATTAGCTTTATAAATATAATTACTTTTAAAAATTAGCTCTCTCAATAAAATCTATTCAGGCCAACTGAAACCATCCTCAAGTTACCTTAAACATTTTATAAGTTAGAATGTTTAATAGGCTAGAGTCTCTGAAATTTTAAATTGAACTTAAAACCAAAAGAACACACTCAAATTATGATAGTGGTCACAAAAACTCTTGTGACATTTATTATATTCAAGCTATTATAAAACTATTTATGATGTGGTTCAGATCCAATTGTATTATTTATAATATCTCTGTTGTGCTGGGGTCATAGCAATGATCACACTCATGCCTTCACTGCAAAAAAAGAGCGTTAAAGTCTGCAAGCTTTCAGCTCGGATTGTCAGTCAGGACACATACACTGGTGGCATCTTCCGGGGATACAGGCTGTGCTTTCAGGGCTGAGCTCCTGCTACTGTCCCATGTTTGTTGGCCATTCCATGCTCAAACTCCTTCTTGAAGCTTCTCCTTCCCTGTGACATCCTGGTCAGTGGCCATCCCACCTGTGTGAGTAGCCATCAAGTGGGATTGCATCCTGGTGACATCAGGTTACATTTTCTCATGAGTTACCCTTTTGGGACATTGGGAGTATTCCTCATTTTGCCATGTTGTTTGATCTGCTATCTACTTGGTTATTTTCTGTGATTCTCAGAACCGACCTAACCTTCCTATTTTGAGGGGGCAGAACTTACTTTGTCTAAAACTCATCACAATTCCATTTATCCAGCTTTTCCTACTTTTACACATAAATCTGTAGTACCTCCTTAGATACAGAGATGAACTAAATTATTTAAGCAGAAAATCCATTTATTGGCAATCTAATGCTAATTAAAATTACTCTTAAAATAAGTTTGAATAACAGCCACCTTTATCTCCTTTATATCAAGTTTTTACTTTATGCTTCTTCACAGTTTCAACTTGTTCCAAATACCTATAATTATCATGATAATTAGCATTTGCTCTTGTCTCTCAAATTGGTACCACCTGACTCCCATTATTCTTCCAGGATTATTCCAGACATTAAAAAAAACAAAAACAAAAAAAAAAAACAGGGCAGCCCTGGTGACCCAGCAGTTTAGCGCCGCCTTCAGCTCAGGGTGTGATCCTGGAGACCTGGAATCAAGTCCCACGTCAGGCTCCCTGCATGGAGCCTGCTTCTCCCTCTGCCTGTGTCTCTGCCTCTGTGTGTGTGTGTGTGTGTGTGTCTCATGAATAAATAAATAAAATCTTTAAAAAAGAAAAAAAAAAGACAACATTGCTTTCTGTCAGCAGCAATATGATGTTCCATAACATCTTGCATTTCTCTGCCCTGAGATATGGAATTAGTTGCCCTCAAGGAGTGCTCTTTCCATCTATTAAAAATTAGGAGCAGCAGAGTGCATATAAGAATGTTTCCTATGCATCCTGTTAGAAGGGAGAACTGTGTCATTGCTGGGCCACTTTAAAGACAAGGTTGGAAACAATATTTTAAGATAACGAACTCAAGATAATATTTCCTGTTTAAGGCTAATTATGTCCATTTATTTTCCTAATAAAAAGCAAACTAACCCATGGGATGGGCTTAGCATAGTCCCCACAGTGAATGCTATTTTAATTTACTGCTTTGGAGATCTCATATATATAAAGTAAACTGAAATGGAAAATAAAATTATTATTTGGCTATTTTTTTCAATAAAACAGTTGATTCAGATATTTCAGGCCCCATGAGAAAAATTCATTAACTGGAAGTAACTAGTTAATTGCCATTTCATATCCATGCTAAAGACATCCGAGCCACTTTATCCATGGTTATAGGGAAGTAACAGAAGCAGCAGATGTGGTTCTGATGTGGACGACCACATTGGGGGAAACTCACAGTTACAGGAGCAGGAACAAGTAGGGCCAGGGCTCAATTTCCTGCCTCATTTTGGGGCTGCACACAGGTATCAGATTTAAGGAGAAGGATCCTGACCTTGGGTTTTTAAACTAAATGATTGCAGAAGCACCGCCCTTCCCTTGTTATATGCAAATATAGGCATTCAACCCAGAATCCTATACTCAGGAGATTTGTGAAAAGGGAGTGCAAAGTGAAGATACTTTGGATACAAAAAGTAGGTCTGCCCCATAAAGACCTTCATTAATGAAATCTTAAAGCAATTTAGCTCAGTAGAAATTTCTAGGAGGATAGAATAGTAGCCACCAGGCCCATGTGGTTATTAAGCATGTGAAATGTGGCTACTGACTGAGGAACTGAATTTTAATGTTAATGTTAATTACCTTAAATTTAAATAACCACATGTGGCTAAAGGCTACCACACCATACCACCAACACTGGTCAAAGGATGTGTAATGAACACACAAAAGGCACTTCTAGGAACTGCAGAGTTAAATATGTGGATAAACCCAAATAAAAATCTGCTATACAAAATAATAATACTGATGTCCTTGTAGGAATTTTTTTAAAAAGATTTAATCATTTATTCATGAGAGACACAGAGAGAGAGGCAGAGACATAGGCAGATGGGGAAGCAGGTTCCATACGGGGAACCCAAGGCAGGACTTGATCCCAGGACCCTAGGATCATGACCTGAGCCAAAGGCAGACAGACACTAACCATTGAGTCACCCAGGTGTCCCTCCTCAGAGGATTTTAAAAAAGAATTAGTAACATGTCAATAAGATGGTGAATCTATTCAGATGAGCTATTAATAACATGATAATTATATGTGGTTCAACTTAATTTGTTCTAGGTTCTTACATTGGGAGCAAGAGTCAGGGTAAGGGCATGACTGAAAAAGAGTGACTCAACTTTAGAAGACCAGTAGTGAACCAAAAGGGTATGGCAGGGAGAAAATTATTCTGGACAGGGGTAAAAGGTATTCTGGGCTGAGCCCTTTGTATGGTGGTGCAGACACCTGGCTATTGACAACTCTAATGACACAGCAGCCATTTCTTCTATAGGATTAAAGAGCTCAGGAAACAGAAAGTCACATGGAACATTCATTCGAAGGCTATCCTTTTCGCCTGTTTCTTCCTCACAATCTGAGCCGTGGAGGGTACTGGACTGGTGGTCATTTCCTCTTTAGGTGAAATGTCCAAGACAAAAAAGGACCCCAGATAACAGTAGTCAAAAAATCTTCTCACAAAGTCCATGTCCTGGTGGACTCAAGTTCTATCCCTATTCAAGAAGTAAGTACTTCTGATATAATACCAAATATTTAGGGTTAAAAAGCATATTCTTGATGATAAAGCCAGACAAAAATAACGAAAAAAGACAAGTTTCAAAGGTTGCTGGTGGAAGGCTGTACATCAAGAATGGGTGTTGAATCTTGTCAAATGCCTTGTCTGCACCAACTGGGGTGATCATATGGTTTTGTCCTTCATTCTGTTAATGTGGTGTATTACGCTGATTGATTTTTATATGTTGAATCATCTTTGTATTCCAGGAATAAACCTTCTTGGTTATGATGTATAATCCTTTTAATATGCTGTTGAATTCAGTTCACTTATTTTGTTGAAGGCTCTTGCACCAATATTTATCAGGCTGTAATTTTCTTTTCTTGTATTTATTTTATCTGGTTTTGGTATCAAGGTAATAGACATCCATAGAATGAGCTTGAAAGTCTTCTCTCATTTTCAATGTTTTTAGAAGAGTTTCAAGGCAATTGGTGTTAATTCTTCTTTACTTGTTAGAATTCCCCAGTGAAGCCATCTGGTTCTGGGCTTCTCTTTGTTGAGAGGTTTTTGATCATAGAGTCAATCTTATTACCAGTTATTGGTCTGTCCAGATTTTCCATTTCATGATTTTCCATTTCATGATTGTGAGTTTCCAGGAATTCTTCCATTTCTTTTCATTATCCAGTTTGTTGGTGTGCAATTTTTCATAGTATGCTCTTATAATCCCTTTTATTTCTGTAGCATTGGTTATAGTGTCCCCTCTTTCTTTTTCTTTTCTGATTTTATTTATTTGAGTGTTTTCTGTTTAATCTCGGTAAAAATTTGTCAAATTTGTTGATTTTTTTCAAAAAGCAGCTCTTAGTTTTGTTGAAAAATCCCATCATATGGTGCAACACAAATGCACTTTGAGGACATTACACTAAGTGATATAAGCCAGTCACAAAAAAGTAGCAATACTGTGTGATTCCATTTATATGAGGAACCTAGAGTAATCAAATTCATAGAAAGACATACTAGGAATTGTGCTTACCTTTGAAGGGGTGGGAAAGGGGAATTATTTCAGTTTGCAAGATGGAAAAGTTCTAGAGATCTGTTTCATTACAAGGTGGATATACTTAACACTACCAAATCTAAATGGTACTCTTAAAAGTGGTAACAATAGAAGATGTTTATGTTGTATGTATGTGTTTTTTTTTTTTAATCACGGTTAAAACACACACACACACACACACACTCCAATGAAAGTCTGCTCTCGTTCTAGCCAAAAGTTCTGGGGAAGGCAGCTTAGTAGGAAAGAAAACTTTTAGGATAACTGTTCTACTCTTGATAACACCACAGAAAAACCTGTACTCCCACTCTCAACATGCCAACCAAGGTCAAGCGCTGGCCTTAGCCTCATGAGGCTATACCAAATTTTCCCAATGCATACTCTTTACCAGGGTAGTGTTAAAAAAGGCCAACTAAGCAGTCAGGACTTCCATTCCCCAAGTACTGCTGCAGAAAGCAAATGGGAGGCTGGATTTCCTCCCCCATCCTGCAGTAGCAAGGTGCCCCCATAGGGGTGCTGGTGGAGGAGGCCTGGTGGGTGGTCAAGATTTCCCCTAGCTGCCTATGATAATAATGCCAACCCTCCTCCCAGCCATGTTGTTAGAAGCCACAGTTGTAGCAGTCACAAGACACTACTACCTCTCCCAGTCAGGGAGGTATCATACAGGTGCCAGTGTGGAGTCAAACTGCTGCCCCTGCCTCAAAGTAATGAAGACCCCCTCATGGGATGGGGAATAATAGGAGCCGAATAGGGATCCTATACTTCTACCCTCATCTGGCAGAGCTAAGCTGGCATTCCCTACTTTCTCTACTGACTAGTGTCAAAATAAGCTAGCTGAAACAGAAGGTTTAAATAAGATCCAGATCCTTATAATGTAATGCCCAGAATGTTCAGGTTTCAGAAGAAAATTATTCATCATGCTGAGAACCAGGGGAGATCTCCAAATGAGGAAAGATGATTGATGGATTGATGTCAAGACCACAGTGACAGGGAATGTTAGAATTATCCAACAGAGATGTTAAGTTAGCTATTATTACCATAAAAGAACTTCAATACACAATTATGAGCATCCTTAAAACGAAAGAGAAAATAATATGTCTCATAGTAAGTCTCTGCAAAGAATAGATCATATATAGAAGAACCAAATGAAACACTTAGAAGTGAAAAATATAACAACCAAAATAAGAAACTCAGTGGACAAGCACAGTAACAGAGGAGAGACTGAATGAATAGAAAGATAGAATGATAGCAAAAATGAAATGAGCCAGTTGGAACAATAGACTGATAGTAGTCTGAAAAAAATGTACAGAGCCTCAGGGAACTGTGGGACTGTAATAAAAGCTCTAACACGTATGCAGAGAGTCTCAAGATGAGAGGACATCGGGCTGAAAAAATATTCAAAGAATGCTGGCCTCATGACAACATGGATGGACCTGGAGGATATTATGCCAAGTAATACAGTAAGTTAGACAGAGAAAGACAAATGCCATATGATTTCATTTATATGTGAAATCTAAAAAACAAAACAAATGAATAAACAAACAAAAAGCAGAATCAGTCCTATAAATACAGAAAACTGATGGTTGCCGGGGTGGTGGGGGGTTTGGGAGGTATGGGCAAAATAGATGAAGGGGGTTATGAGGAACACACGTCCAGTTAGAAAGGAAAGAATTCAGGGGGTGAAAAGTAGATCATAGGGAATATAGTCAATAATTTTGTAACAACTTTGTGTGGGACAGATGGTGACTGCACTTTGTAATGTATACAATTGTCAAATCACTATGTTGTACACCTGAAACTAATATAATATTATGTGTCAACTGTACCTTGACAAGAAAAAAGAATATTGGCTTGTAGAAAACTTCCCAAATTTGGCAAAAGACATAAATTTGTAGATATAAGATTGCCAGCAAAACCCAAAAAATTCCAAACCAGCACACATTATAGTCAATCTTCTAAAAACAGAGGACAAAACTCCTGGGAAGCAGTAAGAGGAAACCAATACTTCACCTGCAGAGCAAAACCACTTCAAATGCCTGGGAATTTCTTATCAGAAACCATGAGGTCCAGAAGGAAGTCACATAATATTGCTTAGCTACTGAAAGAAAAGACTTGTCAATTCAACATCCTATATCCAGCCAAAACATCCTTCAAGAGTGAAGGAGAAATCAAGACATTCTCAGATAGAGAAAAAGCAGGACTGATTGTTAGCTGCAGAACTACCCTAATGGAAGGGTGGAAGAAAGTTCTCTACACAGAAAGAAAATGAAAAAAAAAAAAGAAAAGAAAAGAAAAAAAAGAAATCCTGAAACACCAGAAAGGAAGAAAAGACACAATAGATATAAATATGGTCAGATACAGGGGATTTTAATTCTCCCCTTGAACTGTTTAAATCATGTTTGATGGTGAAAGTAAAAATTGCAACACAGTGTGATGAATTGTTGAATGCATGAATAGGATATGTCTGGGACAACTATAAATGGGAAGGGTAAAAGGACTTTGTTTTAACAACAGACCGTGGTCTTTTATGTATAGATAATGTAACACCTAGAGCAACCACTAAAAAGCTATGCAAGGTGACACCCTCAAAAATGCTATAGATAAATCAAAATTGAATTTTAAAAAAAATGTTCAAGAAACCCACAGGATGGCAGGGGATGGATAAAAAAAACCCTGAAATTAGGGAGAAGAAAGAGGACACAAAAATTAAATGACAGACTTAAGTCCTAACAAAAAGGACTATTTTTATATAACTGGTCAAAATAAACCAATGAAAATACAGATGCCAATGAGACTAGCAGAGTGGAATAAAAATCTTGACTCAACCACATGTTGTCAACAAGATATTCATCTTTACTATCATAATATGGGCAGGTTAAAAGTAAAAGGATGAAGAAAGTTGCATCAACCACATATTAATCAAAAGAAAGCAAGAGTAGCTATATTATTATCGGCTAAAATAGATTCAGGGCCTGAATCTATATTTTATAAAAATATAAAAATATATTTAACACATGTATATAAATATGCACACATATCTAGGTATATATGTATATGTATATACACATATACATGTGTAGGAGATTCTCTTTATTCCTGGTACTTATGTTCTATAAAGTCACAGTGAACATTAAATTAGTGAATAGTGAATCATTTTTCCTAGAAGAAATTGCACACACACACACACACACACACACACCTCACAAAGATTAAAATCTTGCATCCTAAAAGCAATCCCTTAGGTTTCTTTATTTTACAAAAGAGAAAGAAAGGTTCAGAAGTATTACTGAGTTGCCTGTGGCCACATCACTAGCAGGTACCAGGATGGAAGCTTCTTGCTTTACACCGGGCTTTCCCTGCTGTCTGCATCTTCTGTCCATCTCTATATGAAAGCCAGGACAAGAAAGCCCACTACCGCCCCACTGGAACTCAACTGGGAACATGTGTAACTGGGTGACAAATTTTTCACCACCCTGTGCATGTGCATGAATGCCTGTGAATGCATTGACTTTGAGGGACAAATACATTTTAGGGATAAGTAAATTTTAAATATGGAATCTATGAATTACATGTTTTTTCATATAGAGATATAATTCGAGTGCCATCAACTTCACCTGTTTCAAGGATATAATTCTTTAGTTTTCAGTGTATACACAAAGTTGTGTGCCCATCACCACTACCTAAATCCAGATCATTCCATCACCTCTCCCTAACATAGAAACCATGTATACATTAGTAGTCACTCTCCATATTCCCCCTTCCCCTCAGTCCCTGGTAATGACTAATTTACTGTCTTTCTCTATGGGTTTGCCTTTTCTGGACATTTCATATAAGTGCAGTCCTACAAGATGTGGCTTTTGACACCTGGCTTCTTTCACTTAGCATCATGCTTTCAAGGTTTAATCTATCTGCTGGATTTAGCTAACAGATAACTCCTGCTAGGGCTGACAGTCTTAAGGGAAGGAGCTGGTTACTTCAATAAGACCAGCCACCTAATGAGCCAGGTGATATCAGCCTGACCTATGGGAATGAACTGCGGAAGAATGAGGTCCTTCACATGGGCAATGACTCAATCAATCACATCTAAATAACAAAGCCTCAGTCAACACTCTGGACAGCAAAGCTTGAATGAGTTTCCTATAGGCAATACTCCATGTGTGTATTGCCCGCACTGATGCCTGGAGGGTAACGCATCTCAGAGGATGCAGAAGCTTCACACTTGGAACCCTCCCTGTTCCAGATCTTATCCTATATGTTTCTTCCTTTGGCTGCTTCTGATTTGTATCCTTTTGCTACAATAAAGCTGTAAATAGAGCACTTTCATGAGTTCTGTGAATCATTCCAGCACAGTAATCAAACCTGAATGAGTCCGTAGGGACACTGGAGTTTGTAGCCAGCTGGTCTGAAGTGAAGATGGTCATGGAGATTTCTAAACTTGGGCTGGTGTCTGCAGTCTTGGGCAGAACGGGCAAGTCTAGAGGACTGTGTCCTTAAAGTCCAGTTTTTTTGACTCGGTATGCTGAATGAGATCCCATTGTATGGGTATGGCACTTTGTTTATCCATGTACCCATTGATAAACATTTAGGTGTTTCCACTCTTTGGCTATTGGGCTATGAACATTGGCGTACAGACTTTTGCATGGACATACGTTTTCCATTGCCTGGGGTATACATCTAGGAGTGCAATTGTGGGGTTACACGCTAAGCCTAGATTTAACTTTCTAAGAAACAGTCAAATCATTGCCTAAGCCAAGTTCATGAATGTTTCTATGTTTCTTCCAGGAATGTTCTAGTTTTAGTTCTTACATATAAATCTGTGAACCACTTTTAGTTCATTTTTGCGCATGGTGTGAAGTGAGGTCCAACAGCAATCTTCTGCATGAGAATATTCAGTTCTCCCAGCACCATTTGTTAAGAAAACTATTCTTTCCTCATTAAATGGCTGTGAAACTCTTTTCAAAAATCAATTAATATATGTGAGGGTTTATTTCTGAATTCTCAACTCTGTTCCCTTGGTCTTTGTGTCTATCCTTATGTCAGGGCTACATTGTCTTAGTCCTTGTACTTTTGAGCTAGTTTTGAGATCAGGAAATATGAAACCTTTAAATTTGTCTTTTTTTTTTTTTCAAGATTAGTTCTTATGTTTTGGGTCCTTTGCATTTTCATGTGAATTTAAGGATCATCTTTGTCTATTTATGCACAAAAGGCAGCTGGGATTTTGATAGGGTGTGCAATGAACCTGTGGATCCATTTGGGAGATTGCCACCTTAGTAATACTGTCTTCCAATCTAAGAATAAGGGGTGTCTTTCCATTCATTTATATCTTCTTTAATTTCTTTCAACAATGTTTTGTAGTTTGTGGTATACAAATTTTGCACTTCTTTTGTTAAAATTATTCCTCGGTATTTTATCCTCATTGATACTATTTTAAAATATAATTGCTTCTTAATTTCATTTTGGATTGTTTGTTGGAAATGTATTTTGCCAAATGCTTTTTATGCATTTATTGAGATTATTGTATTTCTTGTCTTTTTTTCTATTAATCTGGTGTACTACATTAATTGATGTTCAATATTAGGCCAACCTTGTTAAAATGTTTACATGTTAAGCCAACTTTGCATTGTGCCTCTGAGTGAGGGTGTGGGATAGAGGGGGTGTGCAAAGAGGAAAGAGTTAAACATTCCAAATCCCATTATCTTACAGAGGTTTAGAAGCTTCTGTTGGATGGATGGTCGTTGGTTTGTTCTATGACTGGGTTAATTTCCAGAATTCAAAATTAGTTACTTTGAATTATTTGGCTGGCATTTTGTTGTTGTTGTTTTTCATGGAAGAGCAGTTTGCTAAGGTCCTCACTCTGCCATTTCAGAAACATGCATTTCAGCATGGTTTGGGGTCAGACTAGATTAATGACCCTCCTATGATGTCTCACAGATTGCCCTGGTTCTCTTGGTTTCTAACTTTTTGTGATCTCGACAGAAGTGCTCTGCTACTAACATCGAGAAGACTGGCATTTTCCTAATTAATAGGAAAAATGCATTTCCTCTCTTACGTTTAATTTCGTTATACTTCTGGCACCTGCTATTTAATATCTGATTCAGCACAAATTATATATTAAGTTACTCCAGATTTACTCTATCGACCACTTGGGTGCTCTTCAAAGAATATTTTTGGAGGTGGGTGAGCTGACCCTGTGCAATAGAATTCATTATTTTATACCCTCAAGCACATATCTTAATAATTTGTATTTAGGGAAAGTTTAATTCATGAGGAACTATACATAGAAACAGAAATAAGCAATTATAATTCATGCTAGTTGGCAGAATAAGCAGATTTTTATGGCCTGAGCAAAGTATATAGACAATGTGCAGTGGGGCATTGCTTAGCATTCAAGGTATCACAGCAGGCATGGCTTTAAAAAAATAATAATTCTGTGCATTCATAAACATGTTGGCCCTGGAGAGTGGCTGTAAAGACTTCAGGGAGCTGAAACATTCCTGACATATCCAATGTGGGTGTGGAGGGCACGATTGGTGGGATTCCTGTACTCACCCGGTGCCTGAGAATCCACTAAAGAGACTGGCGACCCCCTAAAATGATGGCAAATGTAGTACAGCAGGATGGACAGACATGTGGAGAAAAAAAACAGAAAACAGACCAAGAAGAAACCTGAGAACCTGCAGTGATAATTTCCATCTTTGTTCATTTACTTGCTTCCAAATACCTGCCATCTTTTTCTTACTATCAACCATCCTGCACTGGCCTTCAGAATCATTATAATGTTGATGATTCTGAAAGTCCACACCCCACTGAAAGAGAGGGTGCCCCTTCCAGAGCCAGGAAATCTCTAAGGTCTATCTGCCCATTTTCAGGAAAGGAGACGCAAAGCAGGGCAGGTACTTGGTAATACAAAGCTGCCTATCTGTGGTACAAAAAGGTTTTTTGCCCCTTCCTTTCCAAAGTGTGCAAATTCATTGAGCTTTCAGGGGAAAGCTGCTCCATTTCCCTTCCTTTCAGCTCAGTGTTTCTCAAACATTGTTAGGGAATTTGCATTTTACATTTGTCTGTAAAATATGGTTCATAATAACCACTTTCTCTCACAAATCAAATTGTATCCAGGTGGCCATGACCCCAACCACAATCAAAGGAATGGCTACTACATTTCTAGACCTCAATATTATTGTTGACTTTGCCTTATTTACATAATGGGTTTCACACCATTTAAACATGGGTTTGTGTAATCAGTTTCCTGGTCACACAGTACTGCTTATTTAGAACAAAGCTTCTCTGTTGGAAGGCTTCCTGAAAATTTTCTAGTCATCAACTGAATATATAATTTTGTTTTCTTTTAAAAACACAGTAGGTATCCAGGCAAAGACACACTCTACTGTGTCTCCTCTATTTCTGAGTTTTAACAGGTGCAGAATGATTAGCAAATAAGAACCAAAAAGAGCAAAGCAGGATTTAACACTATTACCCTGAACCCCTGACTCCTGGAACGTATATGTTAATTATTCTCATGTCAAAAAAAAGAAAATCTTACAATATGCCTTCTGAACATGTGACCTAGGAGTCAGCAATAATCCTTTGGGGAATGAGAGAGCTCACTGTGAGGCCAACATGTGGTACTTCACATCCCATCTTCTGCAGAGTCCATAGCTACTTTGTGCATGCTTAAGAGTACAAAGCTGCTAACATCCTCTGCACACTTAAATCCTTTCTGTCGTGTCTTATTCCACATGAAGATGTTATGTTGGGAGGAACGGTGTGGTGCCTCCTCTCAAGAGATTGCTATCTAAAGGAGTTAGAATTTTCTTCCATAACAGTGACCAGTCCTACAAGCAGAAGCTCTTCTGATGTGCCATCTGGAATTCTAGAA
This sequence comes from Canis lupus familiaris, assembly GCF_011100685.1. NCBI lineage: Eukaryota > Metazoa > Chordata > Mammalia > Carnivora > Canidae > Canis > Canis lupus. Next base: position 95,233,124 of record NC_049222.1, on the reverse strand, counting down.
AAACATCTGCCATCTAAGGGACCCCAGGAGCTCCCAGAAGATTTGGGAAGGTCTCTATGGAAGGTGTCATACTCGGCAGGCACCAGGCTGTCATATTTAACTCATGGTGGGCAGGCAGACAAGACTCTCTCAAAATTGCACCTGCTCACTGCTGTATTGGTCACCTTCTGATACCTCAGCCAAGGGTTGCAGGGCAAGAAGCAGACAGAGGGTAGCAGATTCCATGTGGCACCCTGATTAGGTTTCTCATGAGCCTTCCTATGATGTGGGCTGTGTAGAAAAAACATGCACCTCAATGAGAAGTGTATATTTGCTGCATAGCAAACTTTTCTGGGTAATCAGATGCTGAATCTGTAGGAGCTATTTTACAACACTGAAAGTTGTAGGTAATGAACAGAAATGCAGAATAATTCTTATCTATAGATACACAGGTGAATTCTGTCCAGAGGGAGAGACACTCCCTTGGGAAATAACAACAACAACAACAACAAAAAAAAAAAACCCAAAAAACTGTATTGCCTTCATGTGTACATTATGCTTGGTTATTCCATTTAATGAATGAGGTAAGTAAAATCTTTAACACATTTGTTTTATATGTTTATGAGAGTGATGATTTTCTCCTTTTCTTGAAAATTATTTTTAATAACTGCCAGGAGAGTGATGTCACTCATATAAGAACGTATGTTATGCCTGACGTTGCTCTCCTTCATAAGAACAACTAACAAGTATTTATGAACAATACACCACTGAGAAAATCCTAGAACACGGGAGTGAGGTTGAAGCATCCTCTGTATCACAGAGACCAATACAGGTTGCATTAGAAGGCCAAGAGAAGCAGCCATACATTGACCTCATTGCCCCTCCTCTAGGCCAGGGAGCACCACATGGAAAGGTCTCCCCTGGGCCTATGGTTCTGACAGGGGGAAAAGAGAATGAAGATGCCTTCCCCAGCATTGTGGTCACTTTGTGGGAGTCCTTACTCTGATTTCACATCACAGGGACTGCAACAGAAACTGTGGGGCTTGGCCCCTGAGAATCTATGATGAGGAAGGAAGCTAATTTATACCCTCACTTACTACTGAGTTTAGTTCCCAGTGTTGACCATCTAGTAAGCCTGATCAAATAATCCAGGCAAGGCAATCCATTCTGCAGCCCCACTGGTGTAGGGAACCAAGCTAGAAGTCCTATACAACTATCTTCAACCAGTGGCACACACCCTCCCATCCTTGACCTCACAGTTCAAATAGTTGCCTTGCCCAATAGTAGACCATAGTAGTAGGCCCCACTAGCCCAAGGATGTTACCAGGAGATATGCCTCAAAACCCAAACTGAGCTGGCTGGTAAAGATCTCTCTCTGCCAAAGCAAACTTATAAAGTCTGGAAAAAGAGCCTGATTACTCAAATGTGCAGACACAAATCAAAGGAATCATAGATAACAAAAAAACAAAATGAAACAAAACAAAACAAAAACAAAACAGGTAAATATGACACCATGTAAGGAAGCTAATAAAGATCTAATAGCTAACTATAAAGAAATGAGGATCTATAAACTGTCAGACGAAGAATTTAGAATAATATTTTTAAGTAAGTTTAGGTTTAGTGAAGACGAAAGTATACTGATACCAAAAGAAATCAAAACAAGAAACAAGGAACAATGGATGTAGAGAACAAGCAGGAAACAATTAACAAAATGGCAATACAATAGTAAAGACTTACCTATCAATAATTACTTTAAGTGTACATGCATTAAATTATCAGTCAAAAGACATAGAATGTCTTTAAATTAAATTAAAATGGATTAAAATGGATTAAAAACAAACAAACCCCAATATTCTATGATACTGCCTATGCGAGATTCACTTTAGCTTTAAGACACACAAAGATAGTTCAAGGAAATGGTAACAACAATAACAAAAAAAGTAGGAGTAGCTATACTTGTATTAGATTAAATGTACTTTAAGCTAAAAATTATAAAAAGAGACAGAGAAAGTCATTATATAATAATAAATGGGTCAGTTCATCAGAAGATATAATAATTTATGGGCCATCTGGGTTGCCCACTAAGTTAAGCATCTGCCTTCAGCTCAGGTCATGATCCCAGGGTCTTGGGATCAAGTCCCATGTCAGACTTCCTTCTCAGCGGGGAGCTTGCTTCTCCCTCTCCCTCTGCTCTTCCACCCCCACCCCCCACTGTGTGCACACACTCTCTCTCTTGCTCTCTCTCTCTTTCAAATTTATAAGTAAAATCTTTAAAAAAAAACCAAAGATGTAACAATTTTAAATATTTATGCATCCAACATCAAAATACCTATATACATAAAGCAAAAGCTAACAGAACAAAAAGGAGAAATAAACAGCAATACAATAATAGTTGGGCACTTTAATACTTCATTTTAAACCATGGATAGATTATCTAAATAGAAAATAAATAAGGAAACAGAAGAACTGAGCAACGCTGCAGATGAAATGGACTTAATAGACATACACAGAATATTTTATACAGTAATAGTAGAAAAAATTCTTCTCAAGCACACATGGAACATTTTCTAGGATATATTATATGTTAGGCCACAAAACAAGTGTTAGCAAACTCAAAAAGATTGAAATCATACCAAGTGTATTCTCTGACTATGATAATGTAAAACCAGAAATTAATAACAACAGGAAAGCTGGAAAATTCACTAATATGTGAAAATTAACCAACACTCTCCTGAGCAATCAATAGATCAAAGAAGAAAATTTTTTTAAAAAATTTCCTAAGACAAAAGAAACTTGAAAACACATCATACTAGAACTTGTGGGATGCAGCAAAAGCAGTTATAAGAGGGAAGTTCATAGCAAAGAATGCCTATATTAAGAAACAAAAAAGAACTTAAACACCTAATTCTACACCTTAAGGAAGTAGAAAAAGAACAAACTAAGCCCAAAGCTAGTAGGAGGAAGGAAATGATAAATGTTGGAGCAGAAATAAATGAAATAGAGAACAGAAGAACAGTAGAAAAGACTAACCAAACCAAAATCTGTTCTTTGAAAAGATAAAGTTGACAAATCCTTAACTAGACTAACCAAGGAGAGGAACCAAATCAACAAAATTATAGATGAAAGAAGAGATACTATAACTGATACCACAGAAATGTAAAGGATCATAAGAGGCTACTAGGAACAACTATATGCCAACAAACTGAACAATATAGAAAAATGGAAAAATTCTTATATGCATGCAATCTACCAAGACTGAATCAGGAAGAAATAGAAAATGTGAAGGACCAATTACTAATAAGGAGATTAAATCAGTAATCAAACATTTCCCAATGAGGAAAATCCCAGGAACAGGTGGTTTCACTGGTGAATTTTATGAAACATTAAAAAAAGAATTAACATCTGTCTTTCTGAAGTTCTTCCAAAAAATTGAAGAGGAAGGACTGGAACATTCCCAAACTCATTTTATGAGGACTGAGGACAGCATTATCCTGATACCAATGCCAGATAAGACATTACTGGAAAAGCAAACCTTAAGGCAGTCTCCCTGATGAATATATATGAAAAAATTCCCAATAAATACCAGTAAGCCAAATTCAGAAGTACATTAAAATATCACTCACTATGTTCAAGTGTGACTTATCCTTGCAAGGGATGCAAGGATGAAATCTGCAAATAAATCCATGGAATGTATCACATTAATAGAATGAAAAAAAAACAATTATACAATCATCTCAATAGATGCAAGAACAACATTTGAGGAAATTCAACATCCACTCATGGTAAAAACACTTAACAAACTAGGCATAGAAGGAATATATCTCAATGTAGTAAGACTATATACATAAAAAGTCCACAGCTAATATTATACACAATAGTAAAAGCTTGAAAGTTTTTCCTCTAAGATCAGGAACAAGACAGGGTGCCCATTCTCACCACTCCTATTCAACATAATCCTGGAAGTCATAGCCAGGGCAATCAAGCACAAAAGGAAATAAATCCATCATAATTGGAAAGGAAGAGGTAAAAGTATCTCCATTTGCAGATAACATTTCATACATAGAAATCCCTAAAAACTCAACCAAAAATTGTTAAAATTAATCAACAAATTCAGTTGGGATATAAAATTAACATACACAAACTATAGTATTTCTATTCACTAACAACAAATTTCTGGGGGGGGGATTGATCCTATTTACAATGTTACCCCCAAAAAATAAATATTTAGGAATAAATTTAACCAAGGAGGTGAAAGATCTCCACTCTGAAAACCTCAAGACATTAATGAAAGACATCAAAGAAGACACAAATGGAAAGGAATCCTGTGTTCATGGATTAGAAGAATTAATATGCTTAAAATGCAATTATTATCCCAAAGCCCAAAACCTTTCATAAGGCCAAAGCAATCCCTATCAATATTTTCAATGGCAATTTTTCCAGAAATAGAGAAATCACCTAAAATTTATATGGAGCCATAAAAGACCCTGAATAGACAAAGACACCTTGAGAAAGAAGAACAAAGCAGGGAAACATCAGGCTTCTGATTACCGACTAAAGCATAAAGCTATAACTATTAAAACAGTGTGGTACTGGCATAAAAACAGATAAATAGACCAACTGACCAGAATTGAGAGTCCATAAATAGGGATGCCTGGGTAGCTCAGTGGTCGAGCATCTGCCTTTGGCTCAGGGCATGATCCTGGTCTGGGGATCAAGTCCTGCATCGGGCTCCCTGCAAGGAACCTGCTTCTCCTTCTGTCTTTGTCTCTGCCTCTCTCTGTGTCTTTCATGAATAAATAAATAAAATCTTAAAATAGAATTACTCAATTATATGCAATCACCTAATATTTGATATGGGAAACAATTTTTTCAATAAACAGTGCTTGAGGGTACCTGGGTGGCTCAGTCAGTTGAGCATCTGCCTTCGACTCAGGTCATGATCCTAGGATCCTGGGATTGAGCCCTGCATTGAGCTCCCTGCTCAGCAGGGAGTCTACTTCTCCCTCTGCCCTGCTTGGGTGCTCTTTCTCTTTCTCCCTCTCTCTCTCTCTCTATTTCTCATAAATAAATAAAATTTTTAAAAAAATAGTTCTTGGAAAATTGGATATTCACCCATGAAGAAATGAAACTTGACCCTGTCTTATATTATTCACAAAAATTAACTCAAAATGGATTAAAGACTTAAATTTAAGACCAAAAACCATGAAACTCTTACAAAGAAATGTTGATAAAAAGCTCCTTTGTATAAGTCTTGGTAATGATTTTTTTTGAATCACACCTAAAGTAAAAGCAACAAAATAAAAAGTAAACAGTAAACAGTAAAAAGTTTGAACTACTTCAAACTAAAAACTCTATCAAACTACATCGATTTTTTCTGTACAGCAATGGAAATATCAACAAAGTGAAAAGACAATCTACGAAAGAGGAGGAAATATTTGTAAACCATATATCTAATAAAGAGTTAATATTCCAAATATATAAAGAACTCATAAAACTCAAAAGCAAAAAAAAAAAAAAAAAATCCAATTAAACAATGAACAAGGGACCAGAATAGACATTTTTCCAATGAAGACATATAGGTGGATAAGAGTTACATTGAAAGATGCTCAGCATCACTAGTCACTAGGGAAATGAGAATTAAAACCACATTTCACCTCCTGCCCATGACAGTGTCCATCATCACAAAGACAAGAGATGTACATGCTGGTGTGGTTGCAGAGACCAGGGAGCCCTTGTACACTGGAATTGTGAATTGCTACAGCCACTACTGAAATCAGTACAGCCTGCATAGAGTTTCCTCAAAAAATTAAAAATAAAGCTGTCATATGATCCAGCAATTCCACTTGGGATAATATATCCAAAAGAAATGAAACACTAGCTTGAAAAGATATCTGTACACTTATGTTCACTGCAGCATTATTTATAATGGCCAAGACATGGGAATAGCCTAAGTTTCCATCAGCGAACGAATAGATAAAGAAGTTCACACACACACACACACATCTTAGAGTATTATTCAGCCATAAAAAGGAGGAAATCTTACCATTTGCAACAACATGAGTGGAACTTGGAAGCATTATGCTAAGTAAAATGAGTCAGAGAAATGAATACCATATGATTTTACTTGTATGTGAAACCTAAAGAAGAAATACAAACTATAACAGCAAAACCTCCAAACTCACACTGAAGAAGGTCAAATTTGCGGTTACTAGGAGCAGGGGTTTGGAGAGGGAGACCTGAGGGAAGGTGGCTAAAAGGTACAATCAAAAAGTAATAAGATAAATCAGAACTAGGGATACGATGTACACATGATGACTATAGTTAGCATTGCTGTGTGACATACATAAAAGTTAAGACAATAGATCTTAAGTGTTTTTATCACAGAACTTTTGTATTTTTTTTTTATTGCACCCATAAGAGATGATAGATGTTAACTAAACCTATTGTGGTGATCATTTTAGAATATATGTAAATCTAACCATCATACTGTGTACCTTAAACCTATATAGTGATTGTATGTCAATTATTTGTCAATAAAACAGGAAAAAAATAACTATCAGGAGATATTGCTAAGTCTGTTGTAGACTTGGTTATTCCCTCAAATATTTATTTATGTACTTATTTACTTACTTTGTTATTTATTATAACATATATTACCTTAAATCATTCATTTTGATAGACAATATGGCCTAAATTCAGCGGATATAACCAAACCTCTGAGACACTTTGTGTTACAGAGAAGTTTATGTCCAAATGCATGAAATTGAGTAGTCTAATCATTTCCATTCTAGACCAAAACCCAAAATCGGCCATTCATTTTTGTATGACACAAAAGTTAGGTCAAATTAAATATAAAATTGTGTACAATTTGACATACCAGATACTTTATGATTATATCTTTTTGATGCAGTCTTTTTTTTTAAAGATTGTATTTATTTGACAGAAAGAGAGATAATGAGAGAGCAGAAGCAGGGGGAGAGGAAGAAGCAGGCTCCCCACTGAGCAAGGAGGCCAGTGCAGGGCTTGATCCCAGGACCCTGAGATTGTGACCTGAGCCCAAGACAGATGTCTAACCAACTGAGCCATCCAGGTGCCCCAGAATGTCTCTTTTGTTGCAATAAAATAAATACAATTTTTTTGTTGACATGCTCACTCTCAATGTAGATATAACAAAACAATGTATTTCCATATTAGTCGGGCTTCTAGAAGTCTCGGAATTTATGAATTAACAAGCAGACTATTTACAGTGTCTATTTAGTGCTACTTCTCTACTTACATGGCACTATAAATTTTGTGTTATTTAGGTCAGGCAAAGCAGTGTCTAAACAACAAACTCTGATTTAGAAGTAAAGATATCACGTACATTCCTACAGAGCATGACTGGCCTCTTTAGCTACTGAACTGGGTCATGAGTTATGGAAGGCATTCACTTGCCTGTGTTAATTACAGCTTGGCCTACTTTACTTTTTTTTATGAATGGTTTGTATTCTATCATCTTAGATGCTTTCTCTATTCCAGTAAAGGACTGTGATTTCTAATTAAACTCCCAAATCTTAACCATTCACGTAAATTATTTATAATATGCCTGTTAGATGCAATATGGATTAATGAGATTTTTGGAACACTCTTGAGGTTCTTGAATAGCATTCTTGCTACTCAACTGAAATCTGGGTTAGGACAACAGAGATGCTAACTCTAAGTGATGATTCTCACATTATCTGGACTCAGCAAATCCAGAATAACTTGCTCACTGGATTCTGGGTTTTATTCTAGACCAGCTGCTCATTCTAAAGTCCCTTTACTGAATCCCCTTCACCTAACTGCTGGCTGCCAGAGGCTCTCAGCAACCACTTCGGATCTTCTCCTATAGCTACATTTTTTCCATGAGTAGCTTATCTAGTGCATTACTTCTCAATAAAGTCAGCTTAACCTTCTTCAGACAAGTATGCTCATTTGTATGTCAAATAGACATCTTGAAACATATAAGTATCAGTATCAAACTCTCAGTTTCCTCCTCCTCTGGAATGTCCTATATCAGTCAACAGTACCGCCATCTGCAGAGTCACTGCAGTCCAAAGCTGGCATCACCCTTCTCTTGCCCCAAGCATCTGGCTGGCTGCTGACCTCAGGTCCTACAAGGTACATGGTCCTTGGGACATTCTCAACCCTTCGTCCCTACAGCAGTGGATGAGACAGAGTTGCCTGAGAAAATGGGAGAGTTGAGGGCCTTACACTCCACAGTGGGACTGCTCTTTGATCTGAGATGGGATGTTCCTTTTTATGATAAAAGTCAGAAAAAGGAAGAAGGTAAGGACACAAATAGATATGTTATTGTACCACTGGAAAGATAACAAAGATTCTGATAGTTTTTTTCAGTGAAGTGTGGCCCTCGGTAAGCATGACTTTGGACTGGGACAGTTGAAAACATTTGACAATATGTCACTGTGCCTTCTTTGCTGATAGGAGACAGAGCTTACTACAGCAACCTAGTAGGATTGCTGCCACTTGTAGGCGGCCATTTGATATGGTTGTGAATTAATTACAGCAGCATCACTCAGCTCTTGTGACCTCATCCAGTAAAATTCAGCTACTTGCAGCTAGCATAAGGTAGATAGCTGAGTTTGTTTTGGTAGAAACTTGCAGAGTGAGTTTGAGGGAAGAATGAGGGGTGAGGAGCAAATTTGTCTATTGTTGACTTTAAGGCTGACAAGTCAGTCTTATCAGTTTTGAGTCTGTATTTTTACTCATTACAATCGTGCCTCACATGTCTTTATTTTACCCTCCAAAGTGCAAAGTTTTCATAAATGCCTATGATCAAAAGACATAACCAGTCCATCAGAATATATAGCCACAGAATATTTGATAATAATTGATCAGGGGTCATATCAGAGTTCATGCTGATCATTAGGACTTTAGCACTGAATCCTATTACCCTGGTTTGCACTTGGCAGCTGATTGTTTTCCTGCTTAGGCATAGATATTACAATAAGGAGATATGCATGTTAAGGAGTACTAGTCAGCTTTCCTGCTGTGATGAACTGTTCACAAACATCGAGGGCTTACAACAATTAAACATTTTATTTTTATTTCTCACTCACTGTACTTGGCAATGGCTGTGGGTCTGCTCTGCAGTTCTTCTTCATGTATATTTTCCCTCTGATTCACCAATTCTTCCGCTTCTGGGTGTTGGCCAGGAGGCAGATTTAGACCAGCCTCTCTCCATCCCCATGATAACTTAGGTCACACTAACGTGCATTCCTAAGGAAGGGGCACTGTGGCAATACACAAGAATCTTGTAGTCCTTGGGAGCAGTGCTAAGTTGACATTCAGTGAGGCAGCACCACATCATCCGTGGATGTTTCCCTTCACCTCACCAGGGCTCTCTGCTGCATTTGAAAATTAGATGGCTATTCCTTTCTCAACACCTTTCTTTTATGGCACAGCTTTCCATAACAGCACTTAGCACTCAGATTCCCTCTTCTTCCCTGGCCCTTCCTTTTCAGGAGTCTTCCAGACTTCTTTCTCCTCTGTCTTCAGCCTTCACAGACATTCTGAGTGGCCAGATATATGGTGAATTTTCAACCACCATGTCTTTGCTGATAATAATGAAATTCTCTATGTATATGTGTGTCTATATCTACTATTTATCTATCATCTCCAAAGACTCAAATCTCTTTCCTCAGCTCCAAAGCCACATCCATTATTCTTTCATTCAATAGGTCATTTTGAAATGATAACCACTAGAAACTGTCCTGAGCATCAGAGATAGAGCTGAGAGCCAAACCAAACCTCTCCTACATCATAAAGCTTACATTCCACCATGAGGAATCATGTAAATTTAAACAAACAAACAAACCAATAAAATGTCAAGTGGTTGTAAATGCTTTGGGGAAACATTAATCAGGATAAGGTGGGAGCTAGATGAAGTAGGAAATGAGGCTTGCTAGCTGATCTTGGGTGGTCAGAGGGATCTAATCCCTTGTGGAGGGAGACAGAGCTTACTACCATCATATGATGGTAGGAAGGACCTTAAGAATTAGGACTGTCCTTGCTTTTGCTGGGCAGTTCAGAATCCTGGATCTTGAGTGTGACAGTTTTATGACAATGAGGTAAATAAAATCACAAAATGTCAAAAACTCATTCTGTAGTTAGTGCGAGTGGTGGTCCTTTGCTTAGATACTTACGGAATCATCATTTTATCATGAAATGGTAACTGCAGTAGACTAGCATTGACATGTACACCAAAGTTGAATAAACATAAGGGCATACAGAATATTGTCCAATGCTGTGTTGAGCAAGGGCCCTGCAATTATTTAATGAATGAGTTGTACCTATCACCCAGCGAGTCCCAAAAGCATGACAAGTGATATTTTTTATTCTGAACTAGGCTGCTGTATCTGTCAGATGAACAACAGGAAACAGATGGCACCCACCAGGGGGGATCCTTCAAGGAGTATTTACTTATTAAAGGGCCTAAATTATATAGTGTGGGCAGGTTTCAGGGAAGCCACAAAGGACAGGGCAGGGACCCAGGGCCGGCAGCAGTAAAGCTGTAACCACCCCCAGGTTAGAAGGCACACAGAGAGAGATTACCAGAATTTGGAAGGAGGAGGAATCTGTAGAGAAGGCCACCTTGAGAGCAACAGTGACCTTTTGTCTTGGGACATAGCCTCGGATGACCACACTGAGAGGAAACTAGGAAAATAAGATTTCTCTCTCCCTGTCTCTGTTCTCCTGACAGAGTTCCCCGCTGGCCAGAGGGCACAGGAACTCACTGCTGTCATCCACACAGGTCAGCCTCCAGACAGGGGGCAGGACACAAAAAGCAGAAAAGGGACGCAGAGGTCACAGAGCCCTCAAGGATGAGTCAATGAGACAGACCTGCATAAAAGTTGTGGGATCACTTGTTAATATATAGGCTTTAGAAAGTGTGAACTTTATGCTTAGAAAAATACTAACTGGTATCTTCAAATATAAATGTAAATTTATCTTTTTAAAGTTCAAGTAAAATCTAGCTTATGGAAAATTTGCAAACTCTGGAGCCATCACTGAACAATTTGGTGGAAAATGGCAGAGCAAGCACATATGTAGGTCTTCCCCTCTGTGTGAACCTATTTCCACGACAGACAAGATATTCAAAAGGAAGTTAACTTTTTACAGTGACAATTGTATGATGGGCTTGTCAGCTGCTGAGATTCCCTGGAGTTTCTAGCAGCATGGAGATGGGTGGGACCTGGCCAGGATGCTACCACCCAGAATTTGCGGCATAGCAGTAATGGAGATGATGCTTGCCCCTGAAAGGTCAAGAGGTCATTCAGGAAGTTCTTGGAATGAACAAGAGTTTGCTGCTCCTTTGATCTTTCTGGTTGAGTTTTTTGGAACTATGTTGATGAAGACAGAGGAAGAGTGAAGTCGTGTTGATGTGGACTGTCAGCTGGGCTGAGTGGGTGATTTTGGTTTCCAGAGGTAGGGCTTCCAAAGAAGTGGTACCTCAGTCACAGAAGTTAAAGCAAAACCCTATTGCTATGCCAAGTCCTGGTCGACAGGTAGATAGGGTTTCCAGGCAGACTGCTAACTTGAGGGGAGAATTCTTGAGAAACTTTTTTCCTTTGGCCCAGCCACCCAAGCTGCCTCCCTTAAAATGGCTCAGTGGCAATTCTGGGGTGGAGATCTTAGGGACCACATTGCCCCATTATGGACATCAGCCCCTCTCCCTGTCCCATTTCAATCTTATAATATGCTGGGCAAATGTAACCTCAAGACCTCTCTTTTCATTTTAATCGCTAATCCTTGATTTTTAAAAATAAATGTGCAACCAGAGATCACCAAATCTGTGCAGAAAAGATGGAGGGAAACTAAAAAAAAAAAAAAAAAAACAAAAAAAAAAACTGATCCCCTAAGGAGGGATCAATAATTCAGGCAACAGAAATAATTGTTTTATTAAAAATTTTAATTAGCATCCTCAAAGTGATTTCAAGAAAATGTTACATATATAAAATTTCTTCCCAAGAAAAGATAATAAGAAAATGAAAAAAAAATTAGGAAATTGAAATTACACTTGGGAAATATTTTAAAATATGAATTCAATAGTTGAGCTTCAAGATAAAGTTGAATCAATTGTTCAGGTTCTCTCATGGTCAGCAAAAACAGTAAAAGATCAAACCTGGAAAATATGAGATCAATTTAAGAGGCGACAATGTTGAGTTTATCTAAGCCCTGTACTCCTGAATACCAGTTATCATTGAGGAATCCCCAGGCTTCTTGTATTCTGACAATTGGACAACCACAAAGGACTGCTCTACCTTTCCCTAACTGCCTCTGAGAGGAATGAACGAAAAAACCATGTCTTGTGTTGAAATCTCAATGTCCTCAGAAGATTTCAAAACAGCAAAGCTACTTTAAGATTGGGTGGGCCCCGGTAAAGGTCATCTTTAAAAACTAAGTGAATAATGCACAATAAAAAAGAGGATTGAGGGGCTGGATGATTTTGACGATGTGTTGAAGACACAAGAATCTTTGTCAACAAGAGAAAACTATTAAGTTATTAGAAATCCCAGAACAAAATCTAAAAGAGAAAATCGTGGTCCAAATGTGATGCAAAGTAAAATGAGGCATAATTTTAGCTGGGTAATGGAAAGTGTGAAAACCTCATTTACCTTAGTGCTAGAAAGCATTTTTCCCTGAGTGGCCCAGGGATCATGACCCGGGATCAGCTTAGAAGTATTTGATGAGGCTCTACAGCAAAGAGCATTTACATGTGATCATAATACTGATAAAGTAGTTTGGATCAAACAAAAAATAATAATGACCCTGTACTTAAAAAATAGATTTTAAAGAGTCTCAACTTTGTGTAAAAACTAAGGTATTACTGAAAGAAGTTGAAACGTGTGGGGAGAGAAAAGTAGAAAAGGATCATAGGGCACTGGTGTTCTCTCTCATCTCACGTTCTGGGATTTCAGCAGACTAGTGATGAGAAAACCAGATACAATTTATCACTTAAAGTTATAAAAGCAAACAGGACAAATGTGTAGTAAGGACTGTCCTCTCTTAAAAGAGAGATCTGACTTTTGTTCCCAGGTATGTTCTAAAATCTAATAACTGAGTGATGGGAGTGTTTTTGCCATTCAGTAGTGGACGCCAGAAGCCACATCTGATACGTGTGGCAAACAAAGTGATTTGAGGTGATGAGCCTGACTTCCAGGGAGGGGAAAGGAGCTGGAGGTTTAGTTCAATCATGTAGGCAATGAATCAATGGGTCATGCCTAAGTAATGAAGCCTCGATAAAAGCTCTGGGCTCCGAGTTTGAGAGACTTTCCCTGGCTGGTGATACTCATTGTGGCTGCGAGGAGGTGTTGCCATCCACAGCCCCATAGAGAGTTAAAGAGTCATGGCATTGTGGAAGGCTCTTCAGTGGAACTTCTCTTAGACTCTGCCCTGTGCATCTTTTCCCTTGGATGATTTTAATTTGAATCTATTTACTACAATAAAACTTTATTTTAAGAATGGTGCTTTCCTAAGTTCTATGAGTCATTCTAATGGATTGTCAAACCTGGAGTTGGTCATGGGGACTCTCAAATTTGTAACCATCTGGCCTGAGGTGAAGATAGTCCTGGGGACACCCAAGCTTCCTCTGGTATCTAAGGTTTGGGCAGTCTGAACGATTTTGTCCTTAATCTTGAGTTTGGCTACCTCTGAGTATAACTAAATGAAAATAAAAGTCTCAGAAATTAGGAGAGAAGACTCCAAATTTTTGAAAGAAAAAAAAATTCAAGAAATAGTGAAAGGAATAATTTAAACCTGCATATGTAATAGACATATGTAAGCAAAATATGGTCTAAAAATGGTTTTAAAGGATAATTAAACAAACCCAAACAAATAAGGAAGAAGGGTAAAATCCTATATCTAGTAGAGAGATAAACTAGATATGTGTCAAAGATTTTATTGAGCTCATTATTAATAAGCGAAGTAGGCAGATGTTGCAACTGGTTCAAAGGAGAATCGAGAAATAGACACATTCATATATCAAGAATATTGGAAGGCATTTTCTAATGGAGACAATACTGGCTTTTACATGGTAGGGAAGGAAAAAATAATTTTTCTCTACATTTCTACGTTCTTGACTGAGACATCTCAGCCCCCCTCAATAAAACACAGAGGAGAAAAAAAAAAAAAAACAGGAGGGAAAAAAAAGCAGAAGTTTAATAACAGGTGTACCTGCTGTATGCATGGAAGAGACCCAGGGAAACTGAGCAACTTCCCGAAATGACCCAAGCTACCAACTTCAATGCCATCTTTAGTGAAAGACAAAAGAAAGATTCTGGGTAGAGGGGAGGCTGGTTATAGGAGGTTATCAGGGTTAGTGCTGTAAAGGAAGGCCAGGTTGTTGTGCAGACATAAGATAGTCCCTTCTTCATTGATAAGAGTTTCTAGGGATTTAGTCCTCCTCCCCTTCTTGGTACAGAGGGGAGACATCCTTACAAATGGAGATTTCCCTTGTAAATATAAGAACCTTTCACTCTGTTATTCAGAGCTTCTTCTGTGTCTGGAATGTCTTAAGAATAATCATTCAAGATAAACCTTATGCCCAAGGAGCATATTTTGGGGTAGCATATTTTGCTCCCCTTCATCAGAATGAGGGAGGCAGTTGAATCCCCACCTGAAAGAATTTATTTGCATGTGTATAGATAAGAATTGTTTAGCATTGCTTTATTTCTCCGTAAAACTTTCTCAGTTGCTAAATAGCTCCAGGGCAATGAAGGGCTCAGAGCAAACCCAGCCTGGGAGTCAGATAACCTGGAAGGGTGTGCTCTATGTAAACAAGGTGGAATTTCCAGGGAAGCACACATATTTGCAACCACAGGTACATCTGGCTGGATGAACTCAGAGCAGGGACTTAGGAGCTTGGAGCCTTGGCTCTTCATTATAAGCTGATCAGTTCTATTTTATTTTTTTACACGTCATTCTGAAAAGACTTGATGTAAAAAGGCTTAATGTCAAAAATATGATAGAATGGAAACCTTATCTTAGTCTTTGCAGCTAAAAGGTCTGGGGTAGGAACAGCTCAACTTAATTCCTACAAGCCCCCTTGATTGTATTTTTCATATCTATTCCTTAGCAATTAAGAATATAGATAAAACCCCAAGTGAAACAATGGCATTTTTAGAATATCTCCTTCTTGGGTATCCTGGCTTTATGTGCATCTCCTTGTTATACTGAAGAATTGTGTTTGTGAACTTAGTACCTAAGTAATTAAACAATTCAGTTGACACAAAGGAAAACAAACATCTCCCAAAGCAGTGAAACTTTGCAGCTGAGCTCTAGAATTGTTATTAACACAGGGAAGAAGCACGGAAAAGCCCAGCTAGAACAATTGCAAGTTAGGAATTGGGATTTACAGGAGCTTAATTTAATTTCCCAATGCCTAAGATTCCTCCCTAGGCTACAGATGAATATTCCGTGTTTGAGATAACACAAGGACACTTCTGAATATTGCCTGCAAGACATTTCGTAAACTATACCGTTAGCAGTCTAGGTTTAAAAAAAAAAAAAAGGTGCTATGGGACTTTAACTCTAAATATAGCATCACAGAAGGAGTTAAGTGACTCTGGGAGCTGTTTGTCACCCTCGGATCAGGGTATGGCTCCTCCCCTTACGCCCTAGGATATTTTCAGCAGGGTCCCAGGTTTACTTGCAGCATTCTGCTAAAAATAAGACAACAAGCCCAAGATGGATGGCTTATTCTAAACCATCTATCACCAAACAGAGACTTAAATAGAGTTTTGTCTTTCCCAGAAATGGAATCTCAGACCAGCTCATCAGGAATCACCTGATCAGCATTAGTCAGGTCATCGGCCTGGGAGACCCCCGTCATCCCCTAAAGGAACACCAATTTGCAACAACCAATCTGCCTTTCTGACTAGCCCTGTTCCCTTCTGTCTATAAAAGTCTTTCAGTTTGTACAGCTCCTCTAAGCTCCTTTCTTACTGCTGCACTGCATGCTTTCTGTTTCAAATTAATTGCTGATCAAAGAAACTCTTACTAGTTTTAATATGCCTCCTTTTAAAAAAAAATTATTTATTTATTCATGAGAGACAGAGAGAGAGGCAGAGACCTAGGCAAAGGGAGAAGCAGGCTCCCTGGGGGGAGCCTGATGTGGGACTGGATCTCAGGATCCCGGGATCACGCCCTGAGCCGAAGGCAGATGCTCAACGGCTGAGCCACCCAGGTGTCCCTATGCCTCCCTTTAACGTCTAACAATGCCTACCATCAGAGCTATGTCAGATACAGGGACATTTAGTTTCACAAACCTCACCTTTGCCATCAACAGTTCTCCGGACAAATTCACCTGGAAGCTAAGGAGGTTTGAGCTTGAGGCACCCACTTGCACCAGCCTCTTCCAAGTCTTGTACCTAAGTCTTTATTATTTGCCTTATGGAGGGCCCTGAGGTGCTTAAGCTTCTGGACCCACCTCACCTATAGCCCAGCTAGCAAGTCATAGTTATATTAACCGCTCCCTCCCATCCATTCCATCCCCAGAACTGATCTTTTACTTCTCTGCTTTTTTTCTTCCTTTTCTCTTCTTTTCACCTCAATTGGGTAGAACAGGCCAATTGTCCCCTGAGCCCTAGCTCAAGAACTAAAGAACTTGAAAATGGAGAGATCTGGACTTTCAGTGATGTACTGTCTCTCAGCGAATTGTATTTTGTGGTGACTTGGCATGGGTTAAGCGTTAGCAATGCCAAGGTAAATTGCCCCCAGGTATGAAGGGGCAAGCCATCTGGCAAAGAGGAACAGACATCAATAAATTCATCCATCACCCAATAAGAATAACCAACAACTATTCAGCCTTGTTAAAGCCAGGTCACCCACCATCGTTTGTGCTTGGTAGACACTCAAAGGAGGTGGGGGAATGGGGAAAAGTTTGTAGTGGAAACAAGGCAGGTTCTAGGTAAGCTGTAATTGGAGGTTGTTAACAGGGAGAAGCTAGAGGCAGCCTAAGTAGAAGGAGGCATCTTACGTGGATGGTTTGGAAAGCGTATTAAGGATAGAAGGAGGGCATGTGGTACAGAGTTGTGGGTCAGCGTCCTATATGGTCTGGTCATTGATGGTTTGTATATTCAGTCTCTCAGTTGAGGGCAATAGTAATAATGATGACAATAACAATACTTATGTGATTAATGTCAAGGCCTTTGCAGGCTTTTGTTTAGGAGAAAAAAATATTTATCCTTTGAGATTCTAGAGCTGGTTTTATAACCCAAGTAACATAGGACAGATTGACAGGAGGAAAATTAACTTAATTACGTATGAGTGGGGACCTCACAAGGACAGTGAGACCCAAGGACACCTGGACAATTGAGGATGATGTGCCTCAATTGAGGATGATCTTGAGCTAAGAAATGGGAGGGAGCCTGGTGCTTCACAAGGGAGGAAGATGATTCACAGGACGATAAGAAGACCAGATTTTAGTAATTAGATGTTCACCCTGCCATACAGATAGGTCTTTCAGATAGAAAATTTATCTCCTAGTCATGGTTCTCTTTCTGGGCCAGGTCCCCTCTCTAAATTCTTTTAGGTAGTTTAAGGGAGAAGTAAATGTTCTTGAATCTGCTGAGTCTTGATTGCCTTCCAGACTAAGTAATTCACATGCTGAAGTAGCATATTTTAGGGATGCTTGCTCTAAACTCCTTCACCTTTTAATATGGGTTATCTCATTTAACGGCACAGCAATCCATGAGGATTAGTCCTATAATCAACTCCATTTTAAATGTGAGTTAGTGGGGGCTCAGAGATATTAATCAACCCCACAGCTTTGGAGAACCTGCAGGTAAGACTCCACCTTCACATTACAGACCTCACAGTTAAAAGGATTTTCAGAGCTTGGCAAGATGTATCACATTAAAGGTAACTGGATGAGGAGATGGGTCATTAAATTCAGTTCATGGCAAACCTAGAGGGTCATTTAAGATCCACAATGGAAACAGGTCTATGAGATTGTTTGCATCAGCAATACAGATAGTTATCTGTAATGGACAGTCATCTAGTCACTGATAAAAAAAAATGCAGGTATATTTCAATGTATATGATTTAACATGACCTAATCAAATCAGAAAAGTGATATTTATTTGTATACTATCTGTAACTTCCCTGAAAATATATTAGTGTAAACTATCTATGTTTGGACTAGAAAATTAATAATGTAAAATATTTTTCCTTTGCCTCACCATTTTGCCTCAGGATAAGATTCATAATTTGGGGGTTATTTTTACATCTAACAGTAATTTTTACTTGCAAGAAATTGTTAATGAAAGAGAATGCAATTGTTAAAGATACAAACATTACATTTGTAAGATTTATTGAGGATGTTTTTCTTTAACAGATCAGTTTATATTTGAATTTCTGACAGGGGTCTTAAACATATACATATTTGCTATGTATCACACATTTTTTTAGTGATATTTACCTTAGGAGTTAAATCCCCACTTTACACAGCCAAACAATGTAATTTGTTTATGCTTACATGATAACTAATTGTTACAAGAGCAAAGTGTCAGGAAAAATTATAAATGGCTTTGAACCGAGTGCCCTGAGTGCACCTCCTTGAGAGCTACCTCCTCCTTTCAATGTTTTTGAGCTACTCCACACTCTGTGAATTGTAGATAACCGCAGAGCAATGCAAATGATCCTGTTCACAGGCAGGCAAAGGAGTTGTCAGGTGGAAACACAACTGATCTTCCTCCCACTGTGTGAACAGCCAGCTTTACATCTCTTAAGCAAATTCCTTTCAGCATTCTATTTTTTTTTTTGCTCTTAATAATTATTTAATGTATATTAAGTATAGAAATCAAGTTTAACATGACATATGTAATATGATCCATTTTATTTATTTATTTTTTAAAAGATTTTATTTATTTATTCATGAGAGAGAGAAAGAGACACAGGCAGAGGGAGAAGCAGGCTCCATGCAGGGAGCCTGACATGGGACTCAGTCCAGGGTCTCCAGGATCATGCCCTGGGCCGAAGGCGGCGCTAAACCACTGAGCCACCAGGGCTGTCCGAACTATAACTTTCCAAAAAAAAAAAAAAAAAAAATCTTCAACAAAGGGAATATCATGAAAAAGGAGATAAAGTGCTTCCTTTTAGATGGAATTCTTTTTTGTAAAATATTTTATTTATTTATTTGAGAGAAAGAGCACAAGCAGAGGGAGAGACAGAGGGAGAGGGAGGAGCAGGTTCACCTCTGAGCCAGGATCCCAGGCAGGGATGGATTCCAGGACCCTGGGATCCTGACCTGGGCCGAAGGCAAATGCTTAACCAACTGAGCCACCCAGACACCCCAGAATTCCTTTCTAAGTTGGTGCATTCTAATAGTGTAAACACTGGACATGAGTCTTCATAGTTACAAGTAAGTGAAAATAGCTATATTCATCTACCATGGGGTTAACAGACAAAAAGGTTTAAGGCAAGAAGATAAAAAGCCTTCCTTTCATAGCCATGCACACTCTGTAGTGAATGAATGGGAAACACCAGTAGAAAATGCACACATATGTGTTCATACCAACGGCCTTTGAGACATGAACAAACATCAAACATCATCTATTTTCTGTTTATGGCACATTCGTTTCATTGAATAGGTTCAGATTGAGCTTCAGGATATACCTCAAGCTTCTAATATTGTTTTTAAAACTTCAAAACTTAAGGAAATATTTTTTTTAGTGCCAGCCATATATCTAGAGAGGTTTTTATTTTGATTTGAAGTGACTTATTTTAAACAGACATCATGTGCATGTGGCTGTATATTGCTTTATACAATCAGTGTAAATATTGATGCATACTCTTAAGTTATAGGATAACGAGGAAAGAATAGTTTGAGCTTTTTGGTCAGAAACTTATTAGTAACCACTTTTTCAAGAGATAATATAGAAATATTTATTCCTTTTAGATGCTTTTCTATGTAGGCTATTTCATGCTGTATAACATTTGAGAATTTATGTTTCTTAAAAATAACATGGCAATTATTGGACATCAATGTGATAAAGTTTTGGAATGTAGGTGAAGTCCGGAGCTGACAACCAAGAAGGAATTCTTGAGACATCTTTGGTGCAAAGTGGTGGTTTTATTAAAGCACAGGGACAGGATCCGTGGGCAGGAAGAGTGGTTGCCCCCTGGCCTGTGAGGGGAGGCTGATTATATACCTGGGAGTTGGGAGGGGTTTGGGGATAGCATACTCTCTAAGGAATTTTGGAGACAAGGTTTCCAGGACCTTGAGGGGGCCAGCTATTGTTGGGAAAAGGTCACTTATTACTGTCTAATAAAACCTGAGTCAGGAGACCCTTCAGATGTATATCAATGGGCCATGTTCATGAGGGATGATCGCCAACATGTAACTTGGGGGTTTAGAGATAAAGGGAAATATCAAAGGGAATTTTAATATGTTAAAGTAGACTTACAGGTTCCTGGGGATTGGGCTAAGATTGCCTTCTGCCCTTAGCAAAGTATGAATATCGAGGCAGTTGAGTCCCTAGAGGAATATCCCTTTCCTTGTTTCAAGGACTTGTCAATGTGCTGTCCCAGGCTCTTGCCTTGTCCTCAGCTAGCCCCTATGTTCCCTCATCAAACACATATAAGAATGAATGTCAAACCAACCTCCCTCGGCTTGATTTAGACTCTTTACGAGTTCTGACTTAACCAGGACTTGATTAACTATATCCTTAAATAAAAAAGAAGAGGCCATGCAAAAGACTGAAAACTTACTACTAGTTGATTTGACCAGAGACAGATACACATGGAATCAGTCCTGTCCCCATAGATTACCTGCCATTTTCATTACTGCCATATAAACTATATTTTGCAACTATGGAACCAGTTTGCAGTGAGGATGATAATGTTAATATACAATTATACTCTCCAAGAAAGCACTGATTTTGGCATTAGCCACTAATTGCTCAACAGTTGTGTGAAAATGTGCACATTTTCTCATAGAGCTGACATGGTGATAGTGTGTAGAGACATGCAGTGTGGGGTGCATGGGATCCACTTAATTATTTCTATGTTTTTTATATATTTTTCAAAGCATCTTTGCAATTTAATTATATCACATAAATATAAATAACACTTCTTGAAAACTTCTTTCTGCCTCAAATTCCAAGAAGCATCTTGGCAAAGAAAACCAACAAGAAGGGAAATATCATGCTCAATAATTTAAAAAATACATCTCTCCCTATTGAGGACTACCTGTGGGATAGAAAAGACAGTTTTACCTTCCAACTCAGCAGATAATCTGCATGAAAATAATCTAATATGATTAAATCATCTCAAATTCATTTAAATGTTTATTGCCTGGACATGGAAGGAAACAGGGCAGTTGTAAAATGTAGTAATGGAAACTCCATGAAAAGTAGTAATTCATATTCTGCTTTTAGAAACTTCTCTCCTATTTATAGGAATATGTGGCATTGTGCTGGCATCAGAAGGGTTTCAAGATGAACTTATGGAGTTGACTCACTGAGTGAACTCATTGCTCTATTTATCTGCTACTGATTTGCACCTTAGCCTCCACCAGTGAGGTTGGCAGCAAACCCAAGAGTTAGCAACTTTGAACAGTCCAACCAAAAAAGCCAGTAGCCAAATGGTCAAAGTTGGAGCTGAAGGGCCAAAGCAACCGTCTCTGGTCTGTTCTCCTGATGACAGACCACCGTAGGCAGTGCAGTAATGTTTGCACTCAAGGCACTGTCTCTCCCTTTTCTCATCTGGGTGTTTGAGACAGGAAAGTGGATCTTCCCTACATTACTAGGGTTGTGGATGTGGGGTAAGGCCTCCAGTGTCCCTGTGTCCGGGAATGTCCCCTGGACATGACCTGGTCACTGGATGCCTTGGTGGTCAGGGGCTTCACTGTGGTCTGTGGTCTGCACATGGACTCCTCTGAGACTTAACCATTTCTCCATCTGGCCAACTGTCCCCAGTCTCTACTTTGGGGTCATCCATCCCAGCCAAGGCAGGTCCTGTGGCAACAGGTCCTGTGTGCTCATAACCTGTCCGATAGACAAAACCAGTTCACGGTGGGGTCAATCTGCTGAATGGCTCATTGGCAGAATGTGCTTTTTTTCACTATTTGGGATTGACTTCTCTTCAGGTTTTCTTCATAAGAGCACATCAAAGAATGTCCAATTTATTTGTAGCAGCTCCCTACTGCCAGAAAAGGGGCAAGCTGATGGGACATAAGAGAAATGCATTCATATGAATGTGTTTGAGAATGAGATTATTTCTTCTTAATAGAGTTTTCCCATGAATATATTCTTCTCACTGATGATTGCTTATTATGGGCCCCTTCACAGATAATGTATACACTAGGAATGTACTCTCCAAGAACATTTTCTTTTACATGTATATGTATTCTTGAGTATGTTCTTGAATAGGAAGAACATCACATGAATGCATTCTGATGAAAAAGCAAGTCTTAATAAAAAGACAGTCTTCAGCGTTCACACTATTCAATAATCTTGTGAATATATTTCTGTGCTCTGGCTCTTTCTTTCTATTCTTAAGTCTTCAGGATCAGAGTCAGGGAGGCAGTGACAAATCAAATGTTCCTTAAAATGCTGTTAAGAAAGAAAACTGGAATCTGGTCAGTTAAAACTATAGGAGAAAGAGTTTAGCAAAGTTCGGGACAGTGCTTGTTTGACGAGCTGCCTCCATGGCTCTGCTGAGGAGCTCAGCCCTCCAGGTCCCCAGGAAGGAGGTGATGGGAAATTCCCTTGGGCCTCTTCCTTTGTATTCCAAGAAGCAGGAGCTGGATGTTTCCCTAATCTCTCTCTTTCCTCCCTCTGCTGTCATTCCTGGTGCTCTTGCACTTCCTCCAAGAAAACTGAGACCCCAGACCCACTGGGTCAACTTCCATGGTAGGCAGATAGATAGGTAATGGTAGATGACAGATAGATAGATCTACCTATCATCTCTCCATCTACCTATCTATCCTTGTCTATTATCTATCTATCTACCATCTACCATCTATCATCTATTGATCATCTATCTCTATCAATCATTTGTCTCTATTGTCCATCTCTCTCATCTACCTCTCTATTTATCTAATCAATCTGCAGAAATTTCAATAATTGCATAAGAAGCAACTTAGAAAAAGCAAAAGAGAAAAACATTTGTTATGGGTAAAAGCATTTTTTATTGGGTTCTGGGTTGATTTTTCTGAAAATAAATCCATAACTCATAATTGATTTTTTCTAATCTAGGTTATATACATCTGAATTAAAAAATAATTTCATATATAAGGAACTTAGTTCAAGAAAAATAAAAATATGGAAAATTCAGTAACATAAAATGCCAACTTGCTAATATAGTTTCCTTAAATGTATATTCCTATGTCAGGAAATAGTTGTGAAATAAAGTCAATTCCCTATGACAACATATACAATACATTTAATGTTAGGCTCTGATACTAAACTTAAACCCTCAGCTGCTTTTCATTCAAAGTGCTTTTCATTCATCAAAGTGCTGGATAAACAGACAACTATTGTGTGCAATTTTAGATAAACATCTTTAGTGGCCTATAACATACATTTTTGTAACAAGCATTTCAACTTTGTTAAAAACAAATAGTTTTAGAAAGCCATTACCGTGATGTGTTCAGTGCCCCTGGAGGGCGCGCTCTGATTTTTGAGCCTGGCAGTGATGTCTAAAGGAATGCATTAACATGGCCCGGGCTGGCTGCCTAGGAGAAAAAAGACTCAGACGTGCTGTGAAAAATGGACTTTGCGTGATGAATTTTCTGGTTTGATAAGCCAAGCATTATGAGTATATCAGTCTAATATAAAACTTAGTGATTTAATGTAAGGCAAACATACCACCTAATTTACCAGTGTAATAACACATGCATTGTGTACACAGATATCAGAATGCTGGCTGGCATCCTGGTACCTGATGGTCAGGATTTAGAATATATATATACAGTTTCTTTCTTCTATTTAGCAAAACCCTAGCTTTCTCAGATTTCCTCTTTTTTATGTCTGGTGGCGAGCGCTCAGCTCAGGTAAACTCTTACTGGTTAGGAATACGTAAACATGCCCTAACGCAGAGGCAGCTCACGAGCTGTGGCTGGCCAAAGAAACCCTGGTTTGATTATGCCCCAGGGTCAGGTTTGGTGCCTCTCCAGACCCCTGATTTGGCCTCCAGGTCTCACAGGCCACCTTCCATCTTCAGCTGCTCCCTGCTCCCTCCCCCTACAAGGACCATGCTCTGCTGCTTCTTCTGTTTAAGATTTTCCACCCGATGCCCTCCATTCACTCCTTTATGCTGATTAAAGACTCTTTGCCTTTGAGTTCTTCTCTCAATAGTCAAAGCTCAGAGTCAAGTCTCTTCAAACACTTCTATCCTGCTCATTTATGAAGCCATCCTGTAGACATGTGATTTTTCCATCAGAATGAGGGGCTCAGATACCTGGGATGAAAATGTGACTTCAGTCAACCTGTGTAAAAGACAATGCATGAATCAATGGACAAATAGATTCTCAAGATTTCTTTAAGCATGTAAGAGAAGTGTACAGGCCAACAGTAAGGTTTCTAGTTTGGGGATAGGTATAGTCATAAATAATAATAAATCTAAGATATGTTGCTTAAAATATCTTAGGTGATGTTCTAAGCATATTAATATTTGGATTCACTTAACTCATAACAACTCTATGAGATGGAGTATTATTATTATTATTATTATTATTATTATTATTTTATGTAAATAAGGAACCTGAGGCCAGAGAGGTTAAATTAGCTGTCTGAGGTCAGTCATTTTTAGGTTGGTGCTGTATATTATTTGGTATGGTCAGACTTTTCACTTGGAAAGTATTTTATTTATTATTATAGATAATTGTGCCTGACATGGTAGTGGATGTCTTGGTCTTTGGCTCAGAATAAACTAGTGAGAACAGATAATAAGATGGCACAGCAATGGGGAACTTGGCTGGCCAGGGCTCTCCATCTAATCTAGTCAGGAAGGGTGAGGACAGGCCTTGGGGATGGAGTCATGTGTTGGGCAGCAGCCGAGGACAGATGCCTTTGGGGAGAAATGGCCATGACCTTTAGAAGGATAAAAATTTAGGGGAGGAATCTCGTGTTTCCATCTCTCTATTCTTACCCACACCCTACTTTTTCTAACTGGTCTGTTCTTTTGATGTGAGTCTTTCTGTTTGATCCTTCCAAGTATTTACTACACTGGCCAATAGGAGAAGATTGCATATGGTTACCAGATGTAGAAGAATTGTGGATATTGCTTTGAGATTTCATCCCTATGTTTTTTGTTCGGTTATGAATTAAATAGTCCTGCTAAAAAGATTGTGCCTTTTCAAATCAACTGTGCTATCCCATTTTTGTCATAGTTCATATTCATACAGTCACAGCGTTGTGCCATTATAGGCTCTGATCCTATTACTTTGAGATGAGAAGATCTGGATCCAGAGGGGATGGTGACTAAATAAAGACCCTGAGTCAGACAGCTCTGGAGACTCAGAGCCCTGGGTTGCAGGTAAACAGGGCTCATGCCTGGGGAGGGGAAGGGGGTGGCAGGAAGACTAGGGGTGGTTCACAGTGGTGGGCATTGGAAAATGAACATGGGAAAGCCGAAGTCTGTCCAGAGCCATGTTGCGTTGGCCTAACTCAGAAGCTTTTAAAAACCAGTGCTTTTGCCTGGTTTCTCTTGCCTATTTAGATATCTGCAGACTTTGCCTAAAGACGCATCACCTGTCTTTCCTGAGTATACACTGATCTCAAAACACTGAATAGAATGCACCCCCACCTTGGCTCAGCTCTTTGCTCAAAGGTTATCTTATCATGAAGGACTTCCCAGCTGTCTTAGGCAAAGACAGCAAGCTCACTCCCCTAGCCCTCATGGGGTACCTATAGCACTAAACTGGCCATTTCCTTGTGCTTGCTCACTGCCTGTCTTTCTTCACTGGAAGGTCACCTCCAAGATAGTAATTCTGTTTTGATCAGTGTTTTCCCAACGTTTAGAAAGCAACTGACTTACACTATTCACTTGGTAAATATTTATTTGATGAGTAAGTGAATATTCCCCCAAAGCAAACAATTTACTGCTGCTGAAAGTGTTTCCACCTCTGTGCGGAAAATAGACTATCCTGTCTACCACGGCTCTTATCCATCCTGCCCTGTTTCCAAAACCAAGGGCAAGTAGATCCTAATGCCAAGTTATTTCTTTCTTAATTTTTCATATGTTCTGAAAACCCTACCCAAGGTAGTGACAGTTTAGTAAGCAGGGCTTAATTCTCCATTATGGTGCCGTGGGAAATACAATGAAATTATATACACTCAATTCGACCTAGGTATCTGTGTCTTGAAGAAAGACACACACGGGCTAAATTTTAGATGAGGGATTTGTTGTTGTTTTTAAACCGAAGGCCCCTGATGGCTTCAGCGGGGTCTCTACACAGGCACAAATCTGTGTCTTTGAAACCTGTCTTTAAACAAATACATATTATAGAATCGAAGTTTTGTTTTGCCCAGGACTAAAGAAGTGTTGCCACTGGGTCTGTGTACAATGTCAGGAACTCAACACACAAGACAGCTGGAATAGCACTGCACCGAGCGCTCGGACAACCGTGGGCACCAGGAGGACGGTGTGGCCGCGCGGGACACCTGGTCCACTGGGCAGGCCCGAGCACACACAGTCACCTGTAACCACACTGTCGGGTCCCCTGCACGGTCACCGTATCCACGTACACTGTCGCCAGCTCCCGGAGAGCTCCCTCGTGGTCCCCTCAGCCACGCCGGATTTCCTCCAAATGTTTCAGTTTCTCAAGTGAGACAAGAAACTTGCCATCTCATTCTTTCTGTAACGTGCATTTCTCTCCTTACTAGAGTCTGGGACTTTAAACATATTGGTATTTGAAGTTTCCAATCTCTTATACTGTGCTTTTGCCTGGTTTCTTTTCCTTTCATTTCCTTCTTTTTGTCTTTTCTCCCTCTCTTCTTCCTTCCTTCCTTCCTTCCTTCCTTCCTTCCTTCCTTCCTTCCTTCCTTCCTTCCTTCCTTCCTTCTTTCCTTCCTTCCTTCCCTCCCTCTCCTACCTCCCCTTTTCTTTTTTCTTTCTGTCCTTTCCTCTTTTTAAAATTCTCAAAAAAAATAAAATAAAATAAAAAAAAAATAAAATTCTCATTAAACTAGGGGTCTGTATTTCGGACCTCAATATTTTTTGCATTTTGCTGCAAATATTTTTTTTACCATTTGTTTTTTATTTTGCTCTTTATTTTGCAAAAGTTACAAAAATCACAAGCGTTGCAAAAAAAAAAAAGGGAAAGAAAAGAGGTAAAAAAAGGATGTGGAAGCCTCGTGTACCCTTCCCCCAGTTTCTCTAGTGGGAATATCTAGTGACACTCTAGTGCACTAGTGCAGCCTGGGCGTTGACCGTCTACCATCCAAAGTGCTTGTTCCTATTCTGCCAATTTTACTGGTGCTCATTTGTGTGTCTGTGTGTTTAGGCTTATTATCAGTTGTTTAAAAATTGTATTCTCAGCTTCTTACATTGTACCACTTCTTATGTATGTTCCTTTATGATTTGTGATGTGGTGGGGGGCTTGCTAATAAAAAAATTTGGTTTTATCTTAAGGCCAAGAGATTACCTTTTTATCTTTAATAGTCCTAAAGTTTTGTTGTTAATGTTTATTTATGTTATCTACCTGAAATTTATTGTTTATAAGGATGTGTGAAGTTGAGGTTCAGTTTTATTTTTTCTAATATAGAAAACCAGCTGCTGTGGTGTCATGGGCCATGAAGCCCACCCATCTTTTCCCCTTTGATTTTCTACATAACCTGCATCCTATGTCAATTACCATATATAAATGTAATTGCTTCTCAATTCTGTAGCTTGTTCCATTGGTATATTCAAACACACACACATATATAATACACACCAATGGAAAAAACATATATATATATCCTACTAGGCTAAGGTCAGACTCCTTTGATAGAACCTTATAATAAATATGCATGTTTTATATATATATATATATACATGTATATATAAATGTATATATACACTTCCTGTTCATCTATCAGAATTTTCCAAGTTTTGCTAATACTTTGTTAAATAAATACTTGAAATTTTGTTTGGATGATAGTAGATTTCTATATTAATTTGAAGTTACTTTGTGTCTTTATAACTTTGAATCTTCTTTCATAGCATGTTATTTCATTCCACTTAACTCCATTTTTTTTTTTTCAGACTCTTTCCTAGTTTGCTGCTTATACCCTGGTCACATCACACAAATGTGGTTTCTGCTTTGAAAAGATCCTTTCTCTTTTGCTGTGACTGGTTCCAATAATACTATGGATATCTGTCAAACTTGGAGAATTCTTTTTTTTTTTATTTATTTTTTATTGGTGTTCAATTTACTAACATACAGAATAACCCCCAGTGCCCGTCACCCATTCACTCCCACCCCCCGCCCTCCTCCCCTTCTATACCACCCCTAGTTCGTTTCCTAGAGTTAGCAGTCTTTACGTTCTGTCTCCCTTTCTGATATTTCCCACACATTTCTTCTCCCTTCCCTTATATTCCCTTTCACTATTATTTATATTCCCCAAATGAATGAGAACATATAATGTTTGTCCTTCTCCGACTGACTTACTTCACTCAGCATAATACCCTCCAGAATTCTTATATTATAAAATCTTGATTCCTTAGAGTCTCTATGTAAATAAACCATGTAGTCTATGAACTACATGAACTTTAACAATTCCTTTTGAAACTTTTATCATCTTATTTTGGGGGTAAGGGGTCTCATGTATAAGTTCTTGTAGAATGCTGAAGAGCATTTTGTCATGTTCTGAGTCCGAGGTTTAAAGTACAGTTTGGCGGATACCCTTCATCAATGTAGTACTTACTCAGCAACTTTCATTGTCATTACTGCTATGGCTTGTGTTTTTTTACTATGAGTTAATACAAGCTATATAAAATACTTTTTCTATGTGTATTTTCATGTCATTTTTTTTAATCTGATAATGTTATTAGGTTTCCTAATTTGGAAAAATCATGACATGCTTGGGCTAAAACCTATTTAGTCACAATTTATTACTCTTTTAATATACTGTTGAATCAAATTTTCCAATATCTTATTTAGAATTTTTGTATCCATATCTATAAAATGTGAGAATGCTTAAATTTTATTTTTTGCACCATTCTTTTCCAGATTTGGTATCAGATAAAAGGAGAAAAGTACCTATAAATCTAATTAGAAATTTATTCACTGATTCACTATTGAACAATTTATGGAACACTATAGAAGGATATCCTTTTATTATATAATGTACATACTGATAATACTATTTTATTCAAATGAATTGCCCTAAATCTTGGAACACTTAGTGTTCCATAAATCATATATATATATATATATGATATATAATATATATATATTTATATATGCACACACATATAATATATATACATATACACATTGTGTGTATATATAAATATATGTATGCTGTATAATAATACATACAGTAAAATCCAGCTTCGAAAAACCATCCATTTTAACCTTGATCATTCCAGTATAGGTTTATCAATGTAAATAAGTTTGTTTCTATACTATATCCTTTTAAATCCTATTTGCTGGCTTTACTCATTGTTAGAAATTGATTTATTAACAGGATCTATCACCATCTAACTAAATGGTTAATTCAAATCAGATTACTTAATATTCACCCTGTAGTCTACTCTAGTGATTATTTATCATCGGTTTAAGTAGATGAGAGTTTATGCAGGGCCATGAATAGTCCTATATATATTATGATTTTAGGCAAACATAAGCTTAGAAACTATTCTAAGGCTAACAACACGAATCATGAGCTAGTGTTAGGTTTCTCTAATATATTTTTTTCTAGATGTTTTGTATGCGATAGAATGAGGAACTTATTAAAAATATCTGATTCTTCAAATCCAATTGTCAAAAAAGTGACATTATACATTAGCCTTTTCCCTGATAACAGAGCTTCTTTGCTAATATTTTCTTTTTAAATTATCTTTCAAGCAATTTCCTTCTTATACTTTGCTTTACAGTCAATTATGAGGTATGTCAAGGCAAGTGAATATTTGAGAGATAAATATTCATTGTGGATTTTTTTAAAAGACTGCATTATAATTCTGATCCTTTACATTGGTATTCATTGAACAATAACCCCTTTATCTTGCTGAATATAGCCCATCACAAACTTCATGCAAGTTATGGAAAATAGCTTGGTTTATTTAGGAGGAGTCTTGACAATATGTTGGACTGAGTCTGTGTGTGGGTCTGCTGAGTGCATGCATAGCTAGGATTATTTCGTGTATTAGAATTGCCATTTCATCTAGAATTCCCACATGACCCATTTGAAAGTGAAGGGACAGCACTGATACAATGCAGATACTTTCTGAGGAGGAAAACATTAAGCTATTAGTAACACTGACTTATTAATTCAGTTTATTTCATGCCATTAGCACATTAATTATCTTACGGTGCTGGAAGAAAATGGGACACAGGGATTTTGAGATGAGAAGGAATGGCTCCTGTGACCAGAAGCAGGTGGGACCTCAGGCTTCAGTGACCTATGACATTGACCATTGGCCATGTAGGTAGGTTAAATATACTGAATATATTAAAAAGTGGAGAGAATAAAAGAGAGAGAGGGGATCTCCAAATAATTTCCATGTTTATACTTGCTAACATTTGTGGTGTGTCTTACACATAAATATGACAATCACATATCACCTTGGGCAACTGGGAAAATGTTTGCTTAGTGGTAGGAACTGTGTTAAAACACATCCTTCTGCTACACTTGGGTTTGAAACAGTAAGTATTAAGTACATGACATAATCAGAGGATGTGAAGTTGACCTAGGAAATTCCTCCATAGCAAACTCATGGGAGTCAATGGTGTGATAAACTTCTCTAGTGGACACAAGCCCATTGTTGCACTTGGCAGTAGGGTGTGGAGCCCTGTCTACTCAGCACTGGTCATAACTCACTGGGGGATCTGTAGATCAGTGAGGATATGTGACCAAAATGGAGGAGGTCTCTCTCTCTTTTATTTTTTTTTTAATTTTTAAATAAAAACAATCCCACAGGTTTTATTGTCCTCTGGAAATAACGTGAAGGTAATGAAAACAATATGGAGTTTTAGAACTATACTCACAACAAAGGACATCTGAAAAAACAAACTACATGGCTTTCGCAAGAATTTCTCACCTCATTGATCATTTCTAGTTAGAGACACTTTGGAGCAGGGTAATATTATCTCCTTTTAGCATGATCTGACCCAGTTGTTTTCTTGTTTTGTTTTAGAATGAGTCTCTTCAGCGTGAGGTTCATGTACTCATCAAACATGAGTTCATGTACTCATCGAAATCAATGATACAGCCCTCTATCCACATGTTTACTGCTCATAAAGCCACACCTGAATCTGAGATCTATTTTGCAAGTCTCAAATAGAGTCAGATGAAGAAAGTCAAAAAGTGAGAGGGAAAGGACAGAGGAATGGAGGCAATAATCTCTAGATCTGAATGGAAAAAACTGGCCATGACCAAAATGGACAGAACTCATTTACATTAGCTTCAGATGATGTACTAAAAGTGCAAATTTCTCTATGATTAAAATGTTACTGTGTTGCTTCCTTTTTGATTTTAAGCCACTTTCTCCCACATAGTCACAAAAAATGAAAATGATACCATCATCTAAAATCATAAGGGTAAAAATATTTTTTGTGTGTGCAATGTGGTGGGTTGAATAGTGTCTATCCATTATTCATGTCCACCTAGAACCCCAGAATGAGACCTTATTTGGGTATAGGGTCTTTGTTAATGTAAATATGGCAAAGATGGAGATGAAATCCTGTGGGGTTAAATGGGGATCTAAATCCAATGAGTGTGTCCTTATAAGAGACGGAAAACGACACACAAAGATAGGAAGAAAGGCCATGTGAAAACGAGGCAGAGGTCAGGATGCTGCTGCTGGTAATCAAAGAGTTGCCAAGGAGTCAGCAGGAGTCACCAGGAGCAAAGAGAGGCAAAGCAGGACCCTCCCCTAGAGCTTTTGGAGGGAGTGGAGAGTTACATCACCCTGATTGTGGACTTCTGGTATCTAGAAAAATGCAAATAAGTTTCTGTTGTTTTAAGCCACCAATTTTTGTACTAAGTTTTTGCAACAGCCCTAAGTATCTGATAGAGGTAACTTCTATGGAAAACTGGCAGATAAACAGATATGTGTGGAAAAGAAAAGTAATCTGGACTTAATGACAGAAGTCTTTAAGTCACTATAATCACAAAATATAAATTTTAGTATTTTTTGTTTCCACAAAAGCAGAAGTTCCTAGGGACTGCAGAAGTCACAATGAGGCCCTGAAGACATCCAGGATAAAAGCCACCTATACACCAGAAACTGATAGACATTCCTATGAATTACTCCAAGTGTTAGCTAATGGTATTTGATTTTATTCCCTCCTCCCATTGTTTTTTGCCTTCTGGCAACTGAGCTTCTTTAAACTAGGCCACATCAAACTATTTACTTTTTCCATAAGATGTAACTCCAGTACCTACTATCTTTTACCATTGAATATTTTCCTCTGACAGATTTTAGCAGACAGATCGAGGATGCTGATAAAGCTAAGCAGCAGTCCTAAGACTTTTGATATCCTTGGTCCTTTACTAGGGTTGTTCAAGTCTTTTTGAGTGCTACACTCCTGTTCATTTTTGCTTTAAAATCTGGCTTCATGAGGCATGCCAATCTAATAGAGGGAAGGACACATCTAACTGCAGGGTAGATTTATCATATTGGAGGGCATGCAGATCTAATGGAAGGGCCAACATATATAATTAGAGGACAGATAATTCTAATTGGGGAGCTTGCATTTCTAATAGAAAGCCGTGCTGGTCTGGTGGGAGGACATGCATATTTAATAAGTAGATACAGGTATCTAACTGGAGGTCACATATATCTGTTTGGAGGGCATGCTTATCTAATTGATTGGCATACATATCTAATTGGAGGCCATAGGTATCTAATAGGATTGCAAGCATTTCTAATTGGAAAATAGCGGATTAAAAAAAAAAAAAAACAACCCTGGGTATTGAGTATGGAAGTTTCTATGGAAATGAGGATGATATAGTTTTTATTATGTGGGATAGAGAGAAGCACAGATAAAATGTTTATCCTCAAGAGCTTTCTCCTCACCTAGGATAACATGATAATTAAAGCTATAAAAATCAGCAAATTCATATACAGTGATCTACTCTTGCTCAATATATTTATTATTTTGTTATCATATGTTATACAGAATAAACATTTCATTTAACTATTAAGTTTTGGGGGGGCTTATAATAATTTCCCTAATCAATGTTCTTATAAGTAAAATTATTTTGACTTGAGTACATTAATTGAGCATTTCATCAGTTAATCAATAGAAGCAATAAAGAGCTATAGGATCCTTCATGATCAAGGTTTTTCTGATCTTTTAATTACATAGGCCTGCATTTATATTCTGGAATGGCTTTTCCCTATATCTCAAAATTATTTCTCAATTCATAAAAAAATTTAAAAAATCCCAAGATGGAAAGAAACATTTAGAAATAACTGAACCGAGAATATACTTTGGGATATTTTTGGTAATCACAGCAATGTGAACAATTGAACTGTAATAGGCTTTTTGAGATTCTCAATAATCATATAAATGAAGTTAGTGACCCTATGGTGAAGTTTGAAAACTTGGACATTCATTGAATTCATGAGATGCTCAAGCTTGAGAAATCGACTCTCTTTAGGTGCTACTTTGGTTTTGTTTTTGCTCATTTAAAACAAGGACAACATTAGAAATAAAGCTTAGCTGTCCCATAGGAGTCTTCCCATTTGGGTAAGGCCAAGCAGCCTTAAAAATACCCTAGAAGGTGTTATCCCATGCACTGGGAAGTGCATGTCTGGCAAGCTGAAAAGAATGCAAGCAAAGATAACTGCTTTATTCTATTTGGTCAGTTCCTATCCTACTTGTATATGGAAAAGTTTGAGTTTAAAGAAAATATTTAATTATCACTAGAATGCACATTTTGTTTTCTGATGTGTCCCAGACATCTGCAGTAGAGCTTGGCATATGGTAGACCTTACATAAATATTTTTTTGTAGGAGTGGAGGGAAGGCTCAGATCATGATCCCGGAGTCTGGGATCAAGTCCCACATTGGGCTCCTTGCAGTGAGCCTGCTTCTCCCTCTGCCTACGACCTCTCTGTGTCTCTCATGAGTAAATAAATAAAATCTTTAAAAATATATGCTTGTAATACTGACATAAAATCAGGAGAATTGAACTTTATTTGAAATTGTGACATTATGGAATTTATAATCATTCTACCCATTTGTGTT
This sequence comes from Canis lupus familiaris, assembly GCF_011100685.1. Taxonomy (NCBI): domain Eukaryota; kingdom Metazoa; phylum Chordata; class Mammalia; order Carnivora; family Canidae; genus Canis; species Canis lupus. The sequence goes on along the minus strand of NC_049222.1, from coordinate 95,198,756 downwards.
ACCAATGCACAGCTGGTAGTGTTTCATTATTTTAAAAACATATTTTTCAAATTTATTTTCATTATTTTAGATGTTTCTATATTACATATTTAAACTGGATAGAAAATTTCATTCTGAATTATATTTCAGAAAACAACTGGATAGATAGTTATAAAACAAGACATAAAATATAAAGAATCTTTATAGTTTGTGAAAACCAATGTCATCTATCAAGAGCCATAAACAAAAGGACTAATGTCAAAGTCACTCTAGACCACTGCTTCCCCATAGAATTTTCTGTGATGATGGAAATTTTTTTCATTTCTGCTGTTGAATATGTTAACCACTAATCCCATGTGGCTATTGAGCCTTTTAACTGTGACTAGTGTGATCAGATAACTAGTGAGTTTTTAATTCCAATTACTTTAAACTTAAATTTAGATATTAACATGTGGCCAGTGGCTGCAATATTGGACAGAAAAGCTCTAGATTTTGGCCAATGCAACTTTAGGTGATTGATGTGCCTTCATAATTATTGTATTTATCCTTAAAGAAAAATACTCTTAGCTGTGGCAGATAGATTCTAAAGCTGTGTCTTATTATCCCCCCATTCTCCCCTCCTGGTGTATGTGTCCTTCTGTGAGTCCCTGCCCACTTCCCTGAGGTTGGGACCTGTGACTTGCTAATAATCAACAGTATATGGCAAAGGTGATAGGACCGTGTGATTCCCCAATGTCATATCCATACATAGGATTGTAACTTGTCTCATTAAGAGACTCATGTTCCTTTTGCTGTTGGTTTTGATGAAGCAGGCAGCTCTATTAAGGAGCCCATAGAGCAAAGAACCAGCCATGGACTTGAGGAATTGAGGCAAGTTGTAGCCATCAGCCTGCAGGGGCTTCTGCTTACAGCCACCAAGAAAATGGTGCATTCCTACAACTGCAAGGAAATGAATACCACCAGCAAACTGAGTGAGCTTGGACATAGAGCCTTCCTCAATCCAGAGTCCTGGGGAGACAGCAAGCCTCAGTGGCATCTTAGCTACAGCCTTGCAGAGAGCCTGCTAAGCTCTGTTTGGACTCCTGCCCCACAGAAACTGGCATAATAAATACATGCTGCTGTAAGCCCGTGAGTTTGTGGCAATTTGTTGCAGGACAGGAGATAACTAATACAAACGTTCTTCAATATATTAATCCATGAGACAAGGGTTCTTTAGCTGAACGAGTCCTGCAATGATTATTGCTATGGCTTTTCTAACATGCATGATGAATTGTTTTTAGGTATATCTCCTATACCTTTATTAGCTTTGTGGATCTTTCCATTTGTGTTTTTGCCTGTGCTTTGGGAAAGGGGGCAGTTTGTAAACCCTCATCCTAATGTCTCAGCTTTTGACAGAGCAGCTGTCAGCCTCTGCTCAGCTGAGGCCAAAGGGGCACACCAGTCACACTCCTCCAGAGCTCTTGTCATGCCACGGGCTCCATGCGTGTTCACCTGAAGCAATTTCAAAACCCATTTGAAAGATTTCAAGTCATTGGAGCTTTTACAATGAAAACTGTAGCTGAAATAAAAGGAATGAGGACGTTTTCTCCTAAACACTATCTAAACTATTTATGATTTCATCAATTGTAAGCCAGTCTGTCAGAAAAACTTCCTATTACCATTCAAGAGATTGCTTGATACATATACTTTCCTATGTATTTATAGACTTTCCTACTTATTTTAATTATCATTATGAAAATATTTTCCTACTTATTTTATCAAATGGAAAATCTGTTTTTTAAATCTGCAAAGCAACCCATTAATCTTTTTTTAAAAATTATTTTTTAAAAATTCATCTTTTTAAAAAAATTATTTGTATCAACAACTTGGGTTCTTGTCACCAAAACCAAACTGGACTGATTGAATTCAACATCCTTAAACCAAACTGTCAAGGTAGTAGGGGTGCAAGAGTCCTGTCTCATGCTGGAGCTGGCAGGGAAAGTGTCAGAGGTCCGGCTCACTGCAGAGAAGTCACATGGGCACCCTACTCCTTTCCTATGTAATGACAGTGCATGACAGGGGATCAGAAGGATCAAACATTTCTGGGTCCTCGCATCAAAGGGAGCTCCTCAGACTTTTCCTGAGTGGTCCAAAGCCAGTTACCCTTTGATCCCTTTACATTTCATCTAGCATCAGTTTACAGCTTCCAATTTCTTTCTTTTAAAAAAAAATTTTTTGTATTAAATTTTTTGGAACAAAGAGATAGGACTTACTTTGCAGAAGTGATGTGAGGACAATTCAAGAGTCAAATGAGCCGGAGATATTTTAAAGAAGTACGCAGCCAGTCAGCTGTAAACAGAGGGAGTTATAAGAAGCCTTCAATGTGTTCATAAACCAGAGAATTACTTAGAGATTACTAGGAAGGAGTAATGTAGTTTCAAAATCCTCTACAATGCAGTTTTAGAAATCCATTAAGTCTCGACTACCTGGTCATGAAACACTTTATCTTCAGTTCTTATTAATTATTAATAAGTCTTCAGTTATTAATTAAAAGCATGTTTGAAATGATGATTCTGGAAACATCTAGCAGCTCACTCCTTAGTGAAGGCAAACAGTCAGGAATTTAGGATGAATGAAGCTACAACTGCTTGCTTGTAAAATACACATGGCTCCTGCTCTGAGAAGAAGGAAGTAGCAGGATTTCAGAGATGACTAAATAGTTGTGCTTCTACAAAAATGAGTATTTATCTCAATCTGGACTTGCCCTCTCGTGTTGTGGAACTCCAGAGGACTCTTCACATCCAAGACTTTGCCCATGATCTCCATTTTCAAGAAATGCACTTCTCTGACTCTTTGCCTAGATAACATCTGATTCATCTTCAGGGAAAATCTCTTGATTATTGGAGTTTTGTTTCTTGACAGCATTTGCCATAACTTGTAAACACGTATCTATTTGTGTAATTAAGTTTTTAAAATTAAAACTTAAATTTTTTCAGAGCACTTTTGGGTTTACAGCAAAATTGGGAGGTGGGTACCAGTAGTTTCCCATACACCGCCAGCCCCCACAACCCCACAGCCTCCCCATTATCAACATTCCCCTCGGGAATGGTGCATGTGTTACAATGTGTAAACCTACATGACACAATTACCCCAAGTCCATAGTTTGTAGTAGGATTTGGTTTCCATGTGGTACCAGATTTTCTCCTATGCAATCTAGGAGTTTTATAGTTTCATATTTTACATTCAGGTCTATGATTCATTTAGAGTTAAGGTTTGTGAAGGGTGAAAGGTCTGTGTTCAGATTCATTTATTGCATGTGGACGTCCAGTAGTTCTAGCACCATTTGCGGAAGATCTTTGTTCCTTTGGGTTTCATCTTTGCTCCTTTGTCAAAGGTCAGTTGACTATATTTATGAAGATATATTTCTGGGCTCTCTTCTCTTGCATTGATCTATTTGCCTATTCTTTTCCCAGTATGACACAATCCATTTATAGTATGCTTAAAGTTAGGTAGCATCAGTCCTCCAACTGTGTTCTTCTTCAATATTGTGTTGCTCATTCTGGGCCCTTTTTTTTTTTAAGATTTTATTTATTTATTCATGAGAGACACAGAGAGAGAGAGAGAGAGAGAGAGAGGCAGAGACACAGGCAGAGGGAGAAGCAGGCTCCACTCAGGGAGCCTGACGTGGGACTCGATTCTGGGTCTCCAGGATCAGGCCCTGGGCTGAAGGCGGCGCTAAACCGCTGAGCCACCCAGGCTGCCCCTCCTTTGACCTTTCATATAAATTTTAGAATCAATTTGTAAAGATCTACAGAATAACTTGCTGAAATTTTGGTTGGGATTGCATTAAATCTATAGATTCAGTTGGGAAGAATTGACACCTTGACAATATCTAGCTCTATGCTTGTTAGTAGGATGGAGGGATGACTTCCAAGCTCTTTAGATGCAGAATCAGTGTCATTTCCTTTTAATATCTGAATTATATATGCTCCAGGAGAATAGGGAGTGAGTCTGTTTTCACCCTAGTATCTGTAATATTTTGTACATAATTGGTGTTTGATAAATATTTGTTAAACAACCAGCTACTAAGCAAATATTCTGGTCAACTGAGAAAAGTCACCATGAACTACAGTTAAAGTCAAAGCAATGAAGTTAGTTGATGTTGCTTAGAACTTAGAGAACAGAATATTTCTTCTTCTGTAATTTATTACTGATTTTCAAATATTAGATAATTTTAAATGCCAAAAGTTTTCAATCTAAAATAAATGTGAATACTATCAGAATGCCTCAGAGATACTTATTGACTCCAGCACAAAGGATCTAAACACCTTCCTCATTGAATTTTGAGAATAAAAGAACAGTCTAATATGTAGAAATAATTCTGGTACACACAGTTCTAAACACATGAAATTTCAATCAAATCACAAAATATTACAATTATTTTGATCTATGAACAAAGCCATAAACTAGTCAGAAATGTTATGGTCTTTCTATGAACTTAAATTCTACAGGTGATTTAATGGAACAAAGATTAGCTTCTGACAGTTTCATTGAGGTTTAATTGAAGTATAATAATAAACTGTGCATTACACTGATCAGTGTTGACATGTGCATACACCCCTGAAATCACAATGACAGTTAAGATAGGTCTTGAATTCATATTGGTAATAATTGCTTTCTTTTTTAACCCAAACTCCTCCCATATTCTAATAAAGATACAGTTTTACTGTATTATGGTGTGTAGCCCAATTTCCAAGAGGTTTGGTCCAGCCCCTTTTAATGGGGCAGGGGGCTTTCCTGTGATGCCCCATTATCTTACATAGTGGGCCAACATAGTCTCTGCTCTCTAAGAGCACAGGTATCCATCACCACCATCCCATCCTGGGTTGTGTATAAGTAAATGTGACAGTGAGAGGACACTGGCAAATCTCCAGGGCACTCTAAATGTCACTTAGAACTGGAAGCACGTTAGCTGATGGACTGGTGGTTACTTTGAATGGCAGCAGGGAGGAGGCTTTGGATGCTGTATCAGATGTCCACTCATTCCAGGGACTGTCCACAGAAGGATCTTGCCCAAAGCTTTGTACCCCCAGGTGGCCCTTGTCAAACCTTCCCTATGGGGGTCCTTGCTCTCCAGGACCCTTCAGGATCCCATCTCATGATTACCTGCTGTCTCTCACTTTGAGAACCAAAATCTAGCACTATGATTTTTTGTTGTTGTCTTTTAAATTTTATTTATTTATTTTTATGTAGCTCTCACATTAAAGGCAATACTCAGCACAGAGCAAGTATCCAATAACTGTTTGATAAAAGAATGAATAAGTGAGTGAATTTTTAAAATATTCAAACCTCTAAAACTACAACGAAAATGTTCTTTCAGAGTTCTTCACAGTCAGACCTTTGCTGATGCTTTATGTGGTAGCATGAAAACAGACAACTGTAAACAATGAGTAGTGATGAATCTGTCTCTTAGAGTCTGCTTTGTCTCTAGCACATGAGAGAGATTTCTTCATCTGATTTATCTTCATGGTAGCTCAGTGAGAAGGTATGATGACAATTGCCAGGGGGCGGAGGTTAAGTGACTTGCCAGGGTCATACATCTAGTAAGCCTGAGAGTAAAAACCAATTTCAAACTCAGGCAGTCCAAGGTTGCAGAGGAAACTTTTAGGTTCTGTGTTATAAAACCTCTTTTTAACTTGCACACTTTTAAGACTGCAAATAATGTTTTCCCTTGGTAAATATCAAATACTCTTCAACAGAAGAACAAAAGTTGTCATGTTTTGGTATGTAAATATTGCCTTTTAGGACTTTTGACTGATTGGTGTATAAAAATATTGAGTTTCTGTAAATGCTCACATCTAACATAGGAAAGCACTCAAATTGGTCAAAAACAATATTAACAGCCAAAGAAGAGAAAATACTTTCTAGGGCACCTGAGTGGCTCATTTGGTTGAGCCTCTGACTCAGTTTCGGCTCAGGTCATGATCTCAGGGTCCTGGGATGGAGTCCAGAGTTGGACTCTGCACTCAGCCTGGAGTTTGCTTGAGATTCTCTCTCCCTCTCCTGTTGCCCCTCCCCACTGCTTACTCTCTGTAACAATAAATAAATAAATCTCTAAAAAAAAAAACTTCCTGGGATGGCAGAAACAGACAGGCAAAAAATGATACGATGAGGTCTCATCGTTTAAGGCAAAGAGCATACTTGCGTAGAGACACTCAGAGAGCAGTAAGCAAGTGCCCAGCTGTGGTGCCTAGCCTGATCTCCACCACGTCCCTCAAGGGCTTTCATCTCTGTAATTAGGCCTGGTCCCAGAGTCCCTATCCAGTCACCGTGAACAGAAATGGAGACAAAGAGTTGGTCCTATCACTTCCAGAATCCAGGAACAAAGTCATTATAAGCTCAATGATAACAAAACAAGCGTTGACTTTCAACACCCTGTGAACAGTACAGTGGGCAAAGCACTGAGCCTTCATGGTTCAGTTGTCAGCATGCACACCCTGAGCCTGCCTATGGGGGGGATCAGGGCACCAGTGACTGGAACTGCATGGGGATGACAGAGGGTCCCACCATGTTCTCCTGGGTGGGAGTCAGGAAATGACTCAGGTCTCATTGACCTGAGATGATTAGAAAACAAAATAATGCATATCACTTCTTCTGTCACTTATTTTTTTTGGACATGTGAATCTAGTATTTACTGAAAACTATTTTAAATTACTATTAATTTAATATTTAAATTCAATGTTTACTGGAAATTATTTTTATTGAAAGTTTTATTGAAAGTGATTCCAAGTTATATAAATCTGGAAGGTCAGATATAAAAATGGCCCACCTGGAAACTGTAAAATTTTTTCAAATAACACAGATTGCAGTTTCTCCAATACAGTTTGGATGATTGTCATGTTGCAAGGCTTATCATACCAATAGTGGTGACATTTCACTGGGTACTCTTCATGTACATGATCTGGGTTGCTTGTATCGGTTTCTTCCTTTCTATGTTTAGTAAAGGGAAGCCAGTGAATTCATGTTTGGAGGAATCTCAGACTCAGAGTTGTTTGGGTTCATAAAATCTGGAGAGATTTGTGGCCCTACGACATGGGCATCCTTTTCTCTAGAATAGCAACTCTGAATTCACAAGTTATCACAGTCCTTTTGAGAGAAGTAACTCTTTATACTCAGTAGTTTATGTTTGTGCCTATGAACTAAATGGCTAGGTTTCATTAGAGGACTCAATAGATTTTTTTTAAACTGTCAAATATTGTTAAACTGTTAGATATTGTTTAGCTGTTTTGTTTTAGCTTCTGGGGATGAAGGGCTGGCTATCACAGACACAATCCATGTCTTGATGGAGCTGATTATGCATGGACAACATAGCAATTTTGGGAAGCCAATATCCTATAGATAAGCCACAGTTACCCTACGGTCTCATTTTACTTGAGCCATAGATGAATCTAACATCTGTTGTGTGGCAAAACGGGGAGGGAGAAAGCAGGGAGTGGCATGGAGCGGCCTCCATGAAATAGGCAATTGTTGTCTCTCTCACTCTGTGAGGAGTGGCAAATCTATGTTATTCACTTCCAAACTACAACCAAAAATATCAGACTTCATGTTTTCAAAATATTCAAATGTAGGCCTATCACTAAATTCAACTTCTCAATTTGAGCTTCTACCAAGATGAAAACAATTCATTAAATAAAAATGTTAGTAAGTTTCTGAGTTTATGGATGGCTGTTAATTTTATCCAAACATGGTAGGCAACAGGAATTTTTCTAATTATTTTAATAAAATGAAGCTTTATTGAGAATCAAATCTTTTTATGAAATGGTTTAAATTGAAATAAACCATGAAAGCCTGTCATTATGTAATCATAAACCCAAAGAATTCCATTAAACATAAGTTTTGTGAAATCCTTGCACAAAATGGCAAGTAGGCTATAGGCATCTAACTTACCTTCCCCAGGGCTTACCATGTTCTAAGGAAAGTGACAAAAAGAGGGACGCCCAGGTGGCTCAGTGGTTGAGCGTCTGCCTTCAGCTCAGGTCGTGATCCCGGGGTCCTGGATCACATCCTGCATCCAGCTCCCCTGCAGGGAGCCTGCTTCTCCCTATGCCTATATCTCTGCCTCTTGGTGTCTCTCATGAACAAATAAATAAAATCTTTAAAAAAAAAGTGACAAAAAGAATATCCAAATATGGATAAACTTCATCCTTAGAGAATTGAGAAAAATACAGTGTCACAAACTGATATTTTCCATCTTAAAAACTCCTCCATTTCTACTATTATGTCTGTTCTATATTTTATATCTGTGGGTGTACTTTTCATGTTGAAATTGTTGTGATCATAAACATAAGAGGAATGTGTTTGTGTCTAATGGCCTTCTCTGGCTTTATTTGGCCAGAAACTTTGGCAACACTTTGATTCTCCTGTGTGTGCCTGGTCTTTCTGTTTCCCTGTGTTTGTGTGGGTTTTATGATCCCCGAAATCCAGAGGCTGATGTAGGCAATGATTACATGCATTTAATTTTGGATAAGCCAGAAAGTTTCATTGCTTCCATAAAGCTTTACGGAAAAAAACCCTCATAACTACACACTTGTTCGCCCACACTCCTATGTGTCTCGGCGGACTGGCACTAGTGGCTATGCCTAGTGACACACGGCTTGTAATTCCACGGCTTGTAATTCTGCTCTGATGTGACTATCCCTGCAGTTCCCAGGGGGCTGCCCATACACAGATCTGAGCCTTTCCCAGGTGCTCACCTCTCATAAGAGAACCTGGTCCTTCCTGAGGTTGACAACCTGATGAGTCATCTGGTCACCTCCCCCACTGTAGGACAGCGCACCAGCATGCCACTTTCTTGCCAGGGCACTTGACTGTGGATTCTTGTTGACTCTTGTTGTTTTTGAACAAAATGAAAGTTGATTGAAAAGAATAATTATTCGGGTGGTCTAGAGGATGTAAAAATTCAGCTATTTCCTGCATCTGCTAATTTGTTTTCCATTAAGCAGGGTAAAGGGCAAGCTTAAATGGGAACCACGTTATTTTGGCCCTGCAGAGATCTGCTTTTTCTGGAATGTAATTTTGCATTATTGCCAACACCTGACTTTGAGGGATGTTTTAAGAAACAACCTCATGAAAATAGAACAGATTCATCCAACGACAAAAGGAAAGAAAAGAACCCCGTGAATATACATCATTGTTTAAAATGTTGCTCAGTATCTTACTCAGGGTCCATTTTGTGAGGTCCTCACAAACAGCATTTCTTTGAGAGCCTGGTACCACATCTGAGGACCTGGTCACATCCCAGTTTAGCTATGTGGTTGAGACTCCTCTTTGCACTCAATTCTGGAAGACTGAAAGGCAAATGGATTGGCCATTTCTGTACCTGATGCAGACCAGACACCATCTTCCATTTTATACGCCCGCCTTACTTTTGTCAGATTTTCATCACTTACATGGGGTTTGTTGTTGTTTAAATACAAGACAGGATATAAATAAGACTTTTAAAAGATGCCATGGTGCCCTATGGGCATATGTTACCCAGAAAAGCAGGAGATATAAATGCTGAGATAGGGAGAAAGCCTCTCACTGCACAGCCAAAGTGAAGTAGAGACAGGTTTTGAAGGAGCTGAAAGCATAAAAATTACATATTTTCAATATAGGAAATAAGAAATTTTTGTTACAAAATAATAATATTAGAGGGGAATAGGGGAATTTTACTATAATATCTTTTCTGCTTCTACTCCTGTAGTTTAGCTGGTAAATAGAAACTTTATTGAAGGACATCATTGTTTTTGAAATGTATTTAATGGACTCGTATTCAGGAAGGTAGTTTTAAAGGCCCCCTCCTGATGTCTCCCGCAGAACTTCCACCTTGCCTGGGCTCCAGGCAGCAGAGCCTAAAGAACATCAGTGTTTTGGAAGTAAGTTCACTGTGTGTCTTGGGTCCCTGGGTCCTTGGGACTAAGGATTCCTAGATTGGAAAGACAAATCAGGAAGGCCACCTGTTCCTCAGTGCACTAGGACACAGAATTCTCTCCTGGGAAGTGATTTATTTCCTAAAATAAACTTGGACCTTGGAGTCATGAAAAGTCCCACTGTGGACAAGTGCTGTTCGGGGAGGCAGTGCCCTGGGAAACACCTGCTTTCCCTGTCACTCTGACCGATGCCACCAACAGGACGTGAGCCTTTCAGGCCAGGACTCTCCAAACACGCAAATTCTTAAAAGGGTAATTGCTTCATTTTTCCTTATTTTTCCCAGCAAATCAAGAACTGAAGAGCTACTCTTACATCTTATAATGTAAATTGGTATTCCACAGTGATGCGGTAGAAATATTTTTGAGTTGTACTCTAATTAGCTTCGAAGAAGACTGACTGTATTTTGCCTTTACTGCAACTGACAGCAAGGACAGATCAAATGAATTGAATTATTCTACTGTGGCTGGATGCACGGGGCTGTCCTCTACATTTAGCTCCTATAAGATATTTAATATAAAATACAGAAATAAATATGTGCAATTTGAATAGATTTAATAAAGCCTTACAAAGCTTGGGCTCTATATTAGGAAAAGTGTCAGTCAGGAAAGATTAAGAAATCTTATGGCCAAGGGAAACATTACAATTTATGAAAAACTTGGCTTGAGCCATAAACTTGGGTCCCCAAATGTAAATGTCAAGACAGTTTAAACTTAATTAATGTGAGTTAGAGAAAGAAAAATTTAGAACATGTACTTGTGCCCAGTTCTTGGCTACCTAATGTGAATAAAATGCAATGCTTACAGCGGTTGTCACACTGAAAGATTTGATCCTTAAATCAAGAATTGCTTTTTTTTTTCTTTTTGAGCAGAGTTGTTATAAGAAAAGTTGGTAACTTGGGCATAAAATAAATGCTACAGATGAAAAATTCATTTGAGATCAAATAACCATTGATGTTATTTTTAACAATCTGGCATTAGCCCGTTGTCAATAGGCTTTAAAGCAAACTGAGCTGAATTTTTCATATGTGTCTGTTTATTTCGGTGGAGTCTATTTGCTAGTTGTGTCTCCTTTGAATGCCCTTGGGTGCTGTAATACCAACATCAGCCCTTCCCAAACTCGGAACACAGTGTGCTCAACCCCACACATCTTGGATTTTCTAGAAAGTCAAATAGGGTTATTCTGAGAGGCCTGGCTATGTTGCTCAGGCCTCTGGGATCACTGAGTTCACTGAAGTTATGTTGGCTCCATAAATTCACAAATTCTGTGTAAATTAGCTATTGCCACAACAACAAACCACCCCAAACTCAATGGCTTGAAACCATCCCTTAGTGTGTTCTGAGCCAAGGCTGAGGATTAGCTCATCTCATCTGGGCTTGGCTCATTTCTGTAGGGCTTGCTCAGGAATCTGTAGGTTGGCTTGCTTTCTGGTTTTAACCTCTTATAAACACCTATAAACACCCTGGCATAAATGACAACACTGTTGTTGAAGGAAGTGAAGGCAATGCCACAGCAGATCTAAAACCAGCCTTTTAACACTGCCATGGCTCCTTCCCTTCCCCATGAGCACAATCCACCCCCTCTTGCTCAAGCATGGGGTGTGTATTGGGGTCCAGGGAGATGGGGTCCTCTCCTTTGTCAACGATGTCCTTCATACTTTCTGGCTACAATTTCCAGGGTGTACTAGGAATTCCTCAGTACCTCAAATGTCAGCACAGTTACAGATTTGACCCCTCTCTCCATCATCTCTGTCATTTCAGTAGGAAATTAGTAGGAAAATGAGAAAAAAAAAAAACCCACATGTACACATATGTCTTTAATTCACCATTTTGAATTAGGAAGCCAAGATTGAATTTCCAGAAGAAGTTCACTGTTGGATTTAATTAAGTTTTAAATTATGACAATCAGTATTTTTGTACCCAAGCTTTTAAGCAATGTTTTTATTAGGTCACATCTGTTATTTATGTTTTCATAGTAAGTTTATCAAAAATGGATTTTAAATTATTTAAAAGATGTAGTCACTACATTCTTTGCTTGATCAAATGAGGTACTGAATAAACTTCTCATTCCAAGGCTTTCCACTAAAAAAGATTTTATGTATGCAAAATGATACAGAGGATAAACTGAATTTAAAAAAAAAAAAAGAATTTGCCATTCATGAAAACACACTAGGGAAGGTGGATCCCTATGTAGTATTTAAAGCATTGCCTCCATGCTTCTACCTTTGTAATATCTTCTTAAGCCCACTTGGAATCTTACCAAGGCTTAATGTGACTGTAACTGTTGCCAAGGTAATATCCTCTCAATCAAACCTCAAAGTCTATTTCAGCATCTCCTTATATAATTAATAATTCCTTTCAGTTATCCAAAATACTTAGCCCAATTTTAGAAAGTGGTTTGGGTGTGCTCACATACCACACACACTAAATACACTCATTCATGCACGCATGTTTCTTAAATGAGTAATACATGACATTATTCAGCAATTTGCTAATGTCATTTAAAATAGAGTCTACAGCTATCTTTATGAAAATAATGGCTCTACTGGACATCTATGGTGTTTTGCAATTCTTAATAAAACAATGGTTGCTATGAACATAAAGTAAATTTCTAGTAGAAGATTGATGGCTCTGTGTAATAGTTTAATGTTAATTCTGCATTTCAGTACTCGTTTCACTAGCTCATCCTCTATTTCTTACTTTTTACAGTATTAACTGCTATTAGCTGCTTCCAATAGTCATATTCTAGAAATTTGTAGTTGTTATTGAATTGTAATCATTTATTTTTTTAAAGATTTTAGTTTTTATTTATTCACGAGAGACACACAGAGAGAGGCAGAGACACAGAAGAAGAAACAGGCTCCTCGGGGAAAGCCTGATGCGGGACTCGATCCCAGGACCCCAGGATCATGCCCTGAGCCAAAGGCAGACGGTCAACCACTAAGCCACCCAGGGGTCCCATAATCATTTATCTTTGTAAGCATGAGTCTAATACAGAAATGTGGTGTATTGAAGACAATCTTGGGATCAGATATCACCACTAAGGGGACGTTGAGTTTGGTGAATGCCTTTTGCTCCCAAGGACCAGAGTGGAAAGCATGAGCACATCCACCTGCCCTCCCAGGTGGGGAGACTGGCAGTTGTGAGTTCAGAGGTTGTAAGCAAGCTTTTTGCTAAATATTCATCACACACTGTGTCATTTGTTTCTCATGACGACACCCTAGGGGTAACAGACCACCCCTCAGTGGATAATGGGAAAATCTGGAGAGGGAAAGCCATTTATCTAAGGTACATAGCTAGAATGGGCTGAAGTGGCTTTAAAAGCCATGACTGTGTGATCCAAATGTGAGCATCTTCTAAAAGCAAAACTTTCCAAAGCAAATTTTCTAAGTCTACATATCATTTCTCACTTTCTTTGTGAGTATCATTCTCATAGGTCCAATCAGATATCTTTTCTTGATACTCCTTCCTGATCTTCAAGAGAACTATAAATGCCCAACGTACATGAATACACAGATGTACACACGGCCTCCTCTCTTCCTTCGGATTACTGGGATGGGATGGAATAGGAATCTGAGCCCAGAGATTGGGGTAATCTGCATCCTGGATCCTTATGGCGACTTGAGATTAGAAAATATTTTATAGATGCTTTCTTCTCTTCTAAGTGTGCGATTAACTTATAATAATTCAGCTATGCTGGGCATGTAGGGTGGGTGAAGTTTCTTTATCACTGTTCCGATGCCTGCCTGGGAGTAACTCAGAAAAAGGCATCCGTTGCTGAGGTGAGCTGAACTGAGCTTGCAGGACAGAAAATCACAGAGTTTGGGAGGCATCGTTTCAGTAGATTGTGGTGGAGTGGGAGATCTAGGAGCCTCAGCCGGACCCCACTACTGGCTCCCCAGTTTCTCCCTGATCCAGGATGTTGGCAAGGATCTTATTCTGGCACTAACCTGAAACAGATAATAAGGAAAGTCTGTGGGTTTGCTATCGTAACCTCCTCCCAGTCACCTGGCATATGTTTCCCACACCTGCCACTGTCTCACTCCAAGGTGAGCAACTGTCAACAATGATCTCTCAACCTCACCTTCCTACTGCCAGATTTATGTGCTAAATGACTTGCAAGGATATCAATCAATACTTGTTATTTGAAAGGAAAGTGCAACTGGGCTCTTAAGTCTTGGGGTTACTTCTCAACTCCAGTTGCTTCTCAACTTCAGTTGCTTCTCAACTCCAGTTGCAACAATTTCTTCTTACTGAGCATCTCCCCAATATTCACTGACTGATGGGATGAGCCTCTCTGTGATGTCACTGCATTTGCCTTCTGCCCAGACTGAGTCCTGAAACCATGTTTATCAGATAAAACTGAATGGTGTCTGGTAAAATTCTTGAGGGGAAGATACTGAAACTTGTACCATCCATCTTTCCATTTCAAAACGGCCGGCAGTGTAGGGACCAAGTACCAGAATCCACTCAGGACAATGTGGGTTAAGCTCTGAGAAGAGAGGAAAATGTTTGAAGAAAAATGTTGCACTGGACAATTGCTTGGAGAGGCTGATGTGGTCCTGGCGTTCTCTGGAGGCTTGGGCCAGCAGCAGGCAGAGTGCATGGTGCGTGTTGACTTCTATGATGGGGCTGGGTGCTGTGCCTCCTGGAACGGAGGCTTTGGGAGGAAGAGGCAGGTGGGCAACAGAAGAGCTCTGGAGACAGTGAAGCTGTTCACGGTGCCCAGGAGAGGTCTTTGATCGACAAATGAAAAGAACATAAGTTGCAGAAATCATGCTTCATGCCGAATCCCTTGTTCACAAAAAGCTGGAGGATCTAGAGAGCCAGATCAGCAACCAATGATTCTAGGGCCATCCTTGCAAGTTTAGACAGAAAGCTAAGATCCAGATTGCAAATAACATTAATAGAGTGAAATATAAATATTATGAATGTTATGCACACATAAATCACCTTTTTTCTGGAGAACTTGGCAAAATGATGGCAGATCTAGTACTTTATAAAATCACATAAGTACTATTCAAATGTTTAGACATATAAAACAATCTGAGATAATCATAAAGTATAATTTACTTTTCGGGAAACTTAGAGATGAGAAGACAAACCACATTGGCCCAGAGAAGGGATATAATTGAATTTTAGATGAACGAGGGCATGTATTATATATGACTAAGATGAAAGCTTGAGCAACTTTCAATGGTTATTAGTGTACACTGTGAAAAATTAAAAGAACAGGGAAGAGATAGCAAAGGTCATAGGGTACAAGGCACCATGGGCTCAATTGGTTGGTGCTATTTGGTGCTATTTGTGTTGAATTAACAAGTATTGTCATCTGACTTTATTTCCTTTTTAAAGATATATTTATTTATTTTAGAGAGAGAGCATGTGTGCACAGCAAGGAGGGGCAGAGGGAGAGAGAGAAACTCAAGCAGGCTCTCCACTGAGCTCAGTACGGGGCTGGATCTCACGACCCTGAGATCAGGATCTATGCCAAAATCAAGTCTGATGCTTCACAGACTGAGCCACCCAGGGATCCTCATCTGATTTTAAAGATAGATAAATTTTTACTATAAAAACTAACATCAAGCATGACAAAATTCACAGGTTCTCATCCGCAGGATTCTCAGGATTCTCAGGACTGATGGCACAGAGTTGATTTGGTTGACCTTAAACCACCTGAGTGAGCCCAAAGAAGGAGTGTTTTGAGATGAGTCACAGAGGTGCTGGAACTCATGTCTTGTGCAGGCTGCTGTGATATGGTTTGCCCTGACCTGTGTTCACGGCCATGTAACGCCAGACCACACCCAGATAAAACGGCCAGAGGGGACACATGCAACATGGATGCTCACATGCACTTGAACACCAGGAATGAAAATGCGGCAAAATCTTCCCACTGGTTCTTTGCCTGAGTTTGTTCCATCTGGAGCTTCATGATTGACATGAGTGATCATCTATATTCAAGCCTAGTCGGGACACGCTGAATACTTATAGTTGAACATCGTACATATGCCATGCTCTCTTGCATCTTTAATTTATTTCATATTTTATCTGAGATTTTGAAGGATAAATATTTTATTGGCATTAGAGCCTAAAATTTGCTCACTAACTTTAAAGTATCTTATACTGGGAATACACTAATATGAATTTCTTTAATCATGCCAAATGTCTGATGTGCAGGAATAGGGTTATTATCCTGTAAATGTCTTTCAACTCTATTCTTTAGTAAATATTTCTAGCATCTCACGGAAATCCAGCCATATGTGTTAGAGGAGCTTAGATTCACAGGCCTTATCAGCCATGGAAAGCCCTTTGGTATATGTCATGGTTTTTCCTTCCTTACAAAGCTTGTCACACTCCAGCTGCAGAGACTATGAGCTGTTTTGGGATTTTGTGTGTGTGGTGCATGTGTGTGTGTGAGAGAGAGAAGGTAGAGGCAGCTGGCCTGAGTTTTCTTTCCCAGCAGTTTTCACAGTGGCTTGAAATCTTTAATCTATTATCTCCAAATCTCCTGGCTGTGAGAAAGTGACTCTGTTTGGGTATTATTTATGTTTTACCAAAAAGTAAAAATCAAAGGAAAAGAAGAAAAAGTCAAGGCATAAAATCTGTAGGAGAGAATCCAATTAACAGCTTTGTCCACCCTTCACTAACTCCCCTTCCTTTATACACCTTCTTCCTCCTCACCCCACCAGTTTTATGAGTCCTTTCCATCTTTAGAATATTGATTTCAAATGTGTGAATGAGGCCACCAGCTCAGAGATTGCTAAGGTGGTCTTTAGGTGTCTGCCAGTGTCATTTGGTGAAACACTTGAAGAGCCTCACGGATGAGCACAGCCACCATCCTGGTCGGTCGGCAGGTGTCCGCTGCCACAGTGAGGACAGATGCAATTTTGCATCGGGTTGATTTGTCATCCAGCAGCCATGCCATTCAGAGAGCTGTGTCTTGCTTTCCTGGTAGGCATCTTCCTCGAATACCATTTCCTGCATCCTGATACAGGCTGCAAGGAAGCCAGGGGGTCTTAAAATACACAGATGACCCAGAACCTCTGTGCTCCCCACTGGGGGATTCCCTATATGCAAGGAGGCCCAGGCTGTCTCCACCTTGTAGCTCAGCATTATGAATATGACCCGGAGTGGTCACCCAGGCTGTCAGGTAAGCACAGACAAGAAGTGGGTGGCTGGGAAGCAGGGTTTGTTCTATTTCTTCTTAATCTTGCTGCTGAGTGTGATGATGGCACAACTACCTCCTAGGTGATTCCCCAAGTGAGGTGCCTCTGGAAGAACAGGGTTCAGCCCACCTCCGGGGCTGCTTGCCTTCTCCTAAGGGTCTGTAATTGCCAAAGCCAGCAGGAGTGTGAGCAGCCAAGTCACATCCCACAACACCACTGTGTCCTGACCGGTAGACAACTGCCTTCCAGCCCTATCAGAACATTTCCAAGCATGCAGCACTTGTAGAAGAATTCATTACCTGCTGCTTTGATTCTACCATTAACATTACTAACTTGGCTTCATCTTATCCATATCTTCATTTCCCTCGCTATTCATCAGTGAGCCTTTGTTTCTAATGCCGTTTAAGGAAAATTGCAAATCTATATACTTCTTCCTAAAAACTCCCATGTGCATATAATACTCCCATGTGCATATAGATTTCAGGTAACATTTGCTCATAATATTTATTTTTGTGAAAAATCTAGATGTGTCCTCAATCACCGTATCTGTGTCTGCGTGGTCTTCTGAGAAGAGGCACCAGGATGGGATCAAACATGTAAGAGGTTTGCTGGGTGAAGTTCTGTGAAGGGAAAAAAAGGAGACAGCTACCAAACCCCAGTGCAGTCCGACCCCAGGAAAGGTAGAGGGTGGAGAAAGAAGGCTGGGATAGAAAGAGCCTCAGGGGAGTGCAGGGCTAGGGCATTTTGACCAGCCCAACAGGGAGTCTGGAAGCCAAAGCTGCACTGTAGGAGGTCCACATTGGGTAGGAATGGGCCTGCACTGGTGCCTCACTGCTGATCCTGGGCTGTGAGCAGCGGGGAAACACAGCCTTGCTGTCATCATGGTGGTGGACCCATAGGGCGACAACAAACCATCTCTTAGCTCTGTTCCCCACAGCAGATCTGAATAGCTGGCACATCCCTGACCCCCTCCCCCTCCCCCTGCCTCCCCAGCAGCAGCCAGTGTCCTGACCTTACTTCCCACCACAGATGAGATTTGCTGGTTTTAGAACTTTGTAGACATGAACTTATCCAGGATGAATTTATCTGTAAATTTCCTTTTACTCAAGGTAATATTTTCGAGACTCATCCATGTGGTGCTTAGTGTAAGTGTGGGCTTCAATTCTTGATTTCAAGTTTAATTAAAGTGACCTTATCTGGTGCACAAGCTTTCCAGACAAAACAAACACCAGGCTTCAATGGCAAGTGGCACCAATGACAATAGAGTGAGTTGCCTGAAACTATCCAGTCTGGTTGGAAAGGTTCTGCCCACTTGTGTGAAGTCTTCTCATTTTGTGCCTTGTTGACAGAGATAAAGCCCAAAGGCCTTTAAGAAGGCAAAAATTATGCAGTTCAGAGAGCAGGACAAACAATAAGAAAGGAATTAAGCTGTATTTGGGGACCAAGTCATACACGACTCCGTCAGAAGCAGATAAAAAGGAACTATTTTGAAGCTCTTGCAAATGTGACTCCCTGACTACCTCCTAACTGTTTCTAGGAAAACCATTCAAGTGCTGCCAAACTGTCGAGTCTGGATATCTTCTCTTTGTAAGAAAAATCTACTTGTTCTTGTCCTGGACTGTCTCTCCTCTCGTCTGTGCTCATGGGTTTGGGTCAATGTTCACATCTTTATTTTTTTCTTTGTTTTACTTATGAATCAAATGGAATTGTCCCTAAGCATCAACTAGGTTGTTCATCACATTTTAAGTATTCGTTTGCCAGCAATGGTTATGTATACTCTTTCCACTTTTCCTCTGTATATATTTATAATAGATATTTACTACTTGCATGAATGTCTCAAATAATGTTCAATCATAGCCTGCATTTTCCCTTCCTTCCACCTTCCCATTGAAAGTGGCTGGCACTCACTGGATTGCTGTCACTCCATGGCTAAAATGGAAGTTCCATGTGGGCGGGACCATTTCTTTCTGGTTTATTATCACATCCGCATGACCAAGCACAAGGCCAGCTATAGAGTAGGAGGTCTCACATATTTGAGTTAGTGAATGAAATCAAACAGTAATTTATTTCTTACCAAGGAGACCAAACAGATCACCGACTCAGAGAGCAGAGCAATGCAATGACTTTTGGTCAGCCCCATGTATGGAGAAGTTTCTAAGCAAAGTATTGAATCAATGGAGCATGAAGGAACAATAGATAAATAAATCACCTGTTCTGTAACTGTTGGCCAAAGACCAACCATGGTGGCTGTTCATGGGGTGAATAGATTATTACAGGGCTTTCTGTGGATGCACATCAAGAATTGGGAATCAGACACACGTGGGTCAGTTCTTGCCTCTTCTACTGACCGTGACATGACCTGCGTGCTTGGATTAGCTCATCTGTCAAGTAGGACTCTGGTAGTTCCCCATGGCACAGAGTATAGGAAGAATCAAGGTGGCGATGTGCATAAAGAGAAACATAGCGATTGTGAACCAGGCTTACCATTATGGTTGGAAGATGATTTCAGAGATGCTGAAGAGCTGATGTGTCTCAGGGGAGGAGACTGAACTCTTGCAATCGCAGGTAGAAGTCAGAATGTGACACGGGAAGCACCAAGTCTCTGCGGACACTTGATTCTACCAGTTGCCTAGCTTTTTTTCTAAACAGTTCCAAAAACTTTTATTTTTTTCCATAAAAACCTAAAACAAATGATTTAAATAAATAGTCTTGACTTAAATTTCAGTAGACTCTCCCAGTGGACCAACTGCTCCTTAGAAACAAATTTTAACTTGAAGCCACTCAGCCCTTTGGGTCACTAAAGTGTTCTTTCTTGTACTCGGGCAATAATTTATCAAATTGCTCTCAAGTGCCTTAAAGAACCTTGCTGCCTAAGGTTTCTGTATGTTAGATTTATGCATTTCATTCTAGATTTCCACCCGTCTCCCCTCACACACACTTTTGACTCTGCACATTAATATTATGTGTCAAATTGTAATGGTTATTTTGGACACTGCACAGTTGATAACAAAGTGCATGTGAGACAGAAAAAAAAATAGGATATAAAAGAACAGCATTGATATTTAAATCAATAATAAACTCTATTAGCTCTTATAGTTAATAAGAGTTAACTTATTAAATTAAATTTAATAAAATTTAATAATAATAAATTATTAAATTAAATTTAATAAAATTTCAGGTGCTTCTGAGTTGACAAGAACATGAAAGGAAGCAGCCTCACCATCACAATGCAAGGATTTGGTACCCGTTTCAGTTCTACAGGCATAAGAGCTTCCTCAAAAATAATGGATTTTAGATTCTTTCACTCACTATAACTTCAGTGCAAGAGAATTCATTTTGTTTTACTTTGTTCTGTTTATTTTATTTCCAGAATAACAACTAAGTTCAGCTGTGCGTACCAGGCATGCATGTTCTAGCTGTATCTTGATTTCGAACCTCTGTATTTTTTCCCTATGGCTTCTGTGTGTCCTTTACAGTTTTGTCTGCATTGCTGGGGCTCATGCACTGGTTTTAATTTTCTCCTTCCTTGAAGACTAAAATTTTAGTCTTCAGCAAAGATACTCATCGAGACCTGTTTCCACCATGGCTGAGTGCCCTAACGTTTCTCAAGTCCATGCCTAGGGAGAGCTGCTAATTGTGTCGGAATTTCTCTATTATTAGTTCTTTATTGCTGTATCATAAATTACCCCAAAATGTAGCAGCTTAAAATAACAAGCACGTATGATGTTACAGTTCTGTGGGTTGGGAATCCAGGTGTGGCTTTGCCAAAGGTCTCTGGATCCCGGTCTCCAGGGGGCTGCAGTCAAGCTGGTGGCCCTGACACAATCATCTGTCTCAGGCTTGGCTGGACTGAAGCATCTGTGTCCACTTGTCTCACATGTGGCCATAGCAGGCCTCAGAAGGTCTGCTTCCAAGCTCACTCTGTGGGCCTCTCCCCAGGGCCACTTGACAGCCTGGCCGTGGGCCTCCCCCACGACCAGCAGCCCAGTAGAGAGTGAGAGAAGCCCCACAGTCAGAAGGGACACTCCATCACTTCTGCTGCATTCTGAGCTGTGGAGGTGAGGCTGTCCAGCTCATGCTTAGGGGAAGAGATTCCACAAGAGTGGCGGAGGGGGGGGGGCAGTGCTGGGGAGTGGGGAAGATTGGGGGCCATCTCTGAGCCTGTTCGCTACAATTCCCATTCATTTTTTCCCAATTGATGTTTACATTTTATTGCAAATCTGACACTGGGTGTCCAATTTTTCAATGTCTCTGGTATTGTGGGGCTCCATAGAAGGATCGCTGGCTAACTTAGAGACACAAAATTTCCAAGAGGTAGACAAATTTGCAGGGTAATAAAATTGATGAGGGTGGCTACAATAGAAATAGAATAAAAACTCTGTTATGCCCATTATTTGTGTGTGTGTTTTGTTTTTGTGTTATTGTTTTCTTTTCTTTTGTTTTTTGTTTTTTTTTCCCAGAAGGAGCTTGATTCTATCAACATCTATATCCTCACTAGCTAGGAAATAATACATTCTATTTTTTAATTTGTTCTATTAGATGCTTAAACTGATATAGTTGAGGCTAAAAGACAATGTGGAAAGTTGAACTTCTATGGATTCTTTTTATTTAAGTATAGGAAATTGATAATATACTGTAAAGAGAGAGCAAAATAAATCTTTTTTTAAATTTTTTTTAGGATTTTATTTATTTATTCATGAGAGACACAGAGAGAGAGATAAATCCTGATAAAAAGTTTTCTGGCCACTACCATTTCTTGTGCAAGCAAATTCAGAGAAAAATGTGAGGTTTAAAGTTGGTAGACCCAAATCTATATCTCCATTCTGAGGCTCCATAGTTATGTGACCCTGACAAGACATTTTCAAATCTGAAAAATCAGGATTCATTTGTTACGATGCACATCCAGGGCTTAAAACGTGAAATGAGTCAAGCAACCAACCGTGGCTGACCCAATGGATGAAGTCACCCTCACCACAGACTAGTTCTGCAAACATCAGGCTTCTTGACTATGAACAATGGAAACGGTCTCCAGAGCAACACAAGAAATTAATTGGAATAGTATTCAACAACTCACAGACCAATGAGGAGGCTGGGGCTCTGCCAACGTCCTCCCCCTTCCACGGGCAACCTGTTTGTGCAGTGCTCCAGGCAGGGGTGCGGCAGGGGACACAGCACCCAGTACCCAGGCCCCGTCCTGCCCCCAGCATGAATTCTGACTACTCTGTGATCCTCTTGCTTCAGAAGCATCCAACTGACAGAGGTTCACTTCCAGAGATCAGGGGTGGGGGGCAGGCGGGGACCCCATACCTTCCTTTTGGCTCCGGGGATCCACAAGCAAAGGGTGATAGTTTACATACTGCACAGCCACAGAAAACAAAATTCCACCCCATCATCCCAGGGAAAAAGAGGACAAAGCAGAGAGGAACATTTTTAATTAAATCCTGGTAAGTTCTAAAAGGAGCATAGTCTAATTAGTGGTCTTCATACGCCTGAAGACAAAATGTGTAAACAAAGACACCTAGTTGGAAGAGGAACCAAAATAAGAGGCCAAGAACTAGGGACTCACAGTTTCTCCAGCTCTGTCCTGGCAGGGGGGGGCCTGGGGGAGTGGAGGGGGGCAGGTCTTAGCCCTAGAACACATCTGGCCAGTTCCTCCAAGGGAGGAGCTTGGAGACCACAGGTCAGACCACCATTCACCATCCCCTTAAGTGTGTCCAAGCCATAAGCAAGCTTGTAGGGACCACACTGTCTGGGTCAGAGCTGCTGACCAGGAGGCGAGGCTGGTGGTGGAGCAGGAGGGCCTGGAGGCCCTTGTCTTATGCTCGTCATCACCTTGGATGCAGTTAATTAAAAGGGCTGCCTGCATCTGCCTGAACCCAGGCACTACATTTAGGACTCATCAGAAATACCAGCAGTGACACCAGAGCAACTGGAATGATTTGTATTGGAGAAAACACTGCAGAGAAGAGATGATATGCTTATTCTATAATATCTACCCAAAATGTCACAAATTGGCTTGAAATAAAAATCTGGGCTCTGTGTCATGCAAATTCAGTAAATGCCAACTATCCAAATCACAAGCCTGTCCTCTGGTCCCACCTTCAGTCCCACACTACACATACCCACACCACAGACACAGACCCATACATACATGGTATATACCACATATACCACACATATACATACACACCACACACAGCACACATACCCCACATCCACCATACACACCACACACTTAATACCATACACACCATGCACACACACAACACACACCCATACATATGATACACATATCACATACACACACACACACACACACCATTCATCTCATCCTCAACTGAACACACCAGACATACTGACAGAGTGAATTGGTTTGACCTTTCTGCACTGACCCTCAGACTCCTTGTGTATACACTGTCGGCTGTGTTTCCTTTTCTCTAGAAGGAATCCCATCAGTATCGACCTCCTCAGGAGAGAGAGGCATGTGGGGTGATGGGGCATGTGCTGTCCACACCTCCACACACCCCAACTGTGGGTGCCCCACAGTTCCTGGCCCACTGGAGGCATCAGTAGGGATGTGTCTGGTGAGCAAGGGAGGCGTGTGCCTGCGTGGGCAGCCGTGGCTCCCGGAGCTGATTTCCTCTCTGAAAAAGAAGCAGCAGTCATTCTCCGGGTGACACAGCCTCCCTGGGTCCAAGCAGATGACAGGAGCCTCTCTGCTGCCCATGCTGCTCCCACCTTCGGAACGTGACCACACAGATAGCTTTTCCCTGGAAAGTCCCTTTAGGCAACGCCTAGTATTAACAACAAGGACACTCATCATCAGCGCCCAGGATTCTCTCTCTTTCTTTCTTTCTGTTGGAAAAATCTAGACAGATAGAAGCAGGTGAACGGGGCTGCTAACCTCCATTCCCACCTCCCACTGCACCTGCTCATCCCGAGGCAGGTAGAATGTCGCACAGCAGATGGGCCAGGGGACCAAACGGAAGGTGGGGGATGAAGGAAGATCAGTGGCAGCAGGAGAGACAGAAAGTCGGGCAACTCCTTAACCAGAGATGTGGCTGCAAAACGAGAACTTGGCATTACCAGGTGACCAAGACTGAAGTCATCACCGAGTTAGGCTGGTATATAATTTGGTCTGTTAGAAAAATATTCAAACTTCACCATTAGAGCCCACAGAGATTATTTTTCCCCCTAAACATACTACAGCGTGTTTGCAGCAGCACAGAGTTTACGAGACAGAGACATTTTACATTGGAATGGACATATTTGTCCTCGTCTGTGTTGTCAAAGAGAAATTACAACTCTGGTCTTTCTTAGTTCAGCGTTTTCTTAGTGTGTGCATGCATCAGAAAGCCCGAACCTCACATTCTTCACTTTATAAGAAGATGTTTCCCATTCATCATTACTTTTAAAATATCAGTGAATGTGATTTAAGTGAAATTAATAAGAAACTCACTATGCTCTATAACATAAAGGAAAGCATTTCCTCTTACAACTTCAAATGGTTGGGTTTTAAAGACTATTAGCAAAAAATCTTAGCGAAGTTGGCTCGTATGGGGTTATATAATATTTAGTACAAAATTGTTTTCAAAATGTTAGGCACTAAATTGGATAAAATTCTATCAGCTGAAAGTTCTTGGCAACCATTGGATGATTTTCAACACTTATAAATTCTGAAATAGATATTATAGAACTAATTAAATCAGATATTCATTCCCCAGATACCATGAGAAAGCTGAGTGTAATTTATATCCACTTTTAGGTATGTCATATATAATATCCTATGAGTTAGCTTCTAACCATTATTTGCATAAAATTTCATGACTATCTAGATATTTAACATGCTCAAAATTGGTACATTGGAAAACTAATTCTATCTCTCTACACACGGTTGGAAGCAAAATATATTTGACTACTTTTAATTAATATTTCATAAATATGAAGAAAGCTGCTGTGCTGGACTTTCCCGGTGAAACCACAGTCTTACATGACACATATTGACTAAAGACTCATTGCTTCTCAGACTAAATCAGAATGAAATAGATCATCTTAAATCAAAATTAATACAACCACTGTTTGTCTTTGCAGAGTAAATGCAGTGCAAATCAGCAAAACTTAAGAATTGTTTTTAAAGACGACTGTAGAACAATCTATACTGCTACTATAATTGATTTGCATATACTTGAGGCATGTGGCATCTTCATTTTGTAATTGTACTCTAAGAGTGCTTTACTTTGAAGAAACAGATATAAGGAAATAAGATTTAAAAAGACAGGAAGGCAGGGAGGAAGGAGCAAAAAAAACCCAAAAAAACAAAAAAGGAAAATGAGAAAAAAGAAGCCAGCTTTTTTGAAGCCTTTCATTATAGTGAAAAATTATCTTATTTACTCTCTGGTTGTTATGCTGCACAGACATAGGTCACAATTCACTTTGGCATTGTACGTATGCTAACTCGGCCAAACACTGTGCCTGAAGTGTGCTGGTGAGGTTTGAAGAATGCACCAGTCACGGCCTAGAAGCCCTGCCCACGTGCCTCAAGAGCAGGAGGATGGAGATCTTCTTTTGCATATTATAGATTTATCAGATGCCATTTTTGGTAACCAATAACCACTTCTTGTGTCTGGTAAAGATGATGAATCATGAGCTCCTTAAACTTTTCCCACTATATATATGAAACAATTAAGATTTACTTGACCTTAAACCAGTGATCCATAAAGAAACAGACGGGCATAGTGCACCTTCTGAGGTGGTATAAGATCAGGAAGCATCACTTTTGGTTGTTACTCCCAAAATACATCACGTTTTGACAATTACAAGGCAACACCTGACAGTCACTACAGGAGGGACACTCCGCACAACGACTGGCCTGTGATCTTTACAAATGTCAAGGTCAAGAAAGACAAAGGCTGAGGAGCTCTTGTGAATCAAAGGAAAGTAAACAAATAATGACAGCTTGTGATGCCGTGTTGGTGCAGGAACAGGAAAATAAATACTTCAGAAGGACACTGTTGGTACAATTGACAACGTGTGCAGGACTGTGCATTAGTTAACAGTATTGTATCGCGTTAAATATTCTGATTTTGATCATGATACAGTGTGAGGCAAGAGAATGTCTGTGCTCTTTGGAAATACCGAATAAAGTGCTTAAGGGAAATGGGGCAAATAAAACAGTAGAATCCAGAAAAGGAAGAATAGCAGTAACAATATGAGGAGGGGGCAATTTTTCATCTTATTCTCAAAACTCTTTCCTAAGTTTGAAATTAAATTAAAATGAAAGGTGACCAGAACACTGTGCCTGAGTTGCCTTTGCCCAAGAGGGCCTTTCTGTCAACTTGTCATGACCATCTAAACCACACCCTGGAAGGTCAAGGACATGCTCTGTGCGGAGAGCACAGCTGTGTGAGCTCCGAGCCCAGCACTCACCCAGGGCACCGACAGGAGCAGAGGACACTTGACATGGACAGTCACTGTGGAGGGACAACTGTGCCTGGGCTGGTGAATCTGAGTTAGCTGCTTCTTTGAACTATTCATGAGGTGACACCAAGTGATGACTTCCATTTTAGACACTACACTAATGTGGCTTGACAAGACAGTTGTTATCACTTCCTGAGAGCCAAGTTCATCCTCCCACATGCCTTACTGACTTTAATTCTTAGATACTCATTTTTCAGGACCAGAACTAATTTTGACATATGTAGAACAGCAAAGAGAATCCAGTTTTCTGATTAATTGCAGGTTACTGTTTCCTCATGTAAATTTAAATTATATCCGGGGATGCTGGGTGGTGCCGTGTGCTAAGTGACCAACTCTTTTTTTTTTCTTTCCTTCTTCTTTTTTTTTTTTTTATAGTGACCAACTCTTGATCTTGGTTCAGGTCATGATCTCAGGGTCTCAGGGTTGTGGGATGGAGCCCCAAGTCAAGTTCCAGCTGGGTGTGGAGCCTGCTTGAGGTTCTCTCTCTCCATCTCCCTTTGCCCCTCCTTCCACTCTCTACATAAATAAATAAATACATAACCGGGTCATTGTGTCTTGTGATTTTAATTATCAAAGGCAATGTTTTAATAGTTGTGTCAAATGTTACTTTTTTTTTTTTTACAAAGAAAAGGGTAAATCCTGACTTTTGTATAAACAGAAAATAAACATGTGTCAAATATTTTATTTAGCACAAGGGAAACCAGTACAATTTCACAAGCAGTTAAAAAGAGAATTCAAAACACGCACATATTTACAAGTCATCAGGAATGCTAAAATAAATGTATGATATAGATGCAAAGCTGCTCAACGTCCACATGATAATATTCAATTGCATTTCTAGGGACAAATTTGCATTTCTAAGGATAGGATCACTTGCATTACTATAAAAATTCTACAACTTGATGTGTTATAAAATAGCTCAATCAAAGACAGAGGTAACCGAAAATGTGTTAGACATGACACCCAATAATCTTTTTTTTACTCACTTCAAAGTCTTTCTTAATTTTTCCTGACAGTTGCTTTTGGGAACTACGAGCATTCTGGAGTAATTATTCCAAGAACCATCCAGTGCTTGGCTTCATCATTTAGGGGTATTGGCTCAAAAGAAGTAAAATCAATTTTTGGAATCAAAGCTCATCACTCTGGAAATCTATTAACCTCAACAGGCAAAGATGGTCTTGCTAATGTTGATCTATTTATTTTTATTTATAGCATTTTTAAAGGTTGAATTACTGGTTTATTACTGAAGACACTGTAAAAATTTCATTTCACTTTGATTCACTGGAGTCAAAGCTTGCAGTACATTTTGGTAAATCACTTAACTACATCAAAATGAAGCAGTAAGATTAAATAATAGAGACAAGAATTTTGGTAAAATGTAACTCTGAAGACAATGTCATTTTTTCAGTTTCACAGGGTAGGAGTTGGAGCCCTGGCCCTAAAGCCTAACTCTTCCCAGTTACTCATAGCTTGGGGTGATTGTGGTCAAGTCAGTCTCCTGCCTTGCCAGGACTTAGCTTCCCTACCTACAAGGTGGGCATAAGAGCAGGACTACTTCATAAAGGGGCTATGAGCATGAAAATAGTCAATATGCAAGGGTGGCAATAGATCTAAAGTTAGAATTATTAAGTGATATGTGAAGTTGGCAGGGCCTTGGACAGCCTGACCTCAGCTCCTTTCTGCACTCTGCACCTGTGGGTTAGCCACCCCCCCACCCCCCCGGCAAACAACCTTCCTCATCCAGCAGACTAGGTGAGGCGGCTGCTTCAGCCCAAGTAGCAGGTTCTGTCTCCCTGCCAACTGCAGGATCATTCGAACAAGCCCTCTTCATCCTCCCATGGGATCTGGGGGTACTTCACCCTCTTGTCACCACAAAGCTGTCTCCCACAACCTGCTGGCTCCCTTTGCTTCCAAGTGCACACCCCATATGGCCCTGCATGGTGTGTGCACTGACCCCCCCTCCCCACCAGCCCAGGCTGTGAGTTCGTGTGACTACCCAACTGCTGTCAATTGCATCTGTTTAGTGCCATGTGTGTGGCCATCCCCGTAACCCTAGGGCAGGAATCCCTCCCTCACCGAAGGGGAGGGGGGACAGGAGATGATTAAAACAGCATGGCCCATGACAGGTGCTCAACAAATGATCATTTTTATTGTATCTAGAAATGTCATCGTCCCTGGTGCTGTGCCATGTAGTTTTAGCCTAGTGTGTAGCTCATTAACAGTAAATAAATTCACTTTGAAATAACAGTGGGATGACATTTTAATATTTTAATCTTAGCTCCAGCTGATTGCTGCAAAATACTCTGAGTTTTCCGAGACGCAGGAAGTCCGGATTTCATGGGCAACCTTCTGATATTGAAATTTTGATGGTAAACTTAAAAATGAATATAATCCCCTATGGGGCAAACAAAGCCCGGTTGGGGGCTTTTAAAGCCTGGGAATTTTCTGTTAGTGAAGTAAAATCTCAGATGCTCAGGTGCTGTAAGGCAAATACCAATTTAAAAAAAATTTTTTTAGCTGTCTTTGGTGCAAAAGAGAGAAGAAGAATTTTCTCCTTCCCTTTTCTGAGAACACGTACTTGAGAAAACTTGTAATTATAAATTCTTGCTCTTCCCTTTTGAGATGCATGTAAATCCTTCTAAAGCCTACACAAGCTTCTTGCTACTTTACAACCCGGGATCCCTGGGTGGCGCAGTGGTTTGGTGCCTGCCTTTGGCCCAGGGCGCGATCCTGGAGACCCGGGATCGAATCCCACGTCAGGCTCCCGGTGCATGGAGCCTGCTTCTCCCTCTGCCTGTGTCTCTGCCTCTCTCTCTCTCTCTCTGTGACTATCATAAATAAATAAATAAAAAAAAAAGAGAATTTTACAACCCAAAGAAGTTTTTCTCAGTGACCCAGGAGCTGTCTCTAAAATGTAATCATCAGGGAAGATGATGCCCCATCTCCTAGTCTCAGTGGAGACACTCACTCACCAAACTGCTTGGCCCAAAGTGTTAAAACAATCTCTTTTTGTGAAGACTTAAGAAGTTTATTTCCCCTCTGGATAACGGCAACTAGCTAACACAGGTGGCCACCCTGACTGCCAGGTGCGTGTAGGATGAACTGTGTGTGACAAATGGTGCTTCCCAGTCCTCGTCCTTGAGGCCAGCTTGTCATTTACCCTGAGATCATGAATGTCACAGGTCACAGCCGCTTGGCTGTATGAAAGGCTGAGATTTCCTTGGGCCTGGCGCTCTCTCCAGCGGGCCGCCCGTGATGTGCAGTTCCGTACTTCTGCAACAAAAAGTATATATATATATATATATATATATATATATATATATATATATATATTTTTTTTTTTTTTTTTTTTTTTTTTTTTGTCTCCTGCTTTGTGAGAGGTTTTCCTGGCTGGCAAGTAGTTTTGTTTCTAATTATTTCGCCTATGGTGCCTCTTTTCCGTCTGGTTCCCAATGATCAGACAAGCAGGGTTGATCAAGTAAGGTAAGACCCTCTTGGTGGTCTTCATGGTCTGACAGCTCACTTTCCTTAGCAATGGCTGCAAAATAAGGCTTCTCCCTGAGGTGTGTGCACCTGTGCCTTTCATATGCTTGTTCCCTTTTTTGGTATCTGGTCTCAGAGCTGTTCTGTAAGCTCAGTGGAACTGTGGACAGAGGAGGCAGGAGGACACTTGGCATTCATCTGACCTGAAGGCCGTGGTCACGCCATCCCAGACAGAAACCATCCTTTGCAGCACACTCCTCCTCCTGCAGAACATCTCCTTGTTTCCAATTCCCTTCCTCCGAGAGGCTGTGGAGTCCCTTCTGCCAATCACTTTCTCCTAGACGTGGTGGTTCTCGATCTTCTCCACCTCTCTCCTCTTTGTGACTCTCTCTTCCCTGCCCCTGACGTTTAATCTCCAAAATTTCAAGATCCTCCCCTCTCTGGATGGCTTTAGACCCAAAAGCTTTAAGAACTCTCCTTTTAAATATGTCCATGTGGATCATAAATGGATTCGAGCTAAGGGGTAACTTCGCACAGCCGCACATCCTAATAGTGATCTGTCCTCCACAACGGGGACACCAGAAGCTTTGCAGGGCCCTCCACCTTCTCCCCAACCTCCTCCTCTGGGTAAAACCACTAGGCTTCCTTTCTCCCCCAATCCCTCTCCCCCAATCATCCTTTGTAGATCAAGGATCACATTCACAGACATTGTTTTCTTATTTTTCCCATTCCCCCCCCCAAAATAAATGTTTACTTTTTTGAGGCCAGAAAAAGCCCCCTCCCTCCATATTTCCTAGATTCCAAAACAGAATCAAATAGAAGATACAACATAGAATAAATATGTTTTTAGTAAAAATCAGAAAATAAACATCACTACT
This sequence comes from Canis lupus familiaris, assembly GCF_011100685.1. Lineage (NCBI taxonomy): Eukaryota > Metazoa > Chordata > Mammalia > Carnivora > Canidae > Canis > Canis lupus. Next base: position 95,167,826 of record NC_049222.1, on the reverse strand, counting down.
TTGAAATGCAAGCATTTTTTTGAAAGAAGAATCCTGTTTTCTGAAACACTAAATTATGGGTATGTACTTTATCATCATGAAACACATTATTTTCGTCTACTCACAAATCAGCAGACAGCAGTCCACGACATTAGGTATATTGTCTCTCCACTACTTGCAAGGCAGAGAAGAGGCTGTAAAAGGGTTTTTAAATTAGGAATCTCAGAAATCAGAAAAAGAAGATCATAGTCATGTATTTCAAGTAGGGAGGGAAACCATGCCTGCCGGTCCAGTCCTCCCATGATTTCTCTACCACTGTGCCCCGTCCCTCCTAGCTTCTGGCCATTTGGTGGAGGAACACCTCCTCAGTCTACATTGCTCACTACTTCCCAGGCAGTGCAGGTCAGCAGTTTTGAAGTTTTGAGTGAGCTTGTGTGTTGCAGGTAGTGTTGAGTGCATCTGGGGCAGACCTAGGCTGCGAGCTCACCACAGGTGGGACAGGCTGGGGGTGGGGGGTGCAGTGTTGCTGCCTGAGAGCTCCATTTGCCTTTTTCTTCTTCCCATCTGGAGGTGGGACTGCATGCAATTTTCTTCCTTGATTTTTAGAAGCGATGTATTTTCAAAAAAGTGCTAAAAAAAAGTCAATGAGCAGAGCATTAGGTTATTTTTTTTTTTATACAAATGGGCCTGGCTGGGCTGGCCCTGGTTCCAGTGGCTTCCATAGGACCCTCTGTGTCCTTCCTTCAGGTTAGATTCATACCTGTGCTTGCCATTGTCCCCTGTGGTACATACCAAGGCCATTGAGCAAACTGCTGTTGGATTCTCTGTATTTAAGTTACACTGCCCAGGACACCTGGATAGCTCAGTGGTTAAGCATTTGCCTTTTTGACTCAGATGATCCTGGAGACCTGGGATTGAGTCCCTTGTTGGGCTCCCTAAAGGGAGCCTGCTTCTCCCTCTGCCTGTGTCTCTCATGAATAAATAAATAAAATCTTTTAAAAAATGAATAAACTATAGTGCCCCAGTGTAGGGGTGGCTCAGAGGGGACAGGTGTACTCAGGAGCGGAAGGGGCTGTTCTGTGTCTCTGCTGGGGCCCCGCCCTGCCAGCAGGTGCTGACCACACGGTAGCTTCCCATCACTTCCCTCTAATCTCCATCCTATTCTCATCCAGTGTGCTCTTCTCCCTTCTAGAAAGTGCTAAGTCTGCAAGAGAGAAGGTACCATTCTTTTGTCGTGCAGTAATCCTAGCTTCATTCAAAATTCTTTTGTGCATCCATCCATCATTCTGCTGATGAAACAATGATCCCTCTTCATATCCTTTCCTGTTTCTGTTTAATAAATTAGCTGGCTACCTCTAAAGCTTTATGTGGGTTTGGGTGAGTAAGATCTTTCAGAGACGGTGCAATCCCCATGCTGCTCTTTAAAACTGAGCATCATTTGTTATAAGAAGTCATTGATTACAATGGTGGAGCCCAAATGACTTGGTTAGCGTCTTCTTCTAGCTTTGTAGGGTCTCCAAAGAGGAAAGCAGAAAGCCACAGAAAAAAATGAAGAAAGGATCAGTCTTCAGCTCTTGTTCGGAGCCTTCCGGGGGGAAAGGCTTCAGGGCCTCAGGCCTGGCAGTTTGCTCAGCTGATCTTGGAACCACATCAGATATGTTGCAAGCCGATGGTCCAGCACACCAGAGGACACCCAGAGTTCAAGTCTGTAGAATGTGTCCCACCCTCTGATCATGGCTAAGCAGTGTAATTAGGATTCTTCCCTAATGTAGGCTTGTAGGTGCACAGCCCCAAACTGTAATATTAAGTAGTAGTTTTCTCTGTGGTTCTCTCAGTTTGTCTCTTCTCAGTTTGTCTCTACCCAAACACATGCATGCGCACATACACACACACAGAGTTTTCTCCATAATCTACTGTTAACTAATCTTGACAGCTGGTTCAAAAAAAGCAAATTCACATTTCTATACTCTAAAAAAAAAAAAAAAAAGTTTGGGACATCTGGGTGGCTCAGCAGTTTAGCGCCTGCCTTTGGCCCAGGGTGTAATCCTGGAGTCCCTGGATCGAGTCCCACAACGGGCTCCCTGTGTGGAGCCGCTTTTCCCTCTGCCTGTGTCTCTGCCCTCCCCCTCTCATGAATAAATAAATAAAATGCTTTTTTAAAAAGTTTGACTTCATTATCATCTACCTGAGAAGAGACTCCTCATGATCTATTTATTACAAATGTTACGTAGAGATATGTGGAGAACTAGATTTTGCTACCTACCCATTTAACCAAAACATTTCTGTGAGGAACATTAAAATTAAATATTATACAAGTGAATTACTTAAAATTTATGAAAGAAATACTAAAAAAATAGGGGATATTATTTAATGTCCTACAGGTAAGATATAGATTATTTGAAAAAATTTTCATGTAATCAGAGTTTTATAATGACTTTTTAAGATGCAGCCAGAATTGGCAGAAATTGCATAATACAGCTGACTTTTAACCCAGAGTGGTTTTTTTTCCTCACAAAAAAGGTTGTTCACTTAAAACAAAACTTCATAAAATTCTCACGGCATAAATTGATCAGGGCAAATAAATAAAAACCAAGTGTACATCTATTTGATCCAAATTAATAGAAGTGACTATGTTAGTACAATATGTTTCCTCAGTTATCTATCTGTATATCTAAAGCCGTGACATAGAGTCATGATGGAAAGTTTCAACTGATACTCAGGAACATAACAGTTGTTTGTAAATAGTGGGTAATATCACATCAGTAATAATTAACCAACACATAACAAGCAAGGTTATTAATCAACTCATTGTCTTCTGTACAACATGATCTGCCATTATAAGCAAAAATGGCAAATGAAAATAATTGAACGATGTCAACATGTCAAGAGAATTTGAGGCCAAGCAGCATTCGCAAACCTTGAACTTTTATCTATGACTTTTAAAATAGCCGTTCAGGAGTCTGGGAGTCTGAAAGTCAGTCCATTGATCTGAGAGGAAGAAATCAGTCAGGTGAGTAACAACTACCTACATTGTAAGGTTTTCCTAACATCTTCATTTTTTGCATGAATGCATTTTTCTATTATTTTCTCCAGTCTCCATCTCTGACAAAGCTCTGAAAACTGCATTTAACATTTCTCATTTCTAAGGCTGACTTCATTTAATTCTTACCGAAGATGGTCTTTTCTCACATAGACTGTCCCCCAGGAAGGCGATACTGAAGGAGGTGGGTGAGGTTGATCCAAAGCTTCCTGCAACATTCCCTGGGCTGGGGTGTTGCCTTGGGGCTGGTTCACCTGCACTTCCAGGGACAAGGGTGGCCACCAGGTCCCCAGGCTTCAGGGACTTCTATAGTATGGATTTAGGTGTCCTCAGCTTTCTCTCTACCAGCCTAGGATTGGTTTCTTTGCAATTGAAACCAATTGCCAAGACAACCAATTTGTTGTTGTCTTACTGGCAAAATTATATTGCTGTTATCTTCTCTATTTTACTAGTCTTGTGGGTGTATCTTTTTTAAAATCCATTACTGTCCTTTTAAAAAGATTTGGTGAGAGAGTAGAAAACATTACAATCCATCAAATCGTCTAGAAGCCCTCGATATTTCTTTCTTTCCTCTTGTTCCCCCGTTGAAGAACTTGGACATACACCTACTAGAAACACAAGCCAAATACAGACACTATTCACTAGGACTCTGTTGGGGAAGCAAAATCTCAAAGTAATATATTTCTAGATTTTTCATTGAATTTTACCACATTCCTTATGCCTATGATATCTGTTGAATTCCGCATTTCAGAAGACACTACTTCTGACCTTATCCATGTTTTCTGTGTCTTGGATTTTTCTTTATTCAGCTGAGTTCTTTTAAGATGTGATAATCTCTTGGGTTTATGGATCAGGCCAAATGCAAGCTTTACTGCTTTTCCACAAAACTTACATTTTCCATAGCTACTTCCAATTTAAAGAAAAAAGTCCTGTGAGCTTCACAGTTTATGAAGTAATTAGATAATCCAACTAAATAGAATGGTCGCTGTTTATCTTATTTGAATGCATTAAGCATCAAAGTCTCTCGAAAACGTACATAGTCATTAGAAGTTCTTCCATAAATTTTACTTTGGTACTTCGAGTATTTTAAATATGATCCAAATTCATGGGGAGTGGGAAAAGCCTGAATAGCATGGGTTTAATTAAGACAAATGTGCTTCCTCTGCACTTCTTCCAAGAGAACAGAGCCCCAGCAAAGATTCCAACAGGGGAAGACCTCATCCCTTTCTGTACAACATTCAATTTCTATACAATGAATTTCCCATCATTTTCCCCATCCATTACCTCATTTTCAGCTGTGATTTTTTTCCAATTATCTGAACACTTTGACACTATTAGGTACTTTCTTCTCCTCGGTGTTTAGAGACCCCCTACCCTGGCTCTTCTCTTTCCCCTGACTCACTGGGTCAATGTCCAAGATGACATAAACCAAATAAAGTCAAGATACAATTGCAATACCGTTCTTAATATTTGTATTTTTAAAATGTATTTTTAATTTTAAAGGTGATTCTTTTCCTCTTATTTCTCCCTAAGTTAAAAGAGCTGGCTTTTTGTTTTCTTACGTAAAATAGGCATGTTATCCTGATTTTGCCTCTATGTTTATTTCTTGTTCATTTCTACTTAATTCCAAAAGAGATCTATGGTAATTTTACAATAAGAGGCACAAATATGAGAAAGCCAATTAAAAATGATTGATGTAAAAAAAATAAAGATAAAAAATAAAAGTTATTGAAGTAATATAAAAAGTCTTTTAATAAAAAAAGAGAAGGCATAAGTATAACTGACATGTTAAGAAAGGAGAGAAAATGGAATCATATTAAATGTTTAAACCACACCATGCAGAAAAAGAGTGGAAGAGAAAACTAGAAGCAAAGAACAAAGAAATGAATAGAAAACAATAGCAAATATGGTGGATATTAATCCAACTATATCAATAACTAAAAGGCACAGACTATCAGTAGATCAAAAAATAAAACCCAGTTGTATGTTGTCTATATGGAACCTACCTTAAATACAAAGACACTTATAGGTTAAAAGTAGAAAGATGAAGATAAATATACCATGCTAGTCCTAATTAAAAGAAAACAGAAATAGCTGTATAAATTTCAGACAGAGCACTTCAGAACAAAGAAAAGTTATCAGGGATAAAGAAAAACATCAGGGCACCTGGCTGGCTCAGTCGGTAGAGCATGCAACTCTTGATTTTGGGGTCATGAGTGTGAGCCCCATGTTGGATGTAAAGGTTATAAATAAATAAACTTAAAAAATAAAGAAAAGCATTACATAATGATAAAGTATGTTTTGCAGCATTTAAATACGTGAGGCAAAAACTGATAGAATCATAAGGAGAATAAATGAGTAGACTTATTACAGTGGAGAGGTCAACACTTGTCAATGAGAAATGGGTCCATCAGTAAGGATGTAGTTAAACTCAGCAGTATCATCCACCAACGAGACATAATGGATACCTGTGGACCACTTCATCCAACACCAGCAGAACACACATTCTTCACAAGCTCCCTAGGAAGAGCCACCAAGACAGACCACATTATGAGCCATAAAACACATCTTAACAAGTTTTTGTAAAAAATAGAAATCATACAATGTCTGTTCTCAGACCAAAATTAAATTAGACTAGAAATCAAGATAGCTGGAAAATCCCAAAATACATGAGGATACAATAACACACTTCTAAATAACTCATGGGTCAAAGAAGACAGCTCAAGAGAAATTCTAAAAATATTTTGAATGAAGTAAAAATGAATCCACAACTTATCAGAGTCTATGGGGTGCAGCAAAAGCAGTGCTTCAAAGGAAATTTATAGCATTGAGTGAGTGTTCCAGAAAAGAAAAAAGATCTAAGATCTGAAAATCTATATCTAGATGGATCTAATATTTAATATTTAAAAATCAATAAGTTTTCACCTTAATTAACTAGAAAAAGAAGAGTAAATTAAATCCAAAGTAAGGAGGAGGAACAATAAAAAACAGAGCAGAAATCAGTGAAATTGAAAGCAAGAAATCAACAGAGGAAATAAAAAAAAACCGAAAGCCGATTTTTTTGAAAAGATCAGTAAAATGCACAAGCGTCCAGCCAGGCTAACTAAGAAAATGTAATATAGTCAAAATTCGAAAAAGAAGACTTTCATGAGGAAGTCTATAAACTCAGAATCTCCACCATTAGCTCTATCCAAATATTTAAATATTGAAAATTATGCCTTTTTAAAAAATTATACTTTTCATTCCATTTTACTTTATCTTAATAAATTATGGTTTATTATTGAAAAAAAAAACATTTGACAGAAGCTTTCAATAGGTTGTAAATAGTACATCTAAGAATGAAATGTGGTTCAGAACTTCTTTCTAAAAGAAAAAAATCCTTTGGGACGCTCTCTCTTTTTCTCTGGTAGAGTCATAAGCACTTTGAATCTAAAAAAAATAATTTAAAAAAAGCTTCCTGTGTTTCATCAGTGACATCAAATTGTGTTCATGTCTCTCCTGATCGTCTAACTCCATAAACCTGAAACCTGTTGTGTTTTCATCATTTATCTTACTCCTACTTCCGTGTTCCACTTTTCAGTGAGTTGTCTCCAGATGAATTTTTAAGGTCGTGAACCTCAAATTTTATGAAGGAAAGTGATTAGAAAGCACTGTAGCATTTTTTTACAGCGTGATACTTCATCACGCATTAAAAACTGGAACAAATCCCAACTAAAAACTGCATTTGCACCCAGAAAGTAATTAGTACTTTGTGAACTTTTCCTTAAACTGTACGTCACTAACTTCCTGGTTTGGGTAGCATTCTTGAAAGAGCGATTTATGATCTGTTCAGTCTGCCAAGTTAAAAGTATTTTACTGTTTTATTTGTCTTGGAATGGCAATCAGAGTTATTTATCACTCTTGCACAAACAAAATAGAAAGTTGGGTTTTCTCTTCTTTTTGCTTTTCACATCTCTCTCGCTAGCTTTCCTATCCCTAGGCTTTGCTTCTCTTCACATGAAAACATATGGTTCAGACGTTAATATTCTCCTGCTCTTCTTCATTATGTCTTGATTTAGCTTCCGGGCATTGGGAGTTTTGTGTGCTGTGTGTATCTGTTAAATTCCTTATAATGACTAACGTGTAATCTGCTTTGATAAGTAACTTTTCAGATTTTTGTTGTTGTTGTTAAGAAATTCAGTCAAATGGTTATCTTTGTCTTCAGGATCCCAAATAAATGTATGGTTCTTTAAATTCAGGGGCATTAGAATCAAACAGGGTGCATGCTTCATATGTAGACTCCTGGGTGCTATCCACTGGAGACTGTCACTGGGAAGGCTAGAGCTGAGGCTGTGGAATCTTCCCTGGAGCTACAGAAGAGAAACCCAGGAGCCTCTTGTAGGTTTGTTATCTCCTAGGGAATGGGCTCCCCCTTTCCTGCTGGATGATAGAGGTCAGTAGCCCCTTGAGGTTGGCCTACAATTTGGGCAAGAAGGGAACCTCCGACCATCCTTGGATGAGCCCTAGGAGTGAGGCTCAACACACTGCCCGGTGTGCTCCCCGAGGCTCTGTCTGCCCTGACCCCTCAGCCTGGCTCTTAGCGTGGCCAAACCACCCAAGGCTTTCCCAGAGCTCAGTGCTTGGTTCCATGGCTCCTTCTAACTGAACCTGGGCTTGGATTTCCCTAGTTCATTGCTCAACCAAACATGAACTAAGTTTAGTTTTTAGCCTCCGTCCACATCCTTTGTAAGCTCTCGGTTTCCTCTAACTTTCTAAAACTTAAACGAAGAGTCTGGCTATGTCTTGTCACCTCTGCATAGAGTTGTCATTCATGCAAGGGGCCTCTCTAATAACCATCTGGCTGTTGGCTGTCAGCACACATCCCTCAGCAGCTGTTAAGTAGAAGATCCGCTTCTGCACATGTCACAGCAGAGCCCATTCATCCTAAGGGAAGAGGCATTAGGAGTGGGAGGAATTTGGTTAAGTTGATGAAAGATGGACTCCATTATGCTGCCATCTGTGTCACAGACCTTGCTGTAATTCTTCTCTGCTCATCTATTGATTTGCAGACATTAATATTGTTTGACAACTGCCTAGCATCTGAAATAAATCATTACCTCCTTTTTTACCTAAGTGTTGTTGCAAACATATTTGTACATTTATCATGCATTTAAAAGGTGACCACTTTCACTCAACATCTGCTTGGAAAACATAGAATCAATGATTGTAAAATAAAATAACTCTTGTCGCTTCAATAAACTCTATCGGTGGAGCCACATGGATGACATATATCCCACAACAGATCCTACAACCCTGCAGGGGCACAGGGGAAAGATCAGCTGCTGAAGCACACAGTGACAGTCAATGGCAATCAGGGTTACCATAGACACCTCTTTCCAAGCCCTGTGATTACCCAAATATTTGCAGCCAAGATCAAACTGTTAGAAACGACTCCCTAAAGAGCAGCCACCTCACTCCTGAAGAAGTGGTTTCCACAAGAGGAGCCTCTTTAAAAGCTTGTCTGTGACAAGAGAAAAACTACATAGAACCTGTTCAACTTTGGTAGAGGTCCAGATCACACAAATGTAGCTTTACGTTGTTTAAATTTCTCAAGCACCCACAGTATCACAGAATCAATCTGCCTTAGGAAGCCAAATCTTTGGCGCATATCTCAGTTGTGAGTTTGCCACCCAATAGTAGAGGATCTTGGGTAAAATGCCACATTCAGCACGTAACCGTGAATTCCTGAGTCCTCTCTTTCTCAGATCCCATGCTACTTTGTGAGGCCACATCTGCTGCCATCCTCCCAGAGGTTCCCTCCGGCCCCTTCCCATCCAGACAACCTGTGTCCTAATGACTGGATTCCTCACCTCAACTGAATCCTGTTTAATTTTATCCAGCCCCAAAATTTTGTCTGGATGTCAACGCTGATGATGCCACATACATCCACTAAGAGGAAACGAAATGTGTGTGGTTGTCGTAATGATACTTTCTTGAGAGGAAAAGGCGGCTCCCAGACAGGAGTGAAAACTGCTTGAGAAAGCAAGAGAGGAGACTGGCCTGTGGTGCTGATGGTGGTTAGGGCTTGTGGCTTGGGTGGACATGTTCAGATATAGTTTAAAGTTCCCTTTGGCACAAAGGAGCACCAGGCAATTCTTATCAGCTTGTCCAGGTTGTAGGCAGAAGGGGAACAGTGGCAGTGAACTCTAAGAGTTATCAGTAGTCAAATATCAAAAACTGAAGTTGGACTTTATTACATATTTTTCTAGTTTCTTGAGTGGAAGCAGGTGGTGAATGTGAGACCTTTCTTTTTTTTTTTTAATATTAGCATTTATTTGTATATGTTTTTCTCTCAGCCCTGCCGAAGCTGTACCCCACAAATTATAGCATGTCATGTTTTTACCTTCACTCAGTTCAAAATATTTCCCAAATTCTCTTGTTAATGTTTCTGACCCAGTGGTTATTTATGAGTGAATTCTTTAATTTCCACATACATTTCGATCTATCAAATTTCCTTCTGTTGCCAATTTCTGATTCTGTTGCAGCCAGAGAACATTCTGGTATTTGTTTTCTCTATCACTCCTGCCTTTTGAACCTCTGTTTTTCTACTCACTGCTGCTTTTTGTGATAAATTTATTTCACTGCAACATTTTAAAGTCTATGTTGATTCTTAACCATATTTTTGAGTTATTTTTCCCCCAGTGGTTGCTGTAGGGATTACAATATTTCCTAACTTTGACAACCTAGTTCACATTAACAAGAACTTGGTTCTGATAAAACATAGAAACTCTTGGGATGCTTGGGTGGCTTAGCAGTTGAGCATCTGCCTTTAGCTCTGGGCATGATCCTGGGGTCCTGGGATCAACTGTCCCATTGGGCTACCTGCAGGGTAGCCTGGGTCTTCTCCTTCTGCCTGTGCCTCTGCCTCTCTCTCTCACTATATCTCTCATGAATAAATAAATAAATAAAATATTTTTAAAAACCATAGAAACTTTTCTCTAATATAGATGCATTTGCAAACCTACTTCTGTGCTATTTTTGTCATATATATTCGATTTCCATGGAAGCCCAATTATATAGTGTGATAATTATCACTTACACAATCTCATGCTTTTTAAAGTAGTTAAGAGAAGAAAAAAGAAAAAAATCACTTATAGACTATTTATGTTAACTCACATATTTATCATTTTCGTGGCTTTTAATTTCCTCCTATGATTTCTAATTGCCATCTGATGTAAATTATTTTCCCAGACCAAAAGGTTTCTTTTAGTATTTCTGATATGCCTATTCTGCTAGCAACACTTTTCACTTCGTTTATCTGGAAATGTCTCTATTTCACTTTTGGTTATGAAAGATCATTTTTCTGGAAATAGAATTCTTGGTGGACTATCCCCCTCGAGCCCTAGCACTTTGGATACTGCTGTTCCACTATCTTCTGCCTTACATCGTGTCTGGGCAGAAGTTAGCCATTAATCCTATCCACACTTTCCTGTGTGTGACAAGTCATTTCTTCTTTCTTTCTTTCTTTCTTTCTTTCTTTCTTTCTTTCTTTCTTTCTTTCTTTCTTTCTTTCTTCTTTCTTTCTTTCTTTCTTTCTTTCTTTCTTTCTTCTTTCTTTTTCTTCTTCTTCTTCTTCTTCTTCTTCTTCTTCTTCTTCTTCTTCTTCTTCTTCTTCTTCTCTTACTTCCATGATTTTCCCTTTACCTCTGACTGTATCTTTTGACTATGATATGCCTAGGTGTGGATCTCTTAGTATTTATTTTCTTTGGGCTTTGTTGAGCTTCTTGGTAGGTTGTTGGCCTTAATTCTTGAAACATGTTTTCTACATTTTTTTTTCCTCTTGTCTCCTTGGAGGCTTCTATTATAGGTTGGTGCACTCAGTGGTTTCCCACGGGTTTCCCCTTTTTAGATTTATTCTGTATTTTCCTATGTTCTGCAGATAAGGTAACTGCTATTTATCTATATGCTAGTCCCTGTTTTTCCCTTTACCATCTTCATTTGATGTTGAACCCCTTAGGTGATTTTATTTTCATTTTAGTTATGATCCTTATCCAACTGCAGAAATTCCCTTAGATCATTTTTATAAAAAAATCTATCCCTTTTAGACTCTTTATTAGTTTATTCAAGTAGAGATTATCACTGTAATTCCTTAAATCCAGTTTTCCTTACTTGTTTGAACATACTTCTAATAGCTGCTTTGGAGTCTCTCCTAAATTTAACATCTGGGACTATATGGACTAATTTGTTCCCTTTAATTCTGAGCATGGGCCATGGCTCCCTTTTTCTTCTCATGTTTCCTAATTTTGGTTAAAAACTGAACTTTTTCCATAATACATCAAAGATAGACTCTGACTTTCCCCTTAGGTTGCTGCTGTCATTTGTTTTGTTCACTTGCTTGTTTGTTTATTATCCTGTCCAGACAAACCCTGTGAGTTCTGTGGCACACAGAAGTGGATGTCTCTGCTAAAAAAAATAAAATAAAATAAATAAATAAATAAATAAATAAATAAATAAATAAATAAATAAATTATATTCTTAGTTTATAATTCTGACTTCCTAGGAGCTACCCCTGGGTCTGCATTGCTCAAGAATAGCCCAAGGCTTGAAGAGAGGTTATGTGCAAACACCCACACTCATGAGGTAATTGCTCTCTGCTCTATATCTATGTGTGGATGGAAGAGCAAGTCCAAACTTCAGACCACTTTCAAGTCTTGCTTACACTTTCTGCTGGGCTCATTCTCCTCTCCTTTGTGTGTCTGAACACAGCTTTGGGATCTGCCATATTTGTGGCTATCCAGGGCCCTTTCTTTCAGCCTGTGAGCCCTGTTTACATGGCAGAGAAGTTGGCAGTTGTCACAGCTCACCCACCGTGTTAGCATGTCTGTACCAAGTGAGCCCCAGGCCAGACTGCCAGTGATTCCACGGTTCTTACCCAAGATTTAGCACTTTTCCAAGAATGAACAGTTCTCAGATTGTCTCAGGACTTTGGTTGACTTCCCAGATGTCTGAAAGAATTGTTTTATGACTTTTGCTCATGTATAACTGCTTTTGTGGGGAGGGAGTGGCAGGCCTTCTTATTCCTTTATAGCCAGAAGTTCTGATAGCATTCAATTTTACAAGTGAAAAAGAAATTCCAAAATGAACTAATTTCAGAAACATAATTTACAATTAAGTTATGTTTCTTTGCTGTAGGAGTTCCAATAGCCTTTAATTTGTGAACCAATTTCCCAATTTGTTTTATTTCATTACAGCCTTTGGCAATATCTTTGTATAGCACAATTTGAGCGACATTGTTTCCTTTTAAATTCTACTAGAAAAGAAATCTAGAAGAAAGGAGAGACATAGTACAGATTCCAAGGAAATGCTCAGGAGATAGAATTGCCAGGTCAAGAACCAAATGAGTTGAAGGAGGGCAGAGCATGTAGTTGTTTCAAAATTAATTGATGCATTGTATTTTGGAATTAGGCAGACAAAATAATGCCCCTTTCTTTGCTATTTTCTACTTTTCAAACTTCAATAACTTTAAATTGATCCATCTCAAGTGACATTTTCAATCTCTCTTAAGCTCTCTTTTATTTAATTTTTTATTTCTTAATATCACTGCACTGTGTTCAGAGTGTGGTCCTTATTCTAGCCATAATACATTAAATCCCATTTCAGAATAAATTGCATTTATTTTTTTAGAATAAATTTTAAAGCTATAAATTCTATTATGGTTGACTAATTCTATTAATTTTCTATTTTGAGCTTTCCTGGGTTTATTTCTTTTCTTTTTTTAGGATTTTATTTATTTAAATTTTTCTTTTTTTTAATTTTATTTATTCATTCATGATAGTCACAGAGAGAGAGAGAGAGAGAGGCAGAGACACAGGCAGAGGGAGAAGCAGGCTCCACGCACCGGGAGCCCGACGTGGGATTCGATCCCGGGTCTCCAGGATCATGCCCCGGGCCAAAGGCAGGCGCCAAACCGCTGCGCCACCCAGGGATCCCAGGATTTTATTTATTTATTCATGAGAGACACAGAGAGAGGCAGAGATGCAGACAGAGGGAGAAGCAGGCTCCCTGCAGGAAGCCCAATGTGGGACTCTACAACTCTACTCCCAGGACTCCAGGATCACAGCCTGAGCCAAAAGCAGATGCTCAACTGCTAAGCCACCCAGGCATCCCTGTTTTTTACTTCAATGTCATTTTACATTTCCGAGATGTCCAAATGGCTATTTTCATATTTTGTGGCCCAGTGTTGCAATGACAGTCTTGTTATTTCCTCATTAGCTTGGTTATTAAAATTAAGGAAGGGAATTAGTTTCATTTATTATATATATATATATATATATATATATATATATATATATATATATATGATATAAAGTGATCTATGAAATAAAGAAGCAGAAATTCTCATCCAGGAAGATTATGAGATCTTATGTCACCTGGAAAATTTCATGACTTTGGAGGAAAGTGTTGGGATTCCACAGAGCACAGAATTGAGCATTTCATTAAATTTTATCTAACTCTCAAGAGAATAGGGGAAATCCCTCTAATAGTTCTCTTGTATAGTAATTTTAATTATTATGCCAGTTTTTACTTCTCAGGTGTACATGAAATCCCAATGGGGAAACAAACACTGGGAATCCACAAAAATGCCAATCTTATCAGAATAATATCTTAGTGTTAGGCCTGAAAATAAAAGTCATTTTGTTGATTTTGAACAATGTAAGAGCCATAGGAAGGCTCCACCTGAGGCTCAACCCTGAGGCTCACAAGGCCTGCAAGTGAGGGACTCATATATCATCCACAGCAATGTGATTTCTTGTTGGACAATTGAAGACTCCACCTTGTCAAGCTGCTGCACCTGTAAAGCAAGTACGCTTCAAATTCACACCAACAAGCTTTAAATCCAGCAAGATGTGACAGTGTTTGAGCTTGGGACTTGGTTTCAAAAACTGCCAAGCCTATCTTGAATTCAAAAATAAACCTTTCTAAACCAACTATTATGTCAGTCTTTTGGCAGAAATTATCATTTCTATCAACATTGAGAAATGTACCCCCCTGAGAATCCATTGTCAAAGTCACATATGGAAGGGATTACAGCAGTCACCCCCTTCCCCCTGCAGGCAGATGTGTTTCCATGTGGACCAGTAAAATGAGAGCTCTATAATGATATTGTATTCTGTATGAATACGTGTTTTTTTTTTTTCAAGTAAAATAAAGATGTTAATTCTTCGGGCATTGTCCTTGAAAAAGAATTTTTAATGGCAAAATTTCCAGGCTTATCTGTTGACTTTGTTCATTACCAATTTTGAAAGTAATGATTTCATTCATTAAATTTAAGCTGACTTGCAGAAAGCAGAAAGCGGAAAACTAAGGCTCACTTGCTCATGTTTTCAGTTTTAGTTTTGCTGAGTGTAGATATTTAATGAAACTTTCAGGGATGGGTAACACCTTCTATTTTATTTCTATCTTGACCTTTTGTGACAGGCAAGCCAAAACCAAAGACCAAAAATCAATGGCCAAATATTTTGTAGATCAGAAATATTTATTTTATTTTTTAATTTTTTTCTGTCTTGTTGCTGTTGCTGTTGGTAGAGGTGGTGGTCTGGTCTTCTGGTCTATCTGTTCAAGTATAAACAATCTCCAGTATTACTTTATAAAGTTGCTATTCACCTTATTAAACTCTTATCCTTGAATTTCTTTTAGTAATCACTCTATAGAGGTCAAGAGTGCAACGTTAGCAGCAGCTGACCATTAACTATATTCTTTGTTCACTTCAACTGATGAGGCAAGCTCCATGCAATCAGCAGGCTTCTCCAACCTTTCCCTATGATGCTAAAAACTTTGATGTTCTCTACAATTCCAAGCAAAACTAAATGCATTCTGGAGTCCCAGAATACTAACAAGAAAAAAAAAAGATGAACTTGTGAAGTTCAAATAAATCTGTAGGTTAGTTAATACATTGTACCCATGCTAATCTCTTCATTTTGGTTTTGGCAAATACTGGTTAGCTAAGATGACATGAGGAAAATGGTGTGAGGGGCAGATTGGAGTTCTATCTTGACAACTTTCCGGCCAATCTAAAAATCTCCAAAACGAAAAGTTCTTAAAAACAAATTCTATCAGCCATTTATCTACTTACAAAGACCAGTGCCAAGGCCTTTGATGTTTCTTCTCACTTCTCTCCTGTTTTTCTTTTTATAATGAAAACATTGTTGAAAGCACTTGTCATCTGGGTGTAACAACCATAAACATTTTGTCATAATGGTCTCTTCTAATCCTTGTCTTTGAAGAAATATTTTACAGGAAATTACAGACATCATGACACTTTATTTCTAGATATGTCAACTTGTAACTTTAAAACCTAAGACTTTTCCCCCCCAAGATATCTGAAATACCATATCACTTTACCAAAATTAACAATAATTCCTATTACTTTTACCAAGTTGTTGTCCTCCAAGTGTCTTTTTATGACTGTTTTGTTCAAACTGGGGTCAATCAGTTTATTGACTATTTATTAATTATATCCCTTAAGTCACTTTAATATAGAGTATAGCCCTGAAGTTCCCATCCTTGGTGTGCATGTATAGTCCTTTCTCTGTGTATGAGCTGGACCTGTGAATATGATGGGATATCATCCCCAAGATTAAGTGGATTTTTGTGTATATAGCATATTGTCAAAATGTCAGTTCTTCCAACTTTGATTCTGGATTCAATACAATCACAGTCAAAACCCTATCAACTTATTTTGTGAATATTGACAAAATAATTCTAGAGTTTATATGGAAACTCAGAATAACCAATGCAATATAGGAGAACAAAGCTGGAGGATTGACATTACCTGACTTAAAGACTTACTGTGAAGTTGCACTAATCAGGACAGTGGGGCATTGATTTAAAAATAGATCAATAAAACAGAACAAAGAGCACAGAAATAAATACACACAACTATTGACATAGTTGGTTCGTGGGATAGTAGATTCATGGATTGTGGCAAATGTACTACTCTGAGGGCAGGATGTCAATAGTAGGGGAGGCTGTACATTTATGGGGATGGGGATGTATAGTAATTCTCTATACTTTCCATTCAATTTTACTGTGAACCTAAAGCTGCTCTAGAAAGTATATTTTTTAGTTATACATTTTTATTTTTTTAATGAGAATTAACACTAAAGAAAACATAACAAATGATAATGAGCTATAGTAATATGTTATAATTAAGACAGTTTAAACCTATGCCAATGAGATATTAAAGTTATTATAATGAACATATTTTAAATAAAATCATTAAATGAACAAGAAAACAATAAGTGACATGTAACCAGAAACAAATCAAAATAAGGTATTAAGACAAATGGTCATGATTCATTTTACCTGATGGGCTTTTGCTACTCTCAGACACTCTCTTCCATGTCCCAGAGTCACACACAGTGCACACGTGGCAGGTGGGACCCAAGGGTCAGCCTCCAGCAGGGTAATTGGCATATGAGGAATCAGCAGCCTATAGACTCTACCTCTGGAGCAACCACAGGAATTGGCTTCATAGCTCTTACATCTATGAAATAGCTTGTCTCATGCATAACCTGAGCATGAAAACACTAAAACACTAATCGGCAAGAACACAGATTACCCTGGAGAGATCAACTTTCTATGTGTAGAGAACTGCCTTGATAAACACATCTTCCATTTGCACAGCATTGTAGGGTCACTGGAAACTTTCATAGACAACTTACTGATTTCTCATTGGAATTTATTCCTGTCACTGATGGGTTGGTGAGACTCAGGTCCAGGACATGTGCAAGTTCACAGATACAGACTTACACCAGACTGTTAGGCCCTAGCGCCATCCACTATTTTCCCACAAAAAAAAACTCAATCTTTTTTGTCCTTCCACTTGTCTTTGCTTCCCCAGGCCATGCTTTCTTTGTCCTTGATCTGTTATCAGGCTAGGCTCAGTGTGGTGGGAGATGGCTTCCCCTGCTTGCAGAACCCAGCAGCTCTTAGGCTATAGGATGCTGGGCTCACTATCTCTCAGGCCATGGTGACCATGGGAGGTGGAGGTCACCCACAGTTCTCATAATGTACCGTCACATTCTGCAGTACAGGGGTTAGGACTTCAACCCAAGAATTTGAAGAGGTACAATTCAACCCATAACACAATGGGACCATGCTGCTGACAGAAGCCTTAAGATTACACAAATTCTATCATCTTTCTGCTTGACTCTCAAGCCTTAACGAAGGTTTCTTCACACAGCTTTCTCGAAAGGCCTTTTTATCCAGTCCATGTGATTTTGACAGAGAAGAGACAGTGTCAAGAGTTAAAAAATAATCATCTAGGCAGTTATTAAGAAGCTGAATTCGCAGGGCCTAACAGCCATCTTTCTCTGCCAACTTTCAATGGCACATGGTAGAGACTAGGCTATGGTGTAGGTACAGGCTAATTCACATGACCTAAGGTTCAGGCTAAGTTGTGTTGGGTTAGTAACAAACACCACCATAATCTCTGTAGCTTAACCTAAGAAAGTCCATTTTTTGCTCCCGCAGAGTTCATTGTGATTCTGAGCAAGTCTCCAGGGCAACCAGTCTCCATGTGGCAGCTCAGCGTTGTCAGAGCTTCTCAAGACATTCATTTCACACAAAGCATCAGGCTTCCTCTGACAGAAGGATAACACAGGGAGCCTCTCCAGCTTTTCAGTGCTTTGGTCCAGAAGTGACAGAGGTCACCTCCCATCATAACCTGTTGGCCCGAATTGTTCAGGAGAGTCAATCCATCTGCCTGGTTCTGGGGAGCACTGTCTTTTATGCTTCAGGAAGAAGAGAACTGGAAATATATAGGAGCTCTAGAAATGTCATAATATCACCCAAACATTCTTTACCCAGTTGTGAACGATTTTCTTAAAACTAAATCTGGCTTTCTGCGTCCATCACAGAAAATAACACCACGGTCACACCATAGTTACATGCGTGTGCAAACATGCACTGTCCCTTTTGGGGAAATGTATAAAACACAGAAAAGGACAACATGGCCCAAATACTGCTCTTTCCACCATTTGCCCCTAACATTCTGTCATATTGGCAGCTTGTCTTTTAAAATATAAACAAAATGTTATAGAGAGAGCTTGAGTTTCCATTTCAAGCTCCTCCACCCCATGACCACTTGCTCCCCATCTTTGTGAATCGTAGCTAACAGAGTACAATCCTGCACAGTATCTACTGTATTTCAAAAATTCTTTAATGCTATATTTCCCCACAGCTACTGCCTCATTTCTCTACTTCATTCTTAGTGAAAATCTTTTTTTTTTTTTTTTTTAAGATTTTGTTTATTTATTCATGAGAGACACACACAGAAAGAGGCAGAGACACAGGCAGAGGGAGAAGCAGGCTCCAAGCAGGGAGCCTGATGTGGGACTTGATCCAGGGACTCCAGGATCATGCGCTGAACTGAAGGCAGATGCTTAACCACTGAGCACCCCAGGCGTCCCAATTCTTAGTGAAAATCTTGAAAGAATTTCCAGCAGTTACCGCTCCCCTCCCCCACCTGACATTCTCTCTGCAAACCTCCTCTACTGGATCCCTGCCACAGATGGCCAATCTCATCTTTCCACATCTCCGCATCATAGTAGACACTCCCTTGAATTCTTTCTCCTCCTGGCTCCTATAATGTACCAAACATCTGACTGTCCTCTTTGCCGCCTGGACATTTATCTCTGTCTCCTTTGATGGCTCCTCTTCTTTTTGTCCAATTTGCTCAATGGTTACGTGTTGGAGAAGGAGCTCTGGGTCCTAGGCCCCTTTAGAAAAATTTCTAAATTTTGACTGTTGTCTGGTGCTATTGTCCACCACTTCATTTCAGTTATCACTGGTGTGCCAGTGACTCTCCCCTTCCTCTTCCCTCTTGTTACCTTGACTACTACATCCAACTCCCATACCTATGTATGCGAGGGAATGTAATAAACATCTCAGACTTAACATACCCTAAGAATTCCTAACTTCTGTGTCCCCAAACCAAACCCAGTTCTCCTGCCATGTCCCCGATCTAGCAAAACGTACTCCCTCACCCAAGCTAGAAACCAAGTTTTTCTTAATTTTTCTCTTTTCAGTGCTTTGGTCTAGAAGTGACAGAGGTCACTTCCAGTCATATCCTGTTGTCCTGAATTGTTCAGGAGAGTCGATCCATCTGCCTGTTTCTTGGGAGCACAGTCCCATCCTCTCTTCATTCAATTTATCTGGCAATCTTACCAAATACCACACCCATCCACATCTCTCTCTGTCCAACCCTGTCCCTCCGGTTCAACCACTTAACCTGCAGTGTAGACTTTGTAATAACCTGCTAACCACTGCCATTTTCTTTTCTTTTCTTTTTTCTTTTTTTCCTTCCTTCCTTTTATAAAGAGTTCTACTTATTTATTTGAGAGAGAGAGCACAAGCAGGGGGAAAGGGCAGACAAGAAGTAGACTCTCCACTGAGCAGAGACCCCGACCTGGGACTCGATTCCAGGACCCTGAGATCATGACCTAAGGCCAAGGCAGATGCTTAACCAATTGAGCCACCAAGACATCCCCACTGTCATTCTAAGTTGTTCTTCAAGCAGCAGCCAGAATGAGTCTTTAAAACATAAATTATGTCCCCTCATTCCTTTGCTTAATAGGTACCCATACTTCATATTGCACTTCAAATGGGAGTCACCTCTTTTTGCTGACTTGGCCCACAAAGTCACTATGACCTGGACCTGTCCTTCTTCTCCCACTTTTCTCACCTCTCCTTATGCTCAATCCAGGCCAACCTGCTACTTGAGCTCCTGGTGCCTGCTCCTCCCTCTGCCTGCAGTGCTCCTCCTCTAGGATTTAAGTGGTTGATGCCCTTCTCAAGCCACCTTCCCAGTCATTCTTCCTAGGGTCCCAGTCTGAAGCAGCCCTGCAGTTCCTCTGAGGTCCTGTCTTATTTCTTCACCATCTGATATTGATCATTGTTCATGAATGCCCATCCATGTCCCCACTCTAATGTACAAGCTCCCTGTGGGCTTTCCTGAATTATATACCCTCTCCCCAAGGTCTCATTAGACAATTATGGAACAAAGGAACTCTTTCCTACATAAGAGGCAAACCTATCACAAATTTGATGTGTAACCTTTGGTATATTTTAACATTTAGATATATGGATTTCTTTTTAAGTAGGCTCCACACCCAGCATGAAGCCCAATGTGGGGCTAGAACTCACAACCCTATGATTAAGACCTTAGCTGAGATCAAGAGTCAGTCGCTTAACCGACTGAGCCATTCATGCACCCCAATACATGGATATTTATAAACCATAAATAATATTATGTTTATGTTATGGATTTACATAAGTTACATAAAAGAACATCTTTTAAGGAATAAGTGTTGCATTACTAAAATCTATTGGTGTAGGTACATATATGTCTGCATAAACATATACTTATAGATACAAAAACATAAATACAACTAAATATATGTGTAAAAATACATATAAGTACACAAAAAATAAGTATATACGTATAAACAAATATGTACATATAAACAGGTACATAAATATATATACCCATAAAAACAAGTAAGTCTTTTTTAAGTGTTATAATGTGCTCTGTTTTATGACTGTGTCCTCATTTAACCCATCTGTTGCTTCATTAAGGAATGTGTAAGTTGTTATCAGTTGTTCACTGTTACATATGAGGTTGCTTTGGATATTTTTTCATGTCTTCTTGTGCTCATGTGAGAGTTTCCTTGGGAAATAACCCCAGAAGCAGAATGACTGCGTCATAGGAAAACATGGAAATTCACACATCAGTTTTAGAAGAATACTGCCAAAATGATAAGATCTTGTTTATGTGAAGGTTTCCCAAGATGACTGTGAGTTCCTGGAGGGAAGTGGTTGATTCACATTTTACTGACACTACTAACATCCAGAGGATTAGCCATGGGCCTGGCAGCAGTTCATTGCTCCATAAAAGTATATGGGATGTGGTTGGATATATGCAAACCAGTGATCGATCAGTCTTAACCAGATGATTGCTTATACTATCCAGAAGTTAACATGCTGTAGCTTCTACTAGTATAAACCATCTGGAAGACTCTCTGCTGCCTCTCTGGTTCCCATTCCTTTTTCCACCTCCTTCTAAAATATTCTTGTTTTGTTTTGTTTTCTAAGCTTAATAAAAGACATGAAGAAAAAAATGGTTTTTATTTTGTTTTCTGCCTGCTTACGTTTTAAGTGATTTTCCCTTTTCAACTTCAGATTATTGAAGTGACTTCTTTGTTGGCATGCATTTAGTCATCAAGCAAAATATTTATAGCTCCAGGTAAAAGTCTTAAATACCAGCCTCAGGGACCTACCAAAATTATATTTTATACTGTGAACATTGTAAATGTTAAAAATTCAGTGTGATTCATTTTCTGATAGCACAATATGAGATTTCCGCCACTCCCATGAGCCAAAGTTCGAGCTTATCATTTAAGTTCTTATACATCGCTTGCCAGAAGTCACTGTAATGCTGGCTGAAATACAGAATAAAAACAAAAAATAGAAAGAAAGTGCTCTCCACAGGAGAGCACTAGATGAAGTCATTATATATTCCTGTTTAACTTAAAAAAAACCACCTCAAGACAATATCATCAACTTTAAAAAATAAGGTACACAAATCAATGAGGAAATATGAAAAATGCTATGATATCTTTAAACCTTAATTATGCCATTTAAAAAAAATAATTTGATCCTTTGGAATGAGGAAGTAAATTCGTTTATAAATCTTATTTTTTAAATGGTGAATTTCAGGTGGTTCTTTTCCCTGGGTAAATACACTTTTATTTTCTCTTCCTTTTCTTATTCCTTATTTTGTCCAGGTTTGTTGAAATGAGATGGATTATTCATACTTTTCATTTATTAAATTAGTGAAATGTCACATCTCCTGTAAGTCTTCACTCATCCCAGCACCAAAAAATAATTTTCCTCTCTTCTGTGAGAAAAATCACTATTTAACTTATAGTGAAATTGTACATGCAATTCTTTATTTCCTATTAATCTATAAAATTGTTGAGAGCACATAAATTGTCCTGTAAACTAGAGGAGTCAGAAGAAATCTCAAGAAATAAAGAAAGTAAGAGGCTAGTTCTAGGAGTTCTGGTGAAGAGGACCTTGACGGAATATTAGGCTTCAATTGTGCTGGTAAGGAAGTGATTATAGAATATAGACTCTCTTTTCCACAAGTCTGTTAATAAATTGAGTGGAAAGCACTACAGTCCAAACAGGTACAGTCCTAAAAAAATTGTCAATTTTGTCAATTTTGTTGTTTTGTTTTGGTTTGTGTTTTCCTTTTTATTTTTTTAATGTAGGTGAAATTCATCTAACATAAAATTAGACCCTAGCTACAGCCAATATATTTTCTGTCTTCATGAATTTAACTATTTGGGATTTTTCATATAAATAGAATCATACAATGTATAGTCATTTGTGACTGGCTTCTTTTACTTAGCATAATGTTTTTAAGATTTGTCTATCATAACATGTATTTGCAAGTATCCACACTTCATTCTTATAATAGTATACCATTATACATAGATATCACATTTTGTTTACCTAATCAATTATTGACAGACATTTGGGTTGTTTCCCCATTTTTGATGTTGTGAATAGTGCTGCATAAACATTTGTGAACAAGATTTGTTTGAGTGCTTATTTTCAATTTGAGGGAAATAGAACTAGGAATGGAATTGTTGGGTTGAAAATTCTGCCTAACTTTTTGAGAAATAGTCAAACTTTTCCACAGTGGAAGCATCTTCTATATTCCTACCAGCAATGTACAAGGGTTCCAATTTGTCCACATCCTCACCAATACTTATTTTTCATTAAAAAATCTATATTGTTATAACCATCCTAGCAGGTGTGACATGGTATCTCACTGCGCTTTTGATTTGCATTTCCCCAGTTACTACTGATGTTGAGCATCTTTTCATGTGCTTCTGAGCTGTTTATACATCTTTGGAGATATGTCTATTCAAGTCCTTTGCTCATTTTTTAATTGGGTTGTTTATTTTTTTTTGTTGAATTGTAAGAGTTCTTTGTGTGTTCTGGATAAAAGACTTTCATCAGACATGTTATCTGCAAATATTTTCTCTTATTCTCTGGATTATCTTTTTGCTTACTTGATAATGCCCTTAGATGCAGGAAAGTTTTTAACTTTGATGGAGTCCAATTTACCTATTTTTTTCTTTTGTTGCCCGTGATTTTGGTGTCAGATCTGAAAAACCACCGCCAAATATGTTTGCAAATACTCATTCTTCTGTTTTCTTCTAATAGTTTTATACTTATGGTTTGCATAGTTTAGGCTATTAGCACATTTTTGAGCTAATTTTTAGATATGGTGTGAAGTAAGGCTCTAACTTTATCCTTTTGTTATTCCAGCACCAAGTATTAAACAGTCCATTTTTCAATACTGAATGGTCTTGATACAGTCGTTTAAAATTAATTAGCCAAAGATGTATGGGTTTATTTCTGGACTCCCAAATCTACTCTGTTAGTTTATATATCTATCCTTACATGAATATCACACATTGATTACTGAAGCTTTATAGTAAATGTTGAAAGTAGAAACGTGAGACTTCCAAATTTTCTCTCTCTTTCTCTCCTCCCTCTCTCTTGATAGATAGATAGATAATCAGAAATTGCATTGTATTTGCTTCTTTAGGTCACTTTAAGCAGTATTGCCATCTTAACAATATTTAGTCTTCTAACCCATTGATATGGATGTCTTTCCATTTATTTAGATCCTTTTTCATATCTTTCAACAATCTTTTGGAGTTTTCAGTGTACAGATTTATATCTTCTTGATTATATTTTTCCCTGGGTATTTTATTCCTTTGGATGCTGCTATAAATTGAATAGTTTTTAAATTTCCTTTTTGAGTTGTTCTTTGCCAGCATATAGAAATACAACTGATTTTTGTGTGGCCACCTTATATCCTGAAATTTTGCTGGTTTCAGTGGTTAGATCTAAGACATTTGGGGATGCTTTAGGATTTTATATATATAGGATCATGTCATCTCTAAGTAGGGGTAGTTTTACTTCTTCCTTTAAAATCTGAATGCCCTTTATTGCTTTTTCTTGCCTAAGCTCTCCGGTTAGAACTTCCAATGCTACATTGAAAAAAAGTAGCCAAAGTAGACATCTGGTTTTGTTCCTGACCTTAGAGAAAAAGTCTTCAGTCAAACTTTCATTACTGACTATGATGTTAGCTGAGGGTTTTCATATATGAGCTCTGTTATGTTAATGTAGTTTTCTTCTATTTCTACTTAAGTGTTTTTATCATTAAAGGATGTTAGACTTTATCAAATACATTTTCTGCATAAATTCGGGTGATTATGTGTTCTATTTTCCTTTATTAAAGTAGTGTATTTCATTTATTGATTTTCATATGTTCAGCCATCTTTGCTTTCCTGGGATAATCCCAGTTAGCCATGGTGTATAATTTTTAAATTATGTTTTCTAGATCTATTTTGATAGTATTTTATTGAGGATTCTTTCCATTTATACTGGCAAAAGATGCTGGTCTACAGTTTTCTCATCATGTCTTGGTCTGGCTTTGGTTTTAGAGCAAACCTCAGTCAGAATAAGTTAGGGTACGTTCCCTTTTCTCTGATTTTCAGAAGACTCTGAAAAAGATTGATGTTAAGTCTTCTCTTTTTCTTTGTTGCTATTTTTGTCTTCCACTCTTTTTTCTGCCTTTTGTGGTTTTAGTTGAGCATAATATGATTTCATGATCTCTTCTAAGCATATTGCTTATGCCTCATTTTAAAAACATTTTTTAGTTCTCCTAGCATTTGCAATATATTTACAAACTAATTCAATTCCAATTTCAAATAACACTACATGACTTCACTAGTACTGCAAACAACAAAAAATGTCTAATTTCTCCCTCCTATACCTTATTGCTGTTATTATTTCATTTATTCAGAGACATATATTACCATATGCTTTTATGGATACAAAGACATAATTAAATACACTTCCTATTATTATTTTAAACAAACTATTATCTGTTAAATCAATTAAGGATAAGAAAAATAAAACTTTTTAAAAAGTTTTTATTTATTTATTCATGAGAGGCACACAGAGAGAGGCAGAGACATAGGCAGAAGGAGAAGCAGGCTCCCTGCGAGGATCCTGATGCAAAACTTGATCCCAAGACCTCGGGACCATGGCCTGAGCCAAAGGCAGATGCTCAACTGCTGAGCCACCCAGGTGCCCCAAAAAATAAAAATTTTAAATTTAATTTGCAATTGTTCATTCTCCAGTGCTCTTTCTTTCTTCATGTAGATCTGAGTTTTAACTCAGATAAATTTCCTTCTGTCTAAAAAACTCTTGGTGGTGAGAACTACCTCCAGCCAACTTCCAGAGAGGAAAAAACTCAGTTCTACAACCAGAAGGAGTGATTTTGACCAACATTGAATTAATAGTAAGCTTAAAGGTTTCTTCTCCCTCAAGTTTGCCAGAACGGGGATGCAGCCCTGCCAACACCTTGATTTCAGCCTGGGCAAACCTAAGCTGAGAACTGTATAACTGTGTTGTGACTCAACATCTGGTCTACAGAAATACGGGATAACAAATGGGTGTTTGTAACTGGAAGCCTCTAAGTGTGTGGTAATAAGCCCTGGTGACAATAGAAAATTGGGCACTGTTGATATTGTAGCAAAGACAAGTCCATCACAATTTAATAGAGCTTGCTAAGACATTAACACCTTTCACAGTTTTTTGGATCATGGTAAAAAAGCCAAGGCAAACAAATTCCCTTTCCAAGTTTTGTCTTTCATTACCCAAAATAACTGATAGTTTCCTTTACGTCTGATATCAGGGCGCCTGTGAGATCAGAATTCATTTCATGGTAATACCAACATGTTCTGAACATAAAATGTGTTCATTGTTGCTATTTGCAAATCAATCAACCAATAAAACCTTTTTTTAAAATTCTCAATTTCAGTTTCCAATAAGGTTAAGATTGATAGTTAGAATCCACACAAATAAAAGCTCCTCGGGATCCTTAAAAGGCTAAGAATGTGAAGGAACCTGGAGACAAAAAATAAATAAAAATCCTGAGTACCACTGCTTTAAGATAAAATGACTCTTCTTTAAAAACAGAAGCATGTGTACAGTTATATTTCACTGTTGCTTCTAGGATAGTACCAACCACTTATGTTAATTATCTATTTTAACAAAAGTCATCAACTTCTATTTTACAGAGGAAACTGGAGAGTGGTAAATTGTAAACTGTACATCACACACCACCATTTTAACTGAACCACATGGAAATTTAGCTCAAATCTATGCATTGAAACTTGATCTTTATTACAGAAATGAAGTACTTCCAATAGCCTTCCTGGGCCTTACTGGTCTTTGAGAAAATTAAATGCCAGTGGCATAGGAGCTTATATCTGTGACAGTCTGTATTTTCTGCAATGTATTCCTTCACAGAATGTTTATCTTAAAATCAAGGGTCTTTATACCGGGAGAAGTTTAATGAGGATTACAACTGTCTCAGTAGATGCTTACTTATAGCAGATATTTATGTAAACTGGAAGGTCTAATATTGATTTCAGAGGTGAATGTTCATGAATAACAAACCTTTCGTACAACATAATTCACACTGGGAAAAAATTAAACAGACATGACCTGATGAGAAAAACATTTTTTTTAATTGGGAAATTAATTAAATATGGCTAAGCTGTTTCTTGTATTCGGGGATCATGGTTAGTAATTTAATTCCTCTACACTGCTAAAACAATTTGCAGGTGGGCTGCTTCCCATGATGACTCCCAGTGACGCCCAGCTCAGGCTATTCACACCCTTGTCTGATTAACTCTGTTGAGTGGTCACTGGACTTAGTGACCCATCTCTAACAAAGAGAATAAGGGAGAAGCAGTGGTGTGGCTTAGAGACTAGGACATAACAGGCAGATGGCTTCTCTTTCTCTTGTTGGCCCCCATGTTGCCTCCTTGGGGAAGCTAGCTGACGTGCCAGGCAGCCCTCGGAGAGGTGAGGAACCGGAGACTCTTGCCCCCAGCTAACTGACGGACATGGGAAGGGGCTCCTCAAACAAATTTTCAAACTCCCAAAGCCCTGGCCAACATCTTGACTAC
This sequence comes from Canis lupus familiaris, assembly GCF_011100685.1. NCBI lineage: Eukaryota > Metazoa > Chordata > Mammalia > Carnivora > Canidae > Canis > Canis lupus. The sequence goes on along the minus strand of NC_049222.1, from coordinate 95,140,694 downwards.
AACCTCATGGGAGATCCTGAGCCAGAACCAGATTCCCAATCCTCAGGAACTGTGTGAGCCATTATATATTTTTTGTCTTAAGCTGCTATATACCTTTTGAGGTAATTTATTACACAGAGATAGCTAATTAATACATACATGGTGGCAAGAGGCACCCTGACTGGTGGATAATCTGTCCTTTTTAATATTTTAATTTCCCTACAACACTAAAAATATCTACATTTTTATCCCTTTTCTGTTCTTTCATTAAGACCTCTGAGGATTGCCAGTGGAAGTGCTATTACGCTAAACATCATTTAAACCAATTTCTATGGTATAATTCCCTCTTGAAGAAACAAGTGTCTTTTATGGGGAATAGAAAAATGTGATTTCTATTCAGCGAACGCATCACTGAAATGTGCTCCTAACCGGTGATCTGACAAAATAGTTTATCTTTTTTATGAACCAAAACCACTGCACATAAAGAAAATCCAAGCACACATTTGTCATTTCTAAATGCTTCAACAAGGAAAACAAATAAAATTTTTTCCTCTTTTTTTCACTCTTTTTGTTTGTTTTTAATTAGGTTTTGTTTGTAGCAGCATTTTACAATGTTGAAAAATGTGAAAATGAGGATTTAAAAACAAATAATTTCACATACCTGGAGCACTGCACATGACACAAAGGGAAGATGCACGGATATAGAAAAAAACACCTATTTATTTCCTTCTGTTGTTTACACCATAAGTAATAACTAAGTAAGTGGGAACTATTAATTTTAAATGAGAACTCATATGTCTTGGGCCCCAGAAGAATCCTATAGTTTTTAAATTTTTTCCTCCTTAGTGTGTTTTTGATCTTGACTAAATCTGAAGAAATACCCTAGTTATTTTCTTTCATTTTAATTTCAGCAGTTTTACAATAAAATGAGGAGATGGCCTTCCTTTAATCTTGTCATTGTATTTAAGATAAACGCAGTCATCCATAGTCACATTGGTGATTTTACCAGAAAAAAATAATGTTCCTTTATTCAAATTGGCATTACCTGTGCACAGGAGACTCGAGTTCTAAAACCCTCCACTCATATGCATAGAAGTATTTTACCATTTTTTTTTTGTTCCAGAATCAAGTTGTAGCATGATTTAATGGAAGGAGCTCTATTAAGGAAGAAATCTGAGCAAACAAAAATTTATGGAACAATCTTAGTCTGATCCTCTTTTAGTTGCTTATTGAATTTATCACTTTAAATAAGAACAATTTCTCTATAAATTACTTTCTTTAATTATTCAAATGACCCCCTGATTCCCCTCCTATTTTCTTCCAAAAGCTTTATATCGACCAAGGGAAATAGCATTAGATTTGGAAAATGTTAAACAATGTGCAAATTTAAGAATTATCATATTAATTTATTCAGTCTGAGTAAGGGAGAAGTCCTATAGCTTTGGGGAAAGTATTTCTTAATGTAAACTCTACACAACAGTGGAAAAATATTCTGTTGAATTTCAGTATTTTGATATTATTTTTACTTGTTAAAGTAGGGTATCAATTTATCTGAATATTTTATCTTGGCTTATCTAACTTTACGTATGAAAAAAATTACAACTCTCTTTTTTGAGCATATATAAAGTACCCAGCATTGTCTTCAGTATTTTTCCTAAGTTATTTTATTGAGTATTTATTTACTGATGAAATTGATGAATGCAGTGAATGTACACTTTTGTGTCAAGATGCCTCTACAATTTTCCAGGGGTAATATTTTATTCCCTAACTTATGCCTTTCAATTAATATGACCTATTTATTCATTGCTCAGTGACAATGATTATTGCAGCTTGGTCCTCTGTCTTCATGTGTCAGCTCCTCTCGATCCCCACCCCTGTTCCGAATTTTTTATTGCCTTCAAATAATTTCCTGCAACCATTTCATTACACAATTCCTCTCTGGGCTCAGCTCTGGATAAGTGTGCTCTTTGTGAGGAAGTGTAATCTATACTTCTCCAAAAGCCATTCTCCAAATCCAAAAACAATGCTCTACTCCTTTCTGTGCCTCTACCCACCTAAGTCCTTGGCCATAGGAACCTGGACATAACATGTCAAAGAATGAAGAGTCCCAACTTACAAAAAAATTGAGCATCATTTCTCTCTCTCTCTCCTCATCTCTATTTTGTCTTGGCCCCCTTGTTCTGCCTCCTTGTCACTTTCTTTGTATTGTATAATAGTATACAATGTATAAGTTCTGCCTCCTTTGTATTTGGGTCTCTCCACGTAGCCTTGACCTCCTCACTGGGTCTAACCATTTATTCTCCCTAAGGTCCACCTCACATGAGGCTCATTTTCTGCTAGCTCTCTCTCCCTCCCCCTAAATTCACCTTAAATATGAATCTCCAGGTTACAGTTAAGATCCTTGAAACCAGATAAGGCATGATGGAAGATTTCTCTGGATTGGGTCTTTATTAATGGGCCAAACTTAGCAACTACTAAGAATACATTAAGACAACAGTCTAGGATCAACCAGGGCTCCTGGAACAGCACATCAAATACTTCTCATCATTTAGAAACCCAGTTGGACTTCCCTCTGGGTTTCTAAACGCTGATTTTTTTAATCTGATTTCTTTCTCAGTTTTTCAGACTGTGGAGAGCTAGTTACCTCTCTTGTTACTTCTTTTGTGAGGCCCCATGAGCTGACCCAGCCAGAGAGGGAGGTTGGCCTGCAGGGTACAGAGACATAATTTAAACATTTTGTGTCTTTTGGGCAACCAAAGGAGAATTTCCCCTTAAGTGTCTTCTGCATTTTGGTAGAGAGTTGATTTCTTACAGGAGACCAACATCTTCCTCATAAAGAACCCAATAGATTAAGAATAACCATACTCATTTGCTCAAGACATGTAGGCAAAATTACTGCATTCTTCAAACCCAAAGGTTTGAAATGTGATAGACACTCTATTTCTTTGGCAATCTTGATTCTCCTTTTCTGCACGCTTGATGAATGCCTAGATGTTTAATAAACACCCATGAACCAACTGCTGTGTTCTAATTTCTGACTCTTTTGCCATCTGTAAACACACACCTTGTTTTTCAAACTCTTCCAGACAGTTTATTGATTTCTTAAGAATTTGAAAAATAAAACCTAGACCCAGCCTTCTCTATCAATAATAAGGAAAAATAATTAGAAGTATGTTTTTAAATTGAACTATGCATGGATTCTTTAGTATCTAAATTTATGCCTTTATTTGTCATTGTTTTTTAGTACTTGGTGCTCATCTATAAAATTAGAAAAACAATTCTAAACTTAAGTCAGTTCAGGTAAAAAAAAATACTAAGTACATATTATGTAAGGACTTTCTGAGCAAAGGAGAAAGTACACATTGGAATCCTATCTGAGCTTAAGTTAACTTCCCTTCTTCTGCTGACTTAGGGTCCTTGGCAGAACTGGCGCTGTCTGTGCTCACATAGCATTTAGTACAGCCTTTTTCCTTTTACAGTTCTACTGGGATAAATTCACATACTATACCATTTACATTTAAAATGTACAACTGAGTGGCTTTCAGTATATTACAGAGGAATGCAAACTCACCAACAACTAAATTTCAAGCCTTTTTGCCATTGCCAAAACAACACCCCTGTGCCCGTCAGCAGCCACTTTCCATTCTGCCTTCCACCCTGAGGCTAACCTCAGGCAGCCATGTATCTACTTGGCATCTCAATGGATTTGAATACTCTGGACATTTCAAATGAAACAAATCATAAAATTGTGGCTTTTTGTGTGTGGCTTCTTTCCCTTTGCATAATATTTTCAAAAGTTAATCCACGTTATAGCATGTCCCAAACACATTCCATTCTATGGAGATGCTTCATTAAAAAAAAATTTCTTCCTCCATTGTTGGTCATTTGGAGTCTTTCCACCTTTGGCTACTATGAATAATACATTTATGTACCAGTGTTTGTGTAGACATATGTTTTTATTTCTTTTGGGAAGCTTACACCCAAGTTGGAAGTGGTGAAAATGCCCTAATCTTGGCAATATAAAATGGCCCAATAAATCAGGTATATAACAGTGCCTCATTATAATTTATAGAAATGTACCTATTCATCAAATCTTACTCCTAAGAATTTACCCTAAGTGTTAATTTAAAGCAATAAATATATTTTTGAAAATGTTAATGATAGTACTATTTTGTCAAAATAATAAAAAGATACTAAATATCTAATAATGAGAGAATAAAAATAAAAACAATAAAACATGAAGCAATAAACTTAGAAAGTCATGCATTTGTTACCAATGAAGATTCTTTAGAAGCATAAAAATGAGAAATATGTAGAGTAGCATATAAATTATAGTTTTACTATCTTCAGACATGTATACATGGACCAAGCAAAATTAAAAATAGGGGTTTTGTTGGGATAGTAAATTCATCAGTTGTTTTTTTGCCTTTTAAGACATGTATTAATTTCTTGGCTTTATGTGTATAAAGTTTCAGTTGTGCAAGACAAGTAAGTCCCAGGGATGTACTGTACAGCATAGTGCTTGTAGCATCAACACTGTGCTGTGCACTTAAAAATTTGTAGAGGGTAGATCTCATGTTAAGTGTACTTACAAAGATAAAAAAAATAAAATTATTAAAAGTAGGAAAAAGAAAACCCTAACACATTATTCAAATGTTGTAATTGTATAATATTACAGTTTGTGTGTGTGTGTGTGTGTGTGTGTGTGCACTTTTGTGGACCTCACTGGAGAGGGAGATTCTGATTTAGTAGTTATTAGGTTGAATTGTATCCTCAAAGATGATGTTAAGAGTTCTAATCTCCAGTACCACAGAATGTGATTTTATTTGGAAATAGGGTTGCTGCAGATGTAATTAGTTAGGTTAAGGTGAGGTCACAATGCGGATATGTGGGTGGCTTTGTTGGTTAAGTGACCAACTCCTGGTTTCAGCTCAGCTCATGGTCTCAGGATTGTGTGATTGAGCCCTGTGTGGGGCTCCATACTCAATGCAGAGTCTGCTTGAGAGTCTCCCTCTCTGTCTCCTTCTGTCCCTCCCCCTGCTCACATGCATGCTCATGCTCTCTTCTCTACAATAAATTAATTGATTAATCAATCAACTAATTAAAAGTTAAATTTAAAAAAAGATGAGGTCACACTGGGGTAGGATGGGCTTCTAATCCAATAAGATTGGTGTCCTTATCAGTAGAGGAGAGAGACACATAGAAGAATTGTGGCAATGTGAACTCAGAGGCAGAGATTGGCATGATGCTGCTACAAGCCAGGCAATGCCTGCAACTAACAGAAGCCAGGAAGTGAGGGAGGACCCTTTCCTGGAGGTTGTAGAAGGAGCATGGCCTTGCTAGCACCTTAATTTCAAATTTCTCACTTCCAGAATTATGAGACAATGGATTTCTGTTATTTTAACCTACCTGGTGTTTGGTATTTTGTTATAGCAGAACTGGAAACTGATTTTGTAGCTTTGGGGACTGTTGTAGTACTTATCACATGGACAGCTATTACATATATATGGTGCACCATAGCTGTTGAGAGCGCAAGCATGCCTTATGTAGCAGCTGAGTGTTACAGCTAGGAAGTCAGATTCTGGAATTCAAAGAGCAACTCTTCCACTTTCTCCATGTCTGATCTTTTGTAGGCCATTTAATTTATCTGTGATTTTGTTTATTATCTGTTAAATGCAGAAAAAATAGCCATAAGTAATAATACCTATCTTAGAAGGATATTATGAGGATTCAATGAACACTCAGTACCTGGTTCTAACTCAGTGCTACATAATGCTATTATCATTAACCTCTTGAAGGTTTGGTTCTCATACCTAACATGGGATTATAACAATATCTATCATATGAGGACACATACAGAAGGCTTAGGACAATATTCCATGGATTAATAAATGCTCATACATTAGCTGTTATGATTCTAAAAGTTGCTAACACATAGTAGATGTACTGAAAGTTTTCATTAAACACGTATATAGATAAATTAAGTGTAATGTGCATTATCATTTTACTCATTTCTCATTCCATGAATGACTTTCTTTTTTTGTGCTAATGATTTGTGCATGTGTCACATCTCCTACTGTATCGCATGTTGGAATGGACTTCTCACTTTATTTGGAACTGATGGACACAAATCTCTGCAATTTTTCAGATGTATAACTCTCAGATAAACAATTACTGGACTTTATCTCCCATCTTTATTTCTGCAAAATGAGAATATTGTTCTAAATTATCTCTCAGGTCCTTTCGTATTTCTAGTTTTAATGACCTCAATGTTCTAAAGAGTAGAGTCTGAAACTGATTCCTCTTTGTAGACCCACAGTATTATGTAGTCTACTCAGAAAATACAATAGCTTACATGAAAAAATCACTGTAAGTGCTCAACAAAAGATTTGAGCTCACAGAAGAAAAAATCATCCAGGTTGCCGATAAATCAATAGAAAGTATCCAATGTGAATAATGGAAAGGAAAAAAATAAAGAAAAATAAACAGAGACTCAGAGAAGTGTGGGACACCATTAAGTGTGCAAATGGGAGACCTAGAAGGAAAAGAGAGAGAAAAAGAGCAGAAAAAATATTTGAAGAAAAAATGAACAAGGGGTAGTGGAAGGGGAGGTGGGCGGGGGGATGGGGTGACTGGGTGACAGGCACTGAGGGGGGCACTTGACAGGGTGAGCACTGGGCATACATTGGCAAATCAAACTCCAATAATATATATATATATATATATATATATATATATATATATATATACATGAAGAAAAAAAGTTTGGATATTTCCCAAACTTAATGGAAAGCACTAATCTACAACTCCAAGAAGCTTAACACACTTTAGATTCTCTGCAACATAAAGAAATCTCCATCTACATTCATCATAGTCAAATTGTTGAAAGACAAAGGGGGTTTTTTTGTTAGTTTTTAAAAGATTTTATTTATTTATTCATGAGAGGCACAGAGGGAGGGAGAGAGAGAGAGAGAGAGGCAGAGACATAGGCAGAGGGAGAAGCAGGCTCCATGCAGGGAGCCCGATGCAGGACTCGATCCCAGGTCTCCAGGATCATGCCCTGGGACGAAGGCAGGCGCTAAACCACTGGGCCACCAGGGCTGCCTGAAAGACAAAGTTTTGAAAAGCAGGAGGAAAATAATTTATAATGTACAAGGGAATTTGAATGAGATTAACAGTTGATTTCTTTTTCCTTTTTTAAAATTTTAATATTTTATTTAAATTCAATTTGCTAACTAATAGTATAATACCCAGTGCTCATCCCATCAACTGCCCTCCTTTCACCCAGTTACCCTATCTCCCTACATGCCTCCCCTTCTGCAACCCTTTGTTCATTTCTTAGTTAGGAATCTCATGTTTGTTTTCCTCTCTAATTTTTCCCCTTTCCCTTATAGTCCCTTTCACTATTTCTTATATTCCACATATGAGTGAAACCAATGATAATTGTCTTTCTCCTATTGACTTATTTCACTCAGCATAATACCCTCCAGTTCCATCCATGTGGAAGTAAATGGTAGATATTCATTCATCCTCACTGATGGCTGAGTATCCCATTATGTATGTAACCACATCTTTTTTTATCCATCCATCTGTTGATGAACACTGTGGCTCCTTCCACAGTTTGGCTATTGTGGATGTTGCTGCTATGAAGACTGGGATCCAAGTGTCCCGTCGTTTCACTACATCTGTACCTTTGGGGTAAATACCCATTAGTGCAATTGCTGGGTCTTAGGGTAGCTCTATTTTTAACTTTTTGAGGAACCTGCATACTGTTTTTCAGAGTGGCTGCACCAGCAACATTCTATTCCCACCAACAGTTGATTTCTTATCAGAAATAATGAAACTCTGAAGACTTTGCAATGACATGATAAAAGTGTTAAAAGGAAAAAAAACCCTATCTTACAAAGAATTCTTTCTCTAGCAAAAACCTGTAAAACTGACGAGGAAATAAACATTCCTTAGATAATCAAAGACCTCTAATGAGGTTTTCCAGGTTCTTTCCTCCTGCATTAAACATACTGTGGTTCACATTATCATAATAGGTCTTAATCGAGGTATATGGTCACTTCACTTATATTAAAAAAGGCCTTTTGGGTTGTGAATTATTCCTATTTTATACTTACTTGAATAGGTTATATCACATTTCTCAGGGAACTATGCTTAGTAAGTCCAGAGATCTCAGGGGTTTTTTTTTTGGAGGGGTGGCAAAATTCTGAGTTTTTCCAGTGTAACTCTTTTTCAAATTTTTATTTAAATTCTAATTAGTTAACATACAGTGTAATATTGGTTTCAGGAGTAGAATTCAGGTGGGTTTTTTTTAAACCACTAGCAATTTTAAACAACAATGAATATCATGCTAAAAGCAACTGATAGGCATGTTTGTAAGTTGGTAGGATTGTGTCACCTGCCTTCTTTCTTTCCCCAAAACAGGAGAAAATGGCTTGTAGACCTGCTTCTCAATCCCCTACTCCAGATTTGCTGGAATGTTGATGTCAAATTCTTCAGGTTGCTCGTGAAACACTCATCAAAGCCCTTTGGACAGTAAGTGTACATGCTGTAAGTGCATGGAGAAAAAGTGCAGGCCATTAGTGGTGGTAATTGTCCATTTAAATTATTCTCACATCAATGGAAGAATAGATTTCTTAGTACTTGCAGAGTTTAAGTATATTATAGATTTATGCTATGTGAGATTAAATTAAAACATTTCATTTCACTGAAAATTCAAACAATGCAAGGCCTTTGCATAATTAAGTAAAATCCTGGTTCTGTTGGTCACTGCAATTATCTTATTCTGGAACACTATGTGTAATTGAGTTTTGAATTGAAGGCAGTGGAGCAAGTCTGTCAAAATCAATTGAATTGATTTTCACTTATGCAGATGAATTGAGTTATACAGTGGTTGAACTTCTTTTTGGAACAGATTAGATTCCTGATATAGGCCAATTTTTCATATTTCAAATCTTGTACACTTTCTCAAATACTTTTCATAAATATATCACAACCTTTCCTGAACAAACAATATGGCAAACATGCTCACACTATGTTAAGTAATTAGTCCTAAAACTGAAAATCATGAGTTACCTTTTCTGAAATGGAGTAACTAAAAATGTAAAGTACAAATAACTCTAATAGAATTAGACCACAAATATGGAACATTTATGGAACATAAAACGGAGGATAGACCAAAACGTTAAATATCAAGGATTCTGGCCAGGAGTTGCCAAGGATCATTCTGAAACCAAATAAAACAAAATCAAGAGATCCTAAGAGTGAAGGCACCTGATTACTGAATCCCTGAATATCAATGTTCCTGGAGCAAAATCTATCCCTTCTGGAATTCTAAATTAAGTAAACATAAATTCTCTTTTGCCCATAAACTCACTTGAGTTTTGTTTCTGTTGTTTTCAGTCAAAGAATTCTGACATAAAAATAGGATATCTGTGAGAAAATAGAAAACTCTGTGTGTTTTCTGGCTTTGTATATAATAGGCATATGTTACGAATGTTGAACTTCTTAATATCAGTGGAATTTTATATAGTATGACTTATAGTTATATATTATATTTTGCTATGTTTATTTTAATGTAGAAAAGGATAGTCATATTAAATAGTAAACATCATACATTTACATAAAATTTAAGAAGACCAGATCTTATATACATTCTATGATTATGAAATACTAATTTAATACAATAGAATGAGATAGGAATGAATGTTAATAACTATTGGAAAGAAAATATCACATTCTCTGGGCTAAAAGAAATAAGTCAAACAGAGAAAGAAATACCATATGACTTCACATATGTGGAACCTAAAAAACAAAACAAAACAAATAAACAAATAGAAAAAAACCCATAAATAAAAAGAACAAAGTGGTGGTTGCCAAAGGGGAGGGGGTTAGAGGTGACAGACAAAATGGGTATGCAGGAGTGGGAGATCCAGGCTCCCAGTTATGGAACGAATAGATCACAGGGATGAAAGGCACAGCATGGGGAGTATAGTCAATGGTGCTGTGATAGTGCTGTGTGAGGAATACAGTGTAATGTATAGACTTGCCAAATCACACAATTTTGTACCCCTGAAACTAATGTACATTATGTATCAACTGTATTTCAATTCTAAAAAAAAAAAAAAAATCTTAATTTAGATAAATAATTCATAGATTCAGGAAAAAATTCAAGTCAATCAATAAATGTCTTTCTTAAAACTGAGATGCATTTTACAATCAATAAGTCCATTTAAAGGGATTATTTCTTATTCAGTCCCTTGTTCCTGTTCCTTTACGACTATTATTGACTTTGTTCTGTTCTGGTCATAAACGATGTCTTCAAAATCAAGGAACTTGAAAGCCCTGCAGAAGTGGTGTAGTTTTTACATATTTACGATATATGAATGGCAAGACTGAGAACAAGTGACAAAATATCAACATGAGGACTTTGGGGAAAAAAATAAGCATAAGCAAAGATAGTGAAAGGCAGACTTACTTACATAGACCCTAGCCAGATCTAAGCAGTAAGATCAATATCTTACCTGCAGTGTCTTATTCCCTTTTCTTAATGGCATTATCAGATGAGTGTTATCATTGTTCTTATTAACACCTATTTTACAAATGAATTAAGTGGATCTCAGGGCATCTAAGTGATTTGCAGGAGTTTACAGACCTTGAAGCTGTCAAATTCAAATCCCGATGATCCCAGGATGGGCAGGACTACACTGTGGTCAGATTCTGGTCACCTTGATTTTGCATGGAGGGTCTACTTTGTGACATTGGAGAGGTCACTAACTTCTCTGTCTCTGTTTTATTTATGTGATGGTAATAATAACACAAAGACTAAGAAATTAGTACATGGAAAATCCTTAGAGTGATGCCCAGAACCATCTAACAGTTTTCAAAGGATAAATTATGATTATTATTCTGTGGTAATATGCCTGAAATTTGGCAGGTTTTCAATAAATAGTGGAAACTGTTATTAGTAATGGTAGTATTGTCTAAAAATTCCGATGTAATACAATTGACAGAAGTTACCAAATTTTATTTTTATAAAAATAAAAGTTTTTTTAGAAAAAAAATTTTGAAACTTGTTTTTTCTCTTTTCAAATAAATGCATTTCCAGATAAAATTACTTAGATTTACATTATTCCAATGCATTAGTTTAACATCTTTTAAATTAAACCCCAATAAGCTAACATAAAGTCTTAAACTATCTGGAATGGAATGAAAGCCAATAGAAAGTAATTTTTTTTAAAACACCTTACATTGATTCTAAATAATTTTAAACATTGATTTAACAAGACATAATGATTTTTATGCACCATTTCATATAGAGTAATTGGAGCATAGTGTTACCTCATTTACTATCACTTACATGACTAAGGGGTTCCATATCTAACTAAGTAGGTATCCAGATTTTTATGATGCTATTTTGCAAACTTTATTGTTGTTTTATTCATAGCCTCAACATGATTGCAATTTGTTTAAACCCAGTAACACTTTAAAATAATTGTCTTTAAATCCATTGCTAAATGGGATAATCAACTTTTCATTAGAGTTGCAATCATTTATATTACAGTTGACATTGTAATATTTCATAAACTTACTTTAATTTTTTTAAATTGCTGTTGGTACTTGCCTTGAATATTGGCTTTGGGTGACCCATGCATAAACTCTAACACAGGTCTCCTAAGAGAAAAGACAAAAAGAAAACTATTTTCAGTTAGACAATAATGAGCCACTCTGTGACATTGGCTAAACCACAGAGCTGTTATCAAGTATGTATTGTTCTCCTGTAAGAAAGTGACTCCCTTATTAGGAAGATAAGATTATGCCAACAATAATCATTTTCATAAAATCATGCCACTTTGCTCTTTAAATAAGCTAGAATGATTTCAGTGAAGATATCCACAAAAAACCCTAGAGTCATTTTACATTTCCATATACCAAATAATCTTGAATTAAAACTTTAAGTACAAGGGTGCCTGGGTAGCTCAGTGGTTGAGCATCTGCCCTTGGCTCAGGTCGTGAGCCTGCCTCGATCTCAGGTCCTGAGATCAAGTCCCACATCAGGATACCTGCAGGGAGCCTGCCTTTCCCTCTGCCTATGTCTCTGTGTGTCTCTCATGAGTAAATAAATAAAATCTTAAAAAAGAAAAAAACTTCAGTTACAAATTGCCTTTACTGGAACTGATTTCACATGATTTGGTAAAAGCAGAATGGAATCTCTAATTGCAATATTTGAGGTAGCACCCCTAAAATCTAGTGACCAAAATCACAGAGTTCTACAATATGTATAAAATGCTTCTGAAGTTCAAAATCTGCAAAGGGAAAACAGTTTTAAAGTATTTTCAAATTGTTTATCCCACTCACAGTCATATGAAAGCATATTAAAATTGCTTCTCTACCAGCAATTAATCCACTGGAGTCACTGAAACATAATTTAAAGATCTAGTAAAGCAGGTTCAATTGCCTTGTTCTTTATACAGATGAAAGAAGTTGAGTAACTTGCTTAGAATGATAGATCTAGTTACTAGAATTAGGATTAATGGGCATTAAAAAAACAAAAAATAAATCTGAAGTAGAAATAAGAACAAGATCAAGAGGGCAAGGGTGCAGCTTACTGAAGCTAAAATTTCTGCCTGGAATAGTTGTAATGGCTCAAAACAGAAGTGTTCCAAAGCAGGTTTCCTGATAGTTTTGGGAATCGAGATCTACACTCAAACACACCATACTCAACATGTTGAAAACCAGACACAGAATATCTTGACAAGAGCAAAGGAAAAACAATCATTATGTCCAAGGGAACTGCAATAAAGTTAACAGGTAACTTCTTATCAAAAATAATAGAAACCAGAAAACAGTGGAATGGTGTATTTGGAAAACTGAAAGAAAAAAACATATATAAAACCTAAGACAAGAATCTTATATCACATAAAATTATTTTTCAAGAGTGAAGAGGAAATAAAGTCATTTTCTGATAAACAAAAACTGAAAGCACTTGTTACTAGCCAATCTGCTTTACACAAAACTCTGAAGGAAACTCTTCAGGCTGAATGCAAAGAAATGTGATGGTAATTTTAATTCATAGGGGGAAAAAGAGCATTGGTAATGATAATTATGTAAATAATTATAAAAGACAATATATTTAATCTCCCTTCTGTTAACTGATTTAAAAAATATACATGGGGCACCTGAGTGGCTCAAGTCTGTTGAGCATCTGATTCTTGATATCAGTTCAGGTCATGATTATGGGGTCATGAGATCAAGCCCTGCATTGGGCTTTTTGCACAGGACCCTACTTGAGACTCTCTCTCTCTCTCTCTCCCTCTGCCCTTCACCCTACTCACATGTTTACTCTAAATAAATAAATAAATAAATAAATAAATAAATAGTATACATTATGTATGTATTATTGGGACTATGAAAATATAAACTGTAATACATGCGACAACAGTAAAAAAGAGGCAGATTAGAACAAAGCTGTATTGCAATGTGGAAATAATACTAGATGGTAACTTAGATCCATAGGAAGAAATGAAAAGAAGTGGTAAATAGAAGGTTAATATATCAAACTCTAGAAATATATACTTGCTCTCTCCTCCTCTTAGCTTTATTAAATTTTATAAAATTATAAGCAATAATTATAGGAATATGCCCTTGTATCATAATAGATATTATATGCATAACAACAAGAGCTATATAGGATCAAAATATCTATACCTAAGGCACCTGAGTGGCTCAGTGGTTGAACATCTGCTTTTGGCTCAGGTCTTGATCTCAGGGTGGGATCAAGTCCCGCATCAGGCTCCCCTCTCAGAGCCTGCTTCTCCCTCTGTCTATGTATGTCTCTGCCTTTCTCTCTGTGTCTCTCATGAGTACATAAATAAAATCCTTAAAAAATATATCTATATCTAACTGGAGTTAACTTATTTTAACTTAAAGCCATAGAGTTGAAAATCATTTAAAAAAATTAATATTTTAAAGCAGAAAATATCCTCCCATTGCTAAAGAAGCTAATAAATGAGGAACAGAACAGAAAAGACAATGTAAATTCAACCTTATCAGTAACAGTAAATGTGAATGAATTAAACAACTCAATTGAATGATAGAGATTTTCAGATTGGATTTTAAAAAAAAACAAGATCCAACTATATGCTCTCTGTAGTAGAAATTCTGAAGATTCAATATACAAGTAGATTGAAAATAAAATAATAGGAAAAAGTACACTATCCATATAACGATCCATAAAAGAGCTGCAAAGTCTATTTTAACATCTGACAAAATAGATTTCAAAGCAAGACATTTTATTAGATAAAAAGAGAAACATGTTATTATGAGAAAAGAATAAATCCTTCACAGAGATGTAACAATTATAAATGTATAGGCATGTAGAATCAGAAGCCCAAAACACATGAAGGAAAACTTACAGAATTTAGGGGAGAAGTAGACAGTTCAAAAATAATGAATGGAGATCATCAAAGTCTCACCTTCAGTCATGGGGAAAGAACTAACCAGAAGATCAACAAAGGAATAAACTCACTACAGCTAACACGTATCTATAGAACACTGCACCAGACACCAGCATAATACACATTCTCCTGATGTGCATGCAGAAACACTTTTCAAGATGCATCATTGGATTAGCAAAAAAAAAATCAAAAAAGTCTCAATAAACTTTTAAAAATTAAAATCATACCGAGTATGCTTTCTGACAGCAATGGAACTAAACTAAAAATCAATAATCCAAAGAAACTTGGAAAATTCACGAATATGTGGAAATTAAACAAGATATTCTTGAATAACAAAAGGATCAAATTAAGAGTCATGAGGAAAATCAGGAAATACTTTGAGATGCCTGAAAACAAAAATGCAGCATACCTAAACATATGGGATACAGTGAAAGCAGTGCTTATAGGGAAACTGATAGTTATAAATGCCTAGATTAAAAAAAAAATCAATAACCTAAATATCTGCCTTGAGAAATGAGAAATATAAATTAAAATCCCAAACTAGAAGATAGGAAAAAACAATGAAGAATAGTATGGAAATAAAATTTAAAAATAGGATAAGAGGCAAAATCAACAAAATTAAAACTGAAATCAAAACAAAAAAATAAAAGTCAAAAGCTTTTTCTCTGTCAGATGAACAAAACTTTAGATCAACCAGTTTGAGAGAAGCCTCAAACCACTGAAATCAGAAATAATAAAGAAGTATCACTACTGACCTTACAGAAACAAAACTCTCAAGGGAATGCTCAGGACAGCAGTATGCCAACAAAGTAGATAAACTTAGATCAAATGGAAAAACTCCTGGAAATACGCAAACCACCCAAGTTGACTCAAGAAGAAATAAAAAATTGGAATGGACCCGCAACAAATAAAGAACTCAAACAGTAAATAAAACACACCTAGGTCATCTCAACATAAACCCCACACCTGGTGTGGTGACCCACAATTGAGAGGGAATGCAATACCCAGAATTCTCCCTGACGGGTGAAGGGTTCAACCTCACATTGGGCAACCCAACTTTTAAAGACTGGCACCCAAACCATGTGAACAATGGGGCTTGTGCCCTGAGATCTGCAGGGCTGTGGAGGACGGAGAAATGGGTCCTACTAGGGTTGCCCACAGACCCACTCTGCCCAGGGCCCAGCACAGAGGTAGCTCTTCAAAAAGCACCCAGGCTCTCTGTGAAAAAGAACACATTTGCTCTTTTTAAAATGTGAAACTGAGGGCCAGACACCTGCTGGGAAACTCTCCAGAGACAGAGGCTAGTAGGCACCATCTTCTGCTCTCCCTCTGCTTTTCTAAAGCCAGTGGGTATCATTTCTTTTCCTTTTCCAAGGGGTGCCATCTTTATGCTCCAGCTGGTGGGTGTAATCTTCTCACCTTGATAAAGCTTAACAGACAGCATCTTTTTATTTTCTTTTGAAAACACTTTTATTTATCTTTTTCTCACTTCTTTTCCTTTTCTTCTCTCCTTTTTCTTTTTTCAGAGGATGACATGTTTCCATTACTTCTCGTCTTGCTCCAGCCAGTAGGCACCATCTTTATGCTCTTCCCTTGCTTTGCAGTATCTTCCAGAAAGAAGCTTTTGCAGACATTGGGTGTCCCAGTTTTTATGTCTGTTGACCCATTCTTTGTGACTGCCACCTAGGAGTCACCCCTAGATCACCTAGTTCTGGAAGCCAAGGAGCTTGTGTTTTTGGGTCCCATGGGACTGTAACAATCAGAGTCCTGGGCAGACTCCCAGTGCACTGCTCAGATAGACAGAACACACCCCAGTCCTTTGGAGAAAGGGGTCTATTTGCTTGTCTACAACCTTTTGCCTCAGGGGCAGGTTTCTGGTTTGTCATACATAGAGAAGTCTAAGGAGGTGCATTCAAGGAATGGAGGGCAGTAGACACCATCTTCGCAATCTTCTCCTGGAGCAAGGCATTTTCTAGAAAACAGTTTAAACCCTTATCTGGTGCCCTGGTTTTTGCAAATGCAACCAGTGGATACTTTGGTGGATAATGCAGTATGTCACTTACATTTTGGCAAAAAGATAAATAAACAGGTGTAACATATAGTTAATGGGAATAACATAGAAGAGAGAGAGAAAGGCACAAAGGAAATGGCTGAATAAGTAATTGTTGAGAATTTCTCATGAAGCCACAGGTCTGAGAAGCTCAGAGAACACCAAGAAAGATGAGTACCCAAAACACTGTACCTAGGCACATCAGATTTGAACTGCAGAAAATCAAAGAGAAAGAAAAATCTTTAAAGAAAGAAGAGGGAGAAAAAATGAATTATGTACAGAGGAGCAAGGAAGAGTTGTATTGGAGTTTTCTTTAGAAATTGTGCAAGCAGGAAGAAGAAAGTGAAATATTTAAAGTGTTGAAAGGAAAAACAAAAACAGAAACAAAAAGCCACCAACCTGGGATTTTGTATCCAACAAATCCATGCTTCAAAAATTAAGGAAAAATACTTTCTCCAACAAATGAAAATCAAGGAGATTTGTTAGCAGTGGATCTGACTTATATGAAATATTAAAATTCTTTAGGAAGAAGAAAAATATTGGTCAGAAACTTGGATCTACATAAATAAAGGAGGGGTAGCTAGAGAAGGAAATACATATAAAATAAAAATCTCTTATTCTTTTTTTACTTTTATTTTTTTGAAGATTTTATTTTATTTTATTTTTTAAAAGATTAATTTATTCATGACAGACACAGAGAGAGGCAGAGACATAGGCAGAGGGAGAAGCAGCCTCTCAGAGAGCCTGAAGCAGGACTCAATCCCAGGACCCAGGATCACGCCCTGAGCTGAAGGCAGACACTCAATCACTGAGCCACCCAGGCGTCCCAGCACTTTCTCTTATTCTTAACCTACTAATTAAATAACAGTTTCTTCAAATTATTAATAACAGAATCTAGGAGTAATCAGTAGAAATTCAGGGAGGCTCCTTTCTATAGAAGTCAGGTAAAACAATCTAGGCCAGCCATGCACATGTTTACTCCTCATTTTGCCTAAAATTCTCTCACTTCATGACTAAAACACCGTAAAGATATTCAGGCTTTTCTATAGCAATTCACTTTCCTATTCTTCTATTTATTTAGTAGAATTTAGTAGAATAAAGGAGCAGCACTAGCTCTTGATCTATTTCTATTTGTCCAGAAATAAAATGCTGCTCCTTGAAAAGGGCATGTGTATTGCTCTTATCTGTTCTTTGAGCCTTCAGTAGACTAAAGTATCAAAAAAAAAATATCACTTTCAGTTGATATAAAAGATCTTTTTTTTTCCTCTTTCGCTTTCTTCTATGGGAACTTCTCTAACTACAGGGCATCCATGATCGTCTAATTATTATCTGAAAGCAGAGGTAGAAGAAACCCATCCTGGAGAAAATAGCATTTGTTCCTAAGATTGTCTCTGAGGGAGAAATTGACTTCAACTGACCTAAAGATAGAAGAGTTTACCTTAGGAAAACTGAATGCAACCTGTGGAGAGGGGGTGTTATTGTAAATCAGCTTTATCTCATCTTGCCATCTCTAAGTTCTTTTACTGCCATCAAATTGGCCTTTCTCACTCCCTACAGGTATCTTAAGCAGAAGCCCAAGCTGTGTGGTCACTTTCGGGTTCTACAAGTCTGATACACAGCCCACTCGAACACCCCAGCCTCATACCAAGGACCAACCTGTCTACTCCCCTGGGCCAGGGAAGGGCAGTCAGACGTGTGACTCGAACCCCATTTGTGCAGTTGGGCAGTCTGCTCACTCACATCTCTTCCTACTCAAACACTCTGGAGTGTAAGGGCATTAGTCCACTTCTGATATGCTCCTGCCCCATCCATTTCTGAGGCTAACTCCCCTGAAGTAGGAGCACAATAGGGGAAATAGAGGAAAGAAGACTTCCTCATGGAACTGATAACTTCTTGGGATACCACTGGCATGGTTCTGGGCTTTGGTTTTCTCTGTGACAGATCATATGATGGTTTCCATGATTCCCCTGGTGATATTCAGCTCTATCTTGGCCCCTCTGTTACTGGGAGACACTTCCAGACTAGCGGCAGCCTCCCTACATCAGTGCATAGTTTCTTCTGCTATCTTGCTTTGGGTGGGCACTAAAATTGTTGAGATTTTTTTTCTTCACTCTGAAATGGGACAGTCCTCTCATTCTCATTTTTCCCAAGCACATGGCACCGGACTATAGGATGTCTCTGCTACAGGAGATGATCTAGTCTCAATCTCCATAAATTTCCCAGAACTAATCTCTCTAGATATCCCTCAGACACTCAGGGACAGAGGACAAGCTCCCTCAAGAATGTCTTCCCACACTTCACTCTACTTGAGGAGCAGCCCAGGCTTCACATGAAGTTCACATTTCAACAACCCATTAAGTTGAGAGTGAGATGTCCATCTCTCTTCTTACAGACATTCCTATCTTTCAAATGTCTCTCAGAGAGCTCCACCCACTCCACACTTGCTGGTGGTTGGAGAGTGAGACAAAGCTTACCACACTAAGCTTCTGACAATTTTTACTCCTGCTCCCTCTAACAGATCTCCCACCTTAACCAGTGATCTCTGGGCATACAATAAAGGGAGAGATGCAGTGAGGCGACATTGACTGGGGAGAGATTCTTATGTCTGTTTGTTGGTGGTGGAAAGTGGCCATACACACACAGATGGCTCTCCGTAGAATACAAGATGCTTAGAACCTACTTGTGTTAGCCATGGGGCCTGACTATTCATTCAGGAGTTTAAAAAGAAGCTCTATACGACATGGTGTTACATAAAATTTATTTTGTTCTCTTCAATCATTAAGGCAATATTTTTATAATGTTGAGTCTTAGGATAAAACAGAAAAGTAATATATAAAAAAACCAATCACGTACACTTACACGATCTATGCACAATATATGCAATTCATATAATGGTACATTACCACATAGTCTGACTCAAAAAACTGTAGAACAATTAAATCTGCCCCTCTTCTAATAAACCAAGCTGTCATGGAAGAAATGTGTAATTTCCTATTCCCATAAAACTAATTTTCATTAAATAGCCAAAATAACGTAATGGTCAAAATATATAAAAACAAAGCATCACCTACTCTTTCTGTATCACTGAGCCAAATTTGGTTCAGCTCATGGAACACTGACCACCAGTGGAGCTGGCCCTGTGCCTGGTGCTGAGGAATGTGATCAACAACCAGGATAATGCTCCTGACTTCAAGGAGCTCATAGCCTAAATGAAGAGACAGAAATGTAAACAGATACTCACAAGAAAATAAGCATGGAAACATGATACACTGTCTAGGAGCATGCATGGTGAAGACTCTGCAGAGGGCAAGGAATTCTTCACAGAGAATGTGGTGCCTGGGCAGAATGTGGATGCCTGACTCGTCTTCCAGACTGAGGAGGTGAGGACTTGGAGACAGGAGATGGTAGTTAAGGTAGAGCTCACAGCTCATGCAAATTAGTGGTGTGCACCATAACTCTGGGTTTATGGCCCGACTGGCATTCCCATGGTGTCAGGTTGGGGTTGGGCTGGGAGTGACAAGAGGGGCCCTGGGCAGTGGTCTGTCATGACGCTTTGGAGATCGAATGCCACCTTTTTGGTACTAGAATGACAATGATACAATCAGATGCAGGTTTTTTGAAAGCTGTGGAAGAGCAGATTGAAAGAGGGTAAAGCATAAGACATGAACACCAATTAAGAGACTATCGTAATAAGACAGATTAGTGATGATGCAGCTCAGCATGGCAGGATGATAGTGATGGGGTATAAGATCTGATGCTGTGACAGAGACCAAAACAGCACCAGCTTAAATTAAACAAGGCTTCAGTTTTGGTCTAGGCATTTGTAGGCCACGGCCAGTGTGGACATGCCTAGGTGTGGAGGTCCGGGTTCTTCTACCCTATTGGGGCTGCTCTGCTATCCCTAGTGTGTTTCTCCTCTTCATTTTCCAGGATGGCTCATTACCATGAACACAGGAGTGGTGGTAGAGAAGAGGTAATAAGTGTCTTATGCAAAGAGGTAGCATAAAAGTGCAGAGATGCAAGGATAAGGCAGATGAGGACCAAAGTACCCACCCGAGAGTCTATGACCTGAAGGAGGCAAAAGTTACAAACGGCGACTTTCTGAGCCTCTGTAGAAATTTTTTAAAAAGTTCTCTCAGTCATCAGAAAGGATGAAATCTTACCATTTACATCGACGTGGATTAACCGGAGGGTATTATGCTGAGTGTAATAAGTCAATAAGAGAAAGACAATTATCATATGATCTCAGTCTCACGTGGAATTTAAGAAACAAAACAGAGGATCATAGGGGAAGGAAGGGAAAACTGAGTGGAGAAAAATTAGAAAGGAAGACAAACCATGAGAACTCTAGGAAACAGGGTCGCTGGAGGGGAAGAGAGTAGGGGGAGGGGGTAACTGGGTGTCGGGCACTGGGTGTTATATGCAACTGATGAATTACTGAACACCACACATGAAACTAAGTATGTACTATATGTTGGCTAATTGAATTTAAATAAAAACTTTTTTTAAAGTTCTCTTTGAAATAAAGGACCAGAAGAACACAGAAAGAGATTGAAAGGATTTGAGAAAAACAGTCCACACAGAAATGAATGGCACATTCTATGTAGCAGAAAGGAGACTGGATGCTGTGAACAGAACAGTGAAGGATGCAGAGGGAATGGAATAAGTGAGGAAAAAAAGTGCAAATGAAAAACTTGCAAAAGAGTTAATACATTTGGTTAATAAGGTTGCAGCACACATGTGAGCAGACAGAAATGAAACAAGTGCAAATTAATTCAAAAGAAATATATGTCTTGCCTGTCAAATTTTAAAAGATGAAAAATTAATATTGATGCAAGAAAGAGCAAATTTCATAATTTCTGGTAAAAATGTGCTTTTGGCAACATACCACGTCTTAAAAGCAGCATACTCTCCTAGAGAGTAATTTCATTAAAAAAATCACACCTTGAGGAAATTAATTTTAAAATGTGGAAAACTTACTAAACCAGTTTTTCTTCCCTCAGTGACACTTGCAGAAAAAAAAATTGGGAGAAACCGAAATGTCTGGCAATATGGAATTACTCCATAATTATCTATGTAGTGCGTGTTGCATGCTCAAGGTGAGGACCTAGGTTTTCAGCTTTGCTGGCACTTCTTCAGAGTGAGAAAGCAGGACTGACAGCCCTTGGATACAATGGACACAGGTTGTGGGGCACATGATATTTTTAAGGTCCCATGAGGTATTTTAATTTCTTTTAAAATTAGGAGAAAAATAATTATTATCCTACATTATAACCCAGCCAGTCTGTATACCAATGCAGTTGTGAAATATAATTTTTAAGATGATTTTTGAAGGAAGGAGTCCACAGAGGCAGAGGTGCCTAGAACCCTCAAAGTCACCACAGGGCCACCAGAAGAGGAGTTCCTGACATTGGCCACCACCCCAAGGCCTCTGCTCTGCTACTCCAGCATCACTACAGAGGAAGAGGAGAAAGGTGATGGAGTCCAGGCTCAAGCCTCTGAAATGCCCTTGGGACAGAGCACTGGGAATCCCAGAGAATTCACCAACTACAGCTGCTCTGGGCCATGATCTGAAGCCACTGAAAGGAAGGTGCACTGGGAGTCTGCTGGATTTGTTGGAAGGTTAATATTTTTAAACATACATATGTGGAAATTTTTCCATTATATGTTACTGGGTATAAGAAGCAAGATGAAAAATGTCAGATGCAATAGGATTCCATTGGTAAATGAAGGAGCATGTCCACTTGTATATGGGTAGGAAATGGCTGGGGACCCTCCAAGGTGGGATTGGATATGAGGGAAGATGGATAAAGGAGAAAGAGAAGGATCAAAATCCAGAACGTTGGAGGATTTTTATGGCAGTGAAACTATTCTGTATGCTATTGCATTAATGGATATGTCAGTATACATCTGTCCAAGCCCATAGAAAATGCAACACCAGGAGCAGACCCTGATGTAAAGTATGGACTTTGGGTGATTACAATGTGTAAATGTAGGCTCATTAATTTTAAAGAATGTATCATCCTGCTGGGAGCTGTTGATAATGGGGGGAGGCTATATGTGTGTGTTTGGGTGGGGAATATATGGGAGTATATGGAAAATCTCTGTACTTTCAGCTTCATTTTGCCATGAATCTAAGCTACTCCAGAAAGTAAAGTTCATTAATTAAAAAAAAAAAAAAGACTTCCTTATGCTATGATAGTTGGGAGGAAAGATGCTATTTATGAATAACCTGCATCTTGTATGGCCTAAAAGGAAGTTCTGAGGTTATGAAAAACAAACTGAAAATTTCTAACCATGTACAACCAAGCATCCCAACCCCCAACACAAATTCATATGAATTCCAGCAGGCTATTGTTGAAAGTACTCTCCCAATTCTCCGTAATTCAGGGACCTCTTACTTTAAAAAATTCATAAATTTCTCTTGAACCAAAACTTTGTAGATAACTGAAAATATTGCCCAAGTCAATCAAATGTTTTCAGGTTGCAGCTTCAGGACAGGCAATCCTACTGGAACAAATTAGAGGAGCATGGACCAAATATCATCATGAGTAAAAGTATATCAGTGACAGACCAACAAATATTTGAGAAGCATGAAAATCCTATGTAAAACTGCACATGTATGCACACACCTTCATATATCCATATATATATGTATATCTCTACACATGCATGCACATTTATACTGAAATAATACATATGCATAAGGAAAGGTGGTCACAGCCAATGGCTTCCTCAAGCAAGAGCTCAAAAGATTGAATACAAGAATCAATTTTGTTGACTTACTTAAGAATTGTCATGTCTGTGATTTAACTTTTGATTCTATATTCAAAAGGCTTTTGCATCCCCAAGTCCTGTCGTTACCATACATGACATTACCTCTCCTCCTTCATTACCATGTATGCTCCGACTGTTTTTCTGATGGACTCTGCAAAGCTGCAAGGAATCTGCCCCACCCTTGCTCAGTCCCATCGTTGCTCAGGACAAGCACAGATAGGTGGCTGGTCTATATATAGGTGGCTGACCATATGTGGGTGGCACAATGATGTGTTATGCATCAGTTCTGTTCTCTCCATAAAAGTAACACACAGTGAGAGTCCTATGTGGAATTGTGATTCTCACCAAATTTGTTGATCTCAGAAAGTGACCTTATTCAAAAATGAGACATGTAGATAGAGTGAAGGTGAGGTCATAGGGGAGTAGCGAGGGCCTCTAATCCAATACGACTGGTGTCCCGATTAAAGAGGGTGAATTTGGATACAGAGACAGATATGCACACAAGGAGAATGTCATGTGAACATGAAGGCAGAGATCAGGTTGACAGGTCTACAAATCAAGAGACACCAAAGATTGCTAGCAAACCATCAGGATCTGAGACACCTGAAACAGATTTCCCCTCAGACTAAGAAGAAACCAACCTGACTGACAACTGGACCTTAGACTTCTAGGCTCCAGAACTCTGAGAAAAATAAATACATTTTATTTTTATTTGCTTCCTTTTTAAAGCAAGATAGTTAGATAACTAGATAGCAAGAGAAGGAACATTGTGTCAGTAAGATCGTGCTGGGGTGTGGATACGTGTGCTGGTTGTATATGGGTGGAAAAGGGCTGGGTTTCTGGCTTACCTCTGAGGGGGATTGTGCGCAAGAAAAGATGGAAAAGGAGACACTTTGGATTTTTCTTTTTTTCTATATTGAGTTCATATTGTCAATATTATATTTCATATTCCATCGTATATTTTAAAAAATATATAGTTATATTTGTGAAATAAAACGTATTGAAAATGGGTGCACAAAAGTAAAATGAGCAAATATATAATTTACCTTCTCCGTGTCCTTATTGATAAGTCTATTTGAAGAATATTATTTCCTCTTATTGAGAGGAATTTTAAGTCATGAAATATTCAAATTATCCTCAGGAAGTAAACAAATTTCCTGACTTAGTGATTTGTCTCAATTTTTCACTTTAGTTGAAGTGCTGAAATTTCCATTGTCAGAAAGCATATATGTTCTAGTTGTTAAAAAGAAAACCACAGGCCCCAAATAATGTCACTTATGTTAAGGACCCATGTCAGTAAATGGAGTCTTACTATCCAACCTAACTAAGTGTCACCACTATGTTCCCTCACCACCCCCACTCCGCCCTGTCCCTGCTGGCCTCATCCCACTGAGATGTAACCTTTAACCAAACAAACTGGAACTCTCTGGTCAACACCAGGAGGTAATCCCCTGATAGACCCCTCCTATTCCCCTTAGGAGGGTGAGCTTGCCTGAAACAATGCTTTCCTCAGTTATAATTTCCTTCTTTGTACCCTCTCTTTGCCTTTAAAAACCTTTCATTTTGTACAGTTCTTTGGAACTCCCCTCTGCTTGCTAGATGGAATGCTGTCCTGTTCATGAATCATTTAACAAAGCCAATTAGATCTTTACATTTACTCAGTTGAATTTTGTTTATTAACAGTGTTTAGATATTTGTTGATAAATGATCATTCACATTCTTACTTTTAAGAGCCTACAAAGATTTTTTTATGTCAACTCTAAAAGCTTCTTTTGTTGGCTTTTTATCCTATGGTAAAATTTCAAAAATAAAACAAAATAACTCTAGTTACTGAAATAACAAAGTGGTTCTCCTGTATTTAATAATAAAGTGCAGAAACAACACTCTTAAGAACTTCCCACCAACCTAAGACAATTGATTTCAAATGAAAATGAAAAAGAAAAATTAGAATTGCTAATTAAAAACAGGCTTGTTTTGACAGGAATATCATTCATCAGCGTGTGTTCCAGTCAATGCCTTTATATTTTGTTATTTGAAAATAGTCTAAGAAATGCATGTTTACTAGTTTATAAAAGTTCAGCATTATATGGATGAAAATGTCAATGATATATTCTTTGCTAAGAATTAGAAATTCACCTTTTAACTTTTAAATTTCACTTTTAAAAACATGAATATATATTAATTGAGGAAAGATTCACTGCCTTGTAGGTCAGATGACATTAATTCCTTTAGATTTGCTTTTTTTAAGCCATATATTCTCTTGGTAAATCCAGTTTTTGATGTTTATCATTGTATGACTACTGCCACTTTAAACCAAAGAATTTTTTATTAAATTAGCAAACAGAATATATAACTTTCTTGCACTTTCAAATATGTGTTCCTGGAACAGCAAGCAATATTTTTGAAATGACAAGTGAACGGATATTATATAGCACTCAGCCATAAACAACTTCACAGTCCAAATAAAATCTACCCTATAAATTTTGTATTAAAATTGAGTGTCTGCTGGAAATTTATATTTTCCCAGAATAACTAAGGGCATTTTCTTCTGCTTTTATGATTGAGAGTTATATTAATCGTACATGGATTATCAATTTTCAGGTTCATATAATAATATTAAAACTCTGTCTAAAAATCTTATTGAAGGTAATGTAATCTAAGGCACTCTATTTTTTGAGGTGGACATAAACTCAGCTGGTAATGGATATCTGTGTTGTGCAAGTGAGTGATTTGTTTTCTAGGCTGAGTAAAAGGAGTCAACAGAGAGAGAGGGATGAGATATATGTGATATCTGGGATAATGAATGGAGCAAATTTTCAGAGCTGACAGGAGGAAACAGGGTGAAGAGAACTGTGTGTGGAAAAGAGTAGGCATCACTGGAGATCTTCCTCTGGAAGAGGACCTATTGCAAAAGGAGACCACAAAGCATTTCTGAAGTTGGAAGAATGGAATTTGAGGAAACACTTTCAGGTCCGTGCTCATCTTAAGAAATCCAGGAGCAAGGAAAGTGGTCATGAATTGGAGGATATGAAGACATGCAGCTGGAATTACTAGGGAACTAAAAAATAAAATAAAATAACCCATGACATAGATTGACTTTTATATGCTGAGCAAAACTGTGGTAACAGATGATACTAGAAATTATAAATTTGCAGAGGACTAAATGCGCTACAGTTTATACGTTTTGGTTTATTTGCCAGAACCCTAGAGAGGAGGGACCTGGGGTCCCTCGGGATTGGGGACTGTCCTGATAGAAATATCTGGAAGTCAACAGATAAATGATTGTAGATAAGACAGGCATAGCTACTGTGATCCCGGCTGGAGATCATCGCAGTGGGTGGAAAAGCCCAAGAAAATGGAATGACCTCCAAGGCTCAGGTTGGGAGGGCTGGAGGTAGGTTGACAGAAAAGAACTGGCAGGGGGACAGGAAGCTCCAGCCCAGAGGCGCCATCACGAATGTTGATGAGATTAAGGTGGGTCAAGCCTGAGTTTGAAACGAAGCATAAATTGAGGTTATTGAGTTAAACCCTAATGAGGAATATGCTGCTTTAGCTGAAAGCTCACCTCCAGATGATTTAACCTAGCTGTGTACCTTACCTTGAGTTTTGAAATTTTTCAATAGTTGTCTTGCTCACTTTGTTTGCTTCAGAGCTCACAGGAAGTGGATGGCTCCTGTGGCAATGTCCCTCAGTCATGCCTAAGCTACTGCTCCGTTCTGGTCATGTCCGATTTGCTAATACTACCCTTTGGGCTGGACATTCTCTCCTGGGAGGACACACTCTTCCACACGTGGTTTGTGTGTAAGTTGCAGAAAGCAAGGCACAAAGCTCTCTCATTCAAGTCGCACTAAAGTGCTTGAGGCTTCATCCATGAGCGGCAAGGGCCATCATCTTTCAGAAGGTTCTATATGTTCATAAGTCTGTCCCTTTACTTTTTTTTCCCCCCAAATTCATTGCATTTATAAATTAACTGTGGGACTGGAGTGTGCCTCCAGCAGCAGATACCAACATTTCATTTGTGGTCTTTCTGATGCCTCATGATGTTGACATTTGTGAGAGGAGGGTACAGCTGATTTATTCTGGGAGTTGACTCACTGCCATTTGGATTCTGAGGCTTCTCCTATGTTTATAACATTTGACAAGTCACATTTCAATAAAGAAAAACATTAAGAATGGGCTTTTATTAATAGGATGTTGATTACTGGTGGATGCAAGCAACGACAGCCTGGTCATTTCAGGTGTGTGGTCCTAGGTGACCATCAAAGCTGAAGTCAATGTTAGCTAATCACAAAGGGGTCCTTCATCAGTAGCCATAACTCTTATGTTCCCTTTAACTATTAATACAGTTACTTAAATTGTTCTGGCTCTACCCCATGCCCAAAGGTATAAAACAGTCCATCAGATATTTTCATACCTAATCCTTCATTGATATTCAAAACTCCTGGAAGAACAGAACATGGAGTCCTGCCAGCCCCCACAACCTTGGCATTCAGTGAGGCTGCTCTACATAAAAAATTAAGCAGCCTTTTAAAAATGCAGCAGTGTGCCGCAATGCCTTCCTGAGATGCATTATTTCTCTTTCCCAGGGAGGATTCAAGCAAATTTCCAATAAATCAAAAGTTTGGACAAACCAAATGTATGTAGCACTACTATCATTTCATTTTAATGATCCCAAACATTCAAGGTCTTTCTCTGCTCCAAAGAAGCTCCTTAGACACAAAGAGTGGCTTTGGTACCTGTCTGTGGCCTGAATACCAGAGTGTTCCTTCAGTGGAGTTGGATTAAAGAGGATTGGTACTCTAAATAGAAGCACTCTCTTGGGACGCCTGAGTGGCTCAGTGGTTGGGGGTCTACCTTGGGCTCAGGCCGTGATCCCAGGGTCCTAGGATTGAGTCCAGAATTAGGCTCAGCAAATCATTTTATATGACAGAAGAGCTTAACCACCTCACTTAGATTTTTGCATTTATTTTCATAGAGGTCAAAGTACTATTTGGGGAGATATATATATATATATATATATATATATATATATATATATATATATATGTATATTCCAATGATAATGTCCTTATCATTTCTTATTTTGTATGTTTGGCCTTATCCCTATTTTCTTAATCAAGTTGGCTGGCAATTTGTCTATTTATAAATATTTCCAAAACCCAGCATTTCTCACTAATTAAGTCTGCTGCTTTATATTCTCCACATCACTAATTGTTCTTATTTTTATTTCCTTCCTCATGCCTTCTTCTGGTTTATTTTGTTGTCTTTGTCTAATTTTTTTTTAAACTGGGAATTTAATTCGTTAACTTTAATTATGTAAATGTTCATGCTGATAGTGTTTAGTACTATTAATTTCCCCCTGATCATTGCTTTCTGGTGTGTGGTGTTCTCATCATTTTAGTTTTAGAAAATTCTGTAACTTCAGCTTTAATTTCCTCTTTCACCCAAGGGTTGTTCAGTGGAAGGTTTATTATTTTCCAGTTGGAAAGGCCTTTGTGTTTTAATTTCTAGTTTTATTGATCAGAACGTATAGATGTCTTCTATATGATCACACACACACATCTCATGCACATGTGAGGTATAAGAGCAACTATAATGCCAGAGTGTAGGATTCTACAAATGTCCATAAGATCTATCATATTGATAATGTTGGTTAGGTTTCTAACCTCCTACAAGTTGTTTGGTCACTTGATCTGCCTTGTTCTGCGAGAAGAATAATAACATCTTCTATTATTAGCATGTCTCTAGCTGTATTTCCTTCCATCTCTTGAATTTGCTGCTTTATAATGTGGTTTGCTATATGACTTGGTTTGTAGACATTCATAATACTATACTTAATGAATTGCAGCTTTTGTATAAGAAAGTATGCTTCTTGATTACATTTCATGCTTTTTGCCCAAAACTTACTTAGTCTGGTGTCAGGGTAACTGCTCTCTTTGAGCTTCCATTCATTTTGTATAACTTTGTCCACTTGGTTTTTAGCCCCTTGGAATAATTTCTTGTAGTTTTGTCTCTTGTACGGAGCATCTAACTGGGTCTTTCTTGATAAGATAGATTGAAAATATCTCTTTTCTTTTTGATAGGTGAGTTAAGTCCATTCACATTTACTGAGATGACTGACATTTAGTCTTACCTTTGTCAGAATATTTTATAATTGCATGTATCTTGTTATATTTTTTATATTCTTTCTCCACCAAACATAATTGTCTTTTGCTTCCTTTTCTTTTCTGATTTTAATCAACTCTCTTTTCATTACTTCTTCATTTTTGTCCATGTCTGTTTTTTGCTTTTCAATTTTCAATTCAATTTTTTTTCAATGAACTCAGATGTTTGTTTGCATATATTTATTTCCACTGAAATTTTGTCTCTGAGTTTTATTCTGTCCATTATTATTTCTGGGAGGAGGATTTTTTCAGTTGAAGTGTGTTGAATTTTGTTTTCTAAGGCCTGATGATAACACGGTATGGGTCGGTTCATCTTTTCCTTGTTAGTTCTGTACCTTTGGGATATTTTACAAGATTCCTATTTTAAAGGCTTCCTGATCTGTCAGTCTAGCCAAGTCGAGATACTTTAATGGGTTCTTTGTTTTTTTGTTTTTAGTGAGAAAAAAAATTGTGTATCCTTTATTTCTTTGATTTTCTTTTGTTTTGCAGAACTCTAAATATTCCTTTTTTGCTTGGTCTTTTTTCCACTTAATTTGTAAAGCAAGCTTCTTCCTTCCTGTTTGCCTTTTTTCTCCCAAAGTGGCTCTGTGTCTTGAAGAAGCTTCCTCAAAGAGTGTGTACCTGTATGTCTCTTCTCTGGGGCCCACTGATTGATCTACCCAGACACATTTTTAGTACTTTTGCACATAATATGAACCTAGTCTTTCTGGCAATCGTTTTAGATCCCACTGCATCTTCTGATATTTTTCTTTTTCTCTCTTTCTCAAAGTTTATTTTTATTCTCTTGTTGCTCATCAAAAAGCCTTTTAAGTGGCCTTGTTAAATTCAGGAGTAAGGTGAAAACATAAGAAATCACAGACTGAAATTTATTGATTTTTTTCCCTGTTTACTTAAAGATATTTTGAAGTTTAGGCAAGTTATTCTGAGGACATGGTTTTTATGTAGTTTTATTTCCCCTTCTTATTCCACACTGCTTTGGGAGAAAATAGGAAAGACGGGAACACAACGTACTACTATTTTTTTCCAGCTGCCTTGCTATACCTTTTGATATTGTTTCATAAACACTGAAGATCTGCATCTTGCCCTAGAAATCTTTTTTTCTCCCTGCTTCCCAGATCAAATAGTTTCTAACAACTCATTTTTAAATTCATTGTCTCTTTCCTATATCATCTCTATTCCAGTGTTAAGGCCATCAGTTGACAATTTTTAAAGGTATCGTATGTTTATTTAAGAAATTGGAGAATTTGGGTCTCTACTTCCATGACTCCCTAGATTACCACTGCCCTTTTTCTAGCAACTAAGTTTGCCACATATTATTTTCTCTCATACTTAAAGCCAGAGAGACTCAGTATTTTTCATCATAGTTCCCCTGCAAGGGTGACTAGTGGCACCTCTTAAAACAGACACCATGAAAAAAACTGGAGAATTGTCACTCTAATTGTTGACTTCCTGCTTTTGCTTGCTCTCTAATGCCTTCAGATATATATGGTTTTTTTTTTAATTTGTAGTTACATGTCTTAGAATCAGCCCAGTATGAACTAACTTACTCTATTATTACTGAAAATGGAAACTAGCAGTACTTTTTGAAGTAAAGATAATGCAAGTCAAAGGAAAAAAAACTTGTATAAGAGGTTTTTTAAAAATTTTTCCCCTGTGGGAATGACGTTCATAAGATCACCAAAGGAAAAAAAAATAAATAAAATAAGATCACCAAAGTTAGTTACACTAACCCATCTACCGCAATGAGGAAAACATGAAATTATTTTTTTTAAATCCTTGTAATTGCATTTGTATCTTTGAATTCAAAAGCTGGAAGGCAATTCTTGGCAGGAATTTCAGGGGGTATGTACTATAACTGCAAATGGGAATTGGTGAAAGGCTACTGTATGCATCCAAATGGCCATTTATCCTGTGCCTAAGGAAATAAAACAGTGAAGTGTAATGTTGCTAACTGGCTTGTAACTAGAGCCAGAATCAAGTAGTGTATCTCCTGTTTCAGCTCCATGAAGTCTTGCAGCTTAAAGGAAATAGTACTTTCCTACTGCATCAGTGTAATTACTAATATTTTTAAGAGTGACAGGATTTGTGAACTTCAAATAATGTGGTTCTCAGGATAAGCACACTATTACCGCTGCCCAAATAATTTAAACAAGGCCATATAAAATAAAAAATAACTATTACTTTAATTGCATTATTTTTTGCATTTTATTTTAATGATGCATTTTCTCAAACATTTTATACCTCAGAATAACCTAGGTAAAGACATGAACTGAGGCTCAAGTAAAAGAAAAATTTGACTGATAGTTTTGGAATTTGAATTCAGTTTCCCAAATACAAATAATATTCTAGCTCTCTTCCTTTTCCTCTGAGGAAGAAGACCATGCTCAATGAAAACTAATATGGAAACTTACTAATTTTTGTAATTTTCCTGCCACTACAATTATAAAATTAAAGTAAATTATACTTAACCACCAGCTTAAACAATATTTGCTTCCTTTGGTTTTTAAATTGGTTTTTGCTTTCTTTTCTTTGGTTTTACCTGGGGGAAGTGGGGGGGAAATCATGTGTCTTGATTTAGCAGCCTGTTTTAATTCCCCTATTTATTTTCCTGTTATTTCCTGTCTACTTATTTTTTTAGTTTGTTTCTGCTGTGGATACTAAAGGGAAACCAGGTTGTTAGACATACTGGTGTCTTGTGCACAATTTGAATGAAAGAATTGGGGAATAGATGTGCACAAGCGAAAGGGACTGGTCATCTAACTAAGGAAGAGATCAGTGCCAGAAATATTTTAATTAAATGAAACTAAGGTATCTACATGTACCTTGTATAAATGTGGTTGTTCGTTTTTGGTGTTGATGGAATAAGATCAACGGTGATACCTTTTTATTGAGTTGTGACTCTACAGTAAGATTAATGATACACATAAAAAGCACAGAAAACTTTCAAAGTAAAGTAGTACTCCTGGTGGATTTATAAAAGTTGAGTGGACCATGCTGTTGATTCGTGATTCAAATAGGACAAATAGAAAACATCCAGCAAAAAGATAATAGAAAAGATCAATAAAACTAAAAGCTGATTTTTTCAAAAAATAAAGAAAATTGACACAATTCAAGCTATCCTCTCTAAGAAAATAAAAAGAAAGATGATACAAATAAAGTTAGAAATGGAAGAGAAGACGTTATTACTGATACATAGAAATCATAAGGATCATAAGCAAATACTATGAATACTATGCTAATGAATTGGACAACCTAAAATAAATGGGCCAATTCTTAAAAATGCACAACCTACCAAATTGACTCATGAAGAAATAGAACATCTAAACCGAGAGATTACTAGTAAGGAGATTGGATCAGTAATCAAAAATCTCCCAACAAACAATAGTCATGAAACAGCTTCCTTGGTGAAGTCTATCAGACATTCAGAGAATTAATACCAATCTTCCTCAAACTTTACCAAAAAAATGGGAGCCGATAAACACTTCCAAATTCATTTTATAAAGTCAGCATGACTCTGATACCAAAACTAGATTAGAATACAAGGAAACAAAATACAGGCCAGTGTCAGTAATGACCATAGATGCAAAAATCAACAAAATATTAGCAAATCCAATTCAACAGTACATTAAAAGGATCATGCACCACGATCAAGTGGGATATATTTTAGGGATGATATGATAGTTCAAATCCACAGATCACTTCATGTGATGAACAACATTCACAAAATGAAGGATAATAATCATATAATCATTTCAGCAGATGCAGAAAAAATCATTTAACAAAATTCAACATCCATACATGATGAAAACTCTCCAAAAAATAGATCTAGAGGGAACATGCCTCAAGATAATAAAGACCATGTTAGCCCACAGCTAACATCATACACAATGGTGAAACCTAAAAGATTTTTCTCTAAGATCAGGAACAAGACAAGGAGGATATACATGCTCACCACTTTTATTCAGTGTAGTATTGGAAGCCGTAGCCAGAACACTTAGGCAGGTAAAAGAAAAAAAATCACCCAAATTAGACAGGAAGATGTAAAACTCACTATTTGCAGATGACATGATACTATATATAAAAAATCCTAAAGTCTCCACTGAAATATTTGTTAGAATAAAAAATTTATTCTAAGAAATTTTAGAATAAAAAATTGAAATTGAAGGATATAAACTTAATATAAAAAAACTTTTCTATACATCAATATTTAACCCTCAGAAATAGAAATTAAGAAAAAAATCCTATTTACAATTACATCAAAAATAATAAAATACCTAGGAATAAATTTAACCAAAAAGGTGAAAGACATGTACACTGAAAACTATAAAACATTGATCAAAGAAATTGAAAAGACACAAATAAATGAAAAGATATTCCATATTTATGGATTGAAAGAATTAATATTGCTAAAATGTCCATACTCTCCAAAGCAATTAACTGATTCAGTGCAATCCCTGATAAAATTGCAATGCCGTGTTTTCACAGAAATAGAACAAACAATCCTAAAATTTGTATGGAACTACAAAGATCTTCAAATAGCCAAAGCAATCTTGAGAAAGGAGAGCAAAGCTGAAGGTATTGTGCTTCTTGATTTCAAAATATTAGAGAGGTACAGTAGTTAAAACAGTATGGTGCTGGCATAAAAACAGACACATAGATAGAACAGAAGAGAAAGCCCAGAAATAAATCCATGCTTATATGATCTATTTACAACAAAGGAACCAGGAATATATAATGGGGGAAAGACAGTCTCTTCAATAAATGGTGTTAGGAGAGAACTCCTACAACTCAATAGGACAAAACGAAAAATCCTTTAAAAAATTGACAGAGGATGGGAATAGAAATGTTTCCAAAGATAAACATATGGCCAATAGCTAGACAAAAAGGTGCTTGACATCACTTATCACCAGGGAAATGCAAATCAAAACCACATGAAATACCACCTTACACCTGCTAAAATGCCTATTAAAAAAAAAAAAAAGAAAGAAATAGCAAGTGTTGGTGAGGATGTGGAGTATAGGGAACCCTTGTGCATTGTTGGTGGGAAGGTAAATTGGTGCAGCCACTATGGAAAATAGTACAGAGATTCCTCAAAAAACTTAAAAGTAGAACTATCAGGGACATTCAGTAATTTCACATCTGGGTATGTATTCAAAGAAAATGAAAACACTAACTCATAAAGATCTATCCACACCCATGTTTATTGCATTGTTATTTACAATGTTCAAGATACAAAAGAATCTAGATGTTAATCGATAATGAATAGATCAGAAAAATGTGGTATCCACACAAACACACACAATGGAGTAATACCATGTGACTTACTTATATGTGCAATCTAACTCCCACAGACAACCAAGCTCAAGGTTACAGAGAACAGATATGTGGTTGCCAGAGGCAGCGGCATGGAGAGGGGTGAGTAAGATGGGTGAAAGGCGTCAAATAGTACAAATTTCCAGTGTAAAATAATTAAGTCATGGGGATGTAATGTACAGGAGGGTGACTATAATTAACAATAGAGGGGCAGCTCTGGTGGCACAGGGGTTTAGCACTGCCTGCAGCCCGGGGTGTGATCCTGGGGACCCTGGATCGAGTCCCCTGTCAGGCTCCCTGCATGGAGCCTGCTTCTCCCTCTGCCTGTGCCTCTGCCCCGCCCCCGCTGTGTCTCTATGAATAAATAAATAAAATTTTTTAAAAAAATAGAGTACTGTATATTTGAAAGTTACTAAGAGAGTACATTTTATTTTATTTTTTTAAAGATTTTATTTATTTATTCATGAGGGAGAGAGAGAGGCACACAGACAGAGGGAGAAACAGGTTCCATGCAGGGAGCCTGATGTGGGACTCGATCCCAGGACTCCAGGATCATGTCCTGGGCCGAAGGCAGGCACCAAACTGCTGAGCCACCCAGGGATCCCCAGAGAGTACATTTTAAAAGTCATTCCCATGAGGAATTTTTTTTTGTAACTGTGTATGGTGATGGGTGTGAACTAGACCTTTTATGCCAATCAGTTTGCAAAGCAGACAAATATCAGATCACCACGTGGCATTCCTGAAGCTAATATATTGTTATATGTCAACTATATCATAAATAAATAATAAATAAATAAGCATTTAGTAATATGCTTCTTAAAATAAGCTCTACAAAATAGTTTATTAGTGTATTGATTGTATAAGTTTTTACTCCAAAACGAGTGTAATCATAATATGGAATGTGTCAGACTGGTTTGCAAAATGCAGGAGCCTGTGTGTGGAGTTTCCTTACCCTATGTACCAATAATGTAAATAAGTTGGTTTTGTTGGGATCCCTGGGTGGCGCAGCGGTTTGGCGCCTGCCTTTGGCCCAGGGCGCGATCCTGGAGACCCGGGATCGAGTCCCACATCGGGCTTCCGGTGCATGGAGCCTGCTTCTCCCTCTGCCTGTGTCTCTGCCTCTCTCTCTTTCTCTCTCTGTGACTATCATAAATAAATAAAAATTAAAAAAAAATAAAATAAAAGCTCCATATTTGATTTAAAAAAAAAAAAGTTGGTTTTGTTATGCAGGCACCTAAACTAGCATAATCACTTCTAAATAGCCTTACCATTTATTGTAATGCCAAAGTAATGCTAACATTATTTACAGATTATGAAAAATAAGGCTTGAGTAAACTAGTTGGACTGCAATGAACTTCCTAATCACAGAAATATTTCTTGTGACACATACTACTGTTTCCAATATTGAGCAAATATGATTAAGTTTTAACCGGAGAAAGAACGAGAAAGAATAAGAAGACATGACCAGTTTACTACATGCAGAAAAAAAGTTTTAACAATATTTAACATCTATTCATGATAATATATTTTAAAAAGAACTCTCAGCAGCCCTAGCCTTGTACAGGGAATCTCAACCTAATGAAGGGCATTTACAAAAAACTTGCACCCAGTATCATGTCTAATGGTGAGATATTGAATGCTTTTCCCCAAAAATCAGGAACAAGGTAAGGACACTCACTGTCATTACTTGATTCGGTGACATTGCTGTGCCCAGTGTCCAGCTGCAATGCATCCTGGGGTCAGGCCCAGTACTTGAACTCTGCATACATGAGATGCCTCTTAGGGGCGCTGGCCAAGGATGTGCATGGCACCTTATGTTTTTGTGTTTTTGTGGCAAGACTGATCCCATCAATGCTCTCCCTGAGCAGGGAGAAAGATTTTTAGAGAAGCTTCTCCCATGGAAGGAAGTATGACCTCTCTCTCTCTCCAGGGCTGCCTGGGGTCTCAGCTGATGATCTCGGTTCCTATGTGTATGATATGACTGCAGGAATGGACCAGGGTCTAACTTGGAGGAGAGGCTTCAGGATAACTGAAAAAATTAAGAAAAAAAGCAAAAATGACAGAAAAAACTCTGATAATAGCAGAGATGCACAATACGACTTTAAAGTCAGACATTTCCATCAATGTCTCACCCTTTTCTTCCTGTTAAAGGAAGCATTGGCTTTGTCTTATTGTTCTGACTCTGGAATCAGCAGTGATCCGATTAGGACCAAGAGTGTAGACAGGTGAGGTATGACCTCCTGTCAATTAGCAGTTGAGATCTGATTCATGGAAAATGTGTTGTCTTGTCTCTGAGCATGTCTAGGTGCAGGGTGTAGTCCACATTTTGGATAAAATGTGGCCCAAACTATAGCTCTTCAGATCACCATATCAACACACCATGCCTTTCTTTGGATGCCAGATCAGGAGGTGGGTTCTTTAACTATGTAACTACTAGAAGCTGTATTTTCTTTCACTTGATAAGAATTATTTTTATTTTTTAATATGAATAGTCAGGCAATTGCAGAATGAGGTCTCAGCTACAGCAGGACAGTGCAGTGGACCAGGCCTCAGAGGGATGTTGGGATGGAACCCTGGGTTAAGGGAACTCTCACCAAGGGCCTGCGACCCTGCTCCTCAGGCTCTGTGATGAGGGGCAGGGAGGGGAGGCCAAGACTCTTGACCTCCTCTCCAACCAGAGCAACACCGCCTTATCTGCTTTATTCATCTACCCCCCACCTGGGAAGGATTTGATTCAAATGGTGGTGTGCCCTGCGAACAAGGACAGATCATCATACTAGGCATTAGGTCTTAACTTTTGAAGTCTATGATGCCACATGAATGAGCGTAATTATCCAATAACAGCACAATCGATGCTGCTAAATTAAAATTGGGAAGGAGAAATCTTGATGAATGCTTCTAGCAGCTCTCATAACTTTAAAGAAGTTTAGAAGAATTTTCAGTTTTTCTGAATTCTCCAAGGACTGTATCTACCTTCTGATGTTCTCCTCCCCCTGTGGAATGCTACTGGCAGCCTTAAGCTAGTGATGGCAATAGTTCAAAATTCAGGAGGCTTTGGGAAACTGGGAAAGTAGGACCGCCCCACTGCTAATGGACCGCTCAAGGGCACATGACTGTACACAAATACATCCTATCACCCTCTTTATGATTAAAATAAGACCAAACCTTGCAAATAAAACTCCAAAATAAAGTGCTATTATTTGCTATTTGATTTAAGCTTGTTTCTCTCTTAACAGCCCCCTAAAGTTATTTAAAATCCAGTAGAAACCTAGATATGCATGCTAGTAGTTATATGACTTTCCAAAATGATACAATTTATGAGAATATGTCTAAGCAATTGCCAATCTGGCAAAACATGCACACTCCACATGGTTAGAAAGCTCCAGTAATTGTTCAGCAGTGCAATCCATGATCGGGGGACAGAAAACAGAGATGACCAGGCAGCAAGAAGAGAACCAACCCCTAAGGACTCCCTCTAGCTACCTTGCAATTCTATTTGAGATGAGAGAAAAAAAAAAGCCGAAATAATGTATGCCTTTCTAAAATTTAGAAACCGGTTCTACTTTTCCAAAACTTGATTAGATTTTAGTGGTGTGTGATGTGTAATCTGTCCAGAGTGGATGGGCATGAGTTTATTTCCACATGGACTGGCATTGGGGAAAATGCAAAGGGCCTGCAGAAGTTAGGCACATGGGGTTAGTTCCAACCCCTGATTCAATGGGTCCCCCACTTGAACATCGGGCTTGCAGCTAACATTTTTGGGGGAAGATTTGTGAAAGCTGGGCAAGATCTGTAAAAGGTATGAGTCCATAAAAGACATAGGCCTCCCCGTAATGGAACCAACCGATTACCTGTGAAAGAGAGGTCAGAGGCCTCCTCAGTGAATGGGATTTTATATAAAGTGCCTGTATCCAAAGTTCTGAAATCATTTCCCATGTATTGTTGCATTAATTTCCCAACATCCTTGTTACATGCAAGGACCAATTATTGGCCATTAATAGATCTGTACAGCAGAGTGGCAAGGTGTTGACACCAAGTGTCCTGCATGGTGACTTTCTGGGAAGGGGATTCAGTAAGAGGAATGACGAGTCAGTTCCTCCCTGACCATCCAACACAGAAACACGGTGGAAAGGTTCTCAGTTCCAACTGCAACCAATTGAGCGGTCTGCTCAGTGACGTATCCTACTACCTCACGTTCTTTTCTTAATGACACCAGTCAACGCGCTTACCTTCAGCTCAACCATGGCTAGTATGCCGGGGTGTCATGTCTCTGGCTTTTGTAATAAAGGGATCTAGGTCTGCACTTCAAGCTGAAGATGCCAGAGGATTTGTTCCCAGTAAGGAAAAAGAATAAGAGATATGGATTGCATCATTTTCCCCAGAAATCATGCATTGGCTACACCTACATACAAAAGTGGAGCAAAATATCAAATAATTCATTGTTGAATCAGAGCAATGGGGACAGCCCCACCCAGAAGAGTAAGAGGAGGCAGAACCATCCCCAGTGCATGCCACTCACTGTGCTGGGGACTGTACCCTCCACAGCTTCCACCGCGGCAGGTGGCTTCCTTCATTTCCTGAGGCCAGTTAGACTTGAGGAGCAAGGAGATGTATTTACTTCCTTCACCTAGGAAACATTTCCATTGGCTTCTGTGAGTCATTTTGGAGTAACTACAGTTTTCGTCTGAGGGGAGCTACCTCTTCTCGATAGCAGCATGCTCTGTGAATCATGCCAGCACATGCATTTTAATAATTTAATCTTCTTAACAAAAATGACTTAGGCAGTTTTGTTTTTTTTTAATGCTGGAATCTACAAGTACTAATGACTGTTGGGAAATATTTACTAAAGAGTTTGACATAGTTTTGAATCATTTTAGGTTTAGCGTAGACACATTATGTCAACCGGAAGGGAGATCTACCCTTGTTAACTAATCTTGTTTAACATTTTCCCCAAGCACGATGTAGTCAAAAAGCACTGCATTTTTCCACGAAAGATGCTTTGAACGCACTGTACATTTTTTTAGCCCAACTCTTGAGTACCAGATAAAATGCTGCTTAGAGTGCAATTAACTTCGGCTCATGGAACCAGAGCGAAGTCTCTAAGGAAGGATGGCAGGTGGAGATGAAATCTCCCAGGGCTCTGAGTTATCTCCAGAGAGGCTGGCAGCATCATGCCTGCCACAGCTTCTGCAAATCAGGCTGAGACCAGCCATCATAACCCAGAGGACAGCACAGTGAGTGGAGACAACAGCCTGGGCTTCTCTTGGCCTCCAGGCAGGAGGTAGGGCCTCTAATCCCGGAGGTAGCAGTGCCAGCGT
The DNA here is from genome assembly GCF_011100685.1 of Canis lupus familiaris. Classification (NCBI taxonomy): domain Eukaryota; kingdom Metazoa; phylum Chordata; class Mammalia; order Carnivora; family Canidae; genus Canis; species Canis lupus. The sequence goes on along the minus strand of NC_049222.1, from coordinate 95,100,631 downwards.
AGTAAGATTGGAAGAAGCTGTACAGTGAGAACTCCCAGACCTTCCAGGGTGGGCAGGAAATCCAGGGCAGGTGCACGTGTGCAGGTCTGATGGCAGAGGGGCCCAGTGAGGCAAATTAGAAAGCAGAGATTTGCCAGCACGGGGCATGGCAAACGCCGGGATGTCAAGCCTGCTGTGGCTTAAAGTGCTTCGGGCCTTGGCCTGCTGAGATTCAAAGAGCAATACCCTCGTTTGCGCAGCTCTCTGCTCCATAAAGTCACAGACTCAGAATAATTGGGCGGCATGAAAAAGCCACAGACTACTTCTAAAGAAGTTCAGCCTTATTACTTGTGAGAAAATGCAGTAATGAAGGAGCAGGTGACCAATTACTGGGAGAAAAGGTTCTTAGGAGACCAGGCTTCATTACCAGATCGGAGAGATTTTTCTCGGCTCTATCAGCTGCTTGTGTACAAATGTAGGGTTCTCAAGAATTTAGGCATCCTGCACAATTATGTGTTCCTTTGTCATTTCAACACTCTGTCTCACCTCGTGTCTTTTATCAAAGTTATATTCTTAACACCATACCCCCAAATCCTTTTTTATTTTTTAAATCAATCGGAAGGTGGATTTTAGCCAACAATAGCTTCCCTGCCGGTACTTACAGCCTAATTTCCTAAGCGTGGCTTTTATGTCTTTGCACTTCCAGAAGGAATCTCAGTACTGAAGCAGATGAGGGAAATGCGACCCTGCTGGGAGACCCCCAGTGCACACAAAGTGATGGGCGTCTCCGGCCTAATGAAACCTCACTGCGTGTCTTTGGAAAGTGGACTCCCCAGTCACAGGTGTGCAAAGCTGCAGATGGGTTTATATCGAATTTGCCATAGAAGAGCCATCTTTCTTCAATGACATCCCATTTCCAGTTTCTCTGTTGGTCATCAGTTTTCCTCAGAAGTCTGACACAAGTTATGATGTTTGGGCAGAAATTGGGAAACGAGCCTCCCTTATCACAGGCTGTGTTTCCAGCAGTCACAAAGTGTCTTCCCCAGAAGGAAAGTTCTAGGACCATGACAGGGAGGGAGGACCAGAAGTTCACCCACCATAATGGGGATGCTGCCGGGCCTGGGTGTTTCCAAGTCACCTTCCTATGCAACCCAGGGCTGCTGGACGGGTGCAGGCTGCAGCCCGCAGGACTCCTCTGCCCGGGATACAGCCAGCGCCACCCACTGCAGAGCTGTGGGCGCAGAGGAAAATCTGGACACTCCATCCTTTCCTGCCTTTGTCAAGAACAAAATAATCTACCCCTCCTCCTGCTGTGGGATCTGCAAAAGGTACAAGTGGGTGGCAAGGATGGCCATGGGGAAGTCAGGGGGGCCAGGGAGCCGGCGAGTGTAGAATCCTGCAGAGCATCTGGTACCTGACAAATGCTCTGAGGAACATCAGCTCTTCAAAGCAGACAAAATTAAATCAGACGTAGTGATACCAATTAGCATTAAGTGGAAAATCAAACTAGAAGAAGCTGCGTGGTTTGTAAGGGTCCTGCACACCTGGGGGGTGAGGGGCCGGGGAAGCAGACAGGAGCACCACGCATCTCTGTCCAGCAGCAGTGAACTTCCGCTGCTCTGTTGCTGTGATGTCAACTCTCTAGAGTCATATTTCCTACAGGACAGATCATTTTCCCCTAAGGGGAAAAAAAATCACCTTTCTTTCAACACCAGGGGCATAAAATTGTCTCCAGAAGGAAAAAATCCAGAAGGATTACCAACCTTCGGGTGGTAATCCTCTCCTTCCAGACACTACATAAAACATGAACCCCCAAACATGCAACTAGCCGAGTGAACTGCAACTAGCCCCACAGGGTTTTTCTCATCATAGGCTTTGTTCCAAGTGATCTCTTCACTGAACAGGGAGATTTTTTAATAGGGGATGGTGCTCCAAAATCTCCTTAGTTTGCTGTGCGAGGTCCTCAGGTCAGTGTCCTCTCCACACTGGCCCACCACCTGGACAGCCTCTCTGTGCCTCTCCTTCCCTGTCTCTCATCTTGCTGGTCAGGGCCCCCACCTGGGCTCCTGGCAGCCCATCTCTCCCCACATTCCCCCCAGGAAATCTCAGTAACAAGATCTCCATAAAATGCAAATGCAAATATGGCCCCAAACAGTAGACTGTTTCCACAAAAGCTGGTCCTGCAAGGTCTTTGTTCCGATGAGCTTTCTTCTGTTTGGGTCATTAATCTGGATGAGTTGAGCAGCAAGAGGCCTCCTCTAACTCAGGTTAAACCATAGCCTGTCCGGTGGGGGTGGCTTCAATTGTCCTCCTTCCTCGGAAGGACTCTGCCTGCTCTCCCCAACCCCAGGTGCCGTGGCCAGAACCAGCCCAAGAAATCAGACAGACAAATGCCTTCTGAGCATCACATGCTGGAGTTGGTTTGCTTTGTTTAGCAGCAAACAGAAATACCTGAGGTCTTAAAGCCTCATCCCCACCCCAGTAACCCCATGAGCTCCAGTTTCCGAGAGCTGCCCACCCAGCCACTCTCTCTTGCTTCTCTGGCTCACGAGGTTTTCTTCTCCACAAAACACAGGAGGCACAGTTGGGTTTAGCAAGAAAATGTTCCAAACCTGATGCCTTGTCTGTGGGTCCCCACATCGTCACCCCCACTGGACCTACTGCTCCTTCCCAGGAACCCCCTGCCCTCAACCCTGGGCCTGTTCCTTCCATTCTCATGAACTCAACTGTGTGTTTTCCACTCCTACTTCCCGGCAACCTGCACTGTGAACACCCATGTGTGCTTTCTATAGCTTTCTCTGTCACCCATGCATGTGACCCAGTGTCTTCAGTCCAATACCAGCCCCCACTCCTTTCACAGGACACAGCCCCTGCTGGTGTCTGCTGGCCCCTCATCTCCTGGGGAGGCTCAGCGGCTGTGTTACAGGAGCTCCCATCGGGGGCAGAGGACAGGGCTTTATAAGCAGATCGACTACAGTGTATAATGGTTAAGAGCCACATAAGAAAATACATAGTGCTGGGAAGTAAAACCGCAAAAAATAAATAAATAAATAAATAAATAAATAAATAAATAAATAAATAAATAAGGATTGACAGGATTAGGGGAAGGGAGAGAGGACAGAGACAGTAGGATAGGCTCTTCAGAGAAGGTGATATTGGATTAAGACCTCAGGACAAGGGAGGGTTGGCCAGGTAGGGGCAAGAGGAGCAGGGCCACCAGGCTGCCCTCAGCTCTTGTCTGCAGTGCAAACCTGACAGGCACCCAGTGGGGCAGATCCACACGGGGGAGCAGAGCTGCTGGTCTGGAGGTCAGGTCTGCCATAGAATGTTCCTGAATTCTGTGCCCTCTCTGATTGTGGGCTCCTGAGGTTCATCCCATCAGCTCCTGCCTCCCACTCTGGTCGTAGTCCAGCTCATCTCTTCAGATGGCACTTGCAGGAGCATAAAGTCACATGTTCCTAACATTACACCTTTCAAGACTCCAAAACAGGCAGGGACACTCAGCTGACAGGGACACTCGGCTGACATGTCTGTGCCCTCACTTGGTGTCACTGCTCCCAAATCGCGCTGTTGTCACTGCTGATGCTGACAGTAGAACATGCATGTAACAGCTGTGTGATCACATAGCCTAAACTGTGATATGAAACATGCCTCAGCAGAAAAGGACACTAAATCTTCCTCTTTATCTCAATCATATGGCAAACAGTCTTTCTGTGAAAAGAAGTCTGTGAAAGTGGCAAAGTGTTGTGGAGATAAAAAGTGCATCATGAACCGGGATGGATATCTGGGGATTATCATCTGATGACCAGCTGTGTCCCGTCTCTGCCTGATGGCTGTGTGACCTCATATGAGTCTCCTTGACACGGGCATTTCCTCCATGTGCTCCAGTATTTTACATGAACATAAAACATATAAGTGTTTCACATGTTGAAGAAAATACACATGGTATATGGGTCTGAGTAGCTGCTCCTTAGATGGTGATGAAATTTTACAGGAATGATAGATAGGTGAGTGGCAGATAAAGACGCTGCAGTTAAAACCCACTCCCTATGGGGGATCCTGGGTAGCACAGTTGGTTGAGTGTCTGACTCTTCATTGCAGCTCAGGTCGTATCCCAGGATCATGGGATGGAGCCTGCATCAATCTCTTTGCTCAGTGGGGAGTCGGCTTGAGATTCCCTCCTTCGGGGTACTTGGGTGGCTCAGTAGTTGAGCATCTGCCTTTGGCTCAGGGCGTGATCCCAGGGTCCTGGGATCGATCCTGCATCAGGATCCTGGCAGGAAGCCTGCTTCTCCCTCTGCCTATGTCTCTGCCTCTTTCTGTGTCTCTCATGAATAAATAAAATCTTTTTAAAATAGAGATTCTCCTTCTCTCTCCCTCTCTCTCTCTCCCTCTCCCCTACTCATGCTCTCTCTCTAAAATAAATTAATTAAAAAATTCACTTCCTATTCGCAAGCCACAATCTTATTATAATATTAATAAACATATTCCAAAAATTAAGACAAAATATGTTCTTTTTGCATAAGTTAGAGTCCTTGACATTATAAAATGTTTACCAGACTGAAAACTGAGCAAGTAAAACCATAAAGGTCTGTGAATACAAAACAAATCTTAAGAGTACACAAACAAAGACAGAACAATCCTCAGATTGTAAATGGGTTTTGCAACAATTGGGAATGGAGACATGGATTTGCCTGTTTAGCTATTGCTTGGTAAATCCAGTACCCGGAAGCTGCTGCCCAGATGGTTCTGGAAATGAAAACCATGGAGTCAGTCTGGCAGGGTGGCCTGGGCCAGGGCACCCACAGAGTCAGGAACAGGAAGAAGGAGAAAACAGGCCAACATAATAGACAGAGAGCAGGAGGCTTCCCTAGGAGTCGGAGAGCTGCCATTGACAGCCCAACATTGGCAAGAATAAATCTCTGGAAGGCTGTCTCTGACACCAGCACTGAGGTGGCTCAGGTGCTGATTCACACCAGGAGGCCAACTGTCCCTGGAGTCATCTCCCAGGCTGGCTCCTCAGAGCTTCCTTGTTCTTATCCTCTGTTCTTATGCTCTTGTTCCCTCCTTATACATACATATTGGAAAGATCCTTCCACTCCTACTTTCAAGGCTAAGAAGCCCAAGAGGTGGGAGGACTTTTCTGCAAAGTCTCTGTATCTAAATGCAGAACCTAAGTGCAGTGAGGGTGAGGACGTTGACCTGAGGACCCTGCACAGCAAACTAAGGAGGCTTTGATCTTTGGGAAAATATGGCCCTCTTATGTCGAGTTGAAGATTAAATGAACCTCTTCCTACCCAACAGAAAGCGTCCTCAGGCATCTTGAGCATCAAAGAGATTCTAGAAGGCAGCGTGTTGATGAAGAATGGAAAAGGAATACATAATATGTACCTATTCCATATCACTAAAGTGTAGATTTAAGAAATCTATGGAAGTACGAAATTTGGTAAATTATGTTTTATGGCTTAGAAGACATTTAAGTTTTCAAGAAAAAGAAATCTTTAGAGCTTTTATCATTCCCAAATTGCCACGGGGTCCAGCAGTCTTGAAGTGGGAGGGTAACAGATGCACTAAATCGTATAGAGTCAATGGCTCTGCTGAGCAGCATTTCTTATCACAAAATAAAACACTTGGGTATCAGATCAGTCCCACTAGGGAAGAATAAAAGGCCCTTCTGCAGTAGTCAGCCATGACTTCACAGCAAGAACAATATAAATAAGCAACTTGAAGTCCAAGAGGTCAGTTTAGGTGGGTATAAACAAATGTAGTCATGACTCCACATAAAGAAAAAAGCAAGATTAAAGCAGGTGCCAGTATGCTCTTTGAAGAAAAGACCATGTTTGCAATGATCAACCCCAAAGAAGGTGCAGTTGAAAAATACCTACTAACAGGTGAATTTATAAAATAAACCAAAACAGAAAGTAGAACATATTTTGAATTGGAATGAATGAGTGACATAAAATGCAATATCAGAATTTGTAGGATGTTGCTAAAGCTGTATATAAAGGAGAATTTATAACATTAGTTACATTAAAAGAGAAGAAAGGTCTCAATGACCTCAGATTACACCTTTAAAAAATAAGACAAAAAGCAAATTAAACCCACAGTAAATTTTTTAAAAAAAGGAAATGATAAAGAGCAGAGCAGAAACCAATAGAATAAGTACCATGCAGAAAATCTACAAAATGAAAAGTTGGTTCATTGAAAAGATTAATCATATTGATAAACCTCAGAAAAAAAAAGGGAAACTGAAAGTCAATATCAGGAACGAGAAAGGTATCATGACCACAGATGCTACAAAAATGAGAAAGATAATAAATAAATAAATAAATAAATAAATAAATAAATAAATAATATAAACAATTCTCCATCAATAAATTTGACAACATAAATGAAGTGGACACATTCTTTGAAAGACACCAACAATCAAAGCTCACTGAAGAAGGGAGATAACCTTGGTAGCTCTCAATTTATAAAAGATGCTGCAGTTTAAAAACTTCCCACAGAGAAAACTCCAGGCTCCAATGACATTGCTGGTACACTGTGCCAAGAATTTAAGGAAGAAGTAATACTAAATGTACACAAACTCAGAAAACTGCAAGGGAAGAAATGTTTGCCGTAATCTTCTATGAAGCCAGTATGACACTGATGCCAAACATAAAAACATTACAAGAGAAGAAACGAGATAAAACTGTGTCAATATTCCTAATGAACACATAATCAGACTATAAGCAAAATTTTAGAACATCTAATATGACAATATATAAAACTCCAAATGGAGTTTGAGGGACTCAAGATTGTTTGCTTATTTGGAAATCAATGTAATTCACCAATATTAATATACTAGAAAGAAATAGTCGAAAAAATCCAACATTTATTCCTGATGAAAATTCTTAACAAACTTGGGATAGAACAAACTTGGGATAGGGAACTTTCTCAACCTGAATAAGAACATGTATGAAAAATCTACAATTAGTGTAATATTAAGATGAAAGAGGATAATTGTGTTTCCTCCAAGATTCAGGATCAGAAAAACGATATGGATGTTTACCTTCCTTGCTTCCATTCAAACTGTATATTGCAATCAGGTAAGAAAAAGAAATAAAGGGAACCCAGGCTGGAAATAAAAAATAAAACTTTCTTTCTTTGCAGACAGCATAGTTTTCCTTGAAAAAAAAAATTGATAGCATTGTCAGAACATCACTGGGCAGAAGTTAAGGCAACAAGAGCAGAATTTACTCAGGAAATCTTGCAATAGGGAAAGAGATTTTGGCATAGACCTGGGCTTACTTCTGAATACAGTGTGGACAGTGGGAATGTATAGCCATGGAGCAGGGTGGAAATCCACTGGGGGGAGACAGCAGGGGTGAGGGAGGAGTGTGACTAAACTGATGGAACAGGATTCTGGCTAAGGGCAGGCCAGGCTGATCAGGCATCAACTGGGGCATGAGGAATCTGATCAGATATCCAGAGTGAGGTTCCTCTCTAAACCAACACAGCAAGATTCATGCTACCAGGGGCCATAAAAGCCTGACCAGGACAGATGCCAAGACCAAGACCTAGAGGGACCTCCTGGGAACCTGATTAGAGTTCAGTCAAGGATAGAGTCACATCCATATCCACACACTCATGCACACACATGTACACACATACACACCCATACACAACATGCACACCACACACACAGCACACAACACACATGCATACACACATAAACAGACACATGTATACCACACATGTGTACATACATGCACACACCACACACACACACACACAGACCCCACACAACACAGAAACCACACCACACTCACACACACATACAAAGTTACAAGAACTAGTAAGCAAGCTGAGAAAGTTTTCAAGATACAAGATTTATGTACAAAAATCAATTATATTCTACTTTAAGAGTCAGCAAACTATAGCTCAAATGCCAAAACTGGCCCACAGTCTGCTTCGTACAGACTGTGAGCTAGGAATTGTTTTTGCATTTTTTGAATCATCAATAAAACCATCAGGTTTGTCAATATTAAGACCTATTTTTCATCAAGGTGGTCCACATAATTTTTTGTTTCTACATTTTGAAAGTTCTAAAAAAGAATAATGACCAATTACAACATGTGGCTCACAAAGCCTAAAGAAAGTATTTACTAGTGACCTCTGTTCCCCCTTAGAAAAAAAACACAAAAAATAAACCCAACCACTTTCTATATAAGTGAAACTAACATTCAGAAATTCAAATAAAAAATAATTTACAGCAATATCCGAAAATATGAAATATTTAGGGATAAATCTGACACAAGATGTGGATCTCTTCTTGTACATGGAAAATTAAGTAAAGCATGGTTGTGAGAAATTAGGGAAGACCTAATTAAAAAGAAAGAAATGCCTTGTTTGAGAGTCAAAAGATTTAGTATTACTAAGCTGTCAATTATTCTCAAACTGATCTATAGATTCAATAGAATCCCAATCAAAACTTTAGTAGATTTTGTTCTGTTTTTGTAGAAGTTGAAAAACAACTTCTAAAATTCATACGACAGTGGGGCAGGACTTGATACAATAGAAACAGTTTCAAAAATCAAACGAAAAACCAAAATTGAAGGACTAATGTATCTTGATTTCAACATTTATTACACAACTATGGTAATTAAGAGAGTGTGGCATTGGCATCAAGATAGACAAACAGACTGCATAGAGTCTAAGAGACCCACACATATACGGAAATTGATTTTTGACAAAACTACAAAGACAAGCCAATGGAGAAAAAAAACTGTCTTTTAACAAATTGTGCTAGGATGCTTAGATATCCACCTATAAAAAGTAAACTCTGATCTATCCTTTGAGTCAAACACAATAACTAATTCAAAGTGATCATAGGCATAAATAAAAAAACTTGAAACCAAACCAAAACAAAACAAAACAAAACAAAAAACACTTGAAACCACTAATCTTATAGAAGAGAAGTCCCTGTGGTTTGGAGTTGAGCAGGGATTTCTGATATAAATCAAAATGTGTAAACTATATAAAAGATTCCATAAGTTGGACTTCATAAAAATTAAATACTTCTGTCCTTCAATACTGTTAGGAGTTATAAAGAGAAGGTACATACTGAGAAAATATTTGCAAATCATGTAAAAGTTTTCGTATCCTGAATATACAAAGAACTCTCAAAACTCAAACAAGCAAACAAACCCTTGGTTAAAAATAAGCCAAAATTTGAGCAGACATTTTACTAAAGAAGATATATAAATGACAAACATATTGAAAAATATCTTTAAATGATTATTAGTCATTAGGTAAATGTAAATGAAAACCACAATGATGTATCACTATACTTGGTAAGAATACCTAAAATAAAAAAGACTGGCCAAGTTTGGGCGTGAATGTGGAGGAACTCTCATATGCTGCAGGCAGAAAGATGAAATGGCACAATCATTGTAAAAAACAGTTTGTAGGGATCCCTGGGTGGCGCAGCGGTTTGGCGCCTGCCTTTGGCCCAGGGCGCGATCCTGGAGACCCAGGACCGATTCCCACGTCGGGCTCCCGGTGCATGGAGCCTGCTTCTCTCTCTGCCTATGTCTCTGACTCTCTCTCTCTCTCTGTGTGCCTATCATAAAAAACAAACAAACAAACAAAAAAACAGTTTGTAGTTTCTTAAATATCCTTTTCCTTACTGTATAACAGAGCCTTTCCTCTTAGGCATTTACCCAAGGGAAAAGAGAGCTAAAGTTCATACAAAGATTCATACACAAACGTTCATAACAGCTTATGTGTAAGAGCTCAAACCTGGAAACAACCAAATCCTCATCAACACATGAATGGATAAACAAATTGTGGTATGGCCATCCTATGGAATGCCATGCGGCAGTAAAAATGAACTAATAATGTTATATGTCATATATATGAGCCTCAAAGTACTTAGTTGGGTGAAGGGACTGAAAGATGAGTATGTACACTTAGTACGTTTTTGTATCATAAAAACACACAAACCAAAATCACAGGTGGCCTTCAGTGATAGGGAGACAAGGACACCCACTGACTAAGACTAAGATCCCTATGGTCCTTTTAAAAAAAAAAAAAGATTTTATTTATTTATTCATGAGAGACAGAGAGAGAGAGAAAGAGAGAGAGAGAGGCAGAGACACAGACAGATGGAGAAGCAGGCTCCATGCAGGAAGCCCGATGAGGGACTTGATCCCAGGACCCTGGGATCATGCCCTAAGCCAAAGGCTGATGCACAACTACTGAGCCACCCAGGCATCCCCTTTATGGTTCTTTGATGTGGTTTCTGACAGCAGTGCCCAGAAACACCTTTGGCAATGGTGCTGATTGCAAAGGTCATATTCTCTTCCTTCATTCCTAGCAAGTGACTTCACATCATAGTTCAGAGGTAAATGTTCTCCTTCTCTGCTTCTAGGCACCTTCCAAGACTCACAGGACCTGTGCTGAGAAGGGCAAAGCAGTCTGAAGAGGCAGGAGGATGGAGGTGTGCAACATGCCTGCATCCACAGTGAGCATGAAGCTCCAGGATGGAGTGTGTCAATTAAAACCTTTACCTACTACAAATACATATTTCCTAGAAAGAGCCATTGATCTAGGCAGAAGCCTGATGAATACCTGTTGTTTGTTTCTTACTAGTTGAGTGGAATTCCTCTCCAGATCTCTTCACTTACCAGATTTGAGGCCACTTCACTTGGTATAGGTCACCAGTTTGCTAGGTGGGAAAAAAAGGGCTGGGTAGAAAAAAGGGAACACACTTAAAAAATCTTTTCATTAGTGCTAGGCTGCTGAGATCTACTGAATTTCAGATGCACACCTTCCAGGAGTATGAATCTCCAGCGAAGAATGAAAGACTCAAATCAGGACAGTCATAAGCATATTCCACTAATGTAATACTCAAGAGTTCCTTGTGCAGATGGGGATCTCTGAGTTTATTCTTTGAATCTATTTATTATACTCTTTGAAGCAGAACAGTAACAGTGGAGCTACAAATTAGATGCCTATTTGATATGAGAAATTAAGGAAATAAAATGTGGTTAAACAAAAAAACTTAGGGTGGATTTCTGAGCAAAATTAGATTGTTTTATAACCCATTTCATATGGCTATAGAAATGTACTGTCAAATATCACTTGGAATATATATTAATGAAAAGAATATTTTCTTTGTAGATTAATCTTAACCATGTTCAAATATTAATACCAGGAGGATCAAGGTAGAGAAATCAAAAGATAATAAGTATGCAATCTTTTCCTCAATATGCTGACATCCTCTGTATTTGAAAGAATATTCCTAAGAGCACTCATTTTCTGACACTACCAGGGGTCAATACACCTTGTCTGTAAAGAGCCAAATAATAAACATTTAAAGCTTTATGGTCCATTCAGTCCCTGTCAGGATGACTCCACTCTGTCCTTCCAATACAAATGCAGCCACAGACAATGCGTAAATAAATGAGCGTGGCTATGTTCCAATATGACTTTCTTTGCAAAACAGGCTATAGGCCACATTGGACCCATGAACCATAAAGTATTGATGCCTCATCTAAAACTATGTCCCCATGTCCCTGCCTTGACTGTTCCCACTCTCTTATATGGAGAAAGAGCTTGGTCCAGTTGCTAAGGGCATGAGCACAGAGCACCCGTTTTGGAGGTGCAGGTTTGGGCAGAAATAGAACTACAACTGTCTTAAGTGTGTCTGCAGGAAGTTTCAAGCTCTGCCAGAAGCACATCAGTTATTATATAGATGAACTTTACCATAAAATCAAAAAACTGGCACCCTTGTTGAAAACCATTTGACCCTGTATGTGAGGGTTTACTTCTGGACTCCCTATTCTATACCAGTGATCTATATGTCTATTTTTATGCCAGGACCACATTGTTTCAATTTCTGTAGTTTTGTAGTAACTTTTGAAATCAGGACCTGTGTCTTCTAACTTTATGCTTCCTTTTCAAGATAGCTTTGGCTATTTGGGGTCCCCTGAGATTCCATATGAATTCAATGAAGAAGAAAAAAAACAGTCTTTTCCACAAATGGTGCTATGGAAACTGGATATCCACATGCAAAATAATTAAGTTGAACCATTATCTAACACCATATGTAAAAATTGTATTGTATCAAAGTGGACCAAAGACCTAAATGTAAGAGCTGAAAGTAAAACATGAACAAATCTCCATGGCATTGAACTGACAATGATTTTTTGGATATGACCTGAAAAGCTCAGACAACAAGGAAAAAATAGATACATTGGATTGCATCAAAATTTTTTTTAAAAAAATTATACACCAAAGGACACTGTCGAACTGAAAAGACAGACACCTAGGGGTGTGGTCAGTTAAGCACATGACTCTTGATTTCAGATCAGGTCTGATCTCAGGGTCATGAGATCAAGCCCAGCCTTGAGCCCCATGTCAGACTCAGCACAGTCTGCTTGAGTTTTCTCTCCCTTTTTCTCTGTCCCTTCCCTCTGTGCTCTCTCTCTACAATAAATTTAAAAATCTTTTTTTTTTAAAAAATAGTATGAAAAGAAAACCCACAGAAAGAAAGAAAATACTTGCAAATCATATATTCAATAAGGAGCTAATATCCACAATATTAAAAAAATAAGGTCAAATGAAGGTCGGTTTCCTTTCATGAAAAAAAGAAACAAGGTTACCTCAGTAGGGCCAATTCAATGCAGTCCTTTTATGGTTCTATAACAATAAGCGGTCAGTCAATTGTAGGTATTTGAACACCTTCTGTGTGCTTATCACTGTGCTTGGCTCAATACCAGCTCTCAGAGGGTTTACTTAATTTAGGAATTAAACAGTCATACTGAACCAAATTGAGACAAATTCGTTCTTAAAGCCCACAGCCCTGAGTGTCAATAAAAGCAGTGAGGACAGGCTTCTTGACTATGTAAATGTCATCCTTGTCACACAGGCTTGGGCAGAACAGCTTATGAGGGTACCAGGATCTGCAAAAAGTGCCATGTGATGAGCTTTGAGTAACTTCATTCTTTTTTTTTTTTTAATTATTGAAGAATATTTGACATACAATATGTATTAGTTTCTGGTGTAGAGCATAGTGGTTCAATATTTGTATACACTACAAATGGGTAACTCTAGCCTATAGGCAGTTAAAGACAAGTTCTTCTTGCACGTTGGATTATTGTGTACCTCAATTTCTATAAGGCTTTTTTCTGTCTCATTGAATTTCCTTAACTACCCCATGGAATCTGTTCTATTGTCTCATTCTCAGATGGAAACACAGGTCAGAGATGGATAAGTTACTCCCAAATTCACCCTGCTAATTGGTGATAGAGTCTGGATAAGAATTCCCACGTTCACTCAAACCTCCCAGCACTTGGGAAGCCACACCACAGCACCAGCATATGTAGCCCATTGGACAACGAAACTCTTAGCCTTTGATTATTGCCCTAAAATTTCCTTTCTAATGATTAAGAGTTTAAAAGAAAGGCCAAAGTCTACTTTTCACTAAAATGCTGTCTTTTTTTTATAAGCCCAAGGATTTGGGATTCAGTGCAAAGAACAAAGAAAAGATGCTGCTCCATTATGCCGTATCTAAAGTGCTCTGTAGACCAAGATAGAATTAATTATAATGTTATGTTTTAGTCAATTATTTTTTAAGGCTTTCTCTCCCACAAAAAAAAAAACAGCAAATTATTTTTTGACAGGTTATTATGTATTCTAAACTAGTTCTTATATAACAATCACTAACTGAGGAAAAAAATAAGTTCACCACATCCTTCATTAGTGGCCAGTTTAATGATTATTTCTGGAGAACTACTTCAAATTTGTTTCAAAATTTCATGGGATGTTTATTCTCTTATCCTGGTTATAGGGTGAATGCCAAAGGAGCCTTACAGAGAAAATTTTGTTTCATTTCTTTTTTGTTTTAAGAACTCATAGTAAAACAAGCCTCCAGTCAAACAGATGTGGAAGATAACTGGAAGGAAAACCAACATCTCAGAATTGGTGACAGCACGTTTTACCTGCCAGACTGTTCCCTGAATTTAAATCCAGGGTCACAGTGTGCTTATCTCCTCTTTTGGGGACATCAGTACTGAGAAAGATTTCTCCTCTGGGAAATGCAAGGCTGACCATCAACAGTGACAGACACTGAGGGAAAGAGGGGCCACAAGGCTCTGCAAACCAACAAATGTGTGCCCATCACAAGACTCTCCTGCTCTGGGCCCAGGTATCAGATCAGCCTTCCTTTGTTTAAAGAAATTGTACATCTTAACTGTTCTGCAAAATCATCTCATTCTGAATGTGGGCTCAGTTTTTTTTAAACACTCTTCAGCCAAACAAAACGTATTTGCAGGACACCTACTCTCTTTGCCCCTTGATGGCATCTCTCGCTGTTGAATCATCATTTCGTCCTCCTGCTGCCACTGTGACATGTCTCCACATGCCATTAGTTCTGATCCCGTTGCCACCACTGTTCCAGGCAGAGCTCTATCCCCTGCTGAGGAAGGCCAGCTACAAGACCAGAGAGCACCACCCTCCCACGGTGGTAACCTCCCCCCAGCTGAGCAGAGCATACAGCCCAGGATGAACTCCAGGGGGCAGCTGAAGAAATACACTTGCAGAGTCGTTTTGATGCAAAATTCCTTAACATTTCTGGGCTAAAAATAAGTATAAGGAGGGGGCTTAATACCAACCTGAGAAAATCAAGGTCAATTATCTCTACTTAAGCAAGAGAGAAAACAAGATTTCAAGTAAGCAGTGATAGAAAAAAACAGGCTCATAGAGTAATGGACCTGATTACTTTTCAATTTCCATATTCCTCTAATTTTACTCAATATACATCTAGTGAAATAAAACTGGTGGATATTTATGCTTATGTTTTACATTTACCAAGGCTTTCCATTGAGAGGATGACTATTCTAAAAGCTCTGAGCGAATATTTTTACAATCTTTCGAGCAGTATTAGAGTCCCTTCTGCCTCTGGAGCTACACAGGGCAAACATTATCTATTTGTTATACTAATACGTATTTGTGAAGACCAATGGCAGACTAAGCATTGGCTAGGGAGTGATAACACAGGAATAAGCTAATGGAAATAGCTCTGTCTGGACTTGGAAAAAAGGTTCATATGCCTGGTGGACAAGACAATGAAACTGGATCAAACTTGAGTTCATCCACATAATGGAAGGAACACTATTGGTATGGCATCATCCAGAAGACCAAGCAGATAATGGTCAAAAGCCACTCCAGTGGCTTACAAGTGAGTGTTTTTAAGGGCGAATTTGAGGCAGGGGCCTCATTGCTGACTGGAGGTCCACGGAGTCATGTTGATAGATGTTACTTAGGTGCTTCTGGAGCTGCCCTGTGTGGTCCCACGGAAGTCTGTATTATCTCAGAAAACTTGGGATCTGAAAAACAACTTTGTTCTTTATATTAGATATTTCATTAGTGGTCTCTGGTGCCTATGTATTCAGGACAGTGGTGGTTAGCTGCCTAGAAGTGCTCTAACTACTTATGTGTGTGTAAGCTACTGGGGTTGTATACCTTCATGCTCCTTTAAATGGTAAGCAAGCATGCCTGTGTCTTGGACCTGGGTCTGCATGTCCCCGGGTGGTCCAGCCATGCCTGGGGATGCAATGACCTACAGTGTTCACTCTTTCATCTAAACCAATAAGATAGATGCCTGCTCCAACGGTCCACAAAGAGTCCTGGAGCAAATCTTCTATGAGGAATGGGGGAGCTAAGTTATGAGGAGGACTGCTTGTATAACACATGACAAAAATGCAACACTCTTGAGCAAAAATTATTAAGGATTTTAAAATGGCAACAGCAGAATATTAAATCAATTTGCAGGCTCTTTTGAGCATGGGGACAGCAGAGGCTACTCTGGATATGGGCATTCCAGATGAAGAAACCAAGCTCATAGATGCAGAGAGCTGGAGGCCAAAGGCATTTTTAGTGAGTAGGAAGAAGGTTGATGAGGCTGAGTGTGGCCTTCTGAGGGAACTCAGAACCTCGAGACCTTGCTGGGACATTTTGTCTTTACTTGATAGACAAGAGAACATTATGGAAAAATCTCAGGAGGTGTATGTGCAGATCAGACCTGCTTTAAGAAATATACACATGCTAACAGTAGGATTGAAGGGACTACAGGGCAGGGACAAGACCAGAGGATGGAAGCAGCTAATGTATGCCCAGGTGGCAGATCACAGAGGCCTGAAGCCTCACCATGGGCAGATGTGTGCTGAGAGAGTCTACACCTGCAGGCCTGGGCTTAGCCTGAGCACTTCTGCTAAAGTACCCAGAAGACTCAAGTTCTGGTCAAGGGCAGCAGGAACGCAGATGTATAATGTTGCTTTGTAACTAGGGGCCCAAGGAGTGGTGGTCAGTGTGGTTTATTGAGAAGAGTGACATTGGTAATTTGTACCTGGTCTTGGCAAGACCCCCAGAGGACTCTGTCTTTGGGCTGGGTATGTAGAAAGAATATGCATGTGTGATCAGCAGAGATAAGAAACTTGAGCTAAGACTCCACTTTGAACTCTGTGGTTTAGTTGGTCTGTGCCCACACAAGCAGGCTGATGGCTGAAGCCTGCGCCCTGGCTTGTGGGCTGCCTCTGGCTGTGATGGACACTGTCATCCAATGCTGTTGCTATCAAGCCTACTGTCCCTGCAATAAGCAGGGGATTTGTAAGCATGGTCATTGCAAGTCCTGTGAGTCTTTTCTTCTAAGAACTCAGAACTCCACGTTCACTTCTTTAGCAACTGAGCCCTGTTCCCCACCTCCCCACCATGAGTGCAAATGACCCCTGGAGTGACTTACCTGGATGTGATTACCTGGGGGAGTGGGAAGGGCTTCAGACAATGATCATCTTGATTGTACTTTGACTCTAGGTGGCAGAGGCAGTGCATGAATAATTTCAGGTAAGATGAAGAAAGAACTTTTTTTTGTGGTGGTGTCTGTAGGACCACAGCCAGTGAGGCATAGCAAACGGTTCCTCATCTGACTTACAATATACATTTCTTTGCTCTTTAAAGCACTCACATGTTTTAAACTCTCACATTTATTGAGACACAAATGACAGACCACACTGTATAAGCCTGAGGGGCACAGCACAATGACTTGACGTACACCTAGTGCAAAGTGATGACTACAGTATGTTTAGTTAGCATTCATTATCTCATAAATATACAAAATTTAAAAAAAAAAAGAAAAAATGTGTTTTGCTTTGTTTTTTTACCTAGTGATGAGAACTTTTAGAATGTAGTCTCAGCAACTTACCACATACTGTGCAGCAGTGTTAGCTGTCGTCATCGTGGTGTACTGACTTCTGTTTCCATCTGTCCTCTATGGGCTTTGGGGCAGCCTGCAAGGAGTTGAGAGTCCTGGAGCAGAACACCATTACCAATGCCTCTCATTTTGCAGCAATTTTCAGAGGGGGGAGTACTTTAGGTCTTAGGCTGCAGAGCCCAGGCAGTTAGCTTAAGTGGGAGAAGCAGGCCTAAGGGGCCTGACAGGAGCCAGAGCGCATATAAAAACATTGATGACCAATTCATAACAATTCAACACAATGCGGTAAGGTCCAGTACATCTGTGGGCTGGCTGCAGCTCTGAGCCAGAGTTTTGTGTCCACTCCAAAATGCAGTATTGACCCTCAAACACAAGGAAGCACACAGGAGGCTCAATATAACCCGAATTTACACTCAATCACATATCTAAGTGTGCTTGCTATAATCTGCATTGGATCAACTGTGTCCCATTGCCCACGTGGGGTACATGTCTTTCCATCTCTCTAGAAGTATCCTCAGCTACATCTGGTACAGGAATAATGAGGAGGATAATTGTCTTTTCCACAACTGACAGTGTGGCAAGATGAGAAAAGAACATGTCAGGCACCAACCCACTCAACTTGGGAAATATGTGACAAGAAACAGAGCCGAAGAATTTTAAAGGCTTTATCCCAAAGCATAGGTAATATGTGTGCAGAAAATGTGACACTAAAGACTCTAAACCTATAATTTTTAAAAATATCATGCCTTCTCTTTATTATTGCCCAAGGTGTAAACGATAAATTAAAGAACAGAATGAGGTTTTTAGAGATTGAGATTTTTTTTTTTTTTACCTTACATTAAACATCTTCCTATAGTGGATATATTTTTCCCATCAGGAATGTTCAGTAATGACTTTCCAAATTGCCTCTCAAAATGGGCTAACTCACTTGGAAGCTTACCTTAGTTTTTCAAAAGAGGCATTAAGGAACAGTCCAGAGAGACTTTCCCTGGAAAGACAGCACATGGTCTGCCTCTCACTGATGATTATGAGGTCCCTACCAGTCATTTCACATACTAGATCTGGGTTTTCCAGAAGTTACCTCCAGCTTGAGGGGCATCCATAATCCCATTTGGCATGCTTCTTTTTTGTGAAATCAAACCATCTCTTTCTTTATGTGAAAGATGTAGATTCAAGATCTTTCTGTCATGGCCTCTAGGCCTTCAGGAGTTCATGAGCAAGAACATGGCTCTGCCTGCCCACTTCCACAGTGTTCCTGGCCATTGACCTTGTTACATTTTGAGCCCAGGGGTCCTCATTTGTAAAGAGAAGGATGATAGGACTTGACTTGTAGGGTTGTGATAATGGTTGCAGAAGAAACAAAGATCTGCAGAGCTAGCTGCACAACAAGCCCCCAGTGGATGCCTACAGGACGACCACAGGGCCAGGAGATGTTTGAGCAGATTTAGGAGGAGGGGGAAGGAAGGTGGTGGGCAACTCATGCTATTCCCAGAGCTGATTTTCCATCCTCTCCCACTGCTTCCGAGAGCTAGCAGTTATGGGGAAGTATGTATGTATATGTGATGTCAGACCTTGAGAGTGACTCTGGGAAATTCCCAAAGCTTGAGGGCTAACTTAGCAGTGTGAATTTGAAGTTGATCCCTTTCTCCAAATCTAGCACCAGAAGACAGCTTTAAATGCCCTCTAGAGATGGAGAAATGGAGTTCGTAAGAAGCTTCTTGTCCTGGGGAAGCTTAGCAGTATTCGCTGATGGTTTAGAGAGTCCACAGGTGAGAGGGTGGGGTGCCTTGCCTCAAACCATTCCAATCCAGAGGAGCAAGTGTATGCAAAAGAATCTATCACCTTGTGCCAACGATTTCCTTTCGAGTAGATTTTTTAAAGGTCATCAGATGACTTTTCCTTAAGCTAAAAATTGACTACTAGACTTCTTTTCTGTTTTCACCAGAAACCAAATGGTTGTACTTAAAGGGGTGTCAGCACCTCAGTCAACCCTTAGCAAGGTACCAACTTTTCTGGACAGTTCTTCTCTGCTGCCTTTCCCCAAAGGCCAATGGAATAAGAGAAAATAATTTAATGCCATATTTTTTTTTAATGAGCAAACCAAAACAAAAATGAAGTCAGATATTTTAAAAACATAGTAAGGAAATAGGCTTTTTCAAAGTAAATATGAATGTGTAAAATTTGGGAATTTTTTTTTTCTAATATACCTTTGGGATCTAATTAACAAGTACCCCTAGATAAGTATTTAATAAAATAAAAATCTGAAAATCATTGAGGATCTCTGCAGTATTTAATTCAAATGTCTTAATTACTGCCTTTGTTGGCAAAGAAAACACAATCCAGAATATCCATTCTAGATAAAGTCAGAGGTGAGTGGGATTGTGGTATGGAGGAAAGCCCACTTTTGCCGAGCTGTTATGTGCCAGCTACTGCACTGGACACCTTCCTGTGTCCTGCATAAAGAAGATCCAAGTCCATCCAGTATAACAGGGTGGTTTCTGCTAGTTTCCAGAGAATCTCAAAATTTTTGTTTCCCTTAAGCTATTAAAAAAAAAAAAAAAAGCACATGATTTTTCAGGCTTTTTGGTCAAAACACCTAAGAAAATGTCTTATATTCAAATGAACTTTATGTTTGTGTGCAATGGCAGGAAACCATGTGAGCCCCAATTGGACCACAGTTAGAAGTGGCTGTTATGAAATAGGGCCAACTGGGCAGATATAAAGCGCTACCAACATATCAAGTAATAAAGGGCAACACTTAATATGTTATTTACCTCTGTGTTTAAAATACGCCAACAAAATTGTTTTATTGAGATGCAGATAAAAATCTGTTTTATCAGAAACAGACATATTTTTTTCTCTTTGATAATCAGAAAAGTGAACGAGGAGATATTGAACAGTCAGTGGATAATAGGTTCAGAGAGATTAATTGGGTAGTTCTAATTCAGCCTGGAATCTTAGTCTTTCCAAGATCTATGAGGTCACCTGAGCTCCCCGGATTGCCTGCCTCACATTTCCAGTTACCAGCCCCTGTTCTTTCTTTGTTCCTAGTTTTGCAACAGATGTCAATAAAATACATTTTCAAGACTACACAACAATCGATGGAAGAGTTTTGTAGGAAATTATTTAGGATGTTTATGTGGAACAGAACAAGGGAAGTCACCGTGGCGATGCCTGGGAAGGAAAGAAATGTTACAGGTATGAGTCACTTTCCCATGAACTGTTCTTGCTGAGAAAAAACAGAAACATGGTTCATTCATAAACACTTTGGACAAGCATTTCTGTTTGACTGAAGGTCAGTTCTTGGTAAGTGAAGCTTACAAGATTCATTTGATTACATTGATTCAAACTCCCTATGAAGTTTCCACTAGTCTTTGTTTTTGCATTTTCTTCTTCTTTTCTTACAAAATCTTCTTCCCATCTTTCAAGCTATCCAATATTTTCTACATTTAAATCAGAGTTATTCAACCATTTGGAAACAGTCATATTAGAAACAATGTGTCAGAAACAATTTTCATGCAATGGCAGGAAAATTCTACTATGGGAAATCTCCTGTGGTAAAGAGAAAGTCGTTGTGTTTTCTTACTTTGCTTGGTAAATAAAGGACAATTATTAGTCAAATACCAAATTTTACAACGTAAGAAAAAAGCCAATATTTATTCAAGATTTCACAGTTGTCTGAGATACTATGTATCACACTTAAAAAATATTTCATCATATTGTCCCACTTTTCTGCCACAGGGAAATGGAGAGAAACACAGGATAGGCATGGGGTGACGGTACCTGGTGGTGGAGGGTGATGGGTTCGGGTGCATTGCACACCAGGTACTGAGCACTAACTACCCCCTGGGCTCATCATGTGTCCCACGCAGAGAAGGGCTGAATGAATAAATATATCTTCAGATCTAAAAACTCCCACCTTTTTAGGTACCTCTTTCTTATTTAACTTAATGCACATAGTTCAGAAAAGCACAAATTATATATTCTCTAGTATAAGATTGGAATAGTATAAGATTCCAAAATGCTGTTTAGAATTTTATTTTTCAGAAACAACAGTGACCCTCCAGTTTACTTCCTTAATGACTGAGCACTATTCCCACCAAGACAGGAAAGTGCCTGATTTCTCTTCAGGATGTATGCCTCTGTGTGGTTCTCTCTCTGTTTCTCCTCTGACCCCAACATCTGAAAACGTGTATCATTCAGATCCACCACCTTTCTAGCCAATTCCACACTGCTCTGTAACATCCATCTGCCAGTCTTGTCCTTATCCTTCCAAAGTGAAATACCCTGCCTCCTTTCCTCTGCCTGGCCACATCCCTCCTCCTGGACCACAGGGTCTACTGCAAGCCCTTTGTCTTGCTTATTTTACTACTAGTCATGTATCACTTTACACTTTACACTTTACACTTTATCCTAATGCTTTTGAAAAGCAGCTTTATTGAAGTATAATTGACATACAGTATAAAACATATTTTAAGTGTGCAATCTGATGTGCTTTGACACATTTGCACCTGTGAAGCCATCCCCAGAGTCAAGAGAGTAAACATTTCCATCAACCCCACCAAAGCTTCCATGTTCCTTTCTGTTGCCTCCAGTCACTCCCTCCTTCATCCCTGGGCAATCACAGATGTTTTCTATCACTCTAAGATTAGTTTGAATTTTTTAGAATTTTGTATAAATGGAAATATACAGTATAAACCCCCTTGCTCTGGTCTGTTTCAGTCAGTAAAATTATTTTGAGATTCGTGTTGCTGTTGTTTTTGTTGCAGAGGAGTGTTTGTATGGATATTTTATCACTTGTTTATCCTGGCTCCTATTTCCAGTCACTGTGCTGGAGAGAAGGACCCTCTTCAGCACGATTCACGTAAAGAGATAAATGAGGGGTATTAGCTGGCCTTTGGCCCAATGGCATTTACCAGTGTGATGAGCTGCTTTAGCAACGTAAAACCAAAACCCTAGCCAAAAACCAAAAATCAGTACAATTCTGGGTTGCATTAATGGATCCACAGCAAGCACTGTGTCCTCATCTGGGTATCATGTTTTAATGTCTCCATATCATATGGTGGAATCAGTGATGAGAGGCCCAGAATGATGCCACTGTGGACACTGTTTGGAAAATGAGTGTTGTGGCTACATCTTGTAGGGAAAGACACAGCCAATGCCACCTGGGGTGCCCATGAGTAGGTGAGGAATGCTCAGATTTATTCCTTGTTGATCTATTGATCTGGTCATGGGAAGAAGATGATGGATGGCAATGGCAGGCAAGCAGATATTAGTTCAATTCAAGGAATATATACTACTAATAGAGATTTCTAGGATAAATCAAGAATTCCCAGAAGCATCTGAGTGGAGATGCATGCCCATCTATCACAAAGGTTTGGAGGGATTCCTACCCCAGTAGGAACATTGCACCTGGTGATCTTGAAAGCATCTCCACAAAGTCAAATGGAAAAAGTATAACTGAAGAAAGGTGAAGTATTTCCCTCAAGGACCCAATCCTCAACCTTGCCTTTGTCTTGGTGTTTCAGGTCTGTGGTCATTTTGAGGATGGTTCTTACCTGATGCAACCAGCATCCCAGTGACCTCCTACCACCCTCAGATACCCTTTGATCTATGAGTTTCCCTTAGTGTACGCTTCTGTGAGAATGGTGATTTATTAAGGAGATGTGGGTAAAGTTATTTACCAACAAATAACATCTTTGCCTTGGCTGGTTTCCTTCTTTACAGTTTTATACACCCTTCATTCCCTATGCCATGTCACTCTCTCTGGCCAGTGTTTGATTTGAAGCATTGGGCCAATTCTGTCCTGAGTTAGCAAGAGACAGGAAGTGAGTGAGCCTGGGGGGGCATTAAGCCCATGGTAGGATTTGCTGGGGGAAAACAAACAAACAACAACAGAAAAAGAAAATGTAGGCTACTGGGATGAATTTCTTGCAGTAACGTAATACAGTCCATATATCCATCTGTGTTTCAGGACCCAGCACAAGACCCACCACATGTGATCAATGAATTCCACACCTCTTCATGTGTCCAGTTGCAAACTAATGAGAATTGTATCGGTGAACGCTGACTGAGCCTGTGATACATTCAAGTCTGGAGCTAGGAGTGTAAAAGGGAAGTCATGAAGGAAACAGGAAGAAGTAGGACTGGTGGGGAGCCATCAGACCATATTACACCCCTGATGAACTGTCTGCCCAACTCAGAGTCAACCCTGGAGCACAGCTGTCTGATTTGAGAGGTTCCCAGCAGTATGGAAATGGCTAGGCCTTGGTGTCCCTGCCTGGCTGATGAAGAGCACACCTGTGACTCCCAGCTCTTTGCTGAGTCAAGAAGAGCATGGCCCCAGCTCAAGAAGCCACCACACTCTTTGGGAGAGTCATTCCTGAGGAGGGGTTCTCAGCAGGGCATCTGCACCTGCCTCCTTGGTAATCATGGTCTTGGTTTCCCCAGGACAGCCCTGGAGCTGAAACCAAAATTCCTGTGTTCTGGGAAGGCCTCAGCCAGGCCATCAGGCTGTTGGTCAGCATGCAGTCATAGTTAAAAACCAAGATAATTGCTTTACATTTATTATCTCACTTGTCTGGAGAGCCACTCCTGACTTAGGAATATGATTCTTGTTTTGCAGATGGTAAGACTGGGCCTTAGAGTGGAGGGTGACTTGCCTGAGTGAGTTGGCATACAAACCAAACCAATGAAGATCCAATGTGATCAGACTTAGCTCCAGGCTGAGCATGATTCAAACCTTTTATAGGCAAGCTTGACAATGTGTCATATATTTTGGCAGGTGCCTGGGATCTAAAGTCCTTTGTAAGTGATAAATTATTTTGCATTTCAGGGCTCCTTAAATTTGTAAGGATGAGGAAAGCTGGGTAAGATTGAGTGCTGGTGGGGCGGCTAAGTCTCAAATATCATGTACTGCTGGTGGGAATGTAGACTCTGTAGCAATTCTGGGAAGCCATCTGAGATGAAACCATGTGTGCCTGTTGGTCCAGAAATGTTGTTTCTGGGAATATATTCTAGAAAATGATTTTCTGAGCAGGGGACACAGGCAGGTATGGTGTGCATGTGGTGGTGTATGTGATGGTGGGGGAAGTGAGAGTCATCTCTTATTCTCACCAGAAGGTTAGGTAAAAACAACATGAAGGATGAGGGCACTTCATGGTTCAGTTGGTTAAGCATCTGCCTTCAGCTCAGGTCATGATCTCAGGGTCCTGGGGTCAAGCCCCACATAGAGCCCTGCATTGGGCTCCTAGCTCAGCAGAAAGTCTGCTTCTCCCTCTGCCCCTCCCCTTTCCCCTGCTCATACTTTCTCTCTCTCTCTCTATCTCAAATAAATAAAATCTTAAAAAAAAAAAAAAAACCATGATGGATGGACGTTACAGAATGCTCTGCAGCAGTTAAAGGCATAATTAGAAATACAGCAATAGGGTAGAGCTTAAAGATACAGTGTTATAAAATGCTGTGTGCGAAGAAGTAAGAAATAGAAGAAAACAAAAAATGCAGGTCATATTTATGAAAATTCGTAACCCTACACACAAAATACGTTATGTATTTAACAGCAGTGAGTTTGTATTCAAGAACATCTATCAAACATGTATTGCTCTGGACAGGATGGATGGGAATGGAGATAAGTAATGGGACAGACTGGCAGACAGGAGACAGACAGATGCCCAGACAGATGATACCTGTGGGCTCTTAAACGACATGCGTGATTAACCAAGACCACACCTGGGTCAAAGGAAGAAGAGAGCACAGAAGAGATGTAATGCTTGAATGAAAATTAGTATTTATGAGTCAAATTAATTCCACTGTCACAGTTTACCAGAAGCAGAGAAGTGAGTGGATTGCTGTATTTGTAAACGGTTATTGTGAAGAGGGGTTGACAGGTAACAAGGCTGGTGCAGAAAGGATAACTTCGAGATACAGAGTTTGTTAAAGAGGAATATGAACAGATCAGATCTGGTAAAAATTATCTTTATCATGTCCAATTTACCCAAAGAAGTGAGGGACTCACTGAGAATAGAGAAATGAAGCATAAGAGCAGAAAATGTAGATTTTAGCTTATTATGCTTACAAGGAACAAATAGGTATTTGTATATTTCTATTTTGTATAGATACCACATAGAATGTAAAATTTGTGAAGCTTCGGTTTTCTTCCCCCTGAGAATGTTGTCATTTATGCTGTATGTGCATCTTATCAAAGTCAGAGATTATGAGGATCATAATTTCAAATTTCTGATGCCCTAAGTATTCCAAGGATGACATTCATGAATGGAATACATTCCTGGTGGTGTCTTCAAATTTATTTATTTTTTATTTTTTTAAAGATTTTATTTATTCATTTGAGAAAGCAAGAGAGAGAGAGTATGAGCAGGTGGAGGGGGAAAAGGAGAGGGAGAGGGAGAAGTAGCTCCCAGCTGAGCAGGGAGCCCAATGCAAGGCTCCATCCCAGGACCCTGAGATCGTGACCTGAACCCAGGACCCCAGGATCGTGACCAAAACCGACTGAGCCACCCAGACACCCCTCCAAATTTACTTTTGCATCATGTCCAAATTTTTATATTTTCATATGGCTTATAATTTTTCAGATGTCTCTGCCTTCCTATTACATGCTAAATTAGCGATTATAAAAAACTTGACACCTAAAAAGTTTTGCTTTATAATTCAATGCTTTGAGTTATTGTGTATTCAAGGTTAAAAAAAAATAGTAAATGTGGTACCAAAATTTAATCGGCACCTAGAAAGATTGTTAATTTCTTCTCTAAGTGGGATCCCTGGGTGGTGCAGCGGTTTGGCGCCTGCCTTTGGCCCAGGACGCGATCCTGGAGACCCGGGATCGAATCCCACATCAGGCTCCCGGTGCATGGAGCCTGCTTCTCCCTCTGCCTATGTCTCTGCCTCTCTCTCTCTCTCTCTCTGTGACTATCATAAATAAGTAAAAAAAAATTAAAAAAATAAATAAATAAAACCTTTCTTAAAAAAAAAAATTTCTTCTCTAAGTGATCAATTGATGGAGCGATGCCAGCAATTTAAGATTCCAGCCTTGTGGTGAGTGGGGGGGGGGAGGGGATGCAAAATTACCTATAGTCCTTAAAATGGAAAACATTTAAAGTGAACCAACCCTGACCCACACTGACGGACTGCAGTCTCAGACAGACCCGCTCCCTGAATGGGGTCCGCAGCCCCTCAGTGGAGCAGCTCCCTCTGGAAGCACAAGGAAGCAGGGCAGTGGGAGGCAGTGGGAGAAAGAGTAAATAGAGGCAGAATGGCCTTGTGCATCTTTAACTGTTCCTGAAAATTTATTGGTGCTGCAAAGCTATCCTGGTAAGTTTAGTTTAACACAAGTTTTATTAATTTTCTACCAAAGAATTTGTGAATGTGTCGCAGTCATGTAGAAGAAAGAGCGGAGCTTGGAGTTAAAAGACCAGCCTCACGTCAGAGCTGTGCCACCAGATAGATCTGCATCCTTGGCAAGTGGTGCCATCTCTCCAGTCTCAAGTCTTCAGCTGTAAAATAAATGGATTGACCACACACCCTCTGAGGTATCTACCACTCCTAATACTCCGGGGCACTGGCTCAGGGCTGACGTCACCTTTATATTATGTGCGAAGGGCAACATTGCTGCAGAAGCAATGTCAGCAAGATTGTGGAATAATGTGCATTTTAAGTGAGACAAAGCTCTTGACACATCCTTAGCACATAATTAGCATTACCTATTCAATCTGATAATTGTTCATTAATTTATTAACGCATATTTAATGAAGACCCATAATGCTGATGCTCCCACACACAGGGAGCAAATGAAGCCTCATGCCAGCCCTCACACTTATAAGTGTGATAAACTTATAAGTGCTATAAGCTCTTTAAAAAAAAATGTAGAGACTGGTTAAATCAAGGATGATGGTCTGGGAAGGCTCTGGAAGAAAAGTCCTCCAAGCTCCTTTCTGAATGGCTGAGTGAGGAGGACAATGCAGAGAAGAGAGGTCTCCCTGGAAAGTCTGGCTTTTTCAGGAAGAGTTGTGGAAAGCTTCCTGAGATGATGGTTTGAAACAGCAAGTATGTCATCTTCTTTCATGGTTTCCGTGGGTCAGGAATTTGTGAAGGAATTGGCTCTGTGCTTCTGGTGAGGATCTCTCCTGTGGCTTCAAAAGGAAGCCTGCTGGGCAGGATCCACAGGGGCTGGCTGGGATCCAGCTCACTCTCTACAGGCAGCCTCAAGTATCTCCTCAGAACTCCCTCCATGAGGTCTAATGTGGCTTCCTCACAGCATGGCAGCCACCTGGAGGTTGGACAGCAGGCTTACTTGGTAGCTTAAGCCTTCAATAGGAGTGTTGCAATGAGTGAGATGAGAGTTGTCTTGGAAGTTCTAGCCTTGGGAAGCATGCAGTGCCATGTTCTGTGGTTAGAGCAAAGAAAGACATAGACTTCCAGATTCAAGAGGAGAGTTACCTGGCTTGGGAAGTGGTAGGGTTCTGGAAGAGTATGCGAGATGAGCGACATTATTGAAGTTACCCTTGGAAAGTAGTGATCTTCTATAGTCTGCCCTCTGACCATAGTTGTCATTCCTCGCACAGGAAAAGGACATTCACTTCTAACTAAGATTCTCCAAAAGTCTTATCCCCACATGGCATCTGTCCTAGGATATTACAACTTTAAATCAAGTCCAAGTGCAGCTGAGTTTCCTGAGTGTAGTTCCTCAACTACCACTTCATCCGTAGACTAAAGAGACAAGTTATATATCCCTCACACATCCAGTAGGTTATGATGAGACAGGAGGAGGTTCTTTACAATAAGCACTACTGTTCAAAATGGGGAATAGATGGGGGTGTCTGGGTGGCTCAGTTGGTTTAGCAACTGACTCTTGATTTTGGCTTAAGTCATGGTCTCAGGGTCCTGGTATTGAGCTCTGCATTAGGCTCCACACTCAGCAGGGGGTCTACTTGAGGTTCTCTCTCTCTCTCTCTCCCTCTGTCCCACCCACCCCTTGCTCCTGTGTATGTGTGTGTTGGGGGTGGGGTGTAGTCTTTCTCTCTCTCTCTCTCTCTCTCTCTCTCTCTCTGTGTCAAAATAAGTAAATATTTTTTAGAAATGGGAAGTAGATGGGAAACATACAGCAGTCAGTAGGCAGTTTTGAAATGCATCCGAGAACATCTTGCCAGTTCTTTGATAAAGGCTTAATCTTACTCCCTGGCAGTTATTTTAATGGTTCTCTGCTCTCTAGGAACTAGGTGTTACTCTCTGAGTCATCCCTCCTTTTCCATGGAAAAGGCTCCTGTTTTCAACTGAGTAGCTTGCTCAGGCTGTGTTCTGGTTATAAAAGTTAAGTCCAGAGACTTTTTTTTTTTAAAGATTTTATTTATTTATTCATGAGAGACACAGAGAAAGAGAGAGAGAGAGAGAGAGGCAGAGACACAGGCAGAGGGAGAAGCAGGCTCCATGTAGGGAGCCCAACATGGGACTTGATCCCCGCTCTCCAGGATCAGGTCCTGGACTGAAGGTGGTGCTAAACCACTGAGCCACCCAGGCTGCCTCAGTCTAGAGACTTTTATTCTTTTTTATTGTCTCTGTCCCTTGGAGAGTAGCTCGCAGTGCTTTCCCAAAAACAATTTTCTTAAAAACTTCGTGGGTTATCTATGAATCGCATTTGGGTTCACTTCATTAGACAAGCCATAGCATAAATCTCTTAAAGGTAAGTGCTTCCTAATTGAGCTCCCTACTGAGGAACAATGTGTTTAAAATTTTTTAGAAACTTTCTTCATTAATGGATTGAATCTATGCAGTTTATCCTTAAAATTCTTGAAAGCCTTTTGTCTGTCTGAAAGCATCTATGAGTCATTGCCTTCAATCTTTGTGAGATTTCAACAAAGCATTCTATCATCCCATCCCAGATTTGAACATGGGTTTGAGGCCCTTCTCCTATTTTGAAATCTTTCTGATTTCTGAGAAGGAAAAAAAAATGTTCTGAGCCCTTTACATATCTTCTAAATTCCATTAAAAATTGAATAATTGTTTTTAGTATATATCTCTCCTGTCTCATTTTATCCTCAACAGAAAGGAAACAAAGATGATAATCTTTCACAGAGGGAAATAATGGAAAAGATCTCAAGGAGAAAGAAGTTGTGCATTTGGGCTAATCAGGACCCAGCCACTGAACATGAAATTATAAAAGAGGAAATGATCAGTTTGTATGTGTATGTGTGTGTGTGTGCCATAAACTAATTTAGGCCTTTTTTATTCCTATATAGTTCTGCGCTTGTCTAAAGTAGAAAATGTCTTCACAGGCAAAAATGTGGAATAATGTATGGAACTATTAAGATACCCTGATTATTGGGGCACATGCTGGCTCAGTTGGTTTAGAGTCCAACTCTTGATTTCGGCTCAGGTCATGATCTCAGGGTGATGAGATTGAGCCCTGTGTCTGGCTCTGCACTCAGCAGAGGGCCTACTTGAGAGTCTCTCTCTCTCTCTCTCTCTGCCCCTCCCCTGCCTCCAAAATAAATAAATCTTTTAGAAAAAAGATACCTCAATTATTGTCAATTGTAGTTAATTTATAACCAAAAAAATTGTTTGATTCTCTTTATTCCTTTTTTTTAAAGATTCTATTTATTTATTCATGAGAGACACAGGCAGAGGGAGAAGCAGGCTCCCTGTGGGGAGCCTGATGCAGAACTCAATCCCAGGACCCCAGGATCATGACCTGAGACAAAGGAAGGTGCTCAACCACTGAGCCACCCAGGTGCCCCAATTTTCCTTATTCTTTATTTCGTTTTTGGTTGTGTGCTGAGTTAGCATATATCAGCAACAGAGCACTGGAAAAACTGTGTTTCTCTTAGGAAACTAGAACCATGGGAGAGTTAATCTATAAACGAAAGTATAAATACAAGCTATCCCTTTCTTTTCCTTTATCTGATGGTTGTAGAAGTTGTAGAAGTAGACATCTTGCTGTAATCTACTCCTCAACTTCTGTTCCAGGACTTGAGGACAGGCCAGAGTATCTCAGAGACCTTGTACTTTTTATAAATAGAGAAAGTTATAAACTGAATTCCGGTGGTGCTGATGAATACACAGCTAAAAATGGATTTGTTCACAGAATGGGACATCTTGCTTTGATTTAATTATGTGCATGTTTCAGAGGGTATTGTTTTTAATTTTTCTATTAGTTTGAAAGGAAGATGTCATAGAACACGAAGAAATGTGAAAGTTACAGATCAGTCTGAGTAAATGTAAATATCTTAATCTATTTACATGTGACAAATAGATGAACCATACAATGGCTTCTACTTAAAGTCACTTCTCTATATTTGGCCCATTTAAAAAACAGGCCAGTTTTCTACATAAAATCTTTATAATTACATCATTTTTAAAGCAAAGAAAGTTTTTTGAATTGAAACACTGGAGCTTGGTACAGAGGGCAGAGTTTTAATTATCTATACAACTCCAAATCATTTATTTTTACTGTTGCAATTTTGGGGAAGGCTGTTTTTTGCCAGTGTAGAGCGTGGTACTGTAGAGCGTGCTACTGAATTTTCTGGCCTCCGTTGTATAAATTCTATTCAAAAAATCAAAAGGCTGATATTATCTGTTATGCTTATCTATATTCCAAATGGAAAGTCATACTAAACGTTCAAAATTTGTTTTGCAACAGTGGTATTCAAAACGTAGAATACACTTAGGGCCATCGTGAGACACAGACAAAAAAAAAATGCTTTGTTGCCTGCCTTTGATCCATTCCTTTCAAAATGAATGGAGTAAGACTCCCTTTAAAGGCTTCAAGTTTCCATAACAGCCCAGGATTGTAGGTTGAAAAGGAATATGCATTTGCTTCAAATAGTAGTAGTTTTATCTCCCAAATTTTAGAATAATCATCCTAATCTTACAATAGGACCATAAAATATGCCCACCGACTGTTATTTGTAAAAGAAGTTCATCAAATGTGCTGTTCACTCTGCTCTGAGCAACAGAGCATTTCAGAATAAATTAACACAGGCTACAACACGTACCCAAAGCCATAACTTGGATTGTTTTCTGTACTGGCACATAAGAGACAAAATATTGGATAAATAACAATGTTTAGCTGCTCAAATTCTAGCCAGTGTTAAGCTTAGTGTGGCAGTTAAAATACAATGAACAAAGCAGGGATCCTAGAAGAATTCTATCCAGCCAGGACATAACCATATTCAAAACATGTTGAGTTTCCAGGACCTAAAGAATAAGTTTGAATCCTTAGCTGGGCTAAGATCTTCAGGATGCTTGTATCCCTGGAGTCCCCACACCTTCTAGCCCTGGGCTCATTGACTCCCATCTGGAAGTCCTTTCCCTTCCAACCCTATTGACCTAAATAGTCTCTAAGCCCAAGAAATGAGGATTTTCGGCCTCCTCCACTGCAGTTCCCAACCTCCTACTCCTATCTCTTCAGGACTCATGGCTCCCTCCACTTACTTCAATGCAGCATCTCTGAGAGTCAGCCTTGCTCTGCTTACTGTAAACTCTACGTCGTAGGGATTCCTTTCATTTTCTTTTTTCTAATCCCCTTTTTTCATCTTTCCATTCCCTAAACACTTAACACTGACTGGAACTCAGTAAGTCTCCAAAAAATTTCTTTTCCAGTTGAATGAAATTCTTTAAAAATGCATGGAGATGGCAAAGATGCATATTTATAATCATAGCTTTAGAAATAATCCGTGGAAACCACACAAGAGAGAGAGTGATGGTTGAGTCCACAGGAAGTGGCAGCTCACCCTGAGAAAAGACATGTGAGCATTCTGACCATACATGTCCGGAGGGTGGGCTGGAGCCTCTCTAGAATTTTTAAGCTAATTTTCTAAAGGTATTCAAAATTTCCTTCTAATCTCAATTTTTTGGTGTGTTTTGTGAAATTTAGGGGAAAATGTGTATTTGAAAGGAATGGTTTAACAATACAGGGTAATTCATGTTTAATAATTACTCATTAAGTAAAAAGTACTGTTTTGTAGATTACATCATCCAAAGAAAGAAAAACAGAATAAAAAAACTGAACCCCATACCTGTGTCTACATAAAAGCAAACACATGTTTTGGCAGTGGGTAAGTTAGTTTATGTGATGCTTCTGAATAGTGAAGATAAATTTGGCTAACGACAATAATCATATATGACTAAAGTGGGTTTGACATTCAAACAAGTAATTGAATACATGGTTAAACCAAGAAGCTTTTTAGAATAATCATGATGCTTTTGTGTAAAATAAAGGATGAGCCTAAGGCAGGGAAACCAGAGGGATCACATGAAAGAAGAACCTGGGTGTTTTTTTTCCTTTGCTTCTTTTCTGCTTCTGTTCTTGCTAGGACCTGCACCCCACCCCACACATGCCTTCCTGTATGTTCCCCCTTGTGAGGGATGAAGAGTTAGTGATATCTTTAGGGTCTTCCAGTACAATAGGTAATATCTAAACAACAGGCTCTAGATGTCTCAATGCCAAGACCCCTGGCTTCAAGGAATAAGTGAGTTATGATAGACACCTGCACCCTGTCCTTGTTCTAACTGGCTCTTGGATGCCTGAAAAGACACACGCACTAGACCACAATCATCAGTAAAAACCCCCAAGACTCTATTTTCCTTTCCAAGTCTCCCAGATGCTCTGAATGTATCTGTTCTCTCTAAATCTTCAGTAAACTCTGCTTTCACCTCCTGCTGGCTCATGTTTAATTTCCATCCTGGGTGAAGCCAAGGACCCTCTTGGCTGGTCCTATGAGAACCCCTCTGGGTCCGTGGAACTGGCCTGCCTGTATCAGGCCTTGCCAAACAAAAACTAGTGCTGAATAGGAAATTATAAAACCAGAGTCGGTGCATCAAAAATCACTAAGAAGCAATGTCAGGGTACGTGGGAGTCATGGCTAAACTGACCTAACAGGATTCTTGCTGAAGGCAGCCCAGGTGTTGGGGCACCTGAGGGATGATGGATGATGAGGAATATTGTATCAAAGGTCATCACATATCGTGGATGGGAAGCTCTTGCCAAATTGACTTAGCAAGGTTCTTGCTAAAACTGAATTATACAAGAAAGTACACAGATCAATCAAGACAAGGTTCAGGAGCCTAGTCAAAGTTTGGTCAAGCAAAGAATCTTTGTTAGCCTCCAGCCTGCCTCATCCATTTCTCAAGCTCCGCGTTTGAGAGGAAATCATTTGTTGGAATCCAGCCCTATACCTCTCTTTCCCAGCCAACTGCCACAGCCTTGTGCCCACCTAGATAGCAATGGACTGCAATCTCACACCCTGGGCAAGCTTTGGGGTGAGCCAGCAGACAGCTGAATGGAAGTCAGATATAAGAAGGATGTGACATTTTATTGGGCAGTGCCAAACAAAAAAGAATGTGTCCAGCCATGAGGCCAGAACTGTGTTTGTGGGTCAGAGCAGTCAGGAATGTTGTCCAGAGGGTTTCCGTGGAAGGACTATGATCATCATAGATGCAACCAGAAAGTGGCATTTTCAAAGTATGCTGGGGACTGGAAATGTTTGTGTGCCATCTGTCCAGTTGAGAAAATGTATTGACAGCTAATACAGCTCTCTTCCCAGAATGGATTTATCTCTCTACTAAACTATCTTGTAAATGACCTGTGACCCTTTCATATCTTTTCAGTGACTGTCAGGGATCAGTTAGCAATCAAACAACTGGAGTAATAGTGCAGTCTGGAAAGTAGCCATCGAAAGCAAGATGCCTGGAATCAATGAACAGATCCTATTTCACCCTAGTTGTGTAGGTGTTGGGAGGAAATCTTTTCCTCCACCATCTATGTTTCCATGATCATGGGCTTGTGCGTTAACCATAGTTGGACAGCATAAGGAAGAAAATGAAAGCTTTCTTCTCAGTGCCAGGAGGAGTGGCTCAGTAATGAGGAACTCCTCAACTACCCAGAAGCAAAGATTTATATACCAATTTAATAAGAAAGAGGGGGTTTAGGGCTTAGAAGGGAAAGCTTGGAAGGCTCTGTGAGCTTTTTGATGCTAATAGCAATAAGCAATCTGTCTCTATGACAACTGAGTTCGCAGGAAAACTCCCTGGAGGCAGGGTAATGGCAGCTGTATTTCCAGAAGGCTCTGCTTTAGTCAGATAAAGAAAGTTCAGATAAGATTTCTTTCCGCACAAATGTTTTCACTTTAAAATAATTTTAGTGCCCATAATGTGATCCCTTCATTTGTTAAATTCAACATATTCATCCAGTGCTTACTGTACGTGAATCGCCATGCAGGTCCAGGGAGGATTTATAGTTGAGTAAACATGGTGTTGGCCTTCTCAGCATTTCTATTCTGATGAGAGCTCAGACAAACATTCCAAGCAAGCTGGGAAGAGTCCTATCATATATTTACTCACAAATATCTGTTGGAGTGCCTGGGTGGCTCAGTCGGTTGAGCACCTCGCTCTTGATTTTGGCTCAGGTCGTGATCTCAGAGTTGTGGGATCAAGCCCCACATTAGGCTCTATGCTCAGCTCAGTATGGAGTCTGCTTGAAAGATTCTCTTTCCCTCCCCCTATGCTCCTTTCCCTGCTCATACTCTCTCTTTGTCTCTCTTTGTTTCTCTGTCTCTGTCTCTGTCTCTCTCTCTCTCTCTTATGATGTAATTTTAGAATATAGGTGAGGTTTGTTAGGATGAGGTCCAGAGGCAATGACCAAGAAAGAATTCTTGAGACGTCTTTGGTTCAAATGGTGGTTTTGTTAAAGCACAAGGGACAAGGACCTGTGGGCAGGAAGAACTGCTATGTCGTCGTTGTCCTCGTTGGGGTTGTGAGGGGTGGCTGATTACTTACTTGAGAGGGGAGATGCAGAAAAGGGAGGTTTCAAAAGAATTTTTGTATGCTAAAGAGGACCTACAAGGTATCAGAGGCCTTGCCATTGTCAAGTAAAGGTTGTTTTTCTCTCTAGTAAAGCATTAACATTAAGATAGTTGGGAATTTCCTTCTAGAAATTAGAGTCCTGATCAGAATGCTTTTTTTCTTGCAAATCACTAAAAAATTTTGTAAACTTAGACTCATGCCTGTAGGACTAAAATCTCTATAAGTTGTTTTTCATTTCCTTTAGCTTTAGGGCAGCCAGGAATGCCTAAGGAATGTCATACATATCCCACCTGAGGAAGGGGGGGTCATTTGTGGGGTGTCAGCTTGTGCTTTGTCCTCAGCTAGCCTTCTGTTCCCTCATCATCAAATACATACATAAATAAATAAAATCTTTTAAGAAAAGAAAGAACTATCTGCTGAGGACTCTCTGAGTGCCAGGCACTGCTGGAAGTACCAAGGAAGGAGCCATGGACAAGTCAGATGAAAGTCCTGGCCCATGGGCTTTGCAGAGAGCCAGTAGCAGAGGGTACAGGACAGGTAAGGGGCAGGCACTGTGAGACCAGGGAACTCTACATCAAAGTCTAAGCAGACTTCAGGAAACATTGAGGAGGAAGAGATGCTACACTAGAACTTGGAAAGCTTTAACACGGTGCTTCCATATCAACCCTCAAAATTCTATTATGATCTTTCTTTATTTTGGACACAAGACAATGGGATGTACTTTCCTGAGTTTATGACCTCAAGATTTATGGCATCTCCACAGGACTTGCTAGAGCAATGAGATAACACATTTGAATGTATTGACATGATGTTTGACACATAGTGGGATCTCAATGAATTTTTTTAAAAATCTGATTTAAAAATGCTACTTGTACACTTAGCCTTGCATTTTATCAAAAAGGATGGACAGTCTATAGAATAGCAGATTTGTTTTTATTAAATATGGCTTAAAAGCTAGATCCAAAAAGTTTTGCCCAACTCTGTGATTTGCCTAAGATCAATGTATTGTCAGGATGCTCTGTATCATTTCTTGCATTTGTAAAGCTGTCTAATCAAGAAATAATTAGTCATGAATTTATGAAGTCTGTGATCTGCTATACAAGTACCTGATATGGGAAACAAAGGCAGAAGAGAAAGTATTAAATTTACTTACTACTTACAGCCCATTGACAAGTCCTTGAAATAGGCAGAGTGACCTCCCTCCAGGGACACAGCTGCCTCGATGTTTATACTCAGCTGAGGGCAAGAGGAAACCTTAGCCCGACCCCCAGGATCCTCTAAGTCTACTCTAACATATAAAAATTCCTTTAGAAATTCTGTTTATCTCTAAATCCCCCAAGATATGTGTTGGTGATCGTCCCCCAAGCACATGGCCCACCGATGTACATCTGAAGGGTCTTGACTCGGGTTTTATCAGACAGTAATAAGTGACCTTTCCCAACAATAGCTGGTCCCCTCAGGGTCCTGAAGACCTTGCTTCCAAATTCCTTAGAGACTTACACTCCCCCAACCCCTTTCCAACTTGAAAGTATATAACCACCCACTCCTCATGACCCCAGTGCAGGCCCCACGAATCCTGTCCCTGTGATTTAATAAAACCACCTTTTTCACACCAAATATGTCCCAATAATTCTTTCTTGGATGTCAGCTTTGAACGCTAATGTCTTTCCTACATCAGTACCCATGACAGGATGCCACATCACTCTTTGCAAAATTTGTCGTATCAGGTCTATGAAAGTTCAAAATATGTACCATTTCTCCATAGGGGCACTTCACCAGGCCTTTCCCTACCCCAAGCCAGGAATACAGACTGAAGCATTTAAAAACCCAAGAGCCATCCAGCTGCATACCACCTGTTTCTCATTGGGCCCCTGCTGTAGTCTCATGGACACACATCCCAGTTTACACCCTCAAGCTCACTGAAGCTCCAGGAGGAGACAGCTGGGTCTAGCAGTTTGTCTTGGAACCTTCTTTGAATGACCTGTAGTCACAGT
Source organism: Canis lupus familiaris (assembly GCF_011100685.1). Taxonomy (NCBI): domain Eukaryota; kingdom Metazoa; phylum Chordata; class Mammalia; order Carnivora; family Canidae; genus Canis; species Canis lupus. The sequence goes on along the minus strand of NC_049222.1, from coordinate 95,063,596 downwards.
AGCAACAAGGTCTAGTGCTTACATGCCCCAATATTTGCTGATTTTCCCCCACATTAAACATTCTGTTTTAACTTAAGATGGTGAGTGCTTGTCTGCTGGGGATGTAGACATGGTTCTGATCAGAGCTTATCTTGAAAGCACCAAGGACCTAGGAAGTCACTTGGGGGTGCACAGTAGGGGGGGTGGACTCATGCAATAGCCAGGTCTGTTCTCTGAATTCTCCCATCAAGGCAAAGACAGCACATCTGTGTGAAATGTCCATGCACTCCTTGCTGAGCCATGGATCCCTCTGATGCCCTGATGGCTTTTTTCTTTCTTTCTTTCTTTTCTTTCTTTCTTTCTTTCTTTCTTTCTTTCTTTCTTTCTTCCTTCCTTCTTTCTTTCATGAACAAAAGAGAATACAAATATTTAAATGAAAGTTGTTTAGTGTTCCTCTTTTTGTATGGTATTGAATTGAGCTGAATTCAATTGTATATGATAATCAGGATGTTTTACAAAATCATGCAAATATTGTTCCATTTAAAAACTAAAGAATTCTAAGCTTGCCAGCTCTAATGAGAATTTTAATTTTAAATACTGTCAGGAATGGGGCCCAGATGCATAAACTCCATCTCTTCAATCACATCTCATCTGAAATTATTTGTCTTGGTGGAGGGAGAAGCATCTAACATCCTTTGTCCCCTGGGGTGGGGGATGGGGGGTCTTTTATCAACATGACTCCCTTGATCCTTCCATGATGGTAAATTTACTGTAAATAAAAACTATAAAATGAACTTCACTCTAATCAGAACCATTGAAAAATTTTTACAGCTATCTGAAGGAGTAAATGTACTAAGACTTCATGTGACCTCAACTCAACTTTAAAGACTGAAAAAGCCCAAGAAATTGGTGTGGAACTGGACAGAGAAGCTGTCCTCTCCAGGAGTATTCTTTCTTTAAGGGGTTCCTTTTCAGTTCCTCTGCTTTAAGATCATCTGAATTTTATTTTCAGCTTCCCAAAGTATAAACCAGATTAAGTGAAGTGGTTCATAGGAGAGGAGGTGGTTAATGAATCTAAGAATTTAGCTGAGTGAAGGACAGAAAATTTTCTTTGACTGAAAAGTAACTTAGTGATATAAAGTATAGGGTGCCTGGTTGGCTCAGTGGTTGAGCATCTGCCTTTGGCTCAGGTCATGATCCCATGGTCCTGAGATCGAATCCCACACTGGGCTCCCTGCTTAGTGTGGAGTCTGCTTCTCCCTCTCCCTGGACCCCTCCCCCTGCTCATGCTCTCTCTCTCTCTCTCTCTCGCTCTCTCTCGAATAAATAAATAAAATCTTTAAAATATGATATAAAGTGATATAAAGCACAATAAGTTAGTCCTTCTTTGTGTTGGTTTGACAAAGTTTTAGGTTTCTAAAGTTATCCAAGTAAGACAATAATATACTATTATGTTCTTCATAGCATATATTACAGCCAGAATAGTGGTCCCCTCAAGGTGTCCATGTCCTAATCCCTGTAACCTGTGAATGTTACCTTATGTGGCAAAGAGGACTTTGCAGATGTGATTCAATTAAAGATCTTGACATGAGGAGGATTACTCTCAAGTATCTGGATTTGCTCAATGTCATCACAAGGGTCCAAGTGGAAGGGAGTCAGGAGGATCAAGTCACGGAGACATTTGAAGATACTACACTGCTAGTTTTAAAGATGGAGGAAGGGGCCTCTGGGCCAATGGCTACAGACAACCTGCAGAAGCTGGAAAAGGTAGGAAACTGGATTCTCCCCCTAGAACCTACAGAAAGAATGCAATATTGCAGAGACACCTTGATTTTAGCCCATTAGGAACCACTTTAGATTTCTCACCTTCAGAACTATAAGATGATTGGGAGGCCTGGGTGGCTCAGTGGCTGAGCACCTGCCTTCACTCAAGTCATGTTCCTGGGGTCCTGGGATCTAGTGCCACATCAGGCTCACCATGAGAAGTCTGCTTCTCCCTCTGCCTGTGTCTCTGCCTCTCTCTCTGTTTCTATGATGAATAAATAAATAAAATCTTTTAAAAATATTTTTTTAAGAAAAGAACCATAAGATGATTCATTTGTGTTGTTTTAAGCAGCCAAGTTTGTGGGTCATCCATTACAATAGCAAAAGAATATTTATCCAGAATGCATCTGATTATCCTATGACCTTTGGTAAAAGTGATTTCCTGAGTACCCTCCCCCCATCAGCACTGCCTTCTTTGTAGTATCCATGCAGATGAAGTGTTTGTCTTCAGTGGCAAAAACAAATTTTAAAGACTTTCCAAATCAATTAACAACTTAGAATTCAGGGCAGCACAGAATCTGAGTGAATATTTAATGAAATACTGAATACTTAATGAAAATACCTGATTATAGAGTTTTCTGATTAGGAAAGGGGCCCATTTGTTAAGTGTCAACTGTTACACCATCGTCTGCTCAATCCCTCTCTCTGAGTGGCATTGTCTGCTAAACATCCACACTGTGCTATCATGTATGAAGTCCTAATGAGATGGCATGTTTCCAAATGAGTATGAAAATGTCATGGATCTATCCTTTTTGGCCAAGTTTCTAGTCTAGTATGAAAAATTGGGGGAACATTCTTCATGCTACGTGAAGTGAACATCAGGATTTGAAGACTGAATTTCATTAATTGCTGCAAATGGAAATGTTTATTTGAGGTTTCTGAAATCATAGTAAAAAATCAATGCAGATTAAGTCAACATACAAAATAATTTATGTGAGTTAAGGCATAGCTAGTGGAGATGTAAATTTCTACCAGCATCACATCCATTAGTAAAGCAAAGTTCATGTCCTCTGTAGTCTTTGATTTTTGTTGCCAAAGCAAAGTAAGTCAGCTGCCTATTCTTGTTTCATTTTTAAAGGCTTTATTTTTATCATAAAAAAATTCTTCACTATATCTATATAACTCAAAGAACAAATGATCAGTTGATAAGTTATCCGCATCTACTTTTTCAGGCCTTATATTCTAAAATACTTTTATAGAAAAAAAGTAAAACACACCCTTTTGTAGTGCTTTTATAGAAAGAGACAGATCCTTCTGGGTATTATCATCAATATTCTGCCAAACAATAACACATTTTTGAGTTTTTAACAACAGTTTGGAATTACCAGGAAAAAAACACCCAGTTGCTGGCAGGATCTCCTACAGCTTAGTCAGCCACCTGTGGTACTATGAATTATAATAAGAAATAAATATCTGGTCTTCTTCTGTTTCTGGCACAGAGGTCGTAAAACTTTTAGGATTTCCTAAATAATAACATGAGGGTATCTTTTGTTATATTAATGAGATGACTTTTGGAAAACACCTAAGGATGGGGGCTGGTTGCCAATAAAGCCAAGCACGACCTGAGAAGGTTGGGACTTTCAGTCCTGCACCCTGTCTCTGGAGAGAGAAGGGCTAGAGCTCAGATCATTTGTGAATAGCCAATGGTTTGGTCAATTATGCCTATGTGATGACATCGCCATAAAACCCCAAAAGAACAGGCTCTGAAGAGCTTCCAGGCTGGTGAACATGTGGAGATTCAGGGAGAAGAGTGCGCTCAGGGAGGTCAGGGAAGGCACGCCCCTTTCCCCACACCTGAGTCTGAACATCTCATCCATCGGGCTGTCCTGAGTTATGTCCTTTTGTAAATAAAAATAAACTGGTGACCTAGTAAGTCAGATGTTTCTCTGAGTTCTGTGAGCTGCTCCAACAAACAAATCAAACCCCAAAAAGAAGTCTAGGGAGCCTCTGATTTATAGCCAGGAAGTTGGAAGGGATTTTGACTGGGGTCTGAAGACTAAGGAGGGGTTTGTTGGACCCTCTGATCTGTAGCCATTTGGTCAGAAGCACAGGTAACCCCTGGGCTTTTGTCTGGTATCTGAAGAATGGAGAGCAGTCTGGTAAGATTGAGCCTTTAATGCATGGAATCTGATGCCATCTCTGGGTAGATAGTGTCACAACTGAGGTAAATTGAGTTGAATTGTAGGGCACCCAGCCAGTGTTGGAGCATTGCTCTTTTTGAGGTGTGAGGAACCCCCTTACCCCTAGACACACACACCTTGAAATTGGGTCCAGGAACCTAATTTAATAACCCCAAATCATTTCAATGCCACTAGAGCTTAATGTGCTTGCTGCTGTGAAGGACACAGGAAACAAAGCAGAACAGATCACCCAGTCCAGGACTGAGGCAGGCTTCCTAGTCCTCAGAAGTTTGGTGTCAGCATCTCCAGGGCTGGATCTTTGCCTAATTATAACTACATCTCCAACACCATCACGCTGCCCAAGCACACTCACATGCACACATACACTAGACATGCAGAACAAATGTTGTGCCACATTAATTGGCAATATGAGTTAACATAATATCTTGAAATTATTTAAAATGTATATTGAAATTATGTTCAATTCACATAATAATCAAAACTTCAACCATTTCTTATATAATAAGAAGGAATAAAACTCAAGAGAATGAAAAGACAAGCCACAGACTGGGAGGAGATATTTGTAAAAGACACATCTGATCAAAGACTGCTATCCAAAATATACAAAGAGCTCTTAAAAATTAACAATAAGAAAGCAGACTTCTTAATGAAAAAAAAAGGGGGGGCCAAAGACCTTAACAAATACCTTGCAAAATAAGATATAGAGATGGTGAATAAGCATATGAAAAGATGCTTCACACCATATGTCTTAGGGAAATGCAAATTAAAGCAAAGACATACGACTGCCCACTTATTAGAATAGCCCAAGTCTAGAATACAAACCACCTAAATACTGCCAAGAATGTGAAGCTGCAGCAATTCTCATTCACTGCTGGTGAGAATACAAAATGGCACAGCCACTTCAAAAAACAGCTTGTCTCTTTCTTATGAAATTAAACATACTCTTGCTACACGATCCAGCAATCATGCTTCTTGATATCTACCAAAAGGAGCTGAAAACTCCCTCAAAAAGCCTTCATGAGGAGGTTTAGAGCGGCTTTACTCATACTTACCCAATCTTGAAAGCAGCCAGGGTGTTCTTCAGCCAGTGAACAGACAAACTGTAGACCACCTAGACAATGGAACAGTACTCAGCACTGGAAATAAATGAGCTGTCGAGCCAGAAAAAAACATGGAGGAACCATAAATGTGTATCACGAAGTGAAAGAAACCAGTCTGAAAAGGCTGCATACTGTGTGCTTCCAACTCTATGACATTCTGGAAAATTCAAAACTATGGAGTCAGTAAAGAGATCTGTGGCTGCCAGGAGTTCTAGGGGATGGAAGGATGAATAGGTGGAGCCCAGAGGATTTTTAGGACAATATTTAACGGCGGGGAGTGCGTGGGTGGCTCAGTCAGTTAAGTGTCCAACTGTTGATCTCAGCTCAGATCTTAATCTCAGGGTCATGGGTTCAAGCCCCACATTGGGCTCCATGCTGGACATGAGGCCTACTTAAAACAAAAAATTAATGATGAATATGTGTCCTTATACATTTATCCAAACCCACAGAATGTACAAGAGTGAACCCTAATGTCAACTATGGATTTGGCGTGATTATCATGTGTCAATGTACGTCCATCAACTATAACAAATGCACCACTTTGGTGGGGAATGTCGATAACCAGGGGAGCCTGTGCACAGGTGGAGAAATCTCTCTACTTTCCCTTCAATTTGCTGTGAACCTAAAACTACTCAAAAAAAGAAAAAAGATAAAGTCACTTTTAAAAAGAGAACAAAATGTGTGACTGGTGTAAAGAAAAAAATGGCCTTTCTGAAAAAAAAAAAAAAAAAAGACTATTGAGAACATATCATAGATCTGTGTCTACAGACACGTGGGCAGCCACTAAATGCCTCTGACTGTTTAAACGCACCTAGAATGCTAGAGAATGTCTACCTGGCACAGCACTGTGTCCCCTGTACGTATGTCATGTACTGTAGGTATGCACATTTTCTCTCCTTTCCTACAATATTTCCCCGCCCTTTGAGGCAAGAGGACAAATAGGTCCTCAGTGCAAGGGCTCCGTGTTATGCACACTCTGCCCCAAGGCTTCAGGCACAGTAATTAAAATAACAATGTCATGCAGTAGGTGGCATGGTTATTATTTTACAGCTGCAGAAAGGAGGCTCAGAGGATTGAAGCTGTTTGGTCAATAGCGGAGTCTGGCCGCAGTGATGCTCTAGCTCATCTGATTCCAATGCTCGGGCTCTCTGAGCACTTGGAGTGACTTTCATTAACTTTCCCAATCCTCATCTCTATTCCCTTCTATTTCCTGCCCCGCTAAGATGAGGTCTTGTTCCACTGCTGCTGTGAACTTATTACTTTAGAATAGAACAAAATAAGGTGCCAGAAATGATTTGCAGAACACGCTCTCCTTGCTTTTCTCCTTGTAATGTATGAGCAGCACGATAAAATAGGCTCAACGCTTCTGGGGCCAGAGGAGCTTTGCGAGCTTTGGGAGGGAGGTGGGGCAGAAAGTCACAGAACCACATCTGAATGGAGAGGCCACCAGGCTGGGTTGAGGAATGGGGCTCAATTCCTCACTTCCCTTCTCCCGAGTCTGACTCTGCGATCAGTTGTCATAGCTCAAGACCTGCGGGAAACTACACCATCTCAGCGGTACCGTCCCCCCTCGAAACCTCCTCATCCCACCTCTTAGCCCCTTTTGTGATGGGCTTCTCTCATGGAGTCCCTTCCTCTTCCTAATATTCTTCATAGGGACCAGGTATAGTGTGCCCTTCTAAAAAGTATTTTCTTCCCATGTTCTTTGAACTGGTTTGATGGAAGGTTGAGCTTGACTCCCAGGAACTGGGCTAGACGTCACCAGAGATTTCAAGTCGTTTTGACATTAGAATTCCTAGAAAGGCCTCAGTCAAACAAACATCTGTTCTTTCTTTGGGACAGCTGGTTTTCCCATTGAAGGGATGTATTTTAAATCAGAAGTGAGGAAATCTGGGGTCTCCACCTGGAGTAAACCCCCAACACACACAGCTGATAAGAACACAAATCACCAGTGGGGGGACATGACTTTGGGAGCATTGTGGCAACTTTGATCCAGGAGGAAGAACAGCATTCTTTCTGAAATAATTTAATATTTTTTATCTACTTAAAAATGAGGCGGACAGTAGATTGCCCATCACCGCCATTGAGAAAGCTCATCCTAGACTCTTCCCCACTCCCTGGGGATGCCCAGCAGGAGGCAGTCACGTTGGAAAAGACTGGTTGGGATTTACCAGCCAGATCACAGCTACTGGCAGGAACTGTAATTGGTGCTGGAAATTTGTGTTTGGAGGTGAACACCCTCCATCACATCATCCAACTGCGTGAAATTAAAGTGGCCACACAAGTCCTCCTGGTATTCACGCGTGGACCCACAGCTCCTTAGCACTGCTCTGTTAGTCTGAGGTCTGGAATTGCGGACACTGCCACTTGGACCTGCCTGCAGCTTGTGGAGCTTGCAGACTTGCACAGACTAATCACACATTCACTGAATACTCGCTCTGTCCCCCCAATGTGGGGGTGCTAGCAGCCCTCCATCCCCAAGAGGACGCACGCTTCGCTGGAGCCACTCAGTCTGCACGCACTCCATCGCAGCAGGGCCTTCCTCAAGTTTCCCTTTGATTTCCCTAGGGCCCTCAGAAAACACACTTAAAACAGAATAAGAAGATGACACACAAAGAGCTTCTCTGTATATGACATGTCTGTGTGTGCTCTTAAAGAAAAAATAATGCAAAGACATTACTTTGATGGAAAACTGCAGATTCCTGTAAAGAGGGGGGAAAAAACCCAACCAGAAATGTGCACAGTCTTCTCCCTCCAAGTTCTCTTTCCTCACTGCTTTGCTACGACTCTTCAAGCATGCAGCTTAAACAAAACATTAAAATAGACCTTAGAGTGTTTGCTGTTTCTCCAGAAGGAAATAAAGATTATTTTTGGAGAGTGGTGGAGGAGCCTCCTTCTCGCATTCTGATTAGATCACAGCCTGAATTGAAAAGCGTCCACACCTGGTTTATGGTTAAATCACTTACAAATTGAGAACTGAGTAAGAAAAAGCATTCAGAGATGGTGAGCTGTTTGGATAATGTTTAAGAGTGGACATTGAAGAGTCCACTCAAGAGTGTCTAATGAAGACATCGTAAGTGAAATATTTTTGCCTCCTTATAAAAAGACCTTCTGGGGACACCTGGGTGGCTCAGTCCATTACGCTTTCGCCTTCCACTTGGATTTTGATCCCAGGGTCCTGGGTTCGAGCCTGCCTCAGGCTCCCTGCTCAGCGGGGAGTCTGCTTCTCCCTCTCTCTCTCTCCCCCTCCCTCTGCTCATTCTCTCTCTCTTAAATAAACAGTATTTTTTTTTAAAGCCTTCTATTTCTCCTGATGTAGAAAGGGTAAATCTCCTCGGAGCTGCGTTGGTCAAAGTGTGTTCTGTGGAAAGCCTAAATGAAAAATAATAGGGATTCAAACCCACAGACTTCTCTGGATCAGAAGGCCTGGAAGGGCAAAGTGGCTCTGGCTTGCCAACACCAAGAGTCGCCATCAGAGATGCAGGCCTACACCAACAATCCTTTTGCCCAACTCATTCATAGTCCTCCATTTGAGCTTTTATTTTTTGTAAGAAAGAACAAACGGCATGTGGTTCTGGGGTGCACTCATCCTGCAGCTCTCACCTCAGAGCACACAGATCCTGGCCTCCAGCCTGCCTCTTCCAAGCCATGTTTGCTGAGCCTCCTGGCGTATTTATTTCTTCAAGTGTGGAATGAGCACAAATATGCCTGCACTGGCTCCCTTCAGTGCGATCACCTGTGTGAAACCACTTTCTTAGTGCCAAACATTAGTATTACAGAGGCTTCAACTCAAGGCATGGTGACCAGGCCTCAGCTGTGACCAGGAGCTGTCTCTGGACCTCGAAGCAGAACACGAAAGGTAATTCTGCAGACGTGAGCATGGCTATTGGGCAGCTGGGGTTTGCACCGTCACCAGTGGTTAGCCTTCTGGCCCCGCTTCATCATGTCCTGCCTTTGCTCACCGGTCCCCTGCCTGGAACACTGTCATCTGTTCAGAAGCGGACAAGTCTTTCTCTCAACAGTATTAAAGGCTATTCTCAGACACTGAGTCCCACGTCTCTTTCATCCTTGTTATTTGTTTTCTAACTCTGTGCCTTTTAATTCCTCCGTTGTGTTTGTAGATCACAACGCCTACTAGTTTAGAGACTGGGCCTATTTATCTTTGCATCACTTGGAAGGACTAGTGAAATTCTGGGTGGTGCGTGATGAGCAGATGACCATTGAGCTCGTTCCCGTGCCCATGGCTCGGAGGGTGGACAAAGACATCCTTACCATATGTGGGACACGAAGGCACACACAGCCCATAATAACACCCTGACTGGTAAAGTGGTCGACGTAGAAAGAACAGTAGGACAGCTTCTGCATCTATTAAAGGAGCACTTGTCCTGGAATTTGGAAATAATAAAAGTTTGGAGAGGAGATTGCTTTTTCTTTTTCTTTTGAAATGAACTAAACCACGGTCATTGAGGACAAGGGACCTGTGGTTGCTCCAAAGGCTAGGAGGGAGTGAGGTGAATAAAAGTGAGGGGGGTGTAGCAATGGGAAGAGAAAGCCAATGGCTGGGTATGCGGCCAAGGGACAGTAGCTGGTATAAAACTGATTCCTGAAAAACTGTATGTCAGTCAATTCCCTTCTTCTTTCCCATGTCTTCATATCTAAGTATGATCTCTTAACTAGAACTACCTGACATCCCATATAGAATGGGAGTTATCCAGTTGCCCCCAAATAAAACCTTAGCAATGACCGAGTGGCAGCAGGGTGTGGGCTGTGTCGGAAGCAGAGGGCCGTAGCTATGCCAAGTGGGGCGGCCTGTGGCCTGAAATTGCCCTTATCTTGCTCTGGACACTGAAATAGACTCTAGAAGACTGGATATTATATTTCCTCGAGTCTTTGTCAGTGACGTCACACGGGTAAGAAGCTCTATTTGTTTCCAGAAACATCATTTTCAACTTTTTGAAAACTGGGGCTTACCATTCTTTAAGTGTCCAAATTACTTTGTATGAGAGCTTCGTTTTGCAGTAGGATTATGAAGCTTTAATGCATGGGTATACAAGAAGGATGTAGGCTTTCAGATTTCTAAAGCCAGATAAGATGCACTTTGCCAGGCTATCAGACCGCCCAGACTTGGGTTGCCAAGAAATTTCTTTTTAATGGCCTAGTTCTTCATCCTATAAGTTATATTCAGAATTATATTCTACCCCCCCACCCCTGTCCTCACCTCCCTGCATCTTTTCTGATTTCTGATTTTGAGTTTGGGATGTTTGACCCTGCTGTCTTTTCTCCTTGACTGTCAACATGTACACATGTTGCTTTCACCTCTGGGGTCCAGACAGAGATGTAGGGAGGCTGCTCAGAGGGTCCCTCACACTGTTATCCCTCATGGGGGGCATCTTGGTCCAGAGACAGGCGTTGACAGGACACTGGCATTGCCAGACGGGAGGGTCAGTGATGCATCCTGGGTTCCAGATGGGACGGATGCCGACGATTTAGATCACAGCTCAGGGTGGGTCAGAGGTGGACACTGGAAGGACAGGATTGATAAAGGTGCAGGGGGTTGGAGAAGGGGAATGAGAAAGAAAGAAAGGGAATGGCAAAGAGGCTGGGCTGGAACCTGCAAGCCAAGGCACAAAGCTACCAGGCTGCAGATGCAGCTAGCTGAGGTTGTCCAGGCTGGTCCTCTGTGATCAGGATTAAAAAGCATCACAGGGACTGTGCTTATGTTCTGAGCAGCACAGGTGGCCAGAGGCCTGGGAGTCCTGTTAACAGCCCAGGCCTCCCATCCTGGAGAGCCTGGGCCTGGATTAGGGCTGGTGCTCTGGTTGTATTCCCCTGGTAGAGTGGAGACATCCGACAATGCCCAGAGCCCTGGTCCTAACTCAGCAGGGAGGCACTCAGCAGGGAGGCACTCAGCCACCCTTTACCTGAAAGTCTGACTTCACTTGAAGTTGGGCCACCAGGCAGCCCTGGGAACGCTTTGCTCTATTGACTTGCCATCATCTTGGTGTCCTGAGAGGCCTCCAGGGCAAGGCTGACAAAGAACATACAGAATACCCAGTTATATTTGAATTTCAGATAGACAACAAATATTGTGGTGGGAATTTTTTAAAGATTTTATTTATGGAGAGAGAGAGTGAGAGAAAGAGTGAGCATGAACAGGGGGGCAGGCGGAGGGAGAGAGAGAAGCAGGGAGCCAGATGAGGCTCGATCCCAGGACACTGAGATCATGACCTGAGCTGAAGGCAGATGTTTCACCAACGGAGCCCCCCAGGCACCCCGACGAATATAGTTTTGGTATAAGAATTTCCCATACGGTATTTGAGATATACCTGTACTGCAAAGTAGATTGAATTGGGTGATCTGAATCTGGCAACTGGCTCAGAGGGCATGTCGTCTGCCCTCCTCAGCCTGTGGACTCACAAATATGCTGGAGCAGGGCCACAGGCCCCAGATTTTCCAACATCCCACCTGGAAAACCGTGACCCGCTGTTAGATGACCTGTCCTGATTTCAATTTGGCAAATGCTAGGCTGAGTGTCAAGCAGCCAGTTAGAGGCAGAGTCCCTCCACCTGGCCTGTGTTCTTACATCATGCAAGTGGACTCAATACACGTACGGAGTTGGGAACACATTTCCAGCAGCATGTCTCACGGTGGTGTGAGCCGTGCCTCAAAACAAGGTGCAAACAAGCCCATGTGAGACAACTAAGGCTCTTTTGAAACAGAAGGCAACACTCATTAGCACTTTTTTTTGCATGAGCAATATGAACAGAGCTAAGGGGGTGCAAATGTTCACTGCACGGGGTGGGCTTTGAGGCCCAAGAAACAAGAAGTCACTATAGACAGTGCTTTTTCCAAAAATGTTATTGCTCTTTCTACATCATGGAGCATCTTGAAGCTTTAGACCATATTTTACTAACTCAGATAGCTCCTATATATCTGTAGAAGGAGCTTCATGGAAGTGGTCCATGACATTATTTTTCTTCTCTTTTGGGAAAAAAGAAAAAATAATATGTTCTTTCTAAAGGGCTTTCAATGTCTTCTGATCTCTCTCTCTTTTTTTTTTTTTTTTTTGAAGATTTTATTTATTCATGAGAGACACAGAGACACAGACAGAGGGAGAAGCAGGCTCTCTCTGGGGAGCCCGATGTGGGACTTAATCCCAGGACACCGGGATCATGACCTGAGCCAAAGGCAGACACTCAACCACTGAGCTGCCAGGTGCCCCTGTCTTCTGACTTTTTGGGGATAAAATTATATTTCTTGGCACAGCCTGGGAAGCCCTTTTCCAGCTGTCCCCTTCTACCTCTTGGGTCCTTTTCTGCTGCCCTCCATGAAAGGTCCCCAAATGCCATGTTGTCCAATGCTTCACTGGCTGGAGAGTCACGTCTCTCTGGGGAGCCCTTGCATTCGATGCACCACCAAGATACTATATGTTTTGTTTTCCCAATCTTTCCTTCATAAATATTCACCCATGGTTATTGGTATTATTTTTTCATGTTTTAGAGTATTTTCCTACTTGCCTTTAATTATCCAAAATAAAACAAAAACATAGAATCCACAAAAAAGAGAATCATCACTTCCTGAACTATGAGGAAGGACCACATTGCGTGAGCACTTCTTGAGGGCAGACATTGTTAGAAAATTAGTAACTATTTCACTTGTTAAAGCCTCAGAAACCTTATATTCTTGCATTCCTTCACCATGCTGTCATGTTCGATATGCATTCTTTTTAGTCAACTTGATGGCAATTTAACCCGGTTAGAGGTGAAGGAGCTGGGAGGCTCTCAAATTTTCTCCAGTCTTGGCTGCTGTTCATCAGCATTTGCTCAGGAGGCAAGCTTTCAGCCCTCAGGAGAGCCCAGGCATGTGCAAAGTCTCAGGATCTGCTGATGATAACACAAATGACTTAGGAGTGTTTAAGGCAGAGTTGGTATCGTTGCTGAAGTCAGAAATTAGCAAGAGAATGAAACAACCCATGGACTTGGGGGTCACTGTGTTTCTTCATCTGAAACTGCAAAGGTGTCACAACCAACCATGAAAAACAAATTTTAGAAAGTAGAGCAAAATCTTAGTTTTACTTCTGTAGATGATCTTTCAGTGTTTCTCCATGGACAGGTAAGCTTCATTTAGCTTTTGGTTTTTCAGCAACATAGCAAACACTTTTTAGTTTCTACGTATCCTTGTTAGTTAATGTTTTAAGGCTACCCATAATATAATCTTTTTGTTCAACTACCATATATTTATATTATACTTGAATTGCTAAAGTTTCAGGGCTCTGGGGAATAGATAGAAGTTGACATTCTACAAGGATCATTTATAAAAGTGATTTTTCTGGGCACCTGGGGGACTCAGCTGGTTAAGCATCTGTCTTCAGCTCAGGTCATGATCCCAGAGTCCTGGGATCAAGTCCAGCATCGGGGTCCCTGCTCAGTGGGGAGTCTGTGTCTCCCTCTCTCTCTCTGATCCTGTTCTTGTGTTCTCTGTCTCTCAAATAAAAAAAATATATTTTAGGAAAATAAATTAGTTAATTAAAAATAAAAGTGATTTTTTTTTTCTGTGTGAAAGATTTGGAGGATTTTATAGCTTTTCACATACACATTGCCAATGGATTTCCTCCCAAAAATATGTTTATAATTTAAAATGTCACCATTAGTATATGACTATTCCAGTTTCAGTTCAACACTGAAATCATTGATGGGGTGGGGATACTTATTTGAGCTTCAAAATGTTGCTCCATGGGTCGATCTGTTTAGTGAGGATAAATATTACTTTATCTGCTTGTTTAATATTTTAAATTTATCTCTGTCTATGTTATTTATTTTTATCTTTCCCCCATATTTTTTTTTTTACTGGTGAGCTTGTGCTTTCATTACAAACTTGAAAGAAGACTTAATAAAGGCCTTGCTATTTTATTTCAGAGCTGACCCCCTCATAGAAGGGGTTAGCTGGAGGAAGAACGTTTCAGGTCTTGGGAACAGAAAGTGCAAACTCCCTGAGGCAGCTGCATGCTTATCAGTCAGGGGAGCAGCAAGGACACACAGGCGATTTGCACAGAGTGATCAGGGGAACCAGTCAGGAGGTGAAAGTGGAGAGAGAGCCAGGGGCAAGATCACAGGCAGCGCCTCATCACCTTGGTTAATGAAGTCAGGTTTTATTCTAAACATCCTAGCAAATCACTACACTAAGGGTCTTTCTAGAATCCTCATACATACATACTTTGTTTCCTTTATCTTCCTCCTCCTTGCCTCCTCTTTCTCCTCTTTCTTTTTAAGTGACAATTATCAGGGCCTCTTAGCCATCAAATCCTTGACTTGCTTAACCACCATTAATTAGCAAATCCATGATGACCGGAGCAAAGATTAGTGCTAGTATTTGAGGAAAAAGAGAAAATATGTGAATGTCGTCCAAGAGCATCCTGCTGTTGGCTGAAAGGGGCCCCGGGCTCAGGGCCGGTCTGGCACCTTCCCTGCAGAGCCACATGACTGCCCTCAGCACCTCGGGGACGTGCAATCAGGCTTCCCCGCAAACCCCTTGTGAGTCTTCAGGAGCTGCAGAGAAATCATTGCCTTACCCCCTGGCTCCTAGTTTGTATAGATTTTTATTTGCTTCATATCAGGTCATGAGACTGATTCTGTAGCGCTTGTGGAGACTTTTCACCAACATATTCACTGCTGTATTTGTCAGATAAAATCCCAATTGCTTTATATTCTTCTCAGACAACACGCTTCCCGCTGCGGGTCTGGAGCTCACTCTGGGAACAGGCTTTTAAACAATCATAATTATTTGCTTTATGAGACACTCTGGAACTCTAAGACAAAACAGTATTTTTGGAGCGTCAGCTGTCACCAACAGAGTTAAGACTTTTGTCCCCAGGGGTTTATGACTGTTAAAAGAATCACCATTGTGTTCAAACTCAACCTAGAAGATGATTGCTGGAGAGCGATTTTCTTGCTATGAAATACATTTTCTAAGTAGCGATGGGTCACTTTTACAATCGTTTTTTGTTGTTATTTCCTAACTTAAAACAGCTTCCATAAATAAGAAGGGAATGGCCTCGGCTTTATAGTCTACACCGGTGACTAACGTCTTGTGTTCCTCAGAGCTCCTGGAAAACTCTCGGGAGGGCCTGCAGCGCGCAGTGTGCATGGCCGGTGGCAGTGAGCGGCGGTGATGCATCTTGTGGTGTGGGAGACCCAAGGCCGCTGTGGCTCTATTACATTCTTAATTATGGAATTTCTGATTGGCATGGTTGCAGCTTAACATACAAAAATACGAAATCCCAAACATTTCCACTATAAGAAAAGAATTTCCTTTAGGTCTTGGTGATGAAATAAGAATATGTGCCTGAGAAGTCAAAGAGCTTTAAAGAAAAGCAGAGAAACCTGAATTGCTCTTAGGAGGAAGCACGCCAAACACTTCAAGTTTACAAGAATCCGTCTCTCTCCTTTGCAGGTGGAGTGGCTCCAGGGTCTGAATTCAGGAGATGCTGGAGGACTTCTCTACTCTTTGATGAAATGTGAATTGGTCACAAGAAGAGTCTATACTGACCTTCATCGACCCTAAGTGCTCACAAGTACAGAAATAAAAGAGGACTGCTCTCAAGATATTGCAATTTCATTCTAGAGAGAAGCAAATGCCCAGAGAAAGCAAGTGGAGAATAATTCAAGGTGAACGGCAGGGGTTGGGTAGAAAGTAACCATCTGTGCTGCCTATTTACCCCCTTTTTGGGGAAAGTGGTTAGAAGCAGAGGCAGCTTTCTGGAGGTGGGTGGTATTTCACTCAAAGCAAATGGAGGTGCGGATTTTCTCTGACTTTTCCTGACCTAGGTCATAGCTTAGATATCCTTTGTGCAATGAGACTTCCTGGTTCCTTTGCCAGCCTTCCATCTTGCCTGCTTCAGAACCCACCAGATTGTATGCAATGTCTTTGTGGGTTCCTTCTGTAACATTCCATACTTGTTACCCTATGACACCCAACGCTGAACTTGTTGCAATGTAAGCGGTGGGAACATGAGCTATGTCTTTTGTGCTCATCGCTTTGTCTTCTTGCCCAGACTTGTTCTAAAATATGGTAGGGGCTTAAATAATATTTGTCGAAGTCATGAATGAATAAGTGAGTGAATGAATGAAGACACTCATGAAAGGAGAGTCGTCTAAGGGCTGAGAAGTCCAGGAAATAGATAAATGTTCGTCAATGTCTGAGGCTCTGCATTTCTGTCCTCCCAGCCCATGTATGCTGATAAAGACCACTCTTGAGGTTCCTGCATTTCCTTTCCTATAGTTATGAACACCCAGTGATAACTTGCCTTCTTGTACCTAAGAATTTATTAACTTTGTTCAGTGACTAGGGCACAGTTAGAGTTAGGCTTCCTGCCTTCTTCACATCAGTTGTGCAAGCATTACTTAACTTCAGTCGTTGACCTCTCTTGGGTGGATGGATGTTGGATTTGGGGAAGTACAGCTATGTCTCTATGCAAAATTTTTGAGGCAAAGGAGACAGAGCCAGTTTCAGATGAGACAAATCATGTCTGTGCCTCAGAATATTACCAACTATTGGGGGGGAAAAGTGAGGGATGAAGGACCAGATGCTTTAAAAAGCATTTGGTTCTCAACACAAGAAAAAAAAAATCATAACGATGTGTGATGATGGATATTAACTAAATTCATTGTGATAATTATTTTGTAATATATACAAATATCAAATCATTCTATTGTGCACCTAAAACTAATATAATGGTAATATCAGTTACATTTCAATTTTAAAAAGGCATTTGTGGGATCTGCAGCACCAGGAGGAAATAGGCAAATAGGATGTGGACACCATAAGGTTGTGATGCAGGCTGACCCACCCTAGACATGTGGCCAAAATCCCAAATCACCAATGGTCAGAACCCTCTCTCATCTACTGGGGCCTTGAAAGATTAGGAGGTAGCAGAGATGTGGTGCAGGCTCAAGGTCAGAGTAGCGACATCACCGCAGGTTATTGGAAAAGTTTAGACTCATTCAGGAGCTGAGTGGTGGATGCAATATTTTGAGCTATTGGAGCTGTGTAATAAATGTAAATTTTTCACATGGGAGTAGAATTCAGACATTCAAAAAAGGACATTCTATATGCCATGGAACAAGAACAAAGGATTCACAGGAGTGAGCCTTTTACAGACTTTTATGGTTTGGAATTTTTCTGGATAGGCTTCTTGTCCATGATGTTTTTCCTTGTAAACTATTAGAGCAGTTTAAGAAGTTAGGGGTGGGCCATGGGGAAGCAGTCATTCCTTACTATGTGGGTGGTAAACGTTATTTTAAAATTTCCTGTTGAATGCCTCTCTTTATGATATAAAGTAGCAGACATTTTCAAATATCTTGAAGTCACTTGAGTGTTGAGGAGTCAGGCAGAGAACAGAGCCGGAGTCAGAATCTAAAAATATGCGTTTCTAAAAGTGACAACTGCTAGGAGCTTTGTTCTAAAGGGAAGCAAAGGAATTTTAAATTCTCATAGTACAAGATATATTATCTTATTCCTGTGAGTTTTTGTTTGC
The DNA here is from genome assembly GCF_011100685.1 of Canis lupus familiaris. Lineage (NCBI taxonomy): Eukaryota > Metazoa > Chordata > Mammalia > Carnivora > Canidae > Canis > Canis lupus. Next base: position 95,046,020 of record NC_049222.1, on the reverse strand, counting down.
TTATTGTTCCTCAGGGGTGAAAAATTAGTATTTTGGATCCAAAGTGGTAGATAAAATCTGGTCTATGATAATATCTGCAAATGTCAGGGACTTAGAGTAAATAAAAGTTGTTACTGTTTCCTTGATATACCTTATTCATATGCTTTATTATTCTAACCTAGAAACTGGCTATGGGAATAGGAAAAAAATCAGGAATTTTAATGAAAAAAAAAGAACATTTCTAAAATAAAATATTAAGTGCTCATGAGTGGTTCTCAGAAATATAAAGAGATAAACTCTACCTATTTCTACCATAAAATGCAACTATAAATCCTAGACAGAAAGGATGCAGCTGAAGTCTCTGAAAAGTAAAAATGATCTTTCACAAAAATTAAATCAAAATGGATCAAAGATCCAAATACACAATATGAAATTGCAGGACTTCTGGAATTAAAAAGAGGAGAAAAGCTAGGTGACCTTGACTTTGGTGATGAATTTTTTAGGTACAACACCAATAGCATGATTCATGAAAGAAAAAACTGGTAAGTTGGACTTTATTAAAATAAAAAAAAATTAAAACCTATGCTTTGTGAAAGTCACTGTTAAGAGAATGGACAAGCCATAGACCAAGATGGAATATTTGCACAATGTTTACCTGATCAAGGACTTGCATCCAAAATATACAAAGAGCTCTTCAAATTCTCAATAAGAAAATAAATAATCAGTTTGAAAATGAGCAAGATACAAATCACTAAAGATGGTGTCAGTAAGCATGTGAAAAAGTATTCAACATCATTTGTCTCAAGGAGATACACATTAAAATAACAATAAGATACCACTATATACCTATTAGGATGGCTAAAATAAAAAATAATAATAATAAATGCAGTATGCTAATCACTGGTAAAAATGTAGAGCAACAAAAACTTTCATTAATTGCTGGTAGAGATACAAAATTGTACCATTTGTAAGACAGAGTGATGGCTTCTTAAAAAGATAAACAGTCTTAACACAATCTAGCAATCATGCTCTAAAGTATTTACCTAAATGGATTGAAGAATTATATCCACACAAAAGCCAGAACACTAATATTTACAGCAGCTTTATTTATAATGGCTAGAAATCAGGAGGAACCAAGAAGTCCTTCAATATGTGAACAGATTCCTAAACTGTGCTACATCCATAAAATGGAAAGCTTTTCATCTGTAAAAAAGGAATAAACTACCAATCCACCCAACGACACGTATGAATATCAAATTCATGCGGTTAAGTGAAGAAATCAGTCTGAAACACTGCATACTGCAAGATTATTGATATGCCATTGTGGGAAAAACAAACCCAGGGAGATGACAGATAAGTGGTTGCCAGACACTTGGAGTAGGAGGGGACATTTGAACAAGTGAAGCATGATTTTTAGGATTTTTTAGAATTTTTAGGGAAGTGAAACTATTCTGTATGATACTATATTAGTGGACACATGATCATATGCATTTATCACAAACCCATAGAGCTTTACATCAGAGAGAATGAAACTTAATGTATGCAAAATTTTTGAAAAGTTATTTAAGAGGTCAGGGGATCATAGGATGGAATAAATAATGACATAAGAATCTAACTGTAATAAAACAACCTCAATGAGGTGTGGGAAACTGAACAACAAACAAATGGATGACCCAAGGTAGCAGCCAGGTTTTTCACTGATGGAGAAGAAGATTACATACAAGCTGGAGAAATATGTTCTACAATCCAGGTGACAATAGATTCGAGCTAGAGACATTGGTAGGAACTCATTAACATACAGCCGGATATACAGATACAGAAATATACACAAACACTGGTGAGTGTATACATGTATTTCCTTGCTCAATCAACTGAGAGTAGCAATGAGTCTGCAGTAGTGAGTCCATCTAACATCCAGACCTTGATTTCTTTTTTAAAATTCTTTTTATTTATTTAAGAGAAAGCAAGCTAGAGAGAGAGAGAGAAAAAAAAAGCACACAAGCCAGAGAGTGGGGACCCCGAGATCATGACCTGAGCCACCCCTAGACCCTAGACCTTGATTTGTTTTTTTTTTTTTTAATTTTTATTTATTTATGATAGTCACACAGAGAGAGAAAGAGAGGCAGAGACACAGGCAGAGGGAGAAGCAGGCTCCAATGCACCGGGAGCCCGATGTGGGATTTGATCCCCGGTCTCCAGGATTGTGCCCTGGGCCAAAGGCAGGCACCAAACCGCTGCGCCACCCAGGGATCCCCTAGACCTTGATTTGTAATGCCATACTTCGCTGAAAGGAACAGGACTCCTTGGAGAAACAGTTAAGACTGGAGCAAGTAGTATCAAAGATTACCCTGGAGCATCTTGTAGTAAAAGAAGGTAAGCAAGTTCTCAAACAAAACAAAACATCTCACAATAATGAAGGGTATAACAGAGGGTCACAGGACCAACTGAAAGAGCTTCTGATGGCAAAAGCTGGCACAATTTGGGAAACAAAATAAATAATGCAGTATTGGATTATAACTCAAAATGTAAAATAAATACCCATGAGTCTATACTAACACAAATAAATGATTGATTGATTGAATGAATGAATGATAAGACAATTCTGTGCAGAAAGAGTAAAAATAACTTATATAGATACTCCCACTCTTGAATTCCAGGTTGCACTTGATTTCTTTCCAAAAAGTATAGTACAGAAGGGAGGAAAGGAGCACATTTACAGTTGAGAAATGTGAAAAAGGGTATCTCAGCAAGACTAACAAGGTGAATACAAACGATGGTGATGTGTGTTAGTATGTAGTACTGAGATTATGTGGTGAGAAGGGCAATTTCCCCCTGTAATCTTCCTCCCCAGACCCTGTCACTACAGAGTAACCATGAGGAAGCAATCAGACAAATCCCAGTTGAGGGACATCCTACAAAATCCTGAGCAGCCCTCTCCAAAACCATCAAGGTCTTCAAAGAAAAGAAAGGTCTGAGAAACTGTCAACTCCAATTGATGACAAAACAACCAGATATAATGCCATGTCTTGAATGGGAACCTGAAACAGAAAAAAAAATAAGTAAAGAGTAAGTAATTCTGAATATAGTATAAAATATCAATATTGTCTCATTAGTTGTGACAAACTTCCATTCTAATGTAAGATGTTATTAACAGGGGAAACCAGGTGTAGGAAAAAATGAGAACTTTGACAATTTTTCTGTGCATTTGAACCTAGATTCCATTTATATAAAGTATCTAAAATGGTCTAACTCACATAAAAGAGAGTAGAATGGTGGTTGCCAGGGATTGGAAAGAAGAGAGAAGTAGGAATCGCTATTCGATGGACATGTAGTTAAATTTGTTAAAACAAGACAACAGACTCAAAATGGAGTTATTTATGCTAAGCCCCATGTCACCAAATATAGTCTTAACTATTACAATTTCAGCTCTTCCAAAAGTAGACTCTTAAACCAGTCAATTAGGAATTGCCTGATCAGCACTAATTTCCTTTGCCTGATGGACCACTGCCATACCCCAAAGGAATGTAACCTTGCAATAATCAGCCCACATTTCTGTCTAGTACAACTTCCTTGTTTCCTGCTCCCTTCTGGCTGTAAAAGTTTTTTATTTCATACAGCTCCTAAGAGCTCCTTTTTATCTGCTGGATTGGATGTCACCCAACTCATGAATCATTTAATGAAGCCAATAAGATCTTTAAAATTTACTCATTGAATCTTATCTGGTAACAGTTGAATATTCTAGGGATCTGCTGTATAACACTGTGCTTATGGTTAAAAAAATGTATTGTGTGCCCTTAAAACATTTGCCAAGAAGGTAGTTCTCATGTTAACTGTTCTAACCACAATATAAATTAAAGAATAAGAAGTTTAGGAGTTTATTAGAAACAAAAAAAGTAAATGGTAGCAGGTGGATTTGGAAAGAAGACCAGAATTGATATTCCACAGAACTAACAATAAATTTATTCCTTTGTCCCTTTGTGATATAGCCTGGCATGGACTCACAGACAACCCCAAATCTGATACTGTGCACAATGACACAAGGGGCAAAAAGAGGGACCTTATGGTTTGAAAGTAAGGAAAATCAAACAAACTGATTTTATAATTTGCATACAAAGGCAAAAGAAATAGAATACTCAAAACAGTTTTTAAAAAACAAGAACAAATTTGAAGGACTTACACTATCCAAATTTAAGAATTACTATGAAGTTACAGTAATCAAGAGCATATGGTATTGATGAAGAGATAGATGCAAACTGGATGGAATAGAATAGAATTTAAAGTAGACCCAGACAATCTGATCTTTGACAAATGCAAAAAATTAACATAATAGAAAAAGAATAACATTTTCAACTCATAATGGTGGAACAATTGAACATCCATATGCGAAGCAATGAACCTCTACCCAAACATCACACCTTATACACAAATTACCTAACAATGCCACGTAGACATAAAGATAAAATATAAAACTGAAGGTTCTAGGAGAAAAAAATCAGAGAAAATCATTGTAATCTGGGATTTGTTCAAGATTTCTTAGATATGACCACAAAAACGTGACCCATAACATGACAAAATAGTACATTGGATTTCATCAAACTGAAAATCTTTTTTTCTGTGAGAGAGAATGAAAAGGCAAGCTACAGGTTGGGAGAAAATATTTGCAATTTGCATATCTGACAAAGGACTTATATTTAGGATATACACAAAGAACTCAAACCCAACGGTAAGAAAGCAACTTAATTTAAAAACATAGACGAAAGACTTTAACAGACACTTCACTAAACAGCATATACAGATGGCAGATAATCACATAAAAGGTGTTCAATAGCATTAGCTGTTAGGAAAATGCAAATTAAAACCATTATGGGATAGCACTCCACACCCATTAGAAGAGTGAAAATAACAAAAAGGAATAATTGTAAGGACAGTATCAGTGTGGGCAAGGGTGAAGAGACACTAGATTTCTCACGTTGCTGGTAGGAATGAAAAGTGGTTTCAAAAACACTTTGGCTTTTCTTATAAAAGGTAATATACACTTACCATATAGCCCAGTCATCCTGCACATGGGCATTTATCTTAGAAAAATGAAAACATGGGGATCCCTGGGCGGCTCAGTGGTTTAGTGCCTGCCTTCGGCTTAGGGCGTGATCCTGGAGTCCCCAGATCAAGTCCCACGTCGGGCTCCCTGCATGGAGCCTGCTTTTCCCTCTGCCTGTGTCTCTGCCTCTCACTCTCTCTCTGTGTCTCTCATGAATAAATAAATAAAATCTTTTAAAAAAATGAAAACTTATGTTGACACAAAAACTTGCAGATGAGTATGGGACAAGTTCTATTCATAATCACCAAAAACTGGAAAGAGTCCAAATGTCCTTCATTGGGTGAATAAATTAACCAAGGGTGGTATATCTATATTATAGAATACTATTCTGCCATAAAAAAGAAAATTATTGATGCATATAAGAAGTTGGACTAATATCAAAGGCATATACTGCATGAAAGTAGCAAATTTCAAAAGATTACACATTGCTAGAAACCATTTATAAGACATTCTCAGACAAACTGGTTCTAGGTTGTCTCTGGCTCCCCAAAGATATGAATTAGGGAGGGAGGAGAGGGAGAAAATATGTTGTAGTCAAGAAAGTTGTTAAATGTACACCAAAAATAAAAATCATTTTTACTGTATGTTAATTTTTAAAATATAACAAAACAAAACTCTTTATGCTAGATTCTAGCCTCTTAGATGGAACAATACTTAGATGGAAGATTTCTTTATTTTCTGTGTACTTGCTGGAACATATATGTAACTCACTATCCTTAAATTTTCAACAATTATTAATCAGGTCATGGGGGGCTATCTATTAATAATCCATTGGTACTACACTTGATCTTAGCCAATGGCCTTATGTACTAGTGGTGGGTATGTAGAATGGTGCAGCCACTATGGGAAACAATATGCAAATGCATCTAAAAATTAACACTAAAAAAATAAATAAATAAATAAATAAATAAATAAATAAATAAATAAATAAATAAAAATTAACACTAGTACTATCACATGATCTAGGAATCCTATCTTTGGGAATATAATCAAAAGAATTTAAATCAGGATCTTGAAGAGATATCTGCTCCCCTCCTCCATGTCCATTGCAACATTACTCAAAATAGTCAAGATATGGAAACCACCCAGATGTCCACTGACAAATGAATGGGTAAAGAAAATGTATGTATGTGGTATCTACATACAACAGAATATCATCAAACTTAAAAAGGAGATCCTGCCAATTAGGAAACGTTGATGAATCTTGAAGACATTCTACTAAATGAAATAAGCCAGTCACAGAAGGACAAATATTCTATGATTCCACTTATATGAGGTATCTAAAAGAGTCAGACCCACAGAAGCAGAGAATAAAATGATGGTCATCAGGGGCTGAGGGAATTATTTTTAAGAGTGCACAAAGTTTCTGTTATCAAGACGCATTAATTCTTGAGATCTGTTGGACAACAGAGTGCCTATGATGAACAATATGGTTTGATGAGCTTCAAAATATGTCAAGAAGAGATTTCATATTCAATGTTCTTACTAAAAAAGCCACACAAAACCACACAAGGAAATTTTTATAAGTGATGATTACATTTAATACCTTGGTTGTGGTGATGGAACCATATGCATTTATCCAAATTCATCAAGATGTAAACATTAAATGTCTGCTATATTTTGTATATGAAACATACTTCAGTAAAGCTAAAACAAAACAAAATAAAAATCCATTGAAGACAGGAAATCCCATTTCCAGGGAGTTCATATTATCCCAGATGACTTCACATTAAAACCAAAGAAAGCAATTTGGCGTGATCTCTGCTGCAATTCTCTTCCTGGAGCAGCAGCTCTCAACTTCAGCTGTAGTTTTGAATCATCTGGTGGACCTTAAAAATGCCAATGCCTCGTTCCAGACCCCAATACTCTGATATTATTGGCTTGAGGTCCAAACCTGAATATTGGGATTGTATTGTGCAACCAAGTTTCAGAATCTGTGTCCTTGAGGATGCTGCTATGAGCCAGGCACTCTTAAGAATATTACGGGGACCACTCGGTAGCTCAGTGGCTGAGCATCTGCCTTTGGCTTGGGTCATGATCCCAGGATCCTAAAATTGAGCCTCATGTCAGTCTTCCTGGGGGGAGCCTGCTTCTTTCTCTGCCTGTGTCTCTGTCTTTTTTTGTCTCTCATGAATAAATAAATAAAATCTTTAAAAAAGAAAGAAAGAATATTATGCATCTTTATTAAGCAATCAAGCTTCCTGGGCCCCATTTAGAGATTTATTTTACTTTATTTAAAAAGACTTACCTTCTGGTTAATTTTTTGGACCTAAGGATACTTTTCTATGAGCAATATTCTGCCATTTCATAAGCCACATTTCCTTTGTTTTTAAAAGATTTTATTTATTTATTTGAGAGAAAGAGAGCATGAGCATGGGGAGGGGCAGAGGGTGAGGGAGAAGCAGACTCGCTGCTGAGCAGAGAGCCAGATGTGAGACTCCATCCAGGACACGGAGATCATGACCTGAGCGGAAGTCAGATGCTCAACTGACTGAGGCCCCCCCAGGTGCCCCAAGCCACCTTTTCCATGGCACCTTCATCCTTAAGTGATGGTAGAGGATGTTAGAGGATGTATTCACCCTCTGAAACCATACATCACGCATATTAACAGCTCTCCGTGCTGGACTCTGGGCCCTATGCTTTATGGCACTATGGTTACTAACATATGACATGAAACCAGACTCTAAGCATTTGTTCAACCCTCACTGGGCTCTGAGCAGTGCCGTTCCACATCACCTTGCATGTCCCTGAACCTGGGTTCTCTGGCTCCCCGACTGGTCATTCCTTCTCAGGGTTCTCTGCTAGACTCATCCCCTGCTTGTTGCCATGGGCTCTCTTCCCTTCTCAAGCCAAAGAGTGCATTAGAAGACCTCAAGCAGCTTTTCCAAGGTGCACATAGCTTACTCCTTACTCCCAGAGACAAGGCCTCCACCCCAAGACCTCCATGTTTTTCCTGTGCTGCCTGGGATACGTTCCTTCCTCCTTTGCTCCCCCATGGTGTATCTATCCTAATGCTGTGCATCAGACCACCCTGTTGTCCAACAAGGACTGGACGTCCTCCTCCTGCTCCTTCTATGCTCCGTAGATGCCTGGGCTCTGGTCTTAGAAGATGGCCTTATGTTTCCATACTTAAGTGTCTGTGTCCCTAGAAGGCATGAGCTCTTTGAGAGACAGGGCTAGGCCTACGAGCCTTGGCATGTGGCACTTTGCATAACAGTGTGAAGGAGAAAAGGCCACAACACTAAGGTTCCTTATGTGTATCATTCATATTAGCAAGAAAAGAAATGTGCAGTATAGAGCTCTCTCTCCTTTAGATAACACACAAGGCAAAATAAGTAAATAAATAAAAAGCAAGGATTTTTTTTTATTAATCCCCTTTTAATTTTCTTTCTGTTACTCTTGGATGACCATCAATTTTACAGTTTGGACAGTATACATTCCTTAAAATTACCTTCATTTTACTGAAATTCTGAGTTTCAGTTGTGAGCTCCACATAGCTGGTGGCAGAGTCCTGGCCCCCACCTCCTCGGCTGTCCTCTGTCATCACATGCTTGGTTACATCATCTACTGGGGGAAAATACAGTTACCATTACTAATCAATTGCTGTGTGGGTGGTCTAGATCATTTAGGATATCCCCCGTAACCCTCATGAGCCCTTAAAAACAGAGAGAAATGGCAGAAGAGGAAGTTAGGGCATCAGACACTTGGGGAGTGGGTGTGGGAAACGAAGTAATTGACTTTTGGCAATGTCCTAGAACAGCCTGGTGGCAGATTCTTCCCTCCAGGAAGAAACACCCTGCTTTGACCTGTGACACCCTGAGCGGAGGACCCCCTTTCTTAGAAGAAACAATGAGAAAACAAATGGATGTTGTTTTCAGCCATACTAAATATGCACCAATTTGTTACCGCAGCAACGGAAAACTAATACAGTTATTTCATTGCCAACACGAAGTCTGTATTGTAGGGCATCACCCTGTGGTGCTCTGCCCTTTTTTGGCGCAGTTACAGGGAATTAAATAAATGTGCTAATGTTGGTGAGTGCATCTGCAATTCCAGGCAGGTATTATCACTGTACATGTTTGAGAGGCAGAGGAAGGAATGTGAACATGTTGGCTCGTCCACCTCTCCCTAACTCAGCGCAGACCAAGCACCAAGGTGGCGCATCTTGTTTCTGGCCAACAAATAATCCCCACCTTTCCTGTCTCATTGCAGACTTCATTGGTGGCAATCGGATTCAGATCAGGGAAAGAATGGCTGTGGACTCTCGTTCGTTCATTTAGTGTCTGTCTAGTGTGTGCGCCTCACTGTTTGGGGCACTTTCCAAATATTTACCTATTCAATCCGCATGGCAATCCCATAGGTAAGAACAATGTCATGCTCACTTCACCTAAACACTCCCAAGTTCCACAAGACAGTAAGTGGCAGAGTTGGGGTACGAATCCACGCTGTCTGGTTCCAGAACTGCCTCCAACCTCTGCTCTCAGACTGAAGACAACTCAGTCATATTAAGGGAAGCTCTGAACCAGGAATCAGCTTGAAAACCTTGGTACCCTTTTCTTGGAACTCGAAGGACAGTCAGGGCCAGAGAGGGTAAATGCTTTTCAAGTGACACAGCAGGCAGGCAGCAGAGGTGAGCTTGGCACTGTCACCTCCAGTTTGCTGACCCATCCTCCCACACCACAGCCCTCATAGAGCCCCAGTTAGGGGGTCCTGCTTTAGAGATGAACTACTGTGGGCTGCTAGCATCGCCAGCCCCTAATCTCAACCAGAGCCTGTGACCACTGAGCTCTTCAGCCACTTTTGCCCCAATGTTACTCCTGCAAACTGTCCATTCAGCCTCCACGCTCCAGAAAGACTACAGATGGAGTACATTAAGTTTGGTTGTATTTCATTTTTTATTTTATAAGAGCCTCTATACAACAAATTGCATTATAGAATTTGGAAGCTCAGAGAGAAGGATGCTTTAGAGTTGACATTTTTATCGGAATTGAGGAATTAATGTTGGGGGGGGAACCCTGTGATAATAATTTTGTTAAATGTTGCAGTTTAGCATAGTGTCACCAGACTACATGTGTTGTTCATTATGTTTATTGCTAAAAGTGCTACCACCCTCCTAATTCTGGATGTTAAATAAGTGTTTAAATCTTTAAACAGCTGCACTGTAAAATTTTAGATACTTGCCTGAAGATAACATAATTATGTTTCTGGTTTTCTATCATCGAAGTGGCTGTGTCTATTCAGAAGGTTGTATCTGCTGAAGGACCCTTCTAATTAAGCAGGAAGCCTCCCTGGAAACTTCTCTGCATTGCTGAACACCGATTCTTCATCACCCCAGGAGTTGCTAATGGTCTTTCCTGAAAATAATACCAAGACTTTTGTGATCATATACATTAAAAAAAAAAAATAAGGCCTTGTCTATAGTTTCATCAACAATAGGCTGATCTGACTACATGAGAGGAGAGGAACCCACAGTTGAAGCAGGTGATATGTGGTATGTTGGTTTTACCCCGTATTTGTAGATGAGCTCTGCGAATAACTGAAAGAGACATATGTAGAAGAACAAAGAAGGAAAAAGATGGTCTTGCTAAAATGAAACAATTAAAAAATCAAATTTTGTTATGATGACTTTTTCCTAGAGTCTTCAGGGGTTTATTATGACATTTTAGAGAAGGTCAAGAAGACCTTTGCTCTGATCACGTTTCACCATTACATCTCTCACTTTTTGTCACCACACCTTCTCTGTAATCACAATGAAATTTCCTTGTTATTTCCCTGAACTCTTTGTTTCTTGGTCTCCCCCAGCTACACCTCCTTCCCAGCATAGGATGGTCCCCCTGGCCCATCATTCAGCGAGGCAATATCGGGTCAGGATTGAGGTTGAAGAAGCCAGAAAGAATGATGTCTTTGGGTGAGAATCTTAATGCTGTGAGATACACAGTGTCTTGCATATGGTGCTTTGCTGTAGCCCTGACTGTGAGGTGGAGAGAGAGGAGAGCTTCCCTTCACTTGAAGCTGAGAGAGGCTCTGAAGGGACATTGTGAGGAGGTCACCAGCCTCTCCTGGACTCTGTGGAATGAACAGACTGGTGTTGGACCCTCTCATAGAAAAACCTAAAGGCAAGACTCTCCAGCTGGCTTTTCCAAGGGTGACACATGGAGATGGCTCAATATTGGAGATGCTCTGTACCTTAGTCTATTGGCCTAAAGGGTGGATGTGTTTCACCTGAGGCAGAGGTAGACCCTTTTGTGGAAAGGAAGCCAGTGTGGGCTATCTTGATTGAATACCCTTGCCCTTTTTCACTTCTAGTTGGGGTCACCCAATATGAGCCACCACAGGATATTGACGATGGGATGAGAGAGTCCAGGCACTTGCTTCCTACTTTTCCTTTCTAGACTGAGGTTTTGGCAGTGTTTTCCTATCTGTATCTACATATCCAGTCAAGTAGCCCCTTCTCCCAAAGCTCCAGCCCTTTCCAGGTTCCAGTGGTATTCTTCTCACTTTACTCCTTCACCCACCTCACTAAGCTCCTTTTTAACCCTTCAGTGAATGTGTTATCTCTTTCATCCCACAATATTGACTGATACATTTGGTTCATCTGGTATTATCCTGTGACTTCAAAGACATAAAAGGATTGAAATTAAAGAGAGAGATGAAAAAGATTTATTTGGAGAAAGAGTTCTATGTCAACCCTCTACCTCATCAGGGACATTTCCATTCACCTCAAGCTTGGTGAGGGGGGCACAAGAAGGCTACTTGGATAGTTCAGGGTGGATCTGTTGGGCCTCAGAGGAACCGGTAAATGGGAGCTTGTCCCATACCTGGAGAACCTGAGAGAGTATGTGTGGTGATTTGTCTGCCATAGATTTTGGCAGATTGAAGGAGGCTGCACTTGACAATGGCTGCACTTTCACACATGGTGGGCTCACGACTAAAGAGCCATGTGAACCCACGGAAGGAGTTATCTTTATTTTTTGGTAAGGGATTTTGCCCAAAGAGAATTCCACCAGGGGCAAGACAACCTCCACTGAGAAAGAATGGAGGTATTATTGGATGTAGAGGCTGTGGTGGAGATGGTCAGAGAGCAACCAGCCAGATAGCTGTGCTACTTTAGGGGAACTCCATCTGGAGGTTTCCAGTGGGGAAATCCCAGGACACTCACCCTGCTTCCTAAGAGACAGACTGTCAGCTCTAGATATCCATTAAGCCCACAAGGCTGTGTTAAGTCTATGTAACATACCTCACTTAAAAACTTTCTTGATTTGGAAATCTTTCCTCCTCCCTCCCCTACTTATGCTATTGGTGAGACAGTGATAGATATCAGAGAGGCATGAGAGAGAGGAGGAAGTGGAAGAGGGAGAAGGAGGAGGAGGAGGGAGGAGGGGAAAGAGGAGGAGTAGAGGAAGAAGAGGCAGGAGAGCAGAGCTCTGAGTTGATAAGGGAGGAGGCTGTAATGATTATGAAGGCACCTGTATGCTTTAATTATTGAACCAGCTTTCCTCTCAGGACCAAAGATGATTAGAGAATTTTTCTTATGATTTATTAGTCTCCTAAAATTTTATGAGATTTGCTTGAGTCTTTCATCCAAAGGAAAGGAAGGAACTAGCCACAAATGGAGTTTTAGAAAACAATGCAAAGGTGGGGAGTGGGGGGATGCTTATATTTTCTTAGACCCTTTCAAGATCCTTTTTGTGATGCTCTGGTTTCCATGTTCTTCTCCTCTTAGATTATGGATTCTTGTAAGAGAAAAGTCCATTAACCATAGTATCTGGGCCACTACATTCCAGATTCCAATTTCACCTGAACTTTCAATGCTACTCATCAAATTCTTCTCTCATCTATCATGAGAAGTGATCCAAATACTTATGCACAGTGCAACAAGCCCTTCCTCATCACATTCGCTCTGCCTCAGTATAAGCCACACCACTCAAATCTGTTAAAGGTTGCCCCTATAACTAGTGGCCCCAGTACTGCCCCTCAGGACATAATCCTGGGATTGCAGACTGCCTCCAGCCAATGACTGGGCACAGCAGACTATTTATGCAAACCTCATGAGACTCTTAACAGCTTTCGGTCAGGATTATGTCTAAGAAACTCTCATAGCTGTGCCTAGGACTCTTCCTATCCAATCTTTTTTCCTTCCCCTTCTATCATAGCAGTTAGATCTGTATCATGGTCCGATCATTCCTCTTAATTCTTCAGAGTTAGAGTCAATCACTAGTCACCAGAGCTTTCGGCCAAAAGTCTTTATGGGTGTTTTGTTTGTTTGTCTCTCTGTTTTGGTCTTTGTTTTGTTGTTCTTTTTCAGAGAGACACTGAGCAGGTATGAGCTGGGAGGGTCAGAGGAAGGAGAGAGAGGATCTCAAGTAGGCTCCATGCTCAGTGCAGAGCCTGATGCCAGGCTCAATCTCACAACCCTGAGATCATGATCTGAGGCAAAAACAAGAGTCAGCTGCCCAACCAATTGAGCCACTGAGGTGTCCCAATCTTTAAGCTTTAAAAAATAGTAAACGACAATTCTAAATGCAGAACCTTCCACCCCCAAATCACCTCTTCCTTACTATGCTGGAGTATGGCTTTGTTTTCACTGTCCTCCATACATTCAGGTGTTACTGCATTTTATATTCAACATTTTGTATTATTCATAAGTCATGTATTGATTATCTACATCCACCCCTGGACTAAATACACATTCAGTGCATTGACACATTTTACAAGGATCTCTTTTTGCACCTAGAACTGTGCCTATGTTCCTTCCATGAGTGATGGCTGGATGACATCTGAAATAAACACTTAAAACTCCAAAGCCTCAAGATTGACTCCACTTATCTCTGTATTTGTCACTTTCTCATGAGCCATAGTGTAAATAAAATCTAGACATGCTGCCATAGGCTGCCCTGGGTCCCCACCTTAAACTCTTAGAATTGCCATGGGGAGGAATGAAAACAAAGGGGTAGGGCCATAGGCTGGTGTGGTTATTCATTTTTCCTTCTTGATGAAGTGACTTAAAAAAAAAATCTAGTAGTTACCACATGAGCAACTCTGTAGAGCTTCTGCCTTGAGAAGGATTCTGGAGAGTTTGAATAATGCATCTTCTGGTTTAATGCTTTAAAATTATCTGAGAGTTTTAAAATTGAACTACACTCTTTAAAAAAAACTTTGCTGATTTGAATATAAAATATCTTATTGGAAATATCTTTTTTTCACATTTTTCTTCTACACTAGATGATGGTCACTTAAAAAGATTAGCATTTGATTAGGAAGATGCACAAAATGTTTATTTAGTGCTTTTCACACACTTTTTAGGAGAGTAAGGGAGCAATTCACCTACATTAAAAAATTAAGCAAAAAATTAAAACAGAAAAATAGAAATTTAAAAGTCAAAAGACCTTTGTGACCCTCCTCTACTCACCTGGTAATTGGGGCACCCAGAGATCATGTCTGATGCAGATCATTGAGTTAGAATTTAGGTCCCTGGTGAAGTGCCTTCCTATCCATATGCCCAGGAGGAGCATGGGTACCGGGGGGTGATTGTGGGAGCAGTGAGGTTCTACTGGGCAGAGCAGAACTCCCTCTATTTTCTATAAAATGTTTCCATTTTGAAACATATTTCCATGTATGATTTCATCTTAAGAAGGGTTTTTTTTAAAAGATTTATTTATTTATTCATGAGAGACACAGAGAGAGGCAGAGACACACAGGCAGAGGGAAAAGCAGACTCCATGCAGAAAGCCCAATGGGGGACTCGATCCCTGGTCTCCAGGATCACACCCTGAGCTGAAGGCGGCGTTAAAACTGCTGAGCCACCCAGGGATCCCCAAGAAGGGGGTTTTTAACCTAAGAAGTTATACCTGATCCTTCAAAGCTATAATACTTCAAAATTAAGGCAAAATTCAATTATTGGCATAAAGTACATAAAAAACTATGCACAGCTTATCCATCTAGAGAAGAGAATTTACACCCTTCCATAAATAACTCAAAAGACACTTCAGGTTTCAATGGGATTCTTTAAACATAAACAATGGGGAATTTAGGACCTGTCAATATGTTTTTGATACTCAATACCGATTAGATTCTCCTGATTGGTGAACTATCCACCAGCACAGAAGCTCCATGAAAAGAGGGCCCACTCCTTTACTGGCTTGAGGCCAAGCCATTTCACTCGATCAGAAATATGCCTCAATTTTGTTCAGGTGCTTGGAGTATGCCTTTCTATTTTGCATAGTAAGTGGTCACTCGGATAAGGAGAATAAATGAAAGAATCCAATAAATAATAAAATCTGCTACTTGAATTGCTCAGAAATATAATTTCTTTGGATTTCCTTAAGAGGAGATTTTTAGGAGCACCTGAATGGCTCAGTCTGTTAAGCATCTACCTTCAGCTCAGGCCATGATCCCAGGGCCCTGGGAATGAGCCCCACATCTGGCTCCCTGCTCAGTGGGAGGTTGCTTCTCCCTCTCCCTCTGCCTGCTGCTCCCCCTGCTTGTGCTTTCTCCCTCTCTCAAATAAATAAAATATTTATTTAAAAAAGGGACTTTTAGACTTTTCTTCTGGTTGTTTTTTCCTTCTTTCCCTCCATCCCTCCCCCTCTCCCTCCTTCCTTCCTTCCTTTCCATAAAATGCATGAATGGGTGAATTCTCTTTTCTTCCTTGATTCTTTAGTTCCTGCTTAGAGAAAGTTTTTATTGCGCATGTGCAGAAGTGTTTTATTATCACTTAACAAGTCCTTCAAAAGGTCTCCAATGGGCAGATGGAGAGGGAAGGCAATGCAATCGACTTTAAGTGGCTAGAACACATACAGAGGGTGAAATCATACACGCAGAGCCACGGAAACTTGGGTGATGCAGGTTTATGCATTCGTGTGTGCACTGAGCACGCCTAAACCCACCATAGCCCTAGAAGCTTTCCTGATGTCGATTAGAATCTTCCTGGAAAGAACACCTTACATATTAAGAGACTTGTCATTTACAGGTGTCTGACAGAACCTTAAAGAACATCAGCAGAGTAAACTAATTTGGTGATACACCACAACACACCCTCCAGAAAAATCTGCCATATGCTGGGAACAGATTGTTCAGCCTAAGCAGCAGCCATCACACAAATAAGGGATAAAGGTTGATACCAGAAGCCAGCCAGCACTCTGAGTTCACACCACTTTCCTGGAGCCATAATGGTCTTGCGATGGCACTTTCCCAGTGGGCTGTGGTGACCTCAGTGGGAACTTCCCTCTTGCGCTGGTTCCATTTGCTGTTGGTAATGTGTTGCATTTCCTTTGGATGTATAACTCCTATGAGAAAAGTCAAGTAGAAGGTACTCTCTGCAAAGGCCACTTGGTTGGAATATCAGAACCCAGGAAACACAGAGGTGACACGAGGAGAACTGGGTCGAGTGCCAACTAGTATTTTCTTGATGGGGTCCTGAGGGCACAGGAGCCTCGGAAAGGGAACACCAGATGCTATCCTCCCTGGAAGGGCTGGGCATGTGTTGCTGCAGGATGACAGCCCTGCCCACTCTGCCGTGGGGTGCTGACTACTTCTCCCACAGGGAGTCCTGAGGGATGGAGGGAAGGTGTCCCACCTCACGAAGCCTCCTCAGCCTCCCTTCTCCTGGATGAGGCCAAACCTAAGAGCAGCTGAAAGCCTCAGGCATTATGCCAGGGGACTGCAAAGGAAGTCTAAGAACCTCTGAGGAACATCCAAGCCCTGCGCCAGAAGATTTCAACATTTAGCATGCACAGCCTGCTCCCAAGGCCACACCCCTGAGATGACCCAGGTCCCATTTGAGCTTCTGTTTGAAAAAGCTCAAGACTTTAAAGCACTATACTATTTATTCTTGTCAACACCTGACAATAGGGATCCCTGGGTGGCTCAGCGGTTTAGTGCTGCCTTCTGCCCAGGGCGTGATCTTGGAGTCCCTGGATTGAGTCCCACATCGGACTCCCTACATGGAGCCTGCTTCTCCCTCTGCCTGTGTCTTTGCCTCTCTCTCTCTCTCTCTCTCTCATGAATAAATAAATAAAATCTTAAAAAAAACAACAAAGATGTTTCCTTTAAAAAAAAACTGACAATAGACTCCTGAGACCCCCCTTCACTTAGAACCTTTACTAAAAACTTACAAGATCTGTGCTTCTTTGAGATATAAGTGCATGTCTCTCCCACAATCCAGGAGCATCTTTCTCAAGACCTGAAAGCCAATTCTTTGAAATGCAATTGTCAGGAGGGATGGGGCCCCTGTCTCCCAATCTCTGGGAGGAGAGAATCCTAACCTAGGTCGCTACCAGCTAGCAGACTCAATTGGCTCAATTGCTTTTGTACAACCCTCTTTCCTGCTTTTTATAATTTCACTCTCCTGATTCTCCTGATTCACTCCCCCTCTGTTCTCCCTCACCCCCCATACCAGAAAATACCCAGTCACTCTGGGGACAGAGCTCAGCTCTCCTCTCTACTATCTAAATCTGCTCCATGACCAGGGCAGCCTGCAGGCACACTTCTTAGTCCCAGCATCAATTGTGGCAGTTTTGAAACCGTTTTGATACCCTAAGACTCGGCTCAAAACAAGGCAGAGTAGCAAGCATGTATGACGACTGTCTCCGCAGTTTAAAAAAAAAAAAAAAAAAAAAGTTATGTACCCCGTTCAAAATGGCCAAAACGCATACTGATATCCCAAACTGGCACATCCCTATTGATTTCATTAATTCCATTCTCCCTCGTTGGCAGGAACCATGTCTTCTCGGTGTTCCGTACTATTCCCAGGACAGTGCTGGACAGGTGCCACATGGATATGATCTAAATTGATCTGAGGATTTTATCTTTTTAAAATATTCACAATTTTTGAAAATCATAAAACCAGAAATGAATCACCCAGAGTTTTCTTAACTTTAATGAAATCACCATATTCCAAAGCTAACATTTTCTGGATGTTGAAGGGAGCAGAAGAATAGGAAGTCTTTCTTCAGCTTTACCTCTCCATGCAGGAAGGTCAAAGCATATTCTGGAAAATTGATCAGTCAGTATTTTGACTATACACACATGCAAGCCTCCTACTATTTTATTTAAGGATTTAAACTTATTTGCAAGTTACACATGAGAGGTTGTATCTCCAGACAAAGAGATTTACATTCATTGTAAGAATTAGATCATTTTCCTAATGGAGATACAAATTTTGTTTTCCTAAATATATGGAAGAAAGTACAGAAAAATAAAATTGCGTGCACAAAGTTGTAGAGCAGGAGATGTAGAGTCCAGAAAGGGAAGCTACCTGTCCCTGGGCAGTGAGCCTAGAGAGCACACTCATCCAGGATTTCAGCGTGTGTGTGTATGTGTGTGTGTGTGTGTGTGTGTGTGTGTGTGTGTGTGTGTTCTCTGCCTCTCCTTTCCTTTTGTCATTGATTTCTTTTTTTAAGAGGTTCCAAACTGATGGGAGAATTTTAGTTGCTCTGATCCAGCAGAGAAAAGGCCACCAACTGTGGATCATTCCTGTAATCATTCACCTTCAGACCAGGTAGGTGGAACGCTGGTGGGCCTTGCATGAATGTACACGGTATAGTTCATTGTACCCAGCGGTTGGGCTGAGCCATAATCTGTGTAGCGAGTTTTAGCTAATTATGTGTCGTCCACAAAAGGGTTGCATACATTTTGCCTCATATTTTTTTAAAAAATATTTTATTTATTTATTCATGAGAGACACACAGAGAGAGGCAGAGACACAGGCGTAGGGAGAAGAAGGCTCCCCACGGGGAGCCCATTGTGGGACTCAATCCCAGGACCCCCCGGATCAGGACCTGAGCCAAAGGCAGACACTCAACGACTGAGCCACCCAGGTGCCCCATTGCTTCATGTTTTATGACTGAAAGAATGAAAGGAGATTTGGGGGAAATTTAAAATCAACAACAGGGTGCACAGGTATTTCTGGAAGATTCATTGGGTGCCTCATACTGACCAGCAATTATCAAAGATCCAAGAATGAATCCTGACTGGTCATGCACCGATTTGCTCTGGCATACTGGTAAGACAAATCGCACTGAAATAGTACTGATACCAATGCAGGTGTTACCTCCTTTGGAAAGATCAAGGAAGGACTGGATTCATTATATGGAAGAGAAAGCAATCAGTCAGCCATGAACAAATACTCACTTGCCTTGGACCCTCATGGGTTGTTCAGAAAAGAGGCCTGAATCAAACTCCTACCAGTGAAAGGATGGTCAACACATGTAGGAGTAGAGTACCCTATCCCTCCTGTACCACCTCTGTCCTGGCCAGGGGTCCAGAAGCAGGGGAGACATGGCTGTTGGTTTGCAGCTTGGAGATGGCCTGGCAGAAAGGTGGGGTGTGAGTAGGACATAAAGGATGAGTAAAATGTGGATAAAAAGAGAACCACCCTTCCGGCTACAAGGTGCTATGGGGGCAAGGGGGAGGTGGGACACATTTTAAGGCAGCATCGGTTTAGTGATTAATGAGAATAAAACCAATCTTGCTTTGTTTGTGGCATCTCTCTGACTTTGGAGCTCTTCTTGTGTATTATAGCCCCAGTTCTGGCTAGATTCGGCACACCTGGCATTGTCTATGGCCTCTGTTCTAAATATGTACACAGTCTTGTTAGTATAATTCCCAACATGGCACAGATAGGTCCCTTGTCTTCACTGTGTAATAAACAGCATCACTAAGCACCAATTTGATATTAATGGACTTGAAGAGAAAGTAGGAAAATCAGACAGCATAAAATGGGAATTTCTTAAAATATATGTATTTTGAGGAGACTTTTCTGTTCAGGCTATTCATCTTTTTTTTTTTTTCTTCCCAATTAACTAAACAAAAAGCCAGGTTGAACCAATGTAGCTTTATCTTTACAACTCACGGGTTAGCAGAAACGCAGCCTGTCCACAGGAGGTCCAGGCCACAGGCTGACCGGGCCCCTATTAGAGAAGCAATCTCTTGAGCATATGCCAAATGGCCCTAGATAATGCAGGAAAAGATGCCTAAAAATGACAAAACAAATCAACTCACTGGTGTGTGGGATGTAGTCCTCGATTTTATTTTTGTATCTAATTAATGTGGGTTTAAAAAAAAAATACCTCTGTTTGAAATTCTAGCTTTCCAGTGATACAGAAATAATTAAGAAACATTCTCCCCTTGATCCCAAGCTGTCCCATGTTCAAACTTGAGATCCTCTTTGCCCAACCTGGACTCCAGATATGGATACCGCAGTAGCCTGCAGTGGCCCCCTGGGGTGTGGGAAGAATTGGCCTGGCCCATTTCAATATGTCATACTCCAAGTTCTCGTTTTCTCAGGCATAAGGAAGTGAGAATTTTATGATGCCCTTTTCTTTCTGCCAGCCACAATTTATCCTTTATTATAAAATATCCTGGTCTCCCAGAATGAAAAACCATTGGTCCCACAGGCGCTAGACCAGCTTATGTTGTACAAAGGACGTTTGGCAGAGCTGAGTTCTGCATATTAGGGCCCTTAGGATCTCAGTGAATGAACTACGGCAGATGTTCCCCTGAACACCTCTGGACCTGCCTTCCCAGCAGGGCATCAGGGGTAGAGTGGCACAACCAACATTAACAGGGTCCCATGGTGGTCATTCCAGGATAGGAGCTCCTGGATGGATACTGGAGCCTCTCTCCCCCTACATACCTCTCCCCCTTTCACCTACAGAATTTTCATCTAAAACTCTTTAGTCTAAAATTCTGTCTGAATTTCCTACAGACAGAAGCCCCAGTTACCACTGTTCTATAATAGCAGCTCTTGGTTCAACATGAGGATGGTAACTTTCTCTGTTTAAGCTCAGCCCCTTCTCTCATTGCCCTGTCTCTGCACTCATGGGCTGGGCTGCCCTAGAGCTTTCTTGACAGCCTATGGGCTCCTGAGCAAGTCCTTTGGCTTCATTTTTGCTGATTATTCCAATCGTATTTGTCTTCAGGAAACTATAATAGAAAATACACCAAAGAAAGTAGAGCCTATCATACTTGAGGAGAAAATGATCATCGTGCCCTGCCATCTGAGTAAGTGGAGCAGGATTTGTTTTTGTCTTAGAATGAATTTGAGCCTGGGGCGGGGGCTTTTTTGCAATTGTTTTCTAATAACAGAACAGAATCTCTATAATGATTTACTCTTTTTTTTCTTTTAGCTATGTAAATGGCTTTATCGAGATTATCATACCAAGTACAAACATTATGCAGAGGATATTACAGCTTCCACAGCCCCTCGTCTGAAGTCTGGAGCTTTCTTGAGTGAGATTGATGAACTGCATTGTAAGAAGCAATTATTACAGGATTATTACAGGATGGCTGGCAATTTTCTTTTTATTTTACCTTCACTTATTCCTCCTTCAAGGCTCTTCCCTTTCTTTACGTAAATTCATATTCCTGACCTGTATTATTTTTCTCCTCTCTAAAGGATTTTTTGGGGTAACATTTTTTGGCAACAAGTTCTTTCAATTTTTGTCTGACAAAGCATTTCTCCCTCATTTCTGAAGGATAACTTCAGAGGGTACAGAATTCAAGGTTGTTTTTTTCTCTCCTCTCAACACTTTAAATATTTCACTCTACTCTCTTCTTGCTTGTGTGCTTTCTGAGGAGACATAGGATGTAAATCTTTGTTCCTCTCGAGGTAAGCTGTTGTCTTCCTCTGACTTAGTTCTGGATTGTTTCTTTATCTTTGACTTTCTGTAATTGAAAATTATATGCCTCGGTGTCATTTCTGGTTTGTTTGTTTTTATCATTTATCATGCTTCCTGTTCTCAGACTTTTCTGGATCCGTGGTTTGTGTCTGATATGAATTTGGGGGAAAATCTGTGTTATTATGGATTCAGAGGTTTATATTCCTTTCTTTCTTCTGCTGGTATTCACATTAAGTTACACCTTTTGGAGTTGTCTTGAAGTCCTTGGAGATTCTGTTTTTCTTTCTTTCTTTCTTTCTTTCTTTCTTTCTTTCTTTCTTTCTTTCTTCTTTCTTTCTTTCTCTCTTTCTTTCTCTTTTTTCAGTTGTGTTGTTCTCCTTGCTTTTCAGTTTTTGTGGATTCTGTTGAGTTATCCTCAAATTCAGCAATTCTTTTACCAGCCATGCCCAGCCTGCTCATGAGCCCATCGGAGGGGAGGCAAATCTTTACCTCTACCTTCTTAGAATTTTCCAGCTGAGCCTGAAAATTCAGCTGACTTAAGAAAGATTAACAGGAGAAAAGCACGCAAATTTATTTAAGTTTCACATGGCTTAGAGTCCCTGTAAGGAGGGAAGACTCGGAGGAATGGTGGAGCCTCCGTGCTTTTGTAGCAGGTTGAACAAAAGGAGGCAATTGTGGGGAAGTCGCTTAACTCTGTGGGGAGGCCCAAGGGAGGGAAGTTATTGTAACAAGGTTGTTTGTATAGAATTCTCTCAGTCTCAGCTTCTTGTCTTTGGTAATAACAAGGTTACTCTCCTTACAGTTCTGGGGAGGTCATCTATCACATGGGAATTTCCTTTCTTGCTTTCAATAAAACAAAACAAAACTGGTCTCAGTGGTTTTCTTGCATTCACTATTGTTCAAGTGCCTTCTCAAAAGAATCTATACACCAAAGTGGTGGGAGATGCTGCTACTCATCACTATTAAAGGCATTCTTCATTTCTGCTACAATGTTTAGTTCATCTGTTTGTTGTCGATTTATCTCTAGCATTTCTTTTTGTTTTTTAATCTCAGGATTCCCATCTCTTCGCTGTATTTCAAAATGGTCCTTTTACACCCACTCTTGCCAGAAGGGGACTTTTATCTGATATTTGCCGTAGGAACCTGGTAGCATCACTGAAGGTAAATCTCACAATATTAGGGAGGTGTCCAGTGAGTAGGTCTCCCTGGAGTTCTTAACTCAGAGTTTTCTGCGCTGACTGACCCTCCAGTGACTCATCAATTATAGCTCAGGCTTTCCTAAGTGAGTATTATTTTCTACAGTGGTTTCACCTTGTGGATCTCTGCTCCCGTAAGCCTGAGATGACTTGTATTCACCTGTCTGTTTCTACCTTAGGGACAGTAGTTGGCCCTGTGTCCTCTCTTTTCTTAACAGATCCCAGGAGAGTTGTTGATTTTTTTCCAGTCTGTTCAGATTTTTACTTGTTAGGATGAGTGATGATTTCCATGCTCCTCGCATGTGGAACCAGAAACGAGAACATCAGTTTTTTAAAAATATAAATAATTCTCTAGTCTATGTAGTAATTAGTAAAGACTTAAAAAGAATGAAGAGCCAGCAAAGCCTTGTCAATGCTAAAGGTCATTTTTAACAGTGAGATCTTCAAGTCTGGACATCTCAGGAAATAAAATGACCTCTAAAAAAATATACGATCCCCCCCTTGTTGAATGCTTCCTGCTCTAACTTAAAAAGAAATAAAAAAGTTGCTATAATTTAAATGTATGTTTTCTCTTTTTATATTTCTTATACTGATTCACAAATATGCTATCTTTATCTTCTGAGATTATCAGAGTTAGCAAAAGTTAAGAGATGTCCTCAGCTCACTCAATGCTCATATGTGATATGTAGAATATTGGGGTAAAAATGTGTAAGAGATGAGCAAAACAGGTTAAACATTTCCTCAACAGTGATCCTTCTGTCAGTATCTCCTTTAAAAGGCGCTAAACCTTCTAAATTCATTTATTTTGATAATATATTAGTCTGTGAATACGTGACACAGTCTAAAACTTCCATTGTTTCTTTCCTCAATAGGAACTGACATGTTTTGTTCATCAGTTGGTGATAGCTTCTATTTTAGATTTGGTGTCATTAAGGTTGACATTCCTGAGTTCTTTTGTTTATCTTTTCTTATTTTTAGACATTTTACATCATTTTATCCTAAAAAAGGACTCTTAAAAGCCATATAGGGTATCATTTTGCTTTAAGACTCAGAAAATTCTTGTCTTTTAATAGTACAGCCTAAACAATTTACACTCTTACCATTTCACCAAGTAGCAAAATATGTTACTGCTTTTATCACATCACTCTTTTAATTAAAGACAATGAAGAATAGTGACAAAAGTTGCATTTCTAAGCATTCACTCTTAAACTTGAATACTTGCAACAATAACCTAGGAAGCTTTTATGGAGTACTAACATTTGATTGCTACCGCCAAAAACTCTGAAGGGACTGCCTAGGAGTATCTCCCTAGGTGATTCTAATATGCAGCATTTGAATTTTTTGAGCTGGCCTCTTTTTTTTCCCATCAAAAACTCAGAAAAAAAAATTGATATTCGCACTGCAGATTTAGACAGGACAAATTTCACTCTATACATTACAAAACTGGTAAGAGAAGTATCAGATGATTTTCTAGATGTAATGAAGATTCAAGGAATGTCAAATCCCTCTTCATCCTCTTCTTCTTCAAAGTGCTCTGAAAAATGGCAAGTGAGCTCAACGAATTCCCAAATCATTAAATCTTGCATGAATGAAGAATTCAGACTCTCTTGATTTGATCTACTTTTATGTCAACCTACCTTGAAGTGATGAAGTTGCTTATGTGAATTGCAATGTCAGCTACATATATGGATTTGGTGGTTATATATCATTTCCTTTATCTAGAGATACACATCCACACCATTGAATTGATGTTGGACTTACACTTGCTTTGCTCTAAAATCTGATTTGACATGACAGGAGAATTTGATTTGATAATCATAAGTCAGAAAGTGAAGATAAAGGATTAATTTTTAGGGAACTGCTTCAATTCCAGGATAATCACTTTTACCATTTTCAAGTAGCCATGCCAGTCTTGTGAAGCTATCAATCATCAATCAATCAAAATAATTTATCTAGTAACAATTTGTGTGAGGTCCTCTGCTGGGAAAGGTGGAGGAATTAGAAGACAAGTACTAATAAGAATCCTAAAGAGTTCTCTGGTCAATGTGGGCAGTCATACAGAGAAAGACAGTCAACGGTACTGCATTATTGATGTGCCAATTGACTCACAAAGACAATAAATTCTGTGTGTTATTTATTATTTATTTTTTAATTATTATTTTCATTATTATTTTTTGGTGGACTTCTTTGGTAAGAAAAGTTCTGCAGAGACCTTAATCTGGAAATAAATAAAACTTTAAAAATGCCCTATTACCAAGAATTATTACTCAAGGCTTGTCTTCTGGATAATTGTCCAAACCCAGTTGCCTGTCACAGGCTGACTTCAGTGGATTAGCCAATCTTCTAAGAAGCAAGCGAGCTTCTAGAACCAGATGGAATTAGCATAAACAAGTGAACATAATGATCTGAGTAACTGATGTTGTGAATGCAAATCAGATTATGCATATTTTAACAACTAACGATAAAAACAAAATAATATTAAAATGACATGCAGTTTTATTAAGAGAAATCTACAAAATAAGTACTAGATTTTTAAATAACAGAATGCACCTCAGGTCTTTGGATCTTATTTTTACTCCTTATTCTTCAAAACCATCAATTAAAACAGTTCAGACACTAAAAAACATTTGATTTTTTTTCCCACATGGTTTGAACAAATAACATAAACATGAGCAAGGTATATATAGTCTCTTATTTCTGGGTTTTCATCACCTGAGCTGAGGACAGAGACTGCTATGGACTGTACAGGTTGAAGGGGCTCTCCAGAGCTCAGAAGGCAAGAATATGAAAATATGGGGCATTTCCACAATTTGCTGAGATCATAGTCAAAATTTCACACTGGAGATGAGAGGTGTTGGGATAAAAATGAGAGTGTGAAAGAAGAAGACTTTCCAGGCAGACGAATTGAGGCTGGAGCATTGCCAGGAGCAAAAACAGAGTGCTTGCTGTGGCGTGGCCCGTGTTTAAACATTGGTCTGGAAGGTGAAGCAACTGTCAGTCGCAGGGGCTCTGGGTAAGAGCCTGTGAAGTAAAATAGAAAACCATAACCAAGCACAGTCTGTTGATGAGTTTTTCACTAGTAATTCTTTAACAGCTTTAATGAGATATAATTGACATGCCAAAACATCCACTGGCTATAAGCATATAATTCCATGGTTTTAGTGAATTTATAGAAACTTGCAACAATAATAATCCAATATTAGAACATTTTCATGACCTTAAAACGTTCACTTGTGCCTACTGGAAGATACCTCCTGATCCTGCTCTCAACTCTAGGCTAACAAAGATCTTTGTGCATCTATAAACTTGCCTTTTATAGACATTGCCTATAAATGTAATCTTATAACACGTGGCCTTTTGCATCTAGCATCTTTCACTTAGCATATTGTTTTTGAGGCTTTCCAAATTGCAGTGGGTTTCAGCGGCTCTTTTAATTACAGAATAGTAGTCAGTAGTATGGATGTACCACATCCTGTTTATCCACTGAGTAGAGAATGGACATTTAGGGGATCCCTGGGTGGTGCAGCAGTTTGGCGCCTGCCTTTGGCCCAGGGCCGGATCCTGGAGACCCGGGATCGAATCCCACATCGGGCTCCCGTGCATGGAGCCTGCTTCTCCCTCTGCCTGTGTCTCTGCCTCTCTCTTTCTCTCTCTGTGACTATCATAAATAAATAAATTTTAAAAAAAGAGAGAGAGAATGGACATTTATGTTGTTTCTAGTCTTTAGGCTATACAAACATTGTCGCTATTATGAAGGAATATTCACATACATGTCTTTCTGTGAATATGTTTTCATTCATTTCCTTGAAGGAAATACCTAGGAGTAGGAAATTGAATCTTATGATCAGTGTATGTTTAACTTCAAGAAACTGTTTTACAAAGTGACCATATCATTTGAAAGTTTCACCAGCAATGAATAAAGGTTCTAGTTTCTCCACATCCTTGTGAACACTTGATATTCTTGGTCTTTTTGCTTATAACCATTCTAATGAATATGTGGTGGTATCTCATCATGGTTTTAATTTTCATTCCCCTAATAATAAATAATACTTAGCATCATTTCATGTACGTACTAGCCACTATTATATCTTCTTTGGCGAAATATCTATTCAAATCTCTTACCTACTATTTAATTGGATTATTTGCTTTATTATATTACCAAGTTTTAAGAATTCTTTATATGCTTAGGATACCAGTCCTTTTTCAAATATGTAATACTCAAGTATACTCTATATCCAGCTTGTCTTTCATGTCCTTAATAGATTTGATAAAGTACAAAAATTTTAGTTTTGATAAAGTCCAGTTTATCAAGGTTATCTTACATGTGGTCATGATTTAATGTTTTATATAGGAAATCTTTTCCTAATTCAAGGTCACAAAGATTTTCTATTTATTTTTCTAGAAGTATTATAGTTTGAGCTCTTACATGTAGAACTATGATGCATTTTGACTTAGTGTTTATATACAAACTGAGGTAGAAGTCTAAGTTTATAGTTTTTACATGCAAATATCCCATTGTTCCAGCACCATCTGTCAATAATTATCCTTTCCTCATTGAATCATCTTTGTAACTTTGTCAAATACCAAGCCCCATAAATGCAAGATTTTATTTCTTGACCTTTGATTCTGATCCATTAATGTAAATGCCTTGATAACTGCAGGTTTAGAGTAAGTTTTGAAATCAAATAATGTAAGTTCCTCAATTTTATTCTTTTTCAAAATCGGTTTGGCTATTCTAGGTTCTTTACATCTGTAGATAAATTTTAGGACTACCACATAACTTCTTACAATAGGTCTGATGGGATTTTGATAGAGATAACATTGACTTTATAGATTAATTTAGAGGGTACCGCCATGCGGACAATATCGAATCTTCTAATCTAAGAACATGAAATGTCTGTTATTTAGATCTTTAATATATATTTCGATGTTTTTTGTTTTAAATGTTCATGTCTTTCATTTCTTTTGTTATATTTATGCCTAATTATTCTATTTGAAGCTATTATGAATTATTTTCTTAGTTTTACACTTCAATTGTTTCTTGCTAGTATGCAGAAATACAGTTGATTTTTGTATATTGATATTATATATCTGTGACCATTTAATTTTGTTTACTAGTTCTAGAAGTGTTTTGTGAACTCCTTGGGATTTTCTACTTACAGAGTCATGTAAACCAAAAATAAAGACACTTTTATTTTTTTCTTTCCACTTTCTGTGCTTTCCTTTATTTCTTATTACCCTTTGGTGGGTTAGTTAAAATCTCTAGTACAACGTTTAACAGAAGAAGCAAAAACAGTCATTCTTGCCTTGTGCTCAATCTCGAGGAAAAATAATATTTCACGACTAAGTAAGATTTTAGTATAGGCTTTGTATATTCCTTGAATCAAGTTGAGGTAGTTCCCTTCTATTGTTGAAAACTTTTTTTTTTTTTCTTTTTTTTTAGTAATTGGATCTGGGATATGGTCAAGTGCTTTTTCTATTTTTATTGAAATGAAGTGATATTTTTTCTTTCTTCTGTTATTATGGTATATCAATGTGGATTTTCAGAGGTAACCCTAAACTCAAGAGGGTAAGTTCCAGTTGATAAGTATGATCAGTTTTTTGAATGAACGAAAGGATTTTTGCATTCATGAGGAAGATTGGTCTGTAGATTGGTTTTGTTGTTGCTTTCTTGCCATATCTTTGTCTGTCTGTGATATCAGGGTAATATTGGCTTCATAGAATGAGTTGGGAAGTCTTCCCTTTTTCTTTAACTTTTGGAGAGTTCGTAAAGGATTAAAATTATTTCTTCTCTAAATATTTGTAGAATTTCCAGGTAAAATCCCAAGGGTTTGGACTTAACTTTGTGGGAAGATTTTTTAATTATCAGCTCATTTCTTTAACTGTGAACTATTCACATTTTCTACTTTGTCTTAAGTATATTTTGGTAATCTTTGCTTTTCAAAAAAATTTGATTATTTAATCTAAGCTGTCAAATTTATTGGCAAAATAGCAGCCAAAATATTTCCTATAATCTTTAAATTTTCGGGATCCCTGGATGGTGCAGCGGTTTGGCACCTGCCTTTGGCCCAGGGCCTGATCCTGGAGACCCGGGATCGAATCCCTCGTCGGGCTCCTGGTGCATGGAGCCTGCTTCTCCCTCTGCCTGTGTCTCTGCCTCTCTCTCTCTCTCTCTCTCTGTGACTATCATAAATAAATGAAAAAAAAATTTTTTAAATAAATAAATAAATAAATAAATAAATAAATAAATAAATAAATTTTCTATAGAGTGGGTAATAATGACCCTATTGCATTTCTGATTCTTATATTTTTTTGTCCTTTCTATTTTATATATTTATAGCTTATATAAAAATTTGTCAATATTGTTGAGATTTTCAAGGAATCAACTTTTAGTTTTATTGTTTTTTTCTATTATTTCTTCAACTTTTGCTTTACCTTAATTATTTATTTTCTTCAACTTTACTTTGGGTCCTTTTTTCCTTCTATTTCTTTAAAATGGAAGCTTAACTCATGTACTTGAGACCCTTCTTTTCTCATAAAGGCATTCCAAGTACATACCATTAATTTTGATACATTTATTTTTGTTTTCCTTCAATTTCAAAATATTTTCTCATTTTCTTCTTTATGTCTCCTTTGACCCATGGGTTATTTTGAAGTGTGTTTTTAAATTTCCAAATATATGGGGATTTATAAATCCCCAATGGTTGATGTCCAATTTAGCTTCATGGGCTCAAAGAACATTCTTTCTGTGATTCCAGTGCTTTTAAACAACAGGCTTTTAAACTTATCTAGCTTAAGAGTTCTCAATGCTCAGGTGGTCTTTTTTTTCTTTTTTAGATGGTCTTGAAAATATATATGTATATATATTCAGCAACCATTGGAGAGCATGTTCTATGTTGTTTTCACTCATTTTATATATATAGTGAAAACACTATAATGTTATCATTCATTAGAGTGAGTTAGTAAATAATGTTGCTCAACTCTTCTTCTTCCCAATTTTCTATGTGTTTTTTGAATTATTGACAGTAGGTATTAAACTCTTTTTTCCATTTTATATATTTACAGGCTCTGTTGGTAGGTCCATATAAATTTATCATTATTAGTCCTTCCTCACTTTTCACTCTCTTTTTATCTAATGGTATTTCTCATCTCATAGTCCATTTTTTCTGATATTAACATAGCTCTCTTATGCTTACTACCTGTCTGGTACATCTACTTCCATCTTTTACTTTTAAACTATTTTGTATCCTTGAGTCTATTTGTATGTTTCATAAACAATGTATACATGATATTACTTTCATATCTAGTCTGATAATCTTTGTCTTTTTATTTTGGTGGTTAGACCATCCACACGTAATGTAATTATTAGCATGGCTGGCTTTACAGATGCTATGTTTTCTTTATTTTTCTGTCTTGTTTTTCCTTTGTCTTCTTTGACTACTTTATTTTATTGTAAGTAAATATTTTCAATCTACCACTTTAATTTTTTTTAAGATTTTATTTACTTATTCATGAGAGACACAGAAAGAGAGAGGCAGAGACATAAGCAGAGGGAGAAGCAGGCTCCATGCAGGGAGCCTGATGTGGGATTCTATCCTGCTTCTCCAGGATCACACTCTGAGCCAAAGGCAGACAGATACGTTCAACTGCTGAGCCACCCAGGTATCCCTACCACTTTAATTTTTTTCTTAAGTTTTTTACTACATTTTTTAGTTGTTTTCTTAATGGTTGCTTTAGAGATTACAAAAGGTATAAATTGACTTTTTAACATACATCTGAGAATCATGCTGATTTTCGGTTAGATTTGCCAGTTGCCTCAATGTTGGGTCTCTACAAGAGCTATGGAAATCTCTTTGCCAACACAGAAATTGTCCCAAGTCTTGGGACATAGGGATTTATTACCAGCTTTACTGCTGACTTTCCATTTATACCTCACAGGCTGGAACCTCCCTCATTTTTTACCTTCCTGGTCCTACTTTATAATAACTATCTCATTTATAGGGCTTATGTAAGAACCAATAAAAAATAAAGTAATTTCTACAAAGAAAAATCATGGATACCCAAATAAAGCTATCCTTCACTTTTTTAGATGTACTTATGGCTGCATACATTAGTCTAATATGAAAGCACACCCAGTTCTTACCAGTATAATGAGTCACTCAGACAATTATTTGCTCTGTTTGGAGCCTGCATTGTGATTCTAAAACCTCTGCAAGATTTGACAGACATGACCTTGGAACAAATAAAACACTTCTAAGAATAATACAATTTGGTGGTAGCACAAATCCTGCATTTATAATGATTCACATTTAGATTTTGAATGGATTATTCAATTACTTTCTACTGTGCTCAGACCAAGCTCTAATGTGGCAATTTTATATCCATCCTAATGAAACGGTCTCTTCCCAGATCCATGGGGGCTCATTGGCATTACAGCAACAAAGGAGATACATCTTTCTCCCCTAGTTTACATGGTTATGGGACAATGGTTCATACACAGCCAACAGAGGAAACAGAAAGGGCAGATTTTAATCTATATCACTCTGTAACCTCACTGCAGTTTTATTTTTCAAAAAATACCAGTACTAATTGCATATCCCAAAGCTAACTCAGAAAATGCTAATCACCTAATGTACATAATACATGAGAAGCTACTTTATTAAAATCTAATTTTGTATCTGCTTTGGAAACATTTATTATATATTTTTATAATTAATTATGCTTCAATATAATAGAAGCAAGAATATGGATTTCCAATGAACTCTTAATAGTCACATTGATTAAAGTTAAATTAATAGTCTACTCATTAATGGCAGCATTGAATTTCACTGTTTGTTTCCCTACCATCGTGAAAACAGCAAAGCTAATGATCCCTAGACTAGTAACATGGAAGAAGGTGAATGTATGCATACAAAAATTAAAGAAGATTCTTTTCCTCTTGGTGAATAGCAAGCATTCATATAACAAAGATATAAATACTAAGTGTACCAAGTTAATTATTATTACCTTCTGTGTCATACAGTTATTTTACTAATGATTCATTCTTTTTCTGTGTATGTTTCAATATTTTTATGCATACCAGGTTAAAGTGACTCCTTTTCTAGACAATTGATCTCCTGATTATGTTCTTTGATTTAGTTTTAATAGAGTTTACCAATGATTGCCTTGAGTATGGGTGTCCGAAAGTAATTAATATTATGGATGAAAAGTCAGAGGCCTGCCGGTTGTCTGACCACACAAGACACTTCTGGAGTGGCAGCTCTTCTCCACCGGTAGAAGTGTTATCAACTGAGGTTTAGAGCTCGATACCCACAGTCAGATGCAGAATCCCAGTTCTGCCAAGTATTAGCTGTGTAGCTTGTGAAAGTAGTAAACCCTCTTCATCCTTAATTTCCTCACTATGCCTGACTTTCAGAGTGGCTGTGAGGACTAAATGACATAATTATACATAATGTGATATAGATCATGTGTGGAGCACAGCCGCATTACCAGATACTATAATTATTACATGTGTTACTAGGATGAAAGTCCATCTCTAACTATGAGCAGTTGTATTACCTCTGTGGGTCTGAATTGCCTCATACGCAAAATGCAGAGCTTGCATTGAATGACCTTTAATTTTACAGCTCCCTTCTGAGAAAGAGAAAAAGTAACCTCTGGTATCCAGAAACTGATCTAACCTAATGGCTAGACGTCAAGGTTTCTACAAACTTTTCTAATGCTTATGACTGAGCCATGTTATTTTTATTGTTGTACACACACATTCATAAAAAATCTCACAAAACATCCATTGGCAACAAGATTACATGCAACCTCCAAAATATCAAACATCCCTTCTTTTGCTAAATGAGTGACTGCCACTCTTTATCAACTATAGCTTTAATCTCATTGTTGTCTACCCTCCCTTTAGGTAAGATTCATTGAGATACTCAGTCATAGACTTATTCTCTGATTTATGACAACATCCAATCTAGAATAAGGCCCTGCTTCTTTGGACCTTGCCCAGAACGACCCAACAAAACCCTGATTGTATGCTAGGTTCTTTCAAACACCCTGTTATTGAGACACTCCACATTTCTCCATGATGTGTGTTCTCCCTCACTGCAATGAGTAATAAACCCAACATATTTAACTTCAGGTATTCACAGTGATCTTGGTTAAAGAACATGGGCCCTGGGGGATCCCTGGATGGCTCAGTGGTTTAGCGCCTGCCTTTGGCCCAGGGCGTGATCCTAGAGTCTCAGGATCAAGTCCTGCACCGGGCTCCTTGCATGGAGCCTGTTTCTCCCTCTGCCTCTCTCTCTCTCTTTCTCTCTCTCTCTCTCTCTGACTCTCATGAATAAATAAATAAAATCTTAAAAAAAAAAGAACATGGGCCCTTAATTTTGAAGCAATCGCTTAGAGAAATACATCATCTGCCCCATCCCCCATGAAGTCTTCCTCTCTGATACCTGAGCTGATCCTTAATTTTGTGGATATATGGCTACATGTTTCAGATATCAAATTTGGCTTTACCATTGTCCTAGTTCCTAAGGGCCTCCTTACAATACTTCTGCATTTGTAAATAGATGATTATTGAAAAGCTAAACTTAAAAAGAAAAACTTTAAAAATCAAACTAAAGAAAAAAAAAAACCAAAAAGACATTGTATTGTAAAATCTAGGACAGAGAAGGCTGGTTGGACTTTAAGGATTTCTCATTTACTTATGACTACGAGAATGGGGCCAAAAAGTTCATAGCCTTTTTGTATGGTATGCCACTTGGCTTCAGGAAGCCTTCTTCTTCTCTCCTTGGTCTTTGTCTTCATCGTTATCTACGGTTCTTTCCCTGGCTTTCTTCCCACCATCTCAGCCATCAGGGCTCCTCCCTAGGCTGGGGTCTCAGTCATTATCTGGGACAGACCTCTGTGTGCCAGGGCCCTGGAAGCATTGAAGCCTGGAGTCCTGCAGAGATGGCAAGTCTCCCCGGCAAGTCTGAAGGGACTAGTGAGTGAGCAAGAGTGTTAGATCTCCACAAAGATTCCCCAGGGGAAGTGGGGACGTAGAGGTAGACAGGAGACAATGCAGTTTTCCAACAAACAGCAATGCACTTTGAGGCTCTGGCAGGTTTCATATCCGAACAACCAGACGATACTCAGCTGGTTACAGTTAGGTACAGCAGCAGTTAAGTGAGTCCCTTCACTGTCCACCCTTTTTTCCTTTATCATGAAGCACATAGATTTTATACGAGCTTGATCAGAATATCTTCAGCTACTTTTCTTTGTCCTTAGAGCTACCTTCCAAATGTGTTGTAGGTAACCACATTAGAGCCCTGGACTTAGCAGTTTGTCAGAGGGGCTTTGTCACATCCACTGTGACTAGGATCACACTGCCATCCTACTAGAGAGCTTCTCATTCACTTAGATCCTTTACTGTCTCACTAGACTTCATATTTCATGATCCTGCTGGAGAGTGAATGTAGAAGAGCGATGAACACATGGAAGGGATGAGAAAGATGGGCCAGATGCTGAGGTCCTATATTGGGAGCGTCTCATGCTGGCTTCACTCAGCTCACCTATCCCTTCCTTGCCCTCTTCCCTGCAGGTGTCCTTTTCTTTAGGATCTTGGTCAATTTTATCAGGCTGAACTGAACACTCTACTCCATGCTCTGTCCACCCACACTCCTCCTCCCCACACCATTCTTGCCTGGCCCTCTGCCCCTTGGACTTACTGGTCTGTGCCCATCCTGGGAATGCAGCTGAGAGATCCATCACTCCCACTGCCTCAGAATCTTAGTCCTTACTGGACTGGAAGCCCTGAACTCCAATTATCATCTCCCCAGCCCTATGAGACTGCTAAATCTCTCTGCCTCAAATTCTGCTTAACTTCTTGGCATCTCTCTACTTAACTTGGCAATTATCTTGAATGAAAAGGAGTGGAGAATGCTGGCCTCACTGTAGCATACTTCTCTTTACTCAGAGTTTTAGGCCGTCAATATCTGGATGCCTTGGTTACTCTGATACTTTCAAACAAATACCTTTTAAGTTTTATTTAGTTTTCATATATTTTTTGAGGAGACCTGATTTCATATAAGGTGCTACACTGTACTTGGAAACAAATGTCAATATCCACCAAGATATGTGTTATTTTTCACAAGGGATCTCATTTAGGGCTGCTGGCACAAACTGTATCTTACATGTATGTAAACAACAGAAACTCCCCCTTATTTGATCATAGAAGAAGTGTATTGAAGAAAGAATGCTTTACTTAACACAGCTTACAAAATGGCTGAAAATCTTTCATTTTTATTTTTGTGTCTCTTTACTCAAGATGCAGGTTCCAGGAAGATCTTATTTCCTCTGCTTGTCTAGAGGAATTTGGAGACCCATGAGTGGGTCAAGAGACAACCCACTAATGGAAGTGGGAAATTGAAAGTACTATTTCCAGAAGAAAAGACTTGTGGGTCCTTGGCAACCACAACACACCCACTATGGTATTAGGGGAACTATCATCAAAACGAAGTCTTCACATAGTGATGTGCAGCCACATTTATGATGCCTTATGTTTGGTTTGAAAATACACTGAGGGACTCAATGAATATCTAGGCTGGCTAGCAAAACTCTTCTGGTATGTTCTTTTTTTCCCTTTCTACTCCCCTCAGTGGATTCTTTGGTCTGGAGGTGAGGATTATTCTTCCTCATCTTTAGACTCCTAGCAGGGACTCACAAAGTAGGTATCCCAGTGAATTATTATGGAAGTCATCAAAATCAGTGGTTATGAGGAAAACCAAATCCTCAGGACAAGAAGGTCTATGTGGTAAAAATAAACAAACAGATTTAGAGGCAAAGGAAACAAAGAGCTAGAAACCAAATGGCCTTCTCAATGGAAAGTGGACCTGATGGCAGGTACACATCATCTGCCAGACCCCACAGCAACTTCTGTGTCTTCCATGTTGTGAGTGGGAAGAAGGCCTGTGGGGCTGGCAGGACAACCAGCCCCACAGTTGCACTTAGATCACGATTAAGGCACAAAAATAGACCAAAGAGTCACTACCTCTCTTAGGGCAATCCTGCCTGAAATGTCCCAGCCTATTATGAACATTTTAGGTGAGTAGAGAGGTAGTATTTGAGTGCTGTCATAAACATTTTTTACTTAAAAATTCTAAATAAAGACTAGAGGGTCAATGTGCTTCACTTTTGTGGAGCCAAAAATCACTAGGATCACAGAGCATAACCTTGCTTGATTTTTCACTGCCAGCTTACCTTCAAATTCTAATGTGGCATTCATACCCCATATTAATTGATGTGCTTTTAATGTAATGCAAAATCACTTTCTTCCATTTTCTGTATATATGCTTATATTTGTTTTAGAGATACAATATGCAATATATTCAAAAATCTTAAGTAAACTTCCAGTATTTCAATATTTAAAAACCTAAGTGGTAGCAAGAAGTAATTTATCATGTTTTCTCAACAATCACATTGATCTCACATATCATTTAAGGCTTAATGATGATTAACTGTATTTAGTAAATTCAGGAAGACTTTGAGAAATGGACCTTACTTTTCTGCTGTGTGTTCAAAAAGACCCTATGATAAATAATTCAAACTCTTGAAACTTTAAATTTCCCCTGGTCAGGTCCCCTGAAGCATTTGTTTTCTAACAAATAGAGTAAAATATAAATATTTCCATTATGAGATACTTGGGGATAGATGTAAATTGGGCAGATTTCAAATTTCTAATAAGCTTAGAGTTGAGGAATCCTGACTTGAGCAGGAATGGGAAGGGCCATGTTGTATCTACTTCAAGCCAGTCATTTGTGAACCCTACCACCACCAATTTAAGATAGTATATAGCATTTACTTAATTCATAAAATTCATATTTATGGAAAATCACTGGAAGAACAGGCATGGTGTCATTAGTGATATGTGTCCTGCCTCATGCTAAGCATTTTGCCTAGATTATTATGCATAGTCTTCTCTCAGCCTACCAAAGAGCTACTGCTCCATCCCATTTGTCAGACAGGGAAACTGAGTCTAAGAAATATTATTTCCCTCATTTCAGAAATGTGCAATACCAGGCTAAGAGTGGCAAATAGCTTAGGCCATACCTCATGAAACAGGGAATTTAACATCTTTGGAGCTACAGCCCTTTGGAGCTAGAGTCCAGGGAATTTTTAACTAAGAAGATGAACCAGGAAGAAATTGTCTCAGTGAAAAGAAACGACCTCACAAAGGAGGCCTCCAACTTTCATATGTCAACTTATTAGGAAGCAAGAGACCTTTACCCGCAAAACATCTTTAAACATTACTGTTATCCATCTCATAGCCAATCAACCTTTAAAAAAATTCTTACTATCCTTAAGGTAAAATAAAACAAAATACTGTGCCTGACCTCAAGGAGATAGAAGACTAACAGGAGTCCTGTGATTTGCACAGTGCAGCTAAGAAGCCAGGTGGTTGGGGCACCTGGGTGGTTCAGTTGGTTAAATGTCTGCCTTTGGCTCAGGTTGTGATCTCAAGGTCCTGGGATGGGAGCCCTGTGTTGGGGGGTGGGGGTCCCTGCTCAGTGGGGGGTGTCTGCTTCTCCTTCTCCTTCTGCCCCTCCCCCACTCATGCTCACTCTCTCAAATAAATAAAATCTTTTTTTTAAAAAAAAAAAGCCAATTAGAAAGCAAAAGGCACCTTGAGAGGGTGCTAGAGAAGTGGAGGACTCCATTATTTCTTTCTGGGCTGGGGACAGGATTTCTGGAAGAGGCAGCACTGACCTGCACACGCATGTGAGCAAGCTCCTATCTGCTGGATTCAAGGGGCAGAGGTGTGGAGCAGGATGTATATAATAGGAATGATGAATAGGTCTGTTTGGCTAGGGGCCTGCAGAGGACTAAAATAAATTAAGCCTGAAGGAAGGCACTGAAGCCAGATTTCTGATGGCTTTGAAAGCAAAGATAAGGAAATGGAAAGTCATGGAAGTATCTTAGCTGGGAAGAAGCGTCAACTAAAGAATCTTTTTACAGTAAATGGAAACCTACTTGCTCTTATCCACCCACATTTCCAAGATTTTCAAGTTCAGAGCATTTGACCTGTCTGCAATGTCTTCCTAGCAGCCTGTGCATAATTTTATCTCTGGACTGACAGGGTATTAATATTAGTGATCCCACTCATCAGAAAAAGGTAAAAAATCAAGTGTTGTATCATCACTCTTAACCCCAAGATTTCATCAGTGGGAATCAATAATGCTCAAGGTATGTGCTAGGCACCAAAGGCATCTGGTAGCGAGGGGGCATGAAGAAATTACAGAGAGAAAGGAAAAATTAAGGGAGAAGCTACTTTGCATGTTTAGGGATTGGGACCAAAAGGCATGGTGTCATTTGCTGGGTAGGATTAGGATCCATGCTTCACAGAGTTTTCTGGACCCAGGCAGCATACTGCCGTTCAACTACCACATGGCCCAGAATCCAGAAGTTGCGTGTGAAGGGACAAAACCCTCAGCATTCTGATATGCCCACCAATTGTTGCAGGGCTAGGAAACACATCACAATAACAAGACACAGTAAAGAAAATGAATCACCTCTTCATCCCACTTCAGTTAGATGGACACAGCCACCCTTGCACGACTTCAATACCCTTAACAAGAGTGCCTGCCAATAGTTTTTTAAAACTAATTACAATTAAACATAACATAAGGACCTGCCATTGAGCTTTTGATTATGGAGGATCCATTTCAAAGACATCCTTCTGGAATAAACACATTGCCCTGTACACAACTAGATAAAGAGCTAGGCAGCTCCCCACCCCCCATGGATCTCCCTCATGGAAGGCCCCAGTTGACCTAAATAACTGACCCCATGAGTGATCCTGTTTTGATTTTTTTTGTTTGTTTGTTTGTTTTTTTCAAAGTTCCCCAATGCAATCATAATAAGAACCACGCAGGCTGGGCCAACTACAACATTGACTCTGCACAGGGAAATGTCTGTGGGGCTCCCTATTGCTGATACAGGCTCTGAGAGAGCGCCCAGGTTATTCCTAGCCAAGAGCATCACTACCTATAGACAAGATGGACACAAACAATATCTTCATATATAATACAGATATGGGGAAAAGATAACGTGACAAACTACTGCTTTCAGTTCATCATGGACAAATCTTCTGTCTCTAACCTTCTTGGGTCTTTGAAAAGTAAATTGCATATTAAAGCTCTCAGTATGTGCCTGTTAAGATACAATTTGTAGGGTGCCTGGGTGGCTCAGTCAGTCAAGCATCTGACGTCAGCTTAAGTCATGATCTCTGGGTCCTGGGATCAAGCCCGGAGGCAGACTCCACACTCGGCGGGGAGTCTGCTTGTCCCTCTCCCTCTGCCCCCCCACCATACTCTTTTGGAGGCCGAGAAAATTAAGGCCATTCCACTTTAAGTTCAGCGTTAGCACAAGTACAGCCATCCCAGGCCCCTGTGACTAAGAGCTGAACTTTAACTTACTTCAGTTACAGAAGAAAATAGCTTACAGCTAATGCCCTAGAAAGCCCCATATTAGAATAAAAACAGAGCCCAAGCCAAGGGCAGAAAGCCCCCTATTAGAATAAGAACTGAGCCCAAGCCAAGGGCTGGAAGCCCCTATTAGAATGAGAACAGAGCTCAATGCCCTTGAAAGCCCCATATCAGAATGTAAACAGAACTTGAGAAATTCCTCCACCCCTTCTGGAGGTCCCCTAGAGCAGCCCTTAAAACTAAGCTGAAACCCACCTCTGGGTCCAAGTCCCTGCTCCGCTGTGTCGGGTATACTTGGACCCAAGCTCGAGCTTGTAAATAAACCCTCGTGTGTTTGCATCGGTGTCGGCTCCTTGGTGGTTTCTCGGATTTGCAATCTTGGGCACAACACTCTCTCCCTCTTTCTCTCTCTCTCTCTCCCTCTTTCTCTTAAATATATAAATAAAATCTTTTTTTAACAAAGATACAATTCACCTACCTTGCAATGTACTCATTTTAGTGTGCAGTTTAGTATTCTTTGAATAGCCCCAGGGTTGTGCAACCACCACTACAGTCTAATTTTGGAATATCTTTGTTCCTCAAGAACAAACCCTCTGCCCCTTGGCGATCACTCCAGATTCTTCCTTCCATCTGGGCATTTATAAACACTATTCTACTTTTTGTCTCTGTGTGTTCCTGTCCTAGATAGTTTAGAAACATGGAATCAAGAAATATATGATCTTTTGTGACTGGCTTCTTTCATTTCACATAAATTTTTCAAGACTCACATGCCATGGCATGTGTCAATACCTCATCCCTGCTTACTGATGATTTAATTCCAATAAATAGATATACTACAATTTGTCCATTCATGAGTTTATGGACATTTGAGCTGTTCCCATAGCTTGGCTGTTATGAATAATGTTGCTATGATCATTTGTGTACAAGGTTTCACGTGGAATTGTGTTTTCAGTTCTCCTGGACATATACTTTAGGAGTAGCATTGCTGGGTCATATGGTATCTCTGTGTTTACTTTTTGGAGAACCCCTAGCTGTTTCCCAAAGAGAGGCTAGCACTGCAGGAATAGAGGAATCAAGTAAGCTCTTGATTCATACAGCATTGGAACTGCTATCACTCACATCACCTATATTTTAAATGAAACAAGGGACCTGGGAATGTGAGTCAGATCAAATTTTGGAAAGCAAAGGTAAGGAAATCATGAGATGTAGGCAAAACAAGACATACTTGGTAAAAGAAATATGTATGATGTTGCCTCCTGAGAAGAGAAACCTCGTTTTTTCATCTTTGTCTCTTATTAACTCTACTACTGGAAAATTGAGTTTTTTTTTTCATTCAGTTGGTTTTCGTTTTTTTACCTGAGTACCTTAAGTATGATAAAAACCCTCATAATTGGCACTGACACCTAATACACACAGCACTAGCCAGTCTTTTAACAAAGAATCCTGGACATTTATGGCAGACAAAAGAAATGTCTTTTGAGCACACTCTGAAGCTT
Organism: Canis lupus familiaris; assembly: GCF_011100685.1. NCBI lineage: Eukaryota > Metazoa > Chordata > Mammalia > Carnivora > Canidae > Canis > Canis lupus. The sequence continues at coordinate 95,005,169 of NC_049222.1, read as the reverse complement.
AGGTAGAGGGTTACAAGATTTTATGTTGCATCCTTTAGGGAGAACACTTTTTGAGAAACTTTATATGCAAAGACAGACAAGATGGATTGGATTGGCAAGGCTGCTAACTATAGAGGCACCAGCCCAGGAGCGCCCCCTGTGGGCACTCAGCAGGCGTGCAATGCCGGTGGTCACAGGCTCCGGCTGGTTTATGCCTCTTCTGCTTCTCTCATTCCCAACCACTCCCTCCTTACCTGGGAATAGTTCTTTGGCTTCTTTAAGGAACTTCTGTTGTCTTTTGTCCGACTCATCGGGAAAGTTAAATAGGTTTGTCTTTGCAGGATCTGTGCTAAAGCACTTTAGAGGCTGTTTATCTTCAGGGGAAGGACATTTGCTGTGAGTGGGTACCGGGAGTTTGTGCATCCTCTGCACAAGAGGAGAACTGCTGGCCTCTGGGTCAGTAAGGTAATAGCCATGTGTGGGGCAGGTTGCAAGAAGCCTGGTTTGTCTGTGGACCTGTTAAGAACAAAAATATCTTGTGACTTAGGAGGTAGCCACGAAGCAGACCCCCCGCCGCCGCCCCCCCCCCCCCCCCCCCCCCCCCCCCCGCCCCCAGGCCAGATGTGTTAGGCTAAGGGCTTGGCTCACAAGAGCAGAGTCACCTTGCAGGTGCTCAGCACTGCCTCCCTCAAGGTGAAGCATTTGAGAAGCTCTACAGACACCCAGTTAGAAATACTCCATGGTTCTTAACAGCAGCTCCTGTCTCTGAGCCCCAAGGGTCCTTCCTGATTAAGTCACTGACCTTAACAATTGACCCTGCCTCCCTGAATACTCAGGGTAAGAGAGGCCATTTCTTGAGTATTCAACACCTGGGACAGTCTGCTTCTCTTAACTAATTCTTGGATTCAGAAGTTTAGAAGATCAGTCCTATGTTCTTTATTATTTTTGTAAACACTTAAAAAGAGAAATTAAATGTATTCTCTCCAAATATTCAAATAATAGAATTCAGCATCTTTAAACCGAATAATAACTGGGCATTTTTCACAGTGACTAATATCTTTTTTTAAGATTTTTCATTTATTTGGCACACAGAGAGAGAGAGAGAGCATGAATAGAGGGAAGGTCAGAGGGAGAAGCAGACTCCCCACTGAGCAGGGACCCCGACTTGGGGCTCCATCCCAGGACCCTGGGATCATGACCTGAGCCAAAGGCAGATGCTTAACCAACTAAGCCACCCAGGTGCCCCATCACAGTGATCAATTTCTTAATCCTCTCCACCTTCCCTCCATGCCACTGCCTCCTAATCGCACATCCTAAATTCCACAGTCTATGACTGGATCCACCACCCGCTCTTGTTCCTCTCTCACTTCCTGGCACTCAGCCACAATCCTGGCTACCCCCACCCTTCCACCCTTCTGTGCCTGTACCTGGGCAGCCAGGTCACATAGAGACAAATACACAATGATATGGAGATGGATGGCCTGAGACGTCAACATGCACCCAGCGCTGCCAGACTGTGTGCCATACTTTTGTGTCTGTTCACTTCTCTCTTCTCCTTGGCCACTTTTCAAACTTCCCTTTACTCATCTAACTTCCAGCAGCTCCTTGAAAACCTCGCTCTTGGCTTCTTGTTTCCCTTGACTCTGACTTCACTAGAAACCTGAAAAAATCAGAAAGGAATTTCCACAGGCTCCCCACCATGCATTTACCTGCCTCCCAGCATCCTGTACATTGGGGTCCCCACCTTATAATGAGATGAAGTGTCTGTTTCTGCAGTATTTAGGGACAAAGGGCCAGGATACCTGTTTGGCTCAGTGGTTAAGCATCTGCCTTTGGCTCAGGGCATGATCCCAGGGTCCTGGAATCAAGTCCCACATCAGGCTCCCTTCTGAGGAGCCTGCTTCTCCCTCTGCCTATGTCTCTGCCTCCATTGTCTGTATGAATAAATAAATACAATCTTTAAAAGAAAAAAGAAAGGCAAAGGCCCATTAACAATTACCTTTTTCTCTTGCAATTTTTCACTTTTCTTTGAATTATTTCCAATAGCATCCAAATGCACTGTTATATCTGCTGGTTTCCAAGCATCTGAATAAAGCCCTACTTTGGGTCCATTTCCTCAGTTAACTACTGGCCCACTTTGCTCCCTACCTCACCAAAATTTCTTGAAAGAGTTGTCTGTATGAACTGTTCCCAAATCTGCTCTGTCCATATTCTCTTAAACCCACTCCAGTCAGTCTTTTGACACCCCATGAGAACCACTCTTGTCAAATCAATTGTCAGCGCACATTTCCAAAGTCAGTTATCAGCTCTCGGTTTTCATATCACATTTGCTACAGCTTATAGCTCCTCCACTTCGATGCACATCCTTCGCTTATCTTCTAAAACATCTATCTGCCAGGCTGCTTGAGTGTCCTCACAACACGATGGAGTGGATAATCAAAGAGAGAGTAGAAGAAGCAACAGCACCTTTGTGACTTAATGCGGCATTGTCAATTCTGCTGTTCTCTGTTGATTCGAAGTAAAGCACTAAATCAAGCCCACCTGCAAGGTATGAAGGGAGTTAGGGGGAATTAGGCTCCACCTTTTGGAATGTCAATATTGTGTGGACATATTTTAAAATTGCCACATGCAGTAACTCACAGTGATGAGCTCAGCAAAACTAGAGTCACTAAATCTGGACTCAAACAGCCATTTCCATCATTCCCATAGTGAATCTAAGGACCGAGGGAGAAAGAAACACAGGAGGAATGTCATGATGTCATAAACTATACATCCCTTGACTGTGAAGTAGAGGTCATTAGGAAATAACCTCAAAAGAATTTCTGGTTAGGAGTGCCTGGGTGGCTTGGTCAGCTGAGCATCTCACTCTTGATTTTAGCTCAGGTCCGGATCTCAGGGTTGTGAGATTGAGCCCCACGTCAGGCTCTGTGCTGGGTGTGGAGCCTACTTAAGATTCTCTCTCTCCCTCTGCCCCTGCTCCCGCCCCCTCACAGCTCATACACATACTGTCTCTCTCTAAAAAAAAAAAAAAAAAAAAAAATTAATCTTAAATTAAAAGAAAGAATTTCTTATAAAAAAAAAAATAATAACTTCAGAGGGTCAATACACTGCCTGTTATGGGCCAAATTGTATTCCCCCCAAATGTTTATATGTTGAGGTCCTAACCCCAAATACTATAGAATGGGATTGTATTTGGAGATAGGCTTTTACTTCATTTTATTTTTTAATAGTTTTTTGGAACTTTTTTTTAGATTTTATTTATTTATTCATGAGACACCGAGAGAGAGGTGCAGAGACATAGGCAGAGAGAGAAGCAGGCTCTCTGCAGGAGCCCAATACAAGACTCAATCCCCAGGCCCTGGGATCACAACCTGAGCAGAGGCAGATGCTCAAGTGCTGAGCCACCCAGGCGTCCCAGGTAAGGCCTTTAAATAGTTGATTAAAAAGAGGCCATGGAGGGAGAGCCCTCATCTAATTCATCTGGTTTCCTCATGAGAAGAAGAAATTTGGACACACAGAGACACTGGGAAATGTGTGCGCAGAGGACAGAGAGCGACATGTGAGGACACAGAATGAGAAGGTGGTCACACACATGCCAAGGAGAGATGCATGGAGTAGACTCTTCCCTTACAGGCCTCAGAAGAAACCAAACCCGCCAACACTTTGACCTTGGACTTTTAGCTGTCAGAATTGTGAGAAAATACATTTCTATTGCTTAAATCACCTGATCTGTGGTAATTTGTTATAGCTGACTTAGCAAACGAATACATCTCCTAACATAAGATCCTTTTGTCTTAATTTCCAAAGATTTTCCTTCTGTTGTATGCTATTGTATGTCAGCACACACAAGATGAAGATCCAGAACTGGTCTCTGTTACAATTTCCTATTAACCATTTTCTGACTATTTTCCCTATTTTGAGTGGTTTTGTTGCCTAATAAATGACACCAGTTTCTCTAAAATGTATACTTTATATTTATTTGCATAAATATCAATCTGTGATGTTCACGTGTCAACTTGACTGGGCCACAGGGTGCCCAGATTTTTGAGTGACTATCATTCTGGGTGTGTCTGTGATGGTGTTTCTGGATAAGATTAGCATGTGACCACTAAAGCAAATGAGCCTCTCCAATATGGGTGGGCAGCATCCAATCCAAAACCTGCATAGAAAAATGAAAAGGTGGAGGAAGAGAGAATTTGCTCACTCTGCCTGACTGCCTTCAAGCGGGAACATCATCCTTCTCCTGCCTTTGAATTTGGACTTGGACTGGAACTCACATTATCAGCTGCCCCTGCTTCTCAGGGCTTCATACGGGGACACAAACCACATCCCCCACTCTCCTGGGTCTTCAGCTTGCTGACTGCAGATCTTAGGGCTTCTTAGCCTCCATAACAACATGAGCCAATTTTTTATAATAAATCTCTTTATATGTATTGGATTGGTTCTGTTTCTCTGGAGAATCCAGACTAGTATACAATCATTCATTATTTGAGTGAAAAATGGGGCTGTCACATCTGAGTATGAAGAGAGTAAATATCAGATAGTTAGAAATCCCATTTCCTTGCTGATTTAATCATACGACATGCCAACCTCCTTTTCCCTTATTAAAATAACAAAGTGTTATATAGTTGCATGTCATAAACTCTCATGTGTCACAACGTAATCCCATTGTCTCACTGGAATCATTGATGGCCTTGATGCTCTGGAAAGTTTTAAATTATGGCCAAATCATAGAGAGCCTTGCAATAAGCTTTTCTGAAGGAAAACCAAATTAGGGTAATCCATCAGCTGGTATTGAAAGACTAATTCCTTCAGCATCAAACTGCTTGAGTTCTAGGAAAATAGAAATTAATCAGATTAAAAATTGCCAAAGCTCCACCCAGTGGCATGTGCCCCTACCTGTCTCATGATATGAAAAGGGTGACCCCTCTACCTGGGCAAGATGCCCTCCTTCTCACCCACCGGGAACTCTCCCTCCCTCTCCGAATCTGTTTTCCCTCTACAGATCCAGAGTGGACACACACAAGACATCAAACATGGGTCCCTCTCTAATCTTGTTTTGTCACTTCGCCCTACAGCTCCTGTACCATTTCCTATTTCTCTCTTCCTTGACAGCAAAAATGACAGAGGAATGCATGTGATTATTGTGTCTCATCATTCTTGAGCTTGGTCTAGTCACTTCCGCTGAAGCTGTTCTTATCAAGATCACAGTGACCTTTGCATTACTGAGTCCAAAGATTGCTCCCCAAGCCTCATCTTCCTAGACTTACCAGCAGCATTTGGGCTGATGAGCAAGGTCTCTTCTTGGGCACTCTTTCCTGACTTGGATCCAGGACACTTCTCTTAGCTTCTCTGCTGCCACACTGGCCACTCTTTCTATTCTTTGAGCTGCTTTCTCCTCATGGCCCTGACCTCCAAGACTTAGATGGCTGAGGGCTCAGGCTTACAACTACTTCTTCTTTCTATTTTCCTGACATTCATTCTCTCAGTAAACTCATCCAGATTGGGCCCTGAAGATAATCTAAATACCGGTAAATTCCAAATTTACATCTGCAGCTAGCCTAAGTTCCAGACTTGAATATACTACTGCCCATTGGACTTGCTGTACTCTTAGGGCCCTGAAAATGTTGAGAACATAATGGGCACTCAAGTTTTGTGAAATGAGTAACTGAGTGAATAAACAAAGGAACAGATGAACACATGAATGGGATGGCCATTCCCATTGACTCTTTGCATAACTTTGGGTGAGTCTCATAGCTTCTAGCTAGATTTTCTCATGTAAAGATAATCAGTGTGGCCTCTCCAGGTCCGTGTGAGAAGGAAGTTTGATGAGTTTGGAAAGAGAGAGTCAGTCTGGAGTGCCAGAAATCTCTATGGCTGCTCCCCCTTGAGATCAGATTCCTGCCCAGTGCACACCCCTGTGTGGGGATGGACAGGCCTTCTAGAGGTAACTGCTCACAACTTGGCTACAGGCACAAGAGCACATTTGCTGCAGGAACTGTGCTAATTGCACCATCCCCAAAAGGGTGCAGTATTCACAATCTTCTTCCCTGGATGGCTCAGGGGTTTAGTGCCGCCTTCAGCCCAGGGCATGATCCTGGGGTCCCGGGATCGAGTCCCAGATGGGGCTCCCTGCATGGAGCCTGCTTCTCCCTCTCCCTGTGTCTCTGCCTCTCTCTCTCTCTCTCTGTGTGTGTGTGTTTCTGATGAATAAATAAATAAAATCTTTAAAAAGAGAGAGAGAGAAGAACCTAGAGCCCCACCTCACCTCTGTCCCTGCTTGCATCATAAAAGCATCCCCACTGCAAATCTGTCCCAGGCATTCGCTCTGCTCTGCCTGGCCCTGGCAACTCCACTTAGGCCACAGCATGGTCACCAAATAGGCATGTGGTCACCCTGAGCCATGAGTCACACAGCTTCCTTACAAATTAATGATCTCTCGGTGGACTCTTCCAATGCTGGGAAACACCTGAGGGAGTGAGCCCCACAGTACAGAGATTCTGGCTTTTGACATGACAGTGCTAATCCTTACAGCTTGATGGAGGGCCAGAGGCTGTTCTCCACAACCTTACAGGACCTCAGGCTGGGGGAGTCCCCTGTCAAGGGCACATGCTGCTGACCCCACCTCTGTGGCAAGCATGAAGACTCTGGGCACCCCTGCAGTGCAGCTAATGGAGAAAAGGAAGGCTGTCCTATGCTTGGTTGGAGCTTGGTCTAAGAGAGGCCACAAAAAAGCCTTCAGTTTACTTCAGGGCATGGGCTTTCAATTAAAGTTGCCTGAAATACACAGGAGGCTTCTGGCCTACAGATGTCCAGGGGTTCCCGGTCAGCAATCTGAAGGCAGGTGACAGAAAACTTGGGCATAGTCTTGATTTCCAGAATGCCCTTCTCTGCCTGGAAATCCTCTGATCCCTCAGGAGCCACCTGAGATGCCATCCTCAAAGCCATTCTCTCCCACCTGCTAAGACACCAGTCTTGCCTACGGCTAGCACAGTGTGGTTCATTCAGCAGGACGCTGAGCCAGTATTAGCACTGGTCTTTTCCTCCAGACAAGGGCTCCTTCACAGGGTCCTTCATATTGCTGCTTCTGGTCCCCTTCTGAGGACCCCCAGGGCAAAGCTTGCACCCAGAGGACAAGCTGACTTAAAGCACAGGACAAAGTAGGCAGGACAGGAGATGAATAGAGGGAATGAATATGTTCCTGAAGCTCATGTAAACCAGATCACTTCCTTTTTTTTATAGCTACAGTATGTCTTGTTTTGTTTATTTTCATTTTAAATGCCAAAACAAGAGTACAAAAACTGGGATGTATTTAAATGTTAACATTTAAAAATGAACAATTAAAAATGAATCAGTATATAATTGTGATGTTCACATGGTAATTGTAAAATGAATAAAACATGTGGATCCCTAGGTAAGCAAGCATTGCAGGCCAGGCCTGGGACTCAAATGTCAAGTTGATGATGATGAAGTCACTGTTCAGCCTCTTAAAGATATTTCTGTGGTTGGCTGGGTAACCTCAATTGGAGATGAAATCCTGAATATGATGTGGGCTTTTGTGAATATGAAGCTCAAGCCAAAGGGGCTATGGTCTGTCCCTGGGAGGGGCTTGGTTGTGGAAGCCAGGCTGGCTGGGATGAGGGTCCTCACCATGAACTGGAAGAAGCTGGTCCTTACTGGAAAAAGCAGCATACCTGGAGGGTAGCTCGGCATCTGTGTGCCTGGGGGAGTGAGTGCATGTGGTGAAAGAACCTGCAAGACAGGGCCATGTTCCAGATCCGCAAATACAAAGGAAGGGCTTATTTCTGAAATGTTTATAAGATAAACTCTAGCAATAGTTAATTAAGATGTTCCTGGTTTATGAACACATTTTATGTCAGTTTTTCATCTGACTGAATACTATATTTAGGTTGAACTGGTCATACCACAAAGACATGACTTAAAAGTTTGCTTGTAAATCGCTGTGTAGTCAGAACTACGTGGACACGCTGTCCGCCACCCACAACAGAAAATACAGAAAACTGACCCTGCTGTGATCTGGGGTGGAGATGAAAGCTGGGACCACCAGGCTGCCAAGTTTTATTCACTATTTAAGTCTGACTGTGCTTGGCTTCATAAACAGTAATTAACTTGTTTACTTGAAGAGACAGTATTAATTGCAGCATTATTCAACTGGGTTTTTGTGCAGTTTTTTTCTAAAAGGCTAGCTTCAAATTAATCACAGGAGCTGGGTTTCTTTACGCTAGCTCCTAATTAAGTAAGCCTGGTAAGTACTGGGGCAAAGAATTCAGAGACAATTCAAAGTATTCAAGAACAATGCTAACACTTCAGTAAATGGCACACCCTCTTCAAAGGAGGAGAACTGCGCTTTCACAGAGGAGACCACCACTCCGCCTCTGGATCCAGAGGATGACGCTATAGCTCGTGGGGCAGGCCCGCCCCTGGAGAAGATGCTGCTGTGATGTAGGTGCCGAGGCAAGTGCACAGCGCAGGGGTTGGTGGATTCTCAGAGGGTGCGTCAGGCCTGGTCCAGACTCGTGTGGGAGCATGGTCAGCCAGCTGCAGGTGTCATTGGGATCTGTCTTTATAGCAATTACATGGGTGTAATGCTGGCCTTCGTGGTGAGTTGTCCCCATGGCTACAGAACATTCAGTCTTGCCTCAGGACAATGAACTGGTTTTTTGTTTTTGTTTTTGTTTTTTCTCCAAATATTCTATTGCATGAGTCTCCAGGAGCCCTCTGCCTATGTGGTTCTAAATATGCCTTCATTTTGTGGCTTCCCACCGCCTTGACCGCCATTCATCATTTACTTTTTCCTATTTCATGATCTTAACACTCTTCTTACTTCTATGTATTTTTCTTACCTGTCTTTAAATTGGGTTTAGGATTTGCCTATGCACTACACACACACACACACACACACACACACATACACACACACGCAAGAGAAAATTCGGGAGAAACACACCCTTGTCTGGTCCAAGTCCTGTTTGACAAGAGTCCTCCACTGTACTTTACATATTAAAAAAACAAATTCTTTCGCACAGTCTTCCTGTAGAGCAGATAAGCATGAATCTAGGCCTTGGAGTTGACTAGAATCGAACTCCAACCACTATAACTCTGTTGTTAAAGGTTTTTGATATTGTGGGGGGAAATCAAATCAACAGAGAAGAATGAAGAGATTTTTGAGGGTTTTTTTTTCCTAAAACGAACACACTTACATCTCCTGAAAAAAATCAAATTATATGTGAATCTTTGAAAGTAAAATGTGTATTGTGAAAATAAATATATATGAAATTTTGAAAGTACACTGTATAAAACATGAAATAAAGTATTAGGGCTGACAATATAAAACTGTTAAAATCAGCTAGGACATGTAAAAATAAAGTCAAGTAATATTTTATCTTTACTACAAAATGCATCTAGATGTATACATACACACACACACATATATATGAAGATATGCGTACACAGTCAGCTATCTAATTTGTTGAACCCCGTGCAAAATGAAAATGCAGGACATTTTCTCCAAAAACCAAGGAAAAAAATTTATTAAAGGTAATAACTATAAATCTTTCTTTTTTCTTCTGAATCTTTTCTCCGTAGATGTTCACAGTGTTTTTTTTACTTACTATATATTGTTTTGAATTTTTAAAAAATTAAATTTAAAATGTTAGCATGAATTTTAACATTTATATTATGCAATTGCAGTTTTCAGTACAAAAATAAGAATATTTAACTCATCTGTAGAGTCTCCTGAATTGTACAATTTGTATTTTGTAGCTTGTTCTCCAGAAGACATGAATGCAAACTGGCTCAGAAAGTTGGAAGGAGGAAAGGAAGGGTCAGGCACCAAGTTGGCCTGGGGCAGTGTTGCCTGTATGTTGGTGGGAGAACTGACACCCAGGACTCTCCTGGAAGTCATATGGGACACCAACTACAACGATTTATGAGATAAGTCAAGATGAAGGACTCATGGGAAAGTGAGAAATAAAGGGTCCAGGTACTGAGCATTATGTCCTTTCAAATAGATAATCAAGTGCCATCTGAGAAGCTGTAGGAAATAGGGTCAGAGAAGAAGTGCCATTATCCACAACAAGTAAATACTGGGGTGGGGGATGAGTCTAAGTGTGATAAAAGCCCATTTGTCATATTAAGAAGTCAATAAATACAGTCAAAAATCATAATGTGTATTTTAAATGAGACCTAATTCTACACCAAAATAATAGGCAACAATGGAAAAAATAATACATTGGAGTACATTAAAATGAAAAACTTCTGTGTATCAAAGGACACAATTAACACAGTGAGAGTACAATCTATTGTGTGGCAGAAAACATTTGCAAATCACGTGAGAGATTAACATCCAGATTATATAAAGAATTTGTTTAACAGTAACAACCACAACAAATGTTAAAGAATTGGACAAAGAACTTGAACAGATATTTCTTCAGAGAAGATATATGGACAGTCACAAGCATCTTAAAAAGATGCTAAGCCTCACCAGTCATTAGGGAAATCTAAATCAAAACCACAATGAGATACTATTTCACACCCGTTAGGATGGCCACACATCAAAAACAAAACAGGAAATGAAGCAAGTGTTAGCAAGGATATGGAGAAATTGGAACTCTTGTGCCCTGTTAGTGGGAATGTAAAAAGGTGCAGCTGTTGTGTTAGGCAGTATGGTGGCTCCTTAAACAATTAAAAATGGAATTACCTTATGGTTCAGCAATTCCACTCTTGGTTATATAGTCCAAAGAATCGAAAGCAGGGTCTTGAAGAAAAACTTGTGAACCCATGTTCATGGCAGCATTATTCACAATAGCCAAGATGTGGAAGCAACCCAGGTATCCATCAACAGATGACTAAATAAACAGAATGTGCTATATACATGCAAAGGAATATCATTTGGCCTTAAAATGAAAGGAAGTCTTGTCATATGCTTCAGCATAGATGATCCTCAAAGCCATTATGCTAAATGAAAATAAGTCACAAAAAGACAAAAAGTGTAGGATTCCACTTATGTGAAGTCCTGAGAATAATCTGTTCAGAGACAGAAGGTAGAACACCAGAGTGTGGGGGAGTGGAGAATGAGGAATTGTTGCTCAGTGGGTATAGGGTGTCAGTTTTGCACGACAAAGTGAATGTACTCAGCACTTTAGAATTGTACACTTGAAAATGCTTGAAATGATATATTTTGTTATGTGTATTTTGCCATAATTTAAAATTTTTAATTTATTTAAAAGTCTAAACAAGAGAAAGACTCCATCCTAGTACTCTTCTTCAAAATATTTTATCATAATTTGTAGAAATATTTTGGGCACTAATATGTATTGTGTTAAAGAAATAGTTAATTGAAATTTAATAATTTATTTATAATTAGATACATTACTAATATTTTGTGCATATAAAATTATTTTTACAAGTCTAACAAAATCAGTAAATTTGTAAATAAAATTATGCCTTGTTTATATCATCATACAACCACAATAAGAGGTATCTGAAATGCAATGTACCAAATGCAAATGGCTTCCTAGGCATAGGATTTAGAATAATTTCTTCCCTATAGTTTTCTCTATTGTTTGAACTTTAAAAATAAAACTGTGAATATTTTTCAATCTTTATGAATTTTAATTTTGACTATAACAAATTCTCTATTTGGCATGGGTATTGAAACTGGATGCTTTGTTATCTTTATCTAAAGATTGGAGTTTGGGACCAGATGATCTATAATGTTCCACATTATAAAAGCATAATTCAAACTCCTTTTGATTTAAATAGGAAGGCTTTCTTTCCTTATCCTCATTCTAAAGGCTATGAAACCACATGTTATAGAGAAATAGCAGAAGTCAAATAATACAACCTAGCTGAAAGTGGAGTACTTTAAGCAAGTGATACTTTTTTAAAGATTTATTTATTTATTTTAGAGAGAGAGAAACAGCATGAGTGGGAAGGGCAGAGGGAGAGGGAAAAAGAATTTGAAGCAGACTCCCTGCTGAGCACAGAGGCCAATGCGAGACTCCACTTCATGACCCTGAGATCATTACCTGAGCCATAACCAAGAGTCAGCTGCTTAACCAGCTGCACCATCCATGTGCACATAAGTGGTACTTTTTAAATCAAATGTTGTAATGTCCAAACATGCCAATATGGATCATGAAATTAAAGACCAAAGATTAGTTCTTAATATAATAGACAGAAAAATATATAATGGTATGAAAAGATAGCAGAATTCCACAACCGTAAGAACAATTGATCTCACTCACAAACTGACACCTTTGTCTTGAAAAGCATGAGCTTAATGAACCAATGAACACTTGGATTCATCATCTATGGATTGGGGTCACTGGCATGACACAGTGGCAGGAAAAAATAAAAAGCAAGAAGACAAAATAAGAAATCTCTCTATATAGAGATATCATCTGTAATAGATTTTTAGTAATCCTGCCTGTTGACTTTTGAGATAATTGTGGTTAAATTAATGGAAAGATAAGGGCTTTCAGAAATTTCTTTGGGCTTTATAGTCCACAAGGGAGCAGAAAGTGCGGTTCAAGGCCACAAGTATCAACGTTTAATGATACTGGATGTTGGAAAAAGCTGGAGCTTAACACAGAGAAAAAATTATTTTGACAAGCTCTAATTCCCTTGTGTTCAATACATTCGAGACATAAGGGAGTTAAAACGTGAAATAAGATTGATACATTAAAAAAATAGGAATAGGGAATATGCAGAATGTTAATTTAGCTGTGCCCAACAAGCAATTCTCAGGAGAAAGCAAGCAACATTTCCATCTTTATACATTTAGAGTTTGAAGGACCCCGAGAAACCATTCCAGGTGTAGAGAGAAAGAATCTGAGGCCCAGAAAGTCTAAGAGGTCACTCAAAGCACATGAGTTACTGGTTCTGGGTCCAGGATCAAACAAACACAGGACCACTTCTAAAGAATCCGTGGGGGTGGGAAATTGGAACTTGGACTGATGCACAGCAAGCACTTTGTGCAGGGCTGTTGCTGGAACCCCTTGGATCAAGGAGACAGCAAGCAATGCCTTTGTGTGGCCATCAGAAGTAGAGACAGCCAACTGTCACTTGTTAGGGCTGTCTCATGCTAATGTCTACCCTCCCTGGTGGTGGAAGAAGACAGGAAAGCTCATGGTGACTGTTCCCATGACAGCAGCAGCCTCCTTAACATCTTACCAGAAGATAGCTATGATGGGCATCTTTGAGTTAAAGCTCCTGCCCGGACCCTGCAGGCTTCTCCTTTCCACTTTGCACTCATCCACAGATGAGCTGTCCTTAATGCCATAATTTCCTTTCTATTACTCCTGTACACATAAAAATCCATCAATTTCTGCCATGTGAAAATAAAATAACTTGATGCATTTAAAGTGAACATGATTATCTTTTTCAAACAATTGAAAATACCACATACACGCTAACATGTTAAAGGAAATGTAAACATATTTAAGTTGAAGGTTAACTAGTTTTAAAAACTCGAAATGAGGGCATAGGAAAGCAAGTCCCAAATAATATACAGCATGAATGTCTGCTGCCAGTTCAGCTCTGAGTTTCCCTGAAAACCAAATGGAAAAGGAAAAGAATCAGAAGTGCCCACTTGTCCCCAAAATGAAAACAACAGTTGATCAAAGGAAACACAGCTTTTCCCAGTACTGAGGTGTAAGATATATTCTGACACAGAGGGCTATGTATTAGCACCATTTCTGTGAGAAACTGTGTTGTGAAGTTTACAGGTTGTTTTGCCATCTCTCAATTAGTGCTATAACCATGACTGCTCTCCATAAATTGAAAATCTTTCATAATCTGACTCTTGCATTATTCAAAACCACCACTCCTATTTCTAGGCAGACTCACACCCTTACCTTACCTACCCAGGAACACACCCTCATCTGTCCCCACACTCCTCTGACATTCTTCTGTCTACCCTTTCCAATGCTCCACGTCATTTAACATCTAGGAAAAATGGGCCAGATTATTGTAGAAAACACCCTCTTACCCCAGGATCTTAACATCTTATTGTATTCAGCCAACCTCAGCACACCAGGAGGAAGGATTCTCCACCCCAGTTGACTCTGCTATTTGACCTCCTATGTGGGCACTTTGGGCTTCTTTACCCCAACTCCCATTGGAAGCATATATGCCATGAAAATGTTCTTCAGGAAAAAAAAAAAAAAAAAAAAAAAGAAAATGTTCTTCAGGAGTGAAGGATATCAACACATTCTCAGGTGGAAACGAAACTAAGAAAATTTGCTACTAGCAGATCTACTCTAAAAGAACGTTAAATGAAGCTCTCTAAATAGAAAAGAAATGATAAAAGATGGAACTGTGAAACATCAAAAAAAAGGGGGGGAATTATAAACAAACATATGAGTACATATAAAAGGCTGCCCTTCTCCTCTTTGAAGTTTCTAAATCATGTTTAATTGTTAACACAAAAATTATAACATTGTGTGATTCTTAATACATGTAGAAGAAATAGTTGACAACTGTATTATAAACAGAGGAGAAAAATAATGTTTCTGCCTTCCATCTGAATGGATAAAATGATGACACAGTAGGCTGTGAGGAGTCTCATACGTGTCATGTAATACCTACAGCAACCGTTGAGAAGCTATGCAAAGAGATACGCTCAAAAACACTACAGATAAGTCAAAATAGATTCTAAAAATTATTCAAGTAAACCACAAGAAGGCAAGAAAAAACAAAAAGCAAAAGCAAACTCAAAACACCACAAAGCAGATTTTGGCCTTCGCATGTCAATACAATGTTACCTATAAATGGTTATAAATACAACAATTAAAGGACAGAGATTGGCAGAGTGGATTAAAGAGCATGACTCAACTATATGCTGTCTACATGTAAACCCGCTTTACATATAATAATGGAGGCACACTGAAAGTAAAAGGCTATATCATCCAAACATTAATCAAAGGAAATGAGTGGCTATATTAGTATCAGAGCAGACTTAATAGGAAAAAATTTCTAGAGACAGGGACGTTAAATAATGATAAAAGGGTCAATCCACCAAGAAAACAGAGAAATCCTAAATGTCTATCCAGCCTCAAAATCCATGAAGCACAAACTGGTGGAACTAAAAAGAAATAGGCAAATTCATATTTATCACTGAGGATTTCAACAAAGCCCTGTCCGCAATTCGATAGACCTTTTAGACAGAAACGCAGCAAGGCTGTGGGAGAACTCAAGGACACTGACAAGTGGGACCTAACACTTACACAACACTTACAACACTCTACCCAGAAGCAAAATACACATTTTTTTTTCTGACAGCCCGTAGGACATATACCAAGATAGCCCATATCTTATGATATGAAACAAATCTCAGCAACTCAAAAATAATCGGCCTTATTCAGAATGTTTTCTCTGGTTATAGTAAAATCAGACATCCATGACAAAAATTACAGGCAATTCTCTAAACACTTGGAAACTGAGCAGTATGCTTCTGAATAATACATAGGTCAGAGAGGAAATCATGAAAGAATAAAACAAAAATGCATTTAATTGAATGAGAAGAAAAATATACCATCTCAAAATTTGAGAGAACAATTTAAGCAAAGCTGACAGTCAGCACTCTAAGACTAAATGCATACGTCAGAAAAAAGGAAAAGTTTCCAATCAATAATCTAAAGCTCATATCTCAAGAACCTTAGGAAAGGAAGAGCAGAGCAAGCAGGAAAAAAAGGAAATAATAAGGTGCAGAAATTCATGTGACTGAAAACAGAAAAATTACAAAGAAAATCAATGAAACAAGGAGTTGGTTCTTTGAAAATATCAATAAAATTGACAAACATCTGGGAAAATGGACAATAAAAAAGAGAGAGAAGGAGAGAACATACAAAGTACCAATATCAGGTATTGGACAGGAGATAATCATTATAGACTTTGCAGACACTAAAAGGTCCATAATAAAGAAATAATATGGACAACTCTACATAAATAAATTTGACAGATAAAATGAATTAATTTCTCAAAAAAAAGCACACACTACACAATTCACCCAACACTTAAAGGATTATTTGAATAACTAGAAACTGCTAAGTAGGGATCCCTGGGTGGCGCAGCGGTTTGGCGCCTGCCTTTGGCCCAGGGCGCAATCCTGGGGACCCGGGATCGAGTCCCACGTCGGGCTCCCAGTGCATGGAGCCTGCTTCTCCCTCTGCCTGTGTCTCTGCCTCTCTCTCTCTCTCCTGTGTGTGTGTGTGACTATCATGAATAAATGAATAAAATCTTTAAAAAAAAAAATAAAAAAAGAAACTGCTAAGTAAAATGAATTTGTAATGTAAAATTCCCATAAAAGAAATCTTCGCATCCAGATGGCTTCACAAGAGAGTTCCATCAAATACTGAGAAGGGAATTCAACACAATCCCTCCCAATAAATAGAAGAAGAATGGACATCACCTAACTCATTTTATGAAACCAGGGTTACTATGATTTTGAAACCAGAAAAAGACAGTAGAACAAAAGAAAACTATAGAGCAATATCCTCATGAACATACACATAGAAAGCCTTAAAATACACATAGGATCTCTGTATTATGTGTTATAATAGCATGTGAACCTAATAAATAGATTTGCAAGATAAAAAGATTAATAAAAAAACCTTTCATTTATTAATCTAAAGAACTTAGTCTATGAAAATATAGGTAATGTATTTTGGCTTTTTTTTTTACTTTATTTTTTAAGATTTTATTTATTGATTAGAGAGAGAGGGCATGAGTGGGGCAGGGGGGAGAGGCAGAGGGAGAAGCAGACCCCCTGCTGAGCAGGGAGCAGACAGTGTGATCTAATGACCCTAGGATCATGACCTAAGCCGAAATCAAGAGTTGGATGCTTCATGGACTGAGTTGCCTAGGAGCTCCTGTTTTGGGCTTTAAAGACAGTCACAGATTATTATGTGTGTGCTTATATTGGGTGAACTTAACAGGAAAATATATCAAAATAAAACTTTTTCCTGTCATTAAGTAATCTATTTTGTGTAGTTGGATAACTGAGCAATCTAAATTCAGATAAAACAAGGAGAACAGGCTGTTAATGTAGCACTGCTGGACACATTTGATTAAGTAATGCACTGTTGTCAGCCCTCTACAAAGAGGTGTCATAATCCTGGTATAACAGAATATGGACAGCAATTATGCAAAAAAATAACTTCAGATAAATCTATCTACCTATCTATCTTCTACATCCCCATTTGTAAAATGAGAATTTTCCCAAACAGAGTGGTCGTGGGATGATGGGAGGCAATGTATATGCGATTCTATAATGGCCCCCTCACCATGTTGCCCATATACTAATGCCCAGGACCTAGGAATGGTGCCTTCCATGGCCAAAGGGTTTGCACATACAATTAACTTAGGGATCTTGAGCTGGAGAGATTTTCCTGGATTATTGAGGTGTGAACCAAGGCAGGTCAAAGTCATAAGAAGGACTTATGATGATTGAATCAGAGGTTGTAATGAAGCTCTTTGAAGATGGAGGAATGGACCACAAACCAAAAAATGCAGGCAGCCTCTAGAACTGGAACCGTCTAGGAAACAGATTCTCCCCCAGAGTTTCCAGCTCCCAAACTGGAAGATAATTCATATTTGTTGTTTTCAGTAACTACTTTGTGGTAATTTGTTATAATCTCAATAGGAAGCCAACACAATATGTAAATACAACATTTTGGACCAAGATGGAGTAACAAGGAGCAGACTTATCCTCTCAACCAAAACAAAAAAAAAGACAAAATGTATGGAACAATGGTATTTAAAATGTGGGATATTAGATGATAAAGGGCAGTGGTCCCAGAGAGACAGAAAAAGAAAAGGTGAGCCCTCCAGTGATTTTAGCTTGCTCACTGCCTTGAGAGAGGTTGCAAATGGGATGCAATTGCATGGGGCAGTCAGGGGGCCCAGTCTAGCTGGGGTGCTCAGAGTGGGTTTCCAGGGAGGAGACATTTGCATAGGCGTGTCCCTGTGAGTCTTTGGGCACAGAGCCTGCACACAATGAATACTTTATGTCACCCACAGGAACCAACACACCTATTGTCACAGTCACTGGCAGGCACCATGGGAGTTGCTCAGCTCACCAAGTTGTATTACATAATTAATAATCACAAAAGGCTTCACGATGATTTCTATCACATAGCCCATGAAAATTATTTTCTTAGGAGCAAAAATGATACACATTTCCCTCTTTCAATGAAAAAGGATTTGTCAACCTTCACTTTATTTAAAAAAAAAAAAAGTCAACTCTCTTTTAACTGTCAGGAAAAACACCCTTCAGTAGAACTGAAGTTAATAAAGAAATACACCTTTAAATGTCCAACTGGCAGCAGCAGCCAGGGTCCTTTGTCTTCAGGAAGGTGAGGAATCGTGGCTAGTTGCTTTGTTCTCACTTTGAAAGAGCACAGAGTTCATAAATAATAAGCCCAAGTGGCAGCCAGCAAGTGCTCCAAATTTCTTGAGGCATCTGTCATTGCCAGAGCAAGGCACTGCTCTGGGTGTAGATTATTCCTGATGATTTATACATATTCTGAAACTCCCTCTAGAAGAGTCTGAGCAAGGGTGACAAATGTCTCTGCTCCTTCTTGGAACAAAGGAATATGTGTCATATAGTTGACTTCAACCATTGTTTCCTCTGGCATGAGCATCCTTTTGCTGGATATAATATTCTCAAACAAATAAACTATGAGATTCCATCAAGAAATGTAGGTGATGAAAATGACCCTTCATAGTTATTTGTTCAGAAAGGAGTCACTAAATATTCTGGAGATAGATATAGAATTTCTGTCTATATATGTATAGATTCATGGAATAGATAGATGGATAGATTGATTGATTGATGGAAAATAATTGCAGAGTCTGTTCTACTTACTAAATTCCCCAGGAGTCCAAATTGGACCAAGCATAAATTTTACTTTTTAGTTGTCAGTGTAAACTCAAAACAGGAAAAATATAGCTCTATAGATATGTAGGATGAGTGTGTGCTGAAGGTTTTGTTTACTCGTTAGTGAAGGATGGATAGAATCATACAGCATTCGCGATGCCATTTGAAGAAATGGGTGTTTATAACTATCTTTTAAAAGTATGGGGCAGCCCCGGTGGCGCAGCGGTTTAGGGCCGCCTGCAGCCCAGGGCGTGATCCTGGGACCCTGGATCCAGTCCCGCGTCAGGCTCTCTGTATGATGCCTGCTTCTCCCTCTGCCTGTGTCTCTGCCTCTCTCTCTCTCTCTCTCTCTCTCTCTCTCTCTATATATATATATATATATATCTTTCTATCTCTGTCTCTATGAATAAATAAATAAAATCTTAAATAAATAAATAAATAAATAAATAAATAAATAAATAAATAAATAAATAAATAAATAAAAGTATGTTATGGGCAGTCCTGGTGGCTCAGCGGTTTAGCGCCGCCTTCCGCCCAGGGCATGATCCTGGAGACCTGGGATCGAGTCCCACGTCGGGCTCCCTGCATAGAGCCTGCTTCTCCCTCTGCCTGTGTCTCTGCTTCTCTCTCTCTCTCTATGTTTCTCATAAATAAATAAAATCTTTTAAAAAATAAAAAATAATAAAAGTATGTTATAATAAGACTTCTAGATACAAAGCAAGCTAATGTCCTACAGGACAATAAAACAATGAGGCAGATTACCCCTTTCAACTTAGAAATCACTTGCGTTTCCAGAAGACATAGTTCTGTAAATTAAAATGTAACTTCACAGAGTGTGGGCTCTAATCATACAGTAAGTAGCAAAGTCAACTACATTCTTAGAAAACTAAATGATCCTTGCATATTAACAATGCGGATTAAATAGTGCTCTAATATAACATGTAAAGGACATGTCCTCTCCTTCAGCCTTATTTCAAGTTCAGACAAATTTTCTTACCACTGTGCTTCCTATCATCTTCGTTACAATGTCACCATTCAGTAAACTTGTATCATAGTTAGCTTCATTATGTGATAAACAAACAAACAAAAAAATCTGGCAAAAATCCGGAACTACTGAAGGCAGATAATATTCTTTATAGCATTCAAGTGCTATTTAACTTATTTAAATTTATATGGAACTGACTTCTCCTGTTCGCCACTATTGGATTATCAGTTTGGCTGAGTTCACTTGGAAGATGACTGCCCTCTACCCCTAATTTTTCATTCAGCTTGTGTCTGCAAAGAACCAGTATAACTTGCTGCCCTTTCTTGAGTGTCCCCAGAAGCAAGAGAAGCAAACAAATGAAAAAGCAGCTCAGCCAACTAAAACAAGGGAAAACATTTCAAACAAGGGTAAACACATGGTTTGGTGGAAGAGTCTCTAGCCTGAGTCACACAGGTGCTTTACAGATCCCACACTGGTTGGTTCCAGAGCACCTGGTGAGCATTGCGGCTAGTACATGTGTATGACTAGGAATCTCATTTATACAGGGCTGGATATTTCAAACAGCATGATCTGTAGACACAAATAACCCAAAAACATAGTGCAGAGTTCAGTTCAGAGACATCAAACAGAAAATTATTACTCCTTAAGTTTTAAATAACTTATTTTTTTTAATTGTGGGTAAGTAACTCAAGTTTTTTAAGAAGATAACAGTAAGCACTGAAGTTTCTATTATCCAGAACCAGAAGGTTGGTGTGGGTTTCTTTTTTTTTTTTTTTTTTCTTCATTCAAGTTCTAACTTATCCGTAACAAATCATTTTATTTCTCTCAGCCTCAATTTCTTTAATAAAGTTATGCTGAATATGTTTCTTTGAGAAAAAGCACAGTTAACTCTAAAATGCTGTAAAAAGATTGGTCACTATATTTAACTTCTTCCTTTAAGTTCAAACCATTTGAAGATCTCTGTATTAAGAGTGCATGATCATAACTTAAAGTTTAAAAAAAGCTATCAATGTTAAGAAAATATATTTGGTTTATGTCATAAATAGAAAAAGAATAGTTCCTTTAAAGAGCATGTCTTTTGGAAAACATAATCAGGAGTCAACTCTGAAATAGATTCTGATTACAAACCAAAGTTAGACACTTTTACTTTCTTTCTTTCTTTTCTTTTCCTTCAAGTTTTTAATTTAGATTCTAGTGAGTTAGCGTACAGTGTCATATTAGTTTCCAGAGTAGAACTTAAGTGATTCATCACTTCCTACAACACTCAGTGCTCATCAAGGCACTTTCACTTTCTCATCTGTTTCTGAAATACCTAATATTTGCCTTTAGGGTTAAGGGCCCTGGAAAGAATTCTTGAAGCATGGATTTGGAGGTCAAGACACAGTTTGACTACAGGGCTAGAGATCCTTGCCAAGCCCCACACACGGGTGCTCTTATTCAGTAAAGGAAGTGCAGCCCCAAAGACAACTGGACACCCAGATGGTGTAGCAGCTTAATTGGCTTTTGGGGATGACATGGTTACCAAATTAGTAATTAGTTTTTGTTGTTCTTACAAAATTCATTCCACAGATCATCTGATACGTGTGATTTCCTTGACCTCTAAGAGTCATTATCATCACCTGGGAAAAATACCCATCCTTCCTCCATTGTACTCTAAGCAAGGAGAAAATATGTGGGTGGAGCTAACCTCTAGTGCCCTTTCCTGTTTTGTTGTTGTTGTTTTGTTTTGTTTAGAGAGAGTGCACACATGTGTGAGAGGAGGGGAGGGTCAGAGGGAAAGGGAGATTTTGTTTATTTATTCATGAGAGATCACAAAGAGAGAGAGATTCAGAGACACAGGCAGAGGGAGAAGCAGGCTTTATTGCAGGGAGCCCAATGTGGGACTAGATCCCAGGTCTCCAGGATCACGCCCTGGGTTGAGGGCGGTGCTAAACTGCTAAGCCCCCTGGGCTGCCAGAGAGAATCTCAAGCAGACCCCTTGCTCAGCGTGGAGCCCCATGTGGGGCTCTATCTCACAACCCTGAGATCATGACCCAAGCCAAAATCCAATCACATGCTTAACCCACTTAGCCACCCAGGAGCTCCCCTTTCCTATTTTTAAACAAGTTCTCAGGCAGCAAATTTGTTTTCTTCTGCTTTATTTTGAGTATTTTGCTATTCCTTTTCTAGTTTCTTAAAATAACTGATTGGAAATATTGATTATTGATCTAAATATTGATGAATGATCTGACATAGAAGGTTACTACTAGATGTATTCCTCTAAGCACTGCTTTGGTGGTGACTCACAAATTTCAGTAAGTTGTATTTTCATTTTCATATAATTAATGATATTTTTAAATTCCTTTGTGAGAATTTGATTATTCTCATGGATTATTTAGAAGTGTTTAATTTCTAAAGAGATGTTACCATGTCTTTCTGTTACTGATTTCTAGTTCAACTCCATTACAATCTGAGAATATACTTTATATGATTGCAATTATTTTAAATGTGTTAAGGCTCAATTTATGACACAGAATATATAGTCTATATTGGTGACTATCTGCATACACTCTAAAAGAATATGTGTCCTCCTGTTGTTACATGATATATCCAATAAAATGTCAGTTAAGTCCAGCTGCCTGATGGTGTTGTTCAGTTCTTTTTTTTTTTTTTAAATATTTATTTATTTATTCATGAGACACAGAGACAGAGAGAGGCAGAGACACAGGCAGAGGGAGAAGCAGGCTCCATGTAGGGAGCCTGACATGGGACTTGACCCCAGGTCTCCAGGATCACACCCTGGGCCGAAGATGGCACTAAACTACTAAGCCACCAGGACTGCCCCAGTTCTTCTATATCCTAGCTGACTTTTTGTCTACTAACTCTGCTACGATTGAGAGAGTTGTGTTAAAGTCTTCAACTACAGTGTGGGTTTCTCTCCTTCTTTCAGTTTTTTTCCTGAAAAACGACCCCAATTCTAGAGACCACAACTTTTATTAGGTATCTATTCCTGGGTAACAAATCATCCCGAACTTATCAACTAAAAAGAGCAAACATTTGTAATTTCACAATGTTTGGAGAGTCAGAAATCCAGGAGCAGCTTAGCGGAGTCTACTGGCTCTGACTTTGGCTAGAACCTCCATCACTTAAAGGGCAAGGGGATCTGCTCTCAAGCTCACTTCCTGTGGCACTTGGTAGGAGGCTTTAGATCCTTGCCATGTGGATCTGTCTATAGGGCTACTTACAACCTGGCCCCTGACTTCTCTTGGGGCATGTGATGAGAGAAAGAGAGAGTGAGAGAGAGAGAACATGTGAGAGAGAGGTAGGAGATGCTGGGTCTTTTATAACATAACTTTAATTTTGGAGTGCCATACTGTTGCACCTAGCATGTTGATCACATAGACTGGCCCTGGAACAATGAGTATTCACCTGAGGGTGTGAATACTAGGTGACAGGTGTCACTGTCTTAGAAGCTAGTGACCACAGTAGTGGTCTATTCCTTCCCATATCTGGACTTTTTCTGTTGGTTTCTATGTACTATTTCATCCTTGAAATTTTAGTCAGGATTTTTCTTTCCATAAATATCTATTATTTTGTACTGCATCAGGACATCATAGATAGTATGTTGTAGAGGACTTGGATTGTGCTATTTTCCTCAGAACAGTGTTGAATTTAACTCTGGAAGGCAGGGAAATCATCCCCAGATCACTGTGATCATGTAGGCCTGGGGTATACTTTTTCACAACAGGCATATTTCAGTTTTGCCTTTACTCCAAATGCATAAAGATTAGTCCTAGGCTGGAGCTTTTTTAGGGTTTCAACTGAATTCCAGAAGTTTTCACCAAAGTCTCTGCACTCAGGATAAACCCTAACTACTACTACTACTGCAGCATTTTCTGGCAAGTAATTGCTCCAGCTTACCTATGGTGCTTACCTATGGTACCTATGGTACCTTACCAGCTTACCTATGGTACTTACCAGTCCTGGCATTTTTTCCTCAGCCTTTGTGGCCCAAATGTTGGCCATGGGCTTCAGCAGAATCTCCACTCAGACTTCAGAAATTCCCTGGGCATATGCAGGGTCCCTAGCACTGCACCCCTCAAGCCCGCCCACCCTGGCCACCTCTCATTCTGCAGACTTTTTCACTCTGGCAATGAGCTCGCTTTTCCCACTGGAGCTCCACATCCCTGTGTCAACCAAGACAATGTCCTGGGAAGCAAGCCTGGATGGATATAGGGCTCACTGCATAGGCCTCTTCCTTTTAAGAATTATAATCTTGTATTCTTTTAATTGCACGTAGTGGGTTTGCATATTTTTTCTGAATTCTATCACTGTTTGTGATGGTTACTCCATCCAGTATTTATTTTTTAGAGTCTTTTAAACCATTTCACAAAGAATTCATGGATTGAGGGATTATCAGAATGAGAGCCCTTTAATTAACTTTTGGGAATGAAAGGGGCATCTTTTGAAGAAGGATTGATAAAAGATTAAATAACCCTTCACAGCACACACTAGTCACGCGGTACAAAGGACAATGATGGTGTCCTTAGCTGTTTCCTGGCACGGGGTTTTGTAACTTCTGTGCCATGTCCTGTTCTCAAAGAAAACATATTTTTAAGAAGACTTAATTGTTTTTCTTATTCTGTAACAAGAGAATAATTCCAAAGTCATTCAGAAGACACCATCACTTCTGTATCATCCTCCTACAAACACACAACACACAACAACAGGAACAGTTGCTATGTTTTAAAAACTTATTTAAAAAACTCCCTCTCTTCTCCTAGCTTGTCCAATATGGCAAGCAGATTAGAGAAAACTTATTCCCACTTCTGTTTTGAGTATTTTACCTGTTGTTCTGATTTTTCCATGTAAAAGGGGCAGTTTTATAAGAAAGAGAAATCACAAGATCTCCGGCCATTTCCTTCCAACCTGTCCCCCTACTCAAACAAGTCCTCTCTGAACATATTTAGTTTTAGGCCTAGCCATTGAAATGTTAGATACTGGAATCAAGATCGAAGCATATCTTAGAAGAGCTGGAAATAACTCTGTGATTACATATGCAATTAGATATGCATACATTTAGAATAGTACAAAACATTGTGCTGGGCTTCTGTGGACAAGACATTGCAGGTCTGGTCCATCAATAACTCCCAGGGAAATAGCATAATGCAGTACAAATTAAAAATGAGTCATCTTCAAGAGTAAAATCATCTTTATTCTCTACCAACTCTATAAAAATAGAGATGGACGTAAAAGAATATTTATTTAAGGAAATGCTCATGACATCATCTCCAAAGAAAAACAAAAATATACATGGGACAGCATTTCATTTGTTAAAAAAAGTTTGTGAAAATTTAGTTCTGTATTTGCCAACACAGAATTTTCACTGATTGTCACTTTTTTGGGGTCAAACTTATTTTATCCCATATTTTCCAAATTATATAAAATAACATATATTTACTTTTATTTTCACCCAAAGTGAGAGCATTTTACTTTTTTTTTAAAAAAAGAAAAGTATTTTAAAAACAGAAACAGTTTTAAAACATTGTGCTAAATGAAAGGAGGCAGTCTCAAAAGGCAAGTTGATACTTGTATGATCCCATTTATGTGAATGTCCAGAATCGACAAATCTGTAGAGAAAGAAACTAGATGAGTGGATTTCAAGAGTTGGGGTTGATAGGGTCAGTGAATGTAGAGTGACCGCTATTGTATATGAACTATATTTTAATTAAAAAATTCAAGTAAAATTTTTTAGGAAAAGAAAATATACTTCAGTTGTTATTTACTGCTACCCATTTCTAATCTGTTTCTTTAAAGAAGAAAAAAAGCTTTAATAAGATATAATCCACATATGGGGCACCTGGGTGTCTCAGTTGGATGAGCGTCTCACTCTTGATTTCGGCTCAGGTCATGATCTCAGAGAGTCATGGGATCGAGCACTGAGTGGGGCTCTGCACTCTGTAGAGAATCTGCTGCAGATTCCTGCAGAAAAGACAACCATGATGATAGAAATTGCATTGAATCTGTAGATCATTTGGGGGAATATTGTTATCTTAACACTAGTAATTCTTTGACGAAGGAATATGGAATTTCCTCACATTTATTTAGGTATTTCATCTCTCTCCGTGATGTTTTATAGTTTTCAGGTTATAAGCCTTGTGTTCCTCTTAATTCATTAAGTGGTTTACTGTTTTTGATGCTATTGTAAATGGAATTGTTTTCTTAATCTCATTTTAGGCGCATTCATTGCTAATGTGTGGAAATACAATTGATTTTGGCTTGTTGATCTTGTTTCCTGCAACCCTGGTGAATTCATTCATTAATTCTAACAGATTTATATTGGACTGCTGGGATTTTTATGTTTAAAAGGTCATGTCTTCTACAAAGAAAGATAGTTTTTTGTTTGTTTGTTTTTCCTTTCTGGTCAAGATGCTTTGTATTTTGTTCATTTTCCTAATTGCCTAGGATAGGAAATACAATATTGAAGTGTTGAGATCTGATATTTTGTCCTGTTCCTCATCTTAAGAGGAAAGCACTTAGGCTTTGACCACTACCTATGATATTTTCTTTGAATTTTTTTTTTGTAGCTTATCTCCAGAAGGCTGAGGAAATTCTCTTCTATTTCCAGTTGGTAAAGTGTTTTTTATCATGAAAGAGTGTTGGATCTTGTCAAATCCTGTTTTTGTGTGTGTCTGCTGAGAGATTCACGTGGTATCTGACCTTCCTTCTAGCAATAGGGTATATTATATTAATTGACTTTCAGATATTTAACCACCATTGTATTGGTAGGATAAATCCCACCTGGCCAAGGTGTAAAGTCTTCTTTACATGTTTTTGGACTCATTTTGCTTGTGTTTTGCTGAGAATTTTTGCTTCTGTTTATAAGGTTTACATGTCTGTAGTTTTGTTCTGTTCTCTATCTTGCTTTTGGCACCAGGGAAATGCTAACATCATAGGATGAATGAGAAGAGTTGCTTCTGCTTTTATTTCTTGGAAGAATTTGGAAAGGATTGACATGAAATCTTTGTTTGCTGGAAATGACCAGTACTGTCATCTCAGACTCAGGCTTTCAATTTGCTTAGGTACTATCAGATTGTTCACATTTTCTGTACTTTGTAGTTTATGTATTTCTAGGAATGTCCCTATTTTGTTTCACCATCTAATTTGTGGGTATACAGTTGCATATAGCATCCCTTACAATGCTTTTATTTCTGGCATGTCAGACATAACACCCCTTTCATTCCTGATTTTAGTATTTTATTTAAGTTTTTTGTTTTTTAAATCTAGCTGAAAGTTTGTGAATTTGCCTTTTCAAAGAAACTGTTTTTCTCTGTGGTCTTTCTATCTTCCTTATCACTTACTTCTAATGTAATCTTTACTGTTACAGTCCTTCTGTTTGCTTTGGGTTGAGTTCATTCTTCTCTTTCCAGCGTCTCAAGATGGAAGTTTAGATAATTGATTTGAGATTATGCCTATGTGTTACACTCACAACTGTTAATTTCCCACAACTATTATATGTTCTTTACATTTTGGTAGGTTATTTGTTGTGGTTGTTCCACAGTATTCTCTAATTCTGATGTGAGTTCTGTGCCCATTCCCCACCTGCACCCCTGAAGATTTGTTTCCTGCTCATTTGGTTTTTTAGTCATGACTGGACTCATTCTTTGAAGTCTGTTTCCCCCACAGCATGCAACTTCTGGTGTCCTTGCTCACTTAAAAAAAAAAATCTCTAAACCTCACCTCCTTTGCGTCACCCCAGAGTCAGCACCATTTAGTGGCAGCCACTGATTGGTCAGAGTTGTTTAAGCCCCTAGACCAGTGAGGCTTTCATCTTTTACTGTTGGATCTGTGCATGGCTTAGAGACTGCTATCACTGTTCAGGGAGCATGTGAGTGTGTCCTGTAAACAGCCATGTATTTGTACCTCTGAAGTTCACTCTCTAGATACTCCTCAGAGGTAGGGTGGGGTGGCCTGGGATGTTCATATAATATCCCCGACCAACCAGAATGATTGTGGTTTTGGGTGAGCTCTATGTGAACTTTTTATTTTTTAAAGTAATCTCTATACCCCATGTGGGGTTTGAACTCACAACCCTAAGATCAAGAGTTGCATGGTCTACTGATTGAGCCATCCAGGTGCCCCAGGTGGGCTCTATTTGAATGTTTCCTTCCCTAATCTTCCTTTTAAGCTTCCAGCTTTTCTGTCTCTGCTCGTATCACACTCACTTATTAGTTCCCAGTAGTGACCAGCTAATCACTTGATTGTTTTAAATGACTACCTGGGAGCATATATTGCTCAAAAATCTAAGCCAAATTAGGGAAGTGGGAGGGCCAGAGGGTTGCCAGTCTTTGAGACCCCTGGGCAGAACCTCTGCACTCTGCAGCAGAAGCTGGGAGCAGGGATAGGGAACCCACTCTTCACAAGTAGACACACCTTGGTCCTTCCTGTAGGGCAGAGCTATGTGTGAAGGAGTTGGGGTAGGTGGCAGAGGGTGATGCCAGACCAGGTTGCCACCTCTACCAAGTATAGACCTTCCTAGCATGCAGCTGGGAGAATGGGCTTTGCAATGAATAACCAGCTATTGAATATATGTATATATGTGGGATAGATCTTCCATCCTAGAACGCTAGCAGAGATGTAAGCTGCCATTGGCTCCTGAGCTCACCCCCAGAGCAGTCCTTACTGCAGTGGAGGAACACGTGGCTGATCTCTCCACCACTGCCCAGCACATGCCCTACCTTTGTAGTGGGAGGTAGGTGTGGACACTGCCCTGCAGCTGCCACCACCTGCTTTGTGTTGGCTCTCCACAGCACAGAACTGTATAATAAGAACTGTATAATATAATAACTGTATAACTGTATAATATAATATAATAAGAACTGTATAATAAGTGGGTTTTCAGACTTTCTGGGGTACTGAATCCAATAGGAATAGTTCCTCCCTTGCCTATCCCCACCACAGAGTGGGTGAGATGGGAAATACCAGGAGACCGCTGAACCTACTGGAAGGTTCTTCTGCAAGGCAGAACTGTGGGTGCATGCACGACTACCTCCCCTGGTCTGGGTGTCAACAGATTGAGCTAAATAAATGGTCCTCAATTTCTTGCAAGCCCTTTGATCAATCTCCAGAGACTCTGAATGATAATTTTTGCTAACTTTCATCAGTTAAACAAATGTGTATCTGGAAGAGCAGTTTGCCTAAGCTCCTAACACTGTCATCCCAGAAGCCCTGCTCATCACTTATTCTTTCTGGGACTAAACCTTGAATTTACAGATATTTTATTCTGGTTTTGCCTCTTCACACCCATTCCCAACAATGAATGTTTAGCTTTTTGAGGTCAGGCAAAGGACCTTAGATTTTTGCAGTGACTAGAATCTAAGATATCATTAAATGGAAGGCACAGAAAAGCTTTAAAGTTAAAAAGATAATGAGATGATATCACATTAAAATGAAGACACCAATTGAAAGATTATCCCTACAATTAAATTATAAAATACCTATGCCTATTAGATCATCAAGAAAATAAAGCATTTTTCTTCAACAGATCAATGGATAGTATTTTCCAATGTCAAATTTATTTTCTTTGAGTATCTGCAAAGCAGAAGATATATGGCTAAAAGCTTCCGAATGTAACCATCTTGCCTTCCTGTGTGCATGGATCTGTGAGTTCTGAGAAGGCAGGAGAAAATCTTTATTTTAAATCGTGTGAAATGAGAGGAACCATGACCAATAATACACTGCCGGGGTGGCTGGGTCTGTTCAGCTCGTGCAAACAAACAGACCAGGCTGTGGAAAGGGTTGTCCTGACAACTGGACTTGACTGACCCAGTTTGTCGTTCCTGTTATGAATATGCAACTATCATTTCTTTTGTTCTAAGCCAATTACGAAAAACATAAAAATTCAGTACATTTCTTTAAAAGCAGAACAAGCACAAAAGAAAAGGGATGCTCAGAGCACTAGGTTGTTTTGAATGCAAGGGAAACTCTTCAAAGTAGTTCCCATGGGCTGCTGGGAGGCTGCTCCCCAGAGCCCCTCGCATGTGGTATTCTTCACTTGCAGACCGTGCCCACACCTGCAGTCCTTACCTGTGGCCAACCCCCAGCCGTTTAATGATCCACAGCCCACTGTTTGCAGGCACAGCACCACCTCCTCTTCCCTGTCCTCCAACACACGCACACAGGTGTTCTCCATCATGGGGTAGTGTCTGGTCCAAGAGGACAAAGTGGCAGGGCTGCATCCAAGGTGGAACTAGGAAGGGTACAGGACGGAGTGAGGAACTCCATTTTGGAGGCTCTGGTTAATTCCTGTGCCCAGAGCAAGTGCTGACCACACAGGAGTGCCGCCTCCACTTTCTCTGCCTGTTGCTCTCCACGGCCCTTCATTCTCCACACATTATCTCTTCCTGTTTATCGGATTACTAACTGACAGCTTCCCTGATTTTTGCCCCCCACTGCTAAGTTAGGACCAACCAGAGAGAGCCAAATGCTCACCCCTAGCCAATCACCTGGGATGCCCCCTTCTGGTTAGCCTCCCTACAACTTCCTGAGCCGCCAGCCTCCAATCAGAAGCAGAGCCAAAGGCTTCCCCTTCTCTCCACTATGAATCTTTGCCTGCCTATGAGTCTCTGCAAAACTCGAGTTATGGTAGCTGATGCCCTCATGAAAGCGAGCTCTAGATAAGTAACCTTGGCCTGTTCCCAGTTGGTTGAGGTGCCTTTGTTTCTCCACTATGAAGCAGCTGGTAGACATCCAAAAGAGTAAAGTATCAGTCCTTGCTGATACTTTCAACACTAATCCTGACTCCATTCAACACTTTTTGTAGGAGTGCATACATTGCTGATGAAGGAAGGAGCCTTGTCCACTTCTCTTCTTCTGTTTAATAAATTAACCAGCTACACCTAAAACCATGCTGTGGGTTTGATCAGCATGATCTAGACAAGTAGTATCCATAGTCACAATAATCTCCTTCAAAACTGAGCATTATTTTTGTATGAGGTAGCTCATCATAACTTTCGAACCCCTGAGTATTCCTGCTTATGGGTTCTGTAAGGTAGAAACTAGAAGGTTCTCAATGAACAGAAAGATGGTCTGCAGCTCTCTGCTCGGGTGTGAGCTGAGTGAACATAAGCCATCTGGAGCTGATGGGCTCAGCTGTGAACTCAAGAGATTGCTCAGGTGATCTCAGAACCATGTCATATGCATACAAAAATTGGTGGCCCAGGCCAAGAAAGAACTCACCCAGCTTGAATATATATCATTTGTATTACCCAATCCATCACCATATTCCTAAACACTGTTAAACATGTAATTAGAATTAGAATTTTTCCGTAATGTCTCCCAGCCACCCAACAGGAAAACATAGCATCAAGTGGTCTGATTCTCCATGCATCCCCCACCCTCTGCATCCACCCACCACACATACATACAAGCACAGCATATATTTGTGTACATCCACAAATATCCACAGGTACTAAGGTAAGGTTAGTGAGGCAGTTATCTCAGATGCAAACTTTAAGGAAAGGAGAGGGTCCAGAACCTGAGCAATCAAGATTAAGAATATTTAATTCACTATCTTTAAAACCAAAATTAATGTGGAAAAAAACACAATAAACAAAATATCACAATTCAAAATAAAGTCAGGATCCCACCCTACATGTGAATAACCATCCTGCCTCACCTGCTTCCCCCTAGTAAACTTTATTTACAAAAATAGATGGTTCATAGCTTGCCAACTTTATTTTTCAGAAATAGGTTTCCTTTTTAAATATTGAGAAATGTTATATCGGTGAAAAATATGGTCTGCTCTGAAAATTAGTATTAAGACAGCCTCACAAAATAAGATTATCAATGTATCAACTCTAGGGTGACAGGGTGACAGTATGTCCCAATATTCGAATCTGATACGTGATAATAAAACTACGAACATGACGAGTGAATTTGAAACCAAGCAGAATTTGAAAATTTTTGAAGATTTGATCTATAACATTTAAAATAGCTCTTCAGGAGTCCAAAAGTCAACCCATTGATCTGGGAGGAAGAAACCAGTCAGGTGAATAAAAACTTCACACACTGCAAGGTTTTCTTAACATTCATTTATTGCATGAGTGCATCTTTCCATTATATTCCCATGCCTTCCTCTGATAAAGTGCTGAGTACTATATTTCAAGTTGTCATATCTAAGGCTAACTTCTGTTTATTATTATATAGGATAGTCACTTTCCCACACAAACTCTCTCTCTTAGGAAGGTAAACCTGCCATGCCTTCTACATTTACTATACACCATGCCAATGTCAACTGCAATCATATTTTCCCTTCAATGGGGTTGTATCTCTTCCAGTTAAAGAAAGAGCACCTCTCTTTGAATTGAAGAACAGGGTTTTCATACATCTGTGAACTTGTATGAGCACAGTTCCCAGCCTCCTAAATTCGATCAATTTTTATCTCTGTTTTCCATTTCCTTTTTCTTTTCCTCCTAGCTTTAGTGATTTCCTCTCCTATTCATATCTTTCAAAATAGGCTACCATGACCAAAAGACAAAAAATAGTTTTTTCTCTAAAATTATTTGAAAACAGAACATAACAGTTACTGTTGAGGTCTTTGAGATTTACATTGGTAATAAATTAACAAAAAAAAAAACAGAAAGAAGTATATGACCATGTTTATGACTGTTATCTTTCAGAGGAGCATCCTCAAAAGTGTATAAACTCTTCAGGGAACAGTCTAGGAAATTCTACTTAACCCACTTCTTCTCTGGTATGTTTGCTAACTTTTACTTTTCTGAGTTTGACAAAAATTTGCAAAAACAAAAATCTATCAAAATCCCTAGCAATGAGCTATCTCCACAATACTGAGCTTCCTCTTGTGAATCAGGAGGTCTGTGTTTGGCTAATAAGGAACTACAAATCTAAAGATGGTAAATTGCATTAATGTCAAATACAAAAAAATCATGGACATAAAGAGACTCAAGAAGTCCTGGGATCCAAATGCCCCAATATCCACCCCTTAGTTTCCACCTTCTTCACTCTGTTCTATTTCCTAGCTAGACGACTCTTCTGACATCTCTTTGCCACTTTTCTCCACTGCTCAAAACTCTCAAAGACACCCCATTGTGCTCAAGGATTAAAATTAAGTGGCTTTGCCTAACAACACCATTCCTAATCCCTTCCTTGAGTAGTATAATGAAGCAACAAGCATGTTGGTAAAACTATAGCAAACCAAGACCACATATTAAAAGTATGAAAATGAGGGTCATTGGGGTGGCTCTGTCCATCTGCCTTCAGCTCAGGTCATGATCCCAGGGTAATGGTATCAAGCTTCAAATCCAGCTCCCTGCTCAACAGGGAGTCTGCTCCTCCTTCTGTCCCTCTCCCTGCTTGTTTTCTCTCTCTCTCAAATAAATAAATAAAATATTTTTTTAAATAGTATGAGAATCATAGGAATTTCCAATTTAACAGAACTTGTGCGTAATTAAACTACTTCATATTTTCTGTTTATGGAGTTTTCAGAAAAGGAGCTCCATTCTCATAGTTCTTTTTCATTCCCTCATCTCTGTAATTGTACTACCCTCAGCTAGGTGGTTTATTGTAAACAAAGGATTACAGGAAAATATTTTTTATGTGGGGAATTATTACCATTGTACATTGATAGTGAATAAAAATCCTTCATATGCTATATGATTTGAAAATATTTTCTCCCACTCTATGAATTCTCTTTTAATTCTTTTAACATTATGTGTTGCAAGGAATAATTTAACATTTTTTACAAATGTTAATTTATCAGCATTTTCTTTTATAGATTATTTGTTCATTGTACCTGAAAACTCATACAAAAGCCAAGGTGAGGGGATCCCTGGGTGGCGCAGCAGTTTGGCGCCTGCCTTTGGCCCAGCGCGTGATCGAATCCCACGTCGGGCTCCCGGTGCATGGAGCCTGCTTCTCCCTCTGCCTATGTCTCTGCCTCTCTCTCTCTGTGACTATCATAAATAAATTAAAAAAAAAAAAAAATCCAAGGTGAGCAGATTTTCTCCTATATTTTCTTCTAAAGGTTTTATAGATTAATGTTGTACATTAAGGCATATAATCCATTTACTGCTAAATTTTATATACAATGTGAGGTATGTTGTCAACATTTATTGCATATGTACATCTTATTGTTTCAACAACATCTGTTGAAAGGAGTACCTTTCTCCATCGAATATCTTTGAACCTTTGTCAAAATGAGTTGACAATATACATATTGTGGGTTTAGTTTTAGACATTCTATTCTGTCCATTGATCTCTGTGTGGACCTTTTTGCCAATAACATAATGTCTTAATTGTCGTAGCTTTAAAGTAAGTCTGGAAAACTAGTATACAAGTCCTCTACCTCCTTTTTCTTTTTTTCATAACTGTTTTGGCCATAGTACTACCTTTGTCTTTCTATTATCTTAGAATCAGCTTTTGAATATCTATAGTCTTGCCAGGAACTTGAATGGAATTTCATTGAATTAATAAATCAGGATAGAGAAGATTAATATCCCAATAGCATTTAGTCTTCCAAACTGTGATCCAATAATATCTTGACAGATTTTAGATCTTATTTGATTTCTGATTTCTGTACATATTTTGTTAGATTCATATGTGATGTATTTCATTTTTATTATTCTACTTTAAGTGGTATTCTTTTTAATTTAAAATTCCAATTATAAATTCCAAGCACATAGAAATGTAATTGGGTTTTTAAAATATTGATCTTGTATACTGTAACCTTGCTAAAATTACTTATTAGTGTTGGGAACTTTTTGGGAGATTGTTTAAGATTTTATATGAAAAAAATATGTTTTATTTCATTATTTGCAATTTGTATGCCTTTTATTTATCTTTCTTTGTTGCACTGGCTAGCAATTCTAGTATTATAATCCATGCAGTGAGAAAGAACAACATTGCTTTTCTTGATCATTGGGAGAAAGAATTGAATCACTCACCCATCACAGAGGATTTTTGTTGTAAATTTTTGTAGATGTCTTTTTATTAGCCTTATTAAGTTTTGCCTATACTTAATTTAATGAGAGGTTCTTTTTTATCATGAAGGGATATGAGATTTTGTCCAATAATTTGTTTGGATCCATTGATATGATCGTATGCTTTCTTATTTAGATCTATTAAAATGGTGAAATGCATTTGATGTATTTTTTAATGTTGAATGAACCTTACATTTTAGGAAAAAATTCTACTTGGTCATGGGAGAGGGCTGAGAATTAAATTTAATATTTTATTGAAGTTTTATTTTATTTTTATATAATGTAAAAATTCAGTTTATTCATCTGTTTATGACACAGTATACAAGAGGCAAAGTGTTTCACATCATAGATTTCACTTCCAACTCCTTGGAATGTTTATTTTTTTGAAGGAGAGACTAGACCTGAGAGGCAGGCAATGCTTAGGCAACTAAAATAAGGATAGGGAGGGGGCTATGCTAACACCATCCTCACAAGGATGGGTATAAGGGGACTGTTAGTCACAAGCTATTTTCTAGAACTGTTACCTGCAAACAAAGGGGCACCACTCTTAGACACTCATGCCGTGATGGGCTTCTGTCCTCCCTGCCACACAGGTACAGCAGTGCTTTCTGGTAGTCGCCCTTGGTGTCTTGCTGGATGTAGTAGTACAGGTACTTGCCGTACTTTCTCTTGAATTCAGACCTAATTTTCAACATGTCCATTTCACTGTGAGAGACCATGATTCTAATCAGGACTTTATCATGAGTCCCCTTGCCCTTCATGGAGTCGTACAGTTGGTCAGCAAAATACAGGGGCTTATTCTGAACGCACTGGACCAGGTTCAGGAAAGCATTTTCCAGGTCTCCTTTGACCTCCTTCTTGATGCTCTCCAGCATGTCATAAGGGCAGTAGCTCTTGTACCTTTCAAATATTTTCTGGAGGTGACACACACTCCTCTCAGTCATGATGCTGATCCATTTGGGCACATCAGTTCCTTTCCTCTTCATTCCAGCATCATAGAGATCCTGGGCATCTTGGTCAATCAGTTCATAATTGATGACAGAGCCATCCTCTGCTCTTCTACCCTTTGCAAGGGCAACCATCAGCTTGCAGAAGTCATCAGATGTGTCAGAAATGATGTCCTTCTCCAGATCGGTCTTGTAGAGGTCTTTTTTTTTTTTCTTTTTCTTTTTTTTTTATGGGCAGAATTAGGACTAAGGACTAAAATCGAAGTAAGTTCTTAGATTTTGTTCTTCAGCAAAGAGTGGTGTTAGAAAATGCACTGTGAGAGAAGAACATTCCATTTTGGGCCTAGTCCAGAAATACTCACAAGGGTCACTTACACTGACCTTATTTTCCATTTGAGTTAATCTGTGGGTAGCAAGTCACACCCTGTTACCAACCAGATCTTTCTAAGGATCTTAAAATATTCAAATTGGATTTTTTTTCCCCAAACCCCTGAGACTCACAGAAAAGTTACATATTAGACCAGAGTCTAAGCTACACCTCCCTGTTGGAACTCAGTAAAACAATGGCATGCCTCCTTGTTGGGAGCACCTACCTGTGATCTCTGTTGCAGATGAATTAACTGAGTTAATTAATTTAATGAACTATTTTTAGTTTAAACTAAAAGGAATCTTAGATATAAAGTTTCATTTCTGAGAGGCCGTGTTGCATTCTGCGGCTAGG
The DNA here is from genome assembly GCF_011100685.1 of Canis lupus familiaris. Taxonomy (NCBI): domain Eukaryota; kingdom Metazoa; phylum Chordata; class Mammalia; order Carnivora; family Canidae; genus Canis; species Canis lupus. The sequence goes on along the minus strand of NC_049222.1, from coordinate 94,968,655 downwards.
AGAGAAGCCTCTTATTTCATACAGAAATACACCCAGTGCTCATCCCGTCAAGTGTCCCCCTCAGTGCCTGTCACCCACTCACCCCCACCCCCTGCCCTCCTCCCCTTCCACCACCCCTAGTTCGTTTCCCAGAGTTAGGAGTCTTTATGTTCTGTCTCCCTTTCTGATATTTCCCACACATTTCTTCTCCCTTCCCTTATATTCCCTTTCACTATTATTTATATTCCCCAAATGAATGAGAACATACACTGTTTGTCCTTCTCCTATTGACTTACTTCACTCAGCATAATACCCTCCAGTTCCATACATGTCGAAGCAAATGGTGGGTATTTGTCATTTCTAATGGCTGAGTAATACTCCATTGTATACATAGACCACAGCTTCTTTATCGACTCATCTTTCGATGGACACCGAGGCTCCTTCCACAGTTTGGCTATTGTGGACATTGCTGCTAGAAACATCGGGGTGCAGGTGTCCCGGCGTTTCATTGCATCTGTATCTTTGGGGTAAATCCCCAACAGTGCAATTGGTGGGTCGTAGGGCAGGTCTATTTTTAACTCTTTGAGGAACCTCCACACAGTTTTCCAGAGTGGCTGCACTAGTTCACATTCCCACCAACAGTGTAAGAGGGTTCCCTTTTCTCCGCATCCTCTCCACCATTTGTTGTTTCCTGCCTTGTTAATTTTCCCCATTCTCACTGGTGTGAGGTGGTATCTCACTGTGGTTTTGATTTGTATTTCCGGTCTTGTAGACTCTGTTAATTTCCTGAAGTTCTTGGTTGGTCCTTGAGCAGATGATCTCAATGAGGGAGTCCTCATCAGTCTCCAGCCCCTTCATGGAGGCTTTCAGTTCAGAAGCGTAGTACTGAGCAGGTGTTTTCAATAGGCCCAAAATCACAGTCTCCAGGTGGCCGGCCAAGGCTGACTTCAATGCTGATGCAAGTTCCTTTTTGGTCCTTCTCTGGTAGGCAATGGCAATGTCCTGTCTCTCTGTTCATTGCTGCGGTTGGTCAAAATGTTGACAATGGTGATCTCATCCACACCTTTGGTCTTGATGGCTGTTTCAATGTTCAGAGCATCACGCTCAGCATCAAAATTGGTGTATGCTTTGACCGACCTGTATGCACTCAGGGGTGTGAAATGATCACCCTCCAAGCTGAGCTTGCAGAGAATTTCGTGAACAGTAGACATTTTGAAGGAAGCTGGGCTGTGCGCCGAGATCCGCGAGCATCCCTGGTTGCAGAGCCTTTATTGAAGTTTTAAACTGAATCCCAACATGTGAAATTGACCAGAAATTATGGAATGTGCAGGAAGTATTACATGATAAGAAGGATAAATTCAACAAACATAGGTGAAGATAGTGCGGGAAAATTAAAAGCGTTTCATGATATACATCATTGATTGAGTCAGGACCACCACATAAAGCAGTATACTTATACACAAACATAGGTACTTGCACAGTAAACACTCATATGCACAGATACACACTCATATAAACATGTGAAAATTGAATACCACACAGCAGTTAAGAAGAATAAAGTACATCCTTGTGTTAACATGGATACAGCATGATGAAATATTATTTAGAGTAAGAAGACAGTTGTAGAATGAGGCAAATCGTACCCCACCACCTATGCAAAGTTTAAACATAGCATAAAACTATTCTACTCTGTGTGTGTGTGTGTGTGTGTGTGTGCGTGCGCGTGTGTTAGTTTAGGAAAGTCTGCAGGGTCACAGAAGTGAACATGCACACATGTACATGTGTACACATGTGTGTATGTGGAAATGGACTAAATGCACAGACACCAAACCAATAATGACGATTTGCATCTGGGACAGAAGAGATTTAGATTAGGGTGGTCAAATGGACTATGGGTTTATTTGTAATATATTGATGTTTTAAAATATGAATCTTTAATATGTTACTTACACAATTTTCAAAGTATACATATATTCTGGGGTGCCTGCATGGCTCAGTTAGTTAAGTGTCCAATCCTTGATCTCTGCTCAAGCCCTGATCTCCGGGTTCTGAGTTCAAGTACCATATTGGGCTCCATGCTGGGTGTGGAATCTACTTAAAATCTATTTTATTTTTTTTATTTTTTTTTAATATATTTTAAAACACTTGAATATATGGTCAAATGCTAACAGTGGTTAAGTCCCTATGGCCAGAAGATGAGCAACTCCTCATTTTCTTGCTTAGTTTTCTATTTAAAATAGGAATCATCATAAAATGGTTATTGTCAAAAAAGAAGCATTATGCAGTCCAAGTGATAATACACACTGATTTTTTTCACAGGCACAATTTCACTGTGAAGTTAGTTGTTATGTAGCTTGCATGAAATATGGGATTGTGGAATGGTCCTTTATGGAAAGCTCTCTGCTTTTCCTTTATTGTGACCCGGCCCCCCAGGTACAGTCCTCTATGATCTCTCCTGAAATGATCCCTCCTCAGTTGGGATTTTTCTTTACCTCTCTGTCTAAAAATGGCACCCAACCTTTCCCTACTATGTGTGTAACTGACTATTATATTATCTCCTATACCATCTCAACACCATCTGATCCTATAAATACACTTTGTCCATTTCATTTTCCAGACTTCATAAGGTAAAGCCATATGGACAGAGACTTTGTATGTTTTCTTCATTGCTATATTTTCTTTGTCAGGAACATCGTATGGATTACATGGGCATGCAAGAAATGTTTCTAAATGAATTATAACTTTTTATTTCTGAAGCCCCTCATGTACAACTACCTCATCGTGCACAGTGTGCCACGGTCCCCTTCTCAAGGGGCCTCTGGCCACCAAAGTCCTCCTCAACAGTGTCCAGCAGATGATTAAAACGCCTTTAGCACAAATGTTTCTCTGTTTCACAGGCCAAAAATTACCCACCAGTAAACTGAGGATGACAACTGCTCCCCTAAAATTGTTCGGAAAGCAGCCCTCCCCTCCTAAAATTGTTTTATTTGTTCAGCTTGTATCCAGAATTCAGACTAGCCTTTCAATTTTTTATATCTGATGTTTGAACTAGCTTCCTATGAAGGAGAAAATAATTCATAATTGAGCCCTATTGTCTTTAAGAAAATGCAGGTAAGAGCAGTGATTGGAGGGAATGGATCCTGTTCACTGTTGTAGACACACCACCTTCCAGCCTCCTGGCAGATCTCAGAGTGATGCTAACACAGAGAGATCATCTATGATAGGAGGACTTAATCTCATTCACCAGAATGGGGGTTAGGGGGAAGGGGGGGAGGACATTGCCGATGTTTCTATGTATTTGTTATTAAGTATCTCAGATTAGCCATATATAATCAGAGTTCCATTTATCCTTGGTTGACCAACTTTTGACCATTTCGAAAGCTATCGAAGTTTTTACAATTACCAAAACTGGCTCAAAAAACAGTAAAGCTCATTGAGTGAACATAATTCTAACTGTAGTCGTAGGCATGATCAAACAGAGACAGCTTGGCTACCAATTCTTCAGAAACTTCCTTCGAAACATTAAAAGGGAAAAAAAAATGTTACAGGACACATGCAACTCAGAAACATGGAGCGTAACTGACAGAGGTAAATCCATTCTTCCACTACAATCCACCAGCCTGAGATGCCATTTTCAGGGCAAACAGCTTTACCAAAGTCATACAACTTCTCGTGGTGGTCACAAGAAAAGATTTTTATTTTGAACAAACCCAAGATTGGCCAACTTCTGATGTTTTCAAACAAGCCTTTGTCAAACAAACAAATAAACAGGCAAACAGCACCTCTTTCTCCCAACGATAAACAAACAACAAAAACATAACACGTTTATTTTTCTCCAGCATGAACAGATGAAACACTGGCTTCACTTTGCTTTCTGCTTCAGTTTGTACTACAAACCACATCTCTTCCCACTTGCCAATGAAATTGCAGTGTTGTACTTAAAGGTATTTTGTTTCCTTTTTTACATTTTATGACCTCAGGCAGATTCAATACAAACAGGCATATCTATATAGCTGAGAAAAAAGGGAGAAGTTTCAAATTTTAAATGCTCAGCCTCAATCTCTCCTCGAGCCTATCTCCTGCCTCCAAAGGAAGAGTCTAGAGGGTTGGCTTTTATGTGCAGGGTTAGGAGAAGGGATAGATGTAGATAAAAGCTTGCTACAAGCAAGACTGGATCAGTCCATTAAATTGCTTTGAAAAGCAACCCAAGGTCATTTTGCAGATTAATGTCCTGAGATTGGAGAAGGGTCCTGTTGAGTGAGGTGGGACAGAGCTGCTGACAGGCCACAGGGCACTTAGTGGTGTTGAAAGTAGAATTATTCCTGGATGAATTTGAGGTGGCTGACTTGGGCTAGCAATAGGATCGCTGTGATACAAGAGCCAAACTGTGGAAGGAGCCATGATGTCCATCAACAGATGAATGGATAAAGATGTGGTCTATATATACAATGGAATATTACTCAGCCATCAGAAAGGATGAATACCTACCATTTACATTGACGTGGATGGAACTGGAGGGTATTATGCTAAGTGAAGTAAGCCAATTGAAGAAGGACAATCATCATATGGTTTCACTCATAGGGGAATATAAGAAATAGTGAAAGGGATTATAAGGGAAAGGAGGGGAACTGAGTGGGAAAAATTAGAGACAGAGACAAACCATGAGAAACGCCTAGCTCTGGGAAATTAACAAAGGGTTGCGGAAGGGGAGGTGGGTGGGGGATGGGGTAACTGGGTGTCGGACACTGAGGAAGGCACTTGATGGGATGAGCACTGGGTCTTATACTATATGTGGGCAAATCAAACTTCAGTAAAAGCAAATGAAAAATATTTAAAAAAAAAAAAAAAAAGATCCCTGTGATATGGTCCAAATGACCCCATGAGCATTTGACAAAAATTTGACATTTTTTGAAGAAACTCAGCCATTATGCAATGCAATTACATATATGTTACAGCCTGATGGCAGAGTCTGTTTTCCCTAAATATTTTATCAATGATTCTAGACGTCATGGCACACCTCCTGATGCTCCACAAAACCTCAACACCATCCTACTAACAATCCATTGGAATAAAACAATAGTTCAATGATCTGATATATGACCTTTTTTTCCTGCACAAGGATGATTTTTCAAGTAGCAGCTAAAATTTGATAAAACACAATTACATGATTAGGTGGATCCCCTAGAACCATCTGGACTTGAAAGTTAAAACTACAACTAAAATTTAATCTTCCTTGCTTTTACTGATCACATGGTCAGCTAAGTGGAATTCAGTATGAATAATTCCATTAATTTTTCACGGAGCCACAGCTTGACTAGGTCACTCTTGCCCATGCTTTGTTGCACTTTTTCTAACACTGTCATCTTTAGAGTTTTAGGCTCAGATTTCAAAACCTGAATGAATGTGGTTGGGATGTTTTGGCAACTGGATGCTGAAAGATAAAGCCATCTGTAAAATAAATTGTTTTAAAACAAGTTAACTATTTGTCTATTGACCTGTCTTTAAACCTTTAACCTATTTCCTTTATGCAAACTTAGGTCTTAAATTCTCTGTTGTGTTCAGAATCAGCATCTGCAGAACTACAACAAATTTTATGAAAATTCTCATAACATGAATTTTCTCTATTGCATACATTTTATTTAAAACTCGTCCACTAAAGTTCATTTTCCCATTCTGATTGCATCAGTTTCCTATTGCTACTATAATAAAATACCACAAATTTCGTAGCTTACATCGACACAAAGTTATTATCTTACAGTTCTTTAAATCAGAAATCCAACATGGGCCTTCAAGGCTAAAATGAAGGTGTCAGCAGGGCTACCTTTTTTGGAGATTCAAAGGGATGATCCATTTCTCTACCTTTCCCTGCCGGTAGAGGTCACTGCCATCTCTTGTCACCTGGTCCCTTTCTTCTATCTTCAAAGTCAGCAGCAGAAAAGTCCTCAAATTTCCTTTCTCCTACTTCTCTTTCTGCTTCCTTCGCTCAATGAAAGACCTTTGTGATTATATTGGGGCCCACCCAGGAAAGCCAGGATCTTCTCCCTATCTTAAGGTCAGCTGATTAGCAACCTTAATTCCACCAACTTCCTTAACTCCCAGTCACAGATTTTGGGAATTACAATGTGGATATCTTCAGGGACCATCATTTGATTGACCACACTACTAACCTTCAACTTTTCTTGTAATATCCAAAATCTGCATCACATTTTTTTTCTGTTCACCACCCTCCATGCCCCAGTGAACAATTGCTTTATATGCTTTTAGAAATTTATTACATATTTTGTGGTATTTCTGATTAACTGTGACATACCATTTAGTAATTTAGAGGTCCTAATTCTTTTGTAAACATTATGAAATACACTGTTTCTGAGCTATATCTCATTTTATAATTCAATTATGTTGAATAAGGCTGTGACTTACATTCAGAAAAAAATAAGTAAGCAACCAAAAGACATTTGACAGTCATTAAAATTTTCATGAATATTATAACTGAAGTTAACCAGAGTTTAAAACCCTGGTTGATAGAACTGTTTCTCAAAGTTTTGCAACTTTGAAATAGTTCCTCTTGTGTTACTACAATGATCTATGAGATAAAATAGAAAATTTTCAACTATGTAGAAGATTTGAACAAAAAACTAAGAGAAAGATTTCTGAGACTGGAATGCCTGTCAAGGGGTTAAGCAAGACACAAAAAGTAGAACACAACTGGGAAATGCACTCAATACAATTTCCTGAAATTTTGAAGTGCCTGGGTGGCTCAATCTGTAAAATGTTTGATTCTTGGTTTTGACTCAGGTCATGATCTCAGAGTTCTGAGATTGAACCCAGCATCTGCTCTGTGCTCAGTGCAGAGTCTGCTGCAGATTCTCTTTCCCTTTCCCCCTCCTTCACTCTCTCTTTCTCTCAAATAAATAAATAAAATCTTTTTTTAAAATTCTGCAGTTTCACTGGCTAAGAAGAGTTAATTAGCTCTGAGTTAGAGAATGTATAGATAAGCATAGAAAAGTTTAGCAATACATCCATTTATCAGAAATTATGAAGAAGGGAATGTATCTCCCAAAAGAGAATGCTTTGTTAAATGAAAAAAAAAAAAAAAAGAAAGAAAGAAAGAAAGGAATTGTATGTGCTCTATGTTCCCGATACTGAAAGCATATTTCCATTGAAAATATAATGTTGCAGAATCTGATTAAGTAAAATACATTTTTTTTTTTTACCATAGCATTGGTAAATTAGGCATCGTGGTTGTCTTATTCCAAAGCACTAAGTTTGTTATTACAGTGATATACTCCTGCTGCTTTGCTTATCAACCTAGAAAATCCATCATGCAGAGCCCATTTTTCAAGCAAGTCTAAATCTTTTCTTTTACATCACCAGCCATGTTCACGCTAATGCAGTTCTCTAAGCAAAACCACCAGGTCAGAAACACAGACCACAGAGCAGAAATAAACAGCCTGGTAACAAATGTGTATTCCTGAACATTAAAGATATTTATCCAGAGTTAAGCATAAAAGAAGTCTATTTATGTAATCTGGAAAATTCAAAACACAGATGCTTTCTATGGACAATTCTTGAATAAAAATTAAATTAGGCTGTTTAGTATCAGGTTTCAAATCCTCCTGCAAGCCTTGTGAGGCCTGATATTGTACTTATCATATATGTCAAATCAAAGTTGACTTGCATTTGTAACTCTCCCTTATGTTTTTATGAGCTGTCATTTGATCTTGCCATTATTTCATATGTTCAATTCATTGATCTAAATTTTTATGATCTCACTCAAAAGATCAATGACATATCATGAATTTAACTTCAGGATAAATCAAGTCAGAACCCAAAGTTTTTTGTTATTACTGCTGTCATCTTAGCAAAGTTGATACAGGAGCATTTCCTATGGGTGTCTAGTCAGCAAACCAGGAGCATGTCTAAAATATTTTTCCTCTTAAGTGTAAAGAGAGCATCTTTAACATTTGTAAAAACAGTCATTTTTTCCCCTACGGGCATTCCTTCTCCCAAGATGAATGAAGCTAGAGACCTGGGAAAGATAGGAAGAACTTTTTTTTGGCGGGGAGAGGTGAACATTAAAATGTTGATATGTAAAAAATAGTGCAAGTATCTTTGGAAATAGTTGTAACAGAAAGATTGAAGTCATGACAATAGGCTGGCATACTTCTTAAACATACACTGGAGAGTTGATATAAATATGTTCAGGAATCAGTGGGTTTTTCTCCTTGTTGTTGTTCACTGGCTTTAGATACATAAGAAAAGAGTGCAAAGGTATAAAAAAGAAATAACACTCCCCTTCTCCTGGCCACTCATTCTACTTTTCCCCAAGAGGATGAAAGAAAATACACATGGCTTGTCCATATGTCTGGCTGGGGAAAGAGAATGTAGAGTGTTCAGTATCCAGTGGCTGAAAGTACAATCACATAATCTAAAACACCCAGAAATTTATCTCATAACCATTCACAATCTCTTACAATTGTTTTAAGGTGAGAAAGTAGTAAATATTTGTCATTTAGATTTACACAGAAAAATATGTCAAAATTGATCATCTAAAAAAATCTCACAGTGGTAGAGTGTTCTTTCTCTCTTTTTCTATTTTATTTTTTTTAATTATTTCTTAAAGATTTTATTGATTTATTCATGAGAGACAGAGACAGAGAGAGAGAGACAGACAGACAGACAGACAGGCAGAAACACAGGCAGAGGAAGAAGCAGGCTCCATGCAAGGATCCTGATGTGGGACTCAATCCCGGTCTACAGCAGTTCACCTATTTCAAAAATTTGGAATTCTGTTCATTTGTTATTCTTAAGACCACCTCAAATTTAAAGGCTACCTTATTGTACGCTTAAAGTGTATTATAACAGCATGGTAGTTAATAAAACACTATTCTTTTTCTTTTGAAAAAAAAAAATCATGCCCTGGGCTGAAAGCAGGGCTAAACCATTGAGCCACCTGGGCTGCCCCTTTTTTTCTATTTTCTACGTGACTATATGTTTATTAACTTTATTGGCACATAATTCACATAAAAGTAAAATCAACAGATTTTTAGTTATATACAGATTGATGATTTTTTGGCAAATACAAAATTTTTTAATAAAAGAGATTACTTTTATTTAAATAAAACAGAAAAGATAAATGTACATCCTACACATTGTCACGATTTTAAAAAATAATACAACAAATATATCTCTCAAGATATATCTCTCGAGGGTAAAAGAAGTTCAAGACCATGAGGTGTGATTTTCCCCATTCAATAAATCTTTGGGATCTGACTCTTCCCAGCTATTAAAATTCCCAAGACCTTGCTCAGGTTTGTGACCTGTTCCTTATCATCTGGATCTGTAACAAAGATCTGAGAAGGAAAGAAAAGGAGCATGAGAGGAAATTACAAATGAGAGAACTTTTAACAACATTAACAAAGCTTACTGTACCACATTCATAATCTAGAAACACCCTTACTCAGCCCTGGGTCTTCAAATGTAGTGGACCAATGGCAGAAAGGCAGAGAAGAGACAGCAACAGTCATCCACTTTGACACAGAAGGAGAAAGATATCTCAGAGCTGAGCAGCATATCATTGTAATATATACATATAACCCATGCATATATCATAGCTTTCACCTTAATCAAATGTAAAAACATTTTTATACCCCCAAAGTTCCCCAAGCCTCTTCTTAATCTATGCTCTGCATTCCCAACCCCAGGAGCCACTAATCTGATTCTTATCCTGGTAGTTTAGTTCTGACTATTCAAAAACTCCAGATAAATGAAATCATACAGTAAATATTCTTTTGTATCTGGATTATTTCACTCCACATAATGTTTGGGAGAAAATGAATCTATGTGCTGCCTACAAGCGATTCACTTTAGATGTCAGGACACACACAAACTAAAAGTGAAAGGATATAAAATTATATTTCAAAAGAAAGCTAGAGTAGATATAACAGACAAAATAGACTTTACAACAAAAATTTAATAAGCAACAAAGAGGGTGTTATATAGCACATAATATATATAATATTACATAGTAATATATATGATGTCATATATCATATAATGATATATAATGGTAAAGGGAAACAACCCAACAAGAAGCTATAACATTTATAATTATTTACACACTCAATATAGGAGCATCTCAGTGTATAAAGCAGATTTTAACAAATCTGAAGAAAGAGCCAGCAATACCAGTCATTGTCTGTTCCCATCTTATGCCCATTTTTTAATTAGAAGCCATTGAAAAAGAAAAATGGGGTTATTCAACTCATAGGGAATTAGTGAACATGAGTAATTTAACATCAATTTCATATTTTTTTTTGTACAGGACTTTGAGGAGACATATTTTCCTTTCTCTTTGATTTAAAAACTGGAATAAAATTGCTGAGTTGCTTGGGAAGTTTATGACTAACTTTGGAAGAAATTGCCAAACAATGGCTGCACCATTTTACATCCTCACTAGCACTTTATGGGAATTCTGATACCTCTAAAGCCTATTCAATATTTGACATTGTCAGCCTTTTATTTTTTTAAGCCATTCTGTTGGCTGTGGAGTAGCACTTTATTGTGATTTTAATTTATCATTTCCGGATAATAAATGATACTCAACACTCTTTTGTATGATTTTTGGTCATTTGTCTTATATTTTTAACTTATTAAACCTTTTGCCCACTTTTGTTCAGTTTTTTTTTAAATTGAGTTTCTATAACTGAATTTTATGTTATTAATATTTTCTCTAAGTATATGCTTTATTTTTTATTTTTAATTGTGTCTTTCAAAATGCAAAAGGTTTTAATGTTGACAAAGTTGAATTTATGGATTTTTAAAAATTGTTATTAATGCTTTTGGGTTCTAAGAAATCCTTGCCTACATCCAGATTGCAAAGCTATTCTCAAAATTTTCTCTAGAAATTTTGACTTTTACATTTATGCCCATAATTTATCTTTAACCTCAATTTTTGTGTATATCTGAGTAAGAAGCCAAATTAATTGTTTCCCCGAATGATTAACCCGTCTTATCAGCTTTAGTTATTGAAAAGGTCATTTTCAAATGACCCTGATGTCTTTAAAATCAATTAACCATATATAAGTGGGTCAATCTGGACATTCCTTCCCTTCTATTTCTTTATCCTCATGCCAGAATTCCATTGTCTTGATTATTACAGCTCTACAGGATCCTAAGTTTACTATGAACAATTAAAGCAGCAAAATGGACAATCTAGAAATGGATCAATACAACATATATACATACAACCTACCAAGGCTGAATCATGATGAAAGAGAAAATTTGGGCAGACTGATTATTAGTAAGAAGATTGAATACTAATTAAAAACTTTCAAACAAAAATCCAGGTCCAGATGATTTCACTGGTGAATTCTACCAAATATTTGAAGAATGAATCCCAGTCCTTCTCAAAATTTTCTTAAGAAGAATGAATTCATTTTACAAGGCCTACATTCCCTGATACCAAAATCAGAGAAGGATGCCACAGGAAAATAAAATTATAGGCTGGTATCCCTGATGGATGTAGATATAAAAATCCTCCACTACAAAATATCAGGAAACTGAATTCAACAACACATTAAAAGGCCAGTGGAGCTCAGGACAATGAGACAAAAAAATGTATCCTTCATGAGCATAAGGAACAAAGAGGGAAGGAGGGGTCGGAGAAAAAAGGAGGAAGGAAAGAAATATCTTTATGGACTTTAAGAGAAAAAAAGACTGACTTCTTTAAAATCTATTAATAGAAATTTACCATTCTACAAATATTATCCTCCATGTTGCCATGGAACACCTGCCCATGGAACTCACAGTATAAAGGGGGTTGGGGGTGGGGGAACCATATAGTCAATGATACTCTTAATAGGAATTTCTGTTTCATAGTAATAAAATATTTAGTTTGCAAAAAAAGGCAAAAAACCACTTGGCTTTACAGATTATTTTTTGCAAATAGGAAAAACTTTTGTAAAGTTTAGAAACTAATACAAATTTAAAGCATAAAAATAGAAAAGAAAAAAATCAGTGCTGAAGAATATGTACTAGTGAGTAGAATCTGTAATAACTACAGAATAGAACACAATCTGGTTTTAATTAAGTTTAAATTAGCTTTACATGAAAATAAATTGGTTCTGAATCTGTAAGATTAAAATGATAACATTAATATCTAAAACAAATGCTGCTTTTAAAATCTTCTCAATCAAACCCAAAGACCTAGATGAAATAAAAAACAGAAATCATGGATTATCAATTAATTTAAATTGCAGAGTTATTTATGTTCATTTGATTTGGGGAACATACTTAATAGGCAATTTAAAATATTGAAGGCTATCAGTAGATGTGTATGTAGTGAAAATTAATACTATCTTCAATGGAATTATTTGAAAGATGTGTGTTTTCCTATCTTGGAAAGCACAGTTCTGCTAAATCAATAGGAAAGTTTATATATTATTGTTCATTGTAATACATTTAATCATTTATGCTAATGAAAAATTATCATTAATTGTAATAAAATCTATGTTTTTCCTGTTTTCTGTATTCTGACAAAGTCAGATCAAGTTTTGACTTAAGGAAAGCATCTCCCCCTCCACTGTCTGCTTTTCTTTCATCATCGTTCATTTTTCTCATGAGCAGAAATCAGAATTTATCACTGACACACCTAAATACCTGCCAAGTACACATTTGTTAAAAATTTCCTGACATAGCATTGTTGATGACAAATTAATGTTTCTAGAAATGGGCTGGGGCTGGTGTCTTTCTGAACGAATGAATGAACTTAAAAGTCATGACAGATGTTGAGCCCTCCTCATGTTTCTGTTTCTCTCCCTTCTTCTCTCACAACTCACTTTTCTAGAAAATGCACATGGGTGCCAAGGTCTTCACAAGATCAGGAAAACTTAGAATTTGAAAATCTCTTATTTCATCATAAGAAAAAAGGAGAGCCCACAGAGTCTGAATGATGTGCCTATGGTGCCGTCATGCTCTGACCTTGGTTCCTGCGACCCTCAGAGAGATGTCCAATGGCCTTTCCCAAGAGAGCTCGTGAGCACTGGAGCCACCCCCTCACAGGTACGTATCTGGGTCAGAGTGGGACCATTCCTGAGCCTACATGTCTTCCCCAGCAAGACTGTTGTAAGGATGGAATAGATGAGTATGTACAAAATTGTACCACAGCACCAAAAGGAATGGTTAATTGAGATGATTTTTTTTTTTTTAATTTTTAGGAAGGTTTTTATTCCTACAGCTCTCTTATTGTGAAGATTAACTGAATTATGTAACCAGTGGTAGCACGATCACACATACATGAGCCCTGAACTCTGGCCATAGCCGTGGAGACAGATTCAATCAGCATCCACTTCTGGACTTATCTTAGTCAGAAATACTCCCTGACATCTATTGTCAGTCCAGAGTTGCCCAAATAAATGGATTTTAACTGAGTCATGCTGCCTTTTCTGTCCCGCTTCAACTTCTCAGAATCTGTGTTTCCATCAACTCTTCTGTCTCCCCAGCCCCAAATCCCATCTCACACGGATATCTCATTGTCTACCTGGTTCCCGCTGGTCAATAACTCTCTTAACCTCCATTCTTCTTCACTAATACCACCTGCAGTTTTCTCTAATAATCCCCTACAGATCAAGTGAGTTTGACTCTCCTAGAAATTAGAGGCTGAGTTATGCAGAGAGCCAAATGAGAACAAGAAAAGCACTCTGCAAAAGAACAGAATTAGTAATGATGTTAGTTGCAGCAGTTTAACTAATGCCTCCCATTTACTTACTTGTCAGCTAGTGTTTTCAGGTAGTGGCACACAGGAGTTAATTTAAACTCACAAGAATCTGGAATAGTTAATACTATTATCCCCATTTTTAAAATGAGAAATTTCTAAAACTCAGGTGGGCCTATAAAATCTGCATGGTAGGGGCACCTGGGTGGCTCAGTGGTTAAGCATCCACCTTTGGCTCAGGTCCTGGAATCAAGTCCCACCTCAGGATCCCCGCAGGGAGCCTGTTTCTCCCTCTGCCTATGTTTCTGCCTCTCTCTGTGTGTCTCTCCTGAATAAATAAAATCTTAAAAAAAAAAAAAAAAAAAAACCCTGCATGGTGTACACAGCTAGAGAGTGGCACCACTAAGTTCATGATCTCTACATGTACCATTGACATGATGCACATGGAGGTCTAAATCCAATCAGCTTTACTCAGACATGATTCTAGAAAAATGAAGTTTTGAACAAAAGAATTGAAACTTAATTACCTGGTAGTATGTGTGAAGTAAACATGTGTTAGTAGAAAGAGGGAGGTGGACACTGTCTAAAGCTAAACCATAGCATTATTTGTCCAGGACTATTCAGAGAAAGGAGAGGAAGGAGGAGTGACAAGTATTTATGGAGAAGATGCATTCTGAGGTATGTCATGAACGAGCCCTAGCATTTCAACACCACTGTAATGACCCATCCTACAGAAATGACTCAACTCTCTTTGACAAATATCTAATTAAAAAACATATTCAGTAGTTCACTTGGAAGCATAACCCAGGTATTCCTGACAGCAGACAGCCAAGATCTGCTGTATAAAATACAGGTTTCCCCACATAACTTAGTGACTGTAATTCTTGTTTTATACTTCAAAACAGTTCTTGTTGGACATTTCTGACAACTGAATCCTTGTGACTCATTAAGTAGATCAAAATGCTTTGAGTTTAGGAATAAGTGTAACCTACAGTGAGCCCTAGAAAAGACCAGAGGGAGGTGACAAAGGCTGGGTGACCTACTGCCCCAGATCCTTCCTGGTAAGACTGCTGCAAATAGACTGAGCACATTGATCTGCAGACCTCTCCAAATGCTCCCTCCTCCCCACTTTCCTGCCCAATGTCCTGCATATATTGCCTCTCACAGGGCCATTAACCTCATAAGATGATGTTTAAACTCATTAACCACCAGGGAAATGCAAATAAAGCCACAAGGAGGTATCATTACTCAATCACTAGAAGGGTTAAACTCCCCAAAAAAATTAATAACAGACAAACAAAGAATAAAGCCAGGAAAACAATGCCAATTATTGGTAAGGCTGTGGAGTCATAATGAATGTTCACACACTGTTGAAGGATATGTGCATTATTACAGTGACTTTGAAAACTGATATTATGTCTAAACTTGTAATAACTGTACCCCATGAGCCAAAAATTTCTCTCCTGTGTATAGACCCAACAAAAATGGATCCAAATGTGCACTAAAGAGCATGTCTGAGAATATTCAAAATGGAATTATTCATAATAGCCAAAACCTGAGAACAATGCAAATAGGCATCAACAGAAGAGTGGATACATTGTTATACATTCACAGAATATTATGTAGCAATAAATTTGAACAAATCATAGTTGTTTGCAACAACAGGGAAGATTCTCTCAAATACAATGCAAGCAAAAGAAGCCAGATTCCCAAGTATATTCTGTATGGTTTTATTTGTACGATGTACAAAAGGTGACAAAATTATCACTGTGGAAATTATTCCACTGTGTTAGGATTTAGAATGTCGGTTATCTTGGTGAGAATAGGAGCATGGTTATTGGTAGGGAGCATGAGGGGGACTACTGAGATGCTGGTCCTGTTCCCTCTCCTGATGTGAGATGCAAGTCTCCAAAAAAGTCTACTTATGTTGAGTCATTGTGCTATTTAACTCAGCTTCTTTGTGTGTGTGTGTTTGTGTGTGTGCTTCATAAAGGGGGAAAACGTTTGTTTGTTTGTTTGATTGTTTGTTTTAGGAAATGCAGCAAAGAAGTAAATATGTTATAGAAATTAGGATATATGTACTTATAGGACCAATTGAAAAGAATAATTAAATATTAGCTGAATCCATATATCTTCTTGAAGATGGAATTTTCACTGACAATATCATATATATATATATATATATATATATATATATATATATATATATATCTTTAAAAAGCTCTATTTCCCAAGATTTCCTTAGGTTTTCTAAGAAGGGATCCCTAATGATGGAGAACTTCGTTAGCCTACTCAGAAATATTCTCAAAAGTGGTATGACACAGTATAGGAGGTACCTGCCAACAGGATGAGAATGATTGTTTTCTGAAACACCCAAGTGGAAAAAAAAAAAAAAAAAACATGATTTGTAATATTAAGGAAAAAAATAGGCAACTGTGAGTCATTTCACCCCCATACCCAAGAAAAAAGCTTGAGGGTCAATGCTGATCTTTGGAAATGAATGGAATTTGTTTCAAGCTATTTTTCCAACAGGAATAAAAACTATTTCTTTTTAAATCAATCAATTCCCTTAAATTTCACCCAAAGAAATCCTCTATAGCCCCAACTAACTTAATTCCATAAAAAATCACGTGTAAGTTGTACACACACCCTTCACACATGTCAGTCAGCTGTATGTAAAAGCTATTTATTAAATTTCAGTAAATAAACAGATCTCTCGGGGATCCCTGGGTGGCTCAGCAGTTTAGCACCTGCCTTTGGCCCAGGGCGCGATCCTGGAGTCCTGGGATCGAGTCCCACATTGGGCTCCCAGCATGGAGCCTGCTTCTCCCTCCTCCTGTGTCTCTGCCTCTCTCTCTCTCTCTCTCTCTCTATTATGAATAAATACATAGATAAATCTTTAAAAAAATAAAGAAACAGATCTCTCAGTGAAGTCCCTCTTTTTTTTCAAATTAAAAAACATAATTTTAAGTTTAAGCCAAAATGTTGTTTTTCCTACATATTCTCTCAATGAGGATAAAGCTATATACACAGGATCTTGTCCCGTTCTGGGTTCTGACAGGATGATAAAGCACACTATGATTGTTAATTGTATATACCAATTTGACTGAGCCAGGGGCACCCAGATACGTGATTGAACATCATTCTCTGTGTGCCTGCAAGGGTGTTTCTGGGTGAGATTAACATATGCATCAGGAAACGGAGGAAAGCAGACTGCGTCCCCCTCTCAAGCATGAATGGGATCTCCAATCCCTTGAAGGCCTGAATAAAGCAAAAGGCTGAGTAAGAAAGCTTCTCTCTCTCTCTCTCTCTCTCTCTCTCTCTCTCTCTCTCTCTCTCTCTCTCCCCCTGCCTGACTCTGAGCTGGACATTGGTCTTCACTCGACTTCATTCCCCTGGGCCTCTACCTTGTTGATTGCAGATGATGGGGATCTCAGCCTCCATGACTATGTGAGCCAATTCTTTACATTATCCTCTTGGCTCTGTTTCTCTGGAGAAACCACCCCTTCCCCGCCCCCCCCCCCCAGACACACATAGGGTCTTTGCACACTATCATGTTTCTTTCCAGTTGTAGCTCCAAGACCTCCTAATTCTACTCTCACTGAGACCTGCCCACTCTGTACTCTTTGCTAGAGACTCAAGCTACCTTTTTAGATACACATTTCAAATACTCACTGGCTCCCTCACGGAGTACGCATTAAGTGTTTGATCTCTGCCTCATGTTTTGGTCAGTGATGGAGAGCAGAAATGAAAGGAGTTACCCCTGCCCTCCAGGAGCTCACATCCTGAGGAGAAGCAGAGCTGGAGACTCCCATCCAGCCATGCTCCAGGGCTGCGGAGTGAACAGAGATAGGACAGGAAGGTTCTGGGAGTCCCTAACTTGTACTTGTGACTTTGCCCCCTTTTCCTTCTTCCACTCACAATCCTCTAGCTCAATGTTTGCCATCATGATACCTAAGTCTGGCCCCAAAATACCAGAAAGGCCTAAAACATACTGTATATCATTAAAACAGTTCTTCTGGAGCTCCAGTAAAGAAGACAGATTAGGATACAAAGCACTTCAACTGACTTTGTGCCAAACATCTAATTAAACAGAGAAATTGTCACACACAATTCTCACCTATCTCTTGTTAACACAAAGTGGACGCTTCTCCAGCCGTATTTCTTTTTCCCTTTAACCAAACTGATGCCATAGGAATACCCAGAGGAAACCTGCAGAATCCTAGCATGGTGCTGATGGTCAAAGCAAGACCTATAGTTGTGGTCTGATTTGTTCCCTCTCTCTTATTTATTATTACCTCTGAAGTCTGTTTCTCTTCAGATCTGTAAAAAAAAAGAAAACACTTACCTGAGAGCAGTAATTCTGGAGAAGAAAATAGGAATCTTCTCATAGACACTGCAAGTGTAGCTGTTTTCTGTGTCAATCTTGGGAACAACTTTTGAATTACTATAAGGTGTTAGTAAACCATGAGGGCATTTCCATGAGCAAAGGGACTTAGGTTAGACGATTTCTATCCATAGCAAGAGGGGATATGCAATAAAACTACAGATCCTGTTTCTACCAGCCTTCTGGACAGTAAACAGGAAGATGTGTATAGGATTTCCTTGGGTGCAGACAAAAAGCTACAGAACAACTCCCGGTGAGCACTTTTGTTCCTTTGAGCCCTTACACCAACAGGTGATGTTACTTTCCACACAGTGGAAACAATGGGCTAACTATAGATGGTTTTCCTATCAAGGTCATCATCAAGTCTACTACCAAGTTATACTTAAGTATTCATTTTCCACCCCAGGGAAGATTGTTCTCTTGTGACTTGGAGATGGATTACACCATCTCAATTCCCTTGGCATCCAAGAGGTTTCAAATGTTGCCATTTCTCCCCACAGGGTATATTCTCAGCTGTATCCTTCCCCTCCCCCTTATCCAGCTCTCCACGCACCATGGAGCAAGAACATGAATGATGCTGGTAATGCCCCAAAGTCCCATTCACTTTCAGATCTTCTCCAATTTATTTTTTAAGAAAAGTTCTTAGAATACTGTCCCGTAGGTGTGATGTCAATGTCATAAACTGTGATTCTCCGTTTCATTATGTGTCCCAAAGGCCTCTCAAATCAAAGCAGAACATCTAATCCTGAGCTTAAGGGCAGTCAAGCAATTATAGGAGAATTGGAAAGAGGAAGAAGAGATTTAGAGCATCCCAAAAGAGAAAGTTTCATGGAAGAACCAGTGGCTGTGGCCTCCCTTAATGCTTGAGTGATCCTGCAGACATTTCCTAGGGAACGTGGAAATATTATTTCAAGGGGTTGCTGCTTTGGTAAGAAGAAAGTTCTAAAGTTTGCATTTCTCAGGATGCTTCTGGGTAGGAAAATACTACCGTGCCATATTGCAAAGATTCTTAAAATTCAGGATATAATATGCTATAATCATTCTCAGATTCTTCCTCTAGTTGGAAGATGATCCTATTCCCTTCACTTAAGCTTCAAGCCCAGTTGTCAGAGAACTCTCAGCACCACCTGGCTTCACAATGGTCAGGACATAGCCTGTCCTCAGGTGTCCCTTCACCTACCTCTCCCCATGTTTCTGGAAGGCTTTTCCAGAATACCACCAACTCATATTTTTCTTCATTTTAAAATAATGTTTCCAAGTGACTCGTTATGTGTAGCCTATTTGAATTGAATTGATTTCTATTATTGCATCAACTCATGACCATTGTGAATAACAAACTTGGTTACCAATTCTATATTTATTACATATATTCACATAATCCCATTCCTTCCTCCCCTTGTTTTTATTTAATTTCAGTTTTAAAATTTTTATTTGCATACCAAATTGTGTTAGTTTCAGTGTACAACATATTGATTGGATATTTATATACATCATGAAATGGTCCCCACAGTAAGTCTAGTTACTCACTTTCGTCATACAAACTTGTCACTGTTTTATTGACTGTAGCCCTTATGCTGAACTTTTCATCCTGTGACCTATTTGTAACTAAAAGATTGTGTCTCTGAATCCCTTTCACCTCTCCTCTGTTTTTTTAAGACTTTTAAAATATTTTATTTATTTATTTGAGAAACAGAGAGAGAGAGAGAGAGCACAAGCAGGGGGAGTGGCAGGTAGAGGGAGAGGGAGAAGCAGATTCCCCTCAGAGCAGGAAGCCTGATGCAGCACTCGATCCCAGGACACCAGGATCCCAGGATCATGACCTGAGCTGAAGGCAGACATTTAACTGACTGAGCCACCCAGGCACCCCTCTTTAAAAAAAAAAAAAAAATGTTTGGGCAGCTCTGGTGGCTCAGTGGGTTTAGCGCTGCCTCCAGCCCAGGGTGTGATCCCGGAGACCCAGGATCGAGTCCCACATCAGGCTCCCTGCATGGAGCCTGCTTCTCCCTCTGCCTGTGTCTCTGCCTCTCTCTCTCTCTCTGTGTCTCTATGAATAAATAAAATGTTATAAATAAATAAATAAATTAATTAATTAATTAAAATAAATGTTTTATGCTGATACTGTATTTATTATAAAAAAGTTCCCCAGATATCTTGTAGAGAGCTCTGTATATTATGCAAATTATAAATATTGCTTATCAACATTATAATACCCTAGCTTTGCAGCATTGTATTTCTATAATTTTGATAAGTATTTTTTAATCATGCCCCTTTTTATATCAGTCAAAATAAATATGTGTATTATCTTCCTAACAATTTCTAAAACAAGCCAGAGTTTTATGCAGAGCAAGGCAAAATTCCAAAAATATTCCCATCATTCTCCTAAAGAATTCAACTGGTGAGGAATTCAGATTCATCTCTTTTAGGAGCTGCTGATAGCTGTATTTCTACATGAAAATATTGTTGTAACCCATACTCTTCCCCCAAAGAAAAGCCTTAATGGCCCTTAACACTTTTCTTCGTGTGAAGATCATGAACAAATTATGAGCCTATCAATCAAAGAAGATTTGAGGCTGTGGCCTTGTGACTCATTTCAAAGGTATAAATTGAGTGTTGAGATTTTAATGAAATAACCCACCACATTCCTGTGTGATCTTCCATATTGTGTGGCTAAGTGGCCTGCAGTGGCCTTGAGCTGCCACTGGCTCCGCTGAAGCCCAGCACATGTGCTGGTAACAGCCCACAGAGGCACAGGTAAGTGTGGGTTCCGGATTTACTGATATGATTTCCCCATCACCCTGGGTGATAAGCAGTCTCTTTCACCTCCCAGCTCCTTTCCTGTGTGAGTTCCTCAGATAAAATGTCAACCCTGCAGAGCTTACCAAAACCCTACTCTTTTTTATTTGAATTGACCAATCTGGCCTTACTTCTGGAATCCCAAAAGCTCTCCACCCTCAGATCTTAAGAATGGCATGTGTCCCAAGTCTGCTGATCTCTCTGCCTGTGTCCTCCTGCCTTGACCTCCCCTGGTGGCTCTTCCAAGTGTGCCACAGAACTCTTCCAGGGCCTGTGACTGAGCAACGTCTTTATTTCTCTGTCCCTCATGGTTTTGTTGAACTCCAGCTTTCCATCCAACATCCAACAACTCCGGCTTACTTAACAAAGATTAATTTAACCAAATCACATTGCTGAAAACTATGCCTTGAATTGCTTTGATACAGTGTGGGCGATATAATTTTCTAGAATATAGACTGTCTGTATTAATATTGTATTTCAACTAGAGAGTCAAGATAGGCAATGAAGACTCTCACAAGGAAAAAAAATGCTGCATTGCCATTGAATGATCTTGAACTGTGGTCAAAAGGAGTCCCTTGAGAGAGTTTCACATACTTAGTCTGTCCATTGATGTGATTTCTGGAGAAGGTAATTTGGAAGGACTAGCAAAATACATATACCCTATGATGCGGGCATTTCATTGCTAGGATTTTACCTTGCAAAAGGATGTTAATATATATGCACAAGAGTGCCTGCCCACTGTGGTAGATTTTAAGAGTATAACTCAAGAAAACAATGCCCTGCAGAAAATGACTGGGTTAAACAAAATATTGTCTATCCATCCATACCATTCAGCTTTTTACCATTGCCATACATTGTTTTAACCTAAAAAATGCAGTAGGATGATGTTAGAAGTTGTTCTATTCTTCTACATTATAGTTTTACTATAATCTGTTACAAGTTATTAAAATGTAAATATAAATTATGGAATGGCAGTACAGAAAGTAAAATATACATGCAATATGGAGGAACATTTTGAAACCATTTACTTCTGTCCTTAGTTCCACATACTTAGGGATTATGTAGCCAAAGTTGAGCAGTGTTTACTAAAAATTGTTTTGTTTACTGTAAAGTGTTGTTTACAAAAAACACAAGTGGTTATTCTATTTTATTAAAAATTTACTTGTCGTTGGACGCCTGGGTGGCTCAGTGGTTGAGCATCTGCCTTCGGCTCAGGGCGTGACCCCAAGGTCTTGGGACAAGTCCTGCACTGGGCTCCCCACAGGGAGCCTGCTTCTCCCTCCGCTTGTGTCTCTGCCTCTCTCTGTGTGTCTCTCATGAATAAATAAATAAAATCTTAAAAAAAAATTTACTTGTCATTACATAGTTTTTGCAACAGAGTCAAACATTCTGCATTTGAGCCCTGAGGTTAATCTCAGGTGTTCTGTATGTATTTCCCGATGACCCATCCTCTGAGAACAAGGGCACAGACTGAGGTGACACAGCCATGTCCTCAGGTCTGGAAAATAAAACCTGGCCAGCCCTTGACCCCCACTCATCACCCTGACCCACCCATCCCATAACCCAAAACAAGAATGGAGAGGAATCAAAACTGTTGCCTTGAATTTTTCCCTGCCTTCTCTCACATCTCCACATCAGCCAAAGAAAAGACACAGAACCATATAAACCAGGGGGAGTCCTAAATTCTTCAAACTAGGAAAAATTGTAAAACTTGTGCAGTTAGGATGATTGTAGCCCTTAGATCCCAGACACCAACAATAGTCTTTCCAAGATCCTAGAAAGGATGGGTATTGCAGTCCTTGGGGTCAGGGCTGGGGCAAATGTGGATAGATATGTTTGGGAACCACAAGAACCTATTTTCCTGAGGTTGCACTGTCTGATTGCTTCTAGGGTTCTCATGGCTACACGCACAGAGCTTGGTACAATCACAGGAGAACAGCTTTCCAGGGCCGGTGCATGACAGCCACCGGGTATTTAGCATGTTGCTTCAATGCTTTATCCACCCTCCTTCTATTGCAAAAAAAAAAAAAAAAAAAAAAAAAAGGGAGTGGTAGACACCATACACAGAAGACATATTGAAACTTTTCAAAATAACTTGGCTATTTAAAAATTACGTATGAAGAAGTAAGCAAGGTTTAAACAAAGTAAAGGAATAGCGTGAACTCTTAGGAAGACTTGAGAGTTTAAATCCTGGTTCTAATGGACTTTCCAAGAGAATCACGTCAACCTTTAGTGGGGAGACAAAATTTCCCTTAGCTCCTAAAACATTAGAAATTTCTTATCAAAAAAAAAGAAAGAAAGAAAGAAAGAGAGAGAGAGAGAGAAAGAAAGAAAGAAAGAAAGAAAGAAAGAAAGAAAGAAAGAAAGAAAGAAGAAGAAAGAAGAAAGAAAGAAGAAAGAACGAAAGAAGAAAGAAAGAAAGAAGAGAAAGAAAGAAAGAAGAAAGAAAGAAAGAAGAAAGAAAGAAAGAAAAGAAAGAAAGAAAGAAAGAAAGAAAGCAAGAAAGAAAAAGAAAGAAGAACCATCCCCCCCTCCCTCCCTCCCTACCCTCCATCACTAAGCCATAACTAAAGACAATAGAAGAAAGCAATAAAGCAAGAAAGAAAGAAAGAAAGAAAGAAAGAAAGAAAGAAAGAAATTCTCATCAAGGACAATTTTTTTAAATGCCCGTTTTTTTTTTCCTTAACAGGAATTGGCACATTGGAATGGAGGTGGCATCTCGAGGTCACAGCATGACTCTGGGCCATGGGGGAGGAGTGGCCACACCAGTTCTAGGAAACTGACTGCACAGGTTTCTTAGGGGAAAAGCTTCCCCCCAGAGCTGGAAGGTCAGGGCATGTGCCTGTCCATGATGCTGGTGTCTGAAGGCTCCTATGACCTTTTTCAAAATTCACCTCTCCAGCCCAAGCAGTCCTTTGGGATGGTGGGGCTGCCTCCTCCGTCTCATCACAGAAAATTCTGCTCCTTCTAGAAGTGGCTGCAGTCTTCATAGCAGCTCAGAGACATGCTAGTCCCATGGAGACTTTGAAACAATCTTGCCAAAGAGTGCTTCACACCAAACAGTGCTTTTTCTTTCTTTAAACAAAACAAGTATCTTGTTATCACTGGACTCATGAAAATGAAGATTTTCAAGAAAATTTCCACAGAAGAGATTCGCCAACACACCATTAGGTATGCCATCGCCAACTCACTCTGCTGATTAAAAAAAAAAAAAAAAGTTTTTATATTATGCCTCTTTTTAAAATATACGGATTGAATTATGTGACAAATGACTGGTTTTAATTTCCAGAAAGGAATAGAAATAAGTAAAATGGAATTATAAAAATAGCAAATAGACATTAAACTTCAGGTTAAAATTATCAATATGGGGATGCCTGAGTGGCTCATTGATTGAGCATCTGCCTTTGGCTCAGGGTGTGATCCCAGGGTCCTTGAATTGAGTCCCACATCGGGCTCCCCACAGGGAGCCTGCTTCTCCCTCTGCCTATGTCTCTGCCTCTCTCTGTGTCTCTCATGAATAAATAAATAAAATCTTTTTTAAAAAATAAAATTAAATTAACAATATGGTGTAGACCCTAGTTCTTTGTGAATTGCTTATGTGTTCTCTCTGGTCCTTGTATACTTGCTCTCCAGTTTGGAAAATAGTACCGACATGGCTTTCCTGTGCCCAGAACACACACCCGTCCAGGAGAAGTCATATAAGTGAAGAAGAGCATAGAACACGTTGAAGCACAATGAAAGCAGGGCTTGCTCTTCAGAAATGTCATAATGTGCTTTACAATCCCACCAATGAGACTGCAGGAGACCCCTGTGGACATGGGGTTGCCAACACTCCAGATGTGGCTGGAAAGTCCTCAACATTTAAATTCATTCACGGAGCTCAATGGGTGTGCACAAGTATTGCAGTTAAAAAAAGATCTGAAAAATCAATCACACTGATAAGATGAAAACCACACCATCGCAAAGAGATGAAAGCACTTCATGAATGGGAAAACCTTGGAAAACACCACATGACGCCTTTTGTGACCAATATACATGGGATTCCCCATAGTCTCAGGTCCCTTAGGTAGGTAAGGGGCTTAAGTTATTTTGCAGATGGGCAGTTTTCAGGGTCACTAAGAGTATCTGTAAGGACAGACTGTATTTTGATAGCCAAAGTCAAGTGTGCTAAAAGAAAGCCTCGTGTGAGGGGAGGTAAGGCTTGGCCCATGGCAGTATTGATGTAGTTTTGGAATATAGGTGAGGTTTGGTGGGGTTAGGTCCGGAACTGATGACTAGGAAAGAGTTATTGAGATGTCTTAGGTGCAAAATGGTGATTTTATTAAAGCTTGGGGACAGAGCCTGTGGGCAGGAAGAGCTGCTGAGTTGGGGGAGGTAAGGAAAAGGGAGGTTTCAAAAGGATTTTCATATGCTAAAGAGGATCTACAAGATACTGGAGGCCTTGCCATTGTCAAGTTAAAAGTTGTTTTTCCCTCTAGCAAGGTATTAAGATTAAGACCCTTGGAAACTTCCTGAGGAATGTCACACTTATCCCACCCTGGGCGGGGGCAGTCTTTTGCGGGGTGCCAGTTTGTGCTTTGTCCTCAGCTAGCCCTCTTTTCCCCATCAGTCTGGCCTGGAGGGGAGTTGTTCTCCTTCAGGTCACAGCCTCTTAGAAACGGAAAAATTATTTCTTGAAAATTGGCCAGAGCTTAGGGCAATCAATCATTATAGAGAGCTGAATAGGCAGGCGGGCGTGCCCTGGACAGCACCTGCTATAGCTCATCCTGGTGGAACCCAGCGCTGGCACACCTGGCCTCGCTCCCAGTAGGGGCTGGTGCTAGGCTGAGGAGTGCTCTATCCTTAAGGATCACAAGGGATGTTGCTAGATGCCTGTGTTCTGTCCCTGGGCTCTGACTCTCTGCTACAGCCATGCAAGAGTTCAATTCACTGATAATCACTAGACCAAGTCAGGCTAGTTATCCAGGCGGCCAGTCTTGCTCACCACTTAGGTTTTAAGGGGACTTTATTCTCACCAAATAAACATACTAAGTTCCCAAATAAATCTGAAATGTTTAAGAATTTGCATCAAAGTATTTTCTTCAAAATGGACTAAAGACCTAATTGTCAGACCTGAAACCATAAACGTTCCAGAAAAAAGCATAGACAATCATGTCTTTGCCATCAACCTGTAACAGTTTTCTAGACATGTCTGCTCAGGCAAAGGGAACAAAAGCAGACACAAACTATGGGGACTACATCAAAATAAAAGGCACAGTGAAACCATCAACAAAATGAAAAGGCAACCTACTAAATGGGAAAATATATTCACAAATGACATATTTAATAAGGGACTAATATCCAAAATATAGAAAGAACTTATACAACACCAAAGAAACAAGTAATCAGATCAAAATGAGCAAAAGTGGCAAAAGAGCTGAACAGACTCTTTTTTAAAAAGAAGACATGCAGATGCTCAAAAGACATATGAAAAGAAGTTCAGTATCACTCATTATTTGGGAAATACGAATGAAAAAACAACAATGAGATCCTACCTCACACCTATCAAAATGGCTAAACTCAAAAACACACACAAAAAAAAGTGTTGGTGAGGATGTAGAGAAATAGGAGCTCTCATACACAGTTGGTGGGAATTCAAACTAGTGCTGATGAAATTTTGGAATATAGGTAGGGTCCGGAGCTGACATCCAAGAAAGAATTCTTGAGACATCTTTGGTGCAAAATGGTGGTTTTATTAAAGCCCAAGGACAGGATCCGTGGGCAGAGAGAGCTGCCCTGGGGTCACAAAAAGTGGCTGGTTATATACTTTCAAGTTGGGAGGGGGCTGGGGGAGCATAAGTCTCTAAGGAAATTTGGAAGCAAGGTCTCCAAGACCCTGAGGGGATCAGCTATTGTTGGGAAAGGTCACTTACTACCACCTAATAAAACCTGAGTCAGGAGACTCTTCAGATGTACATCGGGCCATGTGCTTGGGGATGATCGCCAATATGTATCTTGGGGGTTTAGAGATGAAGGAAATTTCTAAAGGAATTTTTATATGTTAAAGTAGACTTACAGGCTCCTGGGGGTCAGGCTAAGGTTGCCTTTTGCCCTTAGCAAAGTATGAACATCGAGGCAATGGAGTCCCTAGAGCAATGTCCCTTTGCCTGTTTCAAGGACTTGTTAATGTGCTGCTCCAGGCTTGTGCCTTGTCCTCAGTTAGCCCCGTGTTCCCCCATCAGTACAGCCACTGTGGAAAACAGTACAGAGATTCCTTAAAAAATTAAATAGAAATACTACATGATCCAGTAATTCTATTAATGGGTATTTATCCAAAGAAAATGAAAACACTAATTGAAAAAGATATATGCACCTGTATGTTTATTGCAGGATTATTTACATTAGTTAAGATATAGAAGTAACCCAGGATCCATCAATAGATGAATGGATAAAGAAGTCATATACATATATATAAAACACATATAATGGAATATCACTAAGCCATCAAAAAGGATGAGATCTTACCATTTGTAACAATATGGATGGACCTAGAGGGTATTATGCTAAGTGGGATAAGTCAGACAAAGACAAATACCATTGGATTTCACTTACATGCAGAATCCAAAAACCAAACAAATAAACAAAACCTAGAAACAGATCCATAAATATAGAGAAAAAAACTGATGGTGGCCAGAGGGGAGGGGTATGGGGAAATAGGCAGAATGGGTGAAGGGAGTGGGAGTTACAAGCTTCCAGTTATGAAATGCATAAGTCATGAGGATGAAAGGCACAGCATAGGGAACATAGTCAATGGTATTGTAACCAGGTTATATGGTGATAAATGGCAGCTATCCTTGAGGTGAGCACAGGATAACGTATAGTTATTGAATCACCCTGTTATACACCTGAAATTAATGTTAAATTTGTGTCGACTGTACTTCAATAGAAATACATTAAATAGAGTAACATTTAAAAAATATTTTCCTATTACAATAACTTTTTATATTTATTGTTGCTCTGTTTTTCTTTTCTTTATAATTAACTCCATGGGTGACTGGCTTAGGTTCAGTTTCAGAATAAGACCAAGGATTGGTCCTTTGTAACATAACTATTTTTTAATTTTAATTATTTGAAGTGTGTGACACTTCTGCCTTTATCACCAGCACAGACTCTTTCAATGTGCACGTCCCACGTATTTTTAATATGACAATAATAAACTATGATCTTTCGCTCTTTAGGACGATCCACATGGGCAATTATTTGAAAATGATGATTCAGTGATGTTGACACTGCCAAACTAACCCCTTGCCTGGAAAGCCAAACAAGACAATCATGACAGCTGATTTATGACAATCTGAAACTCAGCATACCTCATACAGTGTGGAATACAAGCAAATAATATTTGGAAATGCAGTTCAACGAAGGCCAAACATGGAAGAGAAAGGCTGTTAGTTGTCACGCAAGGTCAAATCTCTAACAAGGCAGTAGAAATCCATTCTTAAGACCTTGATTAATCAAAACCTATGATCAAACAGCTCGTGGCAAGATGTATTGCACATTGTCGGTTTCAGTTCATTGTGGAAAACCCTGCCTCCAATTTACATTGAAGCAACAAGTATTACATAAAAGAAAGATATTCTTTATACATTATCCCTAACAGCCTTCCATTGCAATAGAAGTTACACTATTCGTAGTGCATTTAAAATTAGAAAACATTTTTTTTTCCTAATTTGCTGCCTATATCTGATTTTCTAGCAATCAAAGGTTTTGGAAGATGGGACAGTGACATGCACACTGTGGTGTGCCACAGAGATCTGCCTCCCCACCGCTCCCAGCCCCACCACTGTCCCAGCATAATTTCCTACCCACAGCACTATTGCCATCTTGTACTGAATAGTTCTTTGTGTTGGGGGCTGTCCTGTGAAGGGGAGGGTGTTTAATAGCATCCTAGGTCTTTGTCCGTTAGAAGCCAGTAGTGTCCTCATTCCAACTGTAAGAACCAAAAATGTCTCCAGACTTTCCTAAATGTCCACCTCCACTGCTCTTGGTCTGAAGCTAAAGAGAAAAACCATGCCCTCTTCCAGCTAAGGAAAACTCTGAGGGCCCCCTTCCCCCACCCCAGCCCTAGAGCTCCCTGATTGACAGGCGAGGTCTTTGCTGTGAATGCCTCACCATTCAGGGTCTCCCTCCTCCCAGTCAGTCCAACATCTCATACAGAGGTGAATGCTATCAGCTCACACCAACTGTGAATCCCCACCTCCGTCTGCTTCCCACTGGAACCAATGTGTAACAGACATCGTATTTCCTCAATTCACAGAGGTGCATTTTTATCACATTTTATCATCAGTGAAATCAGATTGTCCTCCAACCGATGGCACGTTATAAGTTAATTGGCAGCATGTTTTCTTTCTTAGGGCAAATAAAATAACAGTCTTAAAATGAGTCCTATTTTAGTTGATTCAATATAATAGATAAAATTACAATTTGGCATGAGAAAACAATGCATTAGCCTCAGATTATTCAATGCTTTAGTCAAAATGCTGACTGGGGAGTGGGAGTGTAAATATCTGTGCTAGCTATTTTCTTAGTTACTAGTAATATTTCGGTATAGCAATAATTTATTATTTTATATATGATATTTAAATTTATTAATTATGAGAAATGATTAGTATGCATGTGACTGTGTATATATCTATGTTTTAATAGATTATAAAGTGAGGGATGCCTGGGGGACTCAGCAGCTGAGCATCTGCCTTTGGCTCAGGTGTGATCCTGGAGGCCTGAGATCAAGTCCTATATTGGGTTCCCCACAGGGAGCCTGCTTCTCCCTCTGCCTGTGTCTCTGCCTCTCTCTCTCTCTCTCTCTCTCTCTCATGAATAAATAAAATCTTTTTTAAAAAGATTATAAAGTGATAGATATAAACAGAGCTGCATTATTTTTTAAGACTCTATTTTCTCATTAAGTTACCTTCTTGAAAATATATATGTAAGAGCCAATGTCCTCTGCTCCACGTTGTATTTACATCCTCTAGGTCATGACTTGTCTGCAACATAAGGCATCTAAACCTATAACTAACCTGTATCATGGCTTCTACAATCACTAGGTAGATCATGCAGGAAGAACTACATTTTCAGAAGCCTATGTCCTGATACTACCCCTCTCTGCCTTTAGAGATCTCGGCTACATTGCAAGCAGTTCAATGTAATTGCAGTCTGTTGGTATGTAATTGTCTGTGATTTGACATTGAACAAGAGATTCTTTTTTCCTTTCCCAAATCAGTAAAGTACTAATATAATGGGTTTTTTTTTCAGCTTTAAAAATTGTCTCTAATTAAAACAGATTTGAATTATTTATGCATTAATGCTCCATTTACTTTTTCGAGATGTTTAAAATATTTTGAGCTACAATGAAACTTGCGATGCTAAACTCTTACAGGTTTTCAAAGGAGCCATATGTATATATTTCAAAAAGTAACAATCATTCTCAGAAAAGACAGAAGTTTTTAAAGTGTGTTATGCAAAACGTGGGCTACTTGATAAAGCATTTGTATTAAATAGTCATAGGAATATATTTCCAGCATGAGGCTAACACCACAGTTGACCCAGAACAATTGTAAAATCAAACATTCAAAGTCAAAAGTATAATTTCAATAATTGTAGCTCGACAACATGTGATTGCCTAAACATTTCCTTGTGTATAAAATAACAACCCATTTATAATTTAATTGGTGGTTTATCTTGGACATTGTCAAGGCAGGTAATGGGGTACTCTTAAATACTCAGGCAGCGCAGGTCTACCTGGGTAGGTGCAAAATATCATCTTCCAAAACAACTGATATACATAGACCACAAATTTAGGGAATTTTCATACACAAGGCAAACATTAGACTCTGGATGCAGGATCTCATTTTCCAGCTCAAATAACGACCCAATCAAATGCAATTTAATTACCTTTAGGTCACAATCAATCCATGCACATTCCATGATCTTATCAGTTGATTATAAAAAGATGCCACAAGACAGAGTGCTTCATCATCTTTTTTTTCATTCAGCAATTAAGGCACAATAATTCTTGCCACGAGGCATATTGATGGCAGCTGTAATGCCTAACTAACCTTCATAAAATACTATCCACATCTGCTCTCAGGTCACATCACACTATTAGTGACAGCAGCACCAGCTACTTTTAAAACTGTTTTTATTGATGGCTGCAGGTGGCCCTTGTTAGTTCTGTGATAATACTAGTTTAATTGAACCGTAGAATGAAATTAGCCCAACTTCCTAAAAAGTTTTTCCAGATATGCTGACAAAGGGAAATATGAAGTGGGTAAGGAAATGGCATTTAAAGAGCAAGCAGACTTTCCTAAAATAAAATAGTTGGGTTGATTTAATGAGACCATCTTGAAAAAGTGAGTAAAATAGTCTTGGCATATTACATTTCAGTATATGCCTGTTTCATTGTGAAACAGAAACAAAAGCAAAAAACTAATCGCTATGCCTTTTTTAAAACTGCCAAATTTTGTGTTTTCACCAGTTCCACTTATTTTACAAAAGAAAAGTCCAAGATGTTTTTCTAGTGGTTAAGAATTAAAGTTAAACAAGCACATGTTTTTTTTTTTTCTTGCCTTTATACAGAACAACAAAGGGCATTAGAAACACAAGAGGTTACAGTGAAATCCTTCACTGAAGGATTTCACTTACAAAATGCAAATGCACCCCCTGAGAAGAAAACATACAGGTGTTTCTTGATGCAACAAATATATATTTATATTAGGGGTTAGAGATAAATTATGTATTTGTCATTTTATCTGTTTTGCTTGTGGAGTCTTTCTTAACCAGGTACTATAGAAATAAGTGGCTTAAAGGAGCTATAACTGGCATGCAATATAACAATTTAGAAATCTGCTCCTGTTGTGAATCAGTTTCAATCAGCTGCTGTGACAAGTCTCCACATTTGAAAAGTAAAAATAAGAAGTGTGGGCAAGAATCAAGCAGACTGATAAAAGAATTATTATTATATTGGTCTTAGCATTTTTCTTTTCCTTTACTTTTCCAATTACTGTTATTGTTATTTTATCAGACTTATGCAAAGACACCATATACCTGTATTTAGAATGCCCAAAATTACAGTGGCTCTTAGATCATGATTCAGAAGCTTGGTCAGAAATAGGATCTCATATTTTAAGTGTTTATCTGACACTATCCTTGCAAACTGCTTCAGGCTTTTGAAGTCTTTCAAAGGGATCCTTAATTCAAATCCACTTAGACTATGACCATAAAATAAAAGAAGGATATTGGAAGTGTTAGCACTGCTGAGATTTTTGTTTTGTTTTTTAATTCTCTAACAGCAAATGTAAACATGATAGCATTTTCTTTGAAGACATTAGAAGAAAAAAAAAATTTTTTAGAAGAAAAAAATTTGATTGTTCCAAGTCATAATGCAACAGAAAGGTTTTCTAAAGAAGGAAGGAATGTCTGAGTAAAATTTTTTAGTTTGGGGTAGTACAAAACCACTGTGGTTTTCAGCAGCGAATACCTAAGAACTGAAGACTCACTTTCATCTGGAGGCCAGGCTATCATTCCAGAGGCCCTACTCTTGAGGTGGGCCTGTCACACAAAGGCTGCAGCCAACCCAGAGTAGGTTCTCCTGGGTGGAAGGTGGTGATGTCAGCTACCAACCACAAAAGAAAAAAAATAAAGTGATGCTGTGACTGTCTCTTGACCAACACCTTTTTATGGCTGTTGTTGAGGTTAGATCCATACTAAGCTTTGACATCGGATGTATTCTTGTGTTTGAAATTAGATCAATCCACTAAAGTATAAGAAAGAAAAACCTAAAAGGACAGACTTTTCAATAAATGGCGCTGGGAAAACTGGACAGCCACATACAAAAGAATGAAACTGGAACCCTGTCTTACACCACTTACAAAAATCAACTCAAAATTGATTAAAGATTTTAGCTTAAGAATGAAAATCATAAAACTCCTAAAACAAAATGTAAGAGATAAGTTCCTTGACATTAGTCTTGGCAATGTTTGTTTGTTTGTTTGTTTGTTTGTTTAAAAAAAAAAAAACAAAAGCAAAGGCAACAAAAGATGAAGTGGGACTACCTCAAACTAAAAGCACATCAACAAAATGAAAAGGCATCCTATAGAATGGAAGAAAATATTTGCAAGCCACATATCTGATAAGGGGTCAATATCCACAAATATTTACAGAATGCATACAACTCAGTATCAAAAAAAACAGAATTTTTTAAATGGGCAAAGGACATGAAGACATTTTTTTCCCCAAAGAAGATAGACAAATGAGCACCAGGTATATAAAAAGAAGCTCAATATCACTCATCATGGGGAAATGCAAATCAAAACATGATGACATATCACTTCACACTGGTTAGAAAGACAAGAGATACCAAGTGTAAAAAAAGATGTGAAGAAAAGGAAAGCTTTGGAATTGTGGATGGGACTGTAAGTTGTACAGTCACTCTGGAAAATAATATGGAGCTTCATCAAGAAATTTAAAAAGAGGCATGCCTGAGTAGCTCAGCGGTTGAGCGTCTGCCTTTGGTTCAGGGTGTGATCTCAGGGTCCTGGGATGGAGTTCCACATGGGGCTCCCTGCATGGAGCCTGTTTCTCCCTCTGCCTAAGTTGCTGTCTCTCTCTCTCTCTCTCTCTCTGGGTCTCTCATGAATAAATAAATAAAATCTTTTTAAAAAAGGAATTAAAAAGAGAACTGCCATATGACCCAGCAATCCAAATTCAGGCTATATATCCAAAGAACTAAACTATTTTGAAGAAGTATCTGTACACCCACGTTCATGGCAGCATTATTCACAATGGCCAAGACATGGAAACAACCTAAGTGACCACTGACAGATGAATAGATAAATAAAATGTGTGTATCTATGTTTGTGAGTGTGTGTGTGTATACACACCATGGAATATAGTCAGCCTTTAATTTTTATTTTTTTAAAGATTTTCTTTATTTATTCATGACGACAGAGAGAGAAAGGCAGAGATACAGGCAGAGAGAGAAGCAGGCTCCATGTGGCAAGCCCCATGCAGGACTCAATCCCAGGACCCCGGGATCATGACCTGAGCCAAAGGCAGATGCCCAACCACTGAGCCACCCAGGCATCCCATATTCAGCCTTTAAAAAGAAGGAATTTCTGCCATTTGCAACAACATGAGTAAAACTGGAAGACATTATACTAAGTGAAATAATCCAGACAAATAAAGACTGATACTACATGGAATCACTTATATGTAGAATTTTTTTAAAAGTCAAATTCATAGAAACAGTGTAGAATGTGGTTTCTAAGGGTTGGGCTTGGAGAAAATAAGGAGAAGCTGGTAAAAGGGCACAAACTTTCAGATACAGATGGTCTCTGACTTATAATTTGATAATTTTTCGACTTTTTGATGATATGAAAGTGATATGCATTCAGTAGAAACTAATACTTCAAATTTTGAATTAGATTCTTTTCCCAGGCTAGTGACATGCCCGGTGACCCTCCCCCATGAAGATCCATTGTTGGACAATCTCAATAAGCCACAGCTTCCAGTCGGCCACAGGAGGACCAGGGTGAGCACCTGATGCTCTGACATCCATCTGTACCCATACAACCATTCTGTTTTTCACTTCCAGTACTGTATTCAACACATTACAAGAGATATTAACACTTCATTATAAAATAGGCTTTGTGTTAGATGACTTTGCCCAAGTGTAAGCTAAGCTAAGTGTTCTGGGTACATTTGGGGTAGGCTTGACTGTGCTACTGTGTTTGGTAGATTAGATGTATTAAATGCACTTTGACATGATTTTTTCAACTTACAGTGGGTTTTTTGAGACATAAGCCCATGGTAAGTTAAAGAAGATCTATAGAGGGATGCCTGGGTGGCTCAGCGGTTGACACCTGCCTTTGGCTCAAGGCATGATCCTGTGGTCCCAGGATCAAGTCCCATATCGGGGTCCCTGTATGGAGCCTGCTTCTCCCTCTGCCTACATCTCTGCCTGTCTCTCTGTGTCTCTCATTAATCAATAAAAAAATCTTCAAAAAAAAAAAAAGGAAGATCTATAGAAGATCACCTTTATGTGTTAGACGCTTTACCGTCTTTATCTCCGATTCTGAAAACTAGGTATTGTTATCCTTGTTTTATAACAAAGATAACAGATTACATCTGAAGATCTAATTATAACATGGTGACTATAGTTGATAATACTTTATTATATAATTAAAGCTTGAAAAGAGAATGGAATTTACCTAAGTAAATAAATAATAAATAAATATAAGCTAGATAAATGATAGGTAAGCAGATAAATGATAGATGAGGTGATGAATGTGTTAATTAACTTGATGGCTGAAATACTTTCAGTGTGTATATGCATACCAAATCATCACATTGCATAGTTAAATGTATTATAGCTTTATTTGCCAGTTATACCTCAATAAAGCTGAAATAGGAAAGCAAAACCCCACTATTTGACAAATAGTGTCAAATGCATATATGTTGAGAAAAATAAAGTAAAATATCTCTCATACTTGGATGGTATAAAATAAGAGCAAAAGTGACTCAAATTTTTTTTTAAGAGTGGTTATTTTCTTTTTAAAGATTTATTTATTTATTCATTCAGAGAGAGCGAAGAGAGAGGCAGAGACACAGGCAGAGGGAGAAGCAGGCTCCCTGCAGGAAGCCCGATGTGGGACTCGATCCCAGGTCTCCAGGATCACACTCCGTGCTGCAGGCGGCGCTAAACCGCTGCGCCACCGGGGCTGCCCAACTCAAACTTTTTGATAACACATTTTGCTCCCTATTTAATAAAGGGAACATATTTAATCCCAATGTTTTAAATACATTTAACATTTTATGAGAAAGGATGGCTTTTTTAAATATCAGTGAAATATATTTATTTTTGGCTGAAAGTAATGAGGAAACGCTCTACCATTTAAAATAACATACAGAAGATATACTTAAGAATGATTGATAGAGAAGCTGATATCTAAGAGATTCCAGTTATAAAGATTTACTAAGTAAGGATCACAGTGAATGTGAAATGAATCAGTCATTGATTGAATCACCTCTATGTGTTAGACGCTTTACCGTCTTTATCTCCGATTCTGAAAACTAGGTATTGTTATCCTTGTTTTATAAATGAGATTGAGGGAGCATGCTCTCAAGGTCAGGGTGAACTTTCCTCTTTGCTTGGCAGAAAAATGTATGCCTAGTGACCTAAATTACAAAGAGTAGCACAGAAATTCGGTCCTGCAGGGCCTTTAGCTAGATGGATGGATGTGCCAACGTAAATGGAAAAATCCATCTCAAATTTATATATAATCAGAAAGGATTACTGCAACTGGCATTGCTGATAGAGATAAGTGTAGGGAAGATTTTACTTGCACCTTCACTCAGTATTTCTGATGGTATAGTCAGCCCTTCTCTACTGAACAGCATCCTAAGCCACCTAGAAAATCATCACATTTGCCTTTGGCATAATTGACCAGGATTCCGCCTGCCTTTTGTGGTTTGCTGAGGAGATCAGGAAGCCGAAAAGAGCATATCAGCCCGATCTGGAGCGTGCCTTCGGGACTGCGCAGGTGCTTTTTTGGTATTTCGAGAGTTTCCTAGAACTATAGATCAGGAATAGAGAGGGAGGCACCTCCTGTCTCATACAAACAGATGCTAAATCCCTCTCTGATTCCTCCATTCAGGACTATTTTGTTTGGCTTAATGAAAATTGTAAAGTGGAGAAAGGTAAAATACCAGTCAACCAACAGCCAGGCTAGTGAAGAAAAGATCTAATATGGTGGGTGGGGGGGTCACCCCAAGAATCTGACAAAGCCAGACACAGTTGTTGGTGTGGAACCCTGTGAGTCATGGCAGCCCTCCCACTCTGCTCAGCAGGCCCCAGAGCCTTGCAGATGCCTAATTATCATTACAATGCATTCTAACACTATCTACAATTTCAAATTTCCTCCTCTGGGGGTACGTATTATATACATGTTCATGTACTACCAGGCCACTACATTTCTCTAAAAATTACATTTTATTGCCATGAAACATTCTGAATTCTTTCCTTTCTGTCTCATTTCTTATTCTTGTTCATTTTTAAAAAATATTTTCCTCTCATCATGCTCGACTCACTAACCAAATCAGTCTTATTTACCACTGGATACTTTTCAGAAGAAATCCATATTGTAGTGATAATTATTCTATTTTTGTTCTATTTTCAGCTTTTACATGTCTTTATATCCTCCTCTTATCTCCTTTTATTCCAATTTATTTATTTTATTTTCCAATTTCTTCATTGGAATTTCTGCTTAGGCATTTTAATAGGATTTTTTTTTTCATCAAGATAAACGATGAATATTTATAAATTTTCTATGAACATACAAAGAACACATAGTCTCTGATAAAAGGGCACTGCCTATATCTTCATTAAATATGACTTGTTGATTAAATGAGTTGAATCTTTAACATGAATGCTTATTTTTCCTCCTATTTAATTAGTGCATTTCCAAAAAAGTGCATGTTAACATCTCATTATAATTATTTTTATTTTCTTCAAGATTTGCACATCAGGAATACTTGCACTCTGTATCTGCCCCATTGTTTAGTTCATAATGTGTTGATGTATCTACTTGATTGTGACTTTTGTTATTATGTGTTTCAGTTCTTCAGACCATCTTCTTTCAGCAAACCTTAACAATGTCCATGGCACTTTTTCATTTCCTGTTAAATAGTACATCTTTGTCTCTGTCCATTTAATTTCAGTGTTACTTTGTCCATTCCACATGCAATTCTTATAAAGAGCATCTTACCGAATTGTGCTTGTTTTCTAAAACTGATTAGACTGTTTTGTTTTCAGTAAGGGAATTCAGGATCTGGTGAGCCTCCCAGCCACCACACGCAGAGAGATGGCAGGGGCTTCTCCTGTTTGATCACTTCCACGCATTCAAAGTATCTGGTATCGGATGACTGGGTGGCTCAGTTGGTTAAGCACCTGCCTTCGGCTAAAGTAATGATTCCAGGGTCCTGGGATCAAGCCCTGCTCAGTGGGGAGTTTGCTTCTCCCTCTCCCTCTGCTTCTCCCCCTGCTTGTTCTCTCTCTCTCTTTTTCTCTTCGTCAAATAAATAATCTTTAATAAATGTTTTTAATGTATCTGGAATTACTGGACACCAGCTTCCTCTTTGGCTGCCAGTCCAAAGCTCATCCTGTGGCTTAGGAGGAGGCAAGGCCACAGCTCTTTCCCCTGGTGAGCTCCATGGATTTGCCTAGCACATGATCTGCAGGGCTTTCCAAATTAGGCAGAAGATCCAGGCTTAGGACAGACACTTAATAAACAGCAGAGTATATGGGACCATAGAGGTCACAGTAATACCAACAGGTTGTAGA
The DNA here is from genome assembly GCF_011100685.1 of Canis lupus familiaris. Lineage (NCBI taxonomy): Eukaryota > Metazoa > Chordata > Mammalia > Carnivora > Canidae > Canis > Canis lupus. Next base: position 94,930,405 of record NC_049222.1, on the reverse strand, counting down.
ATCAGAGAGGATTCTAGAAGGTGATGGTCAGTGCTATTAATTGCTGCCCAGAGGTCATAAAACAATTTAAAACTATCTACTGGATTAAGCTTCGTGGAGGCCATTAGTTGGGTTGGGTAGAGCAGTTTCTGTGAAAGGAGAAGAGAGAACACATGGAAGTCATCTGAGGTGTGGATGGCAGGGAGCAACTGGAGATAGAACTGTCTCAGCTCTGAGTATCACACTCAATCTAATCTCCCATGGCAGGAAGTCAGCAATCTTCACCACAGTCTCTGGCCTCTCCCACCATGACCACCATGAAAGCAGACACCAGAAGACACTATGGGGCACACTCACCTTTCCTCATCCCGACTCCTTGGAGCACCCTTCACCTTATGTCTTCCACTTCAGGTCCCAGCATCCTGGGAGAAGCAAAGCCCATCCTACAGTTATTGAGATCACAGGGAACCAATCTAGTCAACAGCAAGCTAAGAAGAGTTTTATTCTTTATGTTCCACCGTGCTGCCCATGGGAAAAGGGAGAATGCAACACTTAATTCACAAGGGAAATCTTGTAGTTTACTAGTTAAAAAAAAAACCTAATTTTAAACTTTATTGTTTATTAATGCATCTTTAGTGTTTTTTGCTTTTTAAAATCTATCTCTTCACCAGAAAATGAAGCCTCTGACCTCCAAGAAATTTCCTTTAAGTAATTCCTAGCGGTGGTTACTGGTGGATTGCTAATGTCCTCAGAAACTTGCAGTGACACGGGGTAAATGTGCTCATTAATCTCCGTCCCAGGGGTCCTCATCCAGATGGGTCTGCCTTGCCATCCCACTTCACTATAAAGTCTTGATTTCCATTTGTCTCAAGATCAGAGCTCTGTGGGCTAGAGCTCTGTGCTGAACACTCAAGAGGCTCAAGTCTAATTACTTAAAAAAAATCACTTTGAGAAATGAAATGGGATTCTAAGAATCATTATATGAAAAAAATTAGTATTCATAAAAGTGCAGAGATTAATATAATGTACTTTTTACCCAGAAGGAAAAGAATGTTATTTTGTAATATTTGCTTCCATTTTTTTAATTATAGACATAAAATATCCCTGATGAAGTTGAAATCCTCTTTATCCCCCTTGATTTTGGAGATGTGAATGTACTATATAATCCTCTAGTCCATGGTCTTATACATTTTCATACATATACATATCCACCTACAGTATTGGGTTGTAATTCTGTTTGTAGGTTTTAAATGAAATCATATTGGGTGTGATATTATATAACATACTTTATTCCCCCAATGTTATCTTCTCAAGATCTACCAATTTTGATAAAAATAGATCTGTGATATTCATTTGAGAATCATGTACTATTCCATCATATGAATGGACCAGAGGCTCTGTGTCCATTCCCTACTTCTCTCTGGAAGCCTTGCTTCTAATCCAGGCAGGCATGTGGTAGGGCTTCCTTCCCATCATGGTTGTCAAAGAGTTGGCCTGCCACCCCCTCTTAGGCAGGTGTCTCTGCTTAATGGCAATTAATTAATGTGTATTATAACCACAGAAGGCACTTGCTTTACTACGCCTTTGTTCAAAATACAGACTTGAGGTACTAGGTTGTGATATGCATCTGTCAGTTCCTAAGTGTGCTTGCTCCTTCCCATCAGACCAGCTGTGCTCATGGCTGGGATGCAGTTCTTGCTGTCTAGTGTTTATGGTGGGGTTGCATGGTTGGGATGCTGGCTGGGATGCAGTTTGTCTAGTCTTCATGGGGCTGCTTCCTTTGGACCACCCTTCAAACCCTCTAAGCTCTGCAGAAGAAGTGCTTTCTTTTATGCCTCTGTTTGTAGGAAGCAATTCTTATTGCTGATATTGAACCTACAATTCTACAGACAGCACTATCTAGTATCTCCCCGGAAACAGTAATCCAGAGGTTTTACTATTTAATATTCCTTTTGCATTGTGTGAGCTATGAATAGAATAAACACGACAGAGAAGGGTGTGATCAGTGTTATGGGCAACTATAGCATAAGGAATGTATTGAGGAGATGGGACTGGGGCTGAGCGCTAAAGCGTGGGCAGGTCTGGATGGCTGGAGAGGCCAGAAACCCAGGGCCCAGAAGGGAAGCAGAGGGCACAGCCCAAGGAGGAAGGTGTGGGAGAGGTGGGAGCAGCAAGAAGTTTTTTTCCTGGGAGAGGAGCCAAGCGCTATAGATGAGGAAGATGGTATCAGACATTGAGCACCTATCTTGTTAGATGCACAGAGCTCCCCATGGGAGATGCTGAACCAGAATCCTGGAGGAGCAGAAGGAATCCAATAACCATACAAAGATAAGAGCAAATAAGTTACAAATCCAACTACAGATTCCAAGTTAATTAACCTCACCACTTTCATGTAAATTTGGAGTCGGATCTTCACGATAAAAAACTTAATAAGTAAGGGATTTGAAAATAATTTCAAATAATTGTTTTTGTCAAGGATGATCGTTTTAAGGAACAAGTTAAATTAATGGGAAGAATTGTCACTGGAGGCCACGGGCACCAGTCTCCAGGTGGCAGGTGGAGGGATCTGGTGCAAACAGCTTGCCCACGAGGACAGCACCGCCACCCGCGCAGCCGCCCAGAACCGGTGTGTCACTGCCCTGCAAGGTGTCAGCCTGCTGCTCTTGGTCACTTGCTGCAGGATTGGCTATGCTGGGGCCCAAGCCCCCGGGCAAGCGGGAAAGGGCTGCCCGGGGAGAGCCAGGCATGGTGGGCTCAGAGCCAGAGGCGGCCTGGCCCTTCCACTAAGACTCACAAAGTTAGGGATTTCCCAAAAATGAGGCAAAGCACAACCAAAAAAAAGTCATGGCTGGCCCTCCTACCTATGAGCACATCGAGTATTTTCCAAAGGGAGTCATTAAAATAATTTCGGTGACTTTCTCCTGAAATGATGTGAACAGTGATGCTAATGTGGTCAGACACATGGCCCCAGGCTAGATGAACGCAGACCAAAGTGGCTCGGGTCAGTTCTGGCAGGAGCTGGGATGGCCGCTCTTCAGATGACTTGGCCTCCCACGGAGCCCGCAAACACCAACATGCTCCCCATCTACCGCCCCCCTCCCCCCTGAAGTGTTCCCTGTCTCCTACCCTGTCTTTGGGCTCCACCGGCCCCCAGCCCACCCACCCCCCAGGCCATGGAAGAGCTGCTGCGGGGGCCCCGGGCAGAGCCACAGCTGTCCTCCACACCCGTGCTCAGACCTGCTTCTCTTCAGTGCTCCCCCATGAGAATGTGGCTGTGACCTCATTCTGCTCCCCAAACCCTCCAAAGTGGGTCTTCATTCGCCACGTTGCCAAATGGAGTCATTGGCTAAATCCAGGCCCCACTCATATCTTATTTCGTCGATATCATATTTGTATTTTTTAAGTCACTTAACTACCCACATCTAGAAATATGCAGCATCTATGTTTATTCAATAATGGATTTTTCAGCTCCTCCTGAAATACTAGAAGACCCTCTGATGTTGGACCTGTTTTCCAGAATCCTTAGATGTGGCCTTGGCCTCCAGGTCCCCTCCAGGCTCACTTCGCTGGGGGGCACTCCCACCAGACCCTTGAGGGATTTGGGCCCTTGCCCCTAGCCCCACCTGGGCCCTGGCCAGCCTGCTGTGTGATGGGCTGGGGTGGGAGGAGGGGACACCCACTGCCAACTCGAGAAGCGCCCCCCCACCCCGGGTGTTTTCAGTGCCTGCATTCTTCCCTCGGAGCTGCCTCCAGAGTGGCGTTCAAGCTGGTGGCACCTGATGCCATCGGAGTCCCTTCTGTGTGCCCTTCCCATGCACTCCGCAGCAGGACCCTGACCTCTGGGAAGCTGTTTCTTTAGGTGGATTCGTCCCCCTGAGCCCATCCCCTGTGTGGCCAGAGGTAAGAGAACAAATGGAGGCTCCTGCGCTAAATAAAGATCAGAAACAATGAAAAGTCATAATCCGAACCAATCGAATCTAACCTCCCATTTAGACAAACACACCTTCATAAGCACCCAGAAGGCCAGGTTCAGATGGAAAATTGTCAAACTTCTCTGGGCTTCTCTCCAAAATGGACAGTGTGGAGACTACAGAGGCTGGGCCAGCATCTCCCCTTCTGGGGCTGGTCACCCCCATCTGAGAAGGAAAACCAGCCCCCGACATCTGGGAACCTGGAAGGAGGGCTCAGTGCGGCCATCACAGGTGCCACAGGCCTCCCCTGTTGGACATTATCTCAGACAAGGTCAGACAGGGTCACTCTGAGACTCTAATAAAGTGAGACAAAACAAGGACACCTCGTTATTTGTCTAAACACAGGTAGAAACAGTCACCATACAAACTACAAAATAGCAAACGTCCCGTCTTCAGGCTTCTCTCCAATTACTTCCTGACCCTGACTCCAGTCTGCTGTCTCTGCGGATGCGATTTGCTGAGATACCGCATCACAGAATTATCCCTCTTTCTGACAGTGCTCACTGTAGAGTGAGTCCCAGCTTCGTTAGCTCTTCACCAAAGGACCCAACCAAAGCCCGAATCTTATAGCTTACCCTCTTATGAGAGGCCCCAGAGTCCCTGGTCCCCCCGTGAGAAATACACCGGCTTGCTCAACTATAGGTGTGTTTGTTACTGGCGGTCTGTGCTGGAGCACATGACAGACTCACCCCAAGCAGTGGAGAAAAGATGAAATAGGGAATTCGGAGAGCAGGTCTATGAGTGATCTGCTGTCCTTTATGCACACCCTGATGACAGACAGCCTGCACCGAGCACCTGCACCCAGCACCTGCACCAAGTACCTGCACCCAGCACCTGCACTGAGCACCTGCGCCAAGGACCTGCTCTGAGCCAGCTCTGCTCAAGCCCAGCTAGAACCTTGACTGCTCTCAAAGGGACAGACCCAGTCCAGCAGCTTCTGGAATCTTGCCTTGCCAAGTGCTTCTGCTTTTCTCAGAGCCCCGGCTCCACTCCGCCTTTGCTCAGGCAGCTGTGAAAACAATTACCTAAGGACAATGGCCTGGTTTTAAGTGATACAGTGACCACAAGGGCAGTTGTATTCAGAAATTTTGTGCCATACATGCGTCTCACCAAAGCGTTTTTAAAAATGTCTTATGCTTTCTTCATTTTGATTTGAAATTCATAACTTCAACTGTTGTAATTCATAACTGTGAGCTCCAAGGCAGCTGAGAGGCAGTGGCTCACCCCCTTGACCTACGCATAACGAATTCAGCCAGGAAAGCCTGGTCCTCACAGCACTCAACCATAATCCTTCTCAAAAGGAATTGGGAGAACTTAATTCTGCTCATTCTGCTTATTCATACCCTAGTTTATTCCCCCAATAGTGTGAACTGCTTCACCAAGGCACGTCTTTAAAAAGGAGGTTCAAATAATTAAAAAATACACAACAGAGGGGAAATCAAAATGGCCAAGGACTCAAGAGAGTGTCCCCTGCTCTGCATCAGAGTCCCTTCTGTGCACCCTTCCCAGCCCCACTGGCAAGCTCAGCCTCCTGATCTCCCAGGCTCACAGACTACCACCTCTGTCCCCTCGAACCCAGAACTCCTCTCAGTCCACGTCTGGTCAGTCACCCACCATGAGAAGCTGCACACCTCCAGCCATCCCCTCATGTTCTGCACTTTTCTCCGTGATTCTGTCCCTTCTGTCTTGTCCCTCATGAAACTGTCACCAAAACCTCATTCTTCTCTCCTTATACCTTCTTGTTGTAATAACTCCCCCCAGACACCCTCGAGAGTGATCCTTTCTCCCAGAGCCTAGGCACCCTGATCCTGGGTCATGTCTACTGGGCCTCTGTGGCTGTTTTTAGACTGCACTCCCACCCACTTCCCTAAAGCTCCCAGCCTTGAATCTACATCACCGAACTAACTCAGGCACTGTGCCTCACTGCAGTGGCCTCTACCCTGGCCACTGCCCGACAGTTTTGAACATCTGCTCAGAGTCTGCTGACACTCTGATGCTCATGGCTTAATTTTGGGAATTTTGATACATTTACCTGCTCTTCCAGCCCCTGTTGGATTCTCTTGGATTCTCCACTGGCCCGTCTCCACAGCCTAGCCTCATGCTCCCACAGCCAGACTCAGTCCCCAGGTAAAGTGAGGTCCCAGATCACCAGCATCAGCATCACCTGAGGGCTTGTTAAGAATGCAAGGTCTCAGACTTTGACCACAGACCCACTAACTCATATCTGAGACCGTGGGTGATTCTTATGCACAGGAAAGATTGGGAAAGCCCAGCTATGATCTATAGCTGGAACTTCTCCATGATCTCAACTTCCTGCCTCCTATTCTCTGATCAATACTTTTGTTTTTTCAAGTCATTCTCTCTAATACTTCATTATCAACAAGATTTTGGGCACCATGGGAACCTCAGCTCCATTGGTTGAGCTAACCATCACCCTCACACACATGAGGCCCCCTCCCTTCGCCTTCTTGAGAGGGGCACACATACTAGTCCTAACCACTCCATAGAATATACTCCTTCAAATCCCATACTCTTCTCTTGCTTCTTTGCATCTGCTGGATGCCATCACAGCACTCAGTGTCATTAAATATAACATTCTACCTTTATTGTGCCTGTATCTAGGAAACCAAGCATGCCTGGAAAAAACGCACATGACCCCTGTAATGGGTCTCATGTCAGCCATAACCACTTTGAGTGGCCAAACCTGCCTGGTAATCCCCCCCATGCTCCTCTGGTCCATTGAACCTCCCACTTTCCCATACAAATATCCCACATTGTCTCCTCCTTCCTCAGCCCTCAGCACATCTGCCTGCATTGATGATCCTGCCCCCTACTTCACTGAGAAAATGGAAGCCATCAAAGAACAGATTCCTACCTCAATGTATGCATATTACCAGCATCACTTCCACATACTCCTGTCTTGCCTATCTCACAAGAAGGTGAAGCCAGAAATGTCAGTAACACAGAATCGTATGGCATAAAACCCTGCACAGATCTAATAATGAAGGATGAGAATCTGACTCTGGGCCTCCCAACAATCAATACAAATTATATACATGAACCATTCCGCTCATAAGTTTCTCTGCACAGCCATTTCCCAATCTCTAAAGCATAAGTCATGTGTACTTGTTTCACCTACCAACAGGTCTCTGGATCCTATATCTCACTCACACATTTTTCTGTGCAGGTGGATCTTGAAGACATATTCTTCTTGAAAAGTCTAGTTTATTTCAAACCTTCATTCTTCACCAAGGAATAATGGTGGCATTGATAACTGAGGAAAACCACTTCTAGCAAAAAGTGTTAATATGTGGCATATGTAAAAAACATTTTGGCAGGTTTTATGACGGAGGTAGAAATTGGTTCCTAAAATTCTTAATTGCAATGCTCTGTGAATCTTCAGGAGAATTTTGATTGCCACTGTGTTATTTTGTGTAGCTCCAAGAACTGAGAGGGCAGGCCTGTTGATAGATATGTAGTTCAGATTTAAGACTAAAATGAGGTTGAAGAGTAGATTGAAGAATTTTTAAACTGGGGGCTCCTGCGTGGCTCAGTCAGTTAAGCTACCAACTCTTGGTTTCAGCTCAGGTCAGGATCTCAAGGTCATGATCTCAGGGTCATGAGATCAAGCCACTTGTTGGGCTCCACACAGAGCATGAAGCCTGATTAAGAGTCTCTCCCTCTCCGTCTGCCCCTCCTCCTGCTCACTCTCTCTCTCTCTCCCTAAATAAAAATAAATGAAACCTTTTTTAAAAAAGAATTTTTAAACAAATCATTCAAATATTAGCTGTGATTTTGTTGTCCTCTGGTAATACTTTTCAATTTCCTAAGAGATGATCAGCCATACTTCTTGGCTTCACCCTGATGAGCTGACCTTGTGTTCCCCACTGACATTCCAAGAACTACCTTTCCCATCCATGTCAATTTTCTCTGTGCTTGGAACATAGTCAACACATCTTTCTACTTGGCTCCCAGAAGGCTTTCTTCAAACATTATACTGGCGTGTGGGTTTTATTTTTTTCCCTGTTTCTTTGTATGTTTGTTTTAGTATTACAACAGAAGGCACAATTTAAGCCATGTAAGAAATAGGTAAAAATATATATGTGTGTGTGTATGTATTTAAATCAAGAAGTCTTCAGATGAGAAATTAAAAAGCCACATAATAATTTTTTCAATAACTAATCTATTTTCTCCTTTTAAACAAAGGGCAGTGGCTAATTCTGGAACAGTTACTTATCTCTTGCCATGTGTCATTACTAAGATGTTTTTCTCTTTCTTTAGGGACTACAATGCTCAGGAGACCCTCACACTGGCCTTCTCAGGCTGTGAGTCCTATTTTAAGTGCCCTCTAGAAAATGTTTATGTAGTGTCCTTCACAGAGGGCAAGAGGATCGATTAAAAAAGTCGTATCTCTTCAATGGAGTTTTGAAATCAAGTGTGTAGAAAAATTCTATATCACATTCTGCCCCCAGGTCTTGTTCTAATTTAATCACATTCATAGGAAACAACAATATTGATTTCTATGGGCAGCTTGTAATAACTTCAGGTACATAGCATCACAAGGAATTGCAAGCCTAAGCAACATTGTGTAACTAATGACTGCACAAAAATAAAACACTGTATGGACATGTTAAGAGATATGCCAAAATCTAAAAAGATTAAATTGCTTCAAACCATACAATAAATACACACCTACTGCAAATAAGTATATTGGTTCTGAAAAAAATATGAGCTCTGTCTTCCCTTAAGCAAAAGTGATAAAATCGAACATTTGAGGGGCCTAACAAGGACATTCCAAAACTTAATTAAAGAAGGCATATTTAAAAAAAAAATCTTTTAAAACTTAATTTACAAGTTTTATTCCTCAATTCTGAACAGGCATACTTATATTTTATTCTACTTGATTATAAAATCTTACATTTATATTTTTTACTTATTTTTATTTATTTTTCCGAGCACTGTCTATAGTATAAAGGATAACTGAATCAGGGACAAATCACACACTCTAGCAAGTCTGCTGGAACAAGATTTATATGTGTGATTATCAAACAGGTGCAATTTGTCCTACAGGGGACTTTTAGCAATGTCTAGAGACATATTTTTTGCCACAATTGTGGGTCAGGATCAGGGAGTTGATCCTGGAATCTGGTGGGTAGAGGCTAGGGATGCTGATAAATAGCCTACCCCCCAAAAGAAGAGCTAGTTAACTCAAATTGTCAATGGTGTTAAGGTTGAGACACCCTGATGGAAATATTTCATGCCTTGGTATGGCTGAGTAGTATTCCATATTTTATTTATACCATATTTTGTTTATCCCCTCACCTGCTGATGGCCATTGGATTGTTTCCAGTATTTGGTTATTATCAGTAATGTTGCCACGAACATTTGTGAGCAAGTCTTTGCACACATATATGATTTCCTTTATGTTTCACAGGCAAACATTTTAAGTTTGATGAATTCCTATTTGTCAGCATTTTCTCTTATGGATTGTGCTTTTGCTTATGTATCTATTGCTCTTTGCCCAATCTGCTCAAAATGATCCTCTCCTAGGTTTTCTTATAGAAGCTATAAACTTTTAGTTCTTACATTCAGGTCTATTAGCCATTTGGGGTTAATTTTTTTAAAAGATTTTATTTATTTAATTAAAAGAGAGAGAGCATGAACAGGAAGGAGGGGCAGAGGGAGAAGCAGATGCTTTATTGATCAGGGATCCCAACTGCAGACATGATCTCAAGACTCTGGGATCATGACCAGAGCTGAAGGCAGACACTTAGCTGACTGAGCTGCCCAGGTGCCCGAATGTTTTAAGTGTGTAAGGGTCAACATTCTGTTTTTTTTTTTTTTTTTTTTTGCCTGATGTTATCCAATTTTGCCACCATGATTTATTGAAAAACCTATCTCTTTTCCACTGAATTATTTTGGTATCTCTGTCAAAAATCAACCATTTATTTTCATAATAACTATCTTGTACATCTTTGTAAGCATATTTTAAACTCTATGCATCTGTACTCATATTTGATCTCCCTTTAATTCTGAAGCTTAATAACATCCACCATTTAGAGATCATAGTGTAGATTGTGGATAATCTATGGGAGGAAAAATCAGAAGCAATATCAATACTAATTCAGAACATTAAGAATTGAAAATATACTTTGGAACTGGACTTTAACCTTTTGTTTAAAGTTAAATTATATTCTACTCTAGCACAATTTTACATTGAGAAAAATTTTTAGATTTATATTATTATTTCCTGTATTTAGTTTCTTGGAAATTAGAGAAACCTGACACATATTCCATCTTATAATATATTCCACTTGCACTAAATGTTTCTCCGAGAGTGAACTAAAAGTACGTGCACAAATGTCAGGTGCATTTTGTTTCTATATGAAGTGAAAGCTAAGTGCTGTATGATCTCTGATTCTACCTCAAGTGAAATGTAACCAGAAACGGAGAGAGAATTTGATGAAGAGTAAGAACATGGTGGATAGAGTCCCACAAACACCTTTCAATCACAGGGGCTTAGAACCTGTTCAAATCACAAACAAAAACCAAACCCTGTCAAATTGTATAAATTCATTGAGATGTCTGTTTTTCGACTCCTGCTCTTGATGAATGAGTCGGGTTCCATTTCCATACCATTGTCCTCTACGAATATGGACATCACACGCTTTCCTGTTTATTCAAGACTGAGTCACAGATAGGTCAAGAACAAACTTATGTGGTTTCTAGCTTTTTAAGATAAAAAAAATCTTTCAACAACAATTTCACTTTTTTTTAACAACAATTTCACTTTATTGCCCTGCTAGACGGTATCATCTATAGTCCTTTTTTGTTCCCATAGATCCCCTTTCTTCATAGTCACCCTTTTTAAAGACATCCTTTTTAAAGACATAGGCATCCTTTGTTTTGCCAATGCCAGCAGGGAATTAGATTAGAAGCCACACAGGTTTCCACATAAAGCAAAGCCCTAAAGTCCTCTAAAGCAAAACTGGTATCTCATTTTTAAGAGCCATAACTCAAAGCTTTGGTCTTATTTAAAATCTACAGTCATTATGAAAATTATATTTCAGTATGTTAGGAGGTCAGGTTGGAACAGTCAGTCACTGACAAATAGTGACTAATGAGCACATTTAAGTCACGTGGAACAAGCACAGCAGTGGAAGAGCACTGGGCAGAGCCTCCAGCAGCCCCTCTCAGGCTGCATGTAACCAAGTCGATGGCCCTGCAGACCCTACTGCCTTATCAGTAGGATAAGAGCAAGGTTTTCATCCACTAGAACCCCTGGCTTAGCAAGAAATTCACATTGCAGTAGCAATAAGCAAACCAAAGCAGAAGAAATACTCTTGAAATACATCAAGAAATACTCTTGAAATACATCAAGAAATACTCTTCTTGATGCTTACTGGCTGTGTTTTGCACATTGAGCTTACTTTTCACATTAGTCTTGGTACTGTCTTCATTTTTTTTTTGACAAATTTTTGTACAAATTGATGTATTACTAAATACTTATAGCCATGACAGTTATATAGGTCAAGATAAATATTATAACTGCTATCACATTAGTTAACAAAGAGAAAGAAAAAAAAACCCAAAGAATATAAATTTTGACCCAAATAGAAGCTGTACAGACATCATTGCCTAACAAGTTGAGTAAAAATTATTTTCTATATAAATCAAGCATCTACTATGTCATAAATCAGAAACAACGAAATGTCAGGAATTCTGAAGCTAAGTGGTGTTATGAAAACAGTTTACTTCTGGGTTCCTTCAGTTTTAAATTACAGCAGTTATATGTGATTTCCCTCAGAGGATCCTTCTGTTCAAGGGATTATAAGTAAGAGAAAAGATGAATGCCAAATCTATGCTGATATAAATGCATATGCAAAAGGAAGCACAACAATTTTAATTGCTTATATCATAAATTTAAGATGATAAAAGAACATTATGATTGGAATTCCACTCATATCTTCAGAATGAAATGCAACATACACTTATCTCTAAGACTGTGCACACATTTCAAGTTAATAAGAAGGCAGGCTTAAATTATTTTAAAAGCATTATTTGGCACCATCATAGAGTGGTTAAATGCTATTAATATGCAAATAAAAGTATACACATTTTAATAAATTTCTTTAAAAAACTTTTATGACAGACTTTTAAAATAAAATTATGCTCCATGAAAATTACCAATACTTATTGCCAAAATATTGAAGGAATATTTGTCATGTTCATTTCTAAGGAACACAGACTACTTGAAATCTGCAGCTGCAAACATTCTAACATATTGATAGCTTTAGTTCTACTCATGGTTTTCAGCTGTGGTTGTACATTAGTCCAGTCAAACAATCTAAAGGCAGGGGTCTAGGCATGAGCATTTTAAAACTCTTTTTAGGTAATCCTAATTTTTTATTTTAACATTTTCTTTTGAAATAATTATGGATTCATATACTGCTTGAAAAACACTACAAAGTTCTCATCTGTGTATCCACCCAGTTGCCCCCAATGGTAACATCTTATATCACTATTTCTTAATTCTTTGTTTTAGTCATCTTTAAAAAGAGCAGTGCTGCACAGAAAGTTACAAAGACAGTACAGAGAAGCCCCATGTATCCTTGACCCACTTTGCCCTAGTAGTTACATTTCACAGAATTAAATGATTCTAATTTGTAGCAGGTTGAGAGCTATCAAGCTACTCCATAGAGAAGTATTTATTCAAAGGATCCTATCGGAAAGTATGAATGTCAAATCTATGATGAAGCAAATATATATATATGACTTCCATTATAAGTCAAAGGTGATTTAATATAGGCATTAATTTATATCTATTCTTACTGATTCAGAAAATACTCATACTAGTAAAATATGCATGTGGATTAAAAACTGTATTGTAAAAGTAGTGTTTCTCGTTCTACTCTAAGCAAAGTATATACAACTCCAGTGGAGTCCAAAAGACTCCAGCATGTTTGGGTAAAATTGATCACTTGGAAATTCTGGGCATGGCCACCTGAGCCAATGAATGTCATAGATTTTGGTCTGGCCAATTCTGTCTTCAAGAACACAGACCACATTAGGTAAGAGAAGGTAATATTTTTTTAAAAAATCTATTTTGGCTTATCTATCCTGTTTTTGAGTGTATCACTTTCTATAGATCTTTTAGTTGTTATTTTGGGTATTAAATTTTACATAAATAACTTATAGATCCCTGGTGTCCAGATTTTGCCATGTGAAGTGAAGGAAAATTATTCTTTCCACTTTATAATTTGTCTTAAATATTTTATCTACACACACAGAAAACCACATTAAACAAAGCAGTGATTTTAGGCTTCAGTTGTAAATAGAACTTAGAATCTAACTCAAGACAAAAAGGATATTTATATTGTACTAAGTTGCATTTTTATTCTTTGGTTTTTCTTTCTTCATTCCTGATTCCACAGCTTTAATTCCATTGTCAGCTCATTTCTGATTTAAGAACTTCTTTTAGTTGCTCTTAACTAGGTTTCTGTGTCATTTTTGAGCCTCAGGCCCCCAGACAATCCCAGCATGGCTCTTGGCTGACCATGTGAGGTCCTGGAACTCAAGCAGAGGGGTCTGTACTTGACTCAAGAGACACTCCAAGGCAATAGAGCTTCTAAAACAGGACAGGGTTTCAAGTAAGCAGTTTCATAGTGATTACTTTCATCTATGAAGATTGACATCTTGGATGATTATTAAATCTGTGAGACCAACTGAAAGATTTCATAGTTATTTCAATAAATATTTAAGGTCTAAGCCAAAGTGGAGCTAAGTGGCATTGGGGAATAAACAACATATAGAGATCTAGAGAACCAAAATGTCTATTTTGTTGATTTTGAAAAGAGTAAGGAGGCATTCCTGGCTCCCACTCTCATCCCCAGAAAGAATTTTGTTAGAGTCAACCCACACTGATTATCTGCTCTCTCCTGATTGTAATACATGAAAAGAATCACATACAGGGCCATTTTCAGAAAATAAAAGAATAATGTTATTAGCAAAATCTCCTTTGATTAAAAAAAGTACACGTCACTTGTCTGCAATGTGGGATGAACATTGAGCATTTATGAACTATCAGGAAAGATGCCTTTATTACTCTGCTCTCCAATCAAGGCTGGGAAGAGACAGAGAGAATGGTCAGGGATTTGAACTAAACTTTTTGTAAATGACCTTGGCCTTTTCTTCCTGCAAATACATCTCTTGATCTTGAGTAGAAGGTTGCTGACAGAAAGAATTGCAGGAGCTGTGAGCAGGGAGGCCTATGACCCTTACCTCACATGTCCCAAAGCTGGGCCCTCTAGCAGTATAGAGCCAGCTACTGCTCAAAGCTCTGAGAGATCCATGCAAACTGTCCAGGCCAGCCACATTAACAAAGGATGCTGAGTGTGGCTGCCCCCAGGAAGAGACACTGTCACCACATGATGTCTTCCATGCCATACCATGGTCCACACAGCATCTTGTGAACAGAAATGCAGAAAAAGGAGAGATACCAACAGACCTGCACAGGTCAGGACAAACGTACAAAGCAGAAACATCTTTTATTTTTTTCTGTTCGTCTAATCTCTCTGAGGTGTGAAATCAACATTCAATTCTTAAAATATTTTGGTCATAATAAACAGTGATTTCTTTCCAATTGAGATTTGCATTACCATGTATTTGCAGTAATGTTTTGTTTTAAAGTTGTGCTGCAATGTATTCAGATAGAACACAGTCTATGAGAAAATATACTGGGAGAACTTCCTATGAATTACTTTGAAATGAAGTTTAGTTCAGCGGGTACCAATTCTCACCCCTCCACATCATGGCAAACAGCTGTGTACATGTTCTTAGGGCAGTTTTCACACAGCTCACAGGAGCCTGGGTAGGCAAAAAGGACCTTGTCCTCCAAATACTGAAGATCTGTGTTCTCTTCACTGATTGTTGCTTCTGATCACAAGGGTCAAACAAATAGGCAGATGGCCACTGTTGTTGCACCCCCCTGCATTGCTGCAAGCTCTTCCCCCTCTGACTGAAGTGACTTCCAGGGATTTAAATGGATGGTGTCTTCCCACCCCTTCTTTGTTCTCCTCTTTTTCCCCCTTTGAGAGACAGATATTGAAGATTAGGACATTCAGAAACAATTGCATATACAGGGAAAATTAGAAAGCCATTACACATGCCCAAGGGAAGGTATAGGCTCAGAGAAGACTTGAGGAGATCTTAAGTTTATACCTCAGGCTAATTCTCAGTACAGAGAACATACTACAGTGTTCTAAAAAGGACACTCCCCTGCATAAAACAAAGCCAGCAAACCATGAGGAAGGTGGAGAATCTGGTTTCTAAACTTATCACATTATTTTATTCAAATGTTCAGTTTTTGACAACAACAAAAATAAGCACAAGGCATGCAAATAAACTGGAAAAGTATAACCCATTCAAAGGAAAAAAATAAAGCAACAGAAACTGTCCCTGAAAAAGACTGATGGTCTTTTTTGACTGATACTAGACAAAGACTTAAAATAATAGTCTTAAAGATGCTTAAAGAACCAAAAGAAGATATAGAGAAAGTCAGAAAAATGATGGATGAATGAAACAGCAATATAAATAAAAAGATAGAAACCCTAACAAGGAGCTAAAAAGAAATTCTGGACCTGAAAAATACAATGACTGAAATGAAAAATTCACTGGAAGGATTCAACAGTAAATTTGAGCAGAAAGATGAAAGAATTGATGAACTCAAAGATAGGACCATGGAAGTTATCTATTCTGAGGAAGAGAAAGGAACAAAGATTAAAGAAAAGTAAACAAAGCCTACAAGATGTGTAAGAGGACCAACATAACTCCTGGTGGGAATCCCAGAAGGAGAAGGAAAAGGAAAAAGAGATGAAGGAGGCAGGCAGGCAAGAAAAAAAGAAAGAAAGAAAGAAAGAAAGAAAGAAAGAAAGAAAGAAAGAAAGAAAGGAAGGGAGAAAGGAAAGAAAGAAAGAAAGAAAGAAAGAAAGAAAGAAAGAAAGAAAGAAAGAAAGAAAAAAGAAGAAAGAAAGAAAGAAAGAAAGAAAGAAAGAAAGAAAGAAAGAAAGAAAGAAAGAAAGAAAAAAGAAGAAAGAAAGAAAGAAAGAAGAAAGAAAGAAGGAAAGAAAGAAAGAAAGAAAGAAAGAAAGAAAGAAAGAAAGAAGAAAAAAGAAGGAAAGAAAGAAAGAAAGAAGAAGAAGAAAAAGAAAGAAAGAAAGAAAGAAAGAAAGAAAGAAAGAAGAAAGAAGAAAGAAAGAAAAAGAAGGAAGGAAAGAGGCAGCCAAAGTCACAGAGATAGAAAGTACAGTGGTGGTTACCAGGGGTTGGGTGGAGGGAAGAACAGGGAATTATTGTCTAATGAACATAAATTTTCAGTTTTGCAAGATGAAAAGAGCTCTAAAGATGGATGGTGGGGAATAGGAATGAATTATTTAATTAAAATTATCGAATGCTGTGTCAGCTTCTAAACTAATGGCCAAGCCTTGAAGAACCCAGTGGATCCACATGGCTTGATTATCAGTGGAGCCATTATAGGTGGGACCACTGCAGACATCAGAATGTCTGCTAACAGAATTTCTGATGCATTTTTGTCGCAGCAGTTACCTGCATTTGTTTGGGTAAAGTACAAAAATTGGCAATCTCATAACAGAAAAAAGGTGTCTTGGCTTTTTCAGTGTTCTCCTTAGTGAACCCAACGCCTCGGGGATAGGGGAATGGGTGTAAAACATGACTCAGGAGTACAGAAAGACCCAAGAATCAAAGGATAGGAAGTGGACTGGAAGTTGTTCAGATTCTATATATGTAGTGTCAGGTCAGCAAAACTCTAAAACAATACGTTTAGTAAATGTGCAATTTATATAGGAATTTCCCAAATTGGATATTACTGCTAGGGAGATTTTACAGCTAATACACTGAACATTAGAAAGCAAACCAAAATATACAAATCCCTTCTCAGTCCTTCACATCCTGGGGATTTTTAATGGCTTAGCTGCTAAATGTTCATAAGACAAATTCGACAGCTTTATTGACTTTCACAGATTCCTTAACTTAACAAAACAAAACAAACATAAACAAATAACAAAAGCAGAGACCAGGCAAGGGTGAAGGGAAGCTAAGAATACTGTTACTGACAGAAATACTGTTGAAGCTTTGAAAGAATTCTGACTCACACCATCTGTGAATATTATAATATAAAAACATCAAAGTAATTAATGCAATTTAAAATTCAGGAAGAACAAAATTGTCTTGTTAGGGCAGCTAGCTTATGGTACTCACAAAAAGAGTCCGTGAGTTTTTCTTGAGTACTTTGAATTCCCATTGATATTCCTTCCCCATTCAGGCATTTTCTACTTTAAAAATTTCATGGGAAATTTCTAACAATGGACCTGTCATTTTTTGCACATTACTCTACATTGTCACTAAGGGTCTCACCTACCCTATGAATCAAGTATAAAGAGGCTTTCTAGGATACTAAATTAGACCTTGAAGTTCATCAATCAGGTGCCATTTTGGTCATTCTATCCATGGGTTGCAGCACAATGACAGGAAACTGGCACAGCCATACATCTCCAATCGTCAGGGGGTCAGTCACTGCACTAGATTTAATGTCACCCACAGTTAAAAAGCAATCCCGGAAACTTCCCCGAAGTAAAGAGAAGGGAAGCACTGAGCGACATCCTATCTATAAAACTGCTTTCCTGAAAGGTAGACTAGAAACTAGAATATGAGATATTTTTCTTTCTTTTGAGATCACTACCTTTTATCAGGCTATTTGAAAGAATCAAGCAAGGACAGAACCATGTTACATTTCCCGAAGTGCACAACAGGTGAGTTTCAGTTCATGAGAATATTGACAAGCTGGATTGCACATTAATATGACTCTCATACACTTTATTGTTTTATTGGTGAAAAGATAGCTCCTAAAGAACTTTAAGTGACCTGCACAATGAAAAAGATTATATCTGATCTTCACTGTAGTTTAAATCATGGATGTGTGGGGAGATTAATTCTAACAATGGCTAAGCGTGGGAAAGTTTTCTGTGGAGCAGTTGAGTTAGACTACCTCAGAGCTGGTTTATTCTGATTCACTGGAGCCTGTTTTATTAGCCCATAAGGTGGCTAATTATTAGCTGATCCTTGTTTGCCCTTGAAGACTCAGTCCAAAAAATGTGCAGTTTAGTAAGTTAATTGAAGTTTATGATTTGATTGGGATGCAAATAATAAAATTTACTCATAATATTCTGAAAATTTCTCTAGGTTTTTTTTTTTGTGAAATTACACCCATTTTTCAATTTTGCAACATTTCATAATACTTTAAAAAGGTATTTCTTGAGTCCACAGTGAGTCTTTCACAACCCATCCCTAATACGAGAAAGAAAAAAAAAAAAAAGATGTTTTAATGGAAAAGAAAACAGACCTTGATTTTTCACATAAGGTAAAAAAAAATATATATATATATATATATCAGAAGCACATCTGCTGTGCTGGTTTTCATGTGCCCAAGAGGAAAAACAAAAATAAAGACCATGTCAAGAAAACTGTTGCCACTATAGGGTCTGTCATTCATGATTTGTAAATGTATCTCCGGCAAAGTGAGGGCAAAATCCCCTTTCTCTCAGCTGCCTATAAATAATTCACATTTTTGTCAAAAGACTCTCCTTTAAGAAATGTAGAAAATTGATTCTGATGGGAAAAGGAAATATAACTCATGAGGGAATGGAGAAGAAAATACACAGGGATGATTTATCCTGTCACATTTTATGTCTCGATATCTAGTGCATCGAGGAGATGCATGCCTGATGATGAATAAAGGCAGGCCGGCAAAAGCATGGACATCTATTCTTGGATGCATGAAGCTGTGACTCTGAGAACCTAACCCCATATCAGAGTGTCTTCCACTATTTACTCCTCTGAAAGAGACATGCACATTGATTAGAGCCTATGTTCCACCTAGACTAACCCTCTTGCATACAGACGAGTAAACTGAATCCTAGAAAAAAATGAATTCACCTGAATTTACAAAACTAGCAAACTTTGTCACATGGATGGTTGAAGACTCCCAAAAATTATTGTACGATTGCTTGAGTCTGATCAACTAAGTTCTGCAAGGAGTCCAATTCGTCTCCCATATTTCAAATGAAAAATATCAGTGGAAAATATCAGAATGGAGCTAGAATACACACACAAGAGCTGTTGTAAATGCCACCTGAGTATTTCTCTGGGCCTTTTTTTTTTTTTTTTTTTTTAATGATAATATTCTCAGTATCTTACCAAAGCCTTCCCAGTCTCTGACCGAGGTCTCTGAGGCCACTGGGTGTTGCATGTGTTTCTCCACTGGGCAAATTATCCTCATGGTGTCACACCTCCTCCGTGTCTGATGAGATACATCATCATCAGTACATGACTCCCCACTCACCTCCCTGGTTAGGATGGTACCCCGTTCCCTCCACATTCTCTATCCTCTTTCCTTGATTTTGCTCCATAACCTCTGGCTTCCAACATTCTACAGTTTTACTAATTTGTGGCCTATGCGGTATTCCACACAAAACTGCAAGTTTCATGAGGACAAGATTTTTTTTCCTATACCTTTGTTGATAGCGCAGAGCCTAGAAAGTGCCTGCTGCACCATAAGCCTTGTATAAATTTTTGTTGAATAATGTTGAGTGCTGTAGGAATTCTGCTGTGGTTCATACCTGGAAGTTTCTTGTCTGGGGAAGGTACCTGCAACACCCTTGGCCACTCCCATGTGAGGTCAAGGTCTGCATGTATAAAAAAGCATCATGTCAACAATACCATGCCTTCCCCTTCTCTCCTTCCAAAACTCCTCATGTGCTCCTGGATAAGAAAGACTCATTCTTATGTCATCAAGCATCTTCCCAACTTTATTAAAGCTCAAAACATGAGCATCTACTCTTCTTTCTCTTTGCATTTCTGCTAAAAAAAAAAAAAAAAAACCTCCCATTTTGAAGGAGTAGATGCCAAGGTGTAGCCTGAATGGGAGAGAATTTAGAACGCAACCAGAGAACAGGGAATGAGGAATACATTGGTTAATCTATTAAAGTATTATATTTCTGCATGAGGAGTGCAAAACGAAGTGTTTTTTAAGCAGCTGTACATTTCAAGGGTTCTCTATTGAATAAGCAGGACCTGAAGGCCATAGTAAAGCCTAGACCTCATGTTCACCTACCATGCTTAACTTTATACTTAAAATTAGGGCCATTCTTGCAGATAATCAGCTTTCAACAATTCTTTTTTTTGGAGGAAATGTCTTTGTAAACTTGACCTTGGTATTATCAAATAGAAAACAAATCAGAACTTAATACAGAGAATTTTTATTCAAAAGGATATTGCATGAAGAGGAAAGAAGCTGTTGCAATGATGAGAGGGGTCTATCCAAACAGCCAGAATCTCTGGCCAGAAAATCTGGAAACATCTCCAGGGGGTAGGACAAAAAAAAAAAAAAAAGGCTTTTCTTATATGGGGAGGAAAGAACAGGCCAGAAAGAAACAGGTGTGGAAATGTGAGGTAAAGAGTAGAGTAATTCGATGCTGAGACCAGCATGCACTCTGGAGACCTTGTTCAGAGCCTGGGGGAAGGAGAAGGGTATCAGCAAATTTGATTAGTTAGTGTTTTGTTCTGACTCATCAGCGGGGAAGAGCAGTTCAGTCAATTATTTACAAACCAAAGAATGGGAGCTTAGAGGGTCTGTGTCTGGCCCTGTCACAGGTACTAGACAAGGGGGCCTCTGCAAGTGAGTCCTAGCTAAGCCATCAGTGGAAGGAGGGGGTCTCTGCAGTGAGCCCATCCCGGAGCACAAACGGCAAGGGTTTCTAATTCCTGCGGTCTTCCTAGATCTCAGGACTCTGTGAAGTTCTATGTTGTCAGTATCAATACCTGAGCAGAAATCACACGTGAAAGAGCTGAAGACCCTTACTCAGTGAAGAGTCTGTATTAGTTTCCAATCTTCTGAGGACTATGACTATGGATTTCTCTAATGACATGATATCCTGTATTGTATAGTGTGGTCCATGAGGTGCCAGACTCAAGTGGAACCCTCGAACATAAGATTAACCCAAGTTGAAAACTCTGAAAAACTGCAGAATGCCCTAAATAGAGGGATAATTAGGAACCGAAGAAGAAAATCCTGTCATTGAGATGCCTGGGGCAGTTTCCTAAATCATTGTTCAGGCCACTGTCTTCCGCAGCCATGGGTGCAAAACAGCAGACCCTCGAGGAAGCTTTGTGATTAGCATCAGAATCATGCAGACCTATAAATAGCCATTTCTTTAAACAGATTTCTAATCTTCAGCTTTCAATAGAAGATTGAAGATTTTCTGTAGAACACCTATGATTTTCTCAGTCTTCTAATCTTGAACCTGAAAGGAAGTCCATGTCCTCACACTGTAAAGTTTTTCTTGATGTTAGTGACAAAATGCTTCCCTAGATCCCAGCCATGAATACCCATGGACAGTGGTGATCCTTTGAGATCTTGGCTGTTGCCTGTCACTTCCACTGGATCACCCCTGATAGACTCTCAGGAGTCCTTCAGATGTAGATTGCAGAAGGAGGAGATTGTAAGTAAATAATCTTCCTGATGATTTCTAGGTTATTCATCCACTTCGATCCTAAATCTCACCACGGAAGTTTCTTTTGGGGGGAAACCATATTCCTCGTTGGGCCCCCAAGGGTGAGCTGACAGGATGCCTATAATAGCCAAAATCTGCTGCAAAGGATTTTGTCTCAACTAGTCCTCAGAAGTTAGCAAAGTAAAATTTAGAAAAAATTAATATGCTATCTGGCCGCTACCACTGCTGAAGAAAACTGCTGGGCATTTGAAACCATCTATAAAACATAGAAACAGGTCCACTAAAGGAGCATTGTTTCTTGTTTTAGGTGATAAAAAATCATTATTCTAGGACTTGCATAGTAATGGAGCTGATCTGATCAAGGAAATTCAGTGAAACTTTTTGTTTCAGATTACCAAGGAGAGGTTTGTATTACATGCTTCACAAAGCTAACATATGCTTAGTATAATGGCTTAATTTTGGATAATTACCCTTGGACTATGTTTTGGAGATAACGTGTAACACTTCTACTTAAGAGTTTTATAACTATTTCAATGCAAATCTAACAAAGATGCCAATAGGTAGCTCTTTTGCCTGGTTTATTACCATGTTGTGCATAAAAAGGAGATATATAAATATGAATGCTTGTTATAGTCCTGATAATGTTGCAATACCCAGGAAATGACCCTGGGGAGGCACTTCCATCTGCTTGGCTGAGGGAAGTCCAAGAGGTTTCCTCTGTGCCTTGAGCTCCTCAGATGTTCCCAGAGACCTTCAAAAAAAACTCAGCTCACCATAAATGGGATCAAATAGAATGAATGCTTTCATATTTTCATTAATAAGGACGTCAAAAGATTCTCAGTTGAATTACGACTCTGATACATCAAACATATTCTTTCATTAATAGGTATGAAATTAGATTTGATCTGAATGAAAGGAGGGAAAAGGAGGATTTTGTTTTGTTTTGTTTTGTTATTAAGGAAAATTTATTTTATTACGAGAGCAGTGTGACATTGCCCATTCAGAATGAAAATTTGGTATATGTTCACATTATGAGGAAGAAGGAAACAATGTTCAGTGTTTAAACATGAATGAAAGCATGTGACAAGCATACTGTAAGCACTTTCATTACTGACTGTCATTTGCAAAGTCTTTATATTTTCTCCAGGTAGCTATTCACTCTTTCTTCCAAATGAGAGCATGAGGATTCTAAAAGGTAGAGTAAATCTCAAGAGCTATCACTGAAACACCTGTAGATTTGAATCTTACCTGCAATAGAATTGTAAGATGCTTTTCAAAGTCATGGTGTCTGGAATTCACAACTAAACCCTGTCACTAAATGAGAAATTCTGATTCTAGCATCGCATCATGGTAACAGAATATCTGAAGTCCATTAGTTCAATATCCCTAAATGAACTGTTACTATCTAAATATTTGTGCTATAATTGACTTTTAAATTATGCGATAATTATACTCTTAGCTTGCTTAAAACCATGTTACAATTTTTTTAAACCAATGAACATTATTTTGCACACCAGCGGCTCTTCCTCATTACAAAATGTAAAGTTGGTTTAAAAGTTGCTTTCCATAAATGTTCTACAAATGAGAATTCAATTCAATGTCATTGCAATTCAAAAAAAAAAGGAGAACACATATTTATAGATAAGAGCCCAAATGACCAGATGTACCGGGCCCACTCTCATCGAGAGTCCACACCAACAGGGCTGAAGTAGAGCAGCTGAAGGACCAGCCAAGTGGAGGAAGGAGCTTATTCAGGATCAAAGGCCATGTTTTGGGAGGGAGGATCGAGAAATGTATATATAATATTGTCTAAAGTTGATTGTTACCCTGACTTAATTATATTATTTTGCTTTGTGAAACATTCATTAATTTTCTTCCAATATGTAAAACAAACCCAGGGGTGAGTACAGAAATAGTGGGGTTTTTTTCCTCCTTTCACAGAATGAATCATTTAAAGGAAATGTTTCTTCACACCAGGAAATTGCAAAAGGGAACAGTTACATGGTAATATGGCCAAATGTGAAAGAGTTGTTTCACTGTAAATTGCCCATGTCAAGCATGTTGCTTTTATACATCATGTAGGAGGACATGTGCAGTGTGGATTGGTTCTTTACAGATATTTAATGGAATTCATGTATATATTTGTATGCATACATATGATGCTCATAAAAATCATTGAAAGTGTCTGGATATTGATCACAGGGGATGGGGCCTGGGATTGGATGAGAACAAGTCTGAGGAAGGGACTTTGCTTTCACTTATTGTTTGCATGACAACAGACAAACATAGCACTTGCATAAATGTCTAAAACTGGAGCCTACTGTCTCTACATCTGCCAGCCTCACCGCCTCCCTATCAGTTACTGCTATTTGACAACATTTCTTATCTATTTACTTTACCTCTTTTGGGTCAGGTTGTGAGTCATAGTTTAAATAGTCTTTTCAATCTTCTAAATTTTTTTCAGAGTTGTCATCTTATTTTTTTTTTTTAAGATTTTATTTATTTCTTAGAGAGAGAGAGAGAGTGAGTATGAGCAGTGGGGGAGAGAGGCAAAGGGAGAGGGAGAAGCAGACTCCTTGCTGAGTAGGGAGCCAGACGTGGGGTTCAATCCCAGGATCCTGGGATCACGACCTGAGCCAAAGGCAGACACTTAACCGACTGAGCCACCCAGGCACCCCTAATAGCAGCTCATGATCAGGCTTCAGTGAGAATAATTCACCAATGAGGATTTCTGACACTAAGGTGCGGTGGTGTAAGAACAGGAGGAAGAGCTGCTGGCCCTGCACCTGCTCTGTGAGCTGGACTGGTCTTCTGCCTCTGGCTTCTGAGGCTACCAGGCTCCCCGGAAAAGTTTTAGCAAAGGCACCCTTTCTTGCGCACAAGCACAGATAGCAGAGACACAGGTTGT
Organism: Canis lupus familiaris; assembly: GCF_011100685.1. Lineage (NCBI taxonomy): Eukaryota > Metazoa > Chordata > Mammalia > Carnivora > Canidae > Canis > Canis lupus. Next base: position 94,905,962 of record NC_049222.1, on the reverse strand, counting down.
GCCTCCTCTCCGGTGGATTGGATGGGATCCCCTGACTCTCTCCCTCTGGGGTCACTGGGCTTCACTGCCAACATGGCCACAGGCCCCTAGACCCAGCCAGCATGAGCGTAAAGTGGAGGTGCTGTGATCTGCACCCTGCCTTCTCCCCATCGCTTCTCTGAAACTCCATTAAGTAATTCATTGGGGGCAGTGTTCTGAAAAGTACTAACTGTGGTCTCACTGAGGTGAGGCCATGGGCCTGAAGGCTTTGGGAGAACTCCCTTTCCTTAAAGACTGGGAGTCCTGGAAGAGATGTGGTGGTGCGGGGAGGGGGGGCAGGGTGTAGGGGTGCACTCTGAAGTGTTTATGCAACATGAAACAAGAAAACAAAAACATAAAGAAAAAACAAATAGGAAACCATGGGGATTCCAGGGCTTCTGCTATGTGGTTGTGGTTGTCTTTTTTTTTTTTTTTTTTTAAATAATCTCTACACTCAAGGTGGGGCCCAAGTTATAGCCCTGAGATGAAGAGTCTCATGCTCTATCCACTGAGCCAGCCAGGCACTCCTCCCATGTGCTTCTAAGAGCAGATTAAAGGTCAGTAAAGCATTAAGGGCTTTAAGAGACAAGAGCTCTGCCTCAGCCCAGCTATGTGATGCTGGAGGGGCAGACCTGGGCCGTGCTTATGGCTGCATTGGCATCTCTCGGGCAGGCTCTGCCTTCTGTCTGGTTGAATTCAATTGTGCACTATGTATTCAACACTAGAAGCTGCTTCAACGGTCTTAAGAAATAAGGTGATGGAAAATACACTAAAAACCACTTGGTTGCTAAAATACAGCAGATCCTCATTATTTATGGATTTCATCTTTGTAAATCCTCCTACTCACTCACATTTATTTGTAACCTGAAAATCAACGCTCTCATCATTTCTGTGGTCACTTGCGGATGTGCACAGGGCAGCAAAAAATTCATTGCACATGTTCCCAGCAGAAACTGAACAACAACTCTATCTCGTCGCATGCAGAAGTGATAGGATGCGGGGTGGAAGAAGATATGACAGAACGAGAAGCTTTGGCTCTGGGGCCAGGTGGTGGGAGTTTGAGTCCCACTCTGGCACCTGTTTAGTGGAGGGGCCTCAGATGAGTCACTTAAGATTCCTGGACACAAATTTCTGAGTTGTAAAATAAAATAAAAAAAAAAATCTACCAAGATGAACTACTTTTTAAAAAAGTTTTGGATGATAATCTGTGTGACATATGTATACATATATTCCTAAGGCGCAATGGCTCAGGATTCACTAATTGGCTATTTGAAGCTATTTTATGGAACATACTTTGGATAACAAGAATACGTATTTGTAACTATGTGGGAAAGCATCTATATATTTATGCTTTCCCACGTAGTTGTAAATACAGAGATTCATATATATATATATATATATACACAAACAGGTAATAAGACCAGAACAAGGAGGCAGTCAGAGTAGAAAGAACTGGCAATGTGTTATACTAATAGGAACAGCAGGACCCTCCCTGTAACCAAGGTCTTTACAGATATACACCTTACAAAGGTATATATATCTTCACAAGAGAAGAGTTTATATATATTTATATGATATATGTAATATTCCATTATTCAAATAATAAACAACTTATATTCCATCATATGAATAATAGAATATTATCCAGCTTTAATAAGAAACTTACGCCATTTGTGACAACATGGATGATTGTTGAGGACATTGTTCTAAGTGAAAGAAGCCAAGCACAGAAGAATACATACCACATGTTACCACTTACATGAGGAATCTGAAATAGCCAAACTCATAGACACAAAGAATAAAATGATGGTTGTCAGGGCCTGGGCAGAGGTGGGTAGTGGGGACATGTTAGTCAAAGGGTACAAAGTTTCCATTACACACAGTACCTGTAGTTAATGACACTCTATTGAATATTTAAAATTTTGCCAAGTGGGTAGATCTTATGCTAAGACTTCCTGGGACAAATAACAATAATAAAAAGGGTGGGAAAAAATTTTGGTGGGGGTGGATATACTTGTGGCAAAGATTTTGGTGATGGTTTATACTTATCTTCAAACTCTCAAAGTGTGTACATTAAATATGTACAGGCTTTTGAACAATATGACACAGAAATAAAGTGTATGCCTTGACAAAGTGAGAGAGAACATACAGCAGGAAGAAAGGGCTTTATCTTTAGCTTCTTACTTTTTCCTGCTTTTGACACATGGGGTCATGCTGCCATTTTGCGTTGGGCCCTGTGCATTGTAGACGAGTCCCTGTAGGAGAGCTGTCTACACTCTGCATAGTCTCACATGTTTACAATGGCTGGACACACTCTGAGTGAGCAAAATCAGACGAATGTGAAATGGATGTGGACAACAGCAACATGAACAGGCACATTCAAAATTCTCTAATGCTGGTACTAAAGTATAGATGAATAAACCCATTATGATACAACCATTTAACACGTTAACCATGGACACAGATGGTCTTGTGGGCCATGGGTCTTATGCTGGGGCCGCCCTGCTAGACCCTGGAGACACTGTGGGAAATGGCGGGTGTGCCTGAGGCCTCGGAACAGACAGATGTATTTTCATTTGACTTTTAAAAAATTGATGGAAAGAGTTTGTTGGGGAGCTCTGTCTTCAATTCCACAACATTTTGGAGGAGTCTGCCACACTCTCCCTGAAGTGAGCAGGGCCAGTGGCGCATCCGAGGTCTCCATGCCACATGAACCTGTGCACCTGTTGGAAAAGTTCCAACTAGATGGATGCATAAGAAATGAGGGGCCAGGGGTGCCTGGGAGGCTCAGTAGGTTAAACATTGCACTCTTGATCTCATCTCAGCTCTTGATCTCAGGGTTGTGAGTTCAGACCCTGTGTTGGGCTCCACACTGGGCATGGAACCCTACTTAAAATTAAAAAACAAACAAACAAATGGAGGGGCCAGAGGTCACCTTAGGTTTAGCAAAGTTAACGTATCAAAACATAAAATGTGACAGAGATAAATGAAAATTCTGCTTTTACTGTCAAAACTAAGGTCCGTCATGATTTTTAAAAATGATCTGTTTTTCCGCTTCAGCCATCTTGTATAGTCACTTCACATTTGGCATAAAAGCACAAATGCTATCTGCCAATGTCCGATCAAATTTCAGAAAGATAAACACCGGTAAAAATAAAAAAAATATCAGGTAGATACCCAGAGACAGAGGCAGAAGCTATGAGGCCTCTTGACCAATGCAACCCTGCCCCAGGAGTTTTGGGTTCTTAGGGCTCTGTGTGACACTGGGCCAGCCCTTGCTTTCTCCAGGACTCTTTGGTCCCATCTTTATGCCTGCAGCGGCCATGGTGGCCCGCCTGCCCTCCAGGACTATTGGGAGAGCATGGTGGGAGGCATGCCAGGAACACTGACAAGCATGCAGCAACAGGGTGGGTACTGTATCCTGAAATGGTTGTCGAGCATCACCAAGCCTCACAGGAACACCCTCGCACTTACCTCGGCATCATCCACCAAAGGAAGCAGTGAGAGGAGGTGTGAGATGAGACTCCTGAGTGGCAGCAGAGGCCAGGGCCCAGAAGGGGAGCTGGTTGGTAAGATGAAGGCCCCAAGGTCCTAATTCACCCGTCTGGGGCTACTTTGGGGAAGGCAAGGGTCTAAAGCATTCCTTGGCCTGCCCAGACCCCAACACCCTACCATCATCAAGCCCCAAATGAACCAAAGCCAAAAATCTTGGATCTATTACATGAGGGTGATGTGGACTGGTCCATGTTCAGAAAAGCTCAGTGTCCTCCTCATCAAGGGAGTGTGGCCCCCCACACACCTTGCCAGAGACACTTCCACATTTGAGGAAGGCTTTGATTAAAGGTCTTCAGTGAAGGGACAGCATCAGGGACTGTGCCAGTTATTGGAATCAATAAGAAGGGAGATAGCAGGCCCAAGATCCTAACTGTTCAAATACCTGAAGGACCAAGGTGAGGGAAGATGTGTGGGCTGGCTCGCAGATCTATCAGCATGAGCACCAATTGTTCAAACAGGCAAATGGGGCAGGCTGGCCTGCAGGAGGTCCCAGCCCCTTGTCATCTTTTTGATGAAAGCAATTGTTACATAATTAAAATCTTTAAAATCATACTCGATTCCATGCATTTAAAAAATATGGTAAGCCATGCGTACATGATAACAAGGGGAGAGTATATTTTTACCAAAAAATGTTTGGGGAAAGTATTCTTAAGAATTTATGGAGAGTTTATGATCATTTTAACCCAGATATGCTGTCAACTATTTTATTTGAAAAGCCTTACATATAGTACCAGATGTTGAAGAGGACACAGGAGATTAGTGTGGGCACGGGGAGTGAGGGGTGGGCAGGGGGAAGACAGCAGGCAACACTGTTCACACCTGAGCCTTGTGGTGTCTGTGCCTTCCTGTGGGGGTGCACTGCAGAGAGGCCTGAGAGCTCATGTAAATCTTGGTGATCTGAGGTTGAAAACTTTGCATCTGACACACATTGTGCTGTTCCCTTCAGGACGGTGTCCCAGGAGGATGTGGCTGTTTCCTGCTAAAGCGTCAGTTGTAGCTACAGAAAGAGGGGGCACACTTTTCAGATGAATTAGTCTGGTTCAGATTTGTGCTTACATTTCCAATTTCAAACATTTTTTTAAATGGATGTGCATTTTGCAAAATAATGTATAGCATAATTTAAACCATTAAGCTCTTATGTTACATATACATTAATGTCTCCTTTTGGTGTATATCAGCTGATTGATACAGACCAACCACGTTTCATAGCAGCTTTCACTCTTAGCTCATCAAGGGTGACCTCGCTCCTGGGGTTCTAGAAGCAGCACCTAAAGCTGATGCCTCCCTCTGCCCCTCTTGGCACTGAGATCTCAGGCAACTTGCTCAACCTTGCTGTGCTTGTTTCTGCTTTTGGAAGATGTGAAATTCCAAATTCCCTCTTTGGAAGAGGCAACTCGGGGTTTTTGTGAGAATTATTTGAAACAGTAACACCCCCCCTCCCCTACTTCCACCCTCCTTTTCTTCCTTCCCAAAGTGATTCCATTTAATGGTGTGTTGGACATGGAAGTAGAAAATATGGCATGAAGGGTAAAGGAAAAAAAAAATCATTCCCTTCAAGATTAAGAAAATAGGGTGTAAGAAGTAATTTTAGGAGGCAAATCAATCCAAGTATAAAAGAACTACTTTTTTCAAGTCTATCTGCCATCCATCCCATAGCTATTTTTCATGAGCTGAAACTTTTGTTCAATAAATAAATAAATGACTTAATACCCAGGTCTATCTGTAAATTGGTAAATATCTCTGAAAATCCATTTTAGGCTTGATACTTAAGTGGCACATATTTTTCATCACTTAAGTGACATTTCTATTTTTTTATGTGTTGACTTTTTTCCTTAACTTTAAGAAGAGCCACATGAACAAGGTAAGCAATAAGATTTCACATGTAAAAAAAAAAAAACTACAGCCTAAGCTATCAACTGAGAGCAAAAGCATGCTGAATAAATCACATTTTGTGAGTGAACTGACAAGAAATAAAGTCCAAAACAAAGTAATGTACAAGCAGATAAAATCACCTTTGGTTGCAGCTGAGCTGACAGCTCTCGAAACTCACGATGATGAGAGTGTACCTCCCCTTAGTCCAAGGACTGCTGAGTGTGGCTGCCCTGCCGTGTGAGCTGGCTTTCCAGCCAGCAGGCTGCCTGCTGCAAGCCTTTCCAACGCCTTCCCCATCTCAAAGGAAGAATGATTTCTAGACTTGGTGTGGGGGTGAGAAGTGAACACAGCAAGGGTCTGTGCCAAAAAGTCAAGATCTGTAGTTAGTCAACAAATTATCACTTTACACATCCCTCATCTTTTCCTCAGTATCTTTTATTTTTTTTTTCCTCAGTATCTTTTAATACAAATCAACAGAATATGCTCATACAAGAAAGTTATTTATGCTAAAGAAATAAATGTTTTCCTTGAAAGAAATCATGTTTTGCAAGTGGACATATGTCTCTGAATGTGCTTTGCAAGCTATAACTAGTTTAGGGGAATGTGATAATTTTTCAATAAATATTAAAAATAACATTACTCAACAGGTAGAAAACCTCAAGGTCTGTGTGGAAAGTAAAACATTTGTTGTATGTGGTGGTTTTAAGTATATTTGACTTCTTGAATGTTGGGTGCCTGGGTGGCTCAGTGGTTGAGCATCTGCCTTCGGCTCAGGGTGTGATCCCTGGGTCTGGGGATTGAGTCCTGGATCAGGCTCCCCGCAGGGAGTCTGCTTCTCCTTCTATGTCTCTTCCTCTCTCTCTCTGTCTCTCATGAATAAATAAATAAATAAAATCTTTAAAAAATAATAAAATAAAATACATTCTTGAATGTCAGTGTACCTCTATCTAAATAAATTGTGCCTTTGTCCCTCAAAGATAGAGGAATGAAATGGAATCAGTTTTGGCAAGGAGGGTTTCACCAACATGGTGTTTAGGACTTACTCCTGAAATGGCCTTGTACTTTTTACTAAAATGATGTTTCCTTTTAAAAAAAAAAACCAGTGGTATGATCTATTATTCAGTTTATTCAGCTTTGCTTTGAGTGTTTCTAGAGCCAACATGAACATATCACAACAATGAAGGAATAACACAAAGGTCCACACCTGTCTTCTTCTATTGAATCTGGAAATGAGGATTGCAGGGAAAGAAGAGGAAATATCCTCCACATAAATCCACATCTGATGGCAGTCCTCCAGCAGCTGCCATGTGACTTCACAACACAGGTACAGGTTCCATTCTTTTGTTTGCTTTTTATTAGTGCATAATTATGACTTAGTTTTTTGAAGATTCAATCTGCTTCCTTTATAAAAATGGCATGTATTACATTGTTCTTTTGTTTCCGAATGGAAAAGAAAAAAAGAAGAAGGAAAAAAGTATTGGCCAGTGTCTCACTAGTTAGAAAAAAATCTGTTGCTATGTAAAAATGTTCAAACAAACACTAAGTGAGTGCACTGGCATGCTTGGGGAGAAAACTTAAATAGCACTAAGTATCCTTAAAAAGTGGAAGCTGTCATTTTCCCCAATCCCTTATTTTATTGTTTTTAAATGTTTAATGTGATTATCTTTTTCTTCTGCCTTTGCTGAGTTCATCTCAACACTTTTGTCTCTGCCAGTAATTTTTCCCCACTGTGTCTGTGTGTTCATTCTTTATCATAATTTATTAGTTCTGTGGTGGTTTTTAGCTGTTTAGTCTTAACTGAAAAATCTGCAACTGTCTCTCTTCATCTCATTGGTTTTACCAACACACCTTTATTCCTGTTAGTCATTAAATCTATATTTTCTCTCAATTTACGATGGCCTAAAACATTTGCAAGGAATGCTCTTCTTCTCCAGTTGCATTTTCTTCCAGAATGTTCTCATCATGGCCACCTACCCCTTCTCCCCACAGTGTGTTTGCATTAAGGCTGTGTTTTTCCATACCTTGCTCTCACTGTCACTCCAGAAGTTCTCTCAGGACCCCCCAGGTCAGGGAGTCAACTTCACCTGGGGTCCTAGGTGCCTTTTCCAAGGACTCTGGTTATGCTGAGACCTTTTCTTACACCTTGTCTTCTTATATTTGGCTGGACCGTTCCTGTTGGCTAGAGAAACGTGGGAGTTGTCTGCATCTTATTTCCTTTTTTAAATTTCAGTGCAGTTGGCCAAAATATCCTAATTCAGTGGCCTTTCTCTGTCACTGGTTACTCCACGAAGTGCTTCTGTTCTACAGGAAACATACAAATGTCTTCTCTGGGAGGCTTCAGCCTTTCTCCTTTTACCTGTCCCCATTTTGGTGGGTAACAGTGAGATTTTCTAGATCGGTGTTTCCACTGGCACCAGTCTTCTCCAGAATTTGGGTGGACAGAGCTTAGTGGGTGCAAGGCCCCCAGCTCAGCCATATGGGGAGTACATGCCTCATGCTCTACACAGATACTCAGCCTCAGGTGTGTGTGTAGGGAGGTCATCTTAGCTGGATACCTTCTCTTCTCCCCCTGCTGGGCTGACTTGGCTCTGAGCAGAGCCAGCGTGGCCATCTTCCCCACCTCTATCTGACCAAGAGTGTGGAAGAACAGGAGATCGAGGTGCCGAAGGGTACACAGGGGACTCCAGGCAACCAGGAGGCGGGCAACATGTCCAGGGCAGGATGCAGACAGGTGGCAGAGCAGCAGACAGAGTCAGGCTGACAGCTGCGGTGTGCACTTCCACTTGTCCATTCCACTAGCTATTGGGGGGCAGCCTTGGCTGAGTCCCTGTTCAGTCCCCATCCCTGTATGTGTGGGCAAGAATGCTATGGCCTGTCCTTCAGAGGGTTCATGAGAATTGCATGTGATAAACAGGCACCCCCTGGCGGGACCTGGTGGGCAAGCCTTTTAGTGATGCCTGTTGCTCCCTTTCATTCTTTACCCACGTCTTCTTCTCATCAGGCTTGATGCATTCACTTCCAGAAAGCAACACTGGAACCTGCATTGTAAGTATGTTCTCACCCCTCATTAGTAGAGACCTTTTCCCCTAATATTTCATGTAAAGCAGTGGGATCAAAGCTGACGGTGACTCTGAAGCACATCCTAGAGCGAGGCCGCAGCGGGCTACCAAACCCCCACTGCTTGTGTGTATTCCCTGGAGCAGGACTCCTTTCATCTGATCACAGAGAGCTGAGACGAATCCTCACGCCACAGCTATCTTTCTGCCACTCAATTCTGTAACCTTTAAAAAATCCATTGTGTTGAATCATTTGCCCAAAATATAAGCTGTTAGTTCATGGTCTAAAGCTTTGCTTTTACTGGTCTTACCCTGAAACCCATCCCCAGCCCTGGCACTTGTAAAGATAAATGATCTCATTCGGGTCTGTCTTCAGGGAGAGAATTATAACACCCTGTGATAGGGGTTGATGCACAAGAAGTATTACTGTTTAAAAATAAAGGGTTTGGCAGTAGGATATAAGTACTAAACAATATAAAGTATCATTGTGAATGACTTCTATAAGTGAAAACACAAGCTTTTGTCTAGGAAAGAATGCTCTGGTCTACATCTGGATGAGTTCCACAAAGAGCTAAATCTTCTGCAATTATTTATTTGTAAGTGATGTGTTCACAATTATTAATTATCAACACAAGACCCCAAAAAAGGATGCCATAAATAAGTGCATGCCTGCGAAGTGTCAGAAGTGCTATCCAACAGAACTTCCTGTGCTGATTGAGAAGTGCTCTATTCCGATCAATGTCCAACACCGCAACCACCAGACATGAGTGGTTAAGGGGTGCCTGAAAAGTGCCTCATGTAATTGAGCTTTTAATTTCATGGGGATGGTAATGGATGCTTTACTGAGTAAAAAATATTTTGGTTTTTTTCCCTTTCTGTTAAAAAAAAAAAAACAGTTACAAACAACAAAATTTGGAGATAGAGAAGAACCAATTGTCTCATTAAGAAAAAGCTCAGTTGTACTCTTGATTTTCTTTCACAACTGAAGTTTTCCAGTTTGATTTAATGAAGATAAGTTTAAAGGAATGTCTCGTTCATTTAATGAAGATAAGTTTAAAGGAATGTCTCATTCATCTATAATTAAAATACCACTAGGTAATATATATTATAAAATTTGAATTATTTAAGTCCAAAGATAATACTGTTTTCTCACTGACCAGACACCTGCTAAATATCAGAAAGCCAAGAGTATTTCTTTTATTTCGTGTCTCCTCATTTTCACTGCAAGCATAGCTTTTCTGGGGGCTACTTTTGACTTAAATGCATTTTCTTAAATTCAGTAGAACTCTTACAAATTTCTAAATACCAAATTTCTTATTCTTTCCAGAATATTTTACTTACAAGTGATATTATTTTCACCAATACCAGAATCTTCATCAGTCAGAACGTAGTGAGCCTCAGAACTACTGGTCTCCTAAGTTTTGAACCACCATATAGGCTAAAACACTGATTTTTTAAAAAATTAAGTGTACTATGCACATGCATAGGCTGTCAAGATCCGATCTACAGCCTTAGGCTCTTTGATGAATAGAGTATGTTCTGGTTTTCTGAGAAGCATGAGCAGCAAGCAGGTCTTTCGTGAAGATTTACAGGTTCTTGGCAACTCTCCTACGGAGTTCCTCCACCTGCATCCTTGTAACTACCCAGCTCATCAGTCCTCAGGCTTCACCCTCCATCAGTGTGATCCACAAGACACTGCCTGGTCCCACCACTCCCATGACCTTCTCTCTTGGTTGCTTATCTCTGCTTGGGATGACCTTTCTTTTCCTGCCTTAATGACACTGTGCTTGTTTCTGTCTCCTGGCATTTAGATCTACCCTTCATTCTTGCTTATACAGTTCTTCCCAGATGCTCCTTAGCTGGCTCCTTTCACTGTTTGAGTTCATTTCAAGTGGCACCTGCTCTGTGTGGCCACCTTGATCCCCTAGCTAACCTTCTGTCCCCATCCCAATAGTCATCATTCTTCCCCGTTGCTGTGATTGTGCATTCACTGTCTAGTGTGACCGTATGCTGCATTTGTCCTCATGTGTACTGACCATCTCCCCCACCAGGGTCATTTGCATGCTGCCCACTGAATATCAAACCTAACACAACGGCGGCTCTGTGGTGGGCACTCAGGAAATATTTAGTTAAATTAAGATGCATTAAATTGTAACTGATAATTAAGGCTTCTAAAACATAACTGATATTTTCCCATTGATTTCTCAAATATGTTATGCTTATCATTTGAAACAAACCTCGGGCTGGAATTTTGGGTGATGTGTATGTATGGGGTAAGGGGATCATGGCACACAGACCCCCCTTAGAGGAAAAAAGAGGTCATTATCACCTCCAGCCTGCCTACTGTGGACAACCAAATGCCATATCTAAATACTTATGATTTGGGGACTCAAACACTTTTCGGGTTCTTAGAGTTTCCTATTAAAAATGTAGATGCTTTGTCACAGTGATTCTTCTCAAGCACTATGTTCGGCTCCAGAAAGTAGATTATGAAGAAGATGAGACATGATTTCTGTCCTTGGGGAGCCCACTTTTTAGCCTCATTGGCTCCTGATTGAGAACAACATACACAGACTGAGTTTTTAAAAATGCAGGGAGGAGGAAAAAGGAAGAGAGAAATTGCAAAGGACTAATTTTACCCACTTTACTATTTTTGTCTCAAATTGGTCCTATAGAACATAAAATATGTGTAAAGACTGTGCCAAAGTAAATGGCTCATATAGTGAGCATTTCTAAGATAGTGTTATGGCTCACTCTATCAATTTTATTGTATAACTGTCTGCTTCCAGCACATTTCAGAGACAAATCTTGAGCAAGCAGTGTGATCAGAAGGGCATTTTGATCTATAAGATCTTATCATTCTATAGATCTATAAGATCTACAATTACACTCCTGAGGTTTTACCCATTTCACACTGTTCATGTTGAGCCTGTTAGGCGTCAGATTGATTCAAAGGGGTGTATAATCTCTCTTCTCGGTGTTTCTGCATAAGACTATTTTTCTTTAAAATTGTACAGCTGTGTAAGCAGTAACTCTAAATGAAAACACTGAAATAGCTTTCGCTGTTTTTCAACATTAAATACTCCAAGCAGAGCTGAAGTATTGAAAGATAATTCCTCTGTTGTTCCCTTGCCACCTAAAGAGCTTTCGCTCTTGCAAATTTTTAGTTCTGAATTTATCTGCAAAGTCTTAATTATGTTTAAGAACATGTTTCTTATTCACAACCTGAATTGATCTAGAAAGTCCTAGAACTAGGATGACATTTTCAGCTCCATGTTGTACCTCAAAATTCCATAAGAACAGAAATTCCATTTAGACCTTCAACTGCTTGGGTGCAGGGATTGGACACTCATGCAAAGTTTATAGGCCACTAGTGAGAATTCCTGGCTTCTGAATCAGACCCATTCTAGGAGCCCTGGTAGCCAATGAGCTGATCCCCAGAAGTCTTAAAACCCCTGCACAATCATAGACAAAGCCAAAGGAGAAGAGAATTCTCAGATTCTTTTGCCTCCTGGTGCAGTTAACTGCCCAGTGCTTCCTTCCCATGGCAGTCCAGGGTGAATGTGGCTGGGCCAGGGTGACTCTCAGATGGTGAGTTTTTAGGACCCTTCTGCCCAATATTGAATTACTGATATGCTTAAGAAGCAGCACTAGATTCCATGGGAGTGGAAATTAATAGTTTTTAAGTTGAAACTTCTAGATCAGAATTCCTGCCCTGTCACTTCCAACTCTAGGGTGAATTCATGTAATCTTTTTGAATTTCTATTCCATTGATAACAGACATAGTGAGGATTGTTCCAAGTCCTTTATCTAAGAGAATGTATGCAATTATCCTGTAATATAACACACCCTAAGACCACAAAAGATTTCCTCCCCAAATCAATTCAGAATGAGGCAAGATAGATAGAAAGAAGAAAAATAAGAAAAAAATCTTGCATTATTATTTTTTGCACTCTAATAGATGTCCCCCAGAATTTGAAAGATGAAGGTACTTGGTGTTTCATGGACAAACCTCCCATATGTCCATGGACACCCTGGAAATCTCAGCAAAATGCTACCCTCTGAAAATGCTGTCACCATTCCCTAATACCAAAGGACATAACATACCAATTTTCTCCCTGTAGCTTCCTGTGAACTAAAAGATTATGTATTTCAAAATTATATTGGGCACCAGGAAAGTGAAAGCTTATATTTCTCACTCTGAGGAAGGAAAATAAGAGTGAAAATGTGATGATATTGGCAGACAATGGTTTTATTTTTAGTACCAAACCTGAGAAGTTTAGGAAAGCATGATGTTTCTTTAATCTCTTTCCCTAGATTTCTCTGGATTGTAGAAAGTCACCAGAGAATCCATTTCCTGATTATTTGTTCCCAATAGCTCACAATTTCTCTCAATGTTCATCTTTAATTTTATCCCCTATATTAACCCAGAGATAGTATTTGGTTCATAGGTGTGTTATTTTCCATTAGCTATAGCCTATCACTACTAAAATTACATTGTGTAGAATGTATTAAATGGAAGACCTTGAACAACCCAGTTAAGCAAAAGAAATATGTGTTATTTATAATATATAAAATATATGTGTATATATACACATACACTACACAACTATATATGTGTGTGTATATATATGTATATTTATTTATAATTATAGCCTGATAATGTTAATTTGAAGATGTTGTGCAGGGACAGAGACATTTCTATGGTCCCAGATACATAGAACATTGATTTCTATACAGCGTGGTGCAAGTTTTATATAATCAATTAATCTTGGGAAAATAGAAAAGTTAAAATAGGGGGATCCCTGGGTGGCGCAGAGGTTTGGCGCCTGCCTTTGGCCCAGGGCGCGATCCTGGAGACCCGGGATCGAATCCCACGTCGGGCTCCCTGCATGGAGCCTGCTTCTCCCTCTGCCTGTGTGTCTCTCTCTCTCTTTCTCTCTCTTTCTGTGACTATCATAAATAAATAAATTGAAAAAAAATTAAAAAAAAAGAAAAGTTAAAATAAAATAATACATAAATACCTATATAAATGTGTATTTAAATATAAAATATATATTGTATCTGTAGCTATAACTGTTTAGAAAAGAAAGGAAACCCAACAAAAACAAAAGCAAGTCTGTGCATAAGGCTACATTATTTTAAAATCTGCTATATTCTTTTTAAAAACGTTTGAAACATACACTAAGTGATGCTAGCCACAGAGAACGATGAGCCCACTTTGTGCAGACACATCCCTTAGATAGTGACACTGAAGACCAGCTTGTACCGGGTATGGAATGCAAGGGGCCAGGCTGGGCTCTCAGGGCAGGGAACCATCACCATGTGGTTTGGGAGCTACCTCTGGGTCTGCTGGGACACGCAGCAGGTGCATTCGCTGGGAAATCAGGCAATGCCCGGTGGAGGAGGTGGTGGATGCAGGGCTTCCACAGCAGGGAGCTTAGGTGGAGACTATGAGAGAAGGGGCATCTGGGGCAGAGTGCACCCACAGGTGAAGGTGCTAGCTGGAGGGAGCCCAGCAGGATGCTCCAGAGAACCCTGCAGACCTTTAGGAAACGAGTCAGTGAGGGGACAAGCCCAGAAGCTGAGTCAGGATGCACTCTGAGGGGACCTGAGTGTCCAAGCCAGGAAGGGCAACTGTGGTCTCCAGGCAAGGGGTGCCTAGGGAAGCTTTGGGACACAGATGTCCTGGTGAAAACAACCCTGCAGGGCCCAGAGGAGGGGAGGGGGAATTGCCTCAGAACCTGGACTGGGAATCTATCTGTACAGACTGTATCTGAAATTAAGATAATTAGTGATCAGGAGTGAGTGAAAATAGAGGCCTTCTCACTTGGAATTACAACAGTTTTTGGAAGATTACAAGCTTGTTTATTGTCTGGGGCACAATCGGGCTTGCTTTTGTTATTACTAGGTTTCCCTTCTTTTCTAACCAGCTGCAGTAAATCAGGGTCAGGGCAGAGTTCCAGTAACTAATTCTGCATGGGTGGAGGTGCAGGAAGCAGGGTCCCCACCTCCTGTGTGGACACGGCTCATCCAGGACTTCCCTGGAAGGCCAGCGCCCTGAGAGACTTCCATGGATTCTGAGTCCTCCACCCTCCCCAGCCTGAAGTCAGAGAGATGGGCTCTCCTTCCTTCCTCTGGGGTGGGGCCCTGAGAGGCAGCCCTGAGGACTTGTCCCTTCTTTGCCAGCAGCCTCTGCCCTGGTGGTTGTTAGGGTCATTGGCTGGGAGGCTATGCCCCACAGAAATCATCATTTAGTGAGTCCTCCAGATGGCACTGCTGGGCCTGGGTGAGGGTCACATTTGGCCCTCAGGAAACATCCAGTAGGAAATGAGAAGTGTGGGTCACTGAAAATGGGCCTGAGGAGGATAAGCTAGAGGAGGGAAGGGCTTAGGGGATTTGCAGGGCCAGCAACAGAAGCACATAGGACATGGCCTGGAGGTCAGCAGAGACATGTGAGGTGAAGGAGCATCCTCTGAGTGCTATGCCCTAGCTGTGATTCCAATTTTCTGTCAATGTCACATTCTGGCCACAAATTTCCCCTGAGGAGTGAAGGCTGCTTTAGTAAGTGGCATGTTTTCACATTACAATACTGCTTCACACTCCTAACTCTGGGAAATGAACTAGGGGTGGTGGAAGGGGAGGAGGGTGGGGGGTGGGGGTGAATGGGTGACAGGCACTGAGGGGGGCACTTGATGGGATGAGCACGGGGTGTTATTCTGTATGTTGGCAAATTGAACAACAATAAAAAATAAATTTATTATTAAAAAAAGCAAAAACAAAAACAAAAAAAAAACAATACTGTTTCATTTCCTGGGCCCGAATAGGCCTGGTCATTGGTACTGGGGAGCGTGGTCACTGCCCTTTAATTCTTGTGGGTGTCCAGGCACATGGTGTTCTGTTTCCAGCAGCATCTGGAGACACTAATACCACCCCTCAGTGAGGAAGCAGATCTGTGTTTAAGGAGGAGCATCTCTAATTATACATGGTCACTTGGTTCTCTTTAAAAGTGACAGTATTCCTGTGCAGTACAAAAGGTCCTCTTAGCCATCACACATAACAGATTGGCAGAGTAAAGACCCTCTTCTTCCAGCAGTGACTGGAATCTATCCATGTTTTCTTTTTTTTTTTTTTTTAATTTTTATTTATTTATGATAGTCACACAGAGAGAGAGAGAGGCAGAAACATAGGCAGAGGGAGAAGCAGGCTCCATGCACCGGGAGCCCGATGTGGGATTCGATCCCGGGTCTCCAGGATCGCGCCCTGGGCCAAAGGCAGGCCCCAAACCGCTGCGCCACCCAGGGATTCCCTATTCATGTTTTCATTTAAAATTTTTCAAAATATGAAAAATGTGGAAAAAAATGCAGAATACTAAAAGGTACCAATTAGCATGTTTTGAAATGAATTTCTTTTTCAGAAGTGATTTTGAAGATGAAGGAACTTTTTCATCAATGTGAAGTTGCCAAAGTAGCCTGGACCACCATGTGATGCAGGGAAGAACACGGAGAGTGCCCTACATATAGGAGTCCCTATGGTGATGAGGACCTCCACTGGTGTCACCAGGGCGCCCGTTTCCCCCATCCTACAGCATGTATCAGCCCATGTTTGCATCCACCTCACCTGACCCCAGAGTCTGCACTCTTACTGACCTTTCTGCCCTGCCTTCTGGTTCTTTCTCGTTCATTTGCTTCTAAGATAATGTACTGTCTTGCCTTGATCTTCCCAACATTTGGGTCAATCTTGAGTTAGCAGAAAAAGGGCCTTATTTCCAGAAAGCCTCTGTTAGAATATACCCTACATTAATAGATAGTGTCCTGGTGATTTTCACTAACATTTGTTCACTAGCACATTAGCCCAGAGTTACACTGGTATTCACTGAGCCTCCATCCAAGGAGCCTGAACAGCCAGGATCAAGGATGGGGGTGCAGGAGATGGACAGCCAATCTCTGGCTGTCCACCAACTCTGGCCGAGAGTGCCTTGTTCTAAAATAGATCCAGGAGGACCTCTGATACCTGGAAACTCCAGGCCATGCCCAAGCAGATATCACAAAGGCATTTAGAAAGAGATAGACATGATACATCTACTTTCCTAAATGCAGATGTTACCTAGAGCATGCCATGTGGGGTCACCTCCCATCAGTGGAATTCCCTTTGGGTGAAAATTTTCTTAAAACATTTGGATCATAGTTTACATGGAGAATTTAGCTCAAACAGAAAATAATTTCTGAATACTCGAATCTAACAATAATAACCACACATCCTAAAGTAGCTGTAGAGAAATTTGATGTGTGTGTGTTCAAAGATTTAACTATAAGAAGTCAACTCCTTTTAGTGCAGAGGTGTCCTGGTGCCATTAACAGGTTTGTCAAGAATGTCTGGATGTTCTATAAGCTTCCTTAAGTTAAATAAACTTAAGGACAGGAAAGCTATTGACCATGTAATTCATTGATCATTTTGCTTATAATAATAATATATAATATATATAATATATATTATTATATCATATTATATATAATTATAATTATAATAATAATAATTATTATTATTATGGGATGTAAGGATAGAAGAAATGTTGCCATAGTGATTTTCAATTGAGTTTGGAGGGGTTTTAGGCTTTTTTTTTTTTTTTTTTTGCCTCTCTCCTCACATTTGCTTGTATGAGCCTTTTCCTGTATTTAAATTTTACTTCTGTAGGAAAGTTAGTAATCATAATATTGCTGGAAAGTAGCACAAAAGCTCCTTGAGGATCTCTTCCCACTGCTCAGGACTTTTTTTTTCTCTTTAAAAAAATGATATTGAGTTTGAAGTGCTGAAAGGAAGACAAGCCAGGCAGTTTGAATGATTACTAAGGATATTCAAGAACAGAATAGGGAAGACAGAGGTTCAAACCCAAATGAAATTTGCATTTGCACAGTGCAGATCAAATTTCTGTTTTATGAACCTGAGGTTTTGTTCTGGTAGTTTCACCCTATTGTTCTTCTTTAAGGATCACAGCTACTTCTGGGCCACCGTCCTGACTCTGGAATCCTTTTACAAAATCTAGCTCGATCCATAGTAGCCAGGAGATTTCTGCACAAGCATTATCTCTGTGCATTACTGACTATAGGGGACCCACTAAGGAGGTCTTCACCCTCTGTGCAAGCTTCTTTTTTTTTCCCTCCTTCAAGGTGGTTAGCAGTAGTCTTATGCTTTCACTATTATTTTATTCTTATTCTCATGTCATATTAGCAGAAGGAAAAGATCTTAATATGTGAAATTAAAAAAAAAAACAAGTAAATGAATCTTACTACACGTTAGGGAATTAGGGATCACCAAAGCGGAATATGGTGAACCATAGGAAATTGCCACTGTACACATCAAGTTGTTTGGCTCTCAGTGATCTCATATGGTTCAACCTACAAACAACCTTGGATCCCACTTCTTTTATAATCAAGGGGAAAAAAAAGGAAGTTCACAGAGGTGAACTACCCTACTCGAACTACTCTACTCGTGGTCACTTGACTTTTTAGGAATCAACTTGGGAACAAGGTCCGGTTGTGCCTTAGCCTGTGACTCTTGCCACCACACATATGAAATGATCAGACTCAGGACAAGACAAGTGTGAGAAATGATTAAAGAAACAGAAGAAGATGGTGATTCACTCTTATATTACCAAGACATTGAACACTGAAAATACAATTTGATGCCACCTATTACACTGGGCTTAATATTTCTAAGTGCTACAAAGTTAGAATGACGTATAACCTGTAGAAGGTGTCTATTATCTACTTTAATATAATTGAAGAACTGGATCATGCCCCATCCATTCTGCTCTAGCAGCCCTGCCCTGTCCTCTTACCCTGTCCTCCGACTCCCAACTTGCTCCACCTTGAAACCCCACCGAAGTCTTATCTTCAATTGAAGTTCAGTGATGTCTCGCCCACTACCCCCTACTCTCTACACTCTTAGAGAGAGACCAGTCACTCCTTATCTCAGGACACTGGCCCATGTTCATTAGTGCTGAGTTTACCAACTGGACTCCATCTTGTCAGGAATGCTTCAGGATGTGTGAACAATGGAAGATTTTGTCCTACTCACAGTTTACCAAGCTACCTTGCTATTGTCTATGGATGCTGCTCCAAGATGTGAGGCTCCTGGATCAGAGACAAATAACTTTCTTACGTCAAAAGCATTACCAGAACTTTGTTTTGGTTTGTGCAGGTTCCCCAGGAGCCCCATCATTTCCATGGGGCAAGACCAAGGGTCCAAAATGGATGTTGGTGCATGGACTAGGCTGCATTACTGGAGAAGGACAAGCACCGAATGTTGGGGATTTGTAGCTCTTACAATGAGCAAAAGCAAATATGCTCTTCTTCTAGGAGGGAGGCAGTACCTTGTCTCTCGGGATGGCAGCTGCAAACATACCCGGCCTGGATAAAACTCAGCTGGGCCTTGCATCCTTGGCCCTCCAAGCAAGAAGATGCAGGCTCACACAGCATCCACGGCTGACTGGTTCTCCTTACAAATCTTGAGGGTCTTTCAGTGGACGGAGGAACCAAACAAAGCACCATGTAGTATTTTTCCCCCAATTCTTGCCAAACCTAGAACTTAACTGAAAAGTAATTCATATGTGTGGTTTAAAAATTGCATTCATTTAATAATTTTAGGCCTTAGCCCCTTACCCAGAGGGGGAAAAGGCTATTAATGATTTCTTGTATATCCATCCAGAAATATTTCACTCACATACATGTGCATTCGTCCCAGGAATTCCAAAGGGGAGCACAATGTGCATATTGTCATTATCTTGCTTTTTAAAAAGACTGTCTCTTAAATGCGTTCTGTGTAATACTGCATTATTCCATAAAATGGAGGTATCATAATTTACTTATGTGCTCATCTACTGGCAGGGAACCAATCATGACCATAATGACATGAGCACTGTTCCCACAGGCACTTTCAATGAACCTCAGGGTCCCTGTGGGATTCATCCCCAGTGGTGGAATTTCTACTTGGTGTAGACAGTATTTTGAGGGCCCTTAAGACACTGCTTCTTTTGGACTCCCATCTTCAGAACTCTAAATAGCAGGTGTTTTAGACACTTTAATTTTACGGAAATCGCCCTCCAGGGATTTGTGCCATTGCTTTTCACACCCTCTGGAAGAGGTTCCTTCCTGCCACCTTTGAGTTTTCCCTGCAAAACTTCTCCGATCTGAATCCCGTAGAGTATGGTGAGCCGGTTTGTGTGGGCCCAGCAGCCGGACTACCTGGGTTCCTGGTCTATGACATCACAGCTAATGCTGTAATGTGGGGGCCATGAACATATACCTCAGTTTACCCTCTCTCTGAATGAGAGGCTGTGTTGGATAAATACATATAAAGCACCCGAGGTAGTGTTCTGTGCTTACTAAGCCCTCAGCTCAGGTGAATTCTTCTTACTGGGTTAATATTCATCTTTAGGGGTGCCTGGGTGGCTCAGTGGTTGAGCCTTTGGCTCAGGGCATGATCCCAGGGTCCTGGGATCGAGTCCCACATCGGGCTACACACAGGGAGCCTGCTTCTCCCTCTGCCTCTCCCTGTGTCTCTCATGAATAAATGAATAAAATCTCTTAAAAAATATTCGTCTTTAAATTTATTCTGTTTTTAAACTTAGTTTTACGCTGTGATATAGATCTGATGTGCTGTCTACATTTTATACTAAGACACAGTAAATACATAACTAGAGAATCAAAGAAAAGGGGGTTTAGATTCTGCCACAATTTGGAAAGTACTATCCTGAGTGAAAGCATTATTAGGAATGCCTTGAGTTGCTCAAATCAGGTTCAGTAGGATCACATAAATGTTATAATATTCATTTCTTCAAATATAAGTGAAGTTGAGCATTTCTCCTATGTTCATAAATCATTTTAGTTTCTTTTCATAAAGTGCCTATTATATTTCTTGCCTGATTTTATGTGAAGTTTTGGTCTTTATCTGTTGGTTTGTAAGAGGGTTTTATAAATATAAGAGATTAGTTCTTTGTTGCATATACTAAAAATTTGTTCCTATTCATGTTTGGAGAATTCTGAGACCTTTTTTTTTTTCATTCAGCTTCTTTCAAATGATCTAATTTAACAGTCTTTTCTTCTGTGGCACCTGGGTTTGGGTCTTGCTTAGATGCTTGATCATAGCCAAAAGGCCAAGAAGCAATTGGGTCTTACTTAGACATCCATGTCCACTTGCACATTATATGCATAAACATTCACCCCTGATTTTATCTTGTCCTTTCTCTGGGTCTGTTTTAGTTTAAATCTTCATTCCATCATATATCTATTTTAATGTAAGGTGTGAAGAATGGACCTAATATGACATATGTACTTCTAGATGGCTTATTTGTGCCAGTATCATTTATGGAATAATTCAGTTTTTCTCGCTGAATTGAATTGCCACATTCATTTGCTAAATTCAAATTTGCTAAATTTACTATGTTTGATTATAAATCTGTACATGTATTTCTTATTGGACCCTATTATGTTTCTTCATTAATACCTGTATTAATATGCTAGTCTCTAAGAGCTAGAGTCAAGCTTTGTAATGTATTTCCTTACACTTGTAGAACTAATGCTTATTATTATTCTTTTTACTAATTGCCTTAACTATTCCTGCATGTAATATTATGAAGTGAAAAATAGAATTATACAAAAAAATGGAATTTTCTTATGTTACTTGGCAGTTAATTTAGGAAGGACTAACGTCTTTATAGTCTCAGGGATTTATTTCTGTCTTCTATCACACCCTTCAATGGTGTTCTCAATATTTATTTATAGAGATCTTGGAACATTTCTTGTTAATTTTTTATTTCAGATTCCATTAAAATTGGGGTTGATTTCTCCTTAGTTTATGTATGTAAGAAAAATCATTGGTTTTTGAAATTACTTTCAGGAGAGACTTCACTGAATGTTCTATTTACTGTTTTTCAGAATGTTGTCTTGTTTTCAAAAAGCAAACAAGGATAATTTTATTTTATTTCTAATATTTATACTTCTTGCTTTCTTCCATTTTCTGCTGAATGTGCTTGGTAACCTAGGAAGGTAAGAATAGAGACCTAGGAGAAATGTTTGAAATATTAAAAGGATGATTATTGTCTTTCTCTGACTGACTTATTTTGCTCAGCATAATACCCTCTAGTTCCATCTATGTCATTGCAAATCACATCAGATCTTTAGATGTGCATGTATTCATTGGAGGGTGTCAAACACAACCTCACATTTACTTTGATTTTTTTCTCTATAAACTTTTTAATTTGCTTTTTCAAAACTAAAAGATTTGGAGAAAATGAGGCAAAATGAACTACTTTTATTGCATTAGCTTCAGTACATATGTATATATATATTTATTTGTTTATTTTATGGAGTTTTATATATACAAGCAACACTGAATGGAGGTAATATAGACTGACTGCTTAATAAGAAAATATGCCGAGATGCTTGGGTGACTCAGTGTTTGAGCATCTGCCTTTGGCTCAGGTCATGATTACAGGGTCCTGGGATTGAATCTCACATTGGGCTCCCTGTGAGGATCCTGCTTTTCCCTCTGCCTGTGTCTCTGTCTCTCTCTGTCTTTCATGAATAAATAAATAAAATCTTTAAAAAAAAAAAAAAGAAAAGAAAAAGAAAATATGCCTATGTTTCAATAGCCCAAGAGTGTGAACAATGAAGGGGACAAATAACAATAATAATTATAATTAATAATATGAATAATATGATTAAAAGAGGAACAGCAGCAACAACAGCGCTGGAAACTCCTGTGTGCCAAGCACCGAGCATAGTGACATAAATGGATTTTCTCATTTAATCCAAGCAAAAATTCAGTTTGCAAAAGCTTAATTGCCCAAATCCACAGTTTATGACTTATTTTCAAAGCCAGTTCTCTATGACTCTAAAATCCCAGCCCAGGCACTAATTTAGTCCAAAAACTGTTCATTCTCAAGTATCATTGAGAAATCACAAATATTGGTCCCAAATCAAATTATTCTTTAAAAAAATCCATCTATAAATGCAAGCTGCTAAGAGATTAACTTAAATAAAACACTCGGTAAAGATTAAAAAATAACGTAATCAAATCAAGGAAAATGGATTGAGTGCCCACAGGGGCATTTTCTGTAGATGCCCACATAGCATTTCTATCTGAGAAAGAAAACTATCCTTCGGGGAGCCTACTCTCAGAAACTCAAGCATCGCCTACTTTCATGTAGGATGTTCACTAAGAAATGTTTTAGATGAAAGCTGACATTAGAATCTGAGAGCTCTTGGCCCCAAGGCAGACACACATGGCCAGCTTCTGGGGTCAGCTTCTTCCTAAGACCATAGACTTGCTGAGAAGCCTGGTTGTGGATGGAGCCTCAGAATGGAATCATCAGGGATTCCAGAACTGGTTCTGCCTCTGCTGGGGCCTCGGAAGCACCAGACAGGTGTGTCTGAAAAAACAAACTGAAAGGCCCCGATACCCGGAGGAGAAATGTTCACAGTTCAGAAGATGTCTTTCCACTGGAGAAAAGAGAGGTTTTTTTTTTCAGCTGGTGACAGGGAGAAAGGTGGGGGAGAAGTTGTCAGGCCACTGGTATAGTTCCCAAAGGCTCTGAGTCCCTGCGACTCAAAGTGGGACTGGGGAAGTCACGTGTGATTCCATGGGGTTCCTGAGGCTACACAGAACAATCCATGACTCACTTTCATTTAATCAATACTCTTTTTAAAAAAAAATTTTTTTTTTTATTTATCTATTCATGGAGACACACAGAGAGAGAGGCTGAGACACAGGCAGAGGGAGAAGCAGGCTCCCTGCGGGGAGTCTGATGCGGGACTCAGTCCCAGCACCCCAGGATCACGACCTGAGCCCAAGGCAGATGCTCAACAGCTGAGCCACCCAGGCATATCTCCTTTTTTTTTTTTAATTGAAGTATAGTTGACATAAAGTGTTATATTAGTGTCAAGTGTATGATATCATGATTTGACATTTATATACACATTATGAGATGCTCACCATGGCAAGTGTGGTCACCATCTCTCACCATACGGTGTTATTACATTACTGACGATATTCCCTATGCTGTACTTTTAATCTCCGTGGCTTATTTATTTTATAGTTGGAAGTTTATAACTGGAAGTAACTTAATTCCTTTTACCTATTTAGCCCATCCTCCCAACCCCAATTTTCTTCTCTGTATTTAAGAGTTCATTTGTTTGTTCATTTTATTTTTCAGATTCCACATACAAGTAAAATCATATCATATTTGGCTTTCTCTGACTTTTTTCAGTTAGCACAATCCCTCTAGGTCCACATGTTGCCACAAATGGAATTTTCACTCCTCTTTGTGGCTCAATGACATTCCAGTGATATCTTAGGCCTGAGTGTATATATGTATCATATATATAGATCACATCTTATCTTCTTTATCTACTCATCTATCAATGGACACTTGAGTTATTTTTATATCTTAACTATTGGAAATAATGCTATAAATAACATAGGAGTACATATATTTTTTCAAATTGATGTTTTTGTTTACTTTGGGTAAGTACTCATTAGTGAAATTACTGGATCATAAGGTAATTCTTTTTAATTTTTTGAGGAAACTCCACTCTGTTTTTCTCAGTGACTGTACCAGTTTGCATTTCCACCAACAGTGCAAGACAGTTTCTTTTTCCCCACATCCTCACCAACACTTGCAGTCTCTTGTGTTTTGATTTTAGCCATTCTGACAGGTGTGAGGTGATAACTTATTGTGGTTTTTACTTGCATTTTCCTGATGATGAGTGATGCTGAACATCTTTTCACAGGTCTCTTGGCCATCTATATATCTTCTTTAGAAAAATGTCTATTCAGGTCCTCTGCCCATTTTTAAATCAGATTTTTTTTTATGTTGAGTTGTAGAAGTTATTTATATATTTTGGATATTAAGTCCTACCAAGTATATCATTTACAAATAAATCTCTTCTGCCTTTCAGTAGGTTGCCCTTTCAATTTAGTGATGTTTCCTTGGCTGTGCAAAAGTTTTTTAGTTTGGTATAGTCCCAATAGTTTATATTTGCTTTTGTTTTGCTTGCCTCAGGAGACATAGCTAGAAAACTGTTGTGAAGGCTGATATCAAGAAATTACTGCTTAGGTTTTTTTTCTGGGAATTTTATGGATTCAGGTGTCACACTTAGGTCTTTAATCCACTTTAACTTTGTTTTTGTGTATAGAATAAAAAAGTGATCCAGTTTGTTTGTTTGTTTGTTCTTGTAGGTAGCTGTCCAGTTTTCCCAGCACCATTTGTTGAAAAGACTGTCTCTTCTCCATTGTATATTCTTGCCTCCTTTGTTGTAGATTAATTGACCATGTAAGTGTGGGTTTATTTTTGAGCTCTCTATTCTGTTCTATTGATCTGTGTGTCTGTTTTTGTACCATACTGTTTATTTTTATTTTTTTTTTATTGAATGTGAACTTTATTGTGGTTTGGATTATGTAAGGCAGTGTGGTGAAGGCACTGCAGAAGTTACACAGACTGAAAAACATGGTAGGAAACGAGTGAGCTAAAAAAAAAAAAAAAAACCCTACAAAATATATTTGTAAATGAATGCGTGCTGGACTAGACTAAGTACTACAACTATTTTTTATCTTCATCATTGCAGAAGCATTGAAATAATTGTCAGAGGTGGGGGGTTGGGAGGGGTTAGGGAAGGCTTCATGGAGGAGGTGGCATTTATGCTGGACATAAATGAGGAGAGGAGAGGAGAGGAGAGGTAGACTGTTGATAGATGAGATGGAGGGAAGAACATTCTAGAATGACTGACTCTAGAGAAATTCTATAGAAATACTGAAAACACAAGAGGGCAAACAACACCCCCCAGGGAGTGAAGCTACCCAACTCAGAGCAAAAGCTGAGGGGCCCAGGTCTGGGACCCAAAATCTCAAGCACCCAAATGAGGTCTTCAGTACCAATGATATTAGGAGGCACAGAACAATGGGCTTGTTTGTAAACCTAGCAGCAGCAGGAGATTTCACATTGCAGTCAGGGGCCCCAAACTGGCTGGACTACGCCTGGGTGGATTTTTCTCATCTTTTCAGGGGTGTGTGGTACTGATTCATCCTTCCTCTTGCCCACTGACTGCCTGAACGGTAGTTCATGCGTGTGTGTGAGTGTAGGTGTGTGTGGATGGGTGGGGGACCGAGGCTTTGTCTCCCACTGTACCATACTGTTTAGATTATAACAGCTTTGTAGTATATCTTGAAATCTGTGATCATGATACTCAGCTTTGTTCTTCTGTCTCAAGATTGCTTTGGCTCTTCAGGGTCTTTGTGCTTCCAGATAAATTGTACAGTTATTTGTTCTAGTTCTGTGAAAAATGCTGTTGGTATTTTGATAAGGATTGCGTTGAATCTGTAGATTGCTTTGGGTAGTATGAACATTTTAGCAATATTTTTTCTTCCAACCCATGAGCACAGAATATCTTTCCATTTGTTTGTGTCATTTTCAATTTCTTTTATCAGTGTTTTATAGTTTTCAGAGTACAGGTCTTTCACCTCCTTGGTTAAGTTTATTCCTAGATATTTTATTATTTTTGATGCAATTATAAATGCGATTCTTTTCTTAATTTCTTTCTGCTACTTTGTTATTCATGTATAGAAATGCAATAGATCTCTATATATTAATTTGGTATCCTACAACTTTACTGAATTCATTTATCAATTCTAATAGATTTTTAGAGGAGTCTTTAGGGTTTTCTTTTTTTTTAAGATTTTATTTATTTATTCATGAGAGACCCAGAGAGAGAGGCACAGACATAGGCAGAGGGAGAAGGAGGCTCCATGCAGGGAGCCTGATGTGGGACTCGATCCCAGGTCTCCAGGACCACACCCTGGACTGAAGGCAGGTGCTAAACCACTGAGCCACTCAGGGATCCCCTGCCCAGGGTTTTCTATTAATAACATCATGCCATCTACAAATAGTGACAAATTTGCTTCTTCCTTACCAATTTGGATGTCTTTTATTTCTTTTCCTTATCTAACTGCTATGGCTATGACTTCCACTACTACTTGGATAAAAGTGGCAAGAGTGGACATCCTCGTTTTGTTTCTGATCTTAGGGGGAAAGTTCTCCGCTTTCCATCATTGGGTATAAGGGTAGTTGTGTGTGTGTGTGTGTGTGTGTGTGTGTGTGTGTGTGTGTGTGTGTTTTATATAGGGCCTCTATTAGGTTGAAGTAAGTCCCTTCTCCACCAACTTGTTGAGAGTTTTTATCATGAATAGATGTTATATTATGTCAAATGTTTTTTCTGCCCTCTATTGAGATGAGAATATGTTTTTTATCCTTTCTCTTACTAATGTGATGTATCACATTTATTGATTTGTGAATATTAAACCATGCTTACATTCCTGGAATAAATCCTACTTGATCATGGTGAATGATTTTTTAATGTATTATTGAATTTGTTTCACTAATATTCTGTTGAAAATTTTTACATCCATGTTCATCAAAGACACTGGTCTGTAGTTCTCTTTCTCGTATTGTCTTTGTCTGGTTTTGGTATCAAGGTAATGCTAGCCTCATAGAATGAATTTGGAAGTTTTCCTTTCTGTTTTATCTTTTGGAATACTGTGAGGAAAAATAGGTATTAACTCTTATTTAAAAGTTTGGTAGAATTCACCTGTGAATTCATCTGGTCCTGGACTTCTGTTTGTTGAAAGTCTTGATTATCAATTAAATTTAATTTCTAGTAACAAGTCTGTTCACACTTTCTATTTCTTTAGGAACCAGTTTTGGAAGATTATTTGTTTATAAGAATTTATCCATTTCTTCTAGGTTGCTTGACTCATTGGTGTATAATTTGTCATACTGTTCTTTTATAATTTTTTGTATGCCCATGGTGTCAGTTGTTATTTTCCCCCCTTCATTTCTACTTCTATTTATTTCAGTCCTCTCTCTTTTTTTCTTGTTGAGTGTTGCTAAAGGTCTGTCAATTTTGTTTATCTTTACAAAAAAAAACAGCTCCTGTTTTCATCAATCATTTCTTTTTTTTTAAGTCTATATTTAACTTACGTCTGTTCTAATCTTTATTATTTCCTCCCTTCTACTAGTTTTTGGGCTTTTTTTCATAGTTTATTAAGGTGTAAGTTTAGATTATTTGAGATTTTTCTTGTTTCTTGAGGTGGGCCTGTATTGCTATAATCTTTCCTTTTAGACCTACTTTTGCTGCATCCTAAAGATTTTGGAGTATTATGTTTTCATTTTCTTGTTTCCATGTATTTGTTTTTATTTCCTCTTTGATTTCTTGGTTGACCTATTCACTGTTTAGGAGCATGTTGTTTAGCTCCATGTATTTGTCATCTTTCTAGGTTTTTTCTTGTAATTGATTTCTAGTCTCATACCATTGTAGTCAGAAAAGATGCTTGATATGAGTTCAATCTTCTTAAATTTATTGAGACTTGTTTTGTGATGTAATATGTGATCTATCCTGGAGATCTATCCATCTATCCATGTGCACTTGAAAAGAATGGGTTTTCTCCCATTTTTGAATGGAATGCTATATATATACATAACATTTGGTCCATATGATCTAATGTGTCATTGAAAGCCATTGTGGATTTGTGCCTTGTGGATTTTCTGTTTAAACTATTATGTAAGTGGGATGTTAAAGTCCCCTACTATTATTGCATTACTGTCGATTTCTCTCTTTATTAACATTATATATTTATATATATATAACATTATATATTTAGGTGCTCATACACTGGGTACATATATATTTACAATTGTTATATCCTCTTGTTGAATTGCTCCCTTTATCACTATTAATGCCTTTTTTGTGTCTTGTTATAGTTTTTGTTTTAAAGTCTATTTTATCTGATATGGGTATTGCTACACTGACCTTTTTTTTCCGCTTCCACTTGCATGATATATGCTTTTCCACCTCTTCACTTTCAATCTGTATGTGTCTTGTTTAAAATGAATCTCTTGTAGGCAACAAACAGATTGGTCTTGGGTGTTGTTGTTGTTGTTTTTAATCTCTTGTGTTACCCTGTGTCTGTCGATTGGGGCATTTAGTTCAATTAAAGTAACTGTTGATAAGTATGTACTTGCTGCTATTTTGTAAATTGTTTTTTGGTTGTTTTTATAGTTCTTTTCTGTTCCTTTCTTCTCTTCTTGCTCTTTTCCCTTATGGCTTAGTGACTTTCTTTAGTGTTACGCTCAGATTCCTTTCTCTTTTTTGCATGTGGATCTACATAGATTTTTGATATGTAGTTGCCATTAGGTTTATATGTAACACCTAATATATATAGGTAGATTTTTTATATGTAGTTACCATTAGGTTTATATGTAACATCTTATGTATATAGCATTCTATAGTAAGTTGATGGCCACTTAAGTTTGAACACATCCTAAAAACACTAAATTTTTACTCTCCCTTCTATGTTTTATATATATGAGGTCATATTTTATATCTTTTTATTATATATATCCCGTGGCTGATTTTTGTAGATATAATTAATTTTACTATTTTTGTGTTTTTACCTCCATGCTGGTTTTATAGTCTACTGATTAGTAGCCAGTAGACTGGCTTTATTAGTCTACTACCTATATTTTATGTTTTATTGTTAATTTTTTTCCCTTTCATAATTTCTCACTTTTAGTTCTGGCCTTTTCTTTCTATTCAAAGAATTCCTTTTAACATTTCTTGTAAGGTTGATTTAGTGGTAATGAACTCCTTTAAATTAAAGAAAGTCTTTAAACAGAACACTTTTTTATATGAAAACTTAAATACATTTAAAGTAATTTCTTTATTTTCAAGTATATTTTCCCAACCTGTTCTAAGAAAAGGAATCTTTTTCTTACATATAGGGACTACATGATAAGAAAACCCACTTAAATTTAAAGCTGTCAATGTATTCAGAATAATAAGTCTCATCTTGAATTCATAAGAGCTATAATAACCTTTTAAATTGGAGTCCTGATGAGTTTTTAATGAAAATGACAAAGCCCTAATTATTGCAGAGAGTGCGGATTAAGGATTAAATGATGGCTCTCTAAACTCGCCAACATCTGGTTGTTATTTATTGATTTCTCTCAGCCCTGTGTTCCAGGCCAATGCCTGCCAGGAGGACACGTGCCTCCAGCTGCCACCTCCCATATGAGCACTGCTATAGGAAGGTTCTTTTGGTCAGCTGCAGTGAGTCATCTGCTTGGGCTGACAGAGGGACAGAAGGAAACTACTTCCTAAAGCAGGCAGAATCATTCGTATGTTTCCAGGCAGCCACATGGGGAATTACAGGAGCAGAATTAGATTTAATTGTTTTTGTTAGTCTAGATGTGTTCTGTTGTAGAGAAAGAAAGGAGGAAAAGAAAGATAATGTATTTGAAGAAGGAAAACACGAGAGGAAAAAAAGAGAAGAAGGGGCAGGAAAAGAAAAAGAAAAAAACATGGGGCAAGCTGGTGTTGCCTTTCAGCACCCAGCCTTTGTGGTTAGAACTGCTGCCCCTACCCCCATGCAAAGGGCTCCCGTGTCCCTAGATGGTCTTCCAGCAGCCACATGCATTTAAATCAAGGTGGGGTCAGACCTGAACTGGCCTCTTTCCTCTGAGCTATGCTCACCACAAAGGCTGGGCATGTCTGACTGAATACTATTCAAGATAATTTTTAATCAGAGTGAAGGGAAAAAAAGTGTCTTTGTGGCAGTGAAAATTGGAAGATGTAAAACTCAGAGCTCACAGGGGCACCTGGGTGGCTCAGTCAGTTGAGTGTCCAACTCTTGATTTTGGTGCAGGCCATGATCTCAAGGTCCTGGGATCCAGACCTGTGGTATAAGTGTTGGGCTCTTCACTCAGCAGGGGATCTGCTTAAGGATTCTCACCCTCTACCTCTCCCCCTGTTTATGCATGCACTCTTTCTCTCAAGTAAATAAATAAATCTTTTAAGAACACAAAAACCTTAAAGCTCACAAAAGGCAAGGCGCCTAACATAGGAAAAAGCTGACCTGCAGGAGAGATGGACTGGCAGGTGAAAAGGGGCATAGTTTGTCCCTAAAGCTCAGCCGGGTCTTCTGATTCTCACTGCACAGCAGAATTTCCCACTTGCCTATATTAATTTGAGTTGGTTTAACTTCAGGAATTAGAAATGCCACCACATAGGAAAGTAGTGATAAAGGAGAGGAATAAGACAAAAGAGGTTAGGACAATGCATATAATTAAGGAAAAGAATGAAAAAAAAAAAAAAAGACACACACTATAGGCATTCTCCCTTGTTGGCTTTCATGAAGTATGTGACCATTTTGGGGAGACCCACATGGCAAGGAGTTGCAGGTAGTCTCCAGGCAACCGCCAGAAAGAAGCAGGGGCTCTCAACCCACACACAAGAAGAAATTAATTCTAACCAATAACCTGATAGAGTTTGGCAGTAGCATCCTTCCCTAATCAATCTTCCAGTTGAAAGCCCAGTGATAGATAATACAGATTTGATACCAGAAAGTATGGTCTTGCTGGAATAACAACCTGAAAATATGAGTGTGACTCTGGATGGCAGTGGGTGGAGGATAAAGGAATTTTGAGTAGTGTGAGAGAAAATCTAAATTGTCTAGAACCAACTGTTAGTAAAAATTTGGGTATTGAGGATGCTATTGATGAGGACTCAAAAGGAAGTGAGGAGCATGTTATTGGAAACCTAAAGTAGTGAGATCCTTGTTATGTTTTCAAGTGTTTGCAGAAATCATCTCCTGCAGTCATTTGAGAAGCAGCAAGACTTGTAAGTCATGAACCTTTATAGCTAAGATTTCCAAGGAAAGATGTAGGTGCCTTCTAGCCTGTAGTACTTATAGCTAAGCACTGCATATAGTAAACTTCTATGTAGAGCAAAATGCAAGAGGAGAGAGATAAATTGGGGGAAGCAATGTTTGAAAAAAATGGATCCAGATTTTGATTATTTTGAAATTTTTCAACAGTCTTTCTGGATGGCAGAGAGAAAAAGTCAAGTATGGCTGTAAAAATTATGTTAAACCTTAGAAAGTACAAATAGAGTATTCAAAAGGCCTTTCGGGTGATCAGGATGTCCTCATGAACCCTGCTGGCCATACCAGAGGGCCTCTAAGAAACTAACTGTGTTGCTCAGCCCACACAGCAGGAATCCCAGGTAAAAAAAAAAAAAAAAAAAAAAGGCTTATCCAGAAAAGACTTTTGGGACTTTTGTCTAGAAATGTGAGCCCCCTGGGAAATTCATGGGAGACCCACCAGTTCTTGATAAAATGTTATCAGTAAAAATCTTGCAGCTTGGACTGAAAGAGGTAGAATACAAAAGGGAAGGAGATACCAAAATCCTAAAATTGTACTATCAGGAAGCAGACTGATGAAACTCAGCTGCAAATATGTAATACCCTAATGAAGAGGGAAAGATGACTCACATGGCTAAACCAAGAACCCAGAGGCTGGAGACAAGAGCCATGGAAGATTACGCTCATATTCTGCAACCTCATCAGGAAACTCCTTTCATCTTCCTAGCTGGGTTTCAGAACTATTATGGGCCAGTGACCTATCTGTCCTTTCCTTTTTCAACTTTTTAGAGTGGGGACATCGATAGCTGTTATGGATGGCTCTCCTACCACTGCACACTTGGTGTAGGAGGAGGGTGCCAACAATAACTTTAATTAAAGCTGGATGCTAGGTCTATAGATTTCAGATCAGTCAGGCAAGAGAAATTTCACACGGTCTCATTCACACTTTGGAACTGGCTTACATGATGAGATTCTGGACCTTGAGCCGATGCTATTGGGGGATGTGGCTCTTGGAGACCTTGAGAGGGATGAATGTATTTTGCATTTGGGAAGGGCATGAATCACTGGGGGCCAAAGTGACTCTGGCAACCTTGTAAGGAGGTCCCCATGATTCCTGTCTCCTGTATGCCCTTGCATAGCTCCCTCCTTCCAAGTGTAGATAGGACCTGTGATTTGCTTCTAATCTATACCATCCAGCAAAGGTGGATATGCATAGGTTACTGTATATGCAGGATTCAGTTACTCAGCATGGCTACCTGTCTTTCTGGAGAATCTTTCTTGCAGGCAGTGCTAAAGCATGCGGCTATTTGGGGAACTGCAGGCAGCGCCTAGAACCCAAAGGCAGCCTCTGGCTGAGGAACAGCTCAAACCCAAGGCCCTCAGGTCTCCAGCTGCAAGGAAACGAATTCTGCCAACAATATGAGTGAGCCTGGAAGTAGACTCTTCCCCAGTCCAGCCTCCATGTGAGAATCCAGCCCTGCCAGACCCTGTGAGTGTGCCCTTGCACAGAACCCATGCCTGACTCACAGAAACAGCAAAATCATAAATATGTGTTGGTTTAAGCTGATAGATTTGTAGCACTATTCTTATGTAGCAATATATATACATATATACGTATATATACACATATATATACGTATATATGTATATATAACAGCATATATGTATATATATTACATAGCATACATATATGTTATATATATAACATATATATAACATATATATAACATATATATATATATATATAAAACATAGCAAGTAAGAAAGAGGGAAAGATATATAAAGGAGAGAGTAAATGCAAAATAAAAGAGAAGAAAAGATAACCAAGGGTCATTAGAAGACAGTCCCCTGATGGAGACCTCAGTGCAGTGGAGGCCACCAACCATGGCCTCCCTGCAGATGAGCCTCTGCAGCACTGGCTCACCGATTCTGGGGAGGACGGGAAAGCAATTCAGAGAGTGTGGACTCTAACCAGTGAACACTGCAACAGCTCCCAGCACCACAAGAAAAAGAGGTGCTAAGGAGGACACGTGGGGGCTGGTGGATTCTGCTCTCTCTAGGACACTGTCAGTACCTGGTCTGGCAGGTACCTCTGTAGCTGCTGAAAGCCAAAGCTTTTTGCCAACCTGTTGTGGTAGCTGCCAGGGTTCTTAGCAGGAGAGATATGCTATGTGATGACAGTTCTAAGGCTCTTCAGGGGGCGCTCAGACCACAGCTCACAATAGTCTCTTTCAAAATGGAATGTCTGCTGGTTTACAGGGCAGCCTCAGGAAATTTTCACAGTGAATTGCAAGTCATATATTTCTTTTGAGATTCTGGTTCTTAATTCTCACAGAAATAAGTAGAAACTAGACATCAGGGAAAGCGATGTGTCAGTGATCATCAGTCTACTGCTTCAGTCAATAGAATGTCATCACATAATCCCTTAGCCAGGCTCCGTAATGTTTACAAAGCACAGTTAGGCTGCATTTCTGAGTAATCTTTTATCCTGACACTGCTCCTGAGCATTTGGTCTTACTAGGCAAGCGGTTCCTTAGACAAACAGCAGGCAGAAACCCAATTACCCACATCTCTCACACATTTGCCTTTTTTCTTAGCACTCGCAGTAATTCTGTCTCGTTTGAATAATGGCGTGAATGATGCTTAACTTAGGTTATTTACCACACACGTGTGTCGTAAGAGTAAGTGCCTGGAGGTAATGCTGTTGCCCAAAGTGTAATAGATAGTGAAACTTCTTAAGTATTTAAGAAAACACACGCACACACATACACACACGCATGCACTCTTGTTTAATGCAAGGGTCTCTCTTTTGAACATAGCATTCATAACTAGAGATTTCATTAACTGCTTTAATGATAGTTAAAACATTTATTAATAAGCAACAGAGGCTAAAGTATAATGCATTTGAGCAACAAATTTTCAGTGATTGCTAGGTTGTCCCAAAGTCTCTGATCTCAAGTGCAGAGGTGATTCAGAATTGAGGGTTTCTGTTGACCTTATTGGAAAGGTCACACTGTATATATGCCATATATGGATAATTATATGCATTATGATTTCTGCAGAAAATCATATGCATTGTGCCTCCTGAAAAAATCATATGCATTGTGATTTCTGGAAAAAAAAAAAACCCTCACTTTGTATTTAAATTAAATAAGATAAAGATTTTATAAATGTCATCAGCCAGGTTAAGCTTTACTGTTCTTGTGTTCAGGTCCAGCCAGGTTTTGCCTTCATGACAGTCTTTGTTTCTTCCAGAATATTTAGTAATTGAGAATTGCAGATGAGGATGTGGACTTCTAATAATAGTCAACATTAAGGTGGATAGTGGATAGACCCAGACAGACAGATACTAAAGTCATTTACAAAAATAAGATAATGTCAGAGAGTTTACTACAGCCAGTGGGTTCCCAACCATGATCAAATAACAGGGCTACTTGGGGCATGAGTTCCTGCCAGGGTGGTGCTGTGTCCCTTAATGTGCTTGTCTTTTTACTACGCATTTAAATGTCCAGTGTCTCTTGGAGTTTCCAGATTAAATCAGGAAGTGAAAAAATAAATGTTTTACTAATGTGAAAAAAAATGCAGAGGTCATACCAAAGGCCACGTAATAATGTAAAAATAGATTATAATGGCTTGTTGATTTCTCAGACACACCATAGTTCCATCCAAAAAATGTATTACCTTACTGCCCCCCCCCAATAATTCATGCACAATGCATGTAAAGTGCAATATGGACCTGTTTTTCACAAAATATTTTCAAAATAAATTGGTAGATTTGATTTCTCTACTCAATATAGGTTAAAAACCCATGTGGGCCTTTAAATAAAGGAACATACCCAGATGCTTCCTTTTTCCCAATATTGCTTCCAATTCCTGCCCCTGTCACTGAACATCACGATGTACTGGTCACTCAGTGGGAGCTCCTGTACCCTCCTGGGGTAGCCACAGCTGTGACCACCATTCTCTCTCTAAAATCAATCTGCAGTAACTGGCATTTATTTGACATAAGTGGGGACCTGCCACCAGCATCTTTTTATAGAAACAATAAACTGAGAAAACAGAGCATCCCTGAGTGGCTCAGTGGTTTAGTGCCTGCCTTCGGCCCAGAGTGTGATCCTAGAGTCCCGGGATTGAGTCTCGCATCAGGCTCCCTGCGTGGAGCCTGCTTCTCCCTCTGCCTGTGTTTCTGCCTCTCTCTCTCTCTCTGTGTCTCTCATGAATAAATAAATAAAATCTTTAATAAAAAAATAAAATAAAATAAACTGAGAAAATAGAAACAAAAAAGAACAAATGGTTAAGATCTTTGTTAATAGAGTAAAAAGAACTGTGAAACTGTATACATATATATAATTAAGGAAATAATAGTTCTCCAACCCATAATATACAACTTCTTATCATTACAGAAAAAATAATTGGAACTTGAATTTAATGTAAAGGAATGGGCCTTAGATTAATCGCTGGACACTCTAGAGGGCAGACATTCCCTGAATATGTGAGGTGATTAATATGGGAAAAGGCCCTCAAACATCTCATACTTACTCAAAAGTGGTGGACCCTTTAGTTCCTGTGCAGGACTTGCTAAATAGCCCTGCTTCTGAAACTTTTGGCTTTTGCTGTGCATAAGGAAGCAAATTCATATTAAAGAAATTCTCAAAAGTATTTCAGCACACTGAAAAGGTTAAAAGATAAAAGCTGATCCAAATAAAGTTGCACAAAAATTCCTCCATGGCATAGGAAAGATGGTCATTCTATATTGCCAGTCATGTGATGAGAAGGAGGGAGCAGTTCAAAATATTCTTGGTAAATATTTTACAAAGGAATAAGACACTAATTTTCAATGTGTCTAGTGGTTTAAATTACAGTGTACTAAATAAACATAGTTTTCATTTGGCACAACTAGATAGACACTCAGCTTAACTTCATGATCAAAGGGGTGTAAAAACCCACCGAGAATGTCTGCTTCAAGCTCTCAAAGCCAAGATTCATTGTGCAGATGTGGTGGTTCAATCCAGAAATAAGTCTGTATGTGGGAATGAGAAGCCTGGGGAGCTTGGGAGCTCCGACCCAGGTGCTTTCCCATTCTATCTTTCTCTTGCCGCCTTCTGTTCTTTTCCTTTAAATAGAAACCTTTTCATGAGTATGCTCTATGGAGTTCTGTGTGTCCTCTCAAATATACGAAGTTGAGAAATCTTCACATTCACCGAATGCGTATACTGAATTGCAAGAGACGTTGTTATGACTCTAAGATTTAGAATGTGACTGGAGCTAGCATTCCTAAAGTGAACTTCTCTAAATATAATTATGCATATTTCTGGTGCCATATATTCAACAATATGAAAGTAATAAAAAGAATAAGAGAGAACACTCTCTATCTCTCCATAAAGATATTTCTTAGAGTAACATAGCTCACTAAATCTGTTGACCTGGAAGACAGCAACATTTTCTGACTTTAGCATTTTTCTCTAACAGATATATTTTGTCCTCAGAAGATATATGACTGAGATGGCTCCAGTTATATAATTTTAGAAAACATTCTCAAGTACTTTAAAATGTGTTGAAATCTATTAAAACTAGTAAGCATTTATGGAGTACCTATTATTAAGGAATGAGGCCTGCACCCAGCCTTTGTCATCAGATATGTCACCATGAGAAATGCTTAATATTTAATGCAGGCACCAGAGATCAGAATGTAAATAAAGTACTTACAATATTTTGTTTTTCAGAAGGGACTCTGGGAAGAGAGAGGACATGAATAGGGGCTTGAAATTCAGCCTTCATTTGATGTCATGGAAGAGAAGTAGGAATGAGGACCATTGGTCCATCTCAACCTGTATGACCCTGGACAAGTCAGTGAGTCCCTCTAGTCTTCTGGGCCCTCACTCAGAATATGCATGGCTTTGACATCTCTAAATTCTATTCCTATTCTATGAATCTGATGCATCACAGAATCACTGCCTTGCTTTGTTCAGCAAAGGTCTCCTAATCTTCATTGAATATTTCAAATTCTTGGACATGGGTCTTTCTTTTTCACCAGAGCTCTACTAAAATATATCAATTGGTAAAAATTGTAAGAAAAGCTGATAGCGAGTATCCTAGTGAGCAGTCCTTGGTTCTATTGCTAGATTTATTAGTCAACCCATGATTAAACTCATTCAATTTAACAAATATCATTTACCAAAAAACCACAATTTCAAACACTCAAGTGTGTCATATACAAGTGTTGAATTGTTTTAGTTCAATATTCCTAAACTTCCATTAAATCCAGTTTGTTAAAATGTCAGTCTTTTGGGGGAAAAAATCTTTGTTTATGATACTATTTTGCAAATGAGGTAAAGGACAAATCCCAAGTTTTAAGTTGTCTTTTGAAAACTTCAGTCTCCAATAATGAAGTTAGCAATACTCATCTAAAATTGTATATTCTGGGATCCCTG
Source organism: Canis lupus familiaris (assembly GCF_011100685.1). Classification (NCBI taxonomy): domain Eukaryota; kingdom Metazoa; phylum Chordata; class Mammalia; order Carnivora; family Canidae; genus Canis; species Canis lupus. The sequence continues at coordinate 94,868,278 of NC_049222.1, read as the reverse complement.
GGTGGCGCAGCGGTTTAGCGCCTGCCTTTGGCCCAGGGCGCGATCCTGGGGACCCGGGATCGAGTCCCCCGACGGGCTCCCGGTGCATGGAGCCTGCTTCTCCCTCTGCCTATGTCTGTGCCTCTCTCTCTCTCTCTCTGTGTGACTGTAATAAATAAATAAAAATTTAAAAAAATAAAATAAAATAAAATTTTATATTCTAAAAAGATGATTGATAAAGTAACTCAATAAGTTGGAAATTTGTGCTTCCATTGTTCATGTGTAATAAATTTTAATAGGAAGACAATGAACTTTCTGGTGGAAGAATAAGCCCCATTGCTTTATTCTTTTTTTTTTCTTTTAAGATTTATTTGTTTATTTTAGAGAGAAAGAGAGTCTTAAGTAGACTCCTTGCTGAGCGTGGCGCTCGATGCAGGGCTTGATCTCACGACCTTGAGACCTGATCTCACGACCAGATCTCACAACCTGAGCTGAAACCAAGAGTTGGATGCTTCACCAACTGAGCCACCCAAGTGGGCCCTCCCCCACCATTGCTTTATTCTTTATTGTGCATTTGGTTGTGAAGCCTTTGTACCTTTTCTAAGACAGGACATGTAGAGCCATGCCTGAATTCACAAAACAAGTAAGAGCTCCTATCAGCTCCCTAGAAAACAGTCAACTAAAAAGATGTACAGTTTATAGTGATTACACTGTTTTTAATCTTAAGAACCCTTTCCATCCAAAAAAACCCAAGTTGAATTGAAATATATCACAAATTATCTTTGTTTTACTTTATAAGATGGAAGATTCTTTAAAAGAGACAATTTCAGAGGATTCGATAGTTGAATACATAGTACTTTATAATAGCTAAATGTTTGAAAATCGTTTAATAAGTAGATGTAATCTCACTGCAAATATTTAGGGTCATTTAAATTATATTCAAAGTTTGGGTGCCTGGGTGGCTCAGTTAGTTAAGCATCTGCTCTCAGCTCAGGTCATGACCCCAGGGTCCTTGGATTGAGTCTCACCTGCTTCTCCCTCTCCTCTCTGCTCATGCTCTCTCACTATCTCTGTCTCTGTCTCTCTCAAATAAATAAAATTAAAAAAAAATTATGCCCCAAATCTTCCAAATCGATAGCACTGAATTAAATAGAAGAAACTATGCAAAATCAATAACTTGTTGGGTGTTGTTTTGAAATTCTCTAATGTTGAAACTGTATTTTGTATTATTTGTCATAGTGTTTTGTGGTAGGCAATGCATCTATGAAGATTTTATAGAATGGACCCTATTTGAAGCTTCAGGGTCCATTTCAGATAGACTTGCCTGGTTGTCATGGCCATTGTCCTGGTGAATTGATCATGAACAGGTGTGCATCTTATAGCAGTCCAGTCAGAGTAAGGACTATGAGTTTGTTTAATGTGTGAGTGAAACAATGCTCTTTTCCTCCATGTCCGGTCTGGGGCGTGGCTGCGGGGATAGGGGCTACTCTGTGCATCTCTACCACGAGGGACCATGTGATGATGTCAGAACAAGCAGAAGGAGCTCTGAGGGACAGAGCTGGAGACTGCTCAGCCTCCGAAATTGGTAAAGTCACAACAATAGACTTGCACAACTTTATAAGTTCTCTTCATGTTTTAGCCATTTTTGCACATTATGAGGTTTTTTGGCTGAATAGAAATATCAACCAATGTTTTGAATATTGTGGGGGCCTTTTTAATAACAAAGTAAGTTTTTATTTTTATTTTTATTTATTTTTTTTTTAATTTTTATTTATTTATGATAGTCACAGAGAGAGAGAGAGGCAGAGACACAGGCAGAGGGAGAAGCAGGCTCCATGCACTGGAAGCCCGACGTGGGATTTGATCCCGGATCTCCAGGATCGCGCCCTGGGCCAAAGGCAGGCGCTAAACCACTGTGCCACCCAGGGATCCCTTTTTTTTTTTTTTTTTTAATTTTTATTTATTTATGATAGTCACAGAGAGAGAGAGAGGCAGAGACACAGGCAGAGGGAGAAGCAGCAAAGTAAGTTTTTAAAAAAAGTTTTATTACTTTTAAGTCACCTCTATACCCATAATGGGGCTTGAACTCACAACCCCAAGATCAAGAGTCACCTACTCTTCCAACTGAGCCAGCCAGGCCCCCCCTAGAACATTGCTCATAACTGGACAGATGAATTGTTCATTTAAAGCCATTCACTTAAAAAAATTTGACTAACCAGCTTTTCTAAGCTTCTTATATAGACTTGGAAATAGTAAATAATGCATGTAAAGAAGTAACTGCTTTCTAATATTCTCCAATCTGAACCACCAAACTTCTCTTTTTTTAAAAAAAAAAAACTTATTTAACAGCTCTCTATGCATTTTGCACTAATGTCGTTGGCTTTCAAGTAAATGCTGAAAAAAAGACACCCTAAAGAAATATGCATAATTTAATCTTTACTTCAATGCCATAGTATATAGACACAACATCCATTACAAACACTTTCACTTTCTTCATCTTTGTATTTCTAGTATTCAACACAGCTCATACTGTAGACGCTAAATAAATGCCTTTTGAATAAGTGAAAGATAAAGTGCCTAAATGTTACAGTGCTCTGTTTTTGTAAAGAAGTGGTGTAGCAGGCAGTTGAACACATGGGATGTAAGGTCAGGTAAACCTGAATTCAAGTCTGGCGTGTCAATTTCTAGCTGAGTCATTTGAGGACGTTACATGTACCTAATCTTCACAAGGAGCAGAGTTGCAGGCACTACCTTTACAAAGCCCTCAAGACACTTCATATTGATTTTCTATATTTTCTCTAGACAAGGGCTTTGAGGCTTAAGAGCAAAATGGCATAGTCCTTTCTTTACCTATTCGAGATCACTTCTGTAGGTAAAAGTGTATCTAAAAACAAAGACCAAATACAAATAATAAAAATCTCTAAGCATCAGGAGTTCTATCACCATATATCTAAAAACCTATCAGAAGAATTGGCATTTCATGGTTACTCAGTGTTCTTTATATTTAAATCAAGTGAAAAGATGAGATTAAATCAATTATGTTATATACTAAAGATTGCAGTAAAGTTGGAAAATATTAAAGCAATTAATCCACTTTCAGGACAAAATTAACCTGTTTCCTAAATTTATGAATCTAATGTAATGCAAATTACATATAATCTATCATACGACCAAACTCCAATAAGTGCCCTAGAAGGTTGCTGACCTAGCATTTAATTTTGGCTGAACTATTATCAGGAAGATCTCTCAAATCATGAAATTGGCTTTACAGTTTACAGATTCAGCACCTGCCAAGTATGAGGATGTGTCTGAGAGAGAAAATAGATTACAGTCAATGCATATATATTTTCTTTAATTTATTTGTTCCTTCTCTGATAATTTAAAGACACATTCACTGAACACACTACAAAAATCATTTTCACACTCCCTGACTGACCCCATCCTGTGTAAGGCAGTCACAAGTGGGATAGCCATGTGCCATAGTCATGTGAGTGTGAACTGACTGCTGTGAGTGACCTCCAGTGATTCTTGATATGTGGGAGTCACTTCTTCCCCTCCTGGCATATCTACTAAGGTGTTATTCATCCCCCCCCCTTTTTTTTTAATAAGATTCACAGTCAATTCTTTTTTTTTTAATATTTTATTTATTTATTCATGAGAGACACAGACTGAGAGAGAGAGAGAGAGGCAGAGACACAGGCAGAGGGAGAAGCAGGCTCCATGCAGGGAGCCCGATGTCGATCCCGTGACTCCAGGATCACACCCTGGACCAAAGGCAGGCGCCAAACCGCTGAGCCACCCAGGGATCCCCCACAGTCAATTCTTAATAGGTTATAGAAAAGTAGGTATTTTTTTGTTTGTTCGTTTGTTTGTTTGTTCTAATAGGCTGATGTTCTGATCTTGCCAGCTGGTCTCATCCTTATATAACTTTCTACTCGCCTTCATATCCCAAACAGACAGCTCAGTTGTCTTTCCAAATCACAGATCTGATCAACTATGCTCAGAAACCTCTGGAGGAGGAGTCCATCCTCCTTCCTGCCAAGGTCAGGCCTACCAAGAAAGGAGGCCCTGTGTCTTGCCACAAATCCCTGCATCCTCTTCCCCTTCCCTCTAAGCCCCACTATTCCAATCCTTGCCGACGGTCCAGCCTCCACCCTTGCTTGTCTCACATCAAAGTCTTCCTAGTCCTGGAATAATTGAGGTTTCTTTCCCATCAGCTCCTCTCTTTACCTGCTTTAAAGACATCATTCTTCCACACTCTTCACATACCCTTTGGTGTCTTTTTTTTTTTCCCCCTTTGAGGTCTTTTTGCCTCAGTTTGCAACCATGAAATCCAGGACCTTTGCTTCTTCAGACCAGTGCTGCTGTGGCCCTTTACAGACTGCCCCCCCCCCAATTCCTCAAAGCACCACGGACCTCAGGATGAGTGACTACGGTGTATATTATTGATGGCATGGGGATGGCTATCTAATGGAGCATGTATGTGGCAAACAAAGCTTGGAACTGGGAACAACATGAGTGTTTCAAGATTTCACATCAAAAAACATGGCCAAGACCTTCCCACGGTGCTCCCACTGCCAGCCTGGCTCTTCTAACTGGATAGTCACTGATCTCCTACCCCTGGGGGTCAAACCTCAGGAGCTCACTGCTTCACTTATCTTTGGGAAAAGCCAAACCTCTTTATACAGGCATTACTCTGAGCCTAGAATATGCATCTTGGTCCAACCATGACCATCCACTTGACACATTAATTCTTCAACCATGCCTTCCTGCAGTCTGAGCTTTTCACTCTAAAAACTGTCCCAGAGCTGTGCTCTTGTGAGCCAACCCAGGGCTGGACTTCCCAGGCCTAGCAGGTGAGTCTAAGGAGGCCTCTGACACTCTGTTTTGGGTCCCCTTTGATTTCTTTCCTGCAGAGGACATGCCTCTCCATTCTTCCTGAAATGTTCTAGTTTCCTGTGGATCACTTTGGAAAGAATGCATACACACAAACAGACGTGATACTGTACACACATGCACAGAGATGTGTACAGAACACACATGCGTACATACATATTATATATATGTATACACACATGCTTCACACACGTATGCACATGTGCACATTGCACACATTCATTCTTTCAGCACACAGTTACTGAAGCCCATGTGAAGAATACAGTAAAAGAATACAGTAAGAATACATACAATATGGTCATTGCCCTAATGGTGCTTATGGTCAAGTGAGGGAGATGACGAATCACTGCAAAATAAAATCTCTCCTTATACTCTGTGACTATGGAACTGAAGGCCTAGCTAGCACTCAGAAGATGCCCACCAGAAGGACTTGCCAGAGCAAGGGGATGATAACAGCTTTAGACCTGTTCTTGGAAGAACAAGGAGACCTAAGAGAGGAGGGAAGGGCATTTCAGGGAGGGGGAACAGCACATGAGAAGACCCAGTGATATGAGGAAGGGTTTATTAAGCTCTTAGTATTAGTTCTGAAGGAATTGCCAGAAGACAAATCAAGACTCCCTCCTCTACAAAGAAGTACTTTAAAATATATTGACCTGTGATGCTGAGCCAAAAAAAAAAAAAAAAAAAAAAAAAAAAAAAAAAAAAAAAATCCCACCCATATATAAAATCCTGTTTATTTTTATCTTAATATGATGAGATTTGAAAAATTACACACCATTTTTCTTCCATTTGAAAAACTCTCGTTCAACGTTTAAGTGCCTGCAAGTACCAGAGTTATCGCTCTGCTGTTTTTCTTTGATCATATGAACTTCAATTGCACTTGGCTTTCTGGCAGACACATAACAGATTGATGGCATGCTTTAGCTTTAACCTTCTCAAATTCTGAGAAAGAGCACATCCTAAAATATACGTGTTGATGGCCGATGAACTGAAATGTCACTTGCAGACTCAGTTCAGTGAACAACCTTTAGAAACAAGTAAATGAAAAGTGCAATTGCTCTAAGTTTTATGGCTTCCAAAGGCTCTTTTTTATCCAATATGATTCTGAATGGATCTGACAGAAAAATGTTAGACATTTACAGTATCTTTCTTTGCCCTCTTGGAGCAAATAAGATGCTGATGTTATTTTTAAACTATGGATTTAGTGATTCTTAAAAAGAAATTCTGTAGAAGTGATGAATGCCCAAGAAAAATAATCTGAAGAAGAGAGACAACGTGGGCTGGAAACAGGGGTGTCATCTGGAAGACATTGGGGGTTAATAGCCCTAGAGCTTGCCAATCAACTAGACATGGCTCTTCAGGAGAAGGCAGAGGTTTTCGATGATTTTTCCCAAACCCAAATCCAGTTCTTGGTTTAAAGAATTAGACTCGGTGCCTGGTTATATCTTTGTAGCTACGGCTGTGCCCATGATTCAATAATCTAAGGATGACTGTGCCCTTCAGTTGGTCCCTCAGAACATCTCGTCTCCTTTCTTCCAGTGTGCTTCACCCCATGACCAGCCTGTACACTTGTGCCCTAACCCCAGGCTGGAGGAGACTCCCTGCCCCCTGCCTGTCCTCTTGGCAGTCGAGCTGGGTCTGTCCCTGATGCAGCCCCTGACCTTCGGCTTCCTGTGGTCTGTCAGGTCCTCGATCCTTGTAGCATCACCTTCCAGGTACCAGGCCTCACTGCCTGCTTGGACCACCCTGCCCTTCTGCTCTGCTTCTGAGTTTGCAAGGCTACCTGCCTTACCATATCAGGTGTTTCGTCATACAACACTAGTCATTCCAGACTTCAGCTCACCTGTTCAGACCAAGCCTCTTGTCATTTCCTTGGGTTCTAAGCACATCTGGAACCTGACAGTAGTCTCATCTTCTACATGGTACTTTTCCTTCTGTATTAAATCCTACGGCTAAGACTCTTGCTGTTGCTTACTTGGGTCTCCCAGAACTCCCAGGCCCAACCCACTCTGGCAATGGACATATTTGACAGGTGTGTACCACTGATAAGCAGCCTAGCTCTGGCTCCATTTCTCAGCAGAGTTGACACTAAAACATTAGGGTACACACCTGTCTGTCCTCTTATGCTGTTAGCTTGACATGGACACTAGAGTCTTAGTAACACATCTCACTGCCAATGACTCTATGATGCCTTATATGATTTTAAGCCTGTTCCCTCATCAGGTGCTTTCCTCATCAGATTTAGTGAGGCAGTCAGATATCAGTGAGCTAGGCCAGGAAGCAAACCCCTGAGACTGAGTTCCCCAGCTTGCAGACATAGGCTTTGGGAATCTCTGAGACCAGGGACTTTCAGAGGACTTGGTGGAGAGGGAGGGAACTGTGCAAGGATCCAGCAGAACCTTTCCCAGATGCCATCTACATAATATGGAATCTCAGGGTGCTGGTAATGATGGCTGCCAGGGTGGAAATAGCCACACATACCTCCACTTCATGGCATGAGGAACCCTGATGGCTGGTCCAAGAGCCTCCTTTGTTCTGCTTTGTTGTTTTTCCTTCACACTCCCAGCTCCAATGTAGTCACTTTAGTCTCAATTATCTTGCAAAGTGTAGATCCTTCCAACGCTCCTTCCACACTCTGATGTACTTCCTTACATAATACTTAAAATTCAGTGTGTTTTAGTGTGCAAAACAGCATTGCATTTTGCTCTTAACTGTATTCTGTTTCATACTTTTTCATTAACATGATGACTTTTAAACTTATTTCTATTACTGCATTACTTCTAACTCCTTTATGATGTTACAGAGCATTTGTGGATCATTTTATATTTCAAGTTTTCTAATAATGGATGCTTCAACACTTTACTGTTACTAAAGACACTATGGTGAACATTATGGACCTGCCGAAGAACTTTTTAATATGAAGAAGATATACTTTTAACCAACTTAATAAACAAATATATGCAAATGAAGTATAGTGCAAACAATCTATTCATTTGAATCTACTGCATTGGATTTCACAAGTAGAACTGAGCTTTTCTGACAATGTGTTCAATGTCCCGTGTATAGGAAGCACTCACTCAATCAGTGTTAACCTAATTGGTTAACATACACAGCTTCAGATGTCATCTATTGGACACCTTTATCCACGAGATATCATGAAGTGCTCAATAATGCTCTAGTGAACCCAAAATATCAACATCTTTTCTTGTTGACTTAACAGCACAAAAGAATATATGTTAATTAGACTTTAGAAGTTTGGAACATAAGAGGATTTGTTTTGAACCTCAGAGGACACTTAATTCACACACTTTAGTCAGATAATATGCTTGCTTGGGGGAAAATAAAGGTATTTATTTCTTGAGGAATCATAAATGTCTAAGAACTTCAAGTCTCCAACTTAGGGATTCTAATAATAAAGACTCCTAAATGTAATGGGTGATTATCAGGACCTCTGGGTTTTAGAAAGTGGAGTATCCTCAGGACACAGAAGTAGCTCAGGTCCTCCAGAGTCATGGTAGGGACTGACATGGGCCTCTGTGGGATGCTCACATGAGTAGATCCATATGCACCATGGTCCAGTGCTTTACATTCTCTGCCTATGTCACTCTTGAGCTTGGCATTTGGCAGCCCAGAGACTGGATCGATTCCATATTTTGTTTTGTTTTGTTCTTGTTCTTTACAATGAATTTGTTATCTGCATTTAAAAATGAAATTTGTAATAAAGATGTAAATTACCAGCTTCCATAATTTGGCTATTGTAGATAATGCTGTTATAAACATCAGGGTGCATATATCCCTTTGAATTGTTTGTTTTTGTTTTGTTTTTTTGTATCCTTTGGGTAAACACCTAGTAGTGCAATTGCTGTATCGTAGGGTAGTTTCTTTTTTAACCTTTTGAGGAAACTCCACACTGTTCTCCAGAGTGGCTGCACCAGTTTGCATTCCCACCAACAGTGCAAGAGGGTTCCCTTTTCTCCACATCCTCACCAACACCTGTCGTTTCTTGTGTTGTTGATTTTAGCCATTCTGACAGGTGTGAGGTGATATCTCATTGTACTTTTGACTTGCATTTCCCTGATTATAAATGATATTGAGCTTCTTTTCATGTGCCTGTTGGCCATCTGTATGTATTTTTTGGATAAATGTCTATTTGTGTCTTCTGCTCATTTTGAATTGGATTATTCATTTTTGGGGTATTGAGTTTTATAAGTTCTTTATATATTTTGGATGCTAAACTTTCATCAATTATGTAATTTGCAAATATCTTCTCCTATTCTATAGGTTGCCTTTTAGTTTTGTTGATTGTTTCTTTCACTCTATAGGAGCTTTTTATTTTGATGAAGTCCAATGGTTTATTTTTGCTTTTGTTTCCCTTCCCTCAGGAGACATATCTAGAAAGAAGTTGCTATAGCCAATATCAAAGAGATTACTGCCTGTGTTCTCCTCTAGAATTTTTATGGTTTCAGGTCTCATATTTAGGTCTTTCATCCATTCGGAATTTATTTTTGCGTGTAGTGTAAGAAAGTGATCTAGTTTCATTCTTTTGCATGTTGTTGTCCAGTTTTCCTAACACCAGAGGGGAGGTGGGTGCAGGGATGGGTGAAACAGGTGATGAGGATGAAAGAGGGCACCTGTTGTGATGAGCACCAGGTGTTGTATGGAAGTGTTGCATCACTATATTGTACACTTGAAACTAATATCACACTGTATGTTAATAGGAATTTAAATAATAACTTTTAAAAATGCAGATTACCAGCTTCTTATTTCAAAAAAATTAAGATCTACAAAACTTGGCAGTAACTGGCTAAAAGTGAGGAGCAGCAGCCTCTGTAGGATGAAATATGAGATTCTCCATCATGCTATATCACTACACTCACTCTCATTGTGTATCCAACATGGGGGTTGGGCATCTTGTGTTTGTTATATTTACCATCTACATTCTCTTACTGATGTTACCTGGCTTCCTCTGGGAGTTATAGGAGTGTCTGATACAGAGGCTCTCTTAGGGAGTGCATGCCATGAAGAAGGGGCAATGGAATGATTAAGACAAGAGAATCAGGCTTGTGCACAAGGACCTCCAGTAATGAGCTCTGTGACCTCAGACAAGTTACTGTGCTTCTCCAGCCCTGATGACCCTTTGTAAAGTAAGGGATTGGATTATTCAGTATTTTTCAAATTAAACACTGCTCTTCACAAGAAACTAATAGGTACCCCATTAAAAAAAAACAAGAACCATGAGATTTTTCTTCTAAAATGCATTTTTAAATATATCAGCTTATAAAAACATAAAGTTTGCAAAATAAGCTTATTTTTCAGACTTTATCCTGCCAACTTTATGTTGCAACTTCCCAGTTTATATCTGTAGGTTGTAACTCTAAGAATTAACACATCTAAATCCACACCTTTGATCCCCCTAGTCCTGTTCCCACTCCCACTTCCAGATGTTAAACCATCAACCCAACCACTCAAGCAGAAACTTCTGTAACATATTTGGCTCATTATTTTCCCAGATGCATCCATCCCATCAGCTAATTCTGTCTCAGTATCAGTTACCTAGCTGTGTAAAAAATGACCCCAAAACTTAGTAGCTTAAAAAAATAAACACTTTATTAGCTCGTAGTTTTGCGGGTCAGCAATTTGGGCTAGATACAACTGTATGGCTTTTCTCTTGGTCTTAGGGAATGCATTCAAGTGGCAGCGTTAGCTGGTGGGTTGGCTGGTGCCTGGTAGTGCCTCAGCTGTAACAGCCCATATCTACCAGATATGGTCTAATCACCTGTGAAACTGGCTTTGGCTTCTTCGCATGGCAGTCTAAAGGCAACAAAAAAGGGCAAACACCATGATGAAGGCGCATTTTCAAGTCCTTGTTTGTAACACATTTGTTAATGTCTTGTGGGTCAAAACATGTCAGCTGGCTAAGTCCAGAGTCAGAGAGGAACCACATAAGAATGTGGATAGAGGTGAGGCATGGTCACTGGGGACCACTGCCGTTGATGCTCTTTCCCCAAATCCAAATCAAATCCCAAATCCTTCTGCACTTTCCATACCCACTGGTTCATCCAAGATCCAAGTCACTCTAGTCTCTCACTTGGAAATTGTCATAGACTCCTAACTTATCTGTCTACGTTTTCTTTCATATCCTCCTATTAGGTTTTCCAAGGACAACAGATTATTTAAAACGTAAATAAGGTAGTTTCTTTCCCTATCAAGAACCCTTCAATGATTTATCATTTAATTGAGAATGTAATGCAGATTCCTTCTTTGGGCTAAAACACCTATGCAGTTTTGTTTCCATTTACTGGTGCTATTCATCTCCTTTTACTCTACTGTCATCATGGATGCCATTTTTCAATTTCCCAGAGAAATCAGACTCCTCCCAACAATGCATCTTTCCATTACCATTCATGCATGCTACCCAGAATGTTCTTTCCTCAGCCTTTGCATGACTTGGCTCCCGCTCAGATCTCATTAAAGTGGGATCCTTCAATTATTCTCTTTCAAACCTGGTTTGTTTCTTTTGAAGTGCTCTATGAGTCGCAATTTTCTGTTTGTGTGTGTGTTTATTGTCCTTTTCCACTTTCTTGTTTGCTGTTAGACACTAGATTATAGACACATGAGGACAGGTTGCAACCTTTTTTTCTCACTGTTTTATCTGTCGTGCTTAATACATAGTAGAAATTCATGAAATGTTTGTACAACGATTTCTACAAACTCAAAGCAGAATTATCCACATGGCCAAGAAGTGGAAATGACCTAAATGCCCATAAATTGATCGATGAATGACTAAAATGTGGCATACCCACACAAAGGAGTATTATTCTATAATAAAAAGAAGTGAGGTAGTGACACATGCTACAACATAGATAAGCAGGGCAAACAATGAAAGACATCAGACCAAAACAAAAACAAAAACACTACGTATGTATGATTCCATTCTTGTGAACTTTCCAGAATAGGTAATTCTACAGAAACAGAAAGTGGATTAGTGTTTGCCAGAGACTGGGCAGTGATAGCGCTTGGAGATACGGAATGACTGCTCATTTTAGGGAGTTTCTTTTTGGTGTGATGAAAATATTCCAAAATTATATAATCATTAGGAATGCACAACTCTGTCACTACACTAAAAAAAATAAATGTGCACTTTATGTGGGAAAATTGTATGATACATACATTATATCCCAACAAGAATGATTAAAAGCAATTCTTAGAGAATGAAATAAAATCAAGGGCAGCAATAGTGTTTCAAAAATTCTCTAATTTCTGTTATCTTTTCCATTTTAGAGGTAAATTGTAAAAGAATAAGTGCTTTGAAACCAGAAACAGGAGGAGTCAGCCTAAAAGCTCCTCTGGCAAAGATGATTTAGTTAAAGAAAAGTTACAAAATCATGGAATTTTAAAACTTCAGTTCACACTAAAGAATATTCCATCATAAAATGCTGTGTCCTTGAAGATATTTTAATTAGCTAGACACACGCGTGCGTGCGTGCGTGCGCACACACACACATACACACACACTTCTGAATTCATTCTGGCTGTGCAAGCACCAGGCAAGACCCAAACAACTATTTCCAACTCCTGACATAGGTGTGGAAATAGGCTTTTTCTATCATTGTGAAAATGTTTCTTGGTTGTCAAAGAACTACTAATTATTTATTTTAATCTGCCTGAAATTTAAAATTATTTGAGCTTGCAAACTGAATCTGCTCTAGTTAGCTTCTTAGTCAAATGAGGAAAAGCAGCCAGTATGTTTAAGAGACTTACCTAAGATGATTCAACTAAAAACAAAACTCCAGTCTACAGATTTAATTTTCCTTGCTCTTTCCCCTAAATTTTATCACCATAATTTGTCATTTCAGATCTATAATTTGTCATTTCAGATCCATAATGTGTTGTAATAATACCCTCCTTTGGAGTGTGCTGCTACTGAAAACTTTTTGGAACCATGAAAAAGGAATTATTTATCATGGTGCTTCTCTCATTAATGTCACATTTTTGTTGATATCTGATATTGTTGAAGATACTCTTAGACAACATCCAGAGTCTTTCCACTCAAGAAAAACAGCCACCAATCCACACAATTAATCTTTCAAAAGACGTTTTCCCTACGAGAGGTGATTATTTTATTCCCTACCACCTATTTTCTTTCATGTATTCTATCCTCTGCTTAGAAATTAAAAAAAAATACATACAAACAACAACAAGAAGAAAACCACCACATGTACACACAATAAAACCCCTCTGAGATAAAAGTCTGCCTTAGCTTATCACATTGTCTAATGTATGTTGTGTACTAAGTAACTTTGGATTGAATAGTCATGCTAATAGGTTGTTATACGACTGTGTGGTAATGAAAGAAACAACGAGATACCCAAGCCCTTCCAAATTGTGTTGGAGCCTCAGTGTTCCCTAATTTAACAAAGATCCTCCCTGCCAACAAGACAACCTATCCTGCTGGCATGAGCCTTGCCTCCCTCCTAGACACAGGGGTCCTAACAAAAATTGCTCCCTGAACTAGCAAGATGGACTTGACCCCTTGCAGTTCAAACAGCCCACCTGAATCAGAGTTAGACATGTAAGATTACCATGAAACTTAACGATGAGAGCAAGGAGTTAAACATTGAATTTGGAATATAAATATAAAGATATTTGAATGCAAAATTGAATAGAGGTTTATCTAGATAAAGAATTAATGAACTGACTTTGGTTCACAATTCTTATTGGAAGGAAGACAAATGATAATTTGTCAAGTAACATTTGATATGCCAAGTGACTTACAAATAGTGTTCTATTTAATCTTCACATTAAATGTATGAAGTAAGGGTCACAGTCTGTAAAATAGATGAGGAAATAGAGGATGGAGATGTAACAATTTATTGAGATCATATAATTTGTGAGATATAGAACTACGTTTTAAAATATGGCTGATCTTGGGGCACCTGGGTGGCTTAGTGGTTGAGCATCTGCCTTTGGCTCAAGTCATGATCCTGGTTCCTGGGACTCTGCCCGTGTCTCTGCCTCTCTCTTTGTGTGTCTCTCATGAATAAATAAAGAAAATCTTTAAAATAAAATAAAATAAAATATGGTTGATCTTGTCATTTCTATAATACCAAATTATTCTCCTAGAGTTCCTCAAACTTCAAGAAATACACAGAAATTTATTTGGGATCATTCCACAGTAATTTATTGAGGACAGATGCTAATACAGATCTTTTGAGAATCAAAAAGATCATTAAGGGAAAGAAAATTGGTAAAGTGTATTTTTTTTTTCCTGAAACAAAATACATCTTTGGTCCTTAGTGCTAGGTATAGGGTTTAAAAGCAAGTGTACGGTCGTCTCTTTGCTTCTCAGAGAAGCCTTCCAAAATTTAAGGCAAAGGACCAGAAAACCTGATTTTACAAGATATCTTGATTCAATAGTTTTGTTACTGCCATTTTTTAAAAGATTTTATTTATTTATTTATTCATGAGAGACATACAGAGAGACGGGGAGACATAGACCGAGGGAGAGGCAGGCTCCTCACAGGGAGCCCAATTCAGCGACTCTATCCCTGGACCCGGGATCAAGCCCTGAGCTGAAGGCAGTTGCTCAACCGCTGAGCCACCCAGGCATCCCTGCTACTGCCATTTTGTTGCAGTTTTGTGTTGACCTTGCTGCTTCCACATTTATCACAAGAATACAGAACTTTAATCAAAATTGTCTCAAAACTGAGTCTCATTAAAATATTCACTTAATTAATACTGTCTTCCTAACACTATGGATAAAATATTTCTAATTTTTAGGGTTTTTTTCACTAAATGTATTTTTGTGGTTCTAATTCCTTACTTATTACTTAATATTTTAGAAAAAAAAACTTTACTTACTGATCAAGGTTTACTAAGTCTATTTCATGCCAATGTGTACTTTGTTTTGCACACAGTTGTTAACTAAATGCAACCTTTCAAGATCTTAAATATTTCAACTTTGTCAAAAATATTTTAATTATCTGTCCATTTTTACCAAACAAAACATCTTACCATGTAAAGTACTACCTGCTGTCAATATTTTTGTGCTGATTCTTTCTACCAACTGTATTTTTTGTATTTTATTATTGTTTTCAACATTTCCAAGCTATATGATTCTTCAAAAATATTTTTACTTATAACTATCAGTTTAGGATTTTGTTGATTACTTCAATCATAATATTTACTAAGAAATGGATAAAAGTTTTAGATGTAATTATCATCATGTTTTCATGATAGACATTTCAAACTTTCAAAAAATGATTATCATTTGGCTTAATAAAAGAAAAAATACTCCTGGATTCATATCAAGAAAAAAAAAATTCTTACAGCTTTAGTAATTACAAAATAAGAATGCTAATTTCAAGAAATATTACAAACACCAGCATTATTTGGTCTATTGTGCAAGACTAATCATTCAGTTAAATAAAATAATAGATTTTAATTTCACTTGATCTTAGTAGAAATATAAATCCTATTTTTTTCTGAATTATTTTTATCATAGTAAAATATGCATAAAATATACCATTTTATCATTTATCATAACTATTACCATTTTAAAACTTTTTTTTTAAGTAGGCTCCACACCCAGTATAGAGCCCAACACAGGTCTTGAACTCAGAACCCTGAGATCAAGACCTGAACTGAAATCAAGAGTCAGACACTTAGCTGATTGAGCCACCTAAGTGCGCCTTTATCCATTTTTAATTGTACAATGTAGAAGCACTAACATTTATGATATTAATCACCACTACCCATTTCTAGAACTTTCTCATCATTCAGGACACTCTATACCCATTAAGCAATAACTCATCATTTCTCCCTTTACTCTGCCCCAGGTAACCTTTATTCTATTCTCTGTCTTTATGCATTTAACTATTCTTAGTACATCACATGAGTGGATTCATATATTTTTCTATTGTGTTTGGCTCATTACACTTCGCATAATATTTTTGAGGTTCATATATGGAGCATGTGTCAAAATCTTTATTCTAAGGCTGACTAATATCCCATAGTATGTATATACCACATTTGTTCATCCATTCATCTGTTGATGGACATTCGTGTTGTTTTCACGCTTTGACTACTGTGAATAGTGCTGCTGTGAATGTTGGCCTACAAGTATCTCCCTGAGTCATTGCTTTCAGTTTGTGGGGAGGGGATGGTAAATACCTAGAAGTGGAATTACTAGATTATATCATCCAGCTTTTTGAGGAACTGCCACACTGTTTTCCACAGCAGCTGCACCATTAAAAAATGCGCATGCATTTCAGTTCTTAAATATCCTTACCAACACTTGTTGTTCTAGCTTTTTTTGATAATAGCCATCCTACTGGGTGTGAAGTGCTATCTCATTGGGGTTTGTCTTGCATTTCCTCAATGGTGAGTAAAACTGAGACTTTTTCATGTGCTTTTTGGCCATTTGTGTATCTTCATCAGTGAAGTGTCTGTTCAAGTCCTTAGTCTATTTTTTATTTTGGGTCTTTGTCTTTTTTATTCTTGAGTTGTAGTATTTGTATATTCTGGATATTAATCCCTTAACAAGTATGTAATTTGCAAATATTTGCTCCCATTCTGTGAGTTACTTTTTCCCTCACTTGCTAATATTTTTTGATGCACAAAGTTTTTAATTTTGATGAAGTCCAATTAATTTTTCTCTCATTGCTTATGCTTTTGGTGTCATTATCCATAAAATACCAAATCCAATGTCATGAAGATTTTCCTCAAAGTTTCTTTTGTGTGTTCTACAGCTTTAGCCTTTACATTTAGATCTCTGATACATTTTAACTTATTTCCATATATGGTATAAGGTAAGAACTCAAACTATTATTTAACTTCTAGATATTCAGTTTTCCCAGGACCATTTGCTTAAATGACTGTTTTTCCCCCCTATTAAATGGTTTTGGCACCTTGTTGAAAATATTTGCCTGTACATGTAAGAATTTATTTCTGGGCTCTCTATTCTATTCCATCCATTTATATTTCCATCTTTATTCCAATACCATATTGTTTTGATTACTGTGGATGTATGATAAGTTTCAAAATCAGGAAATGTGAGTCCTCCAGTTCTGTTCTATTTTTTCAGGATGTTTTGGCTTTCTGGGTGTCTTTGATATTCAACATACTAACTTTTGTATTTACTCACGTATGTCTCTTTACCAAAGATCTTTATATCTTCCTAGGGGTTCTACTTACTGTCTCAAGTTGTTTCGTTTCAATTTTAAGGATTTATTTTTATTGTTTTTTTGTGAGAGAGGCTTATGGTTAGGAACTCTATCAGATTTTGTTTATCTGGAAATGTCTAGTTTCTTTAATTTTACCCTCAAAAATGAAGCACAGTTTTGCTTATTATAAAACTCTCAGACAGCATTTTTCTTTCAGCTACCTGAACATATCCCACAGTCTTCAAACTTCCAAGGTTTCTGATATGAAATTGACTGACAATCTTACTGAGAATCCCTTGTATGTGATAACTCATTTCTCTGTTGCTTTCAAGATCCTCTGTCTTTGTTTTTCAATAACTTCATTAATGTGTCTCAGTGTGAGTATCTTACAGTTTACTCTACTTGGAGCTTGTTGAACTTGTTAGGTTTACATTATTTTTGTCTTTAATCCAATTTGGAAATTTTTTTTACATCATTTCTTCAAATACACTGTCTATCTCTTTCTCTCTCTTGTCTTTTTCTGGGACTCCCATAATTCTTATGCTGGCCTGGTTGGGATTGTCCCACACATCACTGATTCTCTGTTTATTTTTCTCATTATTTTCTCTTTCTCTTCTCAGACTCCATGATTTCAGTTGTCTTATCTTCAAATTCACAAATTCTTCTGCATGGGGTCATACCTAATGTTGAGTCTCTCTGAATTTGTCATTTTAATCACTGCACTATTTTAGCTTTAGAATTTTTGTTGGGTTTCTTTCTGTGTTTCTCTCTCTTTACCAAAATTCTCATTTTACCCTAATATTCATTTTCTTGACTTCCTTTAGTTACTTGTCCATGTTATATCTTAATTTGAGTATATTTAGAACAGTTTTAAAAAAAGTCTGTCTAGGGGCACCTGGGTGGCTCTATCAGTTAAGCGCTCAACTCTTAGTTTCAGCTCAGGTCATGATCTCATGGGTCATGAGATCAAGCCCCACAGTGGGCTCCATGTCCAGTGCGGAGTCTGCTTGAACTCTCCCCCTGCCCCTATCCCCCCTATGCATGCTCAAGTACTCCCTTTCGCTCACTCTCACTCTCTCTCTCTCTCTCTTTCTCATTCTCTCTCTGGAATAAACCAATCTAAAAAGTCTTTCATAAGTATGCTCTCTGGACTCGGGGATGACTTGGATGGTTGGGTTTTTTTTTTTTTTTTTAAGATTTTATTTATTCATGACAGACACAGAGAGAGAGAGAGAGAGGCAGAGACACGGGCAGAGGGAGAAGCAGGCTCCATGCAGGGAGCCTGACGTGGGACTCTATCCTGGGTCTCCAGGATCACACCCCGGGCTGAAGGCAGCACTAAACCACTGGGCCACCAGGACTGCCCGCTTGGTTTTTTTAATTACTAAAGATTATAGTAGCCCATTTGTTTCAGATTTGTCTCAACTAATTTTCTTTTTTTTTTCAACTAATTTTCAAAAACTTCTTCTTGCCATTATGATTACTGAAGCCTGTTCCCTCAGCTAGTGTTTAGTCATACAGACACAGATTTTCCTGAATGCCTTAGGCTGAAACAAAGAAAAAAAACACACACAAAAATAAACTCTCAAAAGTAAACAACCTTCTTTCCCTACCATTTCAGATTGGCTCTGTGCATTCCTTCACCACTTACCTAGGCTTATTCTGAACCTTCTTGGTTCAATAATCCCCCAGGTGAAAGCTTAAGGTACTTTTAGATCTTTTCTGAGCATTCATCTTTTCTGACCATGCACATGGTTTTCTAAATTCACCCCTTAGATATGGCTGCTTTGAAATACCCTAATTTCCAAAGAGTCTCACCCCAGCACTTCTGGGCCATGGATAGTCTATTCTATATCTCTACCAGTAACCTCTTGCTCTAAGTATCTCTCCTAGTTTTTACAAACTATTCCCACTACTTTTCCTGCTTGTGTTCCAAGTTATACAAGACAGAAATGAATGTCTTACATCAATCTTTCAGAAATTTTCAGATTACAGCAGATGTACATAGTAACTTGAAAAAAAAAGTCTGTTCCTCTAATTTGAGGAGAGAACTAGGAACCAGGTTACTCCCTGCAAAGACCAGGTCAGGCAGGAGATGGAGTTAGGATGAGTACCATTTGGTTTCTACAAACATTTTACTATTTTCAGAGCTCTTACAAATTTATTCAGACAGCTTCTGGTGGGTGCATGTGAGTGTATGTGTGTGTGTGTGTGTGTGTGTGTGTGTTATGTGTAGAAATCAGTCCTTGGGATTTTCTACTTTGCCATTTTGCTGGTATCATTGCTATATATTTTTTTAAAGATTTTATTTACTTATTCATGAGAGACACAGAGAGAGAGAGAAAGAGGCAGAGACACAGGCAGAGGGAGAGAGAGAAGCAGGCTCCATGCAGGGAGCCCAACGTGGGACTCAATCCTGGGTCTCCAGGATCATGCCCTGGGCCGAAGGCAGCGCTAAACCACTGAGCCACCAGGGCTGCCCTCATTACTATATTTCTTAAAACCTATGAAATGTTTACAGATAAAATATCCCTTCGAATTTTTTTCTGCTCCATTTTAGTTCTCTTCTTTTGGACTCCAATTGCATGCAGGAACTTGGGATAAGTCCCCCATGTCTCTTCTGTTCTTTTTCTATTCTTTATTTTCTCTATATTATACTTTGGACATTTCTATTGACCACTTCAGTAATATTATTCTATCCAATCTGTTCTTGAATCTATTCATTATGTTCTTAATTTCGCATACATATTTTTCAACTATAAGCTATGGGTTTTACTTTTATATGATGTCTAGTTCTTTGGTAAAGATTCTCTATGTGTTCATTTTTATGTCTATATTTCTCTATTTTATTCAGCATATTAATCATAATTATTATAATATCTTGTTTGCTAAGGTCATTTTCTGGATCACCTGGCAGACATTTTTTTTCAGACTTTTGTTATCTTGTTTGTTTGTTGTTGGTTTTAGCCATACTGTATTATCTCCTTGCATGTCTTGTAATTTTTAACTGCATGCCATACAGTTTGGACAAAAGAACCTTTGAGGGTCCAGATGGTATCTTCCATCACTTGTCCATCTCTTCTGGTAGGCAAAAACGGTAAGTGATTGGTAACTTCCATCTAATTACTAAATTTTGGTTTGGGTAAGATTTAGTTTACTTCTCCCTCATCCCTCCTTATCAGGTGGGGCCCTCAATAGCTTTTAACTGAAAGATTAGTAAGCCTTTTAACAACATAGCCCTAAAGTGGATATTCTAGAATTTAAAGTACAATATCTAAAATTAAAACACAGAAGGTGGGTTTAAAAAGCCCACTTTTGTCCTTTAAAGACTTTCAGCTGAATTATTTAGTCTATCAGCCAATAGCTTCAAAATTTGACAACTGGAATTCTGATTTTAGATTAGTTATATAGAGAGCTAGAAAGAGTATCACCCCTATTCTTAAAATAAGGGAAGGAGCTATAAAGCTGGAAGTTGACTAATTTCTATGAGAACATGAAAGAACTGAAGTAACAGCTACAGAGACAGGTGCCTTCAAGAACAGCAGCAGAACATTTACTTGCCTGAGACAGAAGTGTCCCAATGTCATATACACAGGTAGAAGTATCAAAAAAGAAAATTTTAACAAGTGGTTGAAGCATGAACTCTATAGAGAGTGTGAAGCCCCTGGGGACCACTGATATAAAGGAGGGATTTCGCCCTCTTGCAAGTTTTCTCCTCTAGGAACCCCACCAGACAACCACTGGGAAGATGAGAATACCAAGAAAGCTAGTGGCTGAAGGAAGAGCAGCCACTGCCAAAACTCCACCCAAACCCATCCCCCTTTATTTTCCCTAAAAAACAACAGTCATAATCTACAGAAGGAACATCAATTAAACCATAGTTTGGGTCCTAGGGAAAGGGAATGGAGACCCCCACTGAAAATCTATCATCTCCCCTACCTTTACAAGTGAATAAAAGTCTCAATCTGCAGAGAGTACTGTGACCAAACCACAGGCTGGGAGCATAATGGAAACCCACTAAACATGAAGGGGGGAAAATGAAGCTTTTTCTGGAGAAGGGGTAGGAATACTTAGTGACATTCATATTCTTAAGACCAAGGTTCAACCTTAAAAAAAAAATCCTTAAAAAAAAAAGACCAAGGTTCAGAGTGATTGCCTAAAACTGAGGTTTAATTTAAAAATCAGAGAATTCCATCACCCAAATTTTATTCCCAGCATCATGCTAACTAGCCTGAAATAAAAATATCAATGGAGTACAGCAGAAAGCACCATATTATTGGTCTTCAGGGAAATTCAAATTAACAATACAATGAGATACCACAATTAGAATTGCTAAAATGAAAACAGTAAGTGTTTTACATGAACATTTATAATTACCATTCACAGCTGACAAAGAATATAAACAGCCAAGATGTCCTTGAACAGATGAAAGGATAAACACGTTGTACACCTGTACAATGGAATACTACTCAGAAATGAGAAACAGTGAGCTGTTGATTCACAAAATTGCATGCTTGAATCTTAAATGTATTTTGCTAACCATTAAAATCTCTCCCAATTTCTCTGTCCCCCAGCAGATGCTCTCTAATAAAAGCAAAAAATATGTACAAATAAAACATACCTGTGTTCCTTAGTGTCAGTTCACCACTATCTCCAGAACTTTCTCAGGTCTGTTTGATTTTCTGGTCCTCTTCACCTTCATCAGCCTGGGGAGCTCGGGGAAATGCTTCCTTCCTAAGGATTGTGAGGTTAGTAGAGATTTTACTGCCTTTCAGAAGATTTTTGGAATATGCTTTTTACTCTCTGGTATAGAAATCAGCAAATGGTTTCTGGAGTCCCCTGGACTCGCAATTTTGTTATTTTAGTTCCATGTGGATACTAAACTTTGTGTTAGTTTTTCTTTTTCCCATCTACCTCAGTCCTTTGCTGGTCAAACCATGACAACAGGAAGAATAACTGCCTATCATTAGTCCTCCACCAAAGGTTTGCCCTCTTTGAAATTTTAGTTTCATTCAATACTGCTGTTTCCACCTATATCTCCTGCCTCCAAACACATAACTTTTTATAACTTATTCCATTTTTCCTACTTATTAGTGAGAGTGTGCCATGAGTAACTCCCTCACCCAGGAACACACATTTCTATCCTAATTATTTTCAAGAAAGGCTAAATCTTAGATCAAAACACAGAATCTATCATTTGATTACAATGTTAAGTTTCCACATTTTTCCAGTGATTTTTTTAAACGATTTATTTATTTATTTATTTATTTATTTATTTATTTATTTGGGAGAGAGAGTGTGTGAGCACAAGAGGGGGAGATGCAGAGAGAGGGAGAGAGAGAATCCTCCAGCAGACTCCATGCCGAGCACAGAGCCTCACCCAGGGATCCAGCCCAGAACCCTGAGACCATGATCTGAGCTGAAATCAAGAGCCAGCTGCTCAACAAACTGAGCCACCCAGGTGCCCTGGTAGCTGAATATACTAAATACACTAAAGAAATTCTCTCTCGTTCTCAAATATTTCTGAGGTTATTCTTAATTTTGATTGTTCTTTATTGAAACATCCCTTATGCTTTATCTCCTCGGCCTTTCATGTTTCTCTCACATTGCAGACTTTCTGTTCTGGACACAGACAGAAGGAGAAGATTAAAAGCGTCATAACCCACTCCTCCTGGACGTGATTTCAAAGCTACTGCCATACCACACCCATTGGCATCTTTTCAGCCTGAGGTTCTGGTTTTATAAGTAAATTATTATTACATTTCTTATGACCTGTGAGCCACAAAAACAGCTGCTTTCATTTTCTTAGAAAAACATATAAAATTTAAAATACAAAAATAACTCCCAAATTTATTAAGTTTTCTGTTTGTATTATTTTACTAGAGTGAGTAAGTTCAATACATGGTGAGTAAGTTTGGAAAAATTAAATATTTAGTATAGCATGTTACATGCAGGTTTATTGCTATACGTGAAAAACATGTATGCACACTGAAATGTAAAGAAAAAATTTTCATTAATAATAAAATTTTTTGAAAAGTTTATTATTCAGCACTATAGTGCCTCAGAATCATCAGCTAACTTATTCATACAACAAATATTTATCAAATGCTTTATTCAGAACCTCACTTGATATCATACTATTCAGAAGTCCCAATTAATGGAGATTATAGTTGATGGAAAAGGTGATCAGCAGTCATTTATTAATGCATTTTGAAAATAGCATAGAAAGTTATCTAAAATAGTTAAAGAATCCAAAATTGAGGGATACCTGGGTGTCTCGTTTGCTTAAGCATCTGACTCTTGATCTCAGCTCAGGTCTTGATCTCAGGATCATGAGTTCAAGCCCCGTATTGGGCTCCACACTGGGCATGAAAACTCTTTTCAAAACAAAGAATCAGAATTTGGATTATCTGAGTCAGAAATAAAAGGATATTAAAAATGTAATATGAACTGCTCACAACTCCAATTATCTCTATTAAAGTGTGAGCAAATATAAGCCAAAAACAGTTTATCTATTTAATGTATCATATACATCGATTAAAAAACAACTGCTCAGTTAAAAGCAAATATCATAAATAACAAGAAATAGGATCAATAATACCAATATCTAGTTGTCTACTCTATACTAACATATATTTCATGCTATGAAGTTTAGAAAAAAATATGTCTTCGTATGCACTATAAGAAAGGCCATAAAATCTTTAGCAAACAGGAAAAATGAAGTCTTTGATGTGTTCATTATTAAAAACTGCAGCAGGAGGGAGCCTCGCCTGCGAGGCGCTGGACTGGCTCCCCGGCTGGAACACATCGAGCCAGCAGCAGGGCACTCATGAATTTGAATCCAGTTTCAGCCACGGCAGCACCAAGGAGATTCTAACTGGCAAGGCGGGCTGTGTCTCCCCACCGTGCGATCCCTACAGGGTAATTCCCTCACACCTTTACATCCCTTCTGGAACAGCCGTGCCACCTGCCCGGCAGCTGTTCCACGCTCAGCAACGCCCGTGGCTGTGGTACCTGCAAGCTGTGGGGACAGCGAAGCCTCATCACCAGCACTTCTGTTCAGTCTGTTCCCAATGATAAATAAAACATATTTAGGTTGGGATATGAACGTCCACTCGGGAAAGCCTATCCAATGGGATCTGCAATCCAAAGATGGACCTCAAGTTTCAGTTCTGCAGTTGACTAATGTTGGTATCTTGAAAATCGTAGAGTATAGGACCATCAACCGAAATAGGACAAACACTGGAATGTGCACCCAGTTCAGTCCTGGGTGGGAACCTGGTCCCATCAGTCTAATTTGGCAGTCTCTTTTTGCTCAAAGATCAAGAAACCTGAAATAATATAGAATTTCCTTGTCAAAAAAAAAAAAAAGAATTTCCTTGTCTATAAGGTTTAAAAGTTTCTTTCTAATTATAAAAAGTTATTCATGGTTATTGGAAAATATTTGGGGTATGTTCCCTCTATCCCTATAGTGGGGAGAGTTTTAATCAAGAAAAGATGCTGTATTTTGTCAAATGCTTTTCCTGAGTCTATTGAGAGGATTTTTTGGTTCTTGTCATTTCTTTTATTAATGTGATGTATCACGTTGATTGATTTGAAAATATTGAATTGCCCTTGCAGCCCAGGAATAAATCCTACCTGGTCAGGGAAATAAGTCAATCAGAGAAAGACAATTATTGTATGGTTTCACTCATATGAGTAATATAAGAAACAGTGCAGAGGATCACAGGAAAAGAGGAAAAACTGAATGGGAAGAAATCAGAGAGGAAGACAAACAATGAGAGACTCTTAATGCTAGTAAACAAACTGAGGGTTGCTGGATGGGAGGTGGGTGGAAGGATGGGGTAACTGGGTGACAGGCATTAAGGAGGGCATGTGATGTGATGAGCCCCGGGCGTTGTATGCAACTGATAAATTACTGAACACCATTCATCTGAAATAAATGATGTATTATATGCTGGCTAATTGAATTTTTTAAAAAAAAGAAAAGAAAATTTGGGGGGAATGCAAAATGATTTAGATGAAAATATATGTCCTTCAAAGCCCTAACTCATTCCATAAATGAGGAGTTACTGTCTTGATACATTTATTTCCAAGGTGCTTCAAGTTCATTTCTTTATCATTTTAGCATAGCTTTCTACATTTGACAGATTTGTAATTAACAACATCAAAGTCTGAGTGTGACAGCATATAGAAAGTAGGAATGATGATTTGATTTTGTTCAGGTGAGCCTCTGCGTTAGCTGAAGGAACTAAGGGTTAGGGTTAGGGTAAGGGTTAGGGTTAGGGTTAGGCAGAGTTACTACATATCCCTGGCGCTGTCAGCAATAACTTATCTTTTGGAGGACTATGAATTTATGGTTAAATCCATAAAAATTTAAGGAGATAAAATAAGATAAATGAAGGTAGATCAATAGTTTCACAGTTATCAACAGAGCTGCAGTATAATTATATTCTAGACATCTACACCCTTAATGAACTTCTGATAAGAAGCTATGGATTAATAGTCCATATTAACTTAGGCAGAGCTGCAGAAGAAAATCTGCATTTATAATTGTGTCGCTTTTGCCTGTTTTGCAGAATTCTATTCTAGACTGAAGTGCACTATAAAAAGATACATCTGTAATCAACCACCATTGAGAAGAAACACGAAAGAAACTACCTAATTTACATAACAAGATCAATAACAAAAAAATCAAAAGATATGACAAGAATTTTGTGGAGTAATGTAAAAAGCCTACATGAGGAAAACTTCCATTCGATACAAGATAAGTCTTTTTTGTTCTATTGATTCCATTTATTTTTAGTGATGATACCTAATGCTTTGAAATTTCAAGTGATATTTAAGAACCTTTAAAAAAGGATATACAACTTCCATCTGTAACAAACATGACATAAGTTAAGATCTACAGCTCTCAAAGTACATTTCAGTAAACGTATTTCCTTCCTGGGCTGTGTCCATAGCCAGGGATTTACTGAACTTTAGACCAGAAGTGTATCAGCAGTGGCAGTACAATTTAAAAGGCATGTGTTATTTAACAGATATTTTATGATAACTATTTCTTTTCATCTCCATAAGAGCTCTAAAAAGAAGATACAAGTATTTCCATTACACAAGCAAGACAGCTATTCCTAAAATCTGAGGCAAGTTCCCTTACTGGAGCTCTGCTTCCAGGCAATGAACTCAGGTCTGCATGTTCCAAAGTCCATATTCTTACTTTCCACTGCCATTGGTACGTTGACCTAATAAAATAGTCCAGAAAATAGGAAAGGAGAGTGGAGATCTTTTACCTTTGCTCCTATGTTCTTTAAATCCTAAAGAAGATTTTGTTTTTGTTGGATTCTTACTACTTAATCTCTCAGATTGGAATTATAAATGCAGACTTCTTATCTTCATTATGAAATTACAGACAGCTTGTAAGCAGAATCACTAATTCTACATTGTATCTCTTAACGTACCTAGAACTAAGATGACAAAAGAATGGACACAATCACGGAGAAGTCTTTCAAGAAATATGGTCAGAAGGGAAAAGGAATTAATAATAATTTGGCCTAGAAAATCTGTTCTAAACAATAGATTTTGAATAGAGTCAGTGTAATTAAAATATTAGCTATTCCTAAATTAATACATTTAATGTGATCCCAATTACAACTCCGAAAGTTTTTGATTTGCCTTTTCCGTTTTAGTGAGTAGTGAGGTCTTTTAGTAAAGCAAATTCTGAAGTTCACATGGGAAAATAAACAAAAAAATTTTAGTAAGACTGAATAATGGAGTAGTAGAGAGTGACAGTGCCTACCAGGTAGTAAACATTTACCTCTCTCCTAAATGAAAAATGCATTCATCTCATCCCAGCATCTCCCAAAGTCTTAACCCATTCTAGCATCACCTCTAAGTCCCAAATCTCATCCTCTAAATACTCTACATCAGGCATGGGTATGGCTCTGGGTGGGGGTCATGCTCAGAAGGACTTTTTATCCATGAATCCATGAAACTAGAAAATTGCTCTCTCCTTCCAGAATAGAACAATGGGGCAAATACAGTATAGACTTTCCCATTTCCACAGAGGGAAACTGGAAGGAATAGAGAGGTCACCAAATGAGTCCAAAGTCAGCAGAGCAAATTCTGTTAAGGCTCAGAAGATCCTCTGAGGCCTGACACCCTGTCCCTAGGGCCCTCAGGAGTGGTCCTGTTGGCCCCTGGCTCTAAGCCTGTCTCTCTGGCCTCTGTCTCCATGTCCACGTATCTGTGTTTGGAGTCTTTCTTCCTTGTTACTGAAGGACAGCCCATGTTTGTCACCAAGGAGCTCTGCAAGCCCCCTTCCTGCTTATAGAATCCCAGAAGTTTGATAGCTTCCCTTCATTTCTTCCGGTCTCTGTTCCTTCCAGAGAAGCTGATGCAACATTCCCAAAAACCTTGTTGGTCTGTGGTATATGTCATGCGGACCCACAACATTAGATCCTTCCTGCAAAACCACATCTCTTTTCCTGGCTCAGCTGAGATGGTTGAGTGGATTCACCGGGCCCCTACCTAATCTCTTCAACAGAAGGCTGCCCTACAGCGTTGCCCTTGGCCCTCCCTCTGGATCCTACTTCCCCAGCCTGTGAATGGCCTTCTGTTTCCATCCTTTGTAAATGCAATTGGCTTGGAACCTTCCAGTCAAGTGCTACTTCCTCTTTGCCTAGTCACCCCCTCCTCAATTTATCTTCTTCCTCACACATTTTGCTACAGGCAGAATGGAGCTCTGTTTGGAAATCTCTGCTAACTATCCACATTCATCTTTTGTAAATTCTGTTTTCCACCAAACAAAAGAACACAATTCAGTTGAGTTTTCTAGCTTTGTAATAAAGATGACCTTTTCTCCAATTTCAGATAATATGTTCCTCCTTTCTTTTTCAGATCTCACCAGAAACACGTTTAACATTTGTATTTCTGCCAAGATTCTGTTCTTCAACAGACGGATGTTCATGATGAGAAACTTTCTCTGCAATGTTTCTTCCTGAGCTTTCATCAGAATCGCCCTTAACATCCATACTTCTTTACCAATTCCGAAGCCACTTTCCTTGGGTGCTGCCATAACAAATTGTCACAAACTCAGTGATTTAACAGAAATGTATTCTCTCTACAGCTCTGGAAGCCTGAAGTCCAAAATGAACCTTCTGGTGTTCCTTCTGGGGACTCTAAGATAATCATTTGCTCCACACTTGTCCCCTGGTTTCTGGGGGTTGTCTGCAATCCTTGGCATTTCTCGAACTGTCAATACATTGCTCCAATCTCTGCCCATGTCTTCACATGGCATTCTCTGTGCCTCTGTGTGTGTCCTTTTCTGTGTTTTACAAGGACGATCTCATTTGATTTAGCACCCATGCTAATCTAATGGGATCTCATCTTGATCTTTATTGTAATTATATCTGTAAAGCCAATAAAGACACAGTCTGAGGTTCTGGGAGGACCTGAATTTTGAGGGCCACTATTCAACCCACAAGAGTAAATTTTATTTCAAGCAAACTATTAGTAAACAAACAAACAAGCAAACAAAAAATGTGTCCAGAGCTTGCCCATACAAAATAGCATTAAGGCTTGTTTCTCCTGCTGGAATTCTCTGAGTTCCTCTAGCCTGATTTGGCCCGATGTAAAGTCATGTTATCCCCATAGTGATTTAAATTGATCCTTCTTTTCTGTTAGGTGAATTAGAATTTTTGTCTCATTTGATCCCAGTATTAAATTTTCTTTTTGATTCAGCTGGCTTCTGAAGTGATAACTTCACAGTGTTGAACATACAGATGCTGTTGTATACATCAGAGTGTATGGCCCCCTGAGGGGTTTCTGGGAATTTCCCAGGAATCTTAGCAACAAATCTCATTCGTGTTCTCATACCATAGTTCCTGGACTGTTCACACTGTTATTTCCTAGACTCCAGCTCCTTCTACCAATTTGTTCTATTCATTGACATATAAAGTCTAATTTCTCCCTCTCTTACTCTCTCTGTGGCATAAGGAATACCTGTACCCCACTTCTCCCTCTTGCAGTGCTGATGTGACTGGACTGTTCACTGAAGCAGGCTTCCAGCCCTCCTGCCTATTTCTCCTCAGATTTTTCAGTTATGAAAATATTCTTCTTATCACAGACCTTATTATGAGGTCCTAAATAACACTTGTAGCTTCAGTAAAGCTGATTTAAAAAAAAAAACAAACCTGTAATTTCTCAATGTTTCATGAAATAAGGAGCTAATTGTTTTAATGATTCCAATATAAGTTGCATCTTATTTCACTGTGTTGATACTAATGTTAATGTCACGTGGTGGTTGTTTTCTGATGCAAAATCAGTTTTAGGAAACGTTTTTTGTGGTCAAGGGTATAGAAACAGCTTTGGGCACCAAATCCTTTAGATCTCTGTTTTTCTTCAATTACCTGGCTGTGTACATACAAATATCAAAATGAAACCACAGGGGCTCCTGGGTGGCTCAGTTGGATGAGTGGCCAAATCTTGATTTCAGCTCAGGTCACAATCTCAGGTTTGTGAGATCAAGCCCTGCATCAGGCTCTGTGCTGGGCATAGAGCCTACTTAGGTTTCTCTCTCTGTCTCTCTGTCTCTCTCTCTCCTTCGGCCTCTCCTCCTGCTCTTTCTCTCTCTTCCACCTTCTCTTAACAAAGAAAAAAAGGGGGGGGGGCGACCACAAAAGTCATGTATTGCATTAATCTGCTTCCAGACTCAAAGTTCTATTCTTTTATCCCAACCAGAGTTGTTACCATCTTGTTCAGTGCCAAATGAGCCTTGATAATATACATTACTATCAATGCAGGCTCTATGTGGAATTCCCTGAATATGAAGGGTGCTACAAACCTTCTTATTTCCGTGAAAGCAGTATCAATGGTGCTTGATGCATAAACAAAGTATGTGTGTATTCAACTTTGATGCAAGTTGAAAGATGTGAAAAGAGGTGAAATTGGTAGAGCATCAAATGAAATAAAATATAACAGTTTAATGTAACTACTAGTAGGATCCTACTCTACAGTAGTTGTAGATCAAAGATGTATATGAGAATTTAGAGCAAAAATGAGTGGTTTTGGTTTTGAGCTGGTAGAGTAATTGTTGGAAAGACTCCTATAATCATCATATCATAGAGGCATCATCCCCACCATGTGCCATGCACATTTGTCCTATTATATGAAAGAAAAAATAAGCCTCTAATAAAAAAAAATTAATTGTTTTAGAGCTACTATTTCTTGCAGTGCAAAACAGATCCTAATTAGTTCACTGCCATTCTTTGCTTCCCTTCCAAGAATAGTTCTTCAGCTTGCATAGTAGTTACTGAAAATGTCAATATAATTTTGCTATAATTCTTCCTGAGATGTATAGAGATAAAACCAATCAACATTACATTGTATAATTGTGTGCAATTTTATTTAAAATAGTCATGCTAAGCAGTATGTTCTATATTCTCATATAAAACATCAATAAAACAAGTTTCATGCAATTAAAAGTCAAAAAACATATTAAAAACTAAATAAATATTCATCGGTGGGTGGTAGGTGGAAGAAATTGGTAAACTTCTCATTTTTCAGTTCAAATAAATAAATTTTTAAAAAGTAATAAAGGGGGAAATTGCCTTAAAATTGTTTCTACCTATAACTTTTAAATAGCTTTAGTTGGGTTAAATTAGAATAGTAAAAAACTTGGAACCCTCCTGATTAAAGTATTTTTTAAAAATTCTGAATAAGTATTCATTTGCTTGTGATTTTCATATATCAGCAGGTTTGGATTCATTAATTGCAAAAACGCTATTGAACTGGTGCGATCTGAAAATATTCAAGGAAGAACCACAGTTCAAAGGAAAAGTACTTTTCTAAGCAGTGGTCTTCATTTTATCCTTTCAAAAGACAATGGTATTTGGTACTTTTCCCCCTCGTGATGTGTGGCGATGTAATATCAAGTTAGATATTTCACAGTCATGGTGACAATATGCTCAAGTATGTGTGAATGAAGTAGCAGCACTGTATGGAGCTAGATCTCACAACTGAAAGGCTAAGCTATTTTACTTTTCTTTCTGTGTTGTCACTGTATGGAGAAGGGCATTTTGGCACATTTGGCCACATGTTTCACAATGAAAACACAAACTAAATTCTTTTTAGAATAATAAGATCATTTAAAATATGGACCATAAAAATACAAATACAAATGAAATGAAATGAAATAAAATGTGGACCATAGACACATCTCAGTTTGCATAAAGAACATAACTCAGCTTTAACAGTTATACCCATGAGTGTATGTGAAGAAGCACAGGGCAGAATGGAGGATGGTGGAAGCTCAGATTTATTTTTTTCAGCCCTTCTCATTCTGCTCCCCCCCCTCCAAAGAAGCCAAAGTAGACCTACTGTGCAAAAACCTTTCCATGGATAAAGGTGGTTACTACATAATGACAAAAGATTCAATTGACCAGGAAGATCCAACTATGAAGGTATATGCACCTAACACTGTCTCAAAATACATAAGGTGAAAATTAACAGAACCATGGGTACAAATGAGCACATGAGGATACTGACCACAACAACCACAACAAAACAGGCAAGAGATAAGCTTCAAATTCTGACAATTCTAACTGAAATATTGTGGAAAAGAAATGTTCTCTGAAAAGGAAAGATATTTGAAAGCCAAAGGGGAAAACATATAAAAGAATGAAGAGGATATGGCATAGAAGAGGGGTAAGACCAAGGGCTGATCAGAGGGAAATTAGAAGTAAGCAAGGCAACCTTTACTTGGAGGAGGATGGACTTTAAGATGTGGATAGGAAAAAAATTCTTAAGGATTGCAGGAAACTGACCCAGGATAAAGTGAGTATGTCTTGCGATGGGTCTATCTAAATGTAGACAAAATCCAGAGCAGGAGAGAGACAGTCTTTCCCAAGAGAATGCCCTGGCAGGAGGAAACCCAGCAACACATACTCTCTGAATGATTCTGAATGATTCAAAACAAAAAGAGTTGGAATTAGTTGGCTGGAATTATAGGACCAAGATGAAACAGGCAGAGTTAAGAGGAGTGGATTATGACCCTTAGAACAAAGAAAATGAGGAGGAGCAAAAATCTATTCTGAGATTCAGGTCTTTCTAAAACATGCAAGTTTCCAACTGTGGAAAGAAAAATAAAATACAGAGCCAGAAAAAAAAAATAAAAAGCATAGAAAATGTGATGGTAAACTGGGTGAAGTGAGAATAAGGATTATTTGAGTGTTCCATGATGTTCAGTATTTGGGAAAATTTAGTTGACATCAGATTTTTAAGAAATTTTGAAAATGTTAGGGAAAAAATTTCCAGAACAAACTCATTTCATTCAACAACATTTATTAAGGTTTTGTTCATATGGCTGACTTAGTTTTGGGGTGCACACCAATAAATAACAGCACTTCCCTGTCTAAGATGGAAGTCAGACATGTAAATAGTCAGAATTCTGAAATGTTTTGTGATCTGCAAATGCCAGCGAGGAGAGGTAAGTTTTTGTTATGGCACAAAGATTCCAAAGATCTTACCAGTTACAGAACAAAAGTTATTTCTTATTCATATGTCAAGTGTAGGTAAACAAGGACAAGTAGACAGGACTTCATTCAACTGATAAGAAAAGATTTAACGTCCAGTGATTTTTTTTTAACATTACCTGTCATTGAGAAAGGTGGCATTTGTCTAAAAATCACTTTCTGAGAGCTTTGTCCTGCAATGTACGAAGGCGTGTAACAACAGCTCAATAGAAGTAAATTATGTGCTTCAAAATAAAATTGGTTTGAATATTTAGATGAAGAGAACACAGTCTGCTTTTAAACTTTAAGGGAACACATCCTGTCTATAAAAAGAAGCAAGGGGTCCCAATGGACATTTACCACAACCATCATCTTGGCATTAGAAATATGTCAAGGAATAATCTTTTTTTAAAAGCTGTAGAAATCCAACTTTAATGTCCTAAAACAAAGGAAAAAAAGAGATCTTTCTCTTTTCTCTGCTTCCTTCTGTAAGTGTGCTTTATTATTAAGCCTTTGGTTGGAATGGCTTTTTTGTTCCTTCAGTGAATGTGGCCAGCTAAGGTTATGTGTTTTTGTTCAGGAGATGAATCAGATGGGAGTGGGGAAGTGAAACATTTTAGTCCCATTTCAAATTCCTTGGGGAGAATTCCAGTCATTCTGCCTGGGGTCAGGTGTCAACTAAAAGTATCACACCTCCTGTGAGGATCATGGGGATGGATGGGGTTGCAGAAAATTCATGGATGAAGGAGGTGAAAATTTTCCCGCAGAAAGCAAACAGAATAACAAATAACTGAGAAGGTGGCGGGGAGACAGTACCACCACCCAGTAGAGAGGGTGAACTGTCACAGCATTAGTTATGTCTTTGGAAGCTTCCTTGCAATAAGCCAGGGCAGGGGTGGGGTGTGGGGCGGATAGTAATAGAGTAGGGATTACTGTGAGACCCAGGGTCTCCTCCTCCTCTCCTGGGGGGAGCTTGAGATCTAATTTCATCAGTATTCCTTCTGTCAGCAGGACATGGACACCCCTTCCCTGCCTTGACTCTCCTCTGTCTCCTGCTCCTAATTGGGCACATGGACCTGAATTTTGCCCATTGCTTCCCATTGCATAGTATATCTCCTTGATGCTTTAACTTTTAATTTTAAATTCAGAATATATTTTCTTGCCTCCTAAAATCACAGATGATCCCAGGATTTATCTAAATAAATCAGAAAGAAGATTTTCATCGACTCAGGAATGCTCTTGTTGGCATCCAACACCATTATGGCTTATTCTGAAATCTGAAAAACGTGATGATATCTAGCCTTTGTCTAACAGGGAGCTAAGTAACTCTGCAATGGAACAAAATTCTAGCTATTTAGCGTGACTGTTCTTGTTTAAATTGTTCCCAGAACTTTGGTTTTACTGGTGTTTTCTCACTGCTTTACCCCATTCTAGCTGAAGATTATTCATGAATGATGAAAAGAAGCAAGCATGAAGCTTGGAGGAGATGCTCAAGAATACATAAAGAAAGCAAAATATTTGCATTATTGCTTTTTTTTTCATTTTGTTTTTTACATTCAGTATTTAAAGTAGACTTCTTACAGAGAGAAGGGCAGCAAAATGCAACCACTTTTACAGCTAATTTGCAAATGGAAAGTGTTAATTAAAATTTGAGGCTCTCAAAGTTTCTAATTAGCCTGTAAAATTCATTCTGCTATTGGGATTTCAGTTTTTATTTCTTTTCCTGGTTGTATCTCTAATTATAGACTATAAGCTAAAAGGATTTTTTTTTTATATTTCACAAGAGCATTATAAAAGAAAACCATCAAAGTTTTAAAAATATAAAAGGCTTCCTAAGATTTGGTTGATACAAATACTGTTAGATAATTTGGCTTCACTGTGAAGTGAAAACTTCTAACAGAAATGATTGAGCTTATACTTTATGAATTGGAATTTAGGGAAAATAATCTCAAACATTGATAAAGTTTATCTAAACCATGGACATAATTCCATCTGTTGGCAATGATATCATACAATTTCCAT
This sequence comes from Canis lupus familiaris, assembly GCF_011100685.1. Lineage (NCBI taxonomy): Eukaryota > Metazoa > Chordata > Mammalia > Carnivora > Canidae > Canis > Canis lupus. Next base: position 94,833,708 of record NC_049222.1, on the reverse strand, counting down.
ATTAATTTATTATCTAAATGGTACAAGAATATGACAAAAAGTGTGAGTCAGCACTCTATTTTTTAAAAGATTTATTTATTTGAGAGAGAGAGAGAGAGAGAGAGAGAGATCAAGCATTGGGGGAGGGATAAAAGGAGAGGGAGAGAGGGAATCCCAAGCTGACTCCCCATTGAGTAAGGAGCCTAATGCAGGGCTTGATGTCACAACCCCAAGATCATGACCTGTGGCAAAATCAAGATCCAGATGCCTAACTAACTGAGGCACCCAGGTGCCCCATTCACTTTTTGAATACATGTACAGGATTGGTGTTTTAGGATAACTGTCCTGCATAGTAAGTAAGAAGTTGAAATTATGGAAGAATCAGAAATTAAAACAACAGCAATTCATTGACCAGCCCCCATATATACCAAGAACTTAATTAAGGTCTACCTGTCACAGCAATCCTGAAGGTTACATCTTTATTTTTTACCACATACAAAAATACATAGCTAATATATTATACAAAGCTAGTAGGTGTATATATATATATATATATATATATCCTAAAGTCACCCTATTTTAGTGTACAATTCAGTGATTTCTAGTAAATTAGTAGAGCTGTGCAACCACTCCCATATTCCAATTTTATTTTATTTATTTATTTTTTTATTTATGATAGTCACAGAGAGAGAGAGAGGCAGAGACACAGGCAGAGGGAGAAGCAGGCTCCATGCACCGGGAGCCCGACGTGGGATTCGATCCCGGGTCTCCAGGATCGCGCCCTGGGCCAAAGGCAGGCACTAAACCGCTGCGCCACCCAGGGATCCCCCATATTCCAATTTTAGAACATTTCCATCACCACATAAAGATGCCTCATGCTCATGTGCCCTCAGTTTTCATTCCCAATCCAAGCCTAAGCAATCACTAATGTACTTTCTGTCTCTATAGGCTTGCCTTTTATGGACATTTCATATAAATGGAATCTCACAATCTATGCTTTTTAAAAGTTTACTTAGCATAATATATTTTGTGGTTCATCTTTGTTGCAGCATGGATGGGCATTTGGATTATTTCTACTTTTGGGCTGTTACGAATCATGCTGCCATGAACATTCATGCACAAGTCTCTGTACAGACACCTATTTTCATTTATCTTGATGGATATTCAGGAAAGTAATTGCTGGGTTATATAGTAAATTTACCTCTTCATTTTCAAATAAGTGACAGATTGTTTTCCACAGTGGCTGCACCTTTTTATATTCCCATGAGCAATGAATGAGGGTTCCAATTTCTCCACAGCCTTTCCAACACTTGTTTCTGACTGTCTCTTTAATTATTTGCCATCCTTGTGATTGTGAAGTGGCATTTCCTTGTGGCTTTCATGTGCATTTCTGTGATGGCTAATAATATTGATAATCATGCCATGTGCTCGTTGGCCATTTGATATACGTCTTCTCTGGTGAAATGTCTATTCAAAATTTTAGCTTATATTTTGTTGCATTTTGGTCTTCTGATAACTGAGCTGTAAGCTTTTAAAAGATATTTGAGATGTATGTAATTTATCATACATATGCTTTGAAAATCTTTTCTCCCCATCTGGGACTCATTTTTCACTTATTAATGGTGTTCTTGAAGTTCAAAATATTTGAATTTTTATGAATGTAAATTGATCTTTAATCACTTGTGTTTTTGGTGTTGTATTAAGACTTTGACTAACCTAAGGTCCCTACTTACTGAAAGAGGAAACTGAGGCCTCATGAGGTCAAGGAGACACTTGAGTGCAAGAGTGTCTCCTACGCCACGTCTCCTTTGGACTCACTGCCAGCAGCATGAATTCAGATGACTGATGTCTTACACCGGGCCTGTGATGTCCCTGACAGTGGAGGTATTCTGAGTGACACAAGTACACAAAGAAAGAACAGACATATCTTCCTGGAAAATTCTCTTCTAGCTTTCTCTGTATAACTTGAAAGAAAGGTTCTATAAGCAAATACATATTATAAGAAAGTTTCTGATGATCATTTAATCATCCTAAAGTAAAATGAACAATGCTTTTCTTTGACTTTAAGATCTAAAAAATATACATTTAATAAAAAATTGGCTTTTAAAAAGTTTTAAAAATCTTCTATATAAAGCAAATCCTAAGGCTGGCTGGGTGGCTCAGTCACTTGAGTGGTGGACTCTTGATTTTGGCTCAGGTCATGATCTCAGGGTGATGGGATCAAGCCCCTCATTGGGCTCTGCGCTCAGTGTAGCATCTGCCTCTCTCTCTCTCACTCTCACTCTCTCTCTCACTATCCCCCTCTCTCTTTCTCCTCTCTCTCTCTCTAAAATAAATAAATCCTTTTTAAAAAGTTCTGTAGGAAAACCAGGAGATGAATTATTAAATTTAAAGTAATCAAAAATTTTAACTGGATTACTCAAATTAGAAAAATTGACTATTATAATGTGCCAATAATTAAGGCTAGTCACAGTGTTATGTGGGTTTAATGTTAAACCTAACTAAAGAAATGTTGTGAAGAATAAATTGAGGAGACTAGCTCATGTTGTGAATTCAGAGAGCACTTCAAAAATGTACTTGTGGCAGGCAGCCTCTAAGGTGATCCCAATGACCCCTATCTGCTTGTATTCCCACCCTGTGTAATCCTCCCACTTTTTAAATATAGGCTAGACTTACCAACCAGCTTCTAAGAAACAGTATATAGCAGAAGCATATATAGAGAGATCACTTTCAAGATTGGGTGACAAAATGACCTTGGCAACCACCTTGCCCTCCCTCTTTTGCTCACTTGCTCTGGAAGATGCCAGCTGCCATGTTGTAAGCTGCCCTATGGACAGGCCCACGTGGTAAGGCCCTGGTGTCTCTTGCCCACAGCTCAAAAGGCCTAGGCGAGGGAGTGCCAGTCACTGGCCCTGGAGAGTGATCAGGTCTCATCCTCATCTATGAACCTACAGAAAAAAAAAAAAAAAAAAAAAAAAAAGAAATCCTTTAAGTCAATACGATTTTTGGATAAACCAGATATTCAAATTAAGTTGACATCAGTCACACCAGGAGAGAGTGAGATGATTTTTAAGTGTCCTGTCATTATCCAAGCATATTACAGGTAAGGTCTAATGAGAAAATGCTATCAGCAGCAGCCATCAGTGCATTAACCTCTGTGGGGATGAGTGAGCTCTGATTCTGCCGTGATGACATCAGACTCAAGGCAACACCTGGCATCTTCATTATTTGAGGCTTGCACAAAGACATCTTGTCCATTCAAACTGTTCATTCTCAATTCTTGATGCACTGACTGTTAGAGTTAAGGTGTTGATTTATATTCTTATGACCAGAACTAGTTTAGCAAAGGGTACAGTTTAAAATCAAGCAATTAAAGGGAGTGAAATTTCTTGTAACTTATCTCTCTTTAGTTATGTTATCATGAATGACTCTAATGACTCAGTGTGAAGAGCATCACAATAATAAGGATGGAAATAAACAGGGAATTTTATAAAGCAGCACTTCTCAAAGTGGGCTTCATCTTTTATTTGAAAAGCAAATTCCCTGTCTCCACCCCCAAACTAGTGGATCAGAAACTCTAGAGACTAGGATTCCAATGTCTTCTAAGGTTTAAGAAACACTGTTCTAGAGCACTTGTTTTCTTTTTTTTGTTTTTGGTTTTGTTTTTGTTTTAAATTTATTTTTTATTGGTGTTCAATTTGCCAACATATAGAATGACACCCAGTGTTCATCCCATCAAGTGTCCACCTCAGTGCCCGTCACCCAGTCACCCCCACCTCCCCTTCCACCACCCCTAGTTCATTTCCCAGAGTTAGGAGTCTTTCATGTTCTGTCTCCTTTTCTGATATTTCCCACTCATTTTTTCTCCTTTCCCCTTTATTCCCTTTCACTATTTTTTATATTCCCCAAATGAATGAGACCATATAATGTTTGTCCTTCTCCGATTGACTTATTTCACTCAGCATAATACCCTCCAGTTCCATCCACGTCAAAGCAAATGGTGGGTATTTGTCATTTCTAATGGCTGAGTAATATTCCATTGTATACATAAACCACATCTTCTTTATCCATTCATCTTTCGATGGATACCGAGGTAGAGCACTTGTTTTCAAAGAGTGGCTTTGTCCTAGAACCAAGAGGGTCCCCAAGACTGGCTAAAAATTGACACTAAAAGCAATAGATAATACTACATGCTTAGTTTTTTATGGACTGCTGAGTATTAAATATTAGTAGATTAAACTGAACCAATTAATGATTAATTAAAATTTATATTCATAACCTAAGGTCAACTATTAGAGTTTATTGACGAAACCAACAACACCTTGTATTTTAGAAATTTGGTTGCAAAACTCTTGCACTAGAAAACAGTGGAAAAGTCCACATTTTTTTCAAGAATGACACTTGGTTGTCAGTGTATCATCAGGGTACATCATGGTGTTGACTGAGGGGCCAGATTCAAAAGGAAGAAATCTGCCTTTGTAGGTATAAACAATGAGGTCATGCATTTAGCAAAACAAACAAAAACACCCCAGTAAATTCGATTTTAAAAATAGTTTATTTTCACATCATTATGAAAGGTTTTCTGAAAGAAGAGGTTGAAGGAGTTTGGGTTGGATGTTTACAACTCATATATTATTGTGGGTTTTTTTAAAATAGTGGGTTCATCACCAATTATAACAACACACATTGTTCTTTATGATCAGGCAGGTCCAAAAACAACCTTCTTTTGCTCCTGTTGAGAGACGGTACTGTGGGAATCTTGCCAGTTCCCAGGTTTTAGAGAAGTTTAGGTGAAGGGAATGAGGATGAGAGCGTACATCTGTGCCTTGAGTTCAAGGTCCGGGAGGACAGAGCCTTGTGTGGAGGGGTGCGGCCCCAGGGGCAGTTCTGATGGCTCAGGACTTGGAAGAACCTGAGTGAGGAGCTCCCAGAAGAAGAAGGGAAGGATTGAAACCAATTTTCCCTTTCTTGCCTAGTGAGGTTGTGAGACCGTCTTCCTATTTCTTCATGCCTCTGAAAACATTCTGATTGTCTGTTTGCTTTTAATTTCTGCTGTAAGAACAACTTTTCCTATCAAATAAAAATGTGAACTGAAAAAATAAATAACTAATGGAAGAGGGGTGAGCAGTGGGAAGGGGATCTGCACAGAATGATCTGTCAGGTTCAGCCCTACCTGCTGCTTTGGTGTCTCAATTCAGTCATGAGGGAGGTCGCATGGCCTCTGAGGTATTTTCCAACTCAAGACATCTTTAATCATCTCTCTTCTCCATGTATTTCAATCCTCCTTATGTTATGGTCAGAAAGACATAGGATTTGATCGCCCAACCCTGAGATCATGACCTGAGCCAAAACCAAGAGTCAAATGCTTAACTGACTGAGCCACCCAGGCACCCCCAGAAAAGGTACTTTTAAGGAGCTAAAATACACATTACTGAAAAGAAAATTAACTCACTCAGAACATATGTACAGTGATCTCAGGGTCATGAAAACCAGCCCTATTTTGGGCTCTGCACTCAGAGAGTCCACTTGAGATTCTCTCTCCCTCTCCCTTTGCACCTCCCACTCATGCTCACTCACTTGCTCTCTCTCTCTCTCAAATAAACAATTACATCTTTTTTAAAAAGTACCCTTTCTGGCTACTGTACATATGCTCCAAGGTTGTTAACACAGAAAGCCACTGGCCTAAAGCCATATACATTTGATCTGATCCATTTCAATTCTGTGGGTTCAGTATTTCTGTCTGTTTGTTAGGGTCACCAGGTTCTAAGAGGCTTTGCCACGGCATCCCAGGGATCAGGTGTGAACACATCATGGCATGAGATCCATATGTATGGAGACAACCAGAGTCCAACTCCAGAAAATGATGCAAAAGGCATGTATCAAAGAAGAAATAGAATTTTTTATTTGCATTTTAGGTTTAAAAACTATCAGAGGTATTTGTATTTGTACTTGGTTTGTTATGAACAGGGTAACAGGGAGTTAAAAGAGAACCACTATTTCAAAAGCTAAAAATCTCACCAAATCCTTAAGATGTTATGAAACAAAGCTCTGGCTCTGGTGTACAAAGCAGCCCCTGGAATGTGTTTTCTGTAACCTGTGTGATACCCTCTAGTGGATAGGGCTCATTTTTTGGTGCTGTTATTGTTTATGTTACTTTTCCCCAGTTTTTTGTTGACATTATTATTTTGCTTTACGTTTTAAGGCTTGCAAAATGATGTAAGTTATGCACAAGATGTAAGAAATAAAAATAAATGAACACCCACGCGTAACCACTCCACCGAGGAAAGAAAACTCATGCATGCCTTTGCAGACCTCTATTGGTCTGTCTCTAATCTCATCCCGTTTATTATTCCCATTGTTCCTCTTTACAGTTTATTGGATATAAATATACTGCTACATAAGATATTGCTTTGATTTGCATATTTTTAAAAGATTTTATTTATTTATTTATTTGAGAGAAAGAGAGGATACAAGCAGAGGGAAAGGCAGAGGAAGAGAGAGAAGCAGACTCCTCGCTGAGCAGGGAGCACGACTCAGAGCTGGGTTCCATGACCCAGGGATCATGACCTGAGCTGAAGGCTTAAACCAACTGAGCCACCCAGGCGCCCCTGATTTGCATGTTTTTGAACTTCAAATAAATGGAATCATACTGTGTGTATTCTTTGACTTGCTTTTTTGGCTCAATATCATGTTTATAATATTAACTCTTATAAAGTTTCATTGCGGTCTATGGTCATTGCTTTATTATATCCCATCATAAAACTATATTAAGCAAATGTATCCATTCTAGTTGATTGGATTGGGTTCTCCCCCACTCCATTTTTGATATTATAATGACAATAACTCTGAATCTTCTTAGAGAGGATTTTGGATATAGGGGCTGGAATTTCTTTAGAGTATATTCAGTGCAATTACTGTGTCCAAAATTTTACACATCTTCATATCTACTAAGCTATGATAAAGTGTCTGCATCCCTAGGAGCAGTTAAAAGACTCAGGAGATCCATGTCACCACTTATAGTTGATAGTGTTGCTCTTTTTAATTGTGTCCAATTTGATGGTTGGGAAATGGTATCTCTCTATGTTTTAATATGCATTTCCTTCATTACTAAGGCAGCAAACAAAGTAAATAATTTTATTTAGACAAACCAAGGAGGAAAAGATAGGAAGGGGCTACCTGTGATGAAGAATTGGCGTGGAGGTCTCCTCTAGAGGGTTGGCTGTATAGACATGAGTGACAAGATGGGCTGTGCCAGGTGGCCAGCTGAGGGAAGGAGCTGCAGACAGAGGGAGTGGCTTCTAGCTCTTCCAAGAGGCAAAACCTTTCCTTTTAAGTGATGTAACTAAATATTCTTAGTTGATAAGTTAGAGACCTGGGAAGACAGTTCTCACGTAGATTAGGAGACTCAAACAGATGGTGTTGGAGAGGAAATAATGCTTAGGGTATTAAAAAAAGAATGGATAAGGAGACATACATGATGCCTGTTTATTCTCTTAATTAGAATCTGAATTTGCATTGTAAGAGAAGGAAAACCACACATAAAAACAAATTTTAAACTCTTTGAGAAGAATTAACGTGACATGAATAATGCAATATTATAAGCTAAAAATAACTATTAAGATCTTTCTAGAGATGGAGAATCAAAAAAAAATTGGGGGGTCCATCAATTTTTAGATCTGTGTGGTTTTGTAGGACGACAATGCCTTGTCTGTGTTAAATCCAGATGAAGCATTTCCAGCCCTTTGGAGATGCCTCCCAAGTTTTATTATATGTAGCTACAACGGATCATTCATTATCTGGAGTGAAAATCAATCCTTGCTTTCCTGCCTTGAATGGTAAGCTGAGTTGAGTGTCACCATTCACTCCTGGAAAAGGACCCACTTATTATTGATCAATGGAGTCCAGAAGGGCCCAGGGAGAACCTTCCTTGTTTTTCCTAGTTAGTCACTTTGCATTCTCCTATGATCAGGTGCCAAGATGGAATCAGGCACATGAGTGATTTGCCAGGGAAATGCCTGCAGAGAATGAAGAAGCAGGAGTAGGAGCAGAAAGCATTCCAAAAGAGATGCAGGTCTGACACCTGAGAAAGGAGATAGGGGATGAGGCAGGATTGGGCAAGAAGAGCCTCAGACTTCAGTGCAGCTCTGAAACAGCCTCTGCCAGGCTGATGGGGAGCTGTAGAGCAAAGGCTATCTACTGGAAAAATCTTGCATCAGGCAGGGAGGGCCTGCTCCACCAACCAGTCATTGACTGGGAGAAACCTGTAGAAAGCATGGCCCCAGAACGAAGGGTTGGGTGGTGGGAAGTGGGGCAAGAAGTCCCAGAGGTGCAGCGGTTGTCACTTTCCCACACCCTTTGCGTTAGGACTGAAAAATGTACCTCCATAGTTGCCTCACTGAGAAATATAAGTTTATTAAACTTGTCACATCAAGATGTTTACAGTCTTCAATGTCTCCATAACAATTAAATATCATGAATACATCTGGGCTTCTAAACTGTGTTCTTGTCTATCAATTATGACACACAAGAGTATCTTACTGGTGTTCCTAATGATACTGAAATGAAATAAGGATTATTTGCCTGGCTCAAGGGATTATTTTTTTTTAAACTTTGCTTTGTTTACAAACAAATTAAAACCACATTTTTTTTTAATTTGCAAGTTAAACTGATATAGAGACATCTGTTGGTATCCCGTAGCTTCCTTTCTCTATTTATCTATAAGTACAGTGATTCTCTTTTGTGTTCCTATCCTCAGGCACTCTTAATTGGTTTATTGTAAAGAGAGTTTCTTCACCTGAACACATAGTCATTATCTATTTGGGCTTCACATAAAATTATTGTTATCCCTGACCCAGTGGTCCCAAACCACTCATGTGTGTCTAGAGTGTTCTGGGCCTAGTGATGCTGTCATATGGTTGTGGAAACCAGCCCTCCTTCATTGCTTATTATGTGACATTCAGACATCTCAGACTCATTTGCTTCATTACTTTATTTCTTATTAACGGCACATCCCATTAAAGCAGAAAGATGCAACAATGGGATTCAGATAAAAAGAGGCCACGATTAACCAAGAGACTGGTTCTCTATTCCTCCCTCTGTTTGCAATGTTCAGCTCATTTAATTTACAATTGGAAAGGAGGAAAGGAGTGGAATGGCTCACTTACTAAGAGCAGAAGTAAGAGGAGAAGAAAAAATTAGAGCAAAGGTATAACATCTAGTATTAGGTTAGCCATCTGTGTGGGAGAACAGAAATATGAATCCCTACAGGCGGTTTCTCTAACAAAGGCTGTGTAGCCCAGGGAGGTAGAGAGAACTCTAGAGGTGACATGCATTTGAGATTTCTAGCATGTGACATGCCTTTATCCAAACGTCTTTCTATCTTACTACAACCTCTTACTACCCACCATGGTTTTCTGCTTAGTCCTAGGGCCACAGAGAATAATTTTCCAGTTGGAACACCAATACTCTCTGTTCTCCTGATGGCCTCCCGCTCCAGGTCCCTGACTCATGCCTATGTACCTTTGCCCTTGAATGGCTTTCACTGACAACTTGACCTTCCTTTGCTCCTGTCAAGACCCCTAAGCTCCCTTTAATGGAAACAAAGAGTATTCAATGACAGTTGCAAGAAGACCCATTAAAAAAAAAAATAGACCCCAAGTCACTGTTAGAAGGCTCATTGCAAACCAAAGAATCAGGTATTCTCAAAATCAAAGTTCATGGGAGAAGCCAGACCTCCCAAAGCCAATGAAACTTCTTGACTGACAAATATAATAAGATAGCCACTTTCCAAGAAACTCTTACTTTACCACCACACACTGTCCCCTGCTCAGCCTTCTGTAGAGACAGAAGCTTCACAAACTTAAAGCACAACAGCTGCTAACACCTGAGACTGAGAAGCTCATTGGAAGGATGATGTGGGATGTTTTGCTACTTGGATGGGTTTCAGAAACACTCATATTGGCCACAGGGTCTCTCTTTGGTCCTTTGCCCAAAATTTAGTCCACAGTCTTCCTAAGATTACACATCAATGCAAAGGAAATCTCAAAGATCTTCTCCACAAATATTGGAGGCAAAGATGATAACTAGCTCTTTTGCACAACTAGAAATAGGAACCATGTGCTTTTGTCTGATGTGTGGCTGAACTTTTAGAATTGCAGCTCTCACTTTGAGTCTGTCTATATGTTTTTGTGTCTGTGAGTATGTAGTAGTTTCTTACCTTTGGATGGTATTACAAAATTACACCATATATTCCTTAAAAGGACCTCTATTCTGTTGCTTTAAAGATAAATAAACATTTATACAAATTAAACAGTTCTGAAATTCCCAGAAATTTGGGAAATATATCTTCGAATATCTTCTAGAAACTAACTCAAAGATTTTTAAAATTCAAGTTAACACAATTTAGGTTAAGTCTTTGGCAAAAAGGACTAGTTTGATATTGTTGGTTGAATAAAGACAGCTACATTGTCAGTATCACACATTTTTATTCTATTTGGGTATGCTCTTCCTAAACTTAAAAAGGTTTCCTGATTAAATAAACTAGCTTTGTAGCTACCAGCTGTTTCAGATCATTAAAAATGTGAATTCATGGTTAACCAAATTAAACCATTCTTCCAACCAACCTTATTTTAACAGTACTTATGATTTGTGGTATGAAAATAGTTTCCAAGCTCTTTACGTAACTGAAAACCTTAAATTTATGTTAAACTGAGTTAATAATATTCTTTAGATACCCAGGTCACTTATAAATAAAACAAAATACTAAAACTTGATTACTAAGCAAAATTTTAACTTTACATGCTTTTTTTTTTCTCTAATTTTTACATGGTACAGAAAGGCTACAGTCTACTTACTGTAACATTTTATATTCGTATTTCTCTTTATTATTTATAATATCCCTCTTTCCAAATACCTGATTTCCAGGTCTCTCAAACAACTGATTAGAGAACTGAGGTCAAGAGATGCATCACTAATTTATTTAAGAGATGGTTTCATAACTAAGCAGTTACACTTAAAGAACATATTGAAGAAAAAAAAGAACATATTGAACTTCTACTACTTTAGGGATAGTCTTAGAACACTAGCAAAGTTGCAGAATATTGCACACAGTTCCCCATGCCAAGTTCCCAATTTCCCATAACATTTCTATTTTAGCTCCTAACTTATGGTAGAATTTATAATTCCTTCCTTATGTTTTTTGTGGTTGCCCTAGAGTTTACAGTATGTATTTATAAATAATGTAAGGCCACTGTGCAATAACATTACACCACTTCATGTGTGGTGTAAGGACCTTATCACAAAGTATTGCCAATCCTTTCCCCTCATCCCTATGACATCACTGTCATTCATTTCATTTATCCATGTTCTATAACTAGGTAACACATTGTTACTATTGTCACTTTAAACAGTTACCTTTCAGGGACTCCTGGAATTCTTGCTCTCCACTCAGGTCATGATCTCAGGGTTGTGAGATCAAGTCCCACATCAGGCTCCCCACTCAGCAATAAGTCTACTTGAGATTCTCTCTCTCTACCCTTCCTACATGCATGCATTCTCTCTCTCTCCCTAAAATAAATAAAATATTAAAAAAAATAAGAAGAGTTCCTTTTAGAAATCAATTAAGAATTGACAAACTCAAGGATTCCATTTTGCCTTCATTCATTCCTCCCTGGAAGCTCCTCCTTTATGTAGATCCAACTTTCTGATCTTTATCAGTTGGGCCATGTTTAATGTTTGTGGTAACATGGGTGCTAGATGTTTCAAATTCCTCTAGTGTTCTTGTTTTTGTCTCCCTTCTTGACTTTGGAGCTTCCCTAACTACTCCTCTTCAGAGACAGTCTTTGACCTGCAATTCTTTTTTTAACTAAACTAAATTAAATTAAATTTAAATTCAATTCATTAACATATAGTGTATTATTAATTTCAGATATAGAGTTAAGTGATTCATCAGTTGCATACAACACCCAGTGCCCATGACATCACATCCCCTCCTTAACACCCATCACCCAGTTACCCCACACTAATAATGAGACCAAAGAAAGAGAAATTAAGGAATCAACCCCATTTACAATTGCACTGAAAACTATAAGATACCTAGGAATAAACCTGACCAAGGAGGTAAAGGATCTGTACTCTGAAAACTGAGGACCTCATGAAAGAAATTGAGGAAGACACAAAGAAAGGGGAAAAGACTCCATGTTCGTGGATTGGAAGAAACATATTGTTAAAATGTCTATGCTTCCCAGAGCAATCTATACATTCAATGCAATCCCCATTAAAATACCATCAACATTTTTCACAGAGCTGGAACAAATAATCCTAAAATGTGTGTATGTCTTGCAGTTCTTTCGGCTATAACCTACTTTAACTAGACTGGAGACCTGTAGGTATCATCATAGACTGTCAGGGACAGAAAGCATTCTATAACCTGCCAATAAATCCCAGGCCATAGTGGACTCTGCCTGGGGCTGTGGCCTCCACAAGTTTTTGTGACTCTGCTACAGGGATATGCCTCTCTCCCTGTGTCCCTACTCCTTTCCCTAACTGCAGCATTCCCAATCTTTTTCTGGAGGCTTTATCCTCTATTGATATGTTTCACCCACCTATCCCCTCATATGAGCAAGGAAGGATGCAGGGGGCTGAAGTTCCCCTGACTGGGATGAAATATCAGAATCTCCTCCTGGCCAAGTTCTTTCTCCTGAAGAGCATGCTTCTGCTCTATAGAAAGCTCTGGATATATTTCCAAATAGTTCCTATGTCCCCACTACCTCCTCCTTTTATTCACCACTCCCTCCACAGCCACCAAGGCACCTTTCTCCATCTTCACCATAAGAACCTACAGGGGTCCTGTTGGGGAAGCCCCCAAGACTGTGGCCTCCAGGATTTTCTCAACTAGTCACACCCAGCCTCCAGCAATTTGTCAAAAGTATCATTTAAGTCTCCCTACTAGTTCGTGGTTGCAGTGGTGCCTGCGATAGATATAAGGAAGCAGGAAAGCCAGGCTCAGTTCCTATCTCTCTGTGTGTGCCTGCCTCTCCAAATGTCAGGGTGACAATTAGCCTTGAAGCCTTGATTCTCTAATAAATCCAAGAAAAGCTATTGATTTACAATTTTCTAGATTTTTCTTATTGTAAGGCTAAAAGTTATGACTTCTGGAAGTTCCTTTCCTTGATGTTAACATCTTATATAACCATGGTATGTCTTTAATACTAAGAAATGAACATTGGTACTACATTGTTAACTACAGATTTTATTCTGATTTTACCAGTTTTTTCACTAATGTCCTTTGTCTCTCTCAGAATCCAAATAAGGAAAATAATGCAGAGAATTTAGTTAAGTATCAGCTTAGTCATCCTCAATCTGTGATACTTGCACCATCCTTTCTTGCTTTTCATGACTTTTTCAGTTTTGAAGTTCTCTCATTTTGGATTTTTCTGATAATTAGGCTGGGCTTATGGCTTGGAGGAAGCATAGCACAAAGGTGAATACCCTTTTTATGCATTATAATGGGGCATTCATGACAGCAACATGACTAATCATTAGGGATGTTAGCTTGATCAGTTGGTTTATGTGGCATCTGCCAGATTTCTTTGCTGAAAATTTACATTTTTTTTTCTCAAACCTATATTAGTTAGAAGCCAATCACTAAATTCAGCGCACACTCAAGGGAAAGGAAATTAAACTCTACCTCTTGGAGGCAGGAATATCTGTATCTGTATTATTAATAATTTTTGTTATTTATTTTTTCATATGGACTCATGGACAGCTATTTTATTCTTTGGAATATGATCTAGCACTTGTTTGTTTCATTGCTCAATTTGTTAAAATTTTCTGGTTGAATCTTTGTTTGAGCTTATAACTTATTCAGTCTGTGTCTGCCCTGAGTAAGGTAATGCTGAGCTCTTACTTCTTCCCGTAGGTGCCTATCACTCTCTAGATTTCATGTTGCTTGTTTTCCTGTAACATCAGTTCTCTGCTGGGTTCACAAAAAGTAATTAATTTCCAGCAATGCTCTTTCCAGCTTTCTATGTCTCCAAAGTCACTTGCCAGAGTGATATCTGTCAAAAACACCTTTCCATCTATCCATAAAAATGTCTCAAAAAAAAAATCTCTGAAAAATCATGATCCAAGAGCTCACATGAGAATAATGGATATGTAATTACAATATGAGTTCTGACTCATTGGTTCTATGTGCTATGAAATGTTTTGATCCAGGCTGGTGCCATTTAAGAAGATAAAAATAGAGAGATTATTTCTTAGTGTCACTTCAATTCTCTCCCTTTGCATCATTCCCATTTGTCCCTCACTTACAGAACCTATTACACACACACAGGCCAATGACTCGGCTTGTTTTATATCCATACTATCAATCATGCGCTTTGGCCTTACAGCAATAGATTCACTCCCTACCTTGTCCTCAGTGGAGAATATAGTAAATTATCAAAAACAGAAAGCTCACATTACTCTCATAAAGTGTAGTTAACAAGCAGGGGGAATGTTCATGCAACACCCCCATCAATCAGCCTCTGTGCCGAGGCATAACAGTAAATATCAATGGCAAATAAATAAATAAATAAATAAAGAAAGAAAGAAAGAAAGGCTTTTAAAATGGGCATACCTCCCAGGATCTTAGAAAGAAAGGCAACATGCATTTAGAACTCAGAGATGTTTAAAGGTTGAAACAGGTCAAGAAGAGTAAAACTAATACCATTTCACAGATTTGAGCAATGACCTGAGGAAAAATCCATTACATAATATACCTGTTAGATGTTGAGGAAATAGTTTGGAAATGTACTATCTTGCCTGAAAAAAAACACTATAAAAGTATATTCTGGAAAGAGATTCAAGATGGCAGCAAAGGTAGATCCTGAACTCATCTCCTCCCATAGACACACCAAAGCTATAGCTATGTATAGATCATTTCCCTGTGAAAAAAGATCTGAAATTTGTATGAACTGCTTCCCCACAAATAGAGATAAAAGAACCTCATCAAAACAAGTAGGAGAGGCAGAGATGTGGTCTTCACATAAAACTCAACCCCTAGTGCCTCAACACATAATAGGGAGGGGTCTCACCAGTCAAGTGCTTCTTCTGGAAGAGTGAGGGGTTGATGCCTTACTTCAACTCTTGGGATCTTCACCAGAGAGCTGAGCTCCTAAAGATGCCTGGCTTAGAAAATCAAGGGGGATGACATTCCAGGAATCCAAAGTACCATAGGAAACAGATTCTCCTTCTTTCTAAAGAGCTCATATTCAATCTCACTCATCCTGGGATCACATTCAAAAGCACCAATTTTTAAAGTGTCTAGACTGTATGTCAAGGAAATTTATTTGCTCATCTGAGGTATCCGTCTGAGGGGAAGAGGAGAGTCAGGGGCCTCTCTGGAGACAAAGGCTCTGGCAGACACCATTTGTGTGCTCTCTACCTACCCTGATAGCATGGGTAGGCACACTGAGACACAGCAGCTTCCCGCTGCCTCACTGGGAAGGGTGGGGGTGAGCAGCACAGTCCACTGCCTTGCTGAAGCAAGAGAGAGCAGGTGGTAGCAGCAATTCTTTACTCCCTGGCTAGGGTAGGGTAGTGTGAACAGTCAGGGCATTTTTCTGCCCTCAGCCTAAGGCCTGAGACAAGGCATTCTCTTGCAGCATTGCTGAAATCCATGAGTGCATGCACTCAAGGCATTTCCCGTTCTTTCAGAAAGCATGCCTTTCCTCCTCTATATACCAGGGGCCCTACTAAAGCCAGTAGGCATGTGCAAACCACACAGGGGATGTCCCTTGTTTGCCTGGTGGCCAAGGAGGCTGGCATTCCTGTGCTCCAAGGGAATATAACAATTGCAAAGATACTTCTTGGCAGGCCAACACCCCCAGGGCACTGCACAGACAGGATGCTGGAATACCCACTTTGCAGTCTTCCTGTGAAAAAGGCCTATTTACTTACCCCAGAGCTTCAACCTGATGGACAAGTTTCAGGTTTTCCAGACCTCTAGAGGCTGCAGATGTGCTCCCAGGGAATGTAAACAGAGAGACACCATCCTTGTGTACCCCCTTGACCTCACTACAGCTCTACCAAACATCCCAGAAAGGAGCTTATACACTTATCTGGAGCCTTGAGTTTTGAAACTGTCACCCAGAGATGCCTTCAGATCTCTCAGTCTGGAGTCCAGCTGGGTTTACAATTGTCACCCTACAGGACTATATATGTTTGCACACTTTAAAAGCTTCTGTCTAAGAATCTGCCTGCCCATTAGCCTAAAAACTAAGTGTTAAATTAGATTTCTCTTTTTGGAACATTGACAAGTCCTGGCACACCCTCAACAATAGGGACACATCAAAAATAATTCAGATTATTTAGACAATCACAAAGGTTAGGAGACAACCAAGAATTAGGACAAGGGTGAGAAGGAAAGTTCATATCCTACATATGGCAACTCCATCAACACTGAAAGAAGTAGTTGTTTTGCCAAATATATAGAAAGGCAGAAAGTCAAGCAAAATGAGGAAATAGAAATATGTTCCAAACAAGAGAATAAGATAAAACTTTGAGAAAAACTCAATGTTATGGAGATAAATAATCTACATGTAATGAATTCAATTTGATGGTCATAAAGGTGTCATGCACCTTGGGAGAAGAATGGATGAATACAGTTGTTATAGGATTTATTTTCCTTTAGTGCCTGTGGTTCTTGATCATGTGGCTTCAAAGAATGAAAAGGTAGACCAGGTGAAGAGTGATGGGCAGCAAATCAAAGTTTATTGAGCAATAGTACAAAGCTCTCAAAGAGAGAAGGGACCCGAGAGGGCTGCCACCAGGTTTCTAAGCCTAAGGGGTTTTACAGGCGTTTTGGTGTGGGCTGTTTTAACCTGATTAACTCTCCATATGCCTGTCACTCAATCCGGTCTTTATCCTTTCATGTGAGAAAGGGTGGATGGCTCCTTCCAGGGTGGTGTAAAATCCTTTTAAGGGTGATTTCCTCTTAGGGCAGGGGACCCTTGTCCCACCTTGCCTGTCTTTCTTCCAACTCTCCTTCATTACAGTGAGAACTTCAACAGAAACAGTAAGTATGAGAAAGTACCAAACACAAGTCACAAAGCTGAAAAATACATGAACTGAAAAGTACACTAGAGAACTTCAACAGTGGACTGGATGAAACAGAAGATGGGGTCTTCAAGGTGGAAGACAAAGCATTGAAATTCACCCAGACAGAGCAGCAAACAGAAAAATGAATTTAAAATGGTAAAGATAACTTCAGAACTTATGTGACAACATCAAGCAAAATAATGTTCAAATTAAAGGGGTCCCAAAGGGAGAGGAGAGAGAAAGGTATAGAAAATTTATTTGAAGAAATAATGGCTGAAAAGTTTCCAAACCTGGGGAAGAAAACACACATCCAAGTCCAGGAAGGAAAGGAAGTTTCAAATATAAAAATCTCATGACATCTACACCAAGACATGTCATAATTTGAATGTCAAAAGTAAAAAATAGAGAATATAAAAAGCAACAAAAGAAAAGTGATTTGTTATGTATGAAACCCCATTAGGCTATCAGCAGATTATTCACAAATTTTGCAGACCAGATGAGAGTAGCATGACATATTCAAAGTACAGATAGAGGGGCGCCTAAGTGGCAGAGTCAGTTAAGTGTCCGACTCTTGGTTTGGGCTCAGGTTATGATCTCAGTTGTGAGTCAAGCCCCACATCAGCCTCATTGCTCAGCTTGCTTGGGTTTGTCTCTCCCTCTCTCTCTCTTTCTCTCTCTCCCTCTGCTTCACCTCTCTCTCTGTCTCTCAAATAAATAAACCTTTTTTAGAAAGAAAAATAAATGCTGCCTGACTGCAGCCTGCCTTTCTTTACAAAGTGCAGAAAGAAAAGCTTCCAACCAAGAGTACTCTACCCAACAAGGTTATCATTCAGAATTAATAGGGAGATTACGAGTTTTCCAAATAAGCAGCAAAAGGGGTTGATTACCACTAAACTGGCCTTATGTTTAAGGGACTTATTTAAACTAAAAACAAATGGCATAATTAACAAGAAAATGTACAAAAGTAAAATCTTAATTGCAAAAGTAATATAGAGTATATGTACAGCAAAGGTAGTTGGATAAGTCATTTATAAAATATCAAGACAAAAATAGCAAAATTGACTAAAACTACAAGAATCACTGAAAATATTCATAAAATAAAAAGGACAATGTGACATCAAAACCATCAAACATGTGGAGAAAGAAGTAAAAATGCAGCATTTTGAAGTATGTTTCCATTTAAGTTACTGGCAACCTAAAACAGACTGTTACATGCAGAGGGTGTTTATGTGACCGACATGGTCACCACAGAATGAAAATTTGTAGTAAATATGCTTAAGAATATGAGAGGGGAATCTAAACATAGCACTAACAAAAGGTATCACACCTTCATTAGTGTGATGAGGGAAGAGAGAAAAAGAAAAAGGAAAAAAGGAACAGAGAGCAGCTACAAAAAGAGCCAGGAAAAAAATACAAAATGGAAATAGTATATACCTGTCCATAATAAATGTAAATGGACTAAATTCTTCAATCAAAAGACATAGAGTGGTGGAATGGATAAAAACCAAGGCCCATCTATTCACTGCTTATCAAAGACTATCTTCAGAAACAAGGACATTCACAGACTAAATGTGAAAGGACAGACAAAGATGGGCCACGCAATTGTAAATGAAAAGAATCAGAAAATATCAGCTTTAAATGACCCATATATATTGGAGTGAATGGATAAAGATGACACACAACACACACACACACACACACACACACACAAGAATACTATTCAGCCATTAAAAAATGATGAAATCTTGACAGTTGTAATATCATGGACAGACCGTGAAATACCGTGTTACATAATATAAGAGAAAGACAAATACCACATGATTTCACTTATATATGGAATCAAAGCAAAACAAAACAAAACAAAACAAAACTCAGACTCATAGAAACAGAGAGAATAGTGTCTGCCCAGGGGAGGTACGTGGAGGTCCAGGAGGGTAGAGGGATGGAGCTGCAGGGCTGGGGGTGGGGGGAGGGGCTGTGGTCCAGCCTACTTCTCTTCTGTCCCCTCCCCCTCCTTCAGGAGCCCTTTGTGACAAAGCCAAAGCTCTGTGATGTGGCCTGGGCCTCTTGTCCCCAAGTCCACGCCCAGGGCTCAGTAGCCTGCTGGCAACAGTGCAACTTGGCACTAACACATTTCAGAAGAGAGAGATGGAGAATTACCTCTTCTCTCTGAAAAGCATTACTGCTGGTTGGCTGAGCTTCAGCCCCACTTCTTGGACAATTAAAGCCATTTTCATTTTCTTGTGTATACTGGGAGTATACACAGTATACTGTATATACTTCTTCCTGTTATTCTCCTACTTCCGGAATGATCCATCCTTACCACCACATAAGAAACACAGAAGCAGCAGGAAGGTAAGGAATCCTTGGCCCAGACCCAGTAGAGCATGATCCCATCCTCTTTTCTATTAATATTTCTACTTTTCTGAATCACTGGAGAGACTCCTAAGGTAGGAAAGAACAGCACATGCATTGTTATGAATAGAGCAGAACACCATCTGTCTAGGGACAGGCCAGACCAGGAAGAGGTTAGAGGGGCACGAGGATCTCTACCTGACAATCTCAGGCCAGGAGTGCAGGTGTGGTGGAGGGCCCCAGAACAACATCCTCAACACACACCACCAGTGGCCGAGGACGGGATGGCTGAGGGCTCCATCTCTAGCACAGATCAGGCCCCTGAGAACCCGTTCACCAGCCACCTTCCTGGGGCAGGTGTCTCAGGTGAATGTTGCTCTGTCGGGGCTGATCAAGGGCAGCCGCTGAGCTCAGGAGGCCCCAGGAAGCAGCTGGAGTGGGGCTCTGACCTCAGAGAGCAGGGTCTTACCTGAAGAAACGCAGATGCTGCAGGTCTGGGGATATGTGTGTTTCTTGAGCAGAGGACCAGTGACAGAGGAATTTCTCACGTAGAAAATCTTTCTGTACATTCTTCAAAGAAGAAAAACTGAAAACGTACTTATCTACTTTGAAAATGAGTAAAAGAAAGAAACCCATGCCCCCTCCCCTCTTAGTTAAATGTAGGAAGTCACATTGTTCATGAGCACTGAGCATCTGCAGCTTGCTCCAGAGGGCAGGGAGGGGGTCCCAGTCTCCCCATGTTCTCTCATCTCAGCATCGAGTGGAGCCTCAGAGAAGGAGCAGCAGGAGCCAGAAGAAAGCCCAGACTCTGAAGACTCTGAAAGGTGAGCCTCTGCCCCTGAGCCCTGCACACCCCAGGTACACCATCCCTCCTGCTCCGAGTGCCCAGCCCCACAGTCTCCAGGATCCTGGGGCCCGAGTCTGTTCCTTGGGAAACAGAGCCCTGGTGGGGGCTCCTGGGAAGCAGAGCAGAACCCTGACGCTTCTCCAATTCTGGGCCAGAATGAAGCCCCAAGGGGCCAGACACGGTATTGCCCAGCAGGAGCTGCAGGGCCTTGTCAACCTCTAGCTCCAACTGTGGACAAGTTGTCCAACTTTGCTCAGAGTCCTCTGTGAGGTGACCCAGTCCTGTCTCCCCCAACAAGGTCATGAATGGGGATGTACTCTGTATAGGACAAAGCGATCCCCATCATGAGCTTTGATGTCACTGTGTGGCACGTGGCCCTGGACACTGAAGTTTGGGACTCCCAAGTCTAAACCACAAAGGTCTCCCCTAAAGGGACACTGTACCCAGCCTCCTCTAAAAGACTTGGGCCCCTGCCTTCATGTCTATGACCCAGTTTTCTGTTTCAAGCTTGCAGAGATTGCCTGCAAGAACTAGAGGAGGTTCAGGACCTGATTTCCCTTCTCCAAAGGTAAAGAATCTTTCCCCTTTCTCTGCTGGATGATTCTCCCAGAGTCTATAGTGTGAGCCCAGGGCTGCAAGGACCATGGGGATAGAGTGTGGCTAAAGCCCTGGGGTGAGGGACAGTAGGAGCATTGCGAAGTGGGTGTGGGGGTGTGGAGGGCCATGGGGCCTACCCTCTTGGCCACGTCTGCTCCTGGCTGCAGCTTGTGCCTCTTGTCTCTTGCAGCTACCTGGGGAGGCTCCCTGACCAGGGGGCCTTTCATCACCTCCTACATCAAGAAGCCCCTGAGGAGGTGTCCAAAGCAGCACCTGCTAGAACCCACAAGCCAAGGAAGGAGTCTGGGGAAAATGCTGCTCACACCTTGGCCCCATCAGCTTCCCCTGCTCCTCTCCATCGCCTTCTACCTCTGGACTCCACCCTGCCAGCAGAACCTCAAGAAGACCAAAATAACTTAAAGAAAATCCTACTGGGCACAATCACAAAGAGCTTACTTCCAGGTAATTCCTCTTTGGCATCTCTCATTCTAGCCGTCTCAGGCCTCAGACATGCCGACTATCCCATTTTATCCTTTTCCTGGTGGTGGGAAAGTACCAAGTCCTTGTTCTTCCCTACCTCGTCACAGCACAAATGCCAGCAAGAACACCTGGCCTGCCACCCACCAGAGGCCTCGTTCTGGGGTGACCCTACAAACTGGCAGATAGAGACTCATAAACCCTCTTTTGTCACCTCGGATGTCCAGAAGCTGCTGGAAATACTAATCACAAAAAGAGTAGAACTGAAGATTTGGAAGGAGAAAGAAAAGGATGGATCAATTGGGAAACAATTGTGCCCAGACAATCACCTGAACTCTTTGGGGACTATGTGGAAGTTACTCAGTGCTGAGCAGACCACCATAACCCCACAATCCTTCCAGAACCAGAAAGATGAACCAGAGCAGCTGGCCAGTCCTCAGCAGCTCTCATCCCCCAAAATCTTGGAAGACCACTTGCAACAGAAATGCAGCCAGCTCTTCTGGGGTCTCCCCTCTCTGCACAGTGAGTCCTTGCTGGCCACTGCTTTGGTCTGTACTCACTCTCCTCAACTACAGGTTCCCTTTCTTTTATTCAATGGGCTCTCTAATTGCTTGCCAGCTCTAATTCAGGATCAAATATCTTCACAGTTTTCCCATGTCTCATCCTTGCCCCACCATGGGATCCAACTCCAACCCTCGACACCAATCTGGCCCCAGCCCCAGGCCCATCTTGCACCTTCTGTCCCAATCAGACCACCTTCTCTTCCACCCCAGATGAGTGCCTGTGGGGTACCTTGCCCTGCATCCCAGGAAAAGACACAATTCTTCATCCCAAATGAAACTCAACAACTGGAATGGCCATTGTTGCCAAAGCACCAAGAAAGGGGGAGGACTTTACACTACATGATGAAAAGATATCGGAAGTTCTTTGGCAAAGTCCCTCCCAAGCTTCCCAAGTACAACCAGGACTCCCAGTCTTACGGGTCAGTTTCCATCATTCATGGGGACTTTGTAATCTTTAATATCCAAAAACACCACCATCAAAGGAGGCTCAGCAAGGATAAACACAGAGACAGCCTGCCCCACAGGGTCCAAGTGTCTCTGGAACTGATGTGGCCTCCCAATGAATTCCCAGAGACAAGTAAGGCACAGGATAACCAGGGATTCTCAAGGCCCTTTGTGTTTAAAGGCAAAAGCAGCCAGACTACACAGAGGACCAAGTCCAGGGACCCTAGAAGTTTCTATAGGAAGAGTCAAACAAGATCCCAACTACAGAATAACTTGGGTAACGGTCTACAGCAATGTCTGAAGAGAAGCCCAACAGATCTCTCCAGAGTTTCAGCCAGCTTCCCAGTAAAGGTTCTAGGAACTGACTCTGAGGAGGAGTTAGAAAGACATTTGATGAGGACCTTGAAGAGTGACCAAGGAAAACACTTAGCCAGGGGCCCAGGTAAGAAACATCTAGAAAAAAACTTAGAGGTTCACTTGTGCAGGAAATTGGGACAGATCAATGAAGGTTTGATCCCTGTGAGCGTGCGTCGATCCTGGTTTATGGCCACTCACAGTTTGCCCAAGTCCCACCTTGGCAGTGAACGTAGAAATCTGGCATCCTTGAATGATCGGAAACCCTGCATAAATACCTCCCATGAGCTGCCTTTCCTTAGTCCTCACACTCGACAGATGTTGGAAGCACACATCATAAGGTTTCGGGTGAGGCATAAGTGGGACCTACCTTCCCAAGCCTTTGAGCCCATAGATCTCAAGCTATGTGAAGCTCAACCCTTGCCCCTTCCCCTGCACCCCTCTCCTTGCTCAGCCACCTGTGTATCTGGGACCCACTCAAGAGCCATGTTCTACAAGTTCTTGGGAAAACCTCCTCAGCCGCATCTGGGAGAGGAGATAACAGAAGAGTCCATTCCCACCTCAGAGAGTCCCCAGCCTGTCCCCTCATCTGCAAGTGAGGAAATTCAGCAGGCCTCACCTGGTGATGTCCAGGAGCCCTCAGAGGTCCCTTTACCTGGACAGGAAGACAGATCACCTTCTCAGACCTCTACACTCAGCCTCACAAACAGAGCCCTGGAGAGTGAGATTGTTATGGGGGCCAAGAAAGACAACCTGGAGTCAAGTTCAGCAACGGCCAGGAATGAACTAAAGGACAAAAGTGGGGATCAGGCCTCACAAAACAAGGTAGCAATACTGAAGATGAAGCTCAGGTCCCAATTTACAAGGGCTGAAGAGGCCAGGGAGGAGACAGAGCCCAAGAAGGCCCCTGCTTGGAAAGTCATCTTAAAACCCAGTATGCTGGCCAACAACCAAACCATTTATGTGGATCTGAGGAGATCAGGATCTCCATGCCCTAGTAAAAGCCCCTTACCACCTACAGAGTTGGCTGCCCAAGATTTAAAGGAGCCATGCCTTAAAGCAAAGGTTGCCAGTAAGTTTGAGCTCCAAGAAAAGGTAGAGTCAGAGAACCAGCCTCAAGGACCTATCGCTGGTGTGCCTCTTCAAGATTCTTCCAGTGACATCTCCCTTCAAGACTCTGGCACTTGCGACCTTGTCCAAGACCATGATACTAAGGTGCCCCTGCAAGATTCTCCCACTGATGTCCTCCTTACCATAGACACCTTGTCCACACACA
Source organism: Canis lupus familiaris (assembly GCF_011100685.1). Classification (NCBI taxonomy): domain Eukaryota; kingdom Metazoa; phylum Chordata; class Mammalia; order Carnivora; family Canidae; genus Canis; species Canis lupus. The sequence goes on along the minus strand of NC_049222.1, from coordinate 94,809,737 downwards.
AATCATCCTCCTGTTCCCAGAGGGAACATGCCAGTGGAGACACACCAGCTTCCCCAGTGCCACATGACCTTGTATCAAGTGAATTGAGCAGTGAGGTGCAGCAGGAGCCCAGTATACCGAAAGCTGAGGACCCATGTAAGAGCCAGAGTGAGATGACTATCTCCACTGCTGAGACAGAAGACCTGCAGAGTCCCAAATCAGAAGAGCATGAAGAGTGTGCAGAGCCATTGGGAAGCAGCGTTTTCCAAGCTGGTGGGACAGGCCACCCTCCCCGTGTCAGAGGAACAGGAGATAGCCTTGGAAGCAAATACCTCCAGCTCATGCCAGAAAGGGGACAGGTTATTCCAGAAAGCCACTTTAGAAAAAGGGTAAGGAACTTTCTGCAATGTCTTAATCTCAATAAAAAAGGCAAAGGACTGGAAGATCCCCTTCAAAAGGGCAAGCCTGTGTCAGCAACTGTCCAGAGGGAGGTACCAGTCAGAAGCAGATCAGTTATGGACAGCAGAGCTACTGAAGCTCAGACGATTGTGACAGCTGTGGGACGGGTCCTGGTGGAGAAACTGGGACTTTACCAAGGAATGCGTGCCTCAGACATAAATATGCACAAAGAATTCCAGGCCCCAGGACGTGGGCACTCCCGCCACCACAAGGTTCTTTCCTCCCCAGAACAGGGGAGAGTGATGAGAGAGACGGCCTCCAAGCAGCAAGCCATCCCCAAGGGCCACAGCTGTCCCAACAGGGCCGAGTGGATCCCAGGCAGGGACAGCAGATGGGAAGGCCCACCCAGGGAGCTGGGGGCCCCAGGCAGACCCAGCCAGCACAGGCTGATGCTGGCAGGTGCCTCAGGTCACATTCACCGTTATCCAACATATAGTCTTCAAAAATGTGTGTCATCCCATCAGGCAGTGTGTGCTCCTCACACCTGTCATGGTAGGAAAGCTTTACTTCAAGAAAAAGTTGAGTATATGCAAAGAAAGCCTTTTGTTTCTCATGTTAGCACATCTTCCATGTGCTAATGGCTTCTTTGTACCATGATTTGTATTGCTTCCCAAAATATATGTTTTTTTTTCTCATGAGAGGTTCTGCCTTCTGTGTGGGCCCTGCTGGGGAAGAGAGGGATGGAGTCTGCTCTCCCCAGTGCCTGCTTTGGCTTCCAGAAGGGATTGGGCCTTGGAGGGGGTGAACCCGCGGCCTGCCCCCCATGCCCCCTCATGCCCCTTCCGTTTCCATAGCACCGTCCTTATGACCACACACAAAAGAGGAACAAGGCCTGGAAGGCCCCCACCCCAGGATCCAGCTAGGCCCATCCTGTCCTGCAGTGTCCCTACCCCGAACTCCTAGGCCATAGGGAGGGTTTGCAGAGACAGAAGGCCCCCGCCCCCCAGGCTCCAGGCGGGTGGCAGACAGTGCCCTGTGTCAGAGTCAGGCACAGGGTCTGCAGGCGAGGCTGGCCTTGAGCGGAGAGGCAGGGGGAACCATGCCCCCCGGGCCTGGTAGGGTAGAGGGTGGCTCTGCTGGGGGCTCTCCTGTCCCCACTGACACCGGGGGCCCTCGCAGCTCAGTGGCATCACCCCCTCGTCCCCTGGGGCAGCGCAGGGCGAGGACACCCCCGGCTCTGAGGTGTGAGCAGGTGGGGAGCGCAGAGGCTACCCCGACCAGTCCCCTGCTCCCTGGGTCGCCCCTCCTGGGAAGTGGAGCAGGGGCAGGTGCCAGGGAGGTGGGGACAGGCCACACCATGTGGCCACACATGGGGTGGTGACCAAGGCCCCGCAGGCCCCCGGGAGCCCCCCTGCCACCCGCAGGCCCAGAAGCTGTCACCCCAGGGTCCTCCCCCACTCCTGCTGCCAGGGCCCAGGTGGAGAGAAGCCACCGCACCTCCCACACCGAGGGCCTGGCACCCGGAGGCACCGAGGCCTGCAGGGGGAAAGGGTCCCTTCAGCTGAAGGTGATAAGCTTGCTCAGGACTGGGGACCTTGGGCAGACTGGGGGTCCATGACCTGTGCTTAAATGTGCAGCCCACAGATGGCTCCCAGAGGACTGGCCTGGGTCATGGAGCAAGTGTTGCCTGGTTCCCTGTTATGGTTTCCTGGAGCCCAGGGAGAGGGAAGAAGCCATCGGGTGGGGTTTGCCCTGCACCTGGCGGGAAGTGACCCATCCGGAGTGAGGGTGCCGTCCAGGAGGGTCCCCCCGCCGTCAGGACCCAGCCCATGGGAGGGAGGGACCTGAGGGACAGGTGGCCTGGCCACGAGCTGCTCTGCTGCTGCGTCTCCCCGCAGAGACCTCTGCCAGACACCCCTCCAGAGACCTCTAATAGACTCACACAGAGATCTCCCACAGAGGCCCACACCAAGACCTCAGAGACTCTCAGACTCTCAGAGACCTCTGACTGAGGACCATGTCCAGGAACCACTCATAAAGACCTCCCACACACATCTTACAGAGACCTCTCCCAGAGACCCACACCAAGACCCCACACAGAGACCTCTGACAGAGAACTCCCACAGATACCCACATAAGACCTCTTCTAAAGACAAAGCTCACACTGACCCTATGCGGAGACCTCTGACAGGGTCCAACATCACAGAGTCCATATCCAGGGACCATCCACAAAGACCTCCCACACATATCTTATGCAGAGACTCTCACAATGGCCAATACCAAGAGACCTCACAGGGACCTGTGACAGATCCACACAGACTTCACACAGAGACACCTCAGAGATCACAGGTCTGAGCACAGAGACCCACACACAATCCACGTAGTCCACAGAGAGACCTCCCAGTGCCCCACAGACACCAAAGCTAGACCTTGAACAGAGGCCTCATCTCCATTCTTAGGACCCTGAGTAGCCATCCAGTGACAGACCCCCTGCATGGATCTACAAATTGGCAGTACAGCTGTGCCCCACCCCCCAGAGAAAATGCTTGTGTATTTTTTAATTACTTCTGAAGAAAACTTTCGATTCCCCATGTATACCTGAAAAATCCTTTCCTTCGTGGATTTTCAGTACCCTGAGCTCTGACCCACAGTTGAAAGAATCACAAACTGAAAACAAACAAAACTTTGCCTACATCTAATGAGGGAAGATATCTTATCTGTCCTTTTTTTTTTTTTTTATTGTTTAGCAATACAGCATCAGGGGTCACATTTTGTATTTTGTTAGGGCCAAGTTCCTGCACTCAAAGCGACTTCTTCACATTGGAAACGATGTAGGGAGGCCTACAGCAACTGAATGCAGTGGATTGAACCAGCAAAGAGACGTCTGACTCATGCTGTAGACAGCATGTTATTTGGCCCCAAACAGCTTGTGTTCAGTTTGGGAGGTTTGCTTTATTTTTAAATCAAGCGAATCCATAGTATCAAACATATGAAGCTGTTTTAGAAATGAGACGGAGTTTTGGCAATATTTCTATTACATCCTCAGGCTTGTTTATTTTTACCATTAATAACATTAAGTAATTATATCTTTTTCTTTTTTTGCTCCTTTTAAAATACAGTAATATCCTTAGATGATATTATGTCTATCTCCAGAATATGAAAAACTCCTAATGCTAAGATAGCTTAGGCTTCTGGGCTATGTAGAATAAGGTTGCATATTTTATATAATTCTAAGGAATGCTCATTTTCTAAGACTCCAGAAGTCAGGTTCTATTTTATGTTATAAGGTCAAAAAAGGATGCATTGCTTAAAGTAATTTTGAAATCTTAGAAAATATTTCACTTAGTTGGTGCTTGAAATACATATTATCTCAATTAAATTACTTGGAATTGGCATTTTAACATCTTTTAAATTAAAGAAAGTATACTTTTAATCTATCTAATAGATAAGATATACTTTTAAAAAGTATACTTTAAAAAGATATACTTTTAATCTTATCTAATAGATAAGATCTCACCATCTTCCTAAGATTTTCCAAATTGGGCACTTAGTTGTGACTCTATATTTCTCACTGGTCATAAGAATCCTATTGCCCTTGACTTGGTAAGATCTTGATAATAAATAGATATCAAGTGTATGGTGAAATCTCTCAGGACACCCACTGGGATGACAATGTCATAATCCTTTCTCTCAGAAGAGAGGAATGAGCTGGTGTCAGTTCTGTGGGTATATATATATTTTTTTAATTAAGGAAAAAACATAGGCAGTAAAATATTTTACAGAGTAATAGCTATTAATGTTTTGAAATTCACTCCCTTGGTGATACTTTCTCATGTTATTGAATCACAGAACTATGGAAAGTGGCCATGGATGCCCTCTAATGTCCAATCAATAGTATTTAATAACTAGGATAACTCATCATTTCCCTATAGATGCCCACATCCACAACATTCCACAGTCATAAAAAGGATACTTTCTTTTACGAAAGTTTAAGCTATTTCCAAACCATGTTTTTAAGTAGAATAAAAGTAAATTATTGTAAGAGGCATAAAGTAAGTAACTTTCAACAAAATAGATGAAGATTTAGGAAATGCTACCATCTTTCGTAGGAAAACACAATTGCCTCATCTCATGCTGATACCAAGAAACCTGGGTGACACAGGTCTTTGCTCTGAGCATTTTTATGTGTGTGCTTATTTGGTCCTGTGGATAGGATTTTTTTTGTGTGTGAAGATTTGTATGACAAAATAGTTTTACAGAAGTGATAGATAGGATATGTGTCTGGTAAGTTAGCTTCGATAGCCATTCTTATCCCTCTTGGAATAAGGGCAAGCAGAATAACCGACAAGTATTTTCTGGAAAATGGTTCCATTATCTTGAACCTTTCTCAGTGGAAGAGAAGATGGAGGCCTTGGGTAGGAAGCTGAGATGCCCTTGCCCCACAAATAAGTATGTAATTTATAGGCTATTAAAACTGGAAGGGGGGCAGCCCAAGTGGCTCAGTGGTTTAACGCCGCCTTCCACCCAGGGAGTGATCCTGGAGACCTGGGGTCGAGTCCCACGTCGGGCTCCCTGCATGGAGCCTGCTTCTCCTCTGGCTGTGTCTCTGCCTCTCTCTCTCTCTCTCTCTGTGTGTGTCTCTCATGAATAAATAAAAATCTTTTTAAAAAATAAAAATAAAACTGGAAGGGCTACCGCAAGGCTGTTTGCTGGAAGGATCTGCAGAGAGCAGATCAAGAAGGACAGGCAATAGTGTCCTATGGCCAGAGCCAGGACACTATTTACAAAATTTGTCCATAACATAAGCAGGAAACAGAACTTGGCCAAAGCAGTGCTGCATGCTGCACCTTCCCTCCATTTGTTCAGAGATGACACTGCCCTCCACCACCACCTCACCCCATAATCCTCTCTTATTGTCAAAGGCATACTGGAGACTTCAGATGAAGAAGAGTAGGTAAAGAGAGGAGAAAGTGGAAGAGAAGAAGCAGGCAGGAGAAGGGGGAAGATGAAGAGCCTTTACCGGAAAACACACAAAATTCTCTATCCCAGCCACTCAATTAACAAATGGGGACCCTGTGGCATGCAGAGACTCCCCAAGCCATATGTATACTCAGTTTCCATATCTGACTTTGATCAGATGCTTCCTCTACTACATGACACAATTGGCATGAAAGGATCCCTTTCCTAAGTCAGATGACATCGCTACAGGAAATTATTTCCACCACCACCAGGTTATGGTACATATCACTATTTCAGAGAAAAAAAAGAAGAAAAAGCCACGTTGCCATATAGACAATGAAATATTTCAGAGAATGGAAACCTCTTTTGATCACAGTCTGTTGTTTTTAATCAAAGCATGATTTAAAAAGAAATGAATGACAAGGAAATTTAATTTCATTAACTTCCATGAAAACCAGCACAATGTAATGTGTTCCACTTCTCCATCTGGGTAAAACTCCATTGTGAAAAGTGTACCTTTCTCTGAATCCTGAACCCACCTGCCATTCAAAGTAGTCATCACAGATTTTGAGGATTGGAGGCAAAAATATACAAAATCCAGTTCCTGGAGATACCATTCCTGCTTTGCTCACCTGAGAGGCATGGGAGTCCCTTAGGGGTAAGACCCCTTGATGGAGCATTTCACCAGGGGAGTGGACAAGACAGTACACTGTGGTGCAGAAGAAAAATATTAGAACTTCCATGTGGAATCTTTTTCATCTCATTAAAAAAAAGTCCTTATATTTGTATAAGCTTTGTCATGGATATAAATCACAGAATCATAGTGCATGCAGTTCATTTGCAAAAAAATAAATATACACACATAAGATGCTATGTGCTCAGAAAAATTTTTTATGGGCTAAAAGAATGATAGAAATTTTGGAGAGCACTGACATGAACAAGATTCTTGGTCTTTTCTAAGAAACAGACCCAGAATCCAGAAACCCTGATGGGTCTGGGCTCCATCAGGCAAACCACATGCATGGCCTATCCAGAAAGAATGAGGGCTACGGATATACTCTAGAAGGGCTGTTTCACCAAACTCTACAACTTGGAGGAACCCCGTCAAATCTGAGCGTCACCTCGTAGGCAGGGGGTGGGTAACACAGAGGTAAGTGAAACGTTTTTCCCTGACTCACCTGCAAACATAATGCACCTGTGAACTAATAGGGACCCCAAGTCTGTGGTGAAGGGCTGTGCTGAGTGGAAACAAAAGCCCAGAGTCAGTTAGAATATAGTGCAGGAACCTCATGCCCTCCCAGGGCCATCAGACCTGCAGGAGGTGTGGGGAGGGTACAGAAGCAGTGGAGATCCCAGACAGTGTTTAGCAGAGATTGCACACACCGTAATTCAGGAAAATGGCTTTACAGTTACAAATGCAATCGTTTCCATTTACATTACACTTTTGGAAGTATCCTATTGCTTTCAAGGCAAAATTTTGAAGGTAGTAGTTTTATTTACTAATTTTTTAAAAAAAAGGAAAATCTACTGGAAGATGTTATTTGCCTTGGATCATGTGAGCAGTTCTGGGGAGAGAAAAGAATGGATTCAGGAAGTCAAGCATAAGGACACAGTGACTTGACTAGTAAGCATGAGGGCTGAGAACGTTGGACAAAATTAAACAGATTGGATATTCCTTGGGTGTACAACCATTGATCATGCTCACAAACCAGCATATTAAGACAGACCTCTCGGTATCAGGCCAAGCAACTACGGTGAGCCCACTTGAGCATGGACAGATCAGGAAACACCCCAAGGTAGGGGTTGCAAATGAAGATGAAAGGAGTTCAGCCAGTGATCCAGTTTCAATGAAGGCAGCATCTGTAATGGTCAGCACTTGCCATCAGAAGACGATATGGGAAGAACAAGTTGAGAAAGAGAAGTAGTTCAGTTTTGATGCCAAAATCAATCACCTGGATGTATCACTAAATGTAGAAAACGGACTGAACTAAGTCTAACTGGTTGATCCACTACATGCTATCTACATTACCTGCTTATCTTCTTCAGGGAGTTATGTCATTATTTCTCACACTTGGTGATCTCTAACATGCTGGGGGAGTCCAATATATTTGTCAAGGTGAAGCCAGACATCAGTGACGGACTCAGAAGTGTGAAAGTCTTGCAAGTAACTTCCTTGAATGACACAGCCACCAAATGAAACATTTCACTGCATGACATGATATGATATGATATATGACTGATGTATCGATAAACAAAGGAATGGAGAAAAATACTGTAAATTATAAACGTGAAAAAAGTGACACTTGTTAATCTCTGGAGAAGTACTCGATTTTTAACATTCTACAGCTTCCAAGAGCTATTGTATCTGTGTGTTTTTTTATTACGGTGACATCTTTACCCTTACTCACATATGGATAATTTATCAGTGAATAAATTCTTATTAAAACCCTTTGTAAAAAAAAAAAAAAAAAAAAAAAAACCCTTTGTATTTAGGGACGCCTGGTGGCTTAGTGGTTGAGTGTGTCTGCCTTCAGCTCAGGGCATGATCGAATCCCACATCAGGTTCCCTGTGAGGAGCCTGCTTCTCCCTCTGTCTCTGCTTCTCTCTGTGTGTCTCTCATGAATAAATAAATGAAATGTTAAAAAAAAAAAACCCTTTGTAAAAAAAAAAACAATTATGAACAGACTTTATATAATAAGATTTTTTGTGAATATCTTCTTTGTCTTATATCATTCCATTCTGATACCATTGCATTAGTTTTCTAGGGAATAACATTGGGCGGTGTACAGATAGAGGTTGAAATCTTAAGCAAAGGGAATCAACAGGCACAGGCTGAGACAGTATTTAAGAGAAGGTGCATGAACTGAAATCATATTGGTGTTTTGATATTTATGCATTTTTACTATGCCAAAATAAATACAAAATTTGGGAGAGGAAAAGTTAAGCAAATCTTAAAGAATACATCCAAGCCAGTGATGCACTTACCCATTAATCTGTTTCTCCTTCATACATTGAATGGGTTTGGCTAGTAGACCTGTACCTTTCATTGATTTCTAAAATTCAAGAATGATGTTTCCCAATTGAAGCTAAAAGATTCCCCTATGCTTCCTTTCACTCATGAGAGAGAAGTGGGGGGAACTAGCCCTGCTAATATCCAGAAGTGGCCCTCACTCACACCAGAGCCATGCTAATCTCCTCTTGGACATAAATACCAAGAGATATCACAGAATACCAACACCAAAAAAAGTTACTTTGAGATCATGATACAGTGAGATAAAATGAAGATAATTCATAATCATTTTCTAAGTATAGAAAGATCATGGTGCCACCCCTAAAAATACCAGACACCCCATTCTCTTGGCTAAAATGAGTGACATCTACTCATTACCACTAATGGTTTATTCTGGCTATAATCTTCTCTCTTATAGATAAGATTTATTGAGATATCAATCATAGAATTGCCTCTGCTTTCAGCATCCAATCTAAAGTGACCCCTCACTTTTAAGCCCTCCCTCAAATCACCCAACCAAAACCCAACCCAACAGTAGGTTTTTTTCTAACACCTCCTACAGAGACACTCCATGGTTTCCAGTGGTGTATGTCCTCCTTTGTTGAAATGAATAATAAACCCAACTTATTCTGGATAAAATTTGTTTAGAGGAGTGTTCCTGATGGTCTTTGGCCGGAGGACATGGACATTGGAATGATCTCATCTCAACCAGCTGACTCTGCCTCCCCAAGTTAAACATCCCCATTCTTCAGCCTTTTCTTCAAACATCACCTTCTCCAAAGCATTCTGTACTCCCCCACCTAAGTCAGGTCTCACCTGTGCTGTGAGACCCCTTTGCACTACCTCTTGTGACAGCCACTGCTTATCATAGGTTTCTCACAAATGCACTGAAAGCTCCTCGCAGGCTTAGTGAGGAATGTCTGACCACATTTCTTATACTTAATCTAGTGCCTGTTGAAATGTATCAATAAAAGTTTGTTAATTAATGGAGATGTGAATTAAAGCTTTTTAACCTACCTTATGTATAATCACAACAGTATAATCATATCTTTAAAAAGGTTTCCAAAAAAATAAAAAAATAAAATAAAAATAAAAAATAAAAAAAAAATAAAAAGGTTTCCAACTCTTTCAAGTAGCCAATATGTTTTGAAAAGAATCTGTAAGATAAAATAGTATTAACAATTGAAATTTAATGATGCAAAGAAAACTCCAAATTATTGAATCGAAGTCTTTTATTTTATATGTCAAATATGAATATCCTTGTAGCTTTTCAAATTAATCACAAAACTTAAGTGCTTACCGAATATAGTTTAAAAAGCAATTTTACCTCAAGGTATTGTTTCTATGATGACAAAAATTTCATTTAAAAAGCTATTACCAAAGAACATATTTAAAAGAATTTAAATATATAACTTGCAACAGCTACATATATTGTAAATCGACTATTCTAAAAATAAGAAACAATTATCTCTTGTTTAACGTTTAATATGCTGAAAAGTCCAGAGAACCATTGGTTTATTAGCAAATTCATATAAAACGGGATAGTGAACAATCATACTGCATGCATTTTTCCCTCTTTGAAAATTATTTTTGAGTTATTGAAAATATTTCAAGACATTTGAAAGATGTGTGTGAGTGTAGAAAGATATGCTTGCATGCTTATTGCCTAACAATTTAACTTACAAATATACAGAAGGTACAAACTTGTAGTTATTATATGAGTAAGCTCTTGAGATTTAATATACAATACGGTGATTATAGTTAATAATAATGTGCTGTATACTTGAAATTTGCTAGAAGAGTAGATCACAAATGTTCTCACCCCGAGGAAAGGGCAAAGATGTAAGATGATGGATATATTAATTAGCTTAATTGGGGTATGATTTCCTGGTTTCACTCATGAGATGATTGCAAAATCATTTCACAATATGCAGGTAAATGAAAACATCATATTGTACAACCTAAATATATCCATTTTTATTTGTCAATCATACCTCAATAAAGCTGGGAGAAAAAATATCCACAGACATGTATATGCACACATATATCTACGCATGTACTACATGTGTGTATATACATGTGTGTGTTAACATCCTTACACTTGTATTACTGATTTCAATTTTTGCTGGAAAATACTGTTTTCATTATTTCTAATAACATGACATTGTAAAGTTGACCAGCAGATTTGAAGTCCAAGTAACTATTCTCTCTCTTCAGCAGTTTCTGCCAGGTTGACCTGAACTTGGGTTTGGCAAATCCCCTCTCTGCTCCACAAGATTACTGCCAGCATCCTCAGTTCACTCTCGACACACTGGTCTACTCTTAATCCTCTAAAAATTTCATGAACACAAAAAGAGATTTTTCCTCAGGAAAACACTGGATGGCTCTACTATTGACCATCTGTGGATGTATAATGAATGATCAATCTATGTGATTTGTCTATAAACCCGGTGAATACTCTTCCTTTTTTCTCAGAATAACTAATGGTACACATAAATCTGTTATTGAAAATAAAATTTTGTTAAAAGGTACCCACAAAAAAGAACTAAGAGCTCTTGATCTGTCCTGCATCCAAAAGGTTTTCTCCCAGGATTTGTTTTAATAGTTTTATAATATTACTTTTTATACCTAAGCTTCTGATTCATTTTGAGTTAATTAGTGTGAAAGGTGTGAAGTTTAGGTTGAGATTTCTTTAGCCTATGGATGTCCATTTTCTCCAGTATCATTTGTTTACCAGATTAGTTTTCGTATTTCAGAAAAAAATTGTCAGAGACTACAGTGAGTGAAGGGGAAAAAAAGTAAAATTGAAGACTTTATTGCCTTTGTAAAAAAAAAAAAAGCTTTAGGATATTTCCATTTATAAACAAATAACAATTTATGGATAGAATTACATTAAGCAATAAATAATTGTGAAATTGAATCATGTTCAAAGTTAGTGCAGCAAGTTTTAGAAAAAGACCTCATTGATGGTACCCTTTGCTATGAGAGTGTCACAACTTCCTGGGTATATTTGTGAATCTGAGAAACAACTTGGTATCACATGGCCCCAGCTAACTTGGTTGAATGCTATCTGCGTAGCCTCAAATTGCCTAATTCTGAAACTCATCTAGATCTTGAGCAAAGGAAATATAAAGGCTTGTATATTCATTTTCTATTGTTATGTAACAAATTACCACAAACTCAGTGGCTTCAAACAATACCCATTTATTTACATGGTTTTCAGCAAGGCTGGATTCTCTGCTCAGAGTATCATAAGGCTGAAAGGAAGGTGTCAGCCAGCAGACTCCCTGCCTGGAGGCTCTAAGGAGATATCTGCATCTAGGAGATATTAGATTATTAGAGTTCAGGTTTTTAGAGTTCTGTTCCTTACAGTTGTAGAGGAGGTCCCTCTTTTGCTGGTTGTCATCCTGGGTCCTTGCTCAGCACCTTAAGGCCACTCTCACTTCTTCTCATGTGTCTTCGTCTATCTTCAAGCCAACGATGATGTGTCAAATCCTCCTGTGCTTCAAATCTCTCTGATCTTCTCTTATATCACCACCCAGACAAACCCTGTGTGTAAAGCACTCATCTGATTAGGTCAGGCTCACCTAAAAAAATCTCTATGTCTTAAGGTGAACTGACTCAGAAGTTTTAATTACACCTGCAAAATCTCTTCACAGTGGTGTCCACATTAGTGTTTGATTGAATAATAAGAGGACAGAAATCTTGGAAGACTCTGTGTAGAATTATTCCAACAATAAGGTGCCTGGGTGGGTCAGTTGGTTAAGTGACCAACTCTTCATTTCAGCTCAGGTCATGATCTCAGTGTCATAGGATTGAGCCCCATGCCCAGCATGGAGCCTGCTTAAGATTCTTTCTCTTTGGGCAGCCCTGGTGGCCCAGCAGTTTAGCACCACCTTTGACCCGGGCCTGATCCTGGAGACCCAGGATCAAGTCCCATGTGTCGGGCTCCCTGCACAGAGCCTGCTTCTCCCTCTGCCTGTGTCTCTGCCCCCACCCCCGTGCCTTTCATGAATAAATAAAATCTTTAAAAAAAAAAAAAAAGATTCTCTTTCTCTCCCTCTACCCCACCCCCATCCCTTTCTAAAGAAAATAATAACAGTAGAATTATTCTAATCATGGCCAACATCCATCAGTCTGTAATGAGTAAAGTACATGTGTAGGGATTTCTGGGAATTCTCAGGAAGGTGTTATGCTTGGTGACAAAACGTTCTAGTCAGTTACCATATGATATTCACACATCAATTCTTTACATTTTCCTGGGGTCTGCATTGTCCTCCAGCTATTCCACATTCATCAGGTTCCATATACTTCCTGGGGTTACTACTGTCTTCACTTGGTATGTCTGAAAATTACATCAGTGGCAAAGCAGGAGATTCCTTGAGGGGTGCCATGATGAGAGATGAGGTAGAGGACAGTCTTCTTTCCCCTTCTGTGTAAAAGCTTTAAGGAGGTGTCAAAATTTCAAAGCTTTTGGAACAGTTCTTTTGTTTTTATTTACACTTTGTTCCTTCCTCCATGGGCCTCCGGTATCAATTAATGGAACTGGTCCAGTTGATGGATCTAATTAGCAGGATCAACCAGGATTCCATCTGGATCATGACTCCCCCTAGGATGTCAAGGCTTGGGCTCACTTTTATTCATGATCAGTAACTTCACAAGGATTCTAATTTTTGCCCAAAAGTCCTAACGTATTTCTTCTCTTTACTCTTCTTCCTCCTAAGTTATTTTATATTTCAAGCTTCCTCTTTCTGCAAGCCTCCAAAATCTCTTCTCCAGTGCCTACTCTCTGCTGATGACTTGCTTCCCACAGGATTGAGAAAAAAGAAGCAATCAAAGACACTTTCCCTATATTCCCCACATCTGCCCCCCTACATGCCCCTGTACCCATTTACTCTGCCTTCCCTCTGATGCAGGGGGTACACTGCCCATGCCCCTTTCAGAGACCAAACTCCACCTTGCACTAGAATCTAACTACTTCCCCGGACACAAGGACACAAGGCACTTCCCCTTAGGAGTCAACAATGAAAATTTTATTTAATCATTACAGTCAGCATGCAATCACACCATAATTTTTGAATATTAAGAAATAAATATGTAATACCTCTTTTTTACCTCATATCTACATTTAGCTACTCCTCCATATCTCTTCTCCAACCTACATCTGTATTTGAATTTTTTTATTGACATACAACATTAGTTTCAGGTGTACAATAACATGATTTGATATTTGTAAATACTACAATATACTTATCACTACAGTGAGTCTGATTAACATCTATCACCATACATATAGATTTTTTCTTGCAATGAGAACCTTTAAGACCTACTCTCTTAGCGACTTTCAATATGCAATACAGTATTATTACAATCACCATGCTGTACATTGCATCCTCATAATGTATCTAATTTTTGTTTCAGTTTTTATTGATTATTAAATTCTCTTTATTATTTTTTCATTATGATAAATATGCTCTTAATCATCACTTATTTCACCTATCCACTCACCTTCCTCCCTTCTGATAATCATCAGTTTGTTCTTTAAAGTCTTTTCCTTGGTTTGCTTCTCTCTCTCTCTCTTTCTTTTTGTTCATTTGTTTTGTTTCTTAAACTCCACATATGAGAGAGATCATATGGTATTTGTCTTTTTCTGATTGAATTATTGCACTTAGTATTATATTCTCTAGCTCCATCCATGTCCTTGCAAATGGCAAGGATGCTGCCATCTCCTGCTTTGCCACTGATGTAATTGTATTTTGTAACTGGAACCTGTGTCTTTTGATTCCCTTCACACATTTGGACCAATCTTTTTGTCCCCACCTCCAGCAAGCACCAATCTGTTCTCTATATCTTCAGGCATGATTTTTTTGTTTTTATTTTTATTTTAGATTCCACACATAAGTGAGATCATATAGTATTTAACCTTCTCTGTTTGACTTCTTTCACTTAGCGTAATACCTTCTAGGTCCACTCATGTTTTTGCAAACGGCAGGATTTCCTCAGGATTTTTTTTTTCAATGGCTGAATAATATTGCATTGTATGTATATATCACATTTTCTTTACCCATTCATGTTTTCCATATCTTGGTTATTGTAAATAATGCTGCAAGGAACATGAAGGTATATATATCTTTTTGAGTTAGTGTTTTCATTTTCTTTAGATAAATACCCAGAAATGGAATTCCTGGATAATATGGTATATCTATTTTTAATTTTTTGAAGATCATCCATACTCTTTTCCATACTGGCTTCACTAATTTACATTCCCACCAACAGTGCACCAGTATTCTCTATTCTCCACATCCTCACCAACACTTCTGTTTTTGAAAGTAGCCATTCTAACAGGTGTGACGTGATAACTCATTGTAGTTTTGATTTGCATTTGCCCAATGGTTACTGATGTTGAGCATCTTTTTTTTGGTACCTGGTGGCCATCTATATATGGAAGACTATTCCAAATCTGTTTGTATCAGCCTATATCTGTTGGCCATTCTCTTCCAATTTTATCTAGAACTCACTCAGGCAGGCTTCCCTCCTACCAAAATTATCTTTCATAGACATCACTGACCTCTTTCTACATCCAAAGTTTGAATGCAGATCTTTACCTTAACAGACACTGGAGCAACAATTGACATTGATGACCACCAAACCTCCTTATTAGAGAGGTGTCTTCATTTGGTTTCTAGGGACCATATTCTCTTGTTAGCCTCCTACCTTAAGAGCCACTGCATCTATGCCTTCTTTGTTAATTTATCCTTATATTCTCATTCTGCTTTTCCCTAACTCCTTAGGAAGTTAATATTATCTCATGACTTTAAACTCCATTGGTATGCTGGTGACTCACAAGTTGGTATTTCCAGCCTGGACCTATTATCCTGAACTCTTTCTTACGTGTCTGACTGTATATGGCTCAGCCCAAGTGTCTAGAAGTCATTCAAAATTACCTTATCTCCTGTCCTTGTTCTCTTGAATCTGTTCCCACTTCCAATATTTCTTTTCCCAGTTAATGGTAACTCTATTCTCCTAGTAGATTAAGTAAAAATTATTGGTGTCATCCTTAATTTCCAACTCACATCCTATACCTCACATGTCAATCAATCCAATTGGCACTACTTCAGAATTTTCACTGGCATCTAGCGATGTCTCACTACTACCCCTCCTCCTGCTCTTGTCCAAACCACTATCTATCATCTTTTGCTGAGGTTTTGTCAGTTTCCTAACTCTGACAGCCTTTACTGCTTTAGGCCTTGTGCCTCTATAGTTCATTCATAAAAACCAGAGTGAGACTTCTAAAACTCAAGGCAGACAGTGCCACTCCTTTGCTCAAAACACCAGAACTTCCATTCATTCAGTCAAGTCTAAAGTGCTTACCATGACTAATCAGGCTCTCTGCCCTCCCCAGCACTCCCCCTTCTCTCATCACTACCCTTCTCTGAATTGTCTAGTTTGTCTCTGTGCTTTTCTTTAAACATGCCACAGCCTTCCACTTTATTTGCTCTGTCCTTAGGTGTTTCCCCAGACATTTACACGGCCCCACCCTGACTTCCTGCAGCTCCATCATAAAGGCACCATGATAGTAAAAACTTCTCTGATCACTTTTTTTTTAAGACCCCAGTCCCCATCTCCCCATTCTGCAATCTTTATCTTCCGTTTGTTTCATTTTACTTAAAAAAATATATATTTTTAGAGCTGGTTCAAGATGGTGGCATAAGAAGATCCTGAACTTCCTTCCTTCCACAAACACAACAAATCTATAGCTGCAAATGGAATAAACTCTGAGAGAGTCCTGAAAAACTAGATGAACAGTGCTTCTACCACAAATGATAGAAGAGACACATTGAGAGGGATAAGAGCAGCAGAGACAAGTTCTCACCAAAAACACCCCCCCCAGGCAGGGCAACACACACACAGGTGGGACCTCAAAGGTATGGAACTGTTCCCTAAGGGGCAAGGAGCTTATCTTCCATATCAGACATAGCCAACCCTTGGGCCCTGCACCAGACAAACAAGCCCCCAAAACACATGGCTTTCAAAACCAGTAGGGAGTATGTCCAGAACAACCACAGAACTATAGGGAAAAGATAATTCATTCTTAAAGGGCTCACACAGAGATTCACTCAGCCTGGGACCCAGCACAAAAGCAGCATTTTTAAAGGACCTAGACTACATGTGGAAGAGACTCATCTACTAATCTTAAAGTGACTTCCAGAGAGGCAGAAGCCTGTTGGGACTCTTTTCAGGAACAAAAGTGCTGGTGGGCACCATTTCTATAATCCTATTCCACTGGCAGGTACCATTTTGGCACTCTAACCTGCGAGTGGCACTGGGACCACCCTTCCCATGCACACACGACAGCCACATTGTAGCCAGTCAGGAGAACCCAAGCTCTGCTTTGCACTGCTACCACACTACAGCCAGCCAGGCAAGCACCCTGTCTCCCTGTGCTGCAGCCATGCCATAGTCGGATGGCTCATCAATACACTGCCTATGAGAGACTAACTTCAAAGTAAGGACACATGTGCTACTGAAAGTGAAGACCCATAAAGTGTTATTTCATGTAAGTGAAAACCAAAACAAAGTTGTTATAGCTATACTTATATCAGATAAAATAGGCTTTAAAATGAAGACTGGACTAATAGACAAAGAAAGGCATTACATAATGATGAAGTGGTCAATCCAGCAAAATATAACATTCATAAATATATATGTACAAAATGTGAGAGCAATAAATAAAGCAAATATTAACACACCTGAAGGAAGAAACTGACACAAATAATACAATATACTATAATACAAGTAGGCAACTTTATCCCCCCACACACACACACTTACATCAATGGATAGACTATCCAAATAGAAAAATGCATAGGGAAACATCAGCCTCAAACAACACATTAGACCAGATGGATTTAATAGATATGTGTAGAACATTCCATCTGAAAGCAGAAGAATACACATTCTTCTTAGGTGCGCATGGATCATTCTTCGTGATACATCACATGCTAGGCCACAAAACAAGTCTCAATATATTCAAGAAGATTGAAATCATATCAAGCATCTTTTCCAATCACAATGATATGAAATTAGAAATCAGTTACAAGAAGAAAACTGGAGAAACCACTAATATGAGGAGATTAAACAACATGCTACTGAACAACAAATTGGCGATTGAATAAATCAAAGGAGAAATAAAAAATACCTAAAGATGAAAGAAAATACAAGTGAGTCATATCAAAATCTATGAGATGTGAGATGCAGGAAAAGCGGTTGGAAGAGGGAAATTCATAACAATACAAGCTTACCTCAAAAATCAAGAAAAATCTCAAATAAGCAATTTAACTTTACAGCTACAGGAACTAGGAAAAATCAAAGAACAGGGATCCCTGGGTGGCGCAGCGGTCTGGCGCCTGCCTTTGGCCCAGGGCGCGATCCTGGAGACCCGGGATCAAATCCCACGTCGGGCTCCCAGTGCATGGAGCCTGCTTCTCCCTCTGCCTGTGTCTCTGCCTCTCTCTCTCCCTGTGTGACTATCATAAATAAATAAAAATTAAAAAAAGAAATCAAAGAAAAAACAAAGCTCAAAGTTAGAAGAAAGGAAATAATAAAGACCAAAGCAGAAACAAATAAAACTGAGACTAAAAAGGCAATATAAAAAATAAAACTTAGAGCTGGTTCTTTGTAAAGATAAAATTGAGGAAACTTTAGCTAGACTGGCCAAGAAAAAGAAAGGATTCAAATACATATGATAGAAATAACAGATGAGAAGTTGTAACTAATTTCACAAGAAATACAAAGGATCATAAGAGACTACTAAGAAAAAATAGAAGCCAAGAAATTGGACAACGTAGAAGAAATTGATACATTCCTAGAAACATAGAATCTTCCAAGTCTAAATCATAAAGAAATAGAAAATCTGAACAGACATTACTGGTAAGGAGACTGAATCAGTAATTGATACTTCCCAACAAGTAAAAGTCCAAGACCAGACATTTATAATTACATCAAAAAGAATAAAATGCCTAGGAATAAAGGTAATTAAGGAGGTTAAAGATATGCACACTGAAAACTATAAGGCATTGATGAAAAATACTGGAGATTACACAAATAAATGGAAAGATACTCCATTCTTATGAGTTGGGAGAATTAATATTGTTAAAATGTTCATACTACCCAAAGCAATCTACAGATTCAATGTGATTTGAGTCAAAATTCCAAAGGTGTTTTTCACAGAACTAGAATAAGTAATTTGTATGAAATCACAAAACACTCCAGATAGCCAAAGCAATATTGAAAAAGAGGAACAAAGCTGCAGGTGTCCCACTCCATGATTTCAAATTATGCAACAAAGCTATAATAATCACAATAGTAGGGTACTGGCATAAAAACAAACACAGAAATGAAGAGAACAGAATAGATACCCCAGAAATAAACCCACTCATATATAGTCAATTTATGACAAAGGAGGCAAGGACGTATAATGGGGAAAGAACAGTCTCTTTATTAAATATTGGTAACTGGACAACTACATACAAAGGAAAGAAACTAGACCACTATTTATGCCATATACAAAAATCAACACAAAATATATTAAGAATTTGAATATAAAACCTAAAACCATAAAACTTCTAGAATAAAACACAGGCAATAATATCCTCTTAGTGTTGTTTTTTTGGATCTGACTCCAAAGGCAAGGGCAACAAAAGCCAAAATAAACATTTGGGACCACATAAAACTAAAAAGTTTCTGTGCAGCAAAGGAAACCATCAACAAAAAGAAAAATAACCTAATGAAATGGAAGAAGATACATGCAAATCATATATCTGATAAGGGGTTAATGTCAAAAATATATTTTTAAAAAACTCATACAACTCAATAACAAAAAAAATCTGACAAAAAAATAAGCAGAGGACTGACTTGAACAGACATTTTTCCAAAGACATACAGAAGGCCAAGAGGCCCTTGCAAAGATGTTCAACATCATTAATCATCAGCGAAACGCAAACCAAAACTACAATGAGATATCACCTCACACCTGTCAGAATGACTAGTATCAACACAAGAAATAACATGCTGGTGAGGACATGGAGAAAGAAAATCCTCATGCACTGTTGGTGGGAATATAAATTAGTGCAGATACTATTGGATACAGTGTGGAGGTTCCTCAAAAAAATTAAAATAGAACTACCATATGATCCAGGAATTCCTCTATGAGGTATCTATTTGAAGAAAACAAAAATACTATTTTGAAAAGCTAGACCACTAGATACTAGACAGATACAGTTTTGTTCATTGCAGCCTTGTTTACAATAGCCAAGATATGGAAACAATCTACACATTATCAACAAATTATCAACAAATGAATGGATAAAGTAAATTTTATACATAATTGAGCATTCTTATAATGATAAAGGTGTCAATTGTCCAAGAAGATATAGCAATCCTAAACATGTATGCACCTAACAGAAGAGCTTCAAAATACATGAGGAAAAAGCTAATCAATATGAAAGGAGAAATACACAAATATACATAGTAGGAGACTTAAATACTCTGCACTTCAATAAATGATGGGATAAATAGGCAGAAGTTCATGTGGGTCATCATGACTTTAAAAAGTCAGATGTATATTTATCGTGATTTCAAAAACTCAACTAGAGATTATAAATTAATATGCCATTAGTGTGTTGTTTTGGCTATTTCTCTATTATTATCTAAAGAGAAATGCAGTTAAGCCAGGGTCTAGAGCTATGTGTCATTTATAAGGATTTATCTTTTGCAAGGAACATCAGAAAAAAAAAAATTAGTGGGAATGAAAGGATGGCTAATACAGAGACAGTGGCATAGTACCTTTGGATCGAGCTCATTGTGAATGCTCTTCTGGTGGGACTCCTAATACGATTCATTATATAAGCAGATACATAAAAATTGAGACTTAACAATTCCTTTTGTTCAACTGTATTAGTGCTGTGAACCCTCTCATTAGCAAGTTTTCCAACCAGTATAAAAGTTTTGGTTCTGATTTTTGTTTTCACAGCTGAAAACTATTTTAATCCAATTTCACATTCACAAAATAATAAGAAATTGTTCAACGTCTCCAATTCAATACAGTAATATTTTCATGTTGAGGTGGGAAAAGCAAAGTGGAGATAAAAGAGGATGATGAAGAAAAGAAATTCCTCAGTCTCCTATAAAAAAAAAAACTCTAAGCATACTGGTATGGTAAGCAAAATTCAACATTAGAATTACGTAAAAATTCTCACACATGTCATTCTGCAGAAGAGGCTGAGAACATGATAAACATGGCAGCAATCACGGTACTAATAAAATGTGAGTCTGTATATCAAGAACTCATGGAGCTTCTGGAACCACAGAGCTCCTGACCCATTAGCTGTTGAGCAGAAGTGGAGAGTCAGCATCAAATAGCAGTTTCCTGGAACCATAATAACTAAAATAGTACTTACATAGTTGTGAACATATGCACCACAAGAGAGAACCATTGGCTTGAATTTATTAAGAAATTAAAATTCCAGTATAACTCCAGAATAAAAGATCTACTTCCATATGTCACTCCCTTAGGACTGATTATGGCAAGATAGTTGTACTTTACATAATTTACCTTTTAGTACATTATTAGAAATGTAGTGAAAATATCAGAGGAATTTATCAAATCTTTTCATCCCTCCCAAGGAATTATTAATTATAAGAGACACCATCAATACTTTAAGAGGACTAACGGAGGAAAGAAAACACTAGATTAAATATGCACTTTAATTTTCAAAATCATACTAACTAGAAATATTAAGTATGAAAAACATGTCTAATCTTTGAAGGAATACAGCAAGTCCCAACATACTGATCAATAATCAGACTATTTGAATAACCTCATTCAGGTGGACACATTATAATAGGAACATTCAATAACAGATGTAGCTCTAGAGGAAAGCAAAGAGGATATGAGGATTCTGAAAACACAGTCCTAGAACTCAATGGAAGTGTCTAAGATTTGCTGAAAGTATAAGAATTGGAAGTGGAATGATGTGTGGAAGTGAGATCTAACTTGCTAAAAAGGATAGGTCAAGAAGAATAGCATTGGTTTTCAAAGAGGGACACATGTAATGAATCCAGACTCTTCTAACCTACTGGGAGCCCTGTCCATGGAGCTAGCTTGGCAACAGCTGTAGAAGGATGCTATGCAAAGAACACCTGCAGGAACAGGAAGTTTAAAATGACTGAAATGTGTGAGACCAGAAGAGCTGCATTTAGCATGGACTTTAGGGATATCTAGACTAACTCCTCAATTCCATGGATGAGTTCACCAAGCCCAGGAAGGAGAGTAATAAGGCAGTTGGTAAGTAGCTGGGCTGGGCTGTATTTGAGTTTACAAAGTTAAGTGATAAGATGCTAAACTTCTTGAGCATCACCACTTTATATTGAAAGAATTCCATTGAAAGAATTTCAGACTCAGGGTTGTTTGCTCCAGGAGATACATTTCTAGACAGATGGTTTCTTGGAGATATATATACAGCTAATAAATGGACCAATACACAATTAGGAATTCTGACAATCCTTGTTTATTTGACTTACATCCTCAAATCCCCCTGTAATGTTTTCACATCCCATCAAGTTTTATAATCCTAATCCAGTAGAAACCTACAAAACACACATGCATATACATATGAATGCATATACATACATACAGGAAGTTTCTTTCAGAAGTTTCATGATTGTCTAGGGTCTTTATTATAAAACTATATCCCACAAAGTGCACAGCTTGAGAAGTCAATGGCATTTCCTTTTCCAATCTCTTTTTGTTAAGTCATGCCCTAGGTGCCATTATGTTACCAAACTCAGAGCTATAAAAAGTAAATTTATAATTTTTTCACACTGCAATCTATCTATAATTACCTTTTTTTTTTTTTGGCCATGGTGATACTCTCCAAAAATTGAAGTCACTTGAGCTGATTGTTCCCAGAAGGCACCAGTTCTATTCCTAAATATTAATGCCAAGAACAGGTAAATTGCTCTCCTTAAGGGCCTTTACAATTTTATAATTATTTCACACTCTGCAATAGTCACTAATGGCAAAGAAAAGTTATTGCGGTTACCCTGCAAAGTGTTACTAGAGTGACATATGGATGCTTGATTGACTAGGACATTAGTGCCATGTAATTTTCTGATTAATCAAAATGTCTAGGTTTTTTTAAAGTCATAGTCAATAAAACAGCTAGTCAATAGAACAGGTCATAGACACTTTAAGTTTAATGAAAAACTTAAAAATTAGAAATATCCAGCTAGAAAATTAGAATATTGAATGCATGAAAACCAGTAAGGTTAAATAAGTAATTATACTTTGCTTTTAAGATCAATCCTCAGGAGAGTGAAGACAGAAAAGACAGTGGTGTTGGAAGCCCTAGGCATCCATCTCTCTAGCTAGACAACAATTGTATTAGCAGAAACTATCTGAAGCAAATACTTTGGAACTCTGTAGTTTATTTGAGAACTTGTTATGTCCAGGGGATAACTTGCCTGGGAAATTATGGTTAACTTAGTTTATTTAAAGCATAAAGGTAGTGTCAGTTACTGAGCCCTATATCAGGCAACTGTAAGGAATATGACCTATGTTTCTGAGGCAGCTTATTAGACCAGGGTCACCAATGATAATCTTGTCATCCAAATATTAGACGCTTAGATTCTTATTGTGAGTTATTGTTCTGGTTAAGGAGGTGTGGACAGGGAGACTGGCCATCAATGTTCCAAATTCTACCAGCTGAAGTGGTTTCCTAGAGATTTAAAAGAGTCACATCTGCTGTTTGCTTTTTAAATATTAAAACAACTGTGTATGATGAGGAATTTAGAAAGCCACCATGCTTACCCAAGGAATGATACAGCTCAGAAAACACCCCAGTACAGAGACACCTATAACATAAAAAAGCACCAAACCCTGAGTAAAGGGGAGAATCTAGTTTCCAGTTTCCACATTATAAGATTTAAAACTCCAATTTTCAATAAAATATAGCAAGGCAATACAAATAGGAAAGTATAGCTGATTCACAGAAGCAAAATAAATCAACAGAAAATGTACCTGAGGCAGCCCAGGTGTCAAGCTTACTGGACAAAGACTTTACAACAACTGCCTTAAGGATGCTCAAAGAAATAAAGAAAGACACAGACAAAGGCAGGAAGATAATATGTGGGAAAATAATATCAATAAAAAGATAAATTTAAAAAGAACCAAAAAGAAATTCTGAAAAGTATAATAACTGAAATGAAAAATATATCAAAGGGATTCAAAAGCAGATTTATGCTTGCAAGAGAGTCAGTGGGCTTAAGAAAACAATTGAAATTATCAAGTCTGAGGAACAGAAAGAAAAAAGGATGAAGAAAAATGAACAGAGCCTAAGGGATCTGTAAAACACTATCAAGTAGACCAACATAGGCATTGTGGGAATGCCAGCAGGCAAAGGGATAGAAAGGAGTAGAAGGGCACCTGGGTGGCTCAGTCAATTAAGCGTCTGGCTTGGGCTCCAGTCATGATCTCTGGGTCCTAGGACCAAGCCCTACATCAGGCTCCCTGCTCAGCAGGGAATCTCTTCTCCCACTCCCTCTCTGTTTGCCCTTCCCCAGTTTCCCACTTGTGCTCACTCTCTCTCTCTTTCTCTCTCAAATAAATAAATAAAAATCTTTAAAGGGGAGGCGTCAGAAAACATTGAAGAAATAATGTCAAAAAGTTCCCAAATTTAAAGGATTGAAACTGCAATACATTAATCTACACATTCAAGAAGCTCAACAAACTCTAAAGTAGGATAAGTCAAAGACACTTACCCTGAGACACATTGTAAACAAAATGTTGAAAGATAAAGCCAAAGAGAGAATCTTAAAAGCAGCAAGGAAGAAGTGACTCATCACATACAAGAGATTCCCAATGAGATTATCAGCCAATTTCTCATCAAAAACCTTGGAGGCCAGAAGTCAGTGGATTGATCTACCCAATATGCTTAAAGGAAGAAAAAACAAAAACAAAACTGTCAATGGACAACTTTATATCCAGCAAAATTGTTCTTCAAAAATTAAGAAGAAATGGCACTCTCAGATCTTAAAAGGCTGAGGGAGTTCATTACCACTACACTTTCCCTATAAGAAATGCTAAAAAAGAGTCCTTCAGGTTGAAAAGAAAGGGAAATAGTACTGGAAGCCATATAAAGAAAGAGGGTAAAGGTAATACATGAGTAATTGCAAAAGTGACTATTATTGTAATTTTTTTATTATACTATGACCCAACTCTCTATCTTCTTCAGGGTTTAAAAGACAAATGCATAGAAAATAATTATTAATTTTTATTATGTGGTACATAATGTATAAAGATGTAATCTATGGCAATAGTAACTGAAAGCAAGACTGGAGCTATCTAAGAGTTTTTGTATGCTATTGAAGTTAAGTTGGCGTTAATTCAAATTAGATTATTAAAATTTTAGGATATTAAATGTAATACTCATAGTAACTACCAAGAAACTATCTATACAACATACATACAAGGAATTGAGAAGAGAATCAAACATTTCACTAAAAAAAAAATCAACAAGAAGACATTAATGGAGAAAAATGAGGGACTAAAAGACTACAGGTATATGGAAAACATACTTGTTTGTTGGAAAGTGGCAGAAGTAAGTCCCTCTTTATGAGTGATTACTTTAAGTGGAAGTAAATTAAACTACCCAATCAAAAAATAGAGATGAGTAAAACAGATAAAAATATATGATCTAACTATGTGCTGCCTACCAAAGACTCACATTATTTCTAAGACAAAAATAGATTGAAAGTAAAAGGATGGAAAAATATATTCCACACAAATAGTGACCAAAATAAAGGTGCAGTAGCTCTACTAATATCAAACAAAATAGACGTTCACTCTAAAAAGTTTAAAGGAGAGGAGACAAAGGACTAAATTATAGATCTATAAAAGGTAAAATATTTCAAGGAAAATGAAAGTTATAAACATTATGCACCAGATAACAAAACCTCAAAATACCTAAGGCAAAAAAGTTAATAGAATGGAAGGGAGGAATACAAAGTTTTATAATAATGGTTGGCAACTTCATTGCCTCACTTTCAATAACTGATTGATCAGTCAGACATAAGCAAATTAAAAAAGTAAAGGACTTGACAACACAATAAGTCAACTAGATATAAAAAAGATATACAGAATAGTCTACCCAACAATAGCAGAAGGTTCTCTTTAAGTATACATGGGACATTGCACAGGGCAGATTTCATGTTAAACATGTAAAACAAGTCTCAATAGATTTTAAAAGGCAGATATTAAACAAAGTTTCTCCTCCCACCACAACTGGGTGATGGTTAAAATACATAACAGAAGAAAAGCAGAAAAATTCACAAATATGTGGAAACTCAGCAACACACTCTTAGAGAAGCAATCACAAGGGAAGTTAGAAAACACTTATAGATCAATGAAAATGAAACCATGACTTACCAAAACAAGAGATGCAGAAGTGTTCAGAGGGAAATCTACAGGTGTAAATGCCTGTATTGAAAAAGGTCTCAAATCAATAGCATAACTTCACAACAAGAAGAATTAGATAAGGGAAATCAAAATAATTCAAAGCTAGTAGATGGAAAGAAATAAAGTTTAGAGCAGAAATAAACAAAAATCGAAAAATAAAATAATAGAAAAAAATCAATGTAACTAAAAATTGGTTCTTGGAAAACACCAACAAATTTGACAAACCTTTAGCTAGATTGACAAAGTAAAAGAAAAAGAAGACACAAATAACTAAAATCAATCAGAACGACTGTTGTGGGATGCCTGAGTGGCCCAGTTGGTTAAGCTTCTGCCTTTGGCTCAAGTCATGAACCCAAGGTCCTGGAATCAAGCCCCCCAGCTAGCTCCCTGCTCAGTGGAGTCTGCTTCTGCCTCTGCCTTTGCCCCTCCCCCACATTCTTTCTCATTCTGACTCTTGCTTTTTGCTCTCCTTCTCTCTCTCTCATAAATAAATAAAATCTTAAAAAAAAAAAAAGCCACAGTTGTTAGGGTGGCCAGTGAGGGAGCTGGCAAAGAATTACACAAAGAGTAGAGCAACAAGCAGGACAATTTGTTCACTCTCCAAGGGAGAAGGGGGCCAGACATCAAGAGAAATAGCACTCTGAGTTTCTGTTAGGCTGGACCTTTTAAGGGGTTTTAAGGATGTGAGAGGATTGCAGCTGTGCCCACGAAGGGTGGGGAGTATGTGGGGAGGGGCTTGACTGTTGGCCAGGTAAGAACAGGAGGTGACAATTTCTCAGGAGGCTCTGTCCAGGAGTTGTCAGGGATGTGGGTTGTGGTCTGGCTAGACAAGAATATGTTTTGTAGTTGTGGTCTATTTTCTGAGAGTCAAGGGCACGGTGACCTAGAAAAACATAGGGCCAAGTACAGATACCTGTGAGTTCTGTCTATAAGCTTGGCTGGGGAGGAAGCTTTGAATAGAACCCTTTCAGCAATGGAGGAATTACCACTAACCTTATAAAGGAGGACATGAATTATAAGAGAATACTGTGTACAACTATGTGCTAACAAATTAGGGAAGTGGACAAACTCCTTGAAACACAAAAATGACCTAAACTAACTCCTGAAGAAATAGAAAATCTCAACAGACTTGTAACAAGGAGAGGCATTTTGAATTCTACAGACTGAATAACTATAATCAAGAGAGAAAAGTCTTTTTTTTATTTGGAGAATCTCTCCTCACCCCTATTCAATATCTTACAAGAAGAAAAGCCTTGACCACCAAAACAGACTCTGATAATTAATTTTCATTTATCGAGCTTCCTTGGAGCTAAATTGAAGAATTTAAAGCACTTTATAGAAAACAAATGCCTGTATTCAAAGAGCTCAATAAAATATGAGTAAGCATCCTCTGGTATCCCTCCTTACACTTATGCATTTGGGAAAGGGATATATTTACTTCATTTTTATGCTGACTTAATAGAAAGTAACAATAATAATGATATCAACTATAAAAATAAACTATCATTTATTAGGCATCTATATTTTGCCAGACATGAGACATTAGGTATTTTACATGTAATTTCTTATGTACTTCATGCTACATCCTAACATGCTGGAATTAATACCTTTATTTTAGGGATGGTAAAACTCAGACTAGAAATGTAAAATAGCAAAATCAGATATCTACTGAGTGATACATCCATAGTTCAAATCAGTTCATTATGACTCCAAAGTCAAGAAAAAACATCACAGCATGCAGGCAAAATTGCATTAATATGACGTTCGACAGCATCTTCAAGGGGAAACAGGATCATGATAGAGTGATAGTAAGAAGAGCAACATGGCCCTGATGTTCCTAGTGATAACATGCAGGGAAAGTATGGCTGCCAGTCAAATCGGTCCACTGTTCACATATGCATCCCTGAGGGATAAATATAATTTGTTGTAATGGGTAGGCATGCTCTTTTTCCCAAGTTTCTTTCTGAGTACAAATGTCATAGGCAAGAATACACACACTTGGTGCTAACAGGAACCCAAAAGAAAGTGGGAGTAGAAGGCAGAGAGGCATGGAGGGCATAGGAAAGTGGTCCCCAGCTCAGGGTAAGGGGGAGGACTGAACCCCCAGGGTCATCTAGAAAAGTTGTGAACTTATTTGTGTTGGGCTCAATAGTAGGCATTGAGTGAGTAAGGGTCAGGGACGGGCACCATCCTTTCACTCACGTGGTTACCACAGTCAATCTCCAATCTTTCAAACAGACTTTGAAATAGGTAGGAATGCTAATTATACATGTGCTGTGTCGGTCCCAGGCTATCAATAGTGACATCCTCAGATGGGAGTCCCTAGGATACTCACCTGCACCTGTCTCCCTAGGAGCAAGCCCCACGGACTTTTCCCTGACCAGAGCCAACATTGTCTTCTTTAAACTGGCCCTTGTGGTTCTTACTGTGATTGCAGGATGCATCTCTGCAAAAACCATCAGGGAATTTTGCATTTATATATTTGAATCTTTCCTTTAAATATGAAATATACATATATACATACATGATATGTATGTGTGCTGGTAAAGGGTAAAGGAAGTGTGTGCCACTTATCAACTCAATGATTCTCCAAATTTATACTTTTTTACCTGATCCATGACAATAGAGCCAGGCATTTTATTTTTTCTTAATTTTTAATTTAAATTCAATTTAGTTAATATATTGTATTATTAGTTTCAGGGGTAGAATTTACTGATTCATCAGTTTCGTATAACACTCAGTGCTCATTGCATCAAGTATTGCCTCCTTCCTGCCTATCACTCAGTTACCCCATCCCCCCACCACACACCTCCCCTGGAGCTGGGCATTTTAAATATTTCCGTTGCAGGCTAGAATGATGTTAAGCTTTGGCAGTGGAGTGCTCTGGAGTGCTCTAAAGAGACATTGCAAGAGGAAAGGATTTCCCTTCCTGGTTCTTGTATGCTCCTTCACCCACCTAACTCCAAAAGTGCCAACAGAGTGCCAACATGGCCTCCAATCCCCTCAGTCAACTCACCTGGGCTCCAGAATTATTGAGGCTTTCCCCGTGGTTAGGCACCAGCTCTAGGTAGGGGCGATCCTGCAACCTTCTCTGCCATCTAGTGGTCTGTAACCACACCTTATTCAATAAAGTCCAGGTTCCCTTCTGAAGTCTGTCTTTCCTTGGGTCCTCTCCTGAAAGCCCAAAAGTCCCTTTTAGAGTTCTTCTTTCACTTCTAGAGTTACTTTCCTATACGAGCTGAATACTTTTTTATAATTTCCCAATTTAAAAAACTGTGGCTTCTGTCTCCAGATGGGACCCAACTTGATAGCAAGAGTAGTTGCAGAAGATGCACCCATAAGGACGGGATCTGAGAGTTAGCTTGCTCCTGCCTTCGGGTTCAGCAGAGTGCTGAGCTCCTGCCTCATGGAAGACAAGATGCT
Source organism: Canis lupus familiaris (assembly GCF_011100685.1). Classification (NCBI taxonomy): domain Eukaryota; kingdom Metazoa; phylum Chordata; class Mammalia; order Carnivora; family Canidae; genus Canis; species Canis lupus. The sequence continues at coordinate 94,780,451 of NC_049222.1, read as the reverse complement.
AGTAATCCATGGCATGCGGGACATAAAATTTAACCAAGCCACACTAACCATCTGTACTGAACCATGATAAAGCACCAAGTGACACGCACACTTTGGGAGCCCAAGTGACCATTGCCCTTGACTATTACAGCACTGTTGATGACTGTGGTGTGGGATGAATAGCTTTTAGTATAATTAAATTTTTATATAGAGAAAAGAGCAAGCCCACGCCTTTTAATTCTCAGCTCAGAGGATGGTCTGAGAACCAGAGGGCTTCCATGTCATCCAAAAAAATAACAATAAAAAACACCCTTTTATTTCTTGCAGCCACAGGACTGACAATGCTGAAAATTAAACACAAGATCTACGTGCCAAATAACACAATAATGGAATTCAGGAGTAGTAAAGACAGCCATAACCTTGTTCCTGATCTGATCTGGGGTAAATATTCAGTCTTTCACCATTAAGTATGATGTTATCTGCAGGTCTTTTAGTAGATCTTCTTTATCAGCTTGAAAATGTTACATTGTATTCCTAGTTTTTGACAGATTAGCTGTTGAGTATTGTCAAATGGTTGTTCTGCATCAGTTGACATAATCATCTAGTTTTTCCTTTTTAGACCATTAACAGAGTAGATTACATTGATCCATCTGTGTAAGCACGAAAGTGAACAGCCAAGCTAAAAGAAGAAAGAAGGAAAAATTAATAAAAATAAGAGCAGAAATCAATGAAGGAGAAAATACACATACAGTTTTAACACTGCTAAAAGTTAGTTCTTTGAAAGACTAGAACATAAATAAATCCAGCGGTATTTGCTAAGTTTTTCTTATAATCTGTAAACCTACCAAGGCATGTAGTGAGTCTGAATCCCAAAGAAGAGATTCCCTCCATTATACATGGGGCTCACAAAAGTATGTACTGTTCCTCGTTTCATACTGTCTTCCATTCCACAATGTATATTTTAGAGTCAATTAATTTTAGAAAAATTAAGATGCAACTAATTCATTCTGGGTCTATAAATATGAATTAGAATGTTTCACCCATTTAAAATAACTAGTTGTGGAGCTAAAAATATAATCCTTTCCTCTAATGTTTGTCAGCAGGCATCACAGCACAGAAAACAGTCTCTCCACTCACAACCTCTGTCCAGGGCATTTTTCCCTGGTTCCAGTTTCAGTGGCTAAGCTGTAAAAACTCTTTAACTGGGCAGCCCGGGTGGCTCAGCGGTTTAGCGCCGCCTTCGGCCCAGGGCGTGATCCTGGGGACCCAAGATCGAGTCCCACGTCGGGCTCCTTGCATGGAGCCTTCTTCTCCCTCTGCCTATGTCTCTCTCTCTCTCTCTCTCTCTCTCTGTCTCTCATAAATAAAATCTAAATAAATAAATAAATAAATAAATAAATAAATAAATAAATAAAATAAAAACTCTTTAACTATCTCTAGTAACTATGCCCCTTAACATAAAGACTCCAACGACAGCAACAGCAACAACAAAAGAAGTAAATGAAAGCATAAATTCAGCATATCAATAAAGCTTTTAAGTATGAAGATATTTATTATATTTTCCAAACCTGAACCAAAATACTGTTCAAATTAGTGTGGGTTTCTAGAATGAAAATGTATCTTTCTGAAGCCACTTAACTGATATAAGAACAAGAAAAAAATAACATTTAATTCAGTAGGAGATGTCAACAAATAGAATACTGCTCATCTAATGTACAAACCAGAGCATTTGTTTTGCAACATTATTTCTGCCAATCAACAGGGTGCAGGAACTTAAGGTGATAGTGTTCTGGAAACTAAACATGAAAACTTTGCTTCTGTGATAGCTGTCACATTTGTTGCATTTGGGTATATATGCTACAAAGAGTTACAGACAAACACATATGCACATACAAACACATCCATTTACACATATATTCACATATGCATAAATGCACATGAAAATATACATATAAACACAAAACAGAAACATACACATGCATAAACACATACACACAAATATACTCACTTACACACATATGCCCCCATTTATACACATGGGAGTATAAATTATACACATTTAACACCAACTTACACAGAGCCACCCATGCATGCCTACACATGCCTACACACAACCACACATACCTACTCATACATACATACCCTATATACACATACCCAACCACACAATAGAGTGTGTGTACAGATGTCCAAAAATAATTTTTAAAATTGGAGTTTAGAAAATATGAAAGCCTTCTAATAAATTCGGCATTAAAACCAAGTAAAACGTGAACCATGCTTATTCGGGCAACAGAACCTTTAGCAAAAGAAATGTCCTTGAAAATATTGTGATTATTATGAACCATGAGTACAAATGCACCCTATTATATATAGCTCAAATATTCTCATTTGTAAAGCTGTTCCATTTCATCCCAGCCTCTTTTCTTATTCCATCTCTGCCCTAATTTTCTCTTCTCCCATCATGTGATACACCAGCCCTGACTTGAAAGTAGCATAAGTTTAATGCTGAAAGTAACCAGCATCTTACATGCTGATTGGAATTGCCGGGCTATTAGTAGGAATAAAAATAGCTCAATAAATTCTAGTATTCTAGTCTTGTTAATGTCATCCCAGGTATAGGGAGAGATAAAGAATATCCAATATCTTCACTATAATGATATTGAAACAAACGACTGTGTTTTGATTCATGCTTGGAAACAAGCAGACACCACAGTTAGAAGCAAGCTCAGGAAACATTGGGAAAACATTTTTTTGACTACTTCATCCAGTTTCTTCTTGAGGGAGAGGGCTCCGTATAAGGAAACTAGCTACCCTGGAGCCCCATCGTGACTTTCGCAAAGACCATCACTGGCTTGCAGTGATTTTCCTCCACTCCATAGATGAAGCAGAGACAGCAGGAGGAGACTCAGAGGGCATCAGGCGGGGCCACTGGGTGCCACCACTGGGCAAGCAGTGATCAGGAAAGAAGGCTAATTGCTCCAACAATCAGCAATCCAGACATATTCACTATGAGCTGAGATGCTGCCAGGAAATGCCTGATATTAGATCCCTTAGGAGGACTCCTTGGGCCTGGACAGATGTGCACTGTCTTGTGTCATTTTGCATTGATCCACAGAACTCAGAGCAGAACCCTGAGCAGTTAAAAGACACAATTAATCTTCTTTTCCATTTGAAGATTGTTAAATTCTACCCATGCAGCATGGCTAATGAATCAGAAAAACAAACATACGTTCTTTTTTTTTTCTTCAGATACTGCAATGCTCTCGAAAAAATCGTAAAAAGCAAAATTCCTCCATCTTTGGAATCTTAAATAGATGATACCTTCCTATAATCACTCTTTAACATGTAAATTGACAAATCATCAGTTATCAGCTTGAGTCAAAAGAACAGTCTGCTCTAAATCCAGAATTAAATGCAGGTGAAAAGTTCAACTTTGAGGCCATTAATTTGGGAGATTGAATTCAAGTAGAGCAGAAGTGGCAGATGTATGGTGGGGGGAATGGTGGAAGTGAGTGATTAGTACTGGCAATGCGGAGGAAGAAGAGGTTCATACCTGTCTTGTCCTGCACCCTTCTACTCTCCTCCAACGTCTGCAGACTGAGTACCACCATTTTGCACACAGATGACTCATCAGCCCTACCACTGCCTCTTTAGTCAATGCTTTCTTCCAGTTTTCTTCACAGTTTAGGGTGAACATGGATTTGGTACCTGCCTAACAAATTCTAGGGATGATTCATATTCTGAGTTAATTTTTTGGCATATATATTCTATAAACTTCCTACTTACTGGGGGAAAAAATGGAAACAATGCCTTAGCCCTTTATTAGCTATCTGGTGGTCTCCACTGAAGACTGTCCATAGGCACAGTCATCTGCTTTGTAGGGATCACGGGACTCCCATTTCAACCTGCCTTCATCCAGATAGAAATAGGATCACACCAATTTCTGAGAGGCTATAGTGCTCTTCAGAGGCCTTTCCTTCTGGCAGCGCAAGATTGGTAGTCAGCGCAAGATTGGTAGTCAGCGCTCAGAGAGAAGTGTTGATGAACATGGTTGTTTTTTTGTTTTTCTTTCCAGGACTGAATTAAACAACAACCATTTGGGACATAAAGAAAAGCTCAAAACATTAACCATACTCATATCGAGAAATACGAGCATTTTTCGATTGCTGCCAAATTACCTGCTTCAGTTTCCCAGATTTTTGTTTCCTTCAGTCTTTGGCTGGATCATGTGGTAGTTCTATTTTTTAAGTTTCAGGGAGCCTCCATACTGCTTTCCATAGTGGCTGTTCCAGTTTACACTCCCACCAGCAGTGTACAAGCATTCCCTTTTCTCCATGCCCTCACCTTCTGGCACTTTAAAGGAACCCAAAAACATCATCCCTGCACTGTGTGTATATAGTTAAGGGGTGGGGCATTAGGAATGGAGATAGCAACCATATCCTCCAATCAGCACCTCTATCTGGAAAGCATGAAGTGGTATGCACCTGCCATTATGTTTTTTAGGGAGCAATAAACTTGTTCATCACCCACAGGTGGGATGCTTAAAGCAAACCCTGTGTACACACTAAAAAGGAGGAGGCTTTGCCTGGCTTATGTGTGGAATATTCCACACACCATGTCCTATCCCTTAGATACTCATCTTCCTAACCTAGCATGTCCAGAGGCAGTTCCATGAAGCATATTAGCTATCCCATGCTTACTCCTCTGCTTTCCATTAAGCAAAAGTCCTTTCTGCATGGACAAAGTCCTCAAGCGAAAGAATTTATTCTAAGATGACTTTCATTGTCTAATAAATGAAATGTCAACATGACATCAATCCATTAAATAAAAAACACAGACTGGAAACAATTTTCATACAGTTGCAGGACTAAAGTCATTCTCTAAAATGTGATAAAGGGAAGATGGATTCTCCACCATCTAGGATGTGCACCACCAGCATTCCCAGCAGCCCTGCCCATGGTGGACAGCTTCCCCGCTGCCCCAGAGCCCTGGAGCCAGAGCAGTCACATGTAGAGCCAGACTGAATTTCAATAAATTTTACCACGTCCATGCTTCATTCAGCCATTTCTTTGTTGACCCCTTCCAAAGGCTGAACCATGTGGTACGGAGGACTGTGGCATTAGCAACAGCAACCAAAATTATAGTCTATTCAAGGTCACAAAGATTTTTCTCCAATATGTTAGTTTAAGCAAAAATATTTCCATAGGGATCCCTGGGTGGCGCAGTGGTTTAGCGCCTGCCTTTGGCCCAGGGCGCGATCCTGGAGACCCGGGATCGAATCCCACGTCGGGCTCCCAGTGCATGAAGCCTGCTTCTCCCTCTGCCTGTGTCTCTGCCTCTCTCTCTCTCTCTGTGACTATCATAAATAAATTTAAAAATATATATGTATTTCCATAAAGAACACTTATCCAGTATTTCATTCTTTGGAAGTATTCTGTACAAACAAAATTGTCTCTAGCTTCACTGGGATATCATTTAGTTCTGGCCATCGTGTAGCGTCACTCAGAACCTGGCACAAACTATGCAGTGGAGAAGGGGGGGAGAGGGGAGAGGAGAGGGGAGGGAAGGGGGGAAGGGAGGGGAGAGGAGAGGAGAGGGAAGGGGGAAGGGAGGGGAGAGGAGAGGGGAGGGAAGGGGGAAGGGAGGGGAGAGGAGAGGGGAGGGAAGGGGGGAGGACAGATGATTTGTAGGGTACAGGCAGAATGAAGCTGAAGTAGTTTTGTTGTCACATTAATGATCCTGCATTTTCCAAGTAGCTTTTTTTCTAATAACTTGAAGCATTTCATGAATCTTTGCTGCAGAAAGACCATGAGATACAGTTTATGAAGGGAGGAGACATAAGGATCACCCTGACCCCAGCATTCCACATGAACTCTGGCTCCAGTTCCCCTGCTAGACAACTGTGTGAGAAGGGAAAGGTAGCCGCCATGCACGGAGCACCTCAGAAGCTCATGTGTTTCCTCCAGGGTCACCTCAGTTAACTCCACCCTGTGAGGCAGCTGCCAGGGACATTTTATGGCGGTTCCCATGGATCAAGAAAATGGCCTAGGACACTCTGCCTTGTGGATTTGGGGAGAGTAATGGAGCTCCAAGTCAATGCCTATTTCCTTCTCCATTCATGCTCACCTCTCAAATGAAATATGAGAGGGATACCTGGATGGTTTAGTTGATCGTTTGACTCTTGCTTTTGGCTAGGGTCATGATCTCAGAGCAGTGGGATCGAGCCCCATGTCAGGCTCTGCACTCATCCCAGAGTCTGCTTGAGATTCTCCCTCTCCCTCTGCTCCTCCCCCTGCTTATGCTTGCTCTCTCTCTCTCTCTCTCTCTCTCAAGTAAATAAATAAAATATTTGTTTAAAAAAAAGAAAGAAATATGAGACATAGAACTGCTATTTGGGAAAGGTAGAATGCAGGCAGGCCCAAAAAATGTAAAGCTCTTGGCATTACAAAAAGCTGTGACTTGTACGACAAACAATATTCTGAAGTGGATGTCAATTCCAGAAGACACAGAAGGGCCTGAGAGAGCACCCAGACTGACCAGCCCAAGGTGGCCTGGACATCTTTGTGCCACGGGACAATGGAAAAATGGTATCACAATGTTGAGACATGATATTATGATTAAAAAAAAAAAAAAGGCATGGACCAGGGACTCCTTTCCACCCTGCACCAGCTGCCCACACCATAATGCCCCTATGCCCCTCACACAACAGTCTACAAACAACTTGCAAAATTTTTCATTGATGGAAATTTCAGTAATGATTTGAGAAATCTGGAATTGACTAGATTATTTACTGTCAAGCAGAAATGGGATTTTATGATGGGAAATGAAATATTTTTAAAAATTACAATTTTGGCTTCTTTAGTAGTTTTTACAGATTGCAGCTATGAAACTTAAACATGGTTTTAGACCTTATTTTCAAAACAGGAATGTTTTTAAAGCATTATTGAAGTAGAATTGATTTTTGCCAGCTGCCCAAGGAAAGTATATGATCTTCTCCTTATCACTTTGTCTTTTTAGCCCCCTCCTCTCTAAGACTACAACGTCTTACTGACCAACACAGAAATCATTAAAAAAAATATCTCGGCCCTTTTAATTTATAAGCTTATGGTTATTACAACTTTTTTTTCCTTGTCAGAAAGCCTTTCCATGCTATTCCAGGTCCTCAGATGTGGGAACAGGGTACTGTATCAAACAGTCTCGAAAGGAGACAGGACATTAATTACCAAGACAAGAAAAACCATGGCCTAATTATCAATTAATCCTAGTCCATCTCTATTCTAGAAAAGCAGGAGACTGTGAAGGACAGAGAGCATGAGTATTCACAGCATTGTGTCCCTGCTAAGCAACAAGTGACCTATTTCAACCACTACACTAATATGTCAGGTCCAGAGAAATACTTTCTGGTTTCTACCAACTGCCTGGGGAGAAAAATAACTCTTCTTCCATTAATTTTATTTTTCTATCCCTCAGAAAATCCTATCATATTAGGCAGATATGATTGTATTTTGAATTCCTCTGTGGGGTCTTCCCATGACATCTCCTCCCTGGGGGTTCATCAACTCATTTCTGACTGGTGAGTAAGAGTCTCCCATGACTGGATGACACTTTCTGGCTGACAGGAACTTGCATGTCCCCCTTGCTTCCATTATTTGGCAGATCCTCTAAAACAGATTTCTTTCCATTTTTTTCCAGGATCCATACCTTAGTGAAAGAAAAGATAATCAATGACAATGTTTTCATTTGCTTCAGTTGAGATGAAAGTCAAGAATAAATCTAACATTTTAGTAAGAATTTGCTCTTCCTTTTTTTAAAATTCAAATGATATTTATACTACTTTTCTCCCATGAAAGGTGACTATTTATGCTCATAATTTGGATCACTGAGACATTTAGAGACAAATCAATGGAATCTTAGCTTTCATATAAGTCTTGGGTTTAAATCTAAACATTGTTGACCACCTAATGGTAGTGACCATGCAAATGGTCTCTGAGTTGTGTTTATTCTTCCATAAAATAAGAGTACTACCTATCAAAAAGCTCCATGAGGGCAGGTAACACGGGCCATCTTGTTCACTATTGTATGCCTGGGGCCTGATGTATGATAGGCACTAAATCAATATAATTGCTGAATGTACAAAATAGTAACAGCAACTATAATAATATGACCACCTTTATATGATTTGCTGTACTAGGCTAGTGGATCAGCAATAGTATTTAACTCTCCATTATATAGAAAAATCTTTTACTAGGGAGAGAGTAAAGTAAACTATGATTCCACAACTGGAAAAGTTGGTGGGAAGGATTTCCAGGGAACAAAAACCTTGGGGTCATGTGGCCCACATGAAATTCTGTCCTGAGGAAGTAAGAATTTTACACATCACCTTTTCCAGTTGTCAAATAACCATGAGCCATTCCTTAGGGAGTGATGCCCAAGTCCATTCTGGTAAAGCAGACAGGACACAAGGCCTGAAGCAATGCTCAAATCACCCAGTGTCACCAGAACCATAACTTCTCAATTTTAGGGTAGAATAACTTATAAAGACAGAAAGAAGAGAGCACCGAGGCACCCTCAGAAAAGACAAAGAATTCACTCCAGGTGGGGCTAACCGGGCCTGGAAGTTCCTAGGTAGACACAATATCACCCCTTCAACAAGTTTTGACCAGCATCTTATTACAAGAGTCACATACCTTCTTGAAACTTCCTGTCAATGCTCTAGCTCACATGGAGAGTAGTGGCTCAGAATATGCAACAGATTCAGGAACAAAAAGAAACCATGGCCCCAGCCCATCATCAAAGAACAAGACAGCAGGTACCAGCACCTTGAAAAGTCTAAAATAGCTTCCCAAGATACAGGTTGATAAAAACAGATTGGAATTAACTTCGGATGGTGCATATTTTTCTATGTACATATTGTTTCGAGTGCATTATATTTGTAAAACCATGGAAGCAGGATAAGTGAAAAGGTATGATAACATGGGCAGTGTCCCTGAGTCAATAGATAGAGCAAGAACCCTGGTTACATCACCAGCTTGACTCCATGAACTAGGAAATTTCTAGTAGAAAGTCAATTTTACCTTTTAGGAACTGATGAACAGCTAAAACAGAAAAACATTTGAGGAAGGCCCCTAACCCAGATGAATCAGAAAGTACCAGAAATGACCAACAGTTACCTCAGCCTCATTATAATATTAAAATTCCCTCATGGAATCCCTGGGTGGCTCAGCGGGTTAGTGCCTGCCTTCGGCCCAAGGCATGATCCTGGAGTCCCAGGATTGAGTCCCACATCGGGCTCCCTACATGGAGCCTGCTTCTCCCTCTGCCTGTGTCTCTGCCTCTGTCTGTATGTGTGTGTGTCTCATGAATAAATAAATAAAATCTTAAAAAAAAAATTCCCTCATGAATATTCATCCCAAACTAATAAAAGGAGCTTGCTTTCCCTTGTTTGAGGAATCACGGCTTTGGAAATTATTCCCATGATCTCCTCGTTTGTACAAATTGACCTCTTGAGGTGACCTGAGTCTCTGTATATAGTTCACCAGAGAGAAGGCTCACTTGGGCCCTTGCTTTGTAACATTTCCCAGGACAAAAGCCTGAGGAGTTTCACTGAATGTTACAGGACAGTGGTGGGTCTCAAGGCTCCCGGGAGAAGTTCTGCCTATAGCTGCCACATTGCCAAGCACTCCCCTTGCTCCAAAACTTGAAGCAGCTCTGGCCTGGTTGAGTTTTAGGATGTCTTTTTACTCTGTACACCCCTGAGGGAGACATATTCTCTGTACAAGTGAGATAAAAAGGGGGAAAAATGGGAGCCTTCTGTCTCCTGAAGAACTGCTATTCCTCACGCCTGCCCTCATCCTCCAAAGATGGGAGAACCCAGTCCCCAAGAGTACATTGCAAAGTAAAGTGCCCATTTTTATAGAAACATTCTAAAGATGTTTACCCTTCTAGGTTCGCTTCTGCTAACCACTCTCTGTCCCCCTCCCAGAGTGTCTACTCCCAGGAGCACCTGTTCCTGATGTGGGAGGTAAGGAGAGCCAACCCCACTGTGTGCACAGCATTGCAAGTCCGGCCCAGATTAAGCCTCCCTACTCCAAGACACTGATCACCCACCCATGTTCACATGAATCCTAACCAAAGCCAGGATTTGGTTCAAAGCTGTGTTTAGTGGGTTTTTTTAAAGTTTGTTTTATTTTTTTTAAGTAATCTCTATACCCAATGTAGGGCTCAAACCCAAACTTGGAGATCGAGAGTTGCATGCTCTTCTGATTGAGCCAGCCAGGCGCCCCTAGTGTTTCCTCTTATCAGGCACCTTGTTTCTTTCCTGTGTGCATGGCACACTTTTTCAGGAAAGGCAATTCTTTCTTGATTACTGTGTGGCAGGCTCTTTGTACTGCTTCTGTTAATGGTGTTCAACTCATACCAACCCTCCAAGGCAAATGTTATTATTTCTATTTTAAATATACAGAGGCTAAGACTCAGAGAGATTAAGTTATCTCTGGACACTCCAATGATAAAGAAGAGAACCAGGTCTGTCCAATTCTAAACACCCCCCCCCCCCATCTTTCACTATGCCAGGCTGTCTCTAAGAGTAGGTGGCACACACATTAATCTACTAAATGATCTAGAACACAACACATCTAAGCCAGACTTTATAAAGAAAAGACTTTATAAATGGACTAAAGAACTATCTCATCTATATCGTATGGTCATAATTGGTAGAGAAATGTTTTTAAAGTCACAGGAACAGAACTTCCAAACATAAAAAACTCATAGGGCCAGGTAAAATTTTTAAGAAAAGTTTTCCTAGCCAAAATACATTGTTATTTGGATATTTTTCTTTTGAAGGAATCTTATTTGGTCTCTTCATTAGTGGCAAACAAGGGAAAAGATAATCAAAAAAACATCATACACCCTGTCCCTTTAAGCTATAAATCCAGAAGAGTTTTTTATCTTCTAATCTAATAAGAAAAGAGAATAGTATTGATGTGCTTAGTTACACTGAAGGAAGTGAAGGCAAATCCATCAATTAGCTTAAGAACTTTATCTGCTTTAGAATTGATGAACTAACTAACAGGAAATAACTAATAAAATCATCAAGGGCATCTTTAAAGAACTATAGACACAAACATCTGGCACTAGCAGAAAGAGACTCATGAGAAGGGCCACTGCAGAACTGCTATACTCTGGACTTTCATGTGGAGCTAGAGTTAAAGATGCTGATAGGCTACAGATAAGAGCACTCCACAGAGTAATCTAAGAAAGTATAGAGTGAACAGTTCTAGGGACAACCAAAAAGGAATGAAAAGTCTGTCCTAGCATGTCTTAAGGTATTTATCGAGGGAGAGCTTTAATTTTATCAGTATTCCATGATTATCTAGTCCATAAGTCTCCGCTATGTCTATTGACTTCAGAAAAGGTAAAATCCCGATTGTGACAGAGGAACCAAAGAAGACAAGACATGGTTTCTGGCCTTCAGAACCATAATCCTCTGGAAGTGCAGACAGCTACAAGTCAACATACTTCCAGACGCAAAGAGAGGTCATTGCTTGCTAAGGAGCATCAAGAGTGTCTCCTTTAAGGAGATTCTATGTCAAAATTACAACCAAAGGATCACAGCCATGTCCAAGGCTCCATTCACTAAGACTAGTTGCTTGTGGTATAAACTACCATCGGTCAATCTTTTGATAGCTAGCCACCAACAGCAATAGACATGAATAGGAACGCTCACCATGAGACATGTTAGAATGTTTCCTACAGCATAACTTGGAATAGGCAAAAACTAGAAACTACGAAATGCTCATAAGAAGCAAAAAGGGAACAGAAACCGTGTATGCAAAGTGGGCAATAAGGCAGCAGTTAGCATATGTGAAGAATCCAGGAACATAACATTGTGTGAAAAGAATCCATGATGAGCGAGGATACGCTGCACAAGGTCACTCTTAAAAGCCAAGAATGGAAAATATCCAGCTGTGTGCCGTTCAATGACAAAAGAGCAAACCATCACACAATGAGCCAAGTACTTGAAAGGATACTCTTCTGAAGAAGACATACAGATGGCAACAAGCACATGAGAAGGTGTTCCACATCATTATTCATCAGGGAAATACAAATTAAAACCACAATGAGTTTACCACCTCACACCCACTAGGATGGCTGGCTATAATCAAAACAATGGAAAATAAAACTGTTGGCAAAGGATGCGGAGAAATCAAAATCTTCATCCATTGCTAGTGGGAATACAAAACGGTTCAGCCAGTGTAGAAAACCGTTTGGTGGTTCTTCAAAAATTTGAACCTAGACTTACTGTGGTTCAAATCCTGAAGCACAGATCCCAAATGACTAAAACCAGGTGTGTAAATAAAAACTTTCATGTGGATGTTAATAGCAGCACTATTTACATTAGCCAAAAGGCAGGAACAACCCCAAAAAAGTTTGGAAAGACTATTCTTAATATCAGCCAAAAGCAAACACCTGTGAGATTTGGAATTCTGGTGTACTTCCAGCATGCTGAGGTCAGCAAACTGTACTTCCCAAAAGATCTTCGCATGTGATGCTTATCCCCTCAGCACATACTGAAATTAGGACATCCAGCAAACTCACAATTTTCTCATTTCAGACATCTAAATCTCACAACCTAAGTCAGCCTAACAATGTATTTTAGGCTTCAGGTTATACTGATCTCATAAAAGGGATGTTTTTACATCTTCAGAGGTGGACTGTCTCCAAACCTCTCTTTCACTGGCCTGATGCTGATGAATTATGTTCATGTGTTTAGCTTCTAAGGAGGTCATCAGAACATGCGAATCCCTGGAGATGGCATCTGTTTCTAGATCCTTGCTAAATCTCCACTGTTGACCCTTTTCCATCAACCTCAAAGGTTCAACTACATAAATTGTATGACCCATAGGTGGCACATGGGCAGTCTATATGTCACATGTCACTCACTGCCTCTCTTCTTCAAATCAGAGGTCTGTTTTGTCACTTTAAAAACTCAATAGGGAATCCAAGAAGGCCTGATGGGATTTTGTTGAGCACAAGAGGACAATGCCTAGAACCCAAGAGCCCTACTGGTTCTCTCCTACTGCTTGGCTGTGCTTCTGCTCACTTTCAGACCTGCAGCAAGGCAACGTGTCCCCTCATCTCCCCTAGTTCTTCCAGTCCATACCACTGTCACAGGGGAGGTGAGCTTCCTAAAGTCACCCATTCTAATAAGGAGCAGAAGGGATACTGATGAGTTCTAAGAGCAGCAGGAATTGTCAGGCACCACCTATTTAACAAAGAGCCGGACACACTTGCTTTTGTGAGATGGAGCCCACTTGTAATCCATGTCTCACTTTTAAATAGATGCAGAAGTTGAGGGTTTTAAAAGGTAACTTACATTTGCATGGCTCTGAAATGATGCTCCCCTTCTCGCTGAAAAGGGTGTGGAGTACTTACAGTCACTTTACCATTCACCATGCAGAGATCTGAGCCAGGAGCTCATCGAAGGTGATAGATTCACATCATACTTTTTTTGGCTCCCACAAAAGTAAAATCATTTATTCTTATATATAACTTTTCTCTACTTTTCCCTGACAGAGATTAGAGAAATAAGCAAAAGGCATCAGTCAATCCCCAAGCATGTATTGATTATCTGCCATGGACCCGGCAGTTATCTGGATCCTGGAGTCAGAGAATGAGTTACCTGCCAGCAAAGACTGTAGACTCTGGCAGAAGGACAACAAAGATGTACCCGGTCAATCAATAATCACCCACTGAACACTATATGTGGGAAGCACTAGGCTGAGAACTGGAGATTCAAAGACCCACAGATGGCAGACCCTTAAGACTTTCCATCTGCAAAGAGAGAAGGCCAGACTGGACAGAGAGGAGCCATTAAACTCAGGGAAGTAATGAGAGCCCTATAGCCGAGTTGGCTAGTATAGAAATGCCTCGAGAATAGCCTATTGTAGATTGATAATGGTGAGCCTTTGTAGCTATGTAGTATCTTACTATGGTTGAGCAAAAGCCAAAAACAAGTTAAATAGAACTTTTCAGAGGAAAAAAACACAAGATCACAAATGCTCAGTCCTTTTACTAGACTTCACCCTGCACACTGGCATTTCAAATAATTGTGTTAGTTATTTATCACTGCCTAACAGCCTACCCCAAAACCAAGGGGCCTGAAACAACGTTTATATTTTGCTCATAATTCTATTGGGTCCAGGCTCAGCTGAGAAGTTCTTCTGCTTGTCTTGATTGTAATTATTTATGTGGCTGTCCAACCTCAGGGCTGGCTCATCTGGGGGGTCTCATCTGGAAGATGATGTCAGTCCAGGAGTCTCTCCCTTAGGAGGCTATTCCAAACTTCCTCACACAAAGGCAGCACCATTCAAGCAGGGGCAGGAAGCTGCAATGAATGTCTCTTGGGGCCTGGGATCAGATGTCACAAATAGTACCCAGTCCACATTCTTTTGGTCAAAGCCAGTCATGAAGCCATTCCAGGTATACAAATTGTTGGGGGAGGGGAGGACTCTACCTCTTAATAAGGGTTAGCAAGGCCATATATTGCACAGAGGTGTGTGTGTGTAGGAAACAAGGAATTATTCTAGCAACTACCACTCTAACAATGTCTTAACCCACACAACTCCAAATATCTAGCTTTCACAACATCTGAAGTATTCCTTCCTTCTACTTTCACTTAACTCGTCTACATATTCCTGACTTCATCCAAAAAGCTCCAAACTCAGGGCCCCTGGGTGGCTCAGTCAGTCAGGTGTCTGTCTTCGACTCAGGTCATGATCCCGGGATCCTGGGATGTAGCCCCCACATTGGGGTCCCTGCTCAGCGAGGAGCCTACTCCTCCTCCTCCCTCCCCTAGCTTGTGCTCTTTCTCTCAATCCCTATCACTCACTTTCTCTCTCAAATAAATAAAGGCTTAAAAAAAAAGAAATCTCCAAAATCTGAATATGCTAGTTTTATCGATAAGTGTGTTTACAGTAGCATCATAACTTATATAACTTATTAACATTATTAATAACTTTTTTCATCTCACAGGCTCAGTACAATACTCTTCATATGTGGATTATTAAAATATATAATTATAAGGATAATGAGAAGCATATTCCTTGTTCCCATATCTCTCCTCTCTACTAGGACCGGCATTTGACGACTTCTGACGAACATAACAATTTTTATATTTGACATCAATTTCATAATTAAAATTATGAGTCCTATGTAATCAAGTTAAAAACTCTCTGAAACATGTGAGTCCTCATGGAGACCCTCCTCATCAGATACTTGAAGGTAAGTGACTGGTGAGAAAATCAGTTATCCTGATTTGTATAGTACAATGTGCAGTTTGGGGTCCTAAACAAGAGATGGAAGAAAAAACACTGGAATTAGGAGTTTTTAAAACCTCCTAATTAGGGGCACCTGGGTGGCTCAGGCCTGCCTTCAGCTCAGGTCATGATCCTGGGGTCCTGGGATCGGGCCCTGCATCAGGCTCCCTGCTCAACAGAGAGTCTGCTTCTCCTTTTCTCTCTTCCTCTGCCTCTTCCCCTGCTTGTGCTTGCTCTGTCTCAAATAAATAAAATCTTAAAAATAAAATAAAATAAAAATAATATATCCTAATTAAAGAAAATCTGCTTTGCTTTTCCTTTATAACTCAAACTGACTATAACATTTTAAGCATAATGACGTGAACTTACTATTGAACAAGAGATGATTAGCCTAAAAACATAAACAAACAAACCAGTAAATGACCTTCAAATGCTCTTCTGAGATCATTTTATCACAATTGTTTATGCTGGAAAAGAGAGAGAGTCCAGGTGATACAATCAAAACTCCTGTTAGGAGAGGCAGCTTGAGTAGTATCCTCTCACCCCATTATGTCCATGAACAGACCCCTTTGCGGCTCAACCTACTTCAAGGTCACTGGACAAGATTCTGAGACAGGCTTCCCTGATTCCCCTTGGCAGACTGAGGCAGTTTTTCTACTCTGTGATTGATTGCAGCATTACCTGGATATTCTTAGTCCAAACTCTCGTGTGAAAGTCTTGAATAATTTGCAACTCCTGCCATGAGCTCCACACCTGATTTATTACACGCCGTCATCGCAGCTGCCTGTCTGTGTACCGAGGCAACCAATAGCAAGAGCGCACAGAGTGCGGGAAGGCCCCATCCCCACACAGAATCCTCAACAAGATGGACAGTGGAATTAGATCCTACGTGGCAAAAACTTCAAACTAAGCACACCTGGTTTCCTGTTAGCAGCTTAGTATTGACCCAACCAAGCCTCCACTCCTCCTTTGCCCAAGATCCTCCCTTTCTTTTATAACCTCTCTCTCACCTCTGTTCTACCAAATGCTTGAACCACCATAAAATTATCCCCCACTTTGTTCTATTGCAAATAACCCCACTTGGAAATGAGCTGAATGCGAGAAACCACCCAAACCAATAGAAGAATGCAAATGGGCAAGACCTGAATTTCAACCAGTACAAAACAACAGCCAATACTCATTCAGAATTATCTAGGAAGCATTTCTCCCAAAATAACCTAGCTGTTAGCTCATGGCGTAAGTGCTCCTGTTTTTGAGCTAGTGGTGTCACTGCCACTAATCAGCTCCCATTATGTGTGAAAGATTACCACATATTCTCCTTTATCATAGTTTTGTTTCATTTAAGAATAGCCTTCCCACAAAACATGCAAAGACATTCTGCCCCTGAATTGTACACTTGAAATGGATTAATCATATGGCATGTGAATTATATCTCAGAAAAGGTGAGAGAGGGGTTGAGATTCTTACCTGTCATGTTTTCTCTCAGGGCTGCTGAATGCTGATTCTTAGAGGGAGGTGATTAAGCCTCCCCACCCCCCAGACTCCAGAGTGCAGGAACCCAGATGCCTGCAGAGGCTGGGGGAGTGGACTCTATGATTACCTAAAACCTCAATGGGAAATGTGGAAGTTCACCTGTGATGTGTCGAATGCCTGTGTACTCCCCAAATTCATACCTTGAGTCCTAACCCACAGTGTGAGCTACACAGTGACATGGTCTTCGGGAGGTAATTAAATTTAGACGAGGTCATAAGAGTGGAGCCCCCATGGTGGGATTTACGTCCTTACAAGAAGAAAGCAAAGCGCTCTCTCTCCACCATGGGAGGACATAGCAAGAAGGTGGCCACCTGAAAGCCAGGAAAAATCTGCCAACCAGGAACTGAATCTGCCAACACCTTGATCTTGGACATTCTAGGTGTTGTGCACAAGATTGCGAATCCGAGAAACCACCAAGGAGCCGACACCGATGCAAACACACGAGGGTTTATTTACAAGCTCAAGCTTGGGTCCAAGTATACCTGACACAGCGGAGCAAGGACTTGGACCCCGAGGTGGGTTTCAGCTTAGTTTTAAGGGCTGCTCTAGGGGACCTCCAGAAGGGGTGGAGGAATTTCTCAAGTTCTGTTTACATTCTGATATGGGGCTTTCAAGGGCATTGAGCTCTGTTCTCATTCTAATAGGGGCTTCTTGCCCTTGGCTTGGGCTCTGTTCTCATTCTAATATGGGGCTTTCTAGGGCATTAAGCTGTAAGCTGTTTTCTTCCTGTAACTGAAGTAATGTGAATTTCAGCTCTTATTCACAGGGGCCTGGGATGGCTCTACTTGTGCTAATGCTGAACTTAAAGTGGAATGGCCTTAATTTTTTCGGCCTCCACATTTCCCCCTCTCAGAGGAACCTAAGGAAGGACCCAATCATGGGTCCAGGTTGCTCTCAGAGTGAGCCAGGGGGAATGATTAAACCAGGATTTGAACCAACCTTGTTGCTGTTCTTGCTCCCATTTACATTTCAGTGAAGAAACAACATCCTAGTTTAAGGCAGCATATAACTACCCCCCTACCCTTTGTTGTAAGAAGACTAAATCTAATCCCCTTCTATTTTGAAGGACAACCTCAGATTAGGAGTCTTGGAGGTGGGAAATAAGTGAGAACTGCGCAGTCTTAGCTTTAGGGGATTGTCCTTGTCTGGTTGGCTTTTCCATTCTGGAACAAAGTCCTTGAGAACGGCATGTGGGTCAGCTGGCTGGATGCGGGTGTAGTGGACCCAGGGAGTAATCCCGTCGACCTTGAGAGCGGTGGGAGCAGTCAGGGTCATGATGTAGGGTCCCTTCCAGCGAGGCTGAAGTGTTTGGTGTTGGTATCTCCACACGTACACCCAGTCACCTGGCCGATATCGATGAGGGCCTGGGGGTGGCCCAGTCTCGTAGAGGGCCCTCAGTTTAGGCCACACCTGCTCATGGGTTCGTTGTAACATTTGGAGGGAGACAAGAAATTGGTGATCATCAAATTCAGCAGGCACCTTGGGTTTTAAACTGGGGATAATAGGTAGAGGAAGACCGAACATGATCTCGTAGGAAGTCAGTCCCATCTTATATGGGGAATTCCTCACCCTATATAGGGCGAAGGGAAGGAGAGTCACCCAGTCCCCACTAGTCTCCAGGGCTAATTTAGTTAAGGTCTCCTTTAATGTTCTGTTCATCCTCTCTATCTGTCCTGAGCTCTGGGGCCTATATGCACAATGTAATTTCCAATCTGCCCCAAGTACTAGTGCCACTCTCCGTGTTACCTTAGAGACGAATCCTGGGCCGTTGTCTGATCCAAACTTAACAGGAAAACCATACCTCGGTAAGATGTCTTCCAGCAGTTTCTTGGTCACGGTCTGTGCTGTTTCATGTTTGGTGGGAAATGCCTCTGTCCATCCTGAAGAAGTATCTGCAAACACTAGTAAATACCTGTATCCATATTTTCCAGGTTTTACCTCAATGAAGTCCACTTCCCAATAGGTTCCTGGGCAGTCCCCTTGGAGCCGGGTGAGAACCATGGGCGGTGGCATTAGTTAACTGGCATGTGTGGCAGCTCACCACAATCTGCTCCATCTTTGCTCCAGAGTCTTTAATAGTGATCTTTGCATGTCGTATGAGGTCTTCCATCTTCCTTGTTCCCATATGAGTACTCTGATGCATTTTGGATCAGGCTTCACCATCCTAGTTCCTCTGGCAGGATGATGCTGGAGTCCGCGGCCCTCCACCAGCCACGCAAGCACTGGGTCATGGGCAAGCATTTGATCCAGTGTAAATCAGCATCAGTATGGTTGGGGGTGTCGGGCAGGGTCGGTGCCCCCAGATCGGGTCTCCGTTTCCATGGTTACAGCTGCCCCCGCGTATCCGATTCCTTCTCAGAAGAAACTGCTGCCATCCGTGTACCAGGTGGCATCCGCATTCAGCATTGGCTGGTCCTGGAGATCAGCTCTGATTCCATGCACCTGTGCCAAAATTTCTTGACAGTCATGCAGACAGGGGTCCCAGTCTGGGTTAGGGACACGAGAGGCATGGGGTACTGGCAGACCCTGACACGGTCGGCCCCCAGCTTTAGTTTTGGCTGGTCAGTGCCAGGCCAGCCCAATTCCCCCAGGTTCTGCCCACGCTTGGGGAAGTTCCTGCAGCCAACAGTCAATGTCAGTCATTGGGGCTGAGGGCGTTTGGTAGAGACAATATTTGTCTTCTGAACTCAGGACAAGCACCTGAATTGGGTGCCCCTCTTTCTTGAGGATTTTTGCCCCTTCGGGGTGGAAGCGAATTTGTGCCCCCATCTTGGTGAGCAAATCCCAACCTAACAATGGGTAGGGGCACTCAGGGATGACCATGAAGGAGTGGGATACCCGGCCCATGCTGAGATCCACAGTTCTTCAGGTAGTCCATGAGTACTGTTTGGTGCCCGTGGTCCCTTGCATAAAGTCTTGCTTGCCAATTTCTCTTGGGGTTGTAATAAAACTGAGTGTTGTGCCCCAGTGTTCACTAGGAATTCAACAGGTTTCCCCTCCACTTTAAGAGTTACCCTGGACTCGGGGAGGGGTGCCAAACCCCAACTGCCCTAATCGTCCAGGTCCTCCATTTCTAAGATCTTGGCAGGGGCCTTAGATCTTTTGTTAGGGAAGCTTTTCACCCAGTGGCCCTCTTCTTTGCAATAAGCACATTGGTTTTTGTTCAGCTTAGGGTGCTCCTGATGGGGACCAGGGCCATCCTCCTTACCTGTCCCTGAAGCCAGCTTCTTGAGGTGCCTCTGTCTTTCCTGTGGGTCATCCATGGTTGTGGCCAGCAGGATCTTGGCCAGGTTTCAGGTCTGCTGGTCACTTAGTTTGGTTTGTTGTTCTTCCAGACTTTCTCTATTATTATAGACTCATTCTGCTACTATCACTAAGTCCTGCAAGCTCTTCTCTCCCAGTCTCTCTACTCTTTGCAATTTCTTTTTAATGTCGGAGTGGCCTGGTTAACAAAAGCCATGATAATTGCAGCCTTTGTTTCCGGGGCTTCTGGGTTCATAGGGGTGTACTGCCTAAAAGCCTCTATGACTCTCTCTAAGAAGGCTGCTGGACTCTCATCCTTACCCTGTCTCATAGCATAGACCTTGGCCAGATTGGTAGGCTTGCACGTGTCAGCCTGGAGACCTGCCCCTAGAGTCTAGCGGTGGACCCGGGGTCTCTCCTTACCTTCAGCTGAGTTGTGCTTTTTGGGGGGTAAAAAGGGTTTTAGCCAAGGAGGGGAATTTTCGGTCATGTCCTGCCAGGCCAGGATGTTGGGCACCTGGTCAGGGTGGCCGTCCGGTTTGTCCCTGAAGATCATGGCCTTAACCTGTAAGATAATAGGTAGGTGGAAAGTTCCTTCTAGGGCCATCCCACGTCAAAGTTTGGCCATTCTGTTATGCAATAAATTTGAAATCTCCATCTCCTTATGTAAACAGTTATGACAGTTAACAAAGACACAGCAACACAGACAAATGCACAAACAGTTAACAAGGACATAGTAACACAGACAAACGTTCCAGTGCGGCCACAGAGACAAAACAGAAAGTAACCCGAAGGGCTGGCAGCCGGCCCTCCTTACAGATGAGGACCCCGTCCTCCTGGGGGCAAGGGATGTCTTCTCAAGACCCCCTGTCGACAGCCTGCCAGCGCGTCCGCCTAAGCCAATGTCGACCCAATACAGATTGGAATTCCTACAGGTAAAAGTACAGTTTAGAGCTCTCAGAAAATATGCGCCCAAAAGGTGGAAAAAGTTGAGTGCACTCACACACGTGAAACCCTCCGGATGGGGTCCTGGGGGTTTCTCGGATCCTGGACAAGCCCCCAGATGTTGTGCCCAAGATTGCGAATCTGAGAAACCACCAAGGAGCCGACACTGATGCAAAGACACGAGGGTTTATTTACAAGCTCGAGCTTGGGTCCAAGTATACCTGACACAGCAGAGCAGGGACTTGGACCCCGAGGTGGGTTCCAGCTTAGTTTTATGGGCTGCTCTAGGGGACCTCCAGAAGGGGTGGAGGAATTTCTCAAGTTCTGTTTACATTCTGATATGGGGCTTTCAAGGGCATTGAGCTCTGTTCTCATTCTAATAGGGGCTTCTTGCCCTTGGCTTGAGCTCTGTTCTCATTCTAATATGGGGCTTTCTAGGGCATTAAGCTGTAAGCTGTTTTTTTCCTGTAACTGAAGTAATGTAAATTTCAGTTCTTATTCACAGGGGCCTGGGATGGCTGTACTTGTGCTAATGCTGAACTTAAAGTGAAATGGCCTTAATTTTCTCGGCCTCCGCACTAGGCTCCAGAATTATTAGAAATAAATGGTTGTTTTTTTAGCCATCCAGTCTATGGTACTTCGTTAAAGCAGCCCAAGCAGATTGATACGTCATTACCTGACATTCTAGAAGAATATAGCCTTCTTTATGCTTAGACACCTTTACCTAAGTTGTCAGGCATGGAGTTGTTCATAAAGTTCTTAGTACTTGAAAATCTTTGGCCCAAAGAACAAACAGAAGACACCTCTATCTTAAAAGTCTGTACTATTTCAGAATCCTCTTTAGATAGGTTTTGTAGGAAGAAAATGACACAGGCTTTTAAGATGTCCTGAACAGAGCTGGAGAAAAAAGTCATTTAAGGTCAAGTTAATGAAGGAAAAGTTCCTGGGGAGATTTTAACTCAATTTCATGAAACATGGCAGTCACTAGGTGTTTAATTAGCTCCTGCATCTTGATACGCCTGCCCTCCCCTCTAACACCAAACACAGCTCACTTGAAATATTCTCTGAGGTGATCCTGAAGAAGGCAGATAAATTTGAGACTGGCTTAGAGCCTGACTCCAATTTTGGTCTCTAAACTAATGGGTTACAATCCTATCCATAGTTATTTAATGAATACAAAGTTATCTATTAAATTCTGTGTTTCTAAGGTTTTTTTTTCTCCTTTTGACTAGGGAATAAAACTCTTTTTAAACTTTATGAAAGGAACCTGCCACATCCATACCAAAACTGGTCAGAATTCTTGCTATTCTCTGAAGAGGTCATTCACCACCCAAGACCCTACACCACCCCACACTAATTTCATTTTCGAAAAAATTTAAATAATTACTAGTAACAACTGAGACCCTTTATGAAGAATAAAATGGCCTGCATATTTTAAATCATGAGAAACAAAGGATGCTATATTTAAAAGGCCACAGTGATTACAGATGGAAGAAAACATAGCCGTGTTTCTCCTCATTGTTCATTTTAACAGTGAAAAGCACACCAACGCTTCCTTAGTGAGATGCTGGGCACACAGGAGGTCTGTAATGAGGAGAAGGAGGAAGGAATAAGAGAGAATGACCAGATGCCTAAAGCAATATCTAAAGGAATATAGTCATCAAAAGTCATCATTATAACCAGCACAAATCTCCCTAGAAAATGCTCATCACAAAGAGCTTATATGGGGGAGAGAAAGGAGTTTTGGCTTGAAGTCACAAGGAAAGGTCCATAGCGATAATTCTCTGACAGAAGGGAGATGAGAATTAAAGGTGGCAAAACATAAGAGCATAGCACAAAGGCAAGAATGTGCAGGGTGTCACAGGGGTGGGCAAGTGGCTCTATCAGTAGGAAACCAGGAATTCAATGGTGGAAGAGGCTAGAGAGGCTGGTTGGGGTAGGGTGAGAGGGGTCTTGAATGTTATGCTTAGGATAGCAACTGCATCCTACACTGAACAGCCATCAGCACATCCAGTAGCCTTGCCTATATAAACAGGGCCTGAGGAAAGGGTCTCTGGAGACAAGATAATATGATCAGATACGTGCTTTAGAAAGACAACTCTCCTAACAAAGCATAGGGTGGCACAGAGCACAGAAGGCACACAAAATTGTAGCAGCAATAATACATTGCTGCTCAGGGGTTCCCCCAGAGAATGTGTGGTACCTCCATAGAGTGAAATGTCAAGGCAGGCATTAAAAATCATTGTCTTAAAAAAAATGTAATGCTACTTGGAAAAAGAACATGTATATGATATTAAAAGAAAAAAAGCAGAATACTAAACTCTATTATGATGCTTCCAATTTAATTTTTTTAATTATTCAAGATAAACATAAAAGGGTTAGTGATAAATACACCATATGGAGTTCCACTTCCAGGATGACAATGTGAGAAGCTCCATGGACCCACTCCCTAGTGAAACCAGCAAAGCTGGTAGAAACAAGCCTTAAAAAGTAAAGGTATCTAGAAATTGTCCTCAGGGCAGGTAACAAATGAAGAAACATATATTCAAGAAACTTTCTGAAACAATGTATGAATAGTGTGGCATCTAGGCCACAAACTATTCCCTCCTTCACCACCAGAATCCCCAGATTGATTTAAAGGAAGGTCTACTGCAGTTGGGCATGGCCAAGAAGATCTGGGGCCCCTTTTACCTCTGTTCAATCAAAGCTTACACTATCTCACCAAGAGGGATAGGCTGTCTGCATTTCTCATTTCTTTCAACCCCAGGTTATTAAAGAGGTTATATTCCTGTTAAGTGTGGCCAAGAGATCAGGACCTTCCTCCTCTGATACAGACACTGCCCACAAAATGGAGGTTCCACTGAAAGCATGACAGACTGAGAATCTGGGGGGCCCATGCCACCCTCACTGTGGCTCACCTGTGGACCAGCTCCCAGCCTTCTGAGAGGCAAGCTGAGAGTACCAGCGTCTACTATCTCTCCCTGTGCCCAGAATATGGCTCAGAGAGTTTGCCCAGGAGGAGCTGGAGTCCATAAGAAAAAGGAGCTCCAGAATTCTCCACCAAGGATGTGGGCAAGTTCCAGTCAAAGGTGCTCAAGACAATAATAGCTCCTCTTATTTAAGATGGACAAGTTGAGCCATTGACCAGCTAGTTCACCAGAGAGATCCAGGGAAAGAGGCCACCAAGAGCCATCCCAGGGTTCAAACAAACCTTAAAGACTAGCCTAAAAAAATTACCTCTACCCAAATGTAATTGGATTAGACTGTTGAACAAGCGATGCCCAGCACACTGGGGAAAACAGTAGAGAAATCACAAGGTAATTAGTGGAACCAAATGGCATGAGTGGGAAGAAAAGTAATGCCAAAATGCAGCAGACAGATTAGCAGAGAAATGATGGAAAGGCAAAACTACCACCATCCCAGGAGGATTGTACACATGCCTGGGCTAACCCTCTGAAGATTCATACAGCTTCACACTGTGGAAGAAATAGATTTCACAAGAACAGCCCAGCCAAGTCACACAACAAATAAACAAGCTAATGACAACAAGCCCAGAAAGCAGGGAGGGAAATCGGTACCCAGAGTTGCTACAATATGTTACCTAAAATGTGCAGTTTTCAACAACAAAATATAAGAAATGCAAAGAAATAAGGATGGGGGCACCTGGGTGGCTGTCAGTTAAGCATCTGCCTTCAGCTCAGGTCATGAGCCCAGGGTCCTGAGATGGACCCCCACTCGGCCTCCCTGCTTGGCAGGGAGTCTGCTTCTCCCTCTACCTCTTTCCCTCACCCCAACTTGTGCTTTCTCTCTCTCTCATTCTCTCTCTGTCTCCAATGAATAAATAAAACCTTTAAAGAAAAAAAAAAGAAATATGGATAGGAACACAAACTCAGGCAAAAAATAAAAAAAGCAGGCAACAGAAATTGCCTTTGAGAAGGACCAGCCATCAGGTTTAATAGACAAAAAATCTTCAAAACAGCCGTGAAAAAAAACATGCAAAAACGGATATAGATCATGCTTAAAGAAGTAAAGTACAGGGATCCCTGGGTGGCGCAGCGGTTTGGCGCCTGCCTTTGGCCCAGGGCGCGATCCTGGAGACCCGGGATCGAATCCCACGTCGGGCTCCCGGTGCATGGAGCCTGCTTCTCCCTCTTCCTGTGTGTCTCTGCCTCTCTCTCTGTGTGTGTGACTATCATAAATAAATTAAAATTTAAAAAAAAAAAAAAGAAGTAAAGTACAGTATGAAGACCATGTCTCACCAAATAGAGAATGCCAATCAAGAGGCAGAAATTATTTAGGAAAAAAAAAAAAGAGAGAATTCTGGTGTTGAAAAGTACCATAATAAAATTATTAGTTCATTGGAGGGGTTCAACGGTAGATTTGAACTGGCAGACAGGAGTCATGAGAAATTTTGAAAATAGATGGAGAGAGATTGTATAATCTGAAAAACTTCAAAAATTGAAAGCAGAAAAATGAACAGAGCCTCAGAAACTTGGAATACCATAATGGATACCAATATATGTGTACTCCAGAAGAGAGGAGAGATAATGGAGCAGAAAAATTATTCTAAGGAATTAATGGCTGAAATTGTTCTAAATTTGTTGAAAAGTCTTAATCTGCACATCCAAGGAGACCAACAAACTCTGAATGGGATAAACCATATTAAAATTCTGAAGGTCAAATGTAAAGAGAACATCTTGAAAGCAGCAAGATAAACACACTCTAGGATATATGTTGGATGTGGTTATCTGTAAGAGGAAGGGGGCTGGATGTTGTCTAGATTATTTTTTATGCTTTTCTTTATTTTCTCCTTTTAAAAATTAGCATGTATTGCTTTTAAATTAAAAATCCTGTTAAAATATACTATTAAATTAAAATAAATGAATAGATTATTTCAGTGTTCTGAATGTAAGGTGGTGAGAACATGGTTGGAAATGGAATTGGTGGGGAAATTGGTGTGCTATTCATGGCCATGTGGAGTGTACTGTGTCCTCTTGGTCTGGCTGGATGCCTGTCCAATTGCTATCAACTTTCCTTGACTTTAAGATAAGAACTACATAATATACTTGAATTGCACCATGCTAAAAATAAAAACCAGCTAGTAAAAACAAAATCTATGACACTGATGATGATGGATGGGAGGAAATATAAACTAGAAAATGTATAAGAAGCTAAATACTATCTTTACAAAGCTCTCTGTTTTTTCATGCCAGTGTCCACATGAAAATAGGTTCTTACTAAGACATCTCTGATTTCTCTTTTTCTTTCTTTTTCCTTTTTATTTTTTTTTAAGAGAGATAGATGGGGCAGAGGGAGAGAGAGAGAGAGAGAATCTTAAGCAGGCTCTACATACAGCTTGGATCCTGGCATGGAGCTGGATCTCACAAACCTGAGATCATGACCTGAGCTGAAACCAAGAGTCAGATGGTTAACTGCCTGTGTCACCCAGTCACCCCAGTCATCATGATTTCTTTCCATAGTCTTCCTCAAGCTTATCCCACAATTATTGCTTCAGTGCAATAGCCATTCTCAGTCTCTCCACGGAAGCTATCACTTGGAGATGCCCTGATTTCCACTTTTACTAACCTTTGAATGTTAGGTCCATGATCCTCAATTTGTGTTATTGTTATTGTTTTTATTACACAGATAGTTGCCTCATAAAATAGTTTCAAATACTATTTGGTCAGGCTCCTCTAAGTAGTGACATACTCAGGTATTATTGCATATGTTCCAATGTTTCCTTTGGAAACAGAGAATATAATCTCAAGAGCATAAAAGAAAAATCAAGTAGACCCAGAGACCTTCAGCAGATCCTCAGTAATTCTTTTTGCCCTGAGTCCTGCTTCCCAAAACATGTGATCCTTCTTAGGGATTCCAACACAATCTCGTGGATCAGATTCAAGAGGCTGGAAATCCTGATGAATTTTGTGTGCAATTATAGGTGAGTGTGTGTGGATGAGTGAGATTCATTTTTATGTGATACAATCCATGCCTTTCATCTGATTCTCAAAAATATTCATTACCTGGAAAGGCCAAGAATTTCAGCTCTATAATGACCTCAACTCTAAGTTATTTCTTCTCATAGTCTCAAATCACTTTAGTAATTCTTGAATATACACAAAATGGCAGCATGAAAAGTTTTGAGAATTTCTCAGAGACTCAAGAATAGAAGTCAATTAAATATAGAATAATCCACTAAAATGATCTGAGATATATTCTATATTCAAATAATTAAGAATTCAAGAAGTTTATTTCATCAGGAGCAATCAGGAATATAAAAATATGAAAATGGAACAAAGTTTCTTTTCAAAATTTTCTTTTAAATTAAGGAAAATTTTAATTAAAGGGTATTGGTAGGATCAGTCTCTAAAAAGTGGGAAAGAAGGCACCAGGTGGAACAGGATGGTTTCAAGAAACCTCATGTAAAATAAGCACCTAAAAGCAGTCTGATGATGAGAAGGTAGATGGTAGAGAAAGGAAGGACAAGAAAAGACTGGAAAAAATATTTTACACTCTTAGTTCATCTGGGTTACTCTAACAGAATACCATGGAATAAATGGCTGTTAAACAACAAATTTATTTTTCATAATTCTGGATGCCAGCAAGTCTAAGATCAAAGTGTAGATTCAGTGTCTGATGAGATCCCACTTCCTGGTGCATAAAGGGTCACCCTCAGGTTGTTCTCCCGTGGCAAAAAAGGGTGAAGGAGCTCTCTGGGGTCTCTTATAAGGACACTTATCCCACTCATGAGGGTTCCATCCCCATGACTAAATCATTTCTGAAAGGGCCCCACCTCTAAATATCATATTGGATGGGGATTAGGTTTCAAATTATGAATTCTGGAGAGTTACAAATGTTTAGTCTATTGCACCTACCAAGGAAAAAAAAGGAACACTATACAAGCAGATAGTTAATGTTCCCTACTTTCTCCTCATACCTAGGACTAGTCTTCGTCTCTATGATTATTTTCCAGGTTCCTCATCTTTCTCCTCAGCTTGATTAACTTCTATTTATAAACACATCAAGTTATTTAGAAATACACAATGGATGAATTTCTTATTTAGAAGAGTCTTAGAAAAAAATTTGACTCTCCTTTTAGTTTTATGGGAGGAACCCAATTTTCTTTGCTGGATATTCCAATACTAAGCATAAAGCTTTTTCCACTGACACTTCAAGGACCTGAGAGTACTCAGGTAATAAAAGGTTTTCTATCTTGAGAGCAATAGAGGACCATAAGGGTTGTCTTAGTTCTCTAGCAGTGACTAGGACCAAACCATCAGAAGCACAACTCCATGATCTATAGTCACATGAATACTTTAATATCTTCTCTGAAATGGTTCAGAACTGGTACTTTGAGGGCAATAAGTGATTGCCATTGTGTTTTATGACATTTCCTCTCTTGATTTGCTCATTATGAACTTGGTTTTATTTTTGGTCTTTGCAGATGTCTTATTTCTCTCCATTTTCCCTGATCATTTGTCCTAAATGTAGGCCATTCTATTTTTCTCTTGGTACATCTGCCACCTGTGATTCTTCCTTTTCTCATTTCCAAGTCTCATTTCCCTAATCAGTGTGTCTCCTGCCTTGATCATGAGATCTGTTACTCACAAGAGACTTTAGGCATCTTCTCTTTTGTTCTGTCTGAAGGCTGGCAAAGGCTCTTGGTTTTCTTGCCAAAACGTACTTCGTAGAATGAGAAACTAGAAGGAGGTCTGTGAAACTCTGTGCTTATTTTCTTTTTGTAAGGATTATCTTCTCTGGTGTGTCTTTGAGGTTATTTGGTGTTTTTTTGTTTTTTTTTTTTTCCAACTTAGAAATATCCAAAGAAGAGTTCATCCTGCCCAACATGCTTCCCAAGCCTGCAGGAGGAGTTCAGTAAGTGGTTGTTGACTGGCTTACTGATCCTTTAAGAACACCCTTAGTATCAGAAAAGTTATCTGAAGTTCTAACCTAGAATTGTTTCTACTTCAACTCTTTTCCCACTAATTACTTTAAGTACTTTCCTTCTCAACAGTCTAGTTCATGGAGCTCTATTCCCCATTGTCTCATTCTCCCTTCATTTCTGTTCAGTTAAATATTTAAGTGCCTCATAAGCCCATCGTGTGATTTATGTGCTTTTCCTTTTTATTTTTATGCTGTTCTATGTTCTGAAGACTTATCTTTATAAACTGTAATGTCTCTGGTTCCCTGAGGATCAGCAGACACGCTAACATGGTATAAGGGACTGAAATCTCAAGGAAGCAGGAGAAAGGGAGAAAGAAAGCAGAGAAGGAGATAGAGCAGACAGGGAGGGAAGTGTCACTCATCAGACCACCACGTACCAGCAAGCACAGCCAATGACTCAATCATACAGGATAATTTTAGAGATGCCAATTATACCACCACTTCTCAGGAAAGTATGGGAGTGCAGGAGGAAAAAGAATTTGCCTGCTGACCCCTTATATTTTCTTACTCTCCCACTGGTGTTGATTCACCCACACTTTTCCAGTTACATCATCCAATGCTTATGGCAACTACAGGAACTCAGAGCCCCCATGGCTATTGATTCAGCCCTGCTGGCACTCAATGAAGTGATTCTCTTGCCCACCTGGCACCATAGTGCAGAGCTTCTCCGACTCTGGTGATTGATTATGGCGACAACATCAGCAACCTGGACCATCACCCTAGGGACTGCAGAAGCCAATTTCAAGCCAATTTCCTCAGCAAGCGGAACCAATGCCCATTAACTGGGTCCCACATAACTCTCTTTATAGAGAAAAATAACTTATTAGATCCTTATACACTGCTTCTATCATTTTCCATGTGGAGCCAAACTCATTCTTCAGTATCAATTTGTGCCTTTTTTAAAACTTCCCTCATACAGCTTTCTCCAGTTAGGACCCTCTTACTTCTCATAACTCTGACTCTGTCCCTAACTCTCAAAATCATTGTCTTTGAAGTCCACGGTCTTCACTTACATTTTCCTTCCTCCATTCAATCTGTGCTGGCTTTCTTTGATCAAATGCTGAAATGTTTTGCTGTATTTCTGTCCTTTACCAGCTGCTCCACATTCTCCCTGCCCAGTGCCCTGCTATACCCCTGAGGAATCACTATGTACCTTAATTGCCTGTCCAACACTCCATAAATCAGCCTGCAATTGTTGGACACTTGGAGTCACTTACCATATATTACGATTATAAATATTACCTAATATTTGCATCTATCTATGATTGTTTCCTGAGGATATGTTCCTAGAAGAGAAAGTACTATGCAACTGGAAGGTTTAATTGATATTGAATTTTCTCTCAAAGAATACTAAAGTACATGTTTATTGACATTCTTAACAATATGAACGACCTTGTCCAAAGTATTTAACAAAATAGAAAGATAATATGTAATATAATGATGGATATTCAATGCCATGTAATGCAAAAGCATAAGAGATTTTATTCATTCATTCATTCATTCATTCACTGGTTGGCCTTTATTTTTCAGACTTTTCTATGATAAATATAACTAAGAGGAGACCTATTTTGTAAACATTTAGCTACTCTCACAGCAAGCAACCTATATGTTTAAAATTTAATATCATATTTACACTTCACAGAAGCACTAGATGTTTACATCATAAACAAGTACAACAGTGAATTTCACATTATTGAATGGGACTCAGAGCATTATCAACTTTCTTTCTATTAGGAGAGAAAAGTTTTATGACCTGATTTTCTTTTTTGGTGCTTAAGAAAAGTCCATAAAAATTCTCCTTCATGAAGATTTACTCTTTTGGGGTCATGAAGCTACCTTCTGTGTAATTTCAGAATTCTCTTGATAAACTATGTTTACTATATGTATCATCCAACAGCTGTGCTAGTACTTAAAAGCTGGCAATGAATATGTATCCTGTGGATTTAAATTCTTAAGTTTTTAAATATAGGATTTTTAGTTTATGTTTACCTTCCAGCACAGAGGTATATACCAGATGTTTACCATAATTCCATTTTATTTTGCTTTCTCTAATCTCTACCAATATTTTAGCACCAAATTGCATCTAACTAATTTGGAAATATTTTAATTATATTAGAAAAATCTAAGTCATAAAAAAACAAAAGTGTTCTCTAAGATATAGTAAAGAATAGATAAGTGTAAATATGCCAAATCTAAAGGCTTCTGTATCAAACGGGTCATAATACAATCAGAAAAGTTCTTGGATAATTACTGCAAGGCATTCCATCATAAACTATTTTTAAAATTTACTATTGAGAGGTGCCCAGGTGGCTCAGTGGGGTAAGTGTCTGCCTTCGGTTCAGGCCATGATCTCAAGGTCCGGAGATTGAGCCCCACATCGGCCTCTTGCTCAGTGTGGAGTCTGCTTCTCCCTCTAACCTCAGCCCCTGTTCTCTCTCTTTCTCAAATAAATAAAGTCTCCAAAAAAATTTACCAGTGACTTCCCATGTCACTCAAAACTTTAATGTTTGATAGCAAACTGCTCATCTTTTCTCCTTCCCTTTTGAGCAATTGTATTATCTCAGAGTAACTTTCTTCCAAATTTTCTGAGTCAATGTAAAAAATAAAAGCTTTACTATAGGTCAGGCTTATCTTTTTTATAATTTGCTTAACAACATAAAACAAAGAATTTGTAGTAAATTATTCTGGCAGTAAATTGTCAAGTCTGGTTGCCAGACTCTCTCCTTCCTAATAATAGGACTATATTACTATTCCTACATAATGGATTAAGTAAATGTGCACCAAAACAATGCTAAAATCTCTCATTTTAAAGTGGTACAGTAAGATGACTCTGCCTCTTCTTCTACAAATATATCCTATATAAAACATAATAAGGCCTAGAGGATACTATGCTAAACGAAATAAGTTAGAGAAAGACAAATACCACATGATTTCACTTATATGTGGATCTAAAAAACAAATTAATAAATGAACAAAAGCAGAATCAATCCTATAAGTACAGAGAACAAATTGATGGTTGCCAAAGGGAAGGGGGTTGGGAGGGATGAACAAAATGGGTGAAACTTTCCAGTTATGGAAGGACTAAGTTATGAGAATGAAAGGTACACCATAGAGAATATAGTCAATGATATTGTAACAGCATTGTATAGTAATAGGTGGTAGCTACACTTGAGGTAAGCATAACATAACATATAGACTCGTTGAATCTCTATGTTGTGCATTTGACACTAATGGAATAATGTGTGTCAACTACAATGACATTTTTAAAAAGAGAATAAGAAGCAAAAATACATATCTATCTCAGTAAAAAACAAAATCATCTAAACTGAAGCACAAAACATGAGGACTACGTACCACATATGGTGAAAACCAAGCAAGAGAAAAGAAAGAGCATTGACCTTAAAGATGTGGAGTTAGAAAGCTATTGCTCCATTCTTACAAGAAAAAACCTGAACAAACTGTAAATCAATGACTTTTCTTGATCACATCAGAAAATTTTCACAGCAAACAATCAACTCAAAAACTGGAAAAGACAAATAAATGCCTGAGGAAGAAACAGGACTCAGTCTTGCCTAAGGCAGATAATGCAGGACTCCATATAAACCAGGGGAAGGGTGTTGAAATCATAGGCCTCAGATGCTGGTAGATATCCACTGGAAACCAAGAACAAAGTGGGGAAAATAAAAGATACTCCACCCATATGGAAGGGCCAAGAATATTTGTGAAAACTGTGACTACTGCCAAGGACAGAAGTCTAAAGCTGAGAGACCTGTAAAAAGACCACCTTTCTAGGAAGTAGCACACAGGGAGGACCCAAAGTTAAGCATAGAGACAAAAGCAAGGTCATTCGAAGCATTTTTTTCTGGTGTTCATCAGAACAACAATCATCAATTCTGGCAACCATAGCAACAACAAACATCAAACCAAACCCAACTCCTGACTAGATTAACAAAACTCTCTACACTAAAAGATTAACCTCAGTATCTCCTGTTCTTACACATCATGAAGAGATTTCAAAAAAACAAAACAAAGAGAAGGTATAATGAAAGACACAGTCTGAAGAGATAAAGAAAACATCAGAACCAAACTAAAACAAGGCACAGATGCTGGTACTATCAGACAAGCAATTTAAAATAACTATGATAGGGACCCCTGGGTGGCTCAGTGGTTGAGTGTCTGCCTTTGGCTCAGGGAGTGATCCCAGGGTCTTGGGATCGAGTCCCACATCGGGCTTCCCGCCAGGAGCCTGCTTCTCCCTCTGCCTGTATCTCTGCCTCTTTCTCTGTGTCTTTAATCTCTGTGTCTTTAAAATCTTAAAAAAAAATAAAAATAAAAATAAAATAAAATAACTTTGATAAATATGGGAAAGTCTCCAAAGAAAAATAAAGATAATATGGAAAGGAGCCTGGAAATTTTATCAGGCAGATATAAGAAAAAATGCAATAGAAATACTAGAAATATAGGGACACCTGGGTGGCTCAGTGGTTGAGTGCCTGCCTTTGGCTCAGGGTGTGATCCTGGAGTCCCAGTCCCACATCAGGCTCCCTGCATGGAGGCTGCTTCTTTCTCTGCCTATGTCTCTGCTTCTCTCTGTGTGTGTCTCTCATGAATAAATAAAATCTTTAAAGAAAAAAAAAAAGAAAGAAATACTAGAAAGCAAAAACACTTGACAGAACTAAAGAGTGTCTTCAACAGGCTCATTAATAGAGTCAACATAGCCAAGGGGAAGAATCAAGGTTGATAGAAATTTCACATTTAAAATCACAGAAATAAAAAAAAAAAAAAGTTTGGGAGAAAATGGGGGAAAAACACTAAACATAAAATTCTACATCTGATAAAACTGTCCTTCAAAAGTGAAGGAGAAATTAAACATTCCTACATAAGCAAATAGTAAGGGAGTTGTTGCTGAATTACCTACCCTACAAGAAATGCTAAACGGAGTTCTTCAGGCTGAAGGACTGGACGGTAACTCAAGGCCGTACAAATAAATAACTCTGGTAAAGGTAAATATGTAGGTAAATATAAAAGTCAGCAGTATTATATTTTTAGTTTATAACTCCTCATTTTAATTCCTATATGATGGGGCACTTGGGTGGCTCAGTTCACTGAGCATCTGCCTTTGACTCAGGGTGTGATCCAGGAGTCCACATGGGGCTCCCTGTGGGGAGCCTGCCTCTCCCTCTGCCTATCTCTACTTCTCTTTCTGTGTCTCTCATGAATGAATAAACAAATAAAACCTTTAATTCCTATATTATTTAAGAGACAAATGTACAAAACAATGGTTATAAATCTATCTTAGGGATCCCTGGGTGGCGCAGCGGTTTAGCGCCTGCCTTTGGCCCAGGGCGCGATCCTGGAGACCCGGGATCGAATCCCACGTCGGGCTCCTGGTGCATGGAGCCTGCTTCTCCCTCTGCCTGTGTCTCTGCCTCTCTCTCTCTCTCTGTGTGACTATCATAAATAAATAAAAATTTTTAAAAAATCTATCTTAATCTGTGCACAATGTATAAAATGCAATGTTAGACAATAACATCATAAAGGAGGAGACAAAGCTATACAAGATCAGAGATTTTGTATCCTGGTGAAGCTAAATTAGCATAATTCAAATTAGATTGTTTTCTATCTACAGTGTTGATTGTAATTCCAGTGGTAGCCACTAGGAAATTATCTAAAAATATATACAAGATGAAATGAGAAGGAAATCAACATAATACAGTACAAAAAATCAATTAAAATAGAAAACAGCAGTCATAGAAAATGAGATACAGAAAAGGTAAAAGACATGGAGAAAATAAAAAACAAAATGGCAAGAGTAAGTCCTTTATTAATTTAAACATAAATGGATTAAATTCTCTAATCAAAATTTAGAGATGTGCTGAATGCATTTTTAATTATTAAATAATCACAGCTTACAACAGACCCATTTGACATTCAAAGATAAATATATATTGAAAGTGCAAGCATGGAAAATATACTACATGCAAATAGTAATCACAAGCAGCAATAAATGAAATATAGGATGGAAAACAGAGAGGATTAATTAAACCAGACTTTGGTTCCTTGAAAAGGTCAACAAAATTGACAAATCTTTTATCTATATAGACTATGAAAAAGAGATAAAACTCAAATAACTACAATGAGAAATAAAAATGGGGTCTTTATATTTGACCTTACAGAAATAAAATATGATCATAAGAGAATGCTATGAACAACTGTACACCAACACATTGGAGGACTTAGATGAAATAGAAAAAATGCTAGAAACACACAATACAAAAACTGACTCAAGAAGAAATAGAAAATCAGAATAAATGTATAACAAGCAAAGAGATTGAATTAGTAATCAAGTCCTGATAACATGCTACAATGTTGATGAACCTTGAAAACATGCTGAGTGAAAGAAATGAGTCACAAAAGTTACATATTGTTTGCTTCCATTTATATGAAATATCCAGAATAGGGGCACCTGGATGGCTCAGTTGGTTAAACAGCTATCTTCAACTCAGGTCATGATCTCAGAGTTCTGGAATTGAGCCCAGTGTTGGGCTCCCTGCTCAGTGGAGAATCTGCTTCTCCTTCTACCCCTCTCCCTGCTTGTGTGCTCTCTCTCTCTCTTTCTCTCTCTCTCTTTCAAATAAATAAATAAAATCTTTTAAAAAAAAGATAGAAATATCCAGAAAAAGTAAAGACAGACATAGAAAACATATTGATGGTCTTCAGCAGTTGAGGTTTGGAGAACTGGGAGAATGCTTAATAGGTATGGGATTTCCTGTTGTAGTGATAAAAATGTTTTGGAACTAGACATTTTGTACTAACTGTACAGCATTGTAATGAACTATATTCCACTGAATTTTTCACTTTAAGATGATTTTGTGTTGTATGAATTTCACCTCAATTAAAAAAAATACACAAGCAAAACTTGTAAATCTTAAAGAAAAAGTGGAAAAACTCACAATTTTAGGTAGAGATTTAAGCATTCCTCACTCAGGAATTGATGGAAAAAGTAGTCAAAAATCAAATACAATATAGATGAACTGAACAGCACTATACGTCAGCTTAAACCAATTGATGCTCACAGAACATTCCGTCTAATAGCAGAATACAAGTTTCTCTCAAATGCACAAGATAGACTATATTCTGGACTACAAATTATAACAAGTCTGAAGTAATAAAATTTAAATCATGTAAAGTACATTCTCAGGTGATAATAAAATTAATAATAGAGGAATACCTGATATATAGGAGAAAAGTTACTGTCAACCCTCTTAAGGTCCCTGGGTAGATCTAAAAATGAAACTAAAAGAGATTAAGAGGAGAAAAGCATACAAATTTATCTAATATCAGTTTTACATGACACCACTTGCATTATGGAAGCAACCCAAGTGCCTATTCATAGGTGAATGGATAAAGAAGATGGTGTGTGTGTGTGTGTGTGTGTGTGTGTGTGTGTGATGGAATAGTACTCAGCCATAAAAAAGGAATGAAATCTTGCCAGTTGCAGCAACATAGATTAACCTAGAGAATATAATGCTAACTGAAATAAGTCAATCAGAGAAAGACATACATGATTTCACTCGTGTGCACAATTTAAGAAACAAAACAAATGGGCAGAGAAACAAACAAAAAAGCTCTTAAATACAAAAAAATAAGCTGATTGTTGCCAGAAAGAAGGTTCATGGGAGAATGAGTAATATAAAGGGAATTAACAGCACAATTACCTTGATGGGCATTGAGAAATGTATAGAATTGTTGAATCATTGTATTGTATGCCTGAAACTAATATAATACTATATGTTAATTATACTCCAATTAAATAAATAATACAAATAAATATGAAAACATAAAAATAATAATAAATGCAAAATTGCAAAACTTGGTTTCAGGCAGAGACACTAGAAAAAAAAATACTGTGATGTTCTGCAACTACTGGCCAGAAAACCATCCCTATGCCACCTTGGAGCCATTCTCCTGACAGCCCCCCAGCCTCCCTGGCTCTGCTCTGATCAGCCAGGCTCAAGTACACAGGAGCCACAGTGAGTACCACTCAGACTCATCAGGAGGCACACATGCCAACACACACCCTGGAGCACAGCCAAATCCAAAACAACCCAGTAATTAAATCTGGAAAGTCAGGCAATCATCATCTGAGAAGCACAAGCATCTGACAAGCAGATCAACCAGTGACAGTACATCTGACAACAGCTGTCATCTGTTAGAGTGATTTCAGAATTATTTTTAAATCTCTGAGGACTATCATTGAATGACCAACTCGATCTTCTACGACAGAACACAAGGTATGAGCTCATGTTATTTTGATAACAAGAAATACTACTCTTCACATTAAGGAGCAGTGACCATTAGCACTCATCAGATCTCACTCATCCTGCAGCTAGAAAAAGACACCAGACAAAAAGAAAAAAGGCTGTTCCAAGATTGTCTTTGTCAATCCTTACTTGGTGCATTTCCATTCTCCACAGTGACAGGGCAGATGACTTTCTAGAAGCAAATAACGTGGGTAATGATCCCTCACTCCCACCATTTTACCAAAACTTTCTGTCCTCTATGCCTGAGGCTATGCCAGATGCACGAAGTAGACACAGTAAACTACTCTTAGCACATAGGGATGTCTCCTCTGGTGATATATTCTAACTCCTGCTCAGTGCAGGTGTTAGAGCATGGCTCCCATAGGGGTATTGGGGATGGCTATTCCAAACTTCAGATCCTCTAGAATCATGCCACGCCTCCAATCCTAGTGTCGTCCAGTCCAGCTCCTAATCCAAAACATGTTGGCCAGTTCCCCCAGGGACCAGTCCCCAAACGTCCATTGAGCTTTATATAGTACTAGATTCCCTAATAGTGACGAGTCTAGCACTATCCTTTGTATACTTCTGCCAGCCTTCAGGGTGTGCCATTCTTCAGGACACAAATACATTTCGAAAAGGGAAATCATCATGGAGTAAACATCACATGTCCCAGAACACTTTCAACACCAGCAACCATAAGGGAGGGGCTCGGGAGCAGAAAAAAATGCAACAAGCTCCATTTGTACTCAGGACAAGTCTGCAATGTTAGTTTTCCTTGTCTGAGAGTGTGAGATAGCAACTAGGAAGTAGGGAAACCTTATGTGTATGTGTGTCTGTGTGTGTGTATATTCATATATATGTGTGTATATATATACACCTTATGTGTGTGTTGTGTATATATATAATATATATTATATTTCATATATATGAAATATATAATATATATTTTTCACATATAATTTTCATATATGCATAATATATATTATATATATTATATTATATATTATATATATGAAAATTTTTTTAATATCTGTTACTATAGTTTCCTCTAATGCTTTAAACATGTACATAATATATATAATATATACATTATATATATTATTGTGTATATATATATATATATATATATATATACACACACAATACATAAAGAACCCTGATCCATAAGTGACCACTTGGAAAAGAGGTTCCGGCAGTCGGCAGTGTCAACTGACTACAGTCTGACATTTAGGTAAGAAATTCACTTTAACTTTGTTAAATAAATATACTCCAGAGATTTTGGGGCTGCTTGTTAAGACAATAGCAACACCCATGACCATCTTCATGATGTGCACAGCCTGGCACACGTGAGAGCACATGGCAATAGACTCACACCCTTACTTACTAAATTGAGAGTACATCTGTTGACAAACAAATAGTGTCAATTTATCGGACTCATATGTTCTATGCCAAGAGCTGCCGTTCACTGTGAAATGGGAACGTGCTGGCATACCTCCGCTCTGCAGCATCACCACAATTGAAAAACTATTCAAAAAAATATGTTTAAGTATCATTTGATTCTTTCCAAGGATCTGAAAATTTTTTTAATATCTGTTACTATAGTTTCCTCTAATGCTTTAAACATGTACATGACAGTCACAAGCCGTGGGCTTTGGGGTCTGGCAGTCTTAACTTCATGTTTAGGCCATGTATGTACAAACTGGGTAAATGGGTAAAATGAAGTCAATAGGTTAATGAGGTTGCCTTAGACTCTTCCTGAAGATTAGAGAACACTGGCTAGAATCTAGAATATAGCAACTTTAAGTAAATATTGGTAATTCTTATTGTGGAGAATATTTTCTTAATTACAACACATTCTATCTAACTATCTCTGGTCTAACATGGGTGGATAAAAATAAATTTTTAAAAAAATGAGGACTCTGTAAACATAAGGTCTTCGAGTTTGGGTTTTTTTTTAATTTTTACATTTTCTTTTTTCTTTTTTTTTCTTTTTTTTTCAAATTTGGTTTAAAAGGAAAAGAAAACCCCAAGAACTATTTTCCATTTGCAGAATCATCAAAGCTTTCCAGAGAGTAGCTATGATAGCCCAATTCCATAGTGGCCACAACTCCCAAGTAGAATTTCCACCTCGTAAGTGACATAACTCACCTTGGCCAGGGAGCAAGATATTTGCTGTGATTTTTTTGAGATCCTCCCATCTTCTTTCCTTCCCACAACTGTCTCCAGGATGATCCTTGCTTGATCTCCTTAGATCTTCCCACTGTGGACTGCCTTCTTCATTCATCATCCTCCCAAAATTCTGTACACACCCCAAGCAAAATTCAATCCCCAGATAATGTAGAGAAAGCTCTGAACATCATATACATGTCTGTTTCCCTGAGATTTGCTCTACTGCAGCCGATCTCATTTCCATAAAGTAGAAATTGATTAAATCAATGCAATATATCCAAACCACAGAATATCTTGTAGCTATTATTAAAATAAGTGAATTACATTAATGTATAAAACAAGTATGCGGTTTTTTGGTACCAAAAGTAAGCTGCAGGGGTCTAATCCAGTTATGCTGCACATATATGTGTTTAGACAGCTAGGTAACTGTCACATACAGTTCCTCTCCATGGATGGATTGAAAATGAAAGTGTATTTATTATTTATCATCTATCATTTTTTATTAGTTTGAATTTTGTACAAGTGTATTTTCTATTTACAAACAGCTGAAAATAAATTTATTTTATAAGAAGAATAACAGGCTGTAATTTAGTAATACAAAAAAGGGAATATACTAAAAATAAAAATCAGTTCAATTATGAGATTATTTTCTCTAAAAGTGGATTCTTCTTCTTTTTTTTTTTTTTTTTTGACTATTAGGTCATCAGAGTTTGTCTTTTAAATTGTGATTTATGGGATCCCTGGGTGGCGCAGCTGTTTGGCGCCTGCCTTTGGCCCGGGGCGCGATCCTGGAGACCCGGGATCGAATCCCACGTCGGGCTCCCTGCATGGAGCCTGCTTCTCCCTCTGCCTGTGTCTCTGCCTCTCTGTCTCTCTCTGTGTGACTATCATGAATAAATAAACAAAATCTTAAAATAAATAAATAAATAAATAAATAAATAAATAAATAAATAAATAGTGATTTATGTTGAGGCATCTTTATGTGTGCAGGTATAAACTCTTTGCTTGAGATCCTAGGAGCAAAAATAATAATAATGACAGTAACACAAAATCAAAACGTTAGAAGATGCCGTCAATCCAAACTCTAACCGTGATTAATGTAAAATTTCTCTAAAGCTATAATGTGTCAGAGAACATACCCCACCTACAAAAAACTCACTTAAACCTAAATTGTATAAAATTGCATGTAGGGCTGCGTTTAGTAAAATTCACCTGCATTTGTGCTTGTTCAGAGACCAGTACCTCTCTTTCCAAGGCAGCTCCGTTCTCTTTCTTTGGAGGCCAGCACACCTTCCAGCCTCCTCAGGGGAATTATACTTGCATACACCACATGATATTTGCACCAAAGAGCTGGCGGGAGAGCCCTGGGCTTCTTTTCTCTTCAACATTATTTCAGTGTTTAACGATTTTTTTTTTTTTTGCATCTTTTGAGTTTGGGGCCCCCTCTTCTGGACAATGTGCTTCACAACTCCAATTTGCTTCTGTAAAAGCTGAGCATGAAGATGACTGCATGTTCTGGGCAAAATGAAATCAAAAACATAATTTCTAACAGTTAGCGGTAATCCTATTTCTAATGTCGTAGGTAAATGGTTTGCTGCGGTCCCACAGGAATCAGAGAAGGTCTTGTAGGCTTTAAAAGCAAGAGCTGGACGCCTGGGTGGCTCAGCTGTTTAGCGCTTGCTTTCAGCCCAAGGTGTGATCCTGGAGTCCCGGGATCGAGTCCCACATCAAGCTCCCTGCATGGAGCCTGCTTCTCCCTCTGCCTATGTCTCTGCTTCTCTCTCCGTGTGTCTCTCATGAATAAACAAATAAAATCTTTAATAAATAAATAAAAGCAAGAGCATCTGAAATTACAGCACGCAGCCCAGACCTCTGAGCACCATCAGCTTAGGGCACTGGGGCTAAGCACTCTGCTGTAAGTAACACAGAGAGACCACAAAGAAGCTGCAAAGGCAGCATGTTCAACATAACTGCTCCTAAGGGACGTGAGGGGATGTAAATCAGGCCTGGTGAAATCCAAATTCTTCAGAGCACTTGGGACTATTTAGGGCCCTAGCACACATACTCTGTTATTTTATGATTTTACAGGGGCCTCCCAGTATGCCCAAGCAAAGAGAGGCATCATGTCTGAAATGCCAGGGTAATGAGGCTTTGGGGAAATGGTTTGGGAGTAGGGGTGCACCCTAGTTATTGCTGTTAGAGCTCTGGTCCCCTGTTCAGGAAGCTTGATTCTCCTTCAGACTCTGCCACCAGCTGGGTGCTAGACACTGGTGGATCTACACTTCTTCATGTGTGACATGAGAGACCTAGGTCATGAGTGGTACCTTCTGCTGCTGATGACTTCTGCTGTCTCCAGACTGCTCAAGCAGATGACTGAGATAAAACAAATCCCTCTGTGTGAGAAGCTGGAATGTACCAAACATCTGTCCAATTTTTACATGGCGCCTAGTAACTGGGTTCATCTGTAGGAACAAGCTGGAAGCCATGTAGGCAAACACAGGACACCTAACTACATGATGAAACTCTTAGTAAAAAACTGGCTTAAACACTGTGTGGGAAAAGCAAGTCTTGTTAACAGGGTAAGGAGGAGGCCACGGCTACACTTGGCTCTTTTGATTTTGGCAGATGTTCCCAGACATCAGAAGCCCACTAGGGATGTGGTAATGTCAACACCACATTTTCATTAACAGCTTCATTATAGGCAGGCTCATTGTTTTTGTCAATGGTTGATGGCCATTCTGATGGGTGTGAAGTGAATCCCATTATGGTTTTGATTTGCATTTCCCTAAGGGCTAGTGATATCAAGCAATTTTTCATGTACCTGTTGGTGATTCATTGATATTCTTTGGGAAAAATGTCTATTTGGGTACTTTGCCAGTTTTTTAATTTGGTTATTTAGGGTTTTTTGCTAAGAGTTGTCTGAGTTCTTTATATATTTTGGATATTAACCCATTATCAGAGATCTAATATGCACATTAATTCTCATTCCATAGACTGTCTTGTCATTTTGTTGTCTGTTTTAGTGCCAAAATCAAACTCTTTTGATTAATAAAGCTTTTTAATGTAGCTTAAAATCAGAAAATGTGATGCTTCCTACTCTGTTCTTTCCCAGGATTGGTCTGTTTATTCAGGATCTACTCATGGTTTTATATACATTTAAAGAATTTTTTTTTTTACTTCTGTAGGAAATGCTATTGGAATCTTGATAGTGATTACATTGAATCTATAGATGGCTTTTGGTAGTATTGACATCATAACAATGTTAATTCTTCCAATCTATGAACTCAGGATACCTTTCCCTTCATTTGTATCTTCTCTTTTTTTCATCAATATCTTATAGTTTGCAGAGTAGGGATCTTTTCCTCGATGAAATTTACTCCTGAGTATATCATTGGTTTTGATGCTATTATAAAGGAGATAATTTTCTTTATTTCTTTTTCAGATAATTTGTTGTTGGTGTGTAGAAACACTACAAATTTTTTATGGTAGTTTTGTATCCTACAACTACTGAATTTGTTGGTTAGATGTAACAGTTTTTTGGTAGAGCCTTCAGGGTTTTCTCTATATAAAATCATGTCATCTGTGAATAGAAACAATTTTACTTCTTCCTTTCCATAATTGGATTCTTTTATTTCTTTTTCTTTTCTGATTGTTATGGCTAGGACTTCTAGTACTTTGTTTAATAGGAGTGATGAGAATGGGCACCCTTGTCTTGTTACTCATCTTAGAAGAAAAGCTTTAAACTTTTCAGCATCAAGTATGCTCTTAACAATGGGCTTGTCAAATATGGCCTTCATTATATCAAGGTATATACCTTCTATTTCCACTTTGTTGAGAGTTTTTATCACAAATGAATGTTAAATTTTGTCAATGCCTTTTTTGTGTACGGGAAGTATCCTGTGATTTTTTCTTTCATTCCATTCATGTTATGTATCACATTGATTGATTTATATGTGTAGAATCATCCTTGCATTCCAGGTATAAATCCCACTTGATCATGGCAAATAATCCTTTTAATGTGCTGCTGAATTTGGTTTGCTAGTATTTCATTGAGAATTTTTGCATTTGTATTCATGAGGGATATTGGCCTATAGCTTATTTTCTGGTGATACCCTTTTATGCTTTGGTTATCAAGGTAATGCTGGCCTCAGAAAATGAGTCTGGGAGTTTTTCCTACTCTTAATCTTTTTTTTTTTTAAGAATATTAAAAGGATTAACAATAAATCTTCTTTAAATGTTTGGTAAAATGCACCAGTGAGGTCATTTGGTCTTGAGTTTCTGTTTTGGGGGTATTATTGATTACTGATTCAATTTCCTTACTAGCAGTTGTTCTATTCAGATTTCCTACAGCTTCTTGATTCAATCTTGGTAGGTTGTATGTTTCTAAGAATTTTCCTATTTCTAGATTTCCTCTTTTGTTGATGTAAAATTGTTCATAGTAGACTCTTATGATCCTTGTATTTCTGTGATACCTGTTGTAATGTTAATTTCTCATTTATAATTTTATTGGTTTGAATCCTCTTTTTTTCCCCAGGTTATCTTATTTACAGGTTTATCATTTTATTCATCTTTTCAAAGAGCTAATTCTTGATTCTCTGATCCATTGGTCATTCAATAGAGTGTCAATTTCTATGTATTCATGAATTTTCCAGTTTTCCTCTTGTAATTGACATCTAGTATAATGCCAATGTGGTCACAAAGGATAATTGCTAGATTTTAATTTTCTTGAATTTGTTAAGACTTGTTTTATGGCCTAACATAAGGTCTATCCTAGGAAATGTTTCATGTGTACTTGAGAAGAATGTGTATTCTACTATTGTCAGAATATTTTGTTTGGGTCCATTTACTCTATAGTGTTGTTCAAATCTGCTATTTCCTTATTGTTTCCCTGTCTGAATGATGTATCCATTGTTGAGAATGGGATAGTAAAGTCCCCAACTATTATTGTATTGCTGTTTATTTTTGTTTTTTAGTTCTGCTATGCTTTGCTTTATATATTTAGATGATCCAATTTGGGGTACATAAATATTTGCTATTGTATCTTCTTGATGTATTCATCATTTTATCATTATAGAAAAACCATCTGTACCTTTTCATTATTTTATTTTAAAGGCTATTTTGTCTTATATAAGTATAGCTATCTATGTTTTTTGTTTGTTTTGTTTTGGGTTATTGCCATTTGCTAGAAATACCTTTTTTCATCCCTTCACTCCCAGTCTGTGAGTGTTTTTAA
Source organism: Canis lupus familiaris (assembly GCF_011100685.1). NCBI lineage: Eukaryota > Metazoa > Chordata > Mammalia > Carnivora > Canidae > Canis > Canis lupus. The sequence goes on along the minus strand of NC_049222.1, from coordinate 94,735,785 downwards.
GGCTAAAATGAGTCTCTTGTAGGCAGCATATCATTATATCTTGTTTTTTAAACTTCAGCTATTCTGTGTATTTGAATGGAGAATAATTCATTTATATTTAAAGTAATTATTAGTAGGTAAGGACCTACTACTGTCCTTTTGTTCATGGTTTTTCTTTTCTTTCTTTCTTTTTTTTTTTTTTTTTTTTTTTTTGTAGATCCATTGTTCTTTGTTTCTTAACCTACTGTCTTTTTGTGTTGTTGTGTGGTTTTTGATGTCTTTAGGTATTACTACACCTGACATCTTTGTCATGACTTTTGTGTATGTATAATTACTGCAGGCTTTTTTTCTTGTGGTACCCCAAGTCTTACACAAAATATCTTAAAATTATAACACCCTATTTTAAACTAACAACTTGTCATTCTAGTATGCATTTATTTTCATGTCCTTTGTTCTCTTCAAATGTTGCAAGTTAAAGAGTGAATGAATCCTAAATATTGATTAAATCAAAATATTGGTTCTTGGAGTAGGGAAGCCAGAGAAGTAGTGCTCATTCAAAATCCTGTTAGTTACAACTTATTTCTGTCTAGGAGGGCAAGACATTACCCTTTCACGTATATTAATTCATTTGCTCCATCCAAGCAGGTGTTATTGCCCTTTATGAAAAGAGATATTTAAGCTTACACATAATAATAAATGATTTACTATTCAGCATTTCTCAGACTGAAATGCCACTGAAACATGGATTATCTACTCCGAATTCAGTGGTTACAAATAGTGCCTAGAACAGCATTTTATGACACTTTGAAAAAATATTTGTTACATATATTAAAATTAATAAAGTGGATAATTGTTCAACATTTAAGAAATAAAATAAAATACATTTTAAAAAAATTAAAAATAAATTCAATAGAATCCCTAAGCTTTATACTTCTACTTCTCCTTCCCCTCACATTTTAGATTATTGATGTTTCAATTTACATATCTTTTATATTGTGTAATTAATAACAGATTATTGCTGTTATGGATTTTTTTGCTATGTCTGTTTTCTAAGTTTTATTTTTATTTTTTTAAAGATTGTATTTATTTATTCATGAGAGACAGAGAGAGAGAGACAGAGACATAGGCAGAGGGAGGGGTGTCCCTGTTTTCTAAGTTTTAAACTAGAGCTATAAGTGGATTACACACCATCATTATCATATTATAGAACTTTGACTGCATATTTACACTACCTTCTAATGTTTTTATGAAGTTAATTAGCATTCTTTTACTTCCACTCAAAGAACCCCTTTAGCATTTCTTGCAAGGCAGGTCTAGCAATATTGACCTGCTTTTGTTTAAGAAAGTTTTTAGGGACACCTGCATGGCACAGTGGTTGAGCATCTGCCTTTGACTCAGGTCATGATCCTGGGATCCTGGGATCAGTCCCACATCTGGCTCCCTGCAGGGAGCTTGCTTTTCCTTCTGTCTGTCTCTCTGCCTCTCTCTGTGTCTCTCATGAATAAATAAATAAAATATTTTTTTAAAAAAAGAAAGTTTTTATCCCTTCCTCATTTCTGAAGAGATGCTTCACTGAGTGAGGAGTTCTTGGTTGTCAGGGTTTTTTTTTTTTTTCAGCATTTTAAATATGTTGTTTCATTCTACACTGGCTTGAGAAGTTTCTGTTGAAAACTTCATCTATAGTTTTAAGGGGATTTCCTTGGATATACCTTTTGTCTTTCCTGTTGTTGCCTTCAAAATTCTCTCTTTTTATTTGACTTTTAGTCAAATTTAGTTCTAATGTATCTGGGTAGCCATATTCAGGTTCAACCGATTTCAGTCTCATGGATTTTGATGTCTATTTTTCTCCCCAGGTTTGGGAAATTTTCAGCCATAATTGATTCAAAGATAATTTCTATCTATCCCTTTATCTTTCTCTTCTCTTTATGGAATTTCCATAATGCTGTTATTGTTGGAAGTTTTTCCTTTTTTTCATTGTGTCTTATAAATCCCATAGGCTTTCTTCACTCTTTTTCATTCTTTTTCCCTTTGTCTGGATACTTTCAAATGTCCTATCTTCAAGGACATGGATTCAGTCTGCTTTTGAAGTACTCTGTTGAATTCTTCAGCTCAATCACTGTATTTTTCAGCTCTAGAAATTCTGGGATTTTTTTAATGGTTTCTATTTCTTTGCTGAACTTTTTGTTTCATTTATACATTATTTTCATCATTTCATTTAGTTGTCTCTCTGTGTTTCTGTAGATCACTAAACTTATTTAAGAGGATTATTCTAAATTCTTTGTCTGACAGGTCATAGATCTCTATCTTTGTAGCATCAGTTATTAGAGCCTTATTAGTTTCATTTTTTAGTGTAATGCTTGCCTGATTTTTTGTAATCCTTGAGTCTTTATGTTGATATCTGTGCATTTGAGAAAGCAGGCTCCTCTTCCAGAATTTACAGGTTTGTTTTTACAGAAATAGTTCTTCACCAGTCAGCTCAGTTTGGATTTCTGGATATGTCTGCTGATAATATACTTAGACAGGTGGGAACTGCTATTAAGGTCTATTTTGGGGTAAGCTCAGGTTGGAGATGATTGTGCCATTAGCTGGTAACAGCTGGATTGGACTGCTGGCTTGGATGCCTGCCCATGTGAGGCCTCCAAAGTAATCTGGATTTGTAGATCAGGACTGGGTAATATATTTTCCAATATATGGGGCTATTTAACCATAGTGGGGCTATGATTTAACTTCCCTGGCCTGGCAGGGTAGCAGGCAAAAACCAGGGCCTACATGACTTGTTCTTTGGGGACCTGAAGCAGGCAAGATTGTGCTCTAAATTCTCTGGTCAGATGAAGCCATGAGTTTTGCTCTGTAGAAAGAGAAAGCCACAAGCTGTACTCTTTGTTCAAGTATCACTGTAAACCAGGCTGATAGATGGGCCCCCAGCTTCTCATACACTCTGATTAGGTTCTCTAGTCAGGCAAACTGAAGGCTATATTCAGCAATGAGTTGGTCTAGAAATTAGTTTGACTGCCCATGTGCAGTGAGAGAAGCAGCTCCAAGGCTGGTAAGGCTCTGCCTACCTACCTGTTGGCTCTAGCTTTGCTGAGTTACACAACTTCCAGGTATTTTCAACAGCTCTTCTATTTAGATGGAGCCAGGAGCCATGCCCCATAGCCGGTTGGTCTTTGACTCAGATTCTCTGGGATCTGGGCATGGGCAGATAAGGTTATAGGACAGCAAAGTGCTCATTCAAGGACCTGAAGCAGGCAGATCTGCACCCCTGGCCACACTGCACTACTGATTGGTTCTACAGGGGAGCAAAGCCACTGATTGGAACTACTATTTGGGCTTTACAGGTAGAAACTCAGTCTGCCAATATCTGAGTGCTAGATGCTGGAAGCTGCTCCCCCTTCTCTGCCACAATCAGATTCCCAGTTGTTGACCTGCAGATTCTCCTGCAATTCCTGTGAGGCCAGACCAGAGTAGAGGCCCCCACAAAGTGACCCACAACACTGGAGGAGCTGGATATCATCTCTTAGCTCTATTTTCCCACTGTAGGCATAGGCTCAGAAGAAACCTCCGTGCTTGGGGCTGTGCCAACCTAGGGGAAGGACAATACAATCAGTATGTATCTGTTTCCCTCACCCCTCTACCGCAGTCTGCTTATCTGTGCAATACAGGGGGGTGCTTCAGCCTTACTCCCATGTTCTAGAATTCTCTCCATGGTGTCTTGTTCATGAATAGTTGTTAGTCATTCTTCCTTTGAGAGGAAGTGAATTCAGGGATGACCTATGTCACCATCCTGGTGACATCACTTTTCTGATTATGAATTATTTATTTATTTATTTATTTATTTATTTATTTATTTATTTATTTGAGATGGAGAGCACAAATGGGGAAGGGGCAGAGGGAGAGAGAGAAAATTAAGCACACTCCACGCTGAGTATGAAGCCCAACACAAGACTCAATCTCATAAGCCTGAGATCACAACTTGAACAGAAACCAAGAGTCATTCAACCGAGCCACCCCAGCACCCCTAAATGTTACAATTTTTTCAGTAATGGAGTTATTTTTATTTTACCAAGATTATTCAGACTGTGAGTCTGACTTTAATATGTTTATTTAAGCATTTTTAAAAAAGATTTTATTTATTTATTCATGAGAGACACAGAGAGAGAGAGAGAGAGAGAGAGAGAGAGAGACATAGGCAGAGGGAGAAGCAGGCTCCATGCTGGGAACCCATGTGGGATTTGATCCCGGGCCTCCAGGATCACGCCCTGGGCTGAAGGCCCCTCCAAACCACTGAGCCACCCAGGCTGCCCTATTTAAGCATATTAAACATATTTTTTCTCTATGATATTCCCATTATCTACAGTTCCAATAATGTTATATCTGTTCTAATTCTGCTACTATTTTCATCTTGTAGTTTTCATCACAAAGGTTTGTTTTGGTATGTTTTGTGGAATTTAATTGTTAAAACAGATTCCTTGGAATTTTATCTATAAAAATTATTTCAGTATTGTTTTTAAATTAAATTATTGTATAAAGGAATTTCATTCATTTTTACCAAGCCCCTGGTGAACATATTTGGAGTTTGCTGTTTGGCACCATGTATGTTGTGTGAATTATACTCATATGTACATATATAATAGTGGGTTTGTAGTTTGGAATGCTCTTGAAATAAATTAGGCTGAAATATCTATTTTTGTACAGTATAGGATAAAGTATTTTCCATTTCTCAACTGCTAAAGCCATTTTTAAGAGAGATCTTGAATTTACAAAGAATATCATATTGAATGGCTCACTGTTTGGAGCACCACCAGACTTCATCTTGCCTTCCTCAAACCTATGCCCCATAAACTTCAAACTCTTGTACACCAGACATTTGCAAATTCCCTAAATAGTGAAAGTGGCTTCAAAGCTTATTAATGTTCCCATGCTTGTCCTTTATAATGTCAGAATTTCAATTAATTTACTGCTAATTTACAAATAAATTGAGGAGTGAATTTTATTTTATCTAAAATTTTTATGTGTTCTGCATTTGGAGTATGCTTCTGAACACATAAATTCTGTCATAATGTTGAGAGTAGAATCCAAAGTCATATTTCAGAATTTAAAACATGTTCATAAAAAAATAGTCCATTTGTACATACTTTTAAATTTCTTGGCATATAGTTTTCTACATTATTCTGTTATTAGTTTTCAATTTGTGGTGATCATAAAATTGTATCACTGTGTGTTGTTAATATTGTTTTTCTTTCTCTATTTTTCCTAGTCTTATAAAACATTTTCTTATTCAATTAAATTTTATTGGAAAACACTCTTTGATTTTGTTTTGTTTTGTTTTATCCTATATCATTGTTTATTCAAATTTCATCACAGCCTACCATTTATATTCTTTGGTTGGCTTTGTTCTTTCTTAACTCCTTATCTTCAAATGTTTATCCTATTAAAGTTAACATATTTTGTTTTTAAATATAAGACATTAGAGATATGAATTTTCTCCAAGGTTCTATTTTAGTGGCAGTTTGAGTATAAGCATCAACTTTGTAGTTTTCCAATATATAGCACAGCACAGTTATTTAGTTTTTAGAATTAACTTATAATTCTATCACATTACATTCATGTAACATATACTTACAGTACAGATTATTTGAATTTTGAGACTTTATTTTTATATTATTTTATAGACACTAAGTAAATACATAATTATTAATTACAAGTATCTGTATTTTATTTTGATCATACATATATTTTTCTTTAATATTTTACATAGTAGGGATCCCTGGGTGGCGCAGCGGTTTGGCGCCTGCCTTTGACCCAGGGCGCAATCCTGGAGACCCGAGATCAAATCCCACGTCGGGCTCCCGGTGCATGGAGCCTGCTTCTCCCTCTGCCTGTGTCTCTGCCTCTCTCTCTCTCTCTCCGTGTGACTATCATAAATAAATAAAAATTTATAAAATATATATATATTTACACAGTATTATTACTTTACAGTTTGCTTTATTTACTCATAAAGTTTTCTGGTGCAGCTGCTTGAAAACAGTATGGAGGTTCCTCAAAAAGTTAAAAATAGAACTACCTTACAACCAGTGATTACACCACTAGGTATTTATCCAAAGGATACAAAAGTACAGATTCAAAGGGGTACGTGAACCCCAATGTTAATAGTAGCATTACCTGCAATAACCAAATTATAAAAACAGCTCAAGTGTCAATTGACTGATGAATGAATAAAGAAGATGTAGTGTAGTCCACAATGGAAAGTATTCCCGTGTGTGTATATATATATATTCACACTGAAATATATATATATATATATATATATATATATATATATATTTTTTTTTTTTTTTACCCAGCCATAAAGAAGAATGAAATATTGCCATCTGCAATGACATGCATGGAGCTAGACAGTATTATGCTAAATGAAATAAATCAGTCACAGAAAGACAAGTACCATATGATTTCACTCATATGTGGAATTTAAGAAACAGAACAGATGAGCAAAAGGGGAAAAAAGAGAGAGACAATCCAAGAAAGAGACTCTTTTTTTTTTATTGGAGTTCAATTTGCCTACATATAGCATAACACACAGTGCTCATCCCATCAAGTACCTCCCTCAGTGCCCCTTACCCAGTCACCCTCACCCCCCGCCCACCTCCCTTTCCACCACCCCTTGTTCGTTTTCCAGAGTTAGGAGTCTCTCATGTTCTGTCTCCCTTTCTGATATTTCCCACTCATTTTTTTCTCCTTTCCCCTTTATTCCCTTTCACTATTTTTTATATTCCCCAAATGAATGAAACCATATAATGTTTGTCCTCCTCCGATTGACTTATTTCACTCAGCATAATACCCTCCAGTTCCATCCACGTTGAAGCAAATGGCGGGTATTTGTCATTTCTAATGGCTGAGTAATATTCCATTGTATACATAGACCACAGCTTCTTTATCCGTTCATCTCTTAATGTACACCGAGGCTCCTTTTTTTTTTTTAATTTTTATTTATTTATGATAGTCACAGAGAGAGAGAGAGAGAGGCAGAGACACAGGCAGAGGGAGAAGCAGGCTCCATGCACCGGGAGCCCGATGTGGGATTGGATCCTGGGTCTCCAGGATCGCGCCCTGGGCCAGGCGCCAAACCGCTGCGCCACCCAGGGATCCCTACACCGAGGCTCCTTCCACAGTTTGGCTATTGTGGACATTGCTGCCATAAACATCTTGGTGCAGGTGTCCTGGCATTTCACTGCATCTGTATCTTTGGGGCAAATCCCCAGCAGTGCAATTGCTGGGTCCTAGGGCAGGTCTATTTTTAACTCTTTGAGGAGCCTCCACACAGTTTTCCAGAGTGGCTGCACCAGTTCACATTCCCACCAACAGTGCAAGAGGGTTCCCCTTTCTCCACATCCTTTCCAACATTTGTTGTTTCCTGCCTTGTTAATTTTCCCCATTCTCACTGGTGTGAGGTGGTATCTCCTTGTGGTTTTGATTTGTATTTCCCTGATGACAAGTGATGCGGAGCATTTTCTCACGTGCTTGTTGGCCATGTCTATGTCTTCCTCTGTGAGATTTCTGTTCATGTCTTTTGCCCATTTCATGATTGGATTGTTTGTTTCTTTGCTGTTGAGTTTATAGACTTGGAAACTAGTCCTTTATCAGATACGTCATTTGCAAATATCTTCTCCCATTCTGTAGGTTGTCTTTTAGTTTTGTTCACCGTTTCTTTTGCTGTGCAAAAGCTTCTGATCTTGATGAAGTCCCAATAGTTCATTTTTGCATTTGTTTCTCTTGCCTTCATAGATGTATCTTGCAAGAAGTTACTGTGGCCAAGTTCAAAAAGGGTGTTGCCTGTGTTCTCCTCTAGGATTTTGATGGAATCTTGTCTCACGTTTAGATCTTTCATCCATTTTGAGTTTATCTTTGTGTATGGTATAAAAGAATGGTACAGTTTCATTCTTCTGCATGTGGATGTCCAATTTTCCTAGCACCATTTATTGAAGAGACTGTCTTTTTTCCAGTGGATAGTCTTTCCTCGTTTGTTGATACTGTACATAGAAAACCCAAAGACTCCACCCCAAGATTGCTAGAAGTCATGCAGCAATTTGGCAGTGTGGCAGGATACAAAATCAATGCCCAGAAGTCAGTGGCATTTCTATACACTAACAATGAGACTGAAGAAAGAGAAATTAAGGAGTCAATCCCATTTACAATTGCACCCAAAAGCATAAGATACCTAGGAATAAACCTAACCAAAGAGGTAAAGGATCTATACCCTAAAAACTACAGAACACTTCTGAAAGAAATTGAGGAATACACAAAGAGATGGAAAAATATTCCATGCTCGTGGATTGGAAGAATTAAGATTGTGAAAATGTCAATGTTACCCAGGGCAATTTACACGTTTAATGGAATCCCTATCAAAATACCATGGACTTTCTTCAGAGAGTTGGAACAAATCATCTTAAGATTTGTGTGGAATCAGAAAAGACCCCAAATAGCCAGGGGAATATTAAAAAAGAAAACCATAGTTGGGGGCATCACAATGCCAGATTTCAGGTTGTACTACAAATCTGTGGTCATCAAAACAGTGTGGTACTGGCACAAAAACAGACACATAGATCAATGGAACAGAATAGAAAATCCAGAAATGGACCCTCAACTTTATGGTCAAGAAACAGACTCTTAACCATAGGGAACAAACCGATGGTTACTAGAAGGGAGGTGGGTGGAGGGATGGGGAAAGAGGTGATGGGGATGAAGGAGGGCACTTGTTGTGATGAACACTGGGTGATGTATGGAAGCACTGAATCCCTGTTATACACCTAAAACTAATATTGCATTGCATGTTAGCTAACTGGAATGTAAGTACAAACTTTTTTAAAAAATAAAGGTTTATTAATACCTCCATTAATATGTTTGGGGATTATTTATTACTTTACTATTTTTAACATATTTTGAGTGAACATTCTTAAGTTCATAGGTATTTTGGATAACTGTTGCTTCTTTGAAAATTGAAAGCTTTACTGTGAATTGACCTCTGTGTTATTTCCAATTTGGGGCTATTATGAATAACGTTGCTTAAAAAAACTCTTGAACATTTTTCTTGGTTAAATATATGTCCGCATTTATGTTGTGTATGTGCTTTCACATTTGTGCTCTGAGCCCTTTGCCTGGGAAATTAGACTTCCACGGCTTACTGGTTAGGATTCCATGTAACTGGCACACCTTCAGCAATTTCAAGGCCTTTACAGCTTTGCTAACAATTATTATTTGTGGGGGGCTGAGAAAAAGAAGTGGGGATTAATGGTCTCAGACAGTCCCTTCCTCCTCCCCACTTTTCAAATTCCAGAGTCTCTTCCTAGTGTGACTCATTTTAGAAAGGGCATCACTTCTCACTTACCTGCTCACCTCTCCTATTGTTCCACATCCATTATCAGAGTGAAATATTAGCAATTCACAGAGGAACTGATCTTCTCCAGAAAGAGAATGCACCAGGAGTCTTGATCCTTCAGAATTTTGCCAGATAATAAAGACAAGGGTCATGCAGCACATTTGAGAGTGGATTCTGTAGTAAGCATGTTACTTATTTCCTGTATTTTTTTTTTAAGATTTTTTAAAGTAATCTCTATTTTTAACGTGGTGCTCAAACCTACAACCCTGAGATCATGAGTAGCATGCTCTACCGACTAAGCCAGCCAAGCACCACTATTTCCTATATGTTATAATAGTTAGACATCCTGTGACCTGGAAAGACTGCCTATTGGAGGGCCAGCTAATTCCTAAAAGTAATACACAACTCCCCTGGGAATATCCTTTCAGAGAGTTCTGGAGCATTCAGGGTGGAGTGTGGACTTAGGCAGGAGTATACTTTTTATATGCAAACCAACCAATTCAAAGGCCACATACCTAAGTACATCCATTATCTAATTTTCACACATTAAGACAACATTTCCCCCCACCCTAAAATCACAATAGGGTCAGGTAGTAGGCACTAGAGACCACCCCTATCACTCAGAGTCCAGTGAAACTGTTGAACTATCCTATTCTAACCTTGCTTAGACTTGCCTACCCTGTCTTGACCATTCCTTCCAAGGAAAATGCAATAAGTGCCCTGAGTCATGCTCGCTCCTTGCTCTTTTGGCCTCTTGAATGACTGTGGTACTTATCAATGACAAACATGCCCAGCCACTTGGAAATCTAAGTAATAAACTTTCCTTTCAAAGGCAGTTGTCTCCAAGTCTGTCACCTAAAACAATTTTCAGGATGTTAGGCTACAGAGGATAAAATATACCTGGATCAAGTCATATTTACTGATATGGCTGCACCAGCTGTGGATTCAGGAATTAATGTGTTAGCTTTGAGTCTGTGGGAGAAGCTCTGACAGTTTGCCCAACTGGTTTATTGAATCAAGGATTAAATGTTGGTCTACAGTACATAAGATTGAGATTCCAGAATGTCCAATGTATACTTAAAAGAATAGACTGGAAGTTCATGGTGATGTGAATGATAGAGTGAATATATTGCTTGTGTTGTCCTATACTCTTTAAACAAACCCCAAAGAGGCCTGGAGAACACACTCTCAATCAACATGAAATGCATTGAAGAGGGAGACACCTGAAACCTTGAACAGCTCTATGATGACCATATTTTTAGGTTGAAAATGATGGCAACAGACATCTATTGAAATAGGTCCTTGAATTTCATTGAGAATTGAGCTCATTAGGAGTGGTGGAGCTCCAGTGGCAGCATTTAACTCTCAGTGGCAAGATGACTGCAATTAATGCAATAGGTTCAGCATGTCCACAAGTGATGGGAACTAGAGCAGTGGTTCTCAAATGAGCTTAACATTAGTATTCCTTAAGGCAAACTTTGAGAGCCAAAAAGACTTGTAGGGATTTTACTTGGTGGCTACTTGATTGTTAGGTCCACTTAAATGAATTAGATACTGATTTTACCATGGCACTTCAAGTATATATTGTATACATATATATTCAAGACAAATGTGGAGTAAAATAACAGAAGTCACCATAATAGATATTTATAGCTTCTTTCCCACTTTTCTGATACAATCCAGTTTAGACTAGAGGCTTCATCTCAAGGACAGCCTGGGTTTCTTAAAGTCTTCTATATCATAGACTCCCACACATAGAGAGAATCTTTCCCTTAGCATTCCATATGGTAAGGCATATACCAAGATGTCTGCATTTTTGTGGGGAGGGAAGGAGATATCTAAATATTTTCTGTTGTTCTTATATACTGCTTATGGAGTGATACAACTCTCTAGAGATCTAAAATGTGATCATGTTCCTTTTCTTCCAGTGGAGAATTTTGGCTGGAATCTGTTTCAGTATGGTCCCAGAAGTGAAAGGGATACATTTTCTGGTTACTTCCATAGGCCCAGAATATATAGTGGGATTAGATATACTCTATAACTCTATAATGAGCTGATCTCTGTGTCAATGGAGTAAGGGTTAATGAGGGAAGAGAGTCTAGGAAGAAGTTATTAGATAGCCACCAAAGCACTACAATATACCAGAGGGATAGCAGAGAGCGGTACCACAAAAAATAAAAATAAATTTTAAAAATTCATATTTTGCTACAGTGGTAGTCTCTATACATCCCCATTTATTTCAACTCTTTGGCTGATAAAAAGCCAGATGATTTTGGAAAGTAATTCAAGAACCATTAATTTAATTTGGTGGTAATGCTATTCATGGTTATGATTCCAGATGTGGTATCTTCAGACAATTTAGCATTTTACCTGCCACTCCTGAATAAGTGTTTACTCCTCTATTTTACCAATATGGAAAACCAGAAGCGGGCACCCAGGTGGTTCAGTGGTTGAGCATCTGCCTTCAGCTTGGGTTGTGATCCCCAGATCAAGTCCAGCATCAGGATCCCCAGAGAGAGCCTGCTTCTCCCTCTGCCTATGTCTTTGCCTCTCTCTCTCTCTGTGTCTCTCATGAATAAATAAATAAAATCTTTTTAAAAAAGAAAACCAGAAGCCTTTGCTTTTATAAGGGACAACTGAGTGTGATCACTGTTTTGAGTAGGTCTATATCAACTCTTCTGCTTTATTTTAAAACAATCTGGAGGAACCTTGACCCTCTTGATATTTCAGAGAATATTACATTGGTCTATAAGAGATGACATTATGTTAATTAGAAAACTGGTGAACAGGAAATAGAAGCCCATTAGATTTCTAACTAAAAAGTATTCATAACAATCAGTGGAAATTGGGATTTAAAAGTAAAAGAACTATTATAAAAATGAAGTCTCTAGAGGTTCAGTAGTCTGAGTATATTCAAATAGCTCCTCAAACGTGAGAAACAATTTGTTGCATTTTTGCAATCCACCACATAGATGATGCCAAAGGCTTGATGGGCATTGTTAAATTCTGGAGGCAAGTTACAACAATTTTGGATAAGCTACTTTGATCTATTTTTTGGATGACCCATAATGCTGTCATTTTTCAGGGGGGTTTGGAGCAACAGAAAGTTCTGCAGGTAGTCTAGAACATGATGCAAACTGTGTTGTCCTGTGAGCCTTATGACCCACTGGACTCAATAGCATTGTAAAGGTCTCTGTAGTCAGAGATCAAGTGTGGAACCTCTAGTAATGCCCACAGAAGGAACACAGTCCAGACTCCTAGAGTTTTGGGATTAGGCATGCTTTCTGCTGCTGCTGAGTATTCTCCATTGAAACAAGCAGCTTCTTGGTACACCTGGGGGGCTCAGTGGTTGAGCATCTGCCTTCAGCTTAGGGCGTGATCCTAGGGTCCCGGGATCAAGTCCCACATCAGGTCCCCCACAGGAAGCCTACTTCTCCCTCTTTCTGTGTCTCTGCCTCTCTCTGTATGTCTCTTATGAATAAATAAAACCTTAAAAAAAAAAGAAACAAGTAGCTTCTACCTTGATACTGTGCCCTTGTAGAAACTAAATTACTGATTATGAGATGGTGAGAGACTATGTGACCAAACTTGTCTGTCATTACCTGCTATAATCTGTTGTGATGCTGGTACTCTGTTAAAATAAATGGTAAATACAAGACTGACCAAAATAGAACCAGAAGATGTAAGTACACTGCTTGAGTAAGTGGTTTACATTTGAATGGTAACTACGCCTACTCCTTAACTCCTTGTCTGTCAACTCTCCTTATGGTCCTGTGGGGAGCTTGCTATACTGGGTTAACAAAGGAGGGAAAAATCCATTTATAGATAAGTCTGCAAGGTATGGCAACATAGGCTATAAGTGAAAAGCTGCTTCCTTACAGCCACACACCTTCAGGGTCACCCTGAAAAGGTGGGGTGAAGGCAAATCTTCCCAGTGCACAGAGTTTGGGGAGGGATTTTGACTAACTATATTTGCTGAAGAAGGGATGCCTTAACTTTATATTAATGTTGATTTATGGCCAATGGCTCCTTACCTAAGGGTAAGAGAGGACTAAGAAAAAATAGGCTGGAAATTTGGTATAAAAAGGTCTAGAGTAAATGTGTATGGATAGAACAAGCACAGAATGGAGAGATAGAAATGTGTATACTGGGGATAGGAGATTAGAAGATGGATGAGAAGCAGATTTGCTTCACCTCTCCCTGTGCTGAGCCATTGGCTAGCCATGGCAGAGCTCTTCAACATAACATCTTTGCTCTGAATGGAGGGGCCTTTATTGTCAGACTCTTAATATTCTCCCCTTTCCTTCAGAGGGTGGTAATGTCTTCCTCTTGTCACCAGTTGGTGCTTCACCATCCGCTCTTGGTTTCCCTTAACCCTTTCTATGCTTTGTTAAGAGTAGTTTATTAAATTTTCTCAGTTGTCTGATGTAAGGATAACACTTATTTGTTGTTCAGATCCTGATTGATAGATTCCCATCACCAACCACATTCATAAATTCCATTGAAGTAGGGGTTTTTATTTATTTTATTCTCTCCTTGTTACTGTGGTATATAAAATGATGTGTGTCATACAGCACATTTCCAAAAAGTATGTTGGATGAATGTATATATTGACCACTTTCCATTAGTAACCTGTATGTTAGCTCTAATTTATATAGCTCCACCAGCCTTTTTGTGCTTAACTATTTTTTTTAAGATTTTATTTATTTATTCATGAAAGACAGAAAGAGAGAGAGAGAGAGAGAGAGAGAGGCAGAGACACAGGCAGAGCAAGAAGCAGACTCCATGCAGGGAGCCCGACGTGAGACTCGATCCCGGGGCTCTAAGATCACACCCTGGGCTGAAGGCAGGCGCTAAACTGCTGAGCCACCCAGGGATTCCCCTATTTTTTAGTTCATTAAAGAACGACAAATCATCACAAATATTGGAAAAAAGCAGGCAAATTTGTCATTTTTAGCATGAAATCTAAGATAACTAATACAAATCTAGTGAAACAATAACAGAATTCTGCAAGAAATACTGTTAATGCATAAAAATAGGCAGCTTTCCTATATGTAAATAAGTATATTTGTTAGAAAATATTTGAAAAGTTCCATTTATAATCATATCAAAAATCAAACTGAAAATAGTAAACTTAGTTGAAATGTTTACATATGTAAACATCTGTATGAGCATCTATAAGAAAAACTATTAACTCATGATAAGAGATTTAAAGAGATAAAAAATTATATTGATGTTAGACTGGAAGATGTCATTGCAGTTATAAAAATATATCTAGCCAATTAACTCATAAACATAGTTTGATTCTAATTGAAATCTCAACATAAGTTTCTTTAGAGGTTGGACCCTAAAAAATTATGTTAAAGTTTATTTAAATGAATAGCACATGAGAACAGTTCGGAAAATTTGGAGAAAGTACTAATCATGAGAAAGGACTAGCTTTACTTAATAATAAAAGTCATAATAAGGCACGCCTGGGTGGCTCAGTTGATTAAGTGGCTGCCTTCAGCTCAGGTCATGATCCCAGAGTCCTGGGATTGAGTCCCTCATCCAGGTCTCTGCCCAGCAAGGAACCTGCTTCTCCCTCTGCCCCCTGCTTGTGCTCTCTCACTCACTCTTGCTCTCTCTCTCTCTCAAATAAATAAATAAAAATCTTTAAAAATTAAAATAAAGGTCATAATAAAGCTACAATAATTCAAATAGTGTGATATATGGTAAAATGATACACCAAGGGAATAGACCATAAAATCCATAAAAAGATCTGAGTAAATGAGTTATAACAGATTAAAATATATATATATACAAATACAAATGTAAAAAGTAATATATCTCACATTCATAGGGAAATATTGAGTTATTTTTTAAAAGAATTTATTTATTTATTCATGAGAGACACAGAGAGAGAGAGGCAGAGACATAGGCAGAGGGAGAAGCAGGCTCCATGCAAGAAGCCCGACGTGGGACTCAATCCCAGGACCCTGGGATCACGCCCTGAGCCGAAGGCAGATGCTTAACCGCTGCGCCACCCAGGCATCCTGAAATATTGAGTTATTATGTCACACTTGGGATCATAATTAATTTGGGGAATAAATATGTATCTCTCAATCTTTACTTCAAAATAAATATATTCAAAGTTTAGGTATAGAATATATGAATTACATGAAAAGAAATTAAAGTTGGGACAGTCTTTCAAAACATGGCACAAGTCCCAAAGGTCAAAAAATAACACTGATATATCTAACTATGTAAAACTTAATACCACTTCATGGCCAAAAACAAGGGTTTGGTGGGTCCTCTGGCTGCTGAGCATTAAGATGTGGGTGTTAAGACAAGCTGGAGGATGAATATTTTAGGAGATGGTGTTTTATATGTGTGTGTATGTGTACATGTGTACATATATAAACATATACATACATATATATGACATCTCCATAAAGAATTTTGAAATTTTCTTTCAAATGTTCATATTTTGATTCCCTGTGAGAGTGATTAGTAATTTCTGAGCTATAGATGCAGCTTTGCTTTTATTCCAGATGCCTAATGCCAAGTTCTAAGGGGGTTAATTGAATATTCCACTCTTCTCCATTGCTTTGCAACACCATTTCTCCCAGATGAAGTTCTCAAGTTCTCTTGTTCTATGTCTGTACATGTATCCTGCAAAGTCTTTTATTAAAGTTGCATGATTTGCATCTCCCTGAACATTTGCTTATGTCATTTTTTATGCATTAATTACTTCTGAAAGGTGTGCTTGCATTTCCCCTCCTTTTTTCTTTCCTTTGGTCAAAAGATGGTTAGTCTTTTATTGGATTTCTGTCCTCCATTTTCTAATAACATATACATCTCACATCCTTAATCATAAGAGATATTTTTATGTCCTTTGACTTCTCTTGACCACTTGAACTCCATAGGCACACAGGTGAAGATCTCATTTAAAATTTTGTTTGCTACTTTGCACTACTTTCCGCACAGAAAATTAGAATACCGCAAAATAAGCACCCATCTTCCATTTTAAAGGTTATTTGCCATATATGCTATTTTTTAAAGTCAATTTACAAATGTATAATTTCAATCCTAAGTACTTATCTAGCCGTGCCTTTAAATAAATTACTATATTTCCTCTGTAATTCCCATATTAGTTTCATACCAAACAAGACTAACTATGTGTTCCTTAATATTCCTAATTCCCAGCCCATATTCGAATTTCCCAAATTGTCTCTATAGTCGGTGGTTGCTGCTGTTTTTTCAGTCGGGATCTGATCCAGGGGCAAGCACGGCATTGGATTGCAAGGGTCACATTGAATGTAGACTATCTGGCGGCTCTAAAAGAACGTGGGGAGAATGATGCTCACCCACAATATTTCCCAAAACTCTAATAAAGCCAAAAGGATCGCTCCGTCAGCTCAGGAGGCGAGCGGAGAGGACTATGGGAAATGTAGTCCAATCCCCAGGGATCACCGCGCGGCACTCTGGGAACGGGTCCTCCGGCCTTTCCTCCGCGCGGGTACCTACCTGCCCGGCCGCGCCTCGCGCTCTCGCAGCTGGGTCCTCGCCCGGGGGAGGTCCCAGAACTTTCGGGGTCGGGCGCGCCAGACGCTGCGCACAGCTGGGCCAGAGCGCTGGGGGGCGGGGCTCAGCGCGCGCGGGGCGCGGCAGCTGGGAATTTCCGAGCCCCGGGCGCGCGCCGCGCCCCGCGGTCACCGTGGGCAGGTGGGGTGAGCCCCGTCAGGCGCAGGTGCTCGGTGCCCGCGGGGCTGCCTGCAGCTCGTCCCGTGAAAACCCCGCTCCCCGCAGCGGGAGGGCGAAGCGCGTTCCTAACGTTGACGGGAGGCGAGTCTGCGGGGGAGCCGCAAAGACCAGGTAAGTTCCAAGTCGGCCACCTGTAACCGGGGAGAGAGTCAGGTCGCTCTTCTGGAAATGAGGATGATGATGTCCGATTCGTGACGCGTCTCCGAGCTAGGTAAGAGCCCACCTGGGCAGGCTTCAGGCTGGCGCCAGGTCCAAGTAGCAGCACAGGTATTGCTCCTGTGGGAAACCTAAGCCTCATATTGGTGGGATGTTAGAGAGTCTGAGAGGGCCAGCAGGGTGTCCACCGTCCCGTCCCTTTTACTTTGCCCTCCGGGTCCGCTAACGCAGGAGGTAAAATGATATACTGCACAGTGGATAAAGGTGGAGCCAGAGGTTGTTGTTGTTTTCTGTGTTAAAATTAATGAAAGAGCAAGTGGTTGTCCTTTCGTATACTTGAATCTTTTGCTTTTTCTATTTTTTTTTTTTTTTAAGTTGAAAAAGTGTAGAAACCTGCAGGTATATATCCCCATAATCACTTCAGGGACTCCATGTGGACAGTTTTTGTTGGCTCTGCATGGTCATTCCACGTGTTTTAAAGGGTCCATATTCCCAGTCCTGTAGGGAGCCTGCTGCCCATCAGGGATGCTGAGATTTTGTGCAGGTGAATTTAGGAGCTGGGAGGTAGGGCACTTGATCTTGACTCCCTCCTTTTCTGTCCACCCCGCTGAACCTTGAAATCTCCCAAGAGGTGCAGAAAATGAACACATCTTGGGTGAGTATTTTGTTCATTTCTCATATTGTATTAGGATGGATTTAAGAGGTTTATAAAGAGTCCATACATTCAGAAAAGTAGAATTAAATTCAGATCAAGTTAAGCTTTACTTTTTTACACTGTTTACCATTAATTCTGACTTTTAACATTAGGATGCAAGTAGGCATCCTTTATTGGTATAAGTAGAGTACCTCCTATTACAGCTTGCTAAGATGTTGTTTTAGTTATCAGCATGCAACAGTTATGTTCTAGTTGGCCCAAATGTGAAACTAGAATTTCAGTCTCAGGTGGACTCAGATTTTATGCTGACATTGTATTAGAAATTCCATGAGTTAAGGAAACATGTACCCAATTTTTTGGTCTTTCTGCTTCTGCGTACCCAGCTGTCATTTTTTTTTTTAATTTTTGGACAAGTAATGTATTCATTTGGCTCCAAGATACATACTGAGAAGCCCTACTCCTGCTAGCATCCCTGTTCCTACCTGCATGGTGTCCTCTACAATTGTCATTGGAAGTTTATCATACCATTCCATTGTTTATGTACAATGACACAATTAAATATGAATGTATTTTAATTTCCTTCCCATGCTTAACCAACAGTTATAGCATTCACATATTCTTGCTTTAAAGTTTGTTTTTTCTTAAATATAATTTGGACATTCTTCCACATTGATACTTAAGCATCCTCATTTTTAAAAATATAGCTCATAGGCTTCTATTATGTAAAGATACTAATTATTTAATGGGTTTTCTATTGAAAGACATTCAGGTTGTTCATAATTATATATGTTTGTATGGGTGAAAGGATAGGCTAAAATGGTCAGAGGTTAAATGCAGTTTCATTTTATTAAATATTGTGTAATTGTCCTTCATAGTCATTGTTATATTTGTATTCCTGCATGTGAAGTGCTTATTCATAATTGGTATATTGAGCATCTAATGTGCTGCATACAGTGTGGTAGTTACTGCATAAACAGCTGATAATGATTTAGGCCCTCGTGTAACTTACATTCAGGTGATGGGTGATCATAAACATAAGAGACTTTATTATTGGATAATTGCCATAGAAGAAATAAAACAAGGAGCATGTTGTGAGGACCAAATTTAATTTTAAATAAATTGATCAGATAAGCTTCCCTGAAAAGATACTGGAAGAAACATTTGACAAATGTGAGGAAGGAAGACTAGCAGGTATTTACAGAACACTTAAAGCCAAGGAAGCTGCCAGTGTAAGTACCCTGAGGCAGCAGAAACCAGAGGCCTACAAACAGCGTGAACAGCAAGCCCGCCAGGATGGCTGCAGCATAGCTGAATGGGTAAAAGAGGACAGACAGATCACGTGGGGGCATTGAAGGCCATCACACTTTTCATCCACATAATACGTTGAGACCCAGACATGCTGTTGCATCTTTCAGAAGTTTGTCCCATTTTCCAATGAGTGGATCTATCATGATGTGTTAATCCATTTACCAGTTGATGGACATTTGTGTTGTTCCCAGCTTTTGGCTTTGTGAGTAAAGCCACTGTAAGTGTTCATTATTCAGTCTTTTTTGCATGGACACATATCTTCATTTCTCTTAAGAATATGATTAAGAGTGCGTGGGAGGCTGGGTCTTGTAATGTATGCAGGTTTAACATCATAAGACACTGCCATACTGTTTCCTGAGGTGGCCCTGCCATTGAGATTTCCAGATGCTCTGAGTCCTTGCCAGTGTTTGGGATGAAGTAGTGTTGTTTTTTTTTTTGTTTTTTTTTGTTTCTGTTTTTTTGTTTTTTTGTTTTTTTGTTTTTTTGTTTTTTCCTTCAATTTAAGCCACTCTGCTAAGTATGTACAGGTATTTTATTTTCAACTTAATCTGATGTCTAATGATGTTGAGCATCATTTCATTTATTTGCTATCTGTACCTCCTCTGCATTGAAATGTCAAATCTTTTCTCAAATCTTTCGCAGTTTTTTTCTCATTGAATTTTTCTTATTGCTAAATTTTGAGAGTTGTTTAGATGTTATGGATACAGGTTATTCATTGGGAATGTTTTATGAATGTATTCTAATCCAGTGGCTTATCTTTTAATTTGCTTAATGCTGCCTTCTAAGAACAGACATTTTTAATTGATCAATTTAAAATTTATCAAAATTTATCAAAATATCAGCCTTTATGGGTGTTGTTTTTGTTGTTGTTTTGTTTTTGGTCCCATCTAAGAAATCCTTGCCTAATCAGGGTCACAGATACATTCCTGTGGTATCTGTTAAAAGTTTATAGTGATTGGATTTTACATTTACATTTATGATCAGTTTGAGTTTAATTTTTATGATACAAGTTGTGGCTGTTCAAGGAAAGGTTTTTTTTCCCCGTCTTATGAAACTTTATTACTTCCAGTACCATTGGTTAAAAAGGCACTTTATCTCCATTGAATTGCCTTGGCATCTGTTGAAAGTCATTTGACTGTGTATTTGTCCATCTATTTCTGGACTCTGTTATGTTGTTTTGTGTCTCTCATTTTGCCTTTACAACACTGTCTAGATTATCATTGATTATCATTGATATCACATGTCATGAAATCATGTGATGTGAGTTCTTGAACTTTTTTCTTTTCAGAATTATTTTGTATCTTCTAGGTCCTATACTTCTCCATTTAGAATCGTGGTCTATGGGGCACCTGGGTGGCTCAGTAGGTGTCTGCCTTCGGCTCAGGTCATGATCCCAAGGTCCTGGGACTCAGCCCTATGTTGGGCTCCCTGCTTCACAGGGAGCCTGCTTTTCCCTCTGCCTCTCTTTCTGTCTGCTGTCTCCCCTGCTTGGGCTCTCTCTGTCAAAGAAAAACAAACAAAAAAAAAATTTAGAATTATTCTGTCTATTTCATAAAAGCTTCCTGGGATTTTTGCCTGTAATTGTATGAGATCTACATGAGGAGAGCTAACAGTTGATATTGGAGCATACTGAGCTTTCCAATCCCTGCATACACCATAGTTTTTCATTTATCTAGTGATAATGTGGGTTAGGAGCTATGAAAGGACATGATCTGTTTTGCATTTTAGAAGAATCACTGGCTCCTGTAAGAAGTGACTTTAGTGGGGCACTGGTTGAAGCAGAGACAGTTTAGGAAGCTATTCAAGTGATTCAAGAAAGAATCCATTGTAGTAAATTAGCACTGAGGATATCTTGAGGTGGCCAGAATCTGGATATATTTTGAAAGTGGAACCAACAGTAGGAAAGTACCACTTTCCCTGTAGCCTTGCAAATAGCATGCTGCCAAACATAGGAATTTTGACAATGGGGTAAAAACCTGTTTTGTGTCATATCTCAGTTTAGTTTGATAACTGTTGTTTTATTATGAGTCCATTTTCACTCCCTTTTTTAAAAAAAAATTGTATGATCTTTATCCTGATTCTATTTTGTGTTTTGATCTTGTATTTTGAGATTCACCTTTGTCTGCAATGTAGATTGAAAATTTTTCTCTAATATGCTCTATTTGGGCCAAGTTTATAATTTCTATCTTTTGCCATAAAGAAATTTAGTTTTTATGTCATCAACGTTAGCAACCTTTTCTTTCATGAATTCTGGGTTTTGAGTCCTATTCAGATGTTTTCCACTTTTTACCCCAAGTCTTACTGAGATATAATTGACATATGATATTGCAATAGTTTACGTTGTGCACCAAAATGATTTGATATATGTATAATTGTAAATTGGTTGTCACAGTAAGTTTAGTTAACATACATCACTTCACATAGAATTTTTTTCCTGATGAGAACTTTTAGAATTCATTCTCTTAGCAGCTTTCAAATATACATGCGGTATTAACTATACTCATCATAATGTACATTATATTTATTATATTATTTCTAATGCCCAGAACTTATTTATCTTGTACCTGGAAGTTTGTACCTTTTGCCACCTTCGTGCAGTCACCCCAGTTACCACTACCCTCTACCACTACCCTCTACCACTACCCCCTCAACCTTCGTGGTTGCCTCTACCGTCTGGCAACCACGAATCTATTCTCTCTATATATGAGTTTGGCTTTTTAAAATTCTACATGTGAGATAGTGTTTGTCTTTCTATATCTGACTTATTTTACTTACTACAAGGCCCTTAGTGGCCATCCATATTGTGAATGGATGGTTTGTTTCTTTTTTATGGCTGAATAATATATATTTATGTATGTGATATATATATATGTGATATGTTATATTTTATATATGTAATGTGGGTATATGTATATACACATAAGTATATCCCCCATTTTTTTTTATCCATTTATCCATTGATGGATGCCTAGGTTATTTCCATGCCTGGCTATTATAAATAATGCTCCAGTGAATAAGGGGTGCTGGTACTTCCTTGAAATAGTTATTTCACTTCCTTAAGATATATATTCAGGGGTATAATTGCTGGAGCAGATGGTAATTCTGTTGTTAATTTTTTGGGTAGCCTTCATATTGCTTTCCATAGTGGCTGTACCAGTTTACTTTTCCAACCACAGTGACAAAGCTTCACTTTTCTCTACATCCTCACCAAGACTTTTTTCTTGTCTTTTATATGATAGCCATTCTAACAGGTGTGGTGATAATCTCGTTGTGGTTTTGATTTGCATTTACCTGATTATGAGTGATATGGAGCATCTTTTCATATGCCTGCAGGCCATTTAGATGTCTTCTTTGGAAAAATGTTCAGTTTCTCTGCCCATTTTTTTTTATCAGATTGGGGATTTTTTTGCTACTGAGTTGTTTGAGTTCTTACATGAAGAGTTTTGATTATTAATCCCATATGAGTTTTTTATTTGCAAATATTTTCTCCCATTTAGAAGGTTGCCTTTTCCTTCTGGTGATGGATTCTTTGTGGTACAGAAGCTTTTTAGTTTGATGTAGGCCCCCTTGTTTATTCTTGCCATTGGTATAAATCCAGAAATCATCACCAAGACCAGTGTCAAGAAGCCTAACTCAGGGTATTCTTCTAGGAGTTTTATGGCTTCAGGTCTTACATTCTTACATTTTGATTTGCTTTTTGTGTATGGTGTAATATAGTGGTCCAGTCTGATATTTTACATGCAGCTGTCCAGATTGCCCTTCAATTGAAATGACCATCCTTTTCTCACTGTATAGTCTTGTCTCTTTGTCATAAACTAATTGGCCATATTTGTTCATTTATTTTTGGGGCTCTCTGTTCTGTTCCCTTGGTCAGTGTGCCTATTTTTATACCAGTACCATACTGTTTTGATTATTGTAGCTTTATAATATCATTTGAAATTAGGGAGTGTGGTGTGTCCAGCTTTGTTCTTTTACAAGACTATTTTCACTATTTTGGATCTTTTGTGGTTCTGTACAAAATTTAGGATTTTTAAAAAAGATTTTGTTTTTTTATTTGAGAGAGAGTGAGCACAAGCTGGGAGAGCAGCAGAGGGAGAAGCAGACTCCCTGCTGAGCATGGATCCCAGGACCCAGAGATCATGACCTGAGCTAAAAGCAGATGCTTAACCAACTGAGCCACCCACGTGCCCCTAGGATCTTTTTTAATAATAATAATTTTCCCAATCCATGACCATGGAATATCCTTCTACTTACATCTTTTTCATTTACTTTCATCAATGTCTTATAATTTTTATTATATAGATCTTTTACCTCCTTGGTTACATTTATTCCTAGATTTTTATTCTTTTTGAGGAAATTATAAATGGGATTGTATTAATTTCCCTTTCCCTTTCCTTTTGTGGTATATAGAAACCATTGATTTTTGAATATTGACTTTACATACTGCAACTTCACTGAATTTATTAGTTATGGCAGTTTTAGTGGAGTCTTTAGAACATCTAACATTATATCACCTGTAAATAGAAACAGTTTTACTTTTTCCTTTACTATTTGGATTCCTTTTTTTTTTTTTTTTCCTTTTCTTTTTCTTACCCAGTTGCTCTGGACAGAACTTCCAGTACTATGTTGAAGAAAAGTGGCAAGAGGGGACATCTTGTTCCTGATCTCAGAGGAAAAGTATTCAACTTTCCTCATTGATTAAGATGTTATATATAGGTTTATCATATATAGCCTTTATTATGTTGAGGTATATTCCCTCTCTACCCACTTTGTTGAGAGTTTTTATCATGAATAGGTATTGGGTTTTTGTCAGATTTTTTTTCAGTATTTATTGAAATGATCATATGATTTTTATTCATTTTGCTACTGTGGTATATCATATGGATTGATTTGTGGGTGTTGAACCATCTTTCCATCCCTGAAATAAGTTCCACTGATCATGGTATGTGATCCTTTTAATGAATTACTGAGTTAGGTTTGCCAGTTTTGTTCAGAATTTTGTGTCTGTGTTCATCAGGGATACTGACCTGTATTTTTCTTATAGTGTTCTTGTCCAGTCTTGGTATCAGGAGTGCTGGCTTTTTAAGATCGGTTTCAGAGTATTCCCTCCTCTTGTATTTTTTAGAAGAGTTTGAGAAGGTTTGGTATTCTTTAAATGATTAGTAGAATTCACCAGTGAAGCCATCTGGCCCTGGATTTTTGCTTATTGGGAGGTTTTAATTATCAATTCAGTCTTCTTGCTAGTAATCAGTCTGTTGAGATTTTCTAGATTGTCCAGTTTGTTGGTATTATAGTTGTTCATAGTAGTATTTTGTGAACCTTTGTATTATTTTGCAGTATCAGTTCTAATGTCTCCTTTTTCATTTTTTAAAAGATTTATTTTAGAGACAGTTCAAGTGAGGGCAGGGGCAGAAGAGGAGGAAGAGAGATAATCCCCAAGCTGACTCCCCATTGAGCTTCTGAGGACCCTGAGATCATGACCTAAGCCAAAAACAAGAGTCAGCACTTAACCAGCTGAGCCATCTAGGTGCCCCTCTCTTTCATTTCTAAATTTATTTATTTGCATCCTCTCTCTCAGTATCCTGATGAGTGTAGCTGCAGATTTGTCTATTTTATTTGTTTTTGTAAAGACCAGGTCTTAGTTTTGTTGGTCTTTTCTGTTGTCTTTTTAGTTTCTATGTCATTTATTTCCATTCTGGTTTTTTTTTTTTTATTACCTTAAAGGGTAAAGTGAAATTGCTTATATGAAATCTTTCTGTTCATTAATGTAGGCATTTATCATCATGAATTCCTCTCTTTAAACTACTTTTGCCATGTCTCATAAGTTTTAACATGTTGTATTTCCATTTTCATTTGTCTCAAGATATTTTTTTGATTTCTCATATTATTTCTTCTTTGCCCCATTGGTTAGTAGCATGTCATTTAATACCCACATATTTGTGCATTGTCTAGAGTAATTGCAGTTTATTTCTAGTTTTATACTGTGTGGTCAGAGAATATTCTTAATGTGATTTCAGTCTTCTTAAATTTATTAAGATTTGTTTTGTGGCCTGACATATGATGTATCCTGGAGAATGTTTCCAAGTGCACCTGAGAAGAATATGTATTTTGCTGCTTTTAGGTGGAATGTTTTATAAATGTCTATTAAGTCCATTTGGTATAACATGTAGTTTGTCTTATGTTTCCATATTGATTTTCTCCCTGGATGATTTGTCCATTGTTGTAGGTGGTATATTGCAGTCCCAAATGATTACTGTATTCCTGTTTTTACCATCGGATCTATTAATTTCTGTATATTATTAGGTACCCCTGTGTGGGTCATAAATGCTTACAAATGTTATATCCTCTTGTTGGATTGATCCCTTATTATATAATTACCTTCTTTGTTTCTTTTTTTTTCTTTGTTTCTTGTTAGTCTTTGTTTTAAAGTCTGTTTTGTTTAAGTACAGCTATTCCTATTTTCTTTTTAATTCTATTTACACGGAGCATCTTTTTTGCATCCCTTCACTCTCAGTCTGTGTCCTTAGAGCGGAAGTGAGTCTTCTGTAGACAGCATGTAGTTGTAACTTTAAAAAAAAAAAAAAAGCATCTCTCCAAGTTTTGGCATGCTCGTTTGCCCTATGACCTGATTGCTGAGATAGGTCTAAGAGTGTTTGTTGATTTTTCAGTTTATTTACGTTCTACTTGTTAGGATGGAATGGCAACTTCTGAGCTCCTTACATGCTGCACCAGCCAGCAGTCAACATGTTATAGATTTTTAATTTAGCTGTTCTTATTTAGATAACATACCCTGTGTTGTCGGTCCTTTTTAATTTACGAAGACTTTTGTTAAGAACCAGTATATAATCCTGGTCTCTGTTCCATGTGTACATAAAAAGATGTATTTTGTTTTTAGACCTAGTGTTCTATAGGTGAGAATTAATTCAAGCAGCTATATTGCCACAAGTCTTCTCTATCTATATCATTATGTATTCATCTCCATGTACTATTAATGATTGAGAAAGAAATATCTTATCCAACTATAACTGTGCCTCATTCACCTGTCCTTTTCGGGATTTGAGTCCTATATTTGGGTGCAAGTTTTTATTGTATTTTAAATTGGGGGACGTTTTTCTGGGATTCAGTAAATCCTTGCATGTTGGTTTGATATATTCAAGACTTGCTTTCAACTTTTGTTTTGTTATATTCAAGACTTGCTTTCAGGGGGTCCTTGGGTGGCGCAGCGGTTTAGCTCCTGCCTTTGGCCCAGGGCGCGATCCTGGAGACCTGGGATCAAATCCCACATTGGGCTCCCGGTGCATGGAGCCTGCTTCTCCCTCTCCCTGTGTCTCTGCCTCTCTCTCTCTCTCTCTCTCTCTCTCTGTGTGTGACTATCATAAATAAATAAAAATTAAAAAAAAAAGACTTGCTTTAAACTTTTGTTTTGTTTTAAATTGGATCCAGAACACACTTTAGGACACTTTTTACCTCTTTTAAGGCAGCACATACTTCCAAGACCAGAGTACCCAATCGCCTGTTTAGTAGGAGATCTTCTCTGTACAAACTTGCCATCTTTCTGTTTATTTCAGAGGTTTTTCGATCTACTCTTTTCAGGTGGTTCTTTTTGTAGCCTTTGGTTACTGTTTTTGGGTAGATTCTCTGCCTGCTTCAAGGTGACTCTGCTGCACATGCCGCTAGTTCTCTATCAGCTGTTTCCAGTATTTCACACCAGAGATGGTCATTAGCCTCTGAATTTCTGGTTCCATCTCCTCAACTTACTAAGACCTCTGAGTTCTGTTTTGGGATCGTACTGTGACCTGAAACTCCATTTTTTTCTTTTTTCTGGGATCCTGGGCCTGCCTGCCTGTCTTCTGCTGTTGCTTCATCATGGCAAGAAGTGGAAATCCCACACACACCCTTTTTAAAGCCTAATGCATGTAGTTCTTATTGAGTTCAGTGCTATGTATACTTATGATTTAGCTCAAGTAGATTAATACTTTTTGAGCATCAGAAAAAATGCTTTTGTTGTCAACTCTGCAAAGAAAGCTTCAAATTAGCACCTTTGTTGTGCCATCCTTGAAAATATACTTTCACATTCAGAATCATAGAAGCCCATGCAACAGGCCCAAGTCTTAAGTTATATCCCATTTACAGGGTATTGCTATACAAAACCAGAAGTGATCTTAAGGTTGGAGCAAACAGAAGAGCCATTCTTATTAGAGAAATAATTTCTAACCAGGAGATCCACAGGTGAGTTACTAAGTACTAGTAGAAAGTATTCAGGGTAAATTAGATCTAAAGTGGTCAGTTAGAGATGTCTACTGTGAAATAACTTCAACACTTTCTTAGCCCCTATGCTTGTAGATGTTTTGGAAGACTGTATCATCTCCAGTAATATATGGAAGGAGAAGGTCTAACACAAAGGATGGATACAATCTTGATCATTTTCTCATCTTTAGAAGCTGGGAACCTAAGTGTATATCATTTAAAATTGACAAATCAAGTAATAGAGTTATTATTGAACAGTAAAAAAAAAAAAAGACAAAAACTAAGAAATATTATAAAAGTATGTAAAAATGGAGGTTAATAGGAAGAGAGAGAAAAAATTTAATGAAGATAAAAGTAGAAATTAGTGAGTTGGAAAACAATAATTATGTAAATAATAACTAGCCTAAAGGCAGTTCTCAGACAGTCCTAAGAAATAACTATGCAGACATATCTAGCAACAGAGTAGTGTGAACATACATGTAAGATAGATAGAACTGAAAATTATAAGAGATATTTAATAGACTTTAATAGATTTCATGTTCATAGATTGGGTAAACAATTTTTAAAATCTTTATATTATATATCTATGATATATATGTATGTATTAAGATATATTAATATGTGTTAATACTGTTAGTATATGTAAAGATGCAGTATAATACCAAGTGATCTCTTTTGGTTTCTGCTTGTTTTTGTGAAACTTGGAAAGCTGATTCTAAAATTTATATGGAAATTAAAACATACATACATAAAAATAACATTTATATGGAATAACAAAGTCCCAGTAACAATTTAAAATACCTTTGAAAAACAATGTTGTGGGACTTTCTCTGCCTGGTGTTGAGTGAAGCTCTTGTCAATACAATTAGTTGTACTCATGTAACTATAATTAAACTACTGAAATATAATAGCCAAGGGATATACACATTTTAAACACGTGACTTCTTATACTCCTACTTTACGTATACGGCAGAAATCAATCTGGGGTAGAATTGTATAAGGTGAAACAAAATATTTTAGGAACTAATATAGGAGAAGATCTTTATCACTGTGAGTGGGGGGAAAACTTAAGACCAGAAATCACTTAGCCAGGTAGGAAAAAATGATAAATTTGACTACATTAAAATTAACCATTTCTGGGTGTTAAAAGATTATATAAAAACTGAGGATGCAGGTCACAGAGTAGCAGAATCTATTTCCGTGCATGTAAGCAATATAATACTAGTATCCAGAATCTATAAAGTGTTTCTGCAAGTCTGAGGAAAAAGGTAGCTTAGTGAAAAATTGGGCAAAAGGCTTAATCAGAATCTTCCCCAAAAAGAAAATCCAGTTACCTGGAAAACATGAGAAGTATTTAATCTGATTAACTTTGAGAGAAATATGAAAAAAGTATCATGTTACCACTCTACATTTATGAAATTGGCAGAGAATAAGAACTCTAACCTTATCGGGGAGTGGACAGCATTCAAGACCCACATCCACTGGTTATAGAAATAGAAACTCGCGAGATTGCTTTTGAAAATGGTGGGTATCAGAGTAAATGTAAACAAGCCAAACACCCATCAACAGATGAGTGCAGAAGTAAATTACGTTTATTTTATGGCATGTTACACATCAGAGATAATACACTAACTTATAAACTACAGCAAAATCATGGGGGAGTCTTGCACACAATATTGAACCAATGAGCAAAACAAAAATGATTATGGCAAGCTACATGATTCAATTTTTAAAAAGCAGATTGTACAATTAAATTACATATTCGATGGAATGTATACACAGTTTGTAAACTTTAAAGAAAAAGTAAAGAAGGTATTGCTATGAGTTTCACTATGAAATATGAGTGATGTGATGTGTGAGCATGAAGAAAGTTGTTGTACTCCAGACACAATACGTTGGTCTTCCCTGATGTAGGTTTGCTGTGCTCTTTGATGCGGATGGTGACTTCAAAGGTGTTTGTTCTTTATCATTTGTTAAACAGCACGAGAAATTTTATGGTTTCAGAGAGTTTGACAGTTACAAGATAAACAATGGGAGATGATACTTGCTACAAATATTTGTCACAGAGGGTTTGCTTCAGTAGATAAAGAATCCAGATCACATGTCTCTTCACCACAGAGACCCATTACAGTGTTAAACTCAGGCAGTCCATGTCTTTCTTTTTTTTTCCTCCAAAGCGCTCATTATCTAATATACCATATATCAAGTATGCATTATATTTTGTTTACTGTCTGTCTGATTCTACTGGAACATATGCTTTCTGAGAAGGTTTTTTTTTTTTTTTTTTAACTGTTTTTGCTTACTGGCTCGTCTCCTGCTATGTAATTTGGCATTCAGATAGGCTTACATTATTGAACTTATAATAATTGCAAATATAAAAATCAATTCATTAGAAAGAAAGGAAAAGTAAGGTGTAAAAATGGCTAATAAACATGAAAAATGCGTAACATTTTTTGGCAATCTCAGGAATGCAAATTCATACCACAGTACGGTGATTTTGGACTCGTTCCATTAGTACCAAGAATAATTAAGAGATAATGTAAGAGAAATGTCCACAAGGCAGGCAGTGGTGTAAATTGGCACAATTACTGGGAAAAGTTTGAGTGTGCTCATAAAGGTGAGCATACATATTCCCTGTGACAGCAATCCATTCCAGGTTTATTCTCCAGAAAGACTTGAATGTGTTCAGCAGACAAAATGAATCAGACTTTCTGTGGCATCAAGACTTTTAAAAGTACAAATCTAGAAATAGCTTCCATATTTATTTATGAACAAACTTAAAGATATTTTGAAACAATGGACCATTATATAGTTATAACGTGGATGGATCTAAGAAACCTGACATGAAGAAGCACATTCTAAAAATCTACATAAAGGAAAATATCATATTAATAATGCTTGGAAATATAGTAAAAACTAAATGTAGATTGTGTGTGTGTGTTGTATTCTACCAAAAAGAATATTCTTTTGGGATGCCTGGGTGGCTCAATGGTTTGGTGCCTGCCTTCGGCCCAGGGCGTGATCCTGGAGACCTGGGATCGAGTCCCACATCAGGCTCCCTGAATGAAGCCTGCTTCTCCCTCTGCCTGTGTCTCTGCCTGCGTCTCTCTCTCTCTTTCTCTCTCTCATCTCTCTGTCTCTCATGAATAAATAAATAAAATCTTTATATTAAAAAAAGGAATGCATGGTAACTTAGAGAAATAATATGGGCAAGATTTTTTTGGAATGACTCATTTAAGGAGTGTCAAGTAGTCTAGACTATACCCCCCAAATATGATGGACTTCTGTAATACTAGCTAATACAACTAATATTCCTGAACTAGTATAAAACTATGTTTTCCAGAATGTCTCCCAACTCTTACCTGATAGAAGCTGGGGCAGTGGTTTTAGGGACCATCTTAAATTTTCAGTATAGGCCTGAAATTGTTGATAGAATGTGAGTAATAGCAGTCAAGCATACCATAGGTTAAAGGAAAGGCTTTTATGATAATATAAAGAATATCTTAAGTTTCTAGAAACAGGATGCATGATAGTCCTTAAGGTTCTAAAGCCAGTGGAAACTAAGTGTGTTGTACTCTAAAGCCAGTGGAAACTAAGTATGTTGATACACAGATGGAAAGCTGACTTATGAATTACCTGGGGATGGACTTGTTCCAAGAGAGTAAGCAGTTAGAAAGAATGTGTGGTTGGGACAGTATTATTATTGAACAGCCCTGATATAATATACCAAGGCACCAGAACCAACATAGCATCGGGAATTCAGGCCAGGCTGAGAGATGGTTCTTCCCCTCATTAGTTTTATACTTCTCCTTGTGCATTTGTTTATCTGTGAATAATAGCCAGGAGAGTTTGAGTTTGGGGTATAGGTCTTTCTTCAGTTGGAAGGAAATTGTGCTATTATAAATGTATTTTTGTGTTGATGTGTAAACTAGAGGGGGAAAGAAAGAGAAAGAGAGAAAAGAAAAAAGAAATGAGGAAAGGAAGGAAAGGAAAGAGGGAAAGGAAGGAAAGAAAGCTTCAAATAGAAACATGGAGACTAATGAGTTTTCCACCCCGGAATCTATATTTGGCAGTGTAAGAACCTAGACCCTGATATTCATCCCTGATCCTACAATTCTCTCTTATGTATACTCTGAAAGCCTTACCCACTGATTCTCCTGTGCATACTTACTGCCCATAATCTTTGTTGAATTGGACTAATTCTTAGATTTTTCTGGTTCACAAAATCAACTATTCTATTATGTATTCATTGTTCCTTTCCTGTAATTTCTTTCTACATAATTTTGAAAATCATATTTTTAAAATGTCATGTATACACATGCATTCATTGCCAGTTTGTTTTCCTTTTTTTCCACTCCAACAATTTGTTTTCAAATAAAACTGTATAGGGGAAATATTCTTCAAATTAGGTAATCTTGTGTGATGGGGCTAGAACAAAAGAGTCAAATACGTAACAAACTATATATATGGGCTCCTTCCCATAAGAAATGTGTCTTAAGATTCATAAGGTATTTTTAATTTTCTCAGTTTTGGAAGACTGCCAACATGATAACCTTTGAGAGAAGAACCAAGAAATCCAAGACAGATATTTTGGCAAGTTTTATTTACTCATTTTTAGAGAACTGACAAAGGAGGGAAAAGTTTCAGCCAGGAGTCACACTTAAGAGTAAACCAGAGAAATCATACAGAGGTGGCACACTTTGAATGTGGACAAAACTTCAGCCGTAATTCAGCTCACACAAAAGAGAAATTCTGGATCGTAACATATGTAACCCTCAGCCACCAGTCAACCTTCAGTATACTTCAGGACTTATGTAAGGGTGAAACCCTATGAGTGTAGTGAATGTGGGAAATCCTTCTGTAAGAAATCATACCTCCTTATGCACCAGAGAGTCCACACAGGGGAGAAGCCTCACAAATGTAACGAATGTGGAAAACTTTTAGCCGCAAGCCAGACCTACAGAAACATGCGAGATCTCACACAGAGGAGAGACTTTACAAATGTATGAAATGTGGGAAAACGTTCAGCTGCAAGTCAGGCCTGTGAGTACATCAGAGAACTCATACAGGCGAGAAACCCCGTGAGTATAGTGAATGTGGAAAAACCTTTGTCCAGAAGTCAACTCTCAGAACACATCAGATGATTCAAAAGGGAGAAGGCTTATGAGTGTAATCAACGTGGGAAAACCTTTGCCCAGTTTTCAACCCTTAGAACACACCAGGCAATTCACACAGGAGAGAAGCCTTCAACCAAAAGTGAAGCCTAAGAATGCACCACAGGACTCATACAGGGGAGAAACATAATGAGTGTGGGAAGGTTTTCACTGCAAAGTCAGGCCTAAGTACATTACAGGGTCCACACAGGAGAGAAACCCTATGATGTGGGTTATAATGAATGTGGGAAAGCTTTTAGTGAGAAATCTGGCTTAAGATTGCACCAGAGAACTTACACAGGGGAGGAATCCTGTGAATGTGATGAGTGTGGCAGAGCCTTCACCTACAAATCAGTTCTTGGAAGATATCAGGAAACTCATAAAAGGGAGAAAGTCTCTAAATATGATGAATGTGAGAAAGCTTTAAAAGAGAACTCTAACTTAAGATTACTGCAGAGAACTCATACAGGGGAGGAACACTATGAATGAGTGTGGTGCCTTCACCTACAAATCAGTCCTCAGAGGGCATCAGGAAACTCATAAAAGGGAGGAATTGTATTAATGGGATGAATGTGGGGAAGCTCTCAGTCATAAATCAGGCTTAAGAAAACAGCAGGGGACTCACACAGTGAAAGAAACCCTACAAATGTGAGGAATATGGGAAAACTTAGATCTAGAAGTCAAACCTCAGAGATCACACACAGGGAAGCCATACGTGAATGTATTGAGCAAGGGAAGACAAACACAAAGAGAACAAATCAAATACTGTACTGAACTATAGCTGTTTTGTGTTACAAGCTTCAAACTGTTTCTGTAAGTTTCCAAGCATTTGCCTGAGTATTTGCCCAGTGTGGCCTGTTTCTGCTCACATATGTGTACATCTGGTCCCACAAAGCCTCGGACATGTTTTTGCTAATACAAGAATGCTTTTTGAGACCTTCCAGAGAGTATGTGTAAATATCAGCCTTCCTGGGTCCTAGAACCCAGATAGAGAAGCAGGAGTTCAGGGGATCCTTGCCAGCCTATAGTCATAGGTTGGAATCCTGACTTAGCTACTCCCTAGGCCAGTGACCTTGTCTCCCTGAGTCTCCCTTCCATCATTTGTGAAATGTCCCAGCAGCACCCACCTTGCATGGTTATGCTAAAAATAAGAGTGCACATGGTGGAAACAAAGCAACGTTAGTTCCATCCTGTGTTGGGATAATTCACACCTCATAAGAGATGCTTACAGATAAAGTTAGGGGAAAGAAGAGGGAGGAGTATGGAGAGGACAGGAGCTTGAAGGGAAAGTGAGATATCTGAAGGAGGGATGGATTCGGAGCAAGAGGAATCCCAGCAGGCCTATGTGAGGCTTATGGCTCCACTCCTTGGGCCTTTCCAGAACAGCCAGATAGAACCCCCTCATGACCCAAGTCTCCCTGGACAGCCACAATGGGGGCTGAGTGTGTCCCAGCAGAGACTCTACAGAGACATGCATCTCTGGTTTTCACAGATGCAAGTTCAGGGCCAGAGCAACCATCTTGAGATCTGTGTGGACTGGAAATGGCAAAAATGGGAGTTCTGATGCCAGAGCATATTTGGGCACCCTAAGGATTTGAGTGAAGTCCAGGTTTCTCGACCTAGACTTCCCTGCAGTTTCTTTATAATCTTTAAAATTTGTGAAGACAGATTACATTACTGTTATGTAAAGCAACTCAATTTGATTTGCAAATACATTTATCTTTAAAAGAAAAAATTTCTATTAGTAATATGAAACAAA
Source organism: Canis lupus familiaris (assembly GCF_011100685.1). Classification (NCBI taxonomy): domain Eukaryota; kingdom Metazoa; phylum Chordata; class Mammalia; order Carnivora; family Canidae; genus Canis; species Canis lupus. The sequence continues at coordinate 94,701,409 of NC_049222.1, read as the reverse complement.
ACTAATTTATAACTTGCCATCTATAAAACTAATAGAAAAAGTATGTATAAAAATGGAACAGCAATTTAAAAATTGTAAATATGTCATCTAGTCAGTTTTCAAAATCAATTCTGACATTAGAAAAATGACTTGAAGGAACCTCTTAGGAGTAATAAAGACTATCAGCTCTTGGGGTTATCCGGTCACTAAAATATCTCACTGTCTCAAAGTTCAAAGGGCTGACATGGCCTATGCTAATTTTCGTAAGGTGGAAGGAAGGATGTGGCTCAAACCAGCTGTGGCAGAGGCACAAAAATCAAAGTGTACAATTTCTGAATTTATGGGGATGATCAGAAGCAAAGAACTGTTGCAGATCAGGACTCATTCACCTATCAAATCAAGTTATTTCCCTGTGTTTATAAGTGGAGTTTGGGATACCTGGTTTGTTTGGAACATGGCCTCTGCACCATTCCAAAAAGCTCCTAGTCTGAGGAAAACATGTTCTTTTTTTTTTTTTTTTTTTAAGATTTTATTTATTTATCTCAGAGAGGAGCAGAGACACAGGCAGAGGGAGAAGCAGGCCCCCTGTGGGGAGCCCAATATGGATCCCAGGACCCCGGGATCACAACCTGAGCCGAAGGCAGACGCTCAACTACTGAGCCACCCAAGTGCCCCCAAAACATGGTTTTGTTTTAGGGGCCTGGTTTGTTTTAGGGGCCCAAAGGTGGCAAACTGGTCGCAGGTCCCCTTGCCAATTTATGGACAAAGAAGGTTAATTCTTTCATACAGTCTCATCTTTTCCATTCCCATCCCCAGAATTGTAGTTCAGACTCTCATTTCTAAGACACCGAAATGTTGTACATAAAGAGATAATCTGGGAAACATGCAGGTTGTGGAACATAATGGAATGTGTATCTGTGAATTCCACACCTAACTAAGGGGTAACAGTATTGGTCATGACAATGTATCCACTGGCATACTCCTTCCTGGTCTATCCCCTCCCTCCAAGAGGCAGCAACTTTTCAAAAGTGTGTGTGTGTGCCTGTGTGTGTATGCAGGCGTGGGTGTGTACCAGTGATTTGCCTTTTAAAAGATAGTATTATGCTTTGAATCTGTAAACAAAAATTGTTTGGTTCTACTTATTTTGAGATTAACTAGGATAGTCATATGTCCTACTTTTGTGACATGTTCTTTTTTTTTTTGACTCAATGCTATGTGCTTAACATGCATACATATTGTTCTATATGGTTGTATCTCATTCGGTTTCATTTATGTAGAGCTTGATATTAAAATTTGTTCATTCATGTTCTGCCCAGGTATTTTGGAATAGAGGAAATGTGTTTCTAAATTCTAACTTCTTGAAGGGAGAGGAAAACAGAAATAGGTTGGATTTCAGGCTTATGCCAGGATGTTGATAGGAAGCTTTTTTTAAAAAAAGATTTTTATTTATTCATGAGAGACACAGACAGAGGGGCAGAGATATAGGCAGAGAGAGAAGCAGGCTCCTCTCAGGGAGCCCGATGCAGGACTTGCTCCTAGCACCCCAGGATCACAACCTGAGCCAAAGGCAGACACTCAACCACTGAGCCACCCACGTGCCCCAATAGGAAGCTTTCTGACTCAGTTTACCTGGACTGTAAGGTCTCAGCTGGAACTGTCCCATATTCTGAAAGATGGTGTCCAGTTACCAAGCAAGACTTGCACAGAAGTGTCTAAAAGCTACTCTGTGACTGATGAGTTCAAGAAAACGTGATTGGCTAGTGATGAAGTGTTTTTTCTTGATATTTGTTGGTAACTTTTAAAATGTTTTATTGAGGTAAAATATGCATAACACAAAACAGACCATTTTATTTATTTTTGAAGTACCTTTTCAGTGGCATTAAATACATTCACAGTGTTGTGGAACCATTTACCAGTGTTCATCTCCTGAACTTTCTTCATCTTCCTAAATTGAAATTCCATACCCATTAAACACTAACTTCCCAGTCTATCCTACCTCTAGCTTCTGGCAAACACCGTTCTACTCTGTCTTTACCAATTTGACTACTGTAGGCACATCATGTATGTGGAATCATGCAATATTTACCCCCCTTGTAACTGACTAATTTCACTTGGCAAAACGTCTTCAGTGTTCATCAGTGTGTGTAAGAATTTCCTTCATTTTTTTTAAAGCTGAATAATATCCCATTGTATGAATATATGAGATTTTGTTTATCCATTTATCTGTCAGTGAGCACTTGGATTGCATCCACCATTTGGATGTTGTGGATATTGCTGCTGTTAATATGGGTGTATGAATATTTCCTCCAGATCCCTGCTTTCAGTTCTTTTAAGTACATACCCAGAGGTAGACTTTCTGCATCATATAGTAATTCAACTTTTAGTTTATTGAGGAACTATTATACCATTTTCCATAGCACCTGCACCATTTTAAATTCCCACCAGCAGTGTGCGCACGGGGTTTTGATTTTCTTCACAATCTCCCTGATATCTGTTATTTTCTATTACATTGATAGTAGCCATACTCATCCTCATGATTAGTGATATTGAACATCTTTTTGTACTTACTGGCATTTGAATATCTTCTTTGAAGGACTGTGTATTGAAGTTTTTACTCATTTTTTAATCAGGTAGTTTATTTTGTTGTTGTTAAATTGTAGAAATTCTTTATATATTCAGGACTTTACTCTCTTGATGGATATATGGTTTCCCCATATTTTCCCCATTCTGTGGCTTGCCTGTCTATTCATTTTGTTGATAGAATCTTTCACCTATCTCAGTTTATCTATTTTTTTCTTACCTGTGCTTTCAGCATATTCAATAAATCATTGCCAAGTCTAATGTCATTAAGCATTTTCCCTATATTTTATTCAAATAGTTTTTATAGTTTTAGCTCTTGTGTGTAATCTTTGATCCATTAATTTTTCCAATATGGTATAAGGTAAGAATCCAACTTTAGTCTTCTGCATGTGGATATCCCATTTTCTCAACACTATTTGTTGAGAAGTCTGTCCTCTCCCTATTGAATTATCTTCATACCTTTGTCAAAAATCATTTCACCTTATACATGAGGGTTGATTTCTGGTCTCTCTATTGCATTGATCTGTATGCCTTTTTGCCATTACCACACTATTTTGATTATTGTGGCTTTGTAGTAACAAACACTAATTCTATACATTGCTTTAGGTACTGTGGATTTTAACAATATTAACACAGGGCACCTGGGTGGTACTGTCAGTTAAGGGTCCGACTCTTGGTTTCCACTTATGTCATGATCTCTGGGTCGTGAGATCAAGCCCCATTTTCAGCTCCATGCTCTGCATGGTGTCTGCTTGAGATTCTCTCTCCCTCTCTCTCTCTCTGCCCCTTCCATTCATGCTCTCTCTCTCTCTAAAATGAGTAAATAAATCTTTAAAAAAATAGTAATGCTTGTAATCCATGAACATAGAATCTTTTCTCATTTATTTATGTCAATTTCTTTCATCAAAGTCTAATAGTTTTCCTTGTACAGATGTTTCATCATCGAGGTTAAATTTCATCCTAAATAAATATTCAACAATAAATATTTATTGTTTTTGGTGCTATTGTAAATAGCTTATGTTCTTAATTCTCTTTCTGGTAGTTAATTGATATCTGTAGAAATACACCTGACACTTGCATATTGATTTTGTGTCCTGCAACTGTAAGAAATTGGTTTTTTTAAAGATTTTATTTATTTATTCATGAGAGACAGACAGAGGCAGAGCCGCAGGCAAAAGGAGAAGCAGCCTCCTTGCAGGGAGCCCGATGTGGGACTCAATCCCAGGTCTCTATCCCAGGACTCCAGGATCATGTCCTGAGCAAAGGCAAATGCTCAACTACTGACCCATCCAGGCATCCCTGTTTATTCGTTTTAACAGGTTTTTGGTGGACTTTTGATAGGGTTTTATATTTATATTTAAGATCACATCTGCAAACAGTTTTATTTCTTCATTTTGGATTTGGATGCCTTTTATTTCTTTTACCTGCCTTAATGTTTTGAGTAAGACTTCCAATACTGTGTTGAAGAGAAGTGGGCACTCTTGTCTTATACTTCATCATAGAGGAAAATCAGCTTCTCACCATCATGTATGATGTTAATTGTGAGCTTGCCAAATAGGCCTTTATTAAGTTGAGGTAATTTCCTTCTGTGTCTACTTTATTGAGTCCTTTATCATGAAAGGATATTGAATTTTGCCAAATGCTTTTTCTGGCTCTATTGAGATGATTATATGAGTTTTATCTTTCATTCTATTAATGTAGTGTATAACATTTATTGATTTGCATATGTTGAACCATCCTTGCATCCTAGGGATAAATTCCCCCTCGATCATGGTGTATGTTCCTTTTAATATGCCTTTGAATTCAGTTTGCAAGTATTTTGTTGAGGATTTTTACAGCTATGTTTATCATGGATATTGGCCTATAATTTTCTTTTTGATAGTGTCCTTATTTGGTTTTGGTATCAATGTAATGCTGACCTCATAAATTAAGTTTGGGAGTCTTCCCTTATCTTCAGTTTTTTGACAGAGTTTGAGAAGAGCGGGTATTATTTTTTCTTTAAATGTTTGATATAATGCACTGGTGAATCCATCTAGTCTTAAATTTTTCTTTGTTGGGAGGATTTTGATAATTGCTTCACTCTTACTCATTATTGCCCTATTGAGATTTTCTTTCTCAATTCGGTTTTGTTAGGTTATATAATTCTAGGAATTTACCCATTTCTTCTAGGTTATCTAGTTTGTTGGGTTTTAATTGCTAAGAGTTATCTCCTATGATTCTTTGTGTTTTGTAGTATTAGTTGTAATGTGTCCTCTTTCATTTACAATTTTATTTGTATGAGTCCTTGTTTTTTCTTGGTTAGTCTAGCTTGATATTTGTCAGCTTTATCTTTTCAAAAATAGCTCAGTTTTACTTATCTTTTTAAAATTGTTTTTCTAGTCTCTGATATATTTCTGCTCTAATTTTTATTATTTACTGCTGCTAGCCTTGGACTTAGTTTTTTCTTCTTTTTCTAGTTTTTTGACCTGTAAAGTTAGATTGTTAATTGTATATCTTTCTTTTTTTGTGAGTTAGGCTAAATAAAATAATTGTAAATTCTTCCTTAAAATAGTTTTTGCTGCAATGAATAGGTTTAAGTATACTGGGTTTTTTTTTCCAATTTATGTGTCCCCAGATACTTTTCTATTTTCTTTATTATTTCTTCTTTGACCCATTGTTTGCTCAAGAGTGTGTTCAAATCCCATATATTGGGGGAGTGTTTTTTTAAGATTTTATTTATTTATTTGAGATAGAGAGAAAGCATAGAAGGAGAGTGAGAGGAAGAAGCATACTCCCTGCTGAGTAGAGAGCCTGATGCAGGGCTTTATCCCAGGACCTTGAGATTGTGAACTGAGCTGACTGAGCCACCCAGGTGTCCCAAATTTCCATGTATTTGTGGATTTCTGGCATTCTTCCTATTATTTATTTCTAGTTCATACTATTGTGGTTGGGAAAGAGACATGTTATGAATTCAGTCTTCTTAAAGTTGTTAAGATTCATTTTGTGACCTAACATATTATCTATCCTGGAAAATGATGCATGTGTACTTGAGAAGAAGGTGTATTCTGCAGCGGTTGAATGGAATATTTCCCTGTACATGTCTCTTAGATCCATTTGCTCTGTAGTGTTATTCAAGTCCAGTATATCCCCATTTATTTTCTGCCCAGATGATCTATCCACTGATATTAGTGTAGTATAGAAGTACCCTATTCTTATTATATTGCTGTCTGTTTCTTCTTTCACTCTTGTTAATATTTGCTTTATATAACTAGGTGCTCCTATGTTAGGCACATATACACTTACAATTGTTATATCCTCTTAATGAGTTGACCCCTTTATCTTTATATAGTGGGTTTACTTCTAGCCACATGTCTCCTGCCAGGTCTCTGGTTTTACAGTTTCCTGCTGGATCCTGAAACTACAAAGGTACTTTTGTACTTTGGTGGCTGCTAAACTATTGCTAATGGGGAGTGATGGGCATAGAGGCCTCTTATTTTGCCATTTTACTGATGTGTCTCATCACCCAGGAATTCTTCTGGTAGTAAGTTTTGAAATAAGGTAGGATGAGACCAGTTTTGTTCTTTTTCAAGATCGTTCTGTCTTCAGGGTCTCAGGAGATGCCTATGAATTTTATAATAGGATTTTCTGTTTTTCTCTTTTTTTAAATTGTCTTTGGGATTTTGATCAGGACTACATTAAATCTGTCTGCTTTGGGTAGTTTTGACATCTTAACAATTTTCAGTCTTCCATTCTTTGAACACAGATGTTTTTATTTGTATTTGTACCTTAATTCAGCAATGTTTTATAGTTTTAAATGTACAAGTCTTTGACCTCTTTAGTTACATTTATTTCTTAGTGCTTTATCCTTCTAAATTCTACCATAAATTAATTTTTTATTTTTATTTTCTGATTTTTAATTACTAACATTTAGGAAGACAACTGATTTTTTATTATTGATTTTTGTATCCTACAACTTCTCTAAATTCATTTATTCTCATAGAGTGTGTGTGTGTGTGTGTGTGTGTGTGTGTGTGATCATAAGAGTTTTCTAGATTTAAGATCATGTCATCTGAACCGAGGTAATTTTGCTTCTTCCTTTCCAAATTGGCTGTTTTTTATTGCCCAATTGCTCTTGCTAGGGCTTCGAATATTGTGTTGAGTAATAGTTGCATAAGCAACTACCCTTGTCTTATTCCTGATCTTGTAGGAAAATTTTTCAGTCCATGTCTAATACAATGTTAGCTGTGGATATTTCATAGATAGCTTTTATTATTTTGAGGTTTTTCTTCCTAGATGTTGTTGTTTTTTTTCTTGGCAGGAGTATTGAATTTTGTCAAATGTTTTTTCTTCACCAAGTTAGATGATCATATTCTTTTATTATGTTAATGTGTTATATTGATTAATTTTCATATGTTGAATTATCCTTGTATTACAGGAATCAATTACTCTTGGTCAGTGTATAATCCTTTTAATATGCCATTGAATTCTGTTGGCTAGTGTTTTGTTGAGTAGTTTCACGTCAATATTCCTGAGTGATATGGTGTATAGATTTTCTTGTAATGTCTTTTCCTATGTTTTGTATCAGAGTAATGCTGGCCTAATAGGAAAACTTCAGATTTTCCATCTTCACTTCTTTGGAAAAGATTGAGAAAAATTGATGTCAAGTCTTCTTCAAATGATAGAATTGATAGAATTTATTAATGAATTCATCTGGTCCTAGGATTTTCTTTTTTGAGTGGTTTTTGATTACTGATTTCATACACTTACTAGTATTAGGACAATTAAGATTTTCTGTTTATTGGGGTGCCTGGGTAGCTCAGTGATTAAGTATCTGCCCTCAGCTCAGTTCATGATCCTGGAGTCCCAGGATTGAGTCCCACATCGGGCTCCCTGCATGGAGCCTGCTTCTTCTGCCTGTGTCTCTGCCTCTCTCTCTCTCTCTCTCTCTCTGTCTGTCTCTCATGAATAAATAAATAAAATCCTTTAAAAATTTTTTCTGTTTCTCCTTGTTTTAGTCTTGGTAGGTTATATATTTCTGAGAATTTATTAATTTTATCTAAGTTATCCAATTTGTTGGCATATGATTGTTCATAGTGCTTTCTTGTAATCTTTTTTATTTTTGTAAATTATTAGTAGTTTTCCATCTTCTATTTCCGATTTTAGTTATTTGAGTTTTTTCTTTTTTTCTTAATAGCCTAACTAAAGAAAGATTATCAATTTTCTGGACCTTTGCAAAGAGCAAACTTTTGATCTTGTTTTTTTCTATTGTTTTTCTAAAATCTGTTTTGTTTATCTTGATGCTAATTCTTATTGTTTTGTACCTTTTAGGCTTGAATTTTTTTTTCTTATTAAAGTTTAAGGTTACATTTTCGATCTGAGATCTTCTTTTTTAAATGTGTTTACAACTGTAGATTTCTCTCAGCATGTGATATTTCTGCCAAGAATTCTCTTGATAATCTTGCTGAGAATCCCTTGCATTTGATGAGTTACTTTTTATTTGCTACTTTCAAGATTAGCTCTGTGCTTTGGCTTTCAACAGTTTGATTATAATGTGGCTCAGTGTGAAATAAAGTATCTTAATTGTATATAACATCACTGTCTATGTAAAAAACTCTAGAGAAGCTGCAAAAATATTCTTAGGATTAACAAATTAATTTGGCAGAGTTACAGCACATAAATTCAATATCCAAACATCACCACTTTTCTATATACTGAATTCAACAGCCAATTGAAATTTGAAATTTAAGAAAAATAATACCATTTATAATAGCACCAATAAATGAAATACTTAGGTGTAAGTGTAGTAAAATATATGGAAGTCTGTTTGCAGAAAACTACAAAATGCTGTTGAAAAAAATCAAAGATCTAATTAAGTGGAGAGTTATACTGTGCCTCAGTATATGAAAAACGTGACTGTGAAATTTTGAAAACTTCATGAATTGAAAAACTTGACTGTTCTGATTTGATCTATGGGTTGAGCACAATCCTGGTCAACAGAAATATCTTTTGTAGGCATAGACAAGCTGATTTTAAATGTATGTGGAAAGAAAAAAAAAAACTAAAATATCCAAAACAATTCTGAGAAAGAAGTTAGAGGACTCAATATTAGCCTATTTTAAGACTGACCATAAAGCTACAGTAATCCATACTGTGGCATTGCCAACGGACATATAGAGGCATAAATCAGTGGTGTAGTGAGCCCAGAAATAGATCAACACAAAGATGTTCAACTGATTTTCCATTAAGGTGAAGCACAATTCAATGGAGATAAGATGGTCTTCTCAGCAAATCATGTATTATTTAATTGGATGTCTGTGTGCAAAAAAAAAAAAAAAAAAAAAGAAAGAAGAATCTAAACACATTTCCTCTTACCTTTCACAAAATTAATCTAATAAAAATTGATCATAGACTTAAAAGCAAAATACATAAGGAGAAGAAAACAGGAGAAAATATATCATCTGAACTTTAGTGATAAGTTTTTAGTTAAACAGCAAAAGCACAGTCTATGAAAAAAATTGAATTCAGTCTTACTAAAATTAATTCAGTTTTGTGTTCAACTAATGTACGTTGTATTAATTTTCTTATGTGGAACTACCCTTTCAATCCAAGGACAAACCTTGCCTTGGTCATAGTATATAATTCTTTTATTTTTTTAAAAGATTTTATTTATTTATTCATGAGAGACAGAGGGAGGCAGAGTCATAGGCAGAGGGAGAAGCAGGCTCCCTGCAGGGAGCCCAATGTGGGACTCAATCCCGGAGCTCCAGGATCACGCCCTGAGCCAAAGGCAGATGCTCAACTGCTAAACCACCCAGGCGTCCCTATAATTCTTTTGTATGTTTGTATATTCTGTTTGCTAGTATTTTTTGAGGGTTTTTGCTTGTAAAATAATAAAGAAAATTAGTCTTAGTGTTCTTGTGGTGTCCTAATGGTTTTGATATCCAAGTAATATTGGACTTAGGAAATGAGTTAGAAAATGTTTTTTCTTCTCTTGTTTGGAATACTTTGTGAAGGGTTCATGTTATTTCTTCCTAATGCATTTGGTAGAATTTACGAGTGAAGCCATGTGGTCCTGAGCTTTTCTTTGTATAAAGTTTTGCTTTTGTTTTGTTTTGTTTTGTTTTGTTTCATTACTGCCTTAGTCTCTTTTCTTTTTATAGATTTTAGATAACCTATTTTCTCTTGAGTCTGTTTTGGTAGTTTGTGTCTTTTCTAGAATTTTTTCTATTTCTTTCGAATTATCTAATTTGTCCGTATAGAGTTGGTTATAGTTTTCCCTTAGCATTCTCTTTCTGCATCTTGGTCATGATATCCCTCCCTCCATGCTTGATTTTTTAATAATTTGCTCTTTCTTTTTTATGTGTTAAACTTAGGTAGATGCCTGTCAATTTTGCTTATCATTTCAAAGAACCAGCTGTTGCAATTATTGATTTTATGTATTGTATTTTTATTCTCTAATTTATTAATTTCCACTTTAATCTTTATCATTTCCTTACTGCTTTGGATTTAGTTACTCTTCTGTTTCAAGTTTCTTAAGGTAGAACAGTACATTGATTTGAGATCTTACTACTTTTTTTTTTTTTTTTGAGATTTTACTACTTTTTAAATGTAGGTGTTTACAGCAATACATTTCCCACTGAGCAGTGCTTTTACTGTATCCCACTTTTTTTTTTTTTAATTCTATTTAGTTAATATATAGTGTAATATTAGTTTCAGGAGTAGAATTTAGTGATTCTAACTACTTATATACACACTTACGACACTTAGTGCTCTTCACAACAAGTGCCCTCCTAGGTTGATTTGGTATGTTAAATTATGTGGGAAGCACTGTCGCATAGGAAGTGATGATGAATCTTTTTAGGTTACATATGTATGGATATATATTACCAACATTAAGTATTCCAGAAATTTTTTGGAGTTTCTGGAAATTTTCCAACTTAACCACGAGCATGTTGAAGTCTTTGGCCATTTACAGACCATTATTGTTTTACTTGGATATTTCTGCAAAAGTGAGATTCACTGAAAAGACCCTACCAAGTGCTCTTGCTGACTGGCACCACTGTCAAATTACAAGGTGTTGATACCTGGATGCATATTTCATAAGTGAAGAAGGTTCTACTGACATCTGGTCCTGTGTAAATGCAGTAACTATTCCTTGGAGAGAAGGAATCAACAACCAGCAGGTTCCCAAAAGCAAATCCACAAATCACAATTCAGACATCTAATTCCTAAAAAAATATGTATTTGCCTATCTATCTGAATTTGGAAAGGAAATGTGAAATTTTACGTTCCTCTTCACCAGGCATCACAGATAGAGATCTGGGAAAGCTCATTTTGGTAGGAAGTCTCACACTTTGCAGTCTTCTGCTGGTATGTAGAATCCCATCTATAGGCTCAGGAGTGATTAGGGTATCCCACCAGGTCTCATCCTGGCCAACAGAAACTGTAGAGGAAGAAAGAATTTTCCCTCTACTCTTTAGGGTGAGTGCTCAGCTCACACCTCTTATTCTGTAGGGCACCTTGTAAATGGGTAAACAAATCTGGTTTCAAAGTTCTCCACTGTGGTTACTGTAATTCAAGATTGTCTTTAGTTAGGTTAACCTACTTGTTCAGTCTTAATATAATATGGTATACATCTGAGGCCTCACACTGGACCCAGCCTGCTTATGTTGGACCCAGTCTGACCCCAGACCCAGTCCAGGTGCACCTGGGTGGCTCAGTTGGTTAAGCTTGATTTCAGCTAAGGTCATGATCTCAGAGTCATGAAATTGAGCCCTGCATCGGGCTCCATACTGGGTGTAGAGACTGCGTAAGATTCTCCCTCTCTATCCCACCCCCATGCCCCCTGCCACTACTGCTTGCCTGTGCTTACTCTAAATAAATAAATAAATAACCAAGCAAGCCCCAGTCCAGGAAAATAAATGCACAAAGTCTGAAAGCTCATAATGCAAAAGCTGTACAGCTAGAATCTAAGATAGATTCACTTACAACCTCCAGAGGCGTCAAGGAAACAGTGAGCTCAAGGGGCTCAGTGATTTACCTGCTTGCTTGTTGCTCATTAGGACCATCAGGGGTCTCCTTCAGTTCCCTATTCTGACACTAGAACTTTTAAAGGATAAACTGAGGCATATCAAAAAATTTTGTAGTTTATTTGACCAAAACTTGTTTGAATTAGGCAGCATCCATTTAGCAGATAGAAAGGAGTTCTGAGGAACTATACCAAATGAATAGTCTGCAGGGAGTAAGAATAAGAAAGTTCTACAAAGGCAAAAAAGTAGGTTGGTTATTACAAAGTTACTTTCCTTTAGAGGATGACAGGCGTCTATCAGGCAGATAGTGCTGACCTGGTGATACTGATTGGCTGGTTTACCAGTCCATTTGAAAGGCTCCTGGGTGGCTTAGTCAGTTAAGTATACAACTTTTGATTTCGGCTCAGGTCATGAATCTCAGGGTTCTGGGATTGAGCCCTGTATCAGGCTTTACACTCAGCAGGGGGTCTACTTGAGGATTTCTCCCCTCCCTCTGCCTCTGCCCTGGCTCATGTGCATCCACGTGCACACATGCTCTTTTGCTCTCTCTAAAATAAATAATCTTTAAACAAAAAAGATTCTATTTCAGGGAGGGGTGCCGGGGTGGCTCAGTCCGTTATAGGTCTGACGCGATTTTGGCTCGGTCACAATCTCAGGGTTGTGAGATCAAGCCCTCCACACTGGGTGTAGAGTCTGCTTAAGATTCTATCTCTCCCTCGCCCTCACCCTCTCCTCCCACCCCTGCACACACTCTCAAAAAAAAAAAATCCATTTTGAGGAGACCCAAAACTAATTAAGTTGTCTGTTAAACTGTTTTAAACACCAAAACTGTTTTGGTGACATGGGGCTTAGCATAAGCAACTCCATTTTGGCCCTATTATCTTGTTTTTAATGTCCCTTTTCTGCACTTACAGAATGTTCTAGTACAGAGCCCTTCTGTGACATGAGAATTTCAGGAGAACCAGAATTTATGCAATTCAGAAAAAGAACTAAATTTTAAATATATCCCATTTTCCTGAAGCACCTTAAAGTCTTCAAGAAAGGTAAAAAGGAAATAATGTGGCAGGTATCAGGGAGAAGTCTCCTGCTGCTTCTCTGTTTAGGAGAGTCCAGCCCCCAGACTTGGGTCTAGCCACTATGACATTGAAAGAGGTATGTGTTGACATCCTGAAACCAATACTTCTGGTGCCTTTCTTTTAGTGAGAATGCATATGCAGAATGCCAGTTGGGCGTTCACAGTGATCTCACAACCCAGCAGCTTTAGAGTCTCTGTCTCTTTCCCTCTCTGTTCTCTTCTGCTTTCCTCAAACTCCCTTCTTCTCTGCTACTTCACTGCTATCGACTATTTGTGTCCCTCCCAAAATTCTTATGTTGAAGTGCTAACCCCTAGAATGATAGTGTTAGGAGGTGGGATCTTTAGTATGTGATTAGTTCATTTGGGAGGAGCCTTCATAATTGGGAGTAGTGTTCTTAAAAAAAAAAAAAAAAAAGACTTCACAGGCTCCCTAGCCCCTTCTGCCAAATGAGATTACAGTGAGAAGATGGCCATCAACAAGAACGAAGACCCTCACCAGACGAGAACCACGATCTTGGATATCCCAGCCTTCAGAATAGTGAAAAAATAAGCATCTCTTGTTTATATGCCACCCAATCTAAGGTATTTTGGTACAGTAGCCCAAAAAGACTAAGACACTCACCTGCTCCCTCTTACCTTTTTTGATGTGTACCTTTTCATTAATTCCTATAGCCTCTCTTCCCCCTGAAGGAGTTAGTGGAAAGTAGGAACTGTCAGAATGGAGACAAAGTGACTTAGTACCTTCTGTGTTTCTGCACCAGGATTTTTGGTTACATTATTCCCCAAACAACCCTGAGAAGTGGATGTTACTATCTCCATTTTACAGAGGAAAAAACTGTGGTTCAGAGAGCAGTACCTGATCTGACCAAAGACACCTCTTTAGGAAGAGAAGTCATGTACACTCAGGTACCCCTGCCTCTGCCCACACTGGTGGTGTGGCCTGGAGTTATCAGTGCTTGCTCTCCTGCATGTTTCACCTTGCAGGGGCTTGCCCAGCCTCTCAGTGGTCTACCTCATTAATTAATTAATTAATTAATTAATTAAAAGAACATCTCCATAATTGCTGTAACTCTATAATACTGTGCAGGAGGCTAGCCATACAGACATGTGCATGATGGGATGGAGTGACAGATCAGGCAAGGCATAGGATGATGGGTCCCAACTAAGACAACTCACAGGACAGGAAGCAGTGTGCAGTATATGGCAGAGGAGAAAAGGGCTATAATTAAGTACAAGGGGAGGTCTGGCCGCACTGTCTTTTTCCACTCAGATCCAGTTCCCATGCTTCTGTACTTTTTTTTTAAGATTTTATTTATTCATTCATGAGAGACACAGAGAGAGAGAGAGAGAGGCAGAGACACAGGCAGAGGGAGAAGCAGGCTGTATGCAGGGAGCCCGACATGGGACTCTATCCCGGAACTCCAGGATCACACCCTGAGCCAAAAGCAGGAGCTAAACTGCTGAGCCACCCAGGGATCCCCCTGTCCTTTAATGTCACCTGAGACATTTGTTTCTACCAGAGTTTTTGCCTACTGCCCAAGGCAAGGAACAAGAATAAATGGCACTTTCTTCATCTGTCTCATACTTCCCTCTTTCCTCCCCAAAGATGCTGTGGAGGCATCCTGTATCCCAGCTCATGGCCTCTCCATTAGCTGACTTTCTATCTCCTAGATGGCACAGCTGGAGTTGATGGTGTCTGTAGGCAGAAAATGTATGGACTCCGTTGGCAGTGATTAATTTTCTGTGTGGGCTTCTTAATTTTAATTCGTTTGAGATTTAGTTTATTTATTTGGTCATTTGTTTGTAGCTTTTCCTAAACTCTGCCCTTAGAAGGCAAAAGAACAGAGAAATAGAAATTCGAAGAAAGAGCCAAACAGAAATGCTAGATGTCAAAAACACTATAACAGAAATAAAGAAAAGACTACCTAAGGGAGTCTACTACTAACAAAGACTACTAGTAACTGGACAGGATTGAGGAAAGAATCGTTGAGCTTCAGGATATTTTAATAAAAGTTCTAAAACTGAAAAGCTAAGAGAAAAAAAGACAGTATCTAAGAATGTAGGATAATTGCAGAAAGGGTAACATACAGTTAATGGAAATGTCAGAAGGAGAAGAAAAAGAGATTAACTGAAGCAATTTTTGAAATACAAATGGCTGAGAATTTCCCTGTACTCTTGCCAAACACTTGTCAAACCACTGATCCAGGAAACTCAGAGAAAAAGCAAGATAAGATAAATCCCCAAACTACACCTAAGACATGTCATTTTCAAACCATAGAAAGCCAGAAACAAAAAAAGTCCTGAAAAAATTGTTTTAAACCACTTTACCTGTAGTGAAGCAAAGATAAAAATTATATCCAACTTCTCGGAAACCATGCCAGCAAGAAAGAGAGGGGGTGAAGTATTTAGTGTGATAGAAAAAAAGCCTCACCAACCTAGAATTTACATACCCTGTGGAATTATCCTTCAAAAGTGAAGAAGAAATACTTTCTCGGACAAAAATACACAAACACACACTGTATATATACATATATATACACATATATATGTGTGTATATATATGTGTGTGTATATATATATTTAAATATATTTTTTCTTATTATAATGTATTTGTAGTACCCATGGAGCAGTATTGTGTTACTTGAAAGTAGATTCAGGTTAGTTTTAAATGTGTATTGCAAAGTTTTATTAAGAAATGTAAAAAAAAGCAAATAAATGTTATTATGCTAAGGAGAGAAATTAGAATCCTATAAAATGCCCAGTTAAAACCACAAGAAGCAGAAAAGAGTGGAAGACAAAAATAGAAACAAAGAATAAAAGCAACAAATAGAAAACTGTAATAAGGGACGCCTGAGTGGCTCAGTGGTTTAGCACCGCCTTCAGCTCAGGGCGTGATCCTGGAGACCTGGGATCGAGTCCCACATCGGGTTCCCTGCATGCAGCCTGCTTCTCCCTCTGCCTGTGTCTCTGCCTCTCTCTCTCTCTCTCTCTCTGTGTCTCTCATGAATGAATAAATAAAATATTTAAAAAAAACTGTAATAAATTCAGATATTAATCCAACTATATCAGTACTGATGTTGAACATCAATGACCTGAATTCAGTAATCAAAAAACATTGTCAGGATAGGTTTAAAAAAAATGACCTAACTGCGTATTGTCTACAAGAAACCTACTTTTAAAATAAAGATGCATAGGGACACCAGGGTAGCTCAATGGTTGAGCGTCTGCCTTTGGTTCAGGTCATGATCCCAGGGTCCTGGGATCAAGTCCTACATCGAGCTCCTGAAGGGAGCCTGCTTCTCCCTCTGCCTGTGTCTCTGCCTCTTTCTCTCTGTGTCTTATAAATGGATAAATAAAGTCTTTAAAAATAAAATAAAGACACATGTAGATTAAAAGTAAGTGATGGAGAGACAGATCTTATGCTAACACTAACCAAAAGAAAACAAGAGTAGCTATATTAATTTCAAACAGAATAAACTTCTGAACAAGGAAACGTATCAGGGGTAAAGGGGACCATTACATAATAATATAAAGGGTCAGTTGTTAGAGAGGATGTAACAGTTTTTAATGTGTATGAACCTAAATACAGAATGTCAAAATATGTGAGGGAAAAACTGACAGAACCGCAAGAAGAAATAAATCAATCTACTCACTATTGACTTGGGGACTTCAGCACTTGTCACAGAAATGGGCAGATCCAATGTGGAGAAAATCACTGAAGATTTGCTTGACATCAACAGCACCTTCAATAGACTAATTCATCCAACAGCAGCATGTTACACATTTGTCTCAGATTCACATGAAACTATTTAATAGTCCACATTCAACCACAAAACACACAATTTTAAAAGGATATTGTGCAATATCTGCCCTCAAACCACATGGATTAAACTAGAAATCAATAATCAGAAGATGGTTGGATATTCCCCAAAACACTTGGAGATTAAAGTGTACTTCTAAATGAGACATGGGGCAAGAAAGAAATCTTGAGGAAAATTTTAGAAATATTTTCAACTAAATGAAAATGAAAACTAATCAAAATTAATGGAACATAGTGCAAGCAGTGTTTAGAGGATAATTTATATCAGTAACTGCATATGTTGAAAAAGATCTAATATCAATCATTTAAACTGCCCCTTAGGAAACTAGAAAAAGAGCCCATTAAGTTCAAAGTAAGCAGAAGAAAATAAATAATGAAAATTAGAGCATATATAAATAACATTGAAAACAAGAAATCAAAAGAGAGAAAACAAATGACATTAAAAAGCTTGTTTTTGGGCCCTGGAGTGGGGGCTATGGTGGTGCGTGGGGAGCTGGCACGATGGATATGGTGGCTGCAAGGCTGACGAGAAACAACTACTAAAGTTCCTGTCGAAGTAAAGTAGAATTTCATAAGAACATGATGGAGAAGAGAAAACCTATGGTGGCTGTGAAGGCCCTGATGCCATGTATGTCAAATTGATATCTTCGGATGGTCATGAATTTATTGTAAAAAGAGAACATGCACTAACATCCGGAACAATAAAAGCCATGTTGAGTGGCCCAGGTCAGTTGGCTGAGAATGAAACTAATGAAGTCAATTTTAGAGAGATCCCTTCACATGTGCTATCAAAAGTATGCATGTATTTTACCTACAAGGTTCACTACACTAACAGCTCCACAGAGATTCCTGAATTCCCAATTGCACCTGAAATTGCACTGGAACTGCTGATGGCTGTGAACTTCCTAGATTGTTAAATAAAATAAATTATAATAAACTGTTAACTTTTTTCAGTATTTAAAAAAAAAGCTTGTTTTTTTAAAAGATAATAAAATTGATAAACTTCTAGCTGGTCTAAGAAAAAGGAGAACACACAACTTACTGGCAACAGAAGTTAACAAGAGGATGTCACTTTAGAATCCGTAGACATTGAAAGGGTTATCAAGGCATACTATACCCACAAATTTGATAGCCTGGATTAAATAGACCAACTCCTTGAAAGACACTATCTGTCAAAATTTACACAAGAAAGAGACAATATAAATAGGCCATAGCCACTACAGAAATTGAATTAATAATTAATTTTCCAAAACAAAAAGCACCAGATTTCAGGATATAAGGTAAAAATACGAAAGTAAATCCCTTTCTTATAAAACAGCAATGAGGGGAACCCTGGGTGGCGCAGCGGTTTGGCGCCTGCCTTTGGCCCAGGGCGCGATCCTGGAGACCCAGGATCGAATCCCACATCGGGCTCCCGGTGCATGGAGCCTGCTTCTCCCTCTGCCTGTGTCTCTGCCTCTCTCTCTCTCTCTCTCTCTGTATGACTATCATAAATAAAAAAAAAAAAAAAAAAACAGCAATGAGCTAGTGGAATTTGAAATTAAACACAATACCACTCACATTAGTACCCAAAAAATAAAATGCTTAGGTATAAATCTAACAAGATATATACAAGACTATATGAAGACAACTACAAAACTCTGATTAAAGATATTAAACTAAATAAATGAAGAATTTCAGGTTCATGGATAGGAACACTCAATATGGTTAAGATTTCACTGTTCCGCAAATTGATCTATAGATTTAATGCAATTCTAATAAAAATTCCAGAAATTCTTTTTTTGTGGCTATCAACTAACTGATGCTAAAGTTTACTTAGAGGAACAAAGACCCTGAATAGCCAACACAATATTGAGAGAGAACAAAGAGAGCTGACACTACCCAACTTCAGAAACTAAATGTAAAGATATAGTAATCACGTGGCACCTGGGTGGCTCAGTGGTTGAGCATCAATCAGCCTTTTGCTCAGGTTGTGATCCCAGGGTCATAAGATTGAGTCCTGCATCAGGCTTCCCACGTGGAGCCTGCTTCTCCCTCTGCCTCCTCTCTTTCTGTATCTCTCATGAATAAATAAACAAGTTTTTTTAAAAAAAAGATACGGTAATCAGGCAGTATTGTATTGGAGAAACAAAGAGATCAATGGAGCAGTATAGAAAACCCACAGTAGTATAAACACCCACAAAAATATAGTCAGATGATACTTGACAAAGGAGCAAAGGCAGTACAATTGAGAAGATTGTTTTTCAACAAATGCTGGAACAACTAAATGTCTACATGCAAGAAATTAACCTAGACTTTACACTTTTCACAAAAATTAACTCAAAATAGATCACAGATCTAAATATAAAATGCAAATCTATAAATCTTATAGAAAATAGAAAACTTCTATAATATTGGGTTTGGCAGTGATCTTTTAAATAAAACAATAGAAACAATTCACAAAAGAAATAATTTTCTGAACTTCATTAAAACTTTTTATTCTGCTAAAACAATGAAAAGAATTAAAAGACAAGCCACAGACTTGGAGAAAATATTTGCAGAAGACATCTGTTAAAGGACCGTTATATAAAAAATATAAAGAACCCTTAAAATTCAGGATGCCTGGATGGCTCAGTGGTTGAGCATCTGCCTTCAGCTCAGGGTGTGATCCCAGGAACCCTTTGCCTATTCTCTGTCTCTCTCTCTCTCTCTCTCATAAATAAACAAAATCTTAAAAAAAAAAAAAAAAAAAAAAAAAAGAAAGAAAAGAAACCCTTAAAATTCAGTAAAAAACTCAATTTAAAATGGCAAAAAATCTTAACAGACACCTCAGCAAAAATACAGATGGCAAATAAGCACATAGAAAGATGCTTTGCATCTTATATTATCTGGAAAATTCAAAGCAACCATAAGATAGCCCTACACACCTATTAGAATGGTCAAAGTTCTAAGCGCTGACACTGAAGGATGTGGAGTAACATTCTTATTCATTGCTGATGGGTTTGAAAAATGGTACCACCACTTTGGAGGAAAGTTTGCTATTTTCTTA
Organism: Canis lupus familiaris; assembly: GCF_011100685.1. Lineage (NCBI taxonomy): Eukaryota > Metazoa > Chordata > Mammalia > Carnivora > Canidae > Canis > Canis lupus. Next base: position 94,681,919 of record NC_049222.1, on the reverse strand, counting down.
GAAAACTAAACATACTCTTATCATCTGGTAAGTCATGCTCCTTGCTGTTACCTAGAGTTGAAAATATCTTCTTTACATAAAAACCTGTAAACAGACATTTATAGGAATTTTATCCATAGTTGCCATAACTTAGAAGCAACCAAGATGTCCTTAAGGATGTGAAGAGGTTAAAAAAAAACCAAAAAACAAAAAACAAACAAACAAAAAACACTAGGATATATCCAGAAAAAGGAGTGTATTATTCAGTGATAAAAAGAAATGAGCTATCATGCCATGAAAAGGTATGGAAAAATGTTAAACGCATATTACTAAGTGAAAGAAGTCAATCTGAAAAGGCTGCATATTGTATGATTCCAACTATATGACATTCGGTGACTCCAGCTGTATAGTCTTTGAGCATATAAAAAGGCAAAAGTAGGATGACTAGAAAAAGATCAGTGGTTGCCAGGGTCAAAGCGGATGGAAGGAGGTTTAGGCAGAACACTGAAACTTCTCTGTAGAATACAGTAATGATAGATGTGTGTCATTGTACCTTTGTCCAAACCCATAGATTGTACACGGGGATTGAACCTGAACATAAACTTTGGACTTCAGCTGATTGTGATGTGTCAATATAGGTTCATAAATTGAAACAAAAGTACCACTTTAGTGGAGAATGTAGATAATGCTGGAGGTTAATCATGTGTGCAGACAAGGGGGATGTGGGACAAATGTGTACCTTTCTCTCAATCTTGCTCTGAACCTAAAATTGCTGTAAAAATAAAATTTATTAAAAACTAAAAAGCTCTGCCTTTCTGGACCTTCTTTATCAGGGAGACTAAACAGAAGACAACACACAAAAATTGAATAAATATTTAACATCGTTCTCTTATTATTAGGAGAGCATCTTCCTTCTTTGAGATAGCTCCAGTCTTTGTTCTGGTGTTTCCCTATAATGGGCCTCTCCTTCTTCATCTTGGTGGCATCATCAGCTGTCAGTCCTTTGGGAATCTTTGTCTTTTGGGTTTTCTCGCTCTTTGTAGGGTGAAAAAGGCCAAGGCCTCATACCACTGTCCATGTTTGTCAGGCCCATGGAGGAGAGGACACAAGTAGGAGCTGGCTCTTGGCATTTCCAGTTTATGCATAACCCAGTTGGAGCTCAGCCACTGACTGGTGCCCTGGCCCTGCCCTCCTTCTGCCCTGCCAGGCTGGCTGTGACATTGCCTAGAATCACCAACAGAGCTCCTGTCTATATCCATTTGGTTATTTCTCAGGGTGAGGCCTTGGTTCCCAGTTATTTCTCCAAATTTAGAGGTGTTTAGTCTCATACTTTTCTTTTCCCCAAAGATTTTATTTCACAGAGAGAGTGTGAGAAGACCAGAGAGCAGGGGGAGTGGGAGAGGAAGAAGCAGGCTCTCTGCTGAGCAGGAAATCCAGCACAGGGACTCAGTCCCAAGATTCTGGGATCATAACCTGAGCCAAAGACAGAGGCTTAACCGACTAAGCCACCCAGGCAGCCCTTGTAGCCACACACTTCTCATCTCATGGTCTGTTGTACCACAAAGAGGAAGAAGCAAAGGTAAGTAAAAAATCAGACCACCAAGCTCTCTCTGGCTGCAAGGGGGACCACAGGAGGAAGACACAGGGTGGCTCCTTATTTGTCCACCTCCCACTCCAGCACCTATCTGTAAGCGGGAAGAAAGCCCATCTGTTGTAGGGCTGTGTTGATTGATGACAGAGCCCCTTGCTCCCTAAATGGGTGAGGCTTAGAGCCTTTTCTTCTCTCCCTCATCAAATTCTGTTCCTCACCTGAGCAAACACCTCAATATGATGTTTTTCTTCCAAAGTACACTTAGTACAATAACAAATCCAGGATGTGTGACAATCATCTTAGTAGTAGCAATTATTCCATCTTCTGCTCAATGCATTGGATACATTTCATGAAAATTTGCATTTTTTGAAACATTGGGCTTGAACTCAGGACCCTGAGATCAAGACCTGAACTGAGATTAAGAGCCAGACAGTTAACAGACTGAACTGCCCAGGTGCCCTGGGAACTTGCGTTCTTAATCCTTATTGGCATCAACCCTTATTGGGCTTAACCCTCCCAAGATCTGAGCCCTCATACCAGGTTGTTTCCTTTGCTCCTCATGAGGGGTCACAGGAAGTGTGTTTGGCCTTCATTCCATCTGGCAGGTGTATCTCTGCACCTCTTCAGAGGGAACACTGTGTGGACACCTGGTTCTGGTAGCTCCATCTCCCCTGTGCAAGATTGTGTCAGGCTTATGGGTGAGTGTGATGTTGAAGACGGAAGCTAAAATCCTAGCCCTTTACCCTTTAAGGTTTCACTGCAGGTGACAAAGATGGGAGTTCTTGGCAAAGAAGTCAGCCCATAAAGACACCTAAGACTGGAACCTTTGGGGAAAAATAGAGCAAACGCAGACTGTTAAATACACTTAATAGAACCCAGTTGTGAGGCCCAACACACCTTCTGAACATCCTTGGTTCCCAATTGGAAAGCATTTGAGATTCTTGAGTCAGTGCTAGTCGCTAAACATGGCGATGCCTCTGTGCAGGACAGTACTCTTGCACATAGGTCTTGCCAATCTTTGCTTACATGTTCTGTGCCTCCAGCAGCCTGACATTCTGCATTCAGGCTGAATCACTCTTCATGTAAGAATTTCAATGTAGAAGGTGAGGAGTCGAGCCAATGTAGCCCAAACGTTAGAATCTCTGGAGCTGTTTTCCTCTTGAAACTCATAGCCCAGACTGGCCTGGATGGAGTAAAAAGCTGAGCCCTGCACTCCAGACAATGGCCATTGCAGTACACTCTGCTCCAGCCTCCCCCAGCTCATAATTAGCATCTCTAATTCAGACACCTCTCCTTCCCCAAATTAGGATTCTGCTCCAGATTCAGAAGGAATTATATCTGATGAATCCTGGATATCTCCTCACCTCCTTTCCTAGTACTAATGGAAAAAGACCCGCAGATCTCTGGATCTTCAGCATCACAGAAAAACTCCACATTCTGTGCCATGGCCTTGGTGACTTGTGATGTCTTGTGTTAGCCTGAACTCTGACACTACTCCGTAATGCAGGTCTTGGCTTCCATGCTTAGCTTCATTCACAGCCCTAGGGCTCTTCCTCATGTCTGTTACAGGGCAGGAAGAGCTTGTCAGTTAACTGAACCAGGGCCAGGAATCAGTGTTGGCCAGAACCAGCCTGAGGTGGTAATAAAAACTGTGTAATTCTGAGAGAAGACACGTAAGATTTCTGAGAGAAGACTGATAAGATTGAAGATTCCGATTTCCCACCACTTCAGGTAAAAAGCATGGAAATTCTACTGTCCTGGCCATTGAGGGGAATGTCCAAAGGGTCGAGAAGACTTGTACGAGATGGTAGGACAGAAGAGAGACAATCTCATTCTTTGGACAAGTTGTTTGTTATGTATAGGGTCCATAGGGACCAAGAAGACAAACAAGGGAATAGAGAAATGGCACAGATACAATCTAGGTAATGATACACAGGTAAGGCCTAAAGGGACTGACCTGAGAAGAGGTAGGCTCAATACAGGCCTGACAGGGTGCATGCTAGCTAATAAAAAATATCAACAAAAGAGAATCTTCAGGCCCAGTCTCCTCCACAGGCTACAGATGCTATTAGTCTTCCCCACAGAATTCAGCCTCAGATACCAGATGCCCCGGGTTGCCTATCATTGAACCAGGAGGAAGGAGAGCATGGCTGATCCAGTGCCCCTTCACCTCTGCAGACACCATCACCTCATGGAAGCACTGGTCTAGATGTGTGTGTCCAAGGATTTACAGTTGTCTGAAAGGAGATGTCCAGCATGGTGACTGGCTTGATTCCAGATAATCCCATATACCACATACTGATTCTAATCATAAGGTCAGGAGTTGGGCTCTGCCCTAGTCATGCCTAGATGATGAATCCCACTTTACTCCTTTCTCTACTTGGCTAAAGTGTGGGAGGTGTTTACTGTGAGGTCCCTCTTAACATGTCTCATCAGGCCAAACCCTCCACGTGAAAAGCAGAGGAGAATAATTAAATATGCCCCTTCCCAAATACTGAGATGCCCAAGATTTACCTCATGCCCATTATTCACTGAATGGGACAGATCCTGACTGTGCTGTGAATCTTTAATACTGAATTAAACTGGAGCAATTCCATTCTTTATTTTTAGGAAAATAAGGTCCTCACTAAAGCTTTACATTTCTGTCCATTTCTGAATTATCTCATCCCATGGTTTTTTACCTGTCTATGAGATGAGGCTTATTGGGGCAGGTCAGGAAGACCTGCTCGGCAGGTCTGACATTTTGAACTGCAGTGGACGGGATAGCACTAATAGCACTGTTTTCTGAGCCACAGAAAACAAGCGATGGTTTAAAAAGCAACTAGACTACAAATGAAGGAAACTCAGTCAATAACCCTAGAGCATCAACACCCACACCCACTTCTGCTCCAGCTACCCTGCAAGTGACCATGGCACAAAGCACCCCAGGACTACCTGGTCATGTCCTCTTCAGCTCCAGCCATCCCACCACTGTGCCCTCACATGGACACCTTGGGCACCCTCCAGCCCGTGCCCATGTCAGCTCCAGTCATCCTGCCAGGGTACCCCCTACATGCAGTACCGTGGGACCCCCTGACTTTGCTGTCTTCCTGTACAGTTGTCTTACCAGGGAGGCCTCAGTGTAGAGTGCCCTGAGACCTCCAGCCATACCTGCTAGAGCTCCTGCCAGCCAGCCAATGCCACAAGGCACAGCGAACCGAGGGAATGTTCTTACATAAGGACACTTCTTCGAATCTGTAAGAGATAGCTATTGAGCCTGATTCATAGAAACAAAATATCAAAACTAAAGATACAGAAATATATGCTCCAAATGAATGAATAAGACAAAACATTAGAAAAAGAACTAAATAAAACAAAGATAAGCAATCTACCTGATAGAGTTTGAAGTAATGGTCATAAAAATGCTCACTGGATTTGAGAGAGTGGATAAATTCAGAATTTTAACAAAGAGAAAATATAAAAACCAATCAGTTTTTTAAAAATACAGTAACTGAAATGAAAACACATTAGAGCAAATGAACAGCAGATTAGAGGATGCAGAAAATGGATCAGTGATCTAAAAGGGTATGGAAAACACCCAAAATGAACTAAAGAAAAAGGAATTTTAAAAATGCGAGATTAAGGGACCTCTGGGACAACATCAAGCATCCAAACATTTCCTCTATAGGGGTCCCAGAAGGAGAAGAGATAGAAGAAGGGGCAGAAAACTTATTTGAAGAAAATAATACCTAAAAACTTCCCAAACTTGGGGAAGGAAAAAGACATCAAAATCCAGAAAGCAGAAGAGCTCCAAACAAGATGAACCCAAAGAAGTTTACACCAAGACACATAATAATTAAAATGTCAAAGATTAAAGATAGAGAATCTTAGAAGCAGCAAGAAAAAAGCAACTAGCTGTAGACAAAGGAAATCCCATAAGGCTAACAATTGATTTTTCAGCAAAAATTTTGCAGGCTGGAAGAGAGTGGCATGATATATTTAAAGTGCTGAAAGGAAGAAAATCTAAAATCAGTAATACTCTATCCAGAAAGATTATCATTCATAATTGAAGGAGAGATAAAGAACTTTCCAAACAAAACTTAAAATAGTTTATCACCACTAAATTGGTACAAGAAGTAGGAGCTTCTTTAAGTGGAAAACTATAAGAAAATTATAAAAGAAAAAAATGTCATGCATAAAAGGAAATTTATACTAAAGATAATAGATCAATCAGTTATAAAACTACTGTGAATATTAAAAAACAAAGTAGTAAAGTCTGTTATATTTAAAAATTAGTTAAGGGATTTACAAAATAAAATGTAAAATGTGACATCATATACATAAAACATGGAGGAGATTGAGTAAAATTGTGGTGCTTTTGTTAGGGATTCACACTTATATGACCATCAACTAAATATAAACTACTGTATACTTAGAATGTTATATATGAACCTCATGGTAATCACAAACCAAAATCCTATAATAGATACACACACACACAAAAAAAAAAATGAAGGAAAAGAGAGCCAAGCATAACACTAAAGAAAGTCATCAATCACAAGAAAAAAAAAAATAGCAGGAGAAGGAACACAGAACTACAAAAACAACCCGAAAACAATTAATAAAATGGCAATAAGTACATATCTATCAATAATTAACTTTAAACGTAAATGGTGTAAATGCTCCAAACGAAAGACAGGGTGGCTAGAGTGGATAAAAAAACAAGACTCATCTGTATGCTGCCTACAAGAGACTCACTTCAGACCTAAAGACACATACACAATGAAAATGGAGGGAAGAAAAAGATATTCCATGCAAATAGAAATTCTTATAAAGTTGGAGTAGCAATCCTTTTTTCAGACGAGACTTTAAAACAAAGATGGTGGAGGAGGGTTAAAATGGTGGAGGAGTAGGGCAACCCTAAGCTTGCCTCCTCCCTCGAACACAGATAAATAACAAATCATTCTGAACATCCCAAGAAATCAAGGTCTCAAAGGTCTTAGAGAACAAAGATGCACATCTACAAGTAGAAAAAAACAACTCATGGAAGGTAGGAGCTGTGGAGAGCTGATTTGGGGGAGGAAAGAGCCCTGATCTCAGAGGGGAGAGAGAGAGAATGAAAATATGCACAGAGAACTGCACAAGAAAACTCTTCTCCAAAACCATTGACTGGGAGAAGGAGAGGGTTTAAATACTGCCAGTTTTTCATAACAGACTACACAGTCTGAACTTCTGGAAGTCAGCACCATCACTAGGGTTGCACCTGGTGATCTTCTCTGATGGGGAAGAAAGGGAATGGGCAGCACCATCTGAGGATCTTCTGGGTCACACAGGGAGAAGCAGTTTCCCTGCTTGGAGTACATTTGGTAGAGGTGATATGGCCTCTTGACCCTGTGGGTGCCATTAAGCTGCCCTGTTCACCAAAGACACTGGCTTAGGGCAACAAACCCTGGCACTGCTGTGTGTTGCAATTTACCATAAACTTCAAAACACTGTGTGGTCCTGCAGCTATTTTCTGGGATAAGCTGGCACTGGTCACAACACAGAGAGACCCTTCCCCAGAGGATCAGCATTGGGTCCACGTCCTGAGGACCAGTGTGGGGTTTTGAAACCCAGCCTCATCTGTGATAAAAGACAAGAGTGTTGCACCACCTGGCATGTGGACAGGGTGAAGGCAGGAATCTGATGGAAGCTGGGCATACAAGAGGGGTGATTGCTTGCTCATCTGTGAGGGCTTCCTAAAGCAGGAGCTCCTCATTCTGGAGACAAAAGTGGAGTGAACCCATTTTCACCCCTTGCCCACTAGCAGTGACTGACCTCAGTGAGAGAAAAGTAGCACCACCATGTGGAGACCAGAGCTGCTTACACCCAGCCTCCTCACCCTCACCATGCATCCTGTAGGTGCATCTCCCCTAGGGTAAGTAGAATCTGAGAATCTGAGCAGCAGGCCCCCACATGTACCACATATACTGACCGTAGACTGCTACAAAGCTTCAGCTCCAAGGAGAACAGGGTATGGCTTCCTTTATGGTTTTTCATTTGTTTGTTTTTGGATTTGTTGGGGTTTTTAAATTTTTTTTAAAAAAGCATTTTTTAAATTTTAATGTTTTTAAAATTATTTTTAATTTTTTTTATCAAGCTTCTCTTAACAAGCAGACCAAAACACACTTAGGATCTAGCTTGCTTTCTTCTTTTTAAATTTTAATTTAATTTTATTTGACAAGACAGAGGAATGACAAGACAGAGGAATTCGCCTCAAAAGAAAGAACAGGAATAAATGATAGCCAGGGATTTAATCAATATAGATAAAAGAAGATATCTGAACTAGAATTTAAAACATGAATAAATGAAATCTTTTTAAAAAATGATGACTATAGATAATATGTACAGAGTCCACTGAGAGGAGGCACATGGAAACCAGGCATTCTGTCCATCAGGTTTTAGGCCCAGGCCTGTTTCTCCTCTGCTATTCCTCATGGGTGATGTGTAACTGTAGTGAGAACTTCTGCAGGAACACTTTTTCGCTCCAAAGTTGGGAGAGTACAATTTGTTATAGAAGGGTTCAGCATATCAGATACTGGAGAAAGAATGTTCTCGTGCTTCCAGTTTGTTTGAAGATATTAGTCTCATTGTAATGTCAGAAGCACCCATTCCAGCCCTGACAGCAATCCCCAGCATAAACCGTATATCTGCTTGTCACCACGAGAAGAGTAGGGAGGGGCAGTAAGAATATGAAGCTGCTGTGTCTGCTCCTAGGTAATGTGGCTAATGGCGTGACTTCAAGCAAAGTCACTTCACCTCTCTGAGTCTCTGTTTCCACATCTGTAAAATAAAAGTGATAGGTGTCATGACCCCTGGGTTGACATCTAAAACTCTTCAGTGTAAAGACTGGCTCACAGCTTGTTGCCCCAGGGACCCTTGCTAGCTCAGCAGACCCTTGCCTGGCAGCTGCAGCATAAGCTGGCCTCCTGCAGCAACAGTATGAAGAGAAACAGCAGCTCTTGCAGTCCCTCCACAGTCAGAGCTACAGACCTATGAGGCACTTTATGGCAATTCCAAGAAGGGACTGTAAGGTATGTATTGTCCCTATCCCCCACCCTTACTTAGGATGGGAGTGAGGTTTTTACCTTGGGAGTTGTAGACATCTGGAAAGCTACAGAGTTCTGTGTCAGAAAGACCCCTAACCAGGTGTGGGGCTCCCAAAAAGAAGATAGGGAGCCTTCATACAGAAATACAGAGGCTGATGACATGAGCAAGACCCAGCCCACCCAACCCTAGAAACAGGCCACAGAAGTCCAACCTCACCCACCTAGATGTCCAGAGACAAGTCAGTCAAAGTCTAAAATATACAAGATTTGTTTTAAATATAAAGGATGTCTTGGTGGTACTATCATTTGAAAAGGTCTTGAATAATGTGAATAATCCACACTGACCATCCATGCAGCCAGTGTAGCAGCAGTGTAGCAGTGTAGCTCCCACATTGACTTGTCCCTAGGGAGAAAATTATTATTTTTTAAAAGATTTTATTTATTCATAAGAGATGCAGAAAGGGAGGCAGAGCATAGGCAGAGGGAGAAGTGGGCTCCCTGGAGGGAGCCTGATGTGGGACTGATGCCCAGGACCCTGGGATCATGACCTGAGCCAAAGGCAGACACTTAACCACTGAGCCACGCTCATGCCCCCTCCCAAGGAGAAAATTAAAAGATTTAAAAAGTTATAGAAATACCACTAATAGAACCTAAATTTCAAGCCTGTATCTGAGTTTTAAATTCTTTGAGCACTTTTCACCACCTGCTGAAATGAGAATATTTGTATTTCAATATTTGAGAATCTTCTTACATTTCCCCATGCTTTTTCAATCAGAGGGTATTCTAAATGTAAATTTAATAAATCCAAGCAGTCTGGAACAGAGGGCTGATGTCAATATGATGAAAGTCAGCAAATACAAACAAAGTCCTGAGCTTGAGCACTAATATCAGTGGTAGAAGTACAAGAGGATGTGCCATCTGTGAGCTTGGGGATGAGGGAGTTAGGTGGGAACACAAACATACAAAGAACTTGTAGATCAAGGTTGCTAGAAAAGCCACCTGACACCACAGTTGTGTAAGAGAGGTGTCCTTATGGTGAGACCATGTCGGAAATATCGTTAGATTATGAGGCACCATCTTGTAAAAGGGACATTGGCAAACCAGGGAACATAACTAACACAGGGACCACAATACTGAGGGACCAGAAATCTCAAACTGGTTTGAAGAGACTAAAAATGTTTAGGTCTAGAAAGGATGATGAGGGGGTGAGAACTAGCTTTAAATACTTGAAGAACTTCATGAAAGTGAAGAAAGAGTTGATGTGCTTTGTGTCCCTTGGAGGACAGAACAAGGGGCAAAGGGTGCAGGTTCATGGAATCTACTTAACTGATGCTTCCCTTACCGCTTGAGCCTTCTAGTGAAGGAATGGCTGGTTTTGTAAGTAAGCTCCCCATTCAGGCCCTCTTTACATAGAAAAGATGGTTTGTCAAATATCACATGGAAGCAGTTCTTGCTTTGGGTGGGCAGTTGACTCCCTATCCTTTCAATTCTAAGTTCTTTGATTATATGTTTTAAAATTCCTTAAGCAATCTGGTTTATTAAGAATGTTCACTGTTGGGCGAACTTTGAGTTTTCATAAAGCATGACTGAATTTCCTAATTTGCTGGTGAGTCAGAAATTGAGGTAATATAGGGGGAACAGCATGCTGAGAGAATAGCTTATGTACGAAGTCAGGGGAGCATTGGGTCCTGCTTGCCTAGAGGAGAGCTGTGTATTAGGGGGTGTGAGAAGTCAGGGCAGTTGAAAGAATGGTTGCCAGCATATAGAAGACCTACAAGGCTGGATGAAAGTATACATTTTACATAGCATACAATGGAAAATGAGTATTTTTTCCTGAGTACAGTAGGTACGTGATGGACACAGAACTCTGATGGTAAGACTGGTGGGACAGCTGGAGTCAGGAGACCTTAGAACCAGGGAAACCTCCTGAACAGGGGAAGTGAAATGATGAGGGTCTAATCTAGGTGCTGTCCGGAAGATTAAGGGGAATACATAGTAATAAGAGCTTTGTGAGAATTTAGATTTAGAGAAAAAAACAGAGGAACATCTTTGGGGTTAGTCTCTGCAAACAGCTTCACCCAGAAATACCTCCCTTTTCATGTCTTACTTTCTCTTTATGGGTCTTTAGGATTCATTTCAAAACTACTACCACTAAAGCCCCATAATCCCTTATTCTTAATTCTACAATCCAATTAGATCTGTGAATTGAAATCTTTTTCATGCACTCGGTGACAAAACATAACTGAATTAACAAAAGGATATTCATGGCCCTCATTTATCCAACATAGCTCCTTGTGGGAATATGGATGTGTTTGATGAAGGCCTGTAACCAGTATCACTGGGTCATGTGAAACATGGCATATATGGTAAATGCATCGCATTATATCTCCCGTCAGCACTTATCCTCAGATGGTCAACTCAGGGGAAACAGGACCCCACTTCCTAGGAATGGGGCACCCAGTCCCCACACTAGAGCTCCTCAGCAGTTCCAAAAGCACATGACCAACAATGCTCTGTTGGCAGTAGGGCTCAGCTAGCCCTACACCCAGATGCACACCCAACCCAAGGCTAGGTCAGCTGGGTCACCATCAGGCTGAGTGTCAGTCTACACTGCAACACACCAGTGCTTTGAATCCACATGGTGAAGCAGTGGCTTCCAGGTACCATCTCATGCTTAGCCTAGCACCTCCTATTTCCATTCTTTTATGATCTCCAAAGTGTGGCGGCCTCAATCTAAATACACTGTCCCATTTCATCATCTGAACTCCTCTGGGGTGGGGGGGGTGGGGGCTGGGCCTAATGACCAGACCAAGCCACTGAAAGTCTTGTGTAAAGTAAACCAATGATCATGCGTATGTGGCTTTTGTGCAGAAGCCTAGCCTGTGTGTCATGGTGCTTTAGAATGTGTGTATAAATGTATGATACATAAGCATATGTGTTGCCATAGCGATATGCTGACAGTCAATATAACTGGTGAACAGGGTCCATTAGAGGAAATGATACACAGTTCTTTGGGTGGCTAGAAAAGCAAAATGTTATAAAAGAAATAAACATTTTTTCCTTCACCTGCTTTGTTTCCAATTTCCGCACAATCTCCGAGCTGAGTGTGCAAGAGTAGGAAAGATACACTTGTTGAGAAGCTCGTGGTCTAATGCTTGAAATCTAAGTTTACAAGAATATGTTTTTTCTTGTCATTTTGTAAGAATCCCCAGTTGAAAGAGATGAGAGAGCGATTCTTAGATGTGGGCCGACTTAGAATCAGCAATGGAGATTATAGAAGCCACTTCCTGGGCTTTATAGAGTCCCAAGAGATTGAGCTGGTGTGCGGCCCTAGAATCTGCACATTTGACATAAACACCCTAGGTGGTTCTGATACAAGTGGGCTGTGGACCACAGTTTACAGAACCTTCTACAACATTGTGTCAAAATTGTAGATAAATTAGTTTTACTTTAATTAAGAACCCATCACTGGGAAGTATATGTCATTCCATAAATGTTGACATAAAAATCTTTAAATATTCCTTAGTTGTGTCCTTTTGCCTTCCAGCACTAAAATAAAACTATCACTCCAGAGTTATTTCCCAGAAACAGTTGAAAAATTAAGACTACAAACAACCACTGTCACCACAATCACCACCACCAAAAAGATCCACCAACAGACTCCTGCCTGCGGTGGAGACATGCCCCACTTCCATGATGGATGGAGTGGCCTCGACATCTGCTTTCACACCTGGTGGCTTCAGGGCTACATGAGCATGTTTGGCTGTCAGTACGGAGGAGCTTGCTGGCAGAATCTGCAGAATGGGTGAAAAGCCAGCAAAGCCATAAAGTATTAAAGTAGCAAAATGTGAGGCCCTCCTACCCTGTGCTTATTCAAGTATCCCAGAAACTTTACCTTCATCCCTGTGCTGCTAGGTCTGGTAGGTGTTGATAAAATAATCAGTAATCAATGAAGAACTCAAATATTGCCTCTAAGATATCTATTTTATGTGCATAACATTTATAAAAAGCAACAACATATCATGTAAATCTCAGATCTGCTCAGGATCCAGTTACAAGTCCTTTTTGGGGAAAAAAACTAAAACTATTCTCACATTCCACTCTCTATGAGTGTTAAAAAGTAGTTCCCTACCTTAAGAAAACTAGTTGCAAAAAAAACCCCTACATATCTTTGAGAGGAGGATGCTCCAGTATTTAACTTTCTATATGTTAACATCCTTTCCCACTATGCGACAGAAGCAGAGCCCATTCTTTAAAAAAAAAAAAAAAAAAAAAAAAAAAAATCTGTGTGACAACCACAGTCTTCCAATTTATATAATTCACCTAAGAACCATGTTGCGCCCTGTGCAGGGATCAGGGTGTGATCCCATAGGAAAGAATGGAAATGAAAAAGAGGCAAGTACTTCATGTAACACTTAAACATGTAAAACTAGCTCTTGACCTGACACTCAACCTGCAGAATGTATGCAGGATTTATTACATCCAGCAGATCCTGTTCCTGCTCGACCCAATCACACTTGTATTGGTTTCTATTACTGTCCTAACAATTTACCATAAACTTAGTGGCTTAAAAGAATGCACATTTACTATCTCACAGTTCTGTGGGTTAGGATTCCAACCAGGGTCTCACTGGATGAACATCAAGGTGTGTCATCAGGGCTGCCTTCCCTTCTGGAGACTCTAGGGGACAGTCTGACTCTTTGCCTTTTCCAGCACCTAGAGCCTCCTTCCCCATTCCTTGGCTCATGGCCTCTTTCCCCATCTGCAGCACTAGCAACAGCAGGTTGAGTTCTCCTCACAAGGCATCATTCTGACCTTTTCTGCCCTTTCCATTCACAAGGCCCTCGTGTATCTACATGGGGGGGGTCACCTGGACGATCCAGGATAACCTCATCTCAAGGCCCTTAACATAAAGCATATCTGCAGAGTCCCCTTTGCTACATGATCCACAGCTTTGATACATATCCACAGCTTCCAGGGACTGGAATGGGGACCTCGTAGGCAGGGGAGGGCATTATTCTGCCTATCACCACACTATTGACTCAGGTGCCAGCTAATAAATATTGGAACTAAAAACATCTTTTCTAGGAGAGAAAATCAGTGAAAATACCAGTGAGGGTGACAAAACATGAGAGACACCTAACTCTGGGAAACAAACAAGGGGTAGTGGAAAGGGAGGTGGGGGGGGGGGTGTTGGGGTGACTGGGTGATGGGCATTTGGCGGGATGAGCACTGGGTGTTATGCTGTATGTTGGCAAATTGAACTCCAATAAAAATAAATAAAATAAATAAAAACATATTTTCTAATTTTGTCAGTTTGGTAAAATCAAGCCACTACGCCAGAGCACAATCTAGAACAGCAAGGGGACCAAGCCAAATTAGAAGCCTAGAAGTGCACCATTCATTGATGACCATAAAATTGCACAGGTACTGGTCTCTTTGGAGTAGTGGTGGTGTTTTCCAGATGTGGCTTTTCCCCCTGCAAAGGCAGACTGATTGTAGAAGTCTGGTCCAGGGCGAGGAGCGCGGCGGTGGCGGAGCCCGTGTGCCTGGGACCCCGCTCGCCTCCGGCCCCGCCACCTGCCGCCCCGAGCGCGGGGCTCCTTGGGCGCCTCCCCCGGAGGCCACCAGGCGGCGCGACGGGCCCTCCCCGGGACCCGCCTGGAAAGGAAGCGGGCAGCGGGGGATGTGCCGCGTGGCGGGCGCGGCGGGCGCGGACGCTCCTGACCTGTGCTCGCGCAGCCCCGGGGCGGCCCGGGCGGCGCGGCGCGCTTGGCAGTGGAGGCTGAGCTCCTCGGGGGAAGCCGTCCTCCTCCTCCGTGTCCTCCAGCCCAGGCTCCGCGCTTCCCCGCCGGCGGCAAGGCTTCCCCCGCGGTCCTCGCAGCCCGTGTTGGCGTCCGTGCGCGCGCGGGCAGGTGCGCAGGTGCCCAGGTGTGCAGGTGCGCGGGGGCCGGGAGCGCCCCTGGGGCAGGAGGTTCAGGGAAGGGAAGAGTGGTGACAAGAAACGTCTAGAGGGGAGGGAAGGAGCACCCGAGCTGAGATACCCAGGTGAGAAGGCAGCGGGAGGAAATGTCCCGTTTATGAGGATACAGCTCTTCGTGTTGGGCTTATTCCTTTCATTCCAGACTTGTCTGTCCCTGTGGGGTTTTTTCAGATGCCTGGAACTTGACTGGACCACTCACTTGGCTGTGAGTGCGCCTCTAACTGGTGTGCTTCCCCAGCACTGGGTGTTACAGTAACAGGCCAACTGGGTGTGCCCAGAGGTCTTACTGGGTGCTCCTGGGATGCTTAGGGAACGGCCCTGTGGGTGGAGCCCTTTCTGGCGTTTCCTTCTGAGCAACGCAGGGAGGTGCCTGGGAATCTTTGCCCCTCACTTCCTTTTATTCTTTTTTTCTTTTTTTCTCTTTCTTTCTTTCTTTCTTTCTTTCTTTCTTTCTTTCTTTCTTTCTTTCTTTCTTTTTCTTTTTTTTGTATATTTTTTTTATTGGAGTTCGATTTCCCAACATATAGCATAAACACCCAGCGCTCATCCCGGCAAGTGCACAGAGGTCTTACTGGGTGCTCCTGGGTTGCTTAGGGAAGGACCCTGTGGGTGGAGCCCTTTCTGGGGTTTCCTTCTCAGCAGCACAGGGAGGTGCCTGGGAATCTTTGCCCCTCTCTTCCTTGCTTGGGTTGCAGCCCATCCTTTTGGCAAAGCGGTTGTCTCTTGCTCACTCCGCAGGGGATAGAAGTCAGTCTGAGCCCCAGGGACACCCTACGAAACCTCAAAGTGGGGACTTCCCATCAGGCCATCTTAAACTTCCTTTGGAGGACCTTTGAACAGAAATGATCAAGTCGTTAAAGAATGTCTTCTCGGTTACCTGGGTGACCAGTTGGTTGGGCTTCTGGCCCTTGATTGCTGCTGGGTTGGTGATCTCGGGGTGGTGGGAGCTGCCTAGTGTGGGGTTCTCGGAGTTGACCAGAGTCCATTTGGAATTCTGTCTCCCTCTTCCTCTGTCCCTACCCCCACTTGCACACCCTAAATAAATAAGTAAATAAAATCTTTAAAAAAAAAAAATCTTCTACAGAGGTATGTCATCTGGCAAAAATCATTTCCACCACAGACCTCACAGGAACACCCACTCAGCTCTTGGACAGCAGGCTTCTTGCAATCCCGACAGAGTCAAGCAAAAACTGGTGCCGTGCTTTTTTAAATACAAACCTTAAAGGTTTTCTTCCTTCAAGGGTTCTCCCTAGCTGTGGGTGTATTCTTTGTTCTGTAAAAGTATCAGAATCTAGATCAACATTTTCCAACCTTGATTTTATTTTATTTTTTAAAAGATTTTATTTATTTATTCATGAGAGACACACACAGAGAGGCAGAGACACAGGCAGAGGAAGGATAGCAGGCTCCATGCAGGGAGCCTGATGCAGGACTCGATCCCAAGACCCCGGGATCACGCCCTGAGCTAAAGGTAGCAGACGCCCAACCGCCCAGCCACCCAGGTGTCCCTCCAACCTTGATTTAAAAAATAGGGGCACTACACCAATGCAGAGTAATAGGAACTGAATCTGCTCTTCTGCCTGCAACAAGAAAACAACACAAACAAAACCAGACAAAATACATGAAATGCAGATTTTCAAGATACTGGACATCAAGTGAAAGAGGTTGGTAATCCCCAAAGGATGGGAAACAAACACATAAGCCCTGCCATTGCTCCCATTTACTGCCTGAAAGAGTTTCCAAGCAAAGTACAGGGAGGGGAAACAAGAGGAGCCCAGTGGACCTCAAGGTGAGGAGGACCCTGTGCTGAGTCCAAGGAGGCCAAGGTAGCTAGAGGCCACGGAACAGGGTACCAGGGAGGAGAGAACTGCAGAAAGCCAATCAGGAACATCTGTCTAGAGGCCCCTCCAGCATGCAGCACTGCATGCAGTACTGACCAGGGCCTCCATATGTGGCAAACTACCCAAGGTCAGGGGTACGTTATCTGAAAGGACGGGGAAGGGGGCACCTGGGTGGCTCAGTCAGTTAATTATCTGCCTTCAGCTCAGATCATGATCCCAGCCAGGGTACTGAGATTGAGCCCCCATCAGGCTTCCTCAGCAGAGAGTCTGCTTCTCCCTCTCTCTCTGTCCCTCCCCCTGCTTGTGTGCTCTTGCTCCCTCTCTCAAACAAATAAATAAAAATCTTTAAAAAAAAAAAAAAAAAAAAAAGGATTAGAGGAACAGTGCCTGGCACTTTTTCTTTTTTTTTCTTTCTTTCTTTTTTTTTTTTTTTCAGTGCCTGGCACTTATACAGGACTGGGAATGGTGCTTGTTCCCAACAGATAGACTGGAAGAAAAACAAACAAAAAACCTTCATACTTCATGGAGAGAGGGGAGTACTAGCATGGAGTACTCAGGGAGGTCTTCCCTTAGGATCTGCGAACTCATTAGGCCTGAACTATGCACTGCTCTGGACCACTTAACAAATCCTGAGAGCAAGACCTGAAATGATCAAATTGTTTCCAAGTAAAAGCATCTTTGAACCAAACTCAAAATTTATAGGAACATGAAAATATCCAGCAACCCACCAGGTAAAATACAGAATGTTTGGCATTCCATCAAAGATTTTGAGGTATGCCAAGAGGCAGAGAAATGACCCTTAATGAGGAGACCAGTCAATCCTTTGAAAATGACCCAGAGCTGGCAGAGATGTTAGACTCACCAGAGAAGGACATGAAAACATTTACTAAAATGGTAGTCCCTAAGTTCAAGACATTTAAGTAGACAAATGGAAAGTATGTAAATGACCCAATCTAACTTTAAGAGATGCCAGTGACAGTGTCTAAAAGGAAATTACCAGAAGGGATTGACAGCAATTAGAAAATGCAGAAGAGGGCAGCCCTGGTGGCCCAGCGGTTTAGCGCCACCTTCAGCCCGGGGTGTGATCCTGGAGACCTGGGATCAAGTCCCATGTCAGGCTCCCTGCACGGAGCCTGCTTCTCCCTCTGCCTGTCTCTCTGTCTCTCTGTCTCTCTCTCTCTCTCTGTCTCTCTCTCTCTGTCATGAATAAATAAAATCATTTTTTAAAAAAATGCAGAAGAAAGACATTAATAGGACCTGTATTGGGTCTGCAGATCCCTTTGGGTGGCACTGCCCCCTTCACGCCACAAAATTTTCCAACCCGTGAGCACAAGATGTCTTCCCATTTCTTTATGCCTTCTTTAACCTGGTGCAGCAATGTCATGGAGAAGTTTTCAGTGTGCAAGTCTTTTGCTTCTTTGGTTTTTTTTTTTTTTTTCAATTTATTTATTTATGATAGTCACAGAGAGAGAGAGAGAGAGAGAGGCAAAGACACAGGCAGAGGGAGAAGCAGGCTCCATGCACTGGGAGCCCAATGTGGGATTCGATCCCAGGTTTCCAGGATCGCGCCCTGGGCCAAAGGCAGGCGCCAAACCGCTGCGCCACCCTACTACTATTCTACTTCTTTGAATAGATTTATTCACAGATATTGTTTTGGGTATTACTGTAAAAAAAAGTTTTCTTAATTTTCTTTTCAGATTGTTCCTTGCTAATGTATAGAAACAACTGGTTTTTGTCTATCTCATGCCCTGCAACTTTACAGAATTAGTTTATTGACTCTTAGTTTTTGAGTGTGGGTTATTGATGATTTTTCTGCATATAGGAGCATGTCATCCCCAAAAAGAGATTGGTTCATTTCTTCTCTTTCACACTTTTTTTGCTTACCTTCAGTTTTGAAAGATATTGGGCCAGGTGTAGATATTGGGTCTACCCCACCACAGGCCACCCCTGCACTTTGCGGGTCAGAGATGAGTGACCTCCGCCCAGGAGTCTTGGATCAGCATGTACAGTTCCGGCCAGGAAAACAGATTGGGGAAGGGGAGGAGGCTTGTTCTGTGCAAGCCCAGCTCCAATTGGAAGGACTTCAGTGACCCCTGAAAGCCTCTACAGGGATGGCTCATGGCCTGGGAGCTGCCAGGACATCAGAGGTCAGAAAAAGACAAATCCCAAAACACCCAACCCAAAGACCCTGTGTAGACATAAGAGATTAACTGAGCCAGAAGTCTTCTCCAACAGGATTGTGAGCCTCAACATGGGCACAGGGCCTTCAGTGGTCACTGTGGTCCTTCCAGTTGGAGCTACCTTTCCAGGTGGTGCCCTCTGGATGTCTCTAGAACTTTTACCTGGTTCTAAACAGCTGCCATAATAAAGGTTTTTAATTGCTGCTTTGAACAACTTTTCACATCCCTCCATTCTGGGATTCCTCTGGGACAGAAGCCACAAGTCCACAGTTGAGTCCTTGGTCCCGCTGCACTGGACCCCAAGCAGAATGCATCTTTCACATAGCACTTACGAGTATCTCCTCGGTGGCAGGCACTGCTGTGACTGTATCTGTCATGAGCAAACCCTAGGTCCCTGCCACCATGGAGCTTCCACTAAAGGCTTGAGGGTGGCCTAGTGGGGGTACAACTGGTCAGTGTCCTTCCCACTGCCCACCCACACCCTCTCACTTAGGGGAATTTGCAGTGAACAAAACAGGTGAAGCCAAACAAGAATAGGAAATGTGACTTCAGCTTGAGAGACTTTGGTCTTCCCCTGGAGCTTAGTGGCTTTCCAGGCATCACAGAATGGGTGGAAGAGCCTTGGATCCAGTTTCCCTGCATCACAGGACCCAACTCACCCCTGCTGGGTGTGGCAAGGACCCAGCCCCATACCCCCAAATCACCTTGAAGCAATCTGGTCAGTCCTAGCAGATTTGCAGCCCAGCAGATCCTCACTTCTCCAGCAACCAGGCCTCCCCATCTCTACACTTGGGGGAATCACCAGCCAGCAGCCCTGCCCTGCCAGGCCATGCAGCCCAGGATCCTCCAGCTCTGTCTTCAGGGACAAACAGCTTGCACATTTGCAAGCTAGGGCTTTCCCTTGGGCATCCTCCCTCTCCTCTGAGAGCCATGAGCAGCTTCTGAAGACCCTTTCTGTGTTTGAGATCCCTGGTGTGGACTTGGATAAAACTTCTGTACATGAAAAACTCCATTTTGAGAAAAGCTCCATTATCCTTTTTGAAACACATAGCTAAGAAACTCGAACTGGACAGACCTTTAAACTGGGCCAGAAGTGGCTACCGTTTTACAAGCAGCTGCTCTTGAAAATTCAACAGGTCAACAGGCATCTGAACCATAAATCTGTTGGTAATAAACAAGACTGTAGCCTCAGAAAAATATTCGAGGTGTGGGCATCCAGCATCCTGAGCCCATTTGGGTGCTCATGATCAAGCAAGAGCTCCATAGATTTGGAGCTGACAGGGTGCTGACTGTACATCTGTTGGGCAGGTCAAGGTAACTAAGGACAAGTGGCTGAAGAGGAACAGTCACAGCAGCAGTAGGAGCCGTGAGCTGTGGAAGGGTTGTGTGGGATGGTTGGGGGTACCCCCCAAGAAGAGATATCTGGGAAGCCATGATATCTGGGGAGCTCCAGGCCACAGAGAGGCAACCAGTCCCAAAGAGGACTGAATAGTCCTTAGTGTAAAATAAAGCCTCAGGAAGACACTCAGAGTGTGGGCTCCCTCCACCCTAGAGGCTCTGCATGCAGGTGGTTGGCTAGGCCATATGTCCACAGGCCTGGGGTGTCCCCTGCAGCCCCAGGCCAGCTCACAGCAGGCCAGGATATTTGGGACCTAGAACAGGGCAATGTTGAGTGAGACTGGTTACCAGGAGGAAACTGTTGGGAGTCCCAGGCACTAGCCTTTGCTAAGCCTTAACTAAGTCTTAACCTGCATAATTGGGCCTATTCCCCTTCAGGGAAGAGCTGGAGAACTTGCATTGTCCAGGTTGGGGCCTGACCACGGGTTGGGTGGCCTTCAAAAAGCTATACCCAAGGGGCTTTGAGCTCTGGAGAAGCTTGGCACACACACACACACACACACACACACACACACACACACACACACACCGTATCCAGGCAGTCTGTCTAAATGGTGACTGTCACCAGTTTAAAGCTGTCACCTCAGCAAGATTTTCAGTGGATGGGTTTCCTGTGCCCTGGAGGCTATGCAAATGGTTGAGGATGGGCCTGAGCTTCCGAGACTGGGCTCACCAAGGCCAACTCACATGACCATGTGACCAGATAAACCAGGGGAGCCAGGCACTTGTATCAGGGAAGTTCTAGGGATAGGCCAAGTCACAGGAGCAGGTGCCTGGGGATGCACGTCTGCCTAATTTCAGTCCAAACCTACACGAAGGCACGTATCCTGCTGGAAGGCAGAGATGGGGAAATGTGGACCGACTAGGTACAGAGAGTGTGTCCACGGGCTGTGCAGGGCAGAGCACCTGCCACCTGGAACAGGGCATCTGTGGGGAGAGGCCAGGTCACAGGAGCAGGCTGGCATCAGATTCGTCGGAAGCTTTAGTTGACACAAACGCACACGTCCCCCTGAAAGCCAATCTAGAAGCAACTGCACTGCATTGCCAGAGCCAGTGGGAGCTGGCTGACAGGGGTAACCCTCCTGCAGAAGGCCTCTGGGGGCCTTGATTACCGGGGCTGCTGGGGACCCCATCGGGCAAGCAGTCCAAATGAGGACTGACTGCCACCACCTTCAAGCTGTCACCTCCCATAGACTCTCAGGGTTGGGATCCCTCTGATCAGGAGGCTCCCCTGGTGGTTCAGGACCCGCCTGAGCTCCACAGGCCAGGAAGGCCCCAGATTCCCCCAAAGGGACTGAGCAGGCGCCTTCTGAGCATGTGCGAGTTTTGCAGGTCCAGGGAGCTAGGCAACAGGGTGAGCGTGCAGAGAGGCGGGTCTCTGGGGTGGGCCTGGGATGGCCCACAGCTTCTGCCCAATCCCAGACCTTGTCCTACACAAATGAGCGTATTGCTCCCCCAGAGGTAAAGCAGGAGGAGTCTGGCCTGCTTTGCCTGTGGGGCCTGGGTGGGGGCTGCCGGGGTGTCCTCCCCCTCATGGAGGAGCCCTGATTCCTGAGCTTGGGACCCCACCAGGCAGGCAGCCAGTCCCACTAGGGCCTGTCACCGTTTCAAGCTGCCCCCTGAGAAGAGTGTTTGAAGGGAGGGCTTCTTCCACCCTGGAGGCTGTTGGGTTGATTTGGGACTGATCCACTGGCCTGGAGGTCCTCAGCTGGCTGACATATTCTCGAGGCACCCAAGTCAGGGGACCCAGGGACCTGGGATGTGGCAAATGTTGAGAGTGGTGGCATCTTGGGACTGGCTGTTGGGGGCACATGAAATCTATCTGCTTCCTAGCCTGAACCTGCACAAATAGGCAGGTTTCCCTTTAAGCCTGAGCTGGAGGAAACTGACCTGCCTTGCCAGGGTGCTTCTGGCCTGGGTCCTCCTCCCATAAGAGACACCTGGGTACCTTGAGTTCTGGAGGAGGCAAGGACTTAAACAGGCAGCCAGTCCAAACTGGGGCTGATTATCACCAGTTGAAAGCTGCTGCTCAGGAATTTTTGTGGAATTTTAATAATTAAATTGTAGGCTTTGTGGGATATAGTCCCATCCTAACATCAGTGGAGGAAGGTCTTTAACAAAAACTGAATTAATAAGAAATATTTGTGGGATTTTGATCCCAGTGACCTGATGGCTAGGCAGGTGGTTCAGGACCAGTTCACCCCTCACGGGTGCAGAGGCTCCAGCTGCCACTGGTGGGCTGATGGGGCATGTACTGCACATGGGCAAGCTGGGAAGTCCGCGTGGCCGGTGATTTGGAATAGGGCAAGTGGCTGGAGAAACTGGGTCTCCAGAGTAGGCCATCGGAGTTACAGTGCACCTGCCTATTCCAAGCCTTATCTGACACAATTGTGCACATTCTCTCTGAAGGCGCAGATGGAGGAGTCTGGACTGCCAGGACCTGGCTTGTTGGGCTGCAGGAACTTCCTTCACTGAGAGACCCCTGGGAGCCTTGATTACTGGCAAGCCTGGGGCCCATCCGGCGGCCATTCCAAAGGTGTATCTCAGAAAGATTTTTGGATGGTGGGCTGCTTATAGCCTGGAAGCTATGTAAGTGGTTCAGGACCAACCCAAGCTCTGCAGGCTTGGACGGCATCAGGTTGCCCTCTGTGGGCCGACGAGATGCTTTGAGAGCATGCTCCAGCTGCGAGGGTGAGTATAGCCAGGCATCTGGCCCAGGGCACGTGTTTGGAGAGACCAGTTCGTGGGAGTGGGCTAGGAGGATACACAGCATCTATTTCCAAGTGCTAACTCACTCAAATGCGCATTTCCCTCCTAAAGGCCGAGCTGAGGAACCTGGAAGCCTTGCAAGAGCTGATTCCAGCATGCTGACCATGGTGTCCTCAGCAAGAGACACCTGCAGAAACCCCGACTACAGAAAGTAAGTACGTTTGTCTCTCACCCATTTCAGGGGCTGCCTCTAAAGGGCCCTTAGGGGTGAGCACCTTCCATACTGGAGACAATGCAGGTAGTTGGGGAGCTGACAGGGTGATGTGTGAGCCTCCCAGGTCAGGGGAGGCAGAGACTTGGAACAGGGCAATGTCAGGGGAGGTTAGAAGCAGACTCTTGGGGGTGGGAGGGTACCTGCATCTGCCTGAATCCGAGTCCCAATAACACAAATGCATATATTCCCACGATGTCTGCTTGATTTTGGGAGCAAACAGTGCTCAGACTGATTTTGTCTTTGCTGACAATGTCTGTAACACCAGTTCACTGTGCAGGTATCTCCAGCTACTAGCACACAGGGCAATGCTTTTTAATTTATCATTAAAGAAATAACATATTCCAAACTAATGCTAGACTGATCACAGGCAAAGGGAAATGAAAGCGATAAAATTCAAATGTATTTGAGGTATATTTTTATAGGAATAGGCCCTTGGAGAGACACCTGTGCCAACCAAGATCTGGCCTCCAGCTGCCAGAACCAAAGTAAAAGTCGGGTGTTGCGAAAGCACGTTTCTGGAGAAGGAGGGCACTGGTGTTGATGGGCCAAATGTACTTCCCTGAGGGGCCCTTGCATGGCTTTTACCACTGCCCATAAGAGGGTCTCCTTTTCCTTATAAGGAGTTAATTGTTTCACGGTCTTAGGAGAGAGATTTTAGGTCAGCAGAGTGTCACTTTGCTAGGACCGAATCTCCTCGGATAGACCTTACAGCTGTCGAGGTTCATAGTCTAAGTGTCACTCTATCATAGTTGCTTCTCCTGTGTCTTCACTGACAAGCCCCCAGGGGGGCCCCTGCAGCAGCCAAGCTACTGAGTTCTTACAGGTGAGGGCATGTGGGATGATCCCATCCTGACACAACTTTCTGCTTTCTTAGATCAAAGCAACTTTACCCCTAAAAACAATTTTGGGAGGGAATTCACCGGAAGTAAGTGGATTTGAAATTATATCACATCAACACACAACAATCCACCCTGTGATTTCAAATCACTCACACAGTAATTCACACTGGGGCCTAATTAATGTCTTGTACTAATCCAAGTCCACAGAAACGTCAGTCCGCCCTGAGATTGCACATCACTTACGGTCTTAATCACACACTCAGTCACAGTTTGTGAGTATTCTCCTTTTGATGCACGTTCTCAGACCCATACTTTAATTACCAGCTCCAGCACCTATGTACCTAATATGATCACTATAAGCACAACAAAGTAATCTTGAACATGGCGCTGTATGTAACCGTCAAATGATCAAAGGTTAAACTTCTTCTTCTTTTTTTTTTAAAGATTTATTTATTTATTCATGATAGACATTGAGAGAGAGAGAGAGAGAGAGAGAGAGGCAGAGACACAGGCAGAGGGAGAAGCAGGCTCCATGCCGGGAGCCCGACGCGGGACTCGATCCCGGGTCTCCAGGATCACGCCCTGGGCCAAAGGCAGGCACTAAACCTGAGCCACCCAGGGATCCCCAAAGGTTAAACTTCTTAAGCCAGTCATTTTTAACTTCCTTGACAATCATGTTTTCATGTAAATATTATTTTCTTAAGGTCTCCAGGGGGGCGATGGGGAGGACATGCATTAGCACCATCAAGCATGTGTCCGTACACCAGAACATCACAATTCAAGGCTGCCATTTGCTTCAGGAATGCATATTTTTACATTTCCTGAAAAGTTCTTTTACTTTATTAGCCTCGACTTCCAAAGTTTCTGTACTTGTCTTTACTTTCCTAACCTATGACATATTTATAAGAGTAATTTTTGGAGGTTCATTGTGAAATATTTCTCTTTTAATAGTGCCTTTATATTCTCTAGCCTCCAAAAATATCATTTCCTTTTCTTTGTTACATTCATGACCTGTTCTAGGTGTACGCATCCCATCACATTGTGTCCTTACATTTCCCTTGACGCTAGCAGGTTAGGCAGAGGCTGGGCTTAGACCATACTGTCCTGGTCCAATTTTCTAATATTATACAAAACTGCCTAAGAAGGCACTGAAGTGCTCACAGGTACTGAAGCCCAAGTTCTAAGAGGTATAAGGACATTTTCACTCCATTCCACCAACACGTCCTTTGGATCATGTTTTTCTTTCTGTCATAAAGGAGCTTTTGTGGCCAGTAGGTTTCATTCTGTCTTTTGATGTTGGGAAACTATAGAAGTGTGGTACCCAATGTTGTATTTTCTCCTTGACATGCCAAAAGTCCGATTTCATGGTTGCCCAAGGAATTGTGACCTTTGGGGTATGTGGTGTCCACTTCACTTCTGGCTGGGTTATCTAGTATCTCAGGTGACCAGGAGTGCTCCAAGATCATAAAAGTTCTGTGATTCTTTGTATCCCACATTTCAGCCAATCTTAACTGCAACAATTGTCAATCTAGAATTAGAGAAACACCATTCAGGTCGGTTTTTCAGTATTTTGTTATTTTTAGCAATTTCTCTAACTGCTTTATGTGGAATTCCCATTGCTCTGGTAACTTCCATGTGAAATTCACTCATATTTTGTAACATACTGCTGATTTTATCCATCTGTGTACCCAGTGATGACAAAGCTGCCATGGCACATGTGTTAAATTGAGACCGTCTGGTTTCAAACTTTTTAAAGCTTAATATGATCTGATTGATTTGGAATTAAGGAAAAGGTGGCTGCCATTGTTTTTCCACTTAAACCTCCTACCCACCCAGCGAGGAACTGTAAGCATTTCTTCCTTTTAGTTAACTCTGTTTTGAGCATAGGTTGCAAATTGGACATAAGTGAAACTGGATAGAACTGAGCACTTTCAGGGAATCTCTGTCTGGAAAGTCCTGCATATTAAATTTCAAGTCCTAAGCCACTATTGTAGCTCCCAATATGATTGTGTGAGGATTTATTAACAAAGAATCCCATATTCTTGGGGCAGAAATCTGTGGTATGAGACTGAAGCCTGCTATATACCCCCAAGGTTAATGGTGTCATGTGCTAAGTTTCCTATGTGTCCTCTGCATGCATTAGTAGGTGTTCCTGTTCTGCTAAAGTCTAGCCATAGTGTACGTGGATCTATTGTTAATGACCTAATCCATGACCATTAGTTTGCAAGCTCCTTGGGAGCTTCCTAGATGTAATGTGAAGGTGGTCCCTGTTCGGAGGGCAGAAAGAGGCAGGATTACTAAGCAGAGGCACTTAAAGCAAAAGGAGTAGATCCCCTACCCACCTGCCACATCTTAAAGGTTCAAATAGAGGCCTCACTGGCCTTAGTCATGTAGACCATACAGATGGTCTAACACCACTTTACCATCTCAAGGCTGTGTCCATGGAGCAGATTCTGGGAGCAGGGAAGGCAAGGGGATGGGACAAGGAGCTTCCAGTTGCCTGGGTCCACTTCACAGCAAGTGGCAGACACTCCACCTTTCATGACTAGCTCTTCCAACCCCACATGTACCCCTCTTCTGCAGTGTGCCCTGTGTGGTCAACAAGGGGCTTCACTAGCCTGAAGGTGGTGCCTGTGGTCTGTCTGGCTGCGCTAGAGGCAGATGCCATGGCTACAATGCAAGAGAAAACAAGACAAGGATTCCCAGAATTAGTGACAACTTTTTCCACCAGGAGTCCCATGATCCCAACCACTGATTTATTAAATCCAGGCTGGTGGCCCGATCACTCAGGGCATTTACTTGTATCCTCATGGGACATAATAAATGTGATACATTAGCAGATTCATGAGGTACGAACACAGAGCATTCCTTCTGAGGCAGTAATAATGTCCCAGGCTATTTTATTTGAAGGACGGTTGTTCTCATTAGAGATGTTTCAGGGTTCAGTAAGGACGAGATTTTTCAGCATTCCTTGGAGGCTTAGTGAGTGAATTAAATGAGGGCTGTATGTGCCATGTGCTGCAATGTCTGCAAAGCCCACGGAGCAAACAAAGACAGCAACCAAATGATCATACCAGTCAAAGACAGAGTGTGCCCATTTTGCCCATCTTGTCAACTGATGTTACCATGGGGCAGATTTTCCCCTGTGCCCAAAGAAAACCCAGGATAAAATGGCCAAAGGTAGAAGCCATAGCCAAAGATTTGTGCCACAAAACCACCAGGCCCCATTTGGGGCTACCCAATAAATACCTGGGTGGTATGACCTGTCAGTGCCAGGCTAGTCCTTCTCCCTTCACCTGAGAGAATGGCTGCACAGTCCCAGTGGTATTCATCCCATGTTTCTGGTAAAAAGGGGTTGATTTTGTTTAGAGTGATTTTTTTTTTCCTATTTCCAACATAGGGATGCCCAGCTCCTCAAATCTCCTTAAACCAAAGTAAGCCACATAAACCCATCCCAAACCTGAGCATAGCCACTCATGGTTCTGCCAGTGGTCTTTCTAGGACCTTGCTAATCAACAGTTTGATGCGCTGCCTTTATAGTGTGTTTGGCAGAAAAAGAATACCCATGCCTGATGTTATCGGTAGTGTGTGTACTTGCCAGGTTTCTGGGGCAGTCCCAGTGATGCAGCGGTTTAGCGCTGCCTGCGGCCCACGGTGTGATCCTGGAGACCCTGGATGGAGTCCCACGTCAGGCTCTCTGCATGGAGCCTGCTTCTCCCTTTCCCTCTGCCTGTGTCTCTGCTTCTCATTCTCTCTCTGTGTCTCTATGAATTAAAAAAAGAAAAAAAACGATTTCTAGATCAGTATTGGTGATATCAGATGAACCAAGGGCACTGGTTCTACCTTGTTCTTGCATAATGTAGTGCTTTAGGGCCATCAGATCCCTTCTCTGGAGGGACAATACCCACCATAGGCAATCCTGGCAAGCTCGAGAGGGGCAGCTGCCCATATATCCAAGAGTTGGCTTGATTCCTTGTCAGGCATACACATGGGCCCACTGTAGAAAGGTATTTCCTTCAGGTGCTCACCTTGTGACTGGGCACTACAGGAGCAGCAGAACCTGAGGTCAAAAGACAAATATTTAGGAGGAAAATGTATGGGGAGGCCTTCCCCTTCTACAAGAATGACACTTATGGCCTGATTTTTAGATGTTAATGTGGCTGCAGCCTTAGGAGTTTGGCCAGATTGCACATTCCAGCCTTGATGGCTGGAGGAGGCAGCACTGTGAGGAGAGATGGACTGGGGGTGGGATACGCCAGGTCAGGACACTGGTCTTTTCACTTCTTTCTATGGCACATATTCCATTCCAAGTGTAATGCACTTCAACACGTCCTTCTACAGCAGTACAGCAGGATCCCAGGGGAGATTGAGTCATTTCCTGCCACCCAGGAGTGTGAAATAGCTCACCCAATCTGGTGGGACTTCCCAGTGCTTAATTCCTTTCCCAGGTGTGAGGGGGTTGCTGGTCTCAGCAGCACAACATATTAATCATCCATGAGTGTCGGGGGCAATGGCTGTGCCCTATAATGTCCATACCTCTACGATATTGGGTGCCTCAGCATGGTCCCCAGTCTGGCATAAGAGGGCAACAGGACCTACTGGTTAATCATTCAAATGAATTAAAGCCTGGACAGTACTTTAGTCCACCCAGCCAAGGTGGGTTTACCAGTTTGTGATTCTATCTGCTGCTTTAATACTCCATTTTTCCTTTCTACCAACCCTGCTGCTTGCAGGTCTTAGGGGAGATGGAACCTCCACTCATTATCGTGGCCTTTTGCCCAATCTTGCACATTATGATCTTTGAAATGTGACCCTCAATCCCTGTCTAAATGGAGAGGGTATCTATACATGGTACTCAGCTTCTTTAAGCCCTAATGATGGCAGTCTGGTTTGCAGGGTGATGGGGAGAAGCTTGGATTAGGCCAAATGCAGTGTCCACACAAACCAGGGCATATTTACAACCCTCACTCAGAGGGAGGGAGCCAATATTATCAATTTGCCAATCCTTCTCCAGTTAGGAATACCAGTAGATGGTCTCAGACTCCTTTGGCAATTGCCTTGAGTGTTGTTTAAAACACAGGATGGGGCACCTGGGTGGCCCAGTCAGTTAAGCATCTGCCTTTGGCTTAGCTCATGATTCCAGGATCCTGAGATCAAGCCCACATCAGGCTCCTGGCTCAACGGGAAGTCTGCTTTCCCTCTCCCTCTGCCCCTCCCCACTGCTCATGCCCCCCCCCCCATCAAATAAATAAATAAAATCTTTAAAAATAAAACACACAGGACATGGTACTACTGCATTAACCAACTTGTTGTACTTCAAGGGCAATCTGACATTCTTGGCAATATGCCATCTCACCTGGATGCTGTGGTGGCCACGGTCTATGCACCCAGTCTGCTGTACCTACTGAGCATCAGTTGCAAAGGCTCATACGTGAACAAGGGCATCTACTTTCTGATGTCAGGAGCTGTCAGTGCCATAGGAGCTGGGGTATGAAAAGCAGTGAGGACAACCTCATGCTCTTGCAGTGAACCTAAATATGTTTCCTTATATCCTGACTCCTCAAGGGCTTATTCATGATCATCCAACCATCAGCTTCCCGATGTCCAAGTCATGTCCAAACCATGGTGTTCATCCCTTTAGAACAACCCAACCATCAGTGCAGAGGTTTTAATGTGCTCATGAGTGATCAGCCTTGGGTGAACTGGCTGCTGTGCTGTGTTCCTGTTTCCATCCAGATGATGTCAGTGTTGGGCTGAATTGTGACCGTGGTTGGTGTGGTAGACTGCAAGGACTAGATCTTTCTGTACACCAGTCATCAGCAGAATTTAACCTGCTTCCACTCTACAGGCTGCAGGATGACAGAAGCAGGTGCAGGAACATTTACCCTACAGGGCCTAGTAGTACCTGCATTTCTAGAGACAGTGGGCTAAGTAGACAGGGGGTTCCTCTCCTGCCAGTGATCATGCCTTTAGTCACAGTGGGGATTTGAGCCAAAGCAGGGATAGGTCAGTGGAACATATTGTCATGCCACTCACTGACCAGCAGGGAAGTCCTTATCACTTTGGACTATTCTTTAGTGAGAGGCTCTACCTGGAGCAGCACTTTGTCCACTGCTAGGAACAGTTGCTCCTTTAGGTGGTGGGGGTGGGGGTGGGGGTTACCAGCTTTCTGCCCCTTCCAGAGCTGAGACTAAAATCCTAGGGACACTGTTCTGCCACATGGTCAGCCTATATCACCTCTAGTCACAGACACATCTATATCAAATGGTAGCCCTGCTTGAGAGATGCCTAAAGCTATAACCTGCTTCACTAGTAGTTTTGCTTCTCAAAGGTAGGTTCACTGCTCTGATCCCCTGTCCCACATGTGCCCTTTCTTTACCAGGTGGTATAAGGGACAGAGGCACTGTGCCAGGTGGGTAATAAAAGTCACCCAAAGCCCCCAAAGCCCTAGGAATCTTGTACCTTGTTCACATTCATAGCAGTTGGGTAAGTTTGTACCTCATCAATCACAGTTTCTGGGACAACACAGTCTTATCTGACCAGGCAACTCTCAAAAACCTTACTGCAGTCCATGCTGACCTTGAATTTTATGTGGTTCACTGCCCATCCTCACCCTCATAGATGCCCCAGCAAAGCTTGAAGGGTATCTTGCAACAGAAGCAAATCTTCACATTTTAACATTATGTCATCAATATAATGGGTCCACTTCACTGATGTGGGATGCCATCCTCATGTATATGGTGGGGCCATGCAGATAATCTTGGGGAAGCACTTGAAAGGTCTATGTTGCTCCTCCCACGTGAAGGCAAATTGATCCTGTGACTCAGTGGTCACGGGTATACTGGAAAAGGCATTTATTAAGTTCAGCATAGCATGGTACAGTCCTAGGAACATGGCCAAGGTATCTAAGATGGTAGCATTGTTGGTCAAAGCCAACAGATGGGGGGGCACTGCCCTATTCAATTCTCAGTGGCTCACTGTCATCTGCCATGAACCACTTGACTTTTTTATGACCATAGACTATAGTGGGCTATTGAGACTACTATGGGTTGGGCATACAGTAGCCACTTGGTACAGTTCTTGAGTGGTTTCTCTCATCTTCTTCTGCCTCCAGACAATTTATACATTCAATGGTCCCCACTCTGCAGGTATGGCAGGCTTACCAGTTCCCAGTTCCTATTTCCCTCAGTACTGATTTGATGACTTTAGCCAAGAGGCAGAAATCACTGATAAAAGTTTAGAGTTTGACCCTTGGAGGATATCAATGCCCAATATGTCCTCTGTCTTGGAGAGATAGAAACCTTATATTCTCAGTGGAGGTGGGGATGTCATATTTGCAGTGTCCAAGGACCTTCCTGACCATAACTGTCTGCCCTCCCTAACTATCAATGACATTGGGGGGACCAAGGAATCCTCTGAGGGCTACCATGTATTAGAGTACATCCAGCTCTAGTATCTGCCAGAGCTGTCACCCTTTGTTTATTTCTGGAGGACCAGTGAATAGTGAGCTCACCATGAAGCCTCTGGTGGCCTCCAGTGACCTTCCGGAGGCAGTCTTGGCCTGCATCCTAGACCTAGACACGAGAGGCACCCACTCTACTTAGGACTGTATCCTTGAGGCCTTTTCTGGAAGAAATGAGGCATCATGGATAGTAGGAGCATGTGGGGCAAATAGGAACTACTGTTCAGTTTTTAAGGCTTTCCACAGGCTGACCAGCACAGTGTTGGGTTGTTGGGTTGTTGGGTTGTTGCAGAGAAGGGAGGATTCTGCAGCAATGAAGTCAAACCACATTAACTTGTGGATTAGTATTACTGGATGCTTTAGAGCAAACTAGGAGAGCTTTTGACTTTCCAAGCTTTCCCTATGTCCTGGGTCCTCCCCATATCCTATATCCTGTCTGAAATTTGTCCATTTTACCCAGATAAGCAGTAGCTTGCCTGTCTTAAATGTCCCACAACGGAGCTCAGCATGGATACCAGTATCCCACAGCAGGTGCTGTGGGCAGACTGAAGAATCCTGGCCTTCATTCCTGCAGTGAATGTGGCTTAATCAGAGCCTTCAAAGATAGGAATGTAGGTTGCTTGTCTCATTCCCAACTTCCTAAGAATTTGCTGTACCTCTTCTGTAGATTTCCAGCATCCCCCTGCCCAGGGAGGTCCTTCTGCAGGATAGAATGATCCAGTATGTGAGTGAGTACCTTTCTCCCACCCCAGCACAGTGCTGGTGCTGCCAGAGGGCAGAATGTGTGGTGATGTTGCTCATTTTCTGTGCCTCCTTGCCGTGTCAGAAAAATCCATTGGACTCTGTATCCCATAGCTACACTAACCATGCCTGGATATTCCTGGCCTTTTGTTGGAATTTGGCAGCTATACTAATAATCTCAGTAGGGGTATGTTCTCTCATAAATGTTCCTGAATTTGTGGGGGTTGGGGGTGCTACCCACTGGCTGGGGTTGCATTGCTTTGCTTTTGTTCCCTTTGTATTAGGGGTTAGATGGCCTAGGGCATTTGATCTACTTCCTTGTCAATCACAACATCTGGCCCTTTAATCTCCTCACTTCTTTAGGGATCCCACCTCTTAGTGTCACAACTGGGCGTAGCGTCCATGGGATCAGGCCTTAACTGTCAACAGATCTTGTGCTCCTAGTTTTGCAGGGCCACGTGCAAAGGCCCAGTATATCATCTTGCTCTCTCTCCCCCTTGTCTGCAGGCCCTGAAGCCAGCAGAGTGATAGACAATTATATCCTTCCCTAACCTCAGCTCTCCTCCAAATTTCTACCTTTAGCTTCAGCCTCTAATGGATATCAGTAGACAGCCAAACTGCCCACAGGAGAGGGAGCCCACCGCACAGCCATGCGGTTCCCTTCTCTGCTGCAGTGCACTTGGCACAGTTCCTCCAACAAGTGCATTAGAATGGCTGGTATTTTCAGGTTGTCCTTACACTCACGCAGTCATCCACAGCTATGGGACATGTGGGCCACCGCTCCAACACAGAGATCCCTGACTAGTTGGGACTTCTCCCGCAGATGCCTCTTTGCCAAAGCCCATGTCTTCTGTCCCATCTCTGGCTCACCAATCTTGGGTTGAGGCTCCTCAGGAGCTTGTCAGTTATGATCTGAAACTAGCCCCCATACTCAGAGGACAGGGAGAAGCTGAAGAAAGAGGCAGCCACTCCAGATTGGAAGGTGGCAGGTTTAGTTAGCAATGGAACTTATATACTGGGTTTGTCTTGGGCAGCAGGAAGATGAGTGTATCTCTAACTGGCCTGCCACATCTTAAGGTTTATATAGAGGCCTTACCTGGGATCAGCCATATATACCATCCAGATGGTATCAACACATCACTATCTCAGGGCCATAGACTAGGAGTGACATCCTGGAGCAGGGACGGCAAGCGGCACCCACATTCCAAGGGCAGGGGATGCATGAGGAGCCTATGATCACCCAGGTCTGGTTCCAGTGATCACACCCTCTAGACAAATTCCTCTAACAGTGGCGATGGATTAAACAGTGCAAACTGGGAGTGTAGTAAATCATCAATTTTTTTGCCTGTTAATGTTTAAAAGTATAATTGTACAGATTCAGCAGCTGCTCTTCTACAATAAAATGCAGCCCACAAAGTAATTCAGAAATTAAATCATGGTTATTTTCACAGAATCTCCACCACCAGTCCAATGCTGCATCGATTTCAGTAAGATGAGGGGAAAGTACAGAAGTCAGTGCCCAGTTGTCTTGGTTTTTCAGGTGGGTTATAATACCAAGATCCAGTTAGCAGTCAGGCCAATCTTATCCTCCAATTCAGTATGTAATAGTGGGTGTTGTTCATCAGCCTCGTTGATCCTTGTGGAGACTGAAGTGAAGGTTTCCACTGCTTCATCAACTTCTCTAAGTATCTGGTTTCTTAGGTGGTTGAGGGTTTCCCAGTGAGCCAATGGTGCTGATAGCAAAGGGTGGGGTGGGAAGGCTGGCCTTGGTGATGCTAAGGGTGTTGGTAATGCTGATGAGGCCTCAGTTGCAATAAGGTGACCAGGATGGTGG
Organism: Canis lupus familiaris; assembly: GCF_011100685.1. Taxonomy (NCBI): domain Eukaryota; kingdom Metazoa; phylum Chordata; class Mammalia; order Carnivora; family Canidae; genus Canis; species Canis lupus. Next base: position 94,648,021 of record NC_049222.1, on the reverse strand, counting down.
TCCATAGAGGATGTAGAGGATGTCACAGACAATGGAGTTGTATCTGGTGGTCCAGAAAGGTGTCATTCCAATTCATAACAGTGGTACAACTTCTATTTCTGGAGCTGTTGGAAGAGTATCCATGGCTGCAGTGAATGTGGTGTTCAGTAGTGACAAAACAGCAAGAGACTGTGGCTAGCAAGTGGTTTCATAGAGAGAGTGTCCTGTATGTTTTTAATTCTCTTATTATTCTTGCCAGTCAAGGAAACCTATACTTATTATGGCCATGAGTGCTGATATTGACTCAGGCATACCTACCTTGCATCGTGCTAGGCTAAATGTTAAACATGTAGTGTTGATATAATAAAAGACGGTGTTCTTGATGCCTGAAATTTTTATAGAACCATCATATTATTTTCCATTATCTCACTTGGTCACCCACTTGGGTTTATTGATGTTGGGTGCTATAGTTTTCCCAGTACTATATATATATCTGTTTTTAATTAATATGTTTCCTTTAATTTAGATTCTAGCATATTGTTAATGCTCCTTATTATCTCTATAGGTGTCTGCACTGTTTATTCAACAGAGGTTATTCCATCCTTCCTATATCTAGGTTTACAGATCTTACAGCCTCCCAGATTGTTTTAGTATAAGCTTTCATATCCAGATTGTTAGTAAGAAACCTAGCTAGAATTTTGTGTGAGCAAGCCACTCTACCTTTCAGTTCAACCAGAGGCGTTGGGTAAGTGGAAGTTCCACATTATGCCTTGTTCCTCAGCCCATCCTTGTATTCCCTTCCCTATGAAGTGGGTGCCCTGATCTGATCTGATCTGATATGATAGTTAGGATGCCATATCAAGCAATCCAGCTTTCTAATTCTCTGGTGTTGGTTTTTTAAAATCATTTTTCTGACAAGGATAGGGGAATCCTATTCCTGACCATGTATCTACAATGGTGCATGCATACAGTTTATTCTCTGATATAGACAAGGGTTTGTTAAAACCAACTTGTATGATTTGGAAGAGTGTCAGCTTTGACCTATCTGGAGTATTTGTTAATGACCTTCAACCTTTAACTTTGGCAGTTCTCACAATACTTTATTTGAGAGTGGAGGTGTTTGGTAAGGATATAGATGCTCTTTGCCTCTAGCCATGCTCTCCTCATATGTTTACCAGCAGAACCTGTTTGGTGCCATGCAGGTGCCCATGCAATGGCCCTGTCAATTTTCATAGCATTTAGGTTTCATGTTCCATTGAACTTCTTGTTTGTGTATGTATGGTTGTGTGTTGAGTTGCTTTCCTCCTTAGCCATAAATCATTGTATTTTTTAAGACCAACTCCGGGAATCTCTGCCTTATTCATTTTCCTAGTGGGTTTTGTCTACCTGGTTATTAAGTCTGATTAGTTTAGAGGAGAAGCGTCCTTCTGATGTGCAGAGAAATATGTGATGAGGATAGAGATGTGAGCCAGGGCTCTTGTCTGCCATATGTCTTAACTTGTATGTTCTTCTCTTATTTTTCAGTCATTTTCCTACCATGTTCCTGACCAACACTAGCTATTGTCTATGAATCTGAGCAAAGCTAAGCCTCATTCTGATTTTCCTTAATAGATTCTTCAGTTGCCAATTTCATGGCTCTTTGTTCAGTGTATTATGCTGATCCTCATTAGGATTAGACCATCAATAGTTTTCTCTGACTGGCTAATTGCACTTGGCATTATACTCTGTAGATCCATCTGTGTTGTTGCAAATGGCAAGATTTCATTTTTTGTGGCTGAATAATATTCCTATATATTCCTATATATGTATATATATGAATAATATATATGTGATATTATATATAACAATGATATATATATGATATGATAATATCATATCTTCTTTATCCATTCATCTCTCAGTGGACAGTTGGGCTGCTTCTGTAGCTTGGCTATTGTAAATAATGTTGCAATGAACATAAGGGTGCATATATCCCTTTGAATTAGTGTTTTTGCATTCTTTGGGTAAATGCCCAGTAGTGCAATTACTGGATAGTAGAGTATTTCTAACTTTCTGAGAAACCTCTGTACTGTTTTCTACAGTGGCAGCAAAAGTTTTCATTCCCACCAACAGTGCAAGAAAGTTCCTATTTCTCCACATTTTTGCTCACAATTGTTGGCAAAAAATTGTTTCTTGAAGGAGAGTGAGAGAGCACAAGTGATGGAAGCGGCAGAGGGAGAGGTAGGAGCAGACTGCCTGCTGAGCAGGTGCCTGAAGCAGGGCTCGAACCCAGGACCCCAAGGTATGACTCAAGCTGAAGGCAGAGGCTTAATTGAATGAACCACCCAACTCCCCTTGAGTTTCTTATTTTAGCCATTCTAACAGGTCTGAGGTGATATCTCCTTGTGATTTTGATTTGTATTTCTCTCATAATGAGTGATGTTGAGCATCTTTTCATGTGTCTGCTGGCCATCTGTATGTATTCTTTGGAGAAATGTCTGTTCATATCTTCTATTTTTTTAAGAGTTATTCATTTATTCATGAGAGACAGAGAGAGAGAGAGGCAGAGACACAGACAGAGGGAGAAGCAGGCTCCATGAAGGGAGCCCGATGTGGGACTCAATTCTGGGACTACAGGATCACGCCCTGAGCCAAAGGCAGACACTTAGCCTCTGAGAGCAGAAGGTGTCCCACTTCTGCTCATTTTTAAATTGGCTTATTTGGCATTTTTTTATGTTGACTTGTATAAGTTCTTTATATATTTTGGATACTAATCCTTTATCAGATATTTCATTTGCAAATATCTTCTCTCACTAGGTTGTCATTTAGCTTTGCTGGTTGTTTCCTTTATTGTATAGAAGTTTTTTTGTTTTTGTTTTTGTTTTTTAGAAGCTTTTTATTTTGACGTAATCCCAATAGTGAATTTTTCCTTTTGTTTCGTTATATTTTGTTTTTTGTTTTTGTTTTTGTTTTTGTTTATGTTTTTTGCCTCCGGAAACCTGTCTAGAAAGATGCTGCTATGGCCAATGTCAGAGAAATTATTGCTTGTCTGTCCTTTCTTCTAGGATGTTTTTTCTTTTCTTTTCTCTCTTTTTTTTTCTTTTTCTTTCTTTCTTTTTTTTTTTAGAGAGAGAGAGAGAAGAGAGAGAGAGAAAGGGGCATGCACATGAGTGAGGGTAGGAAGTGGGCAGATGGATAAAGAAAGAGAATCTCAAGCAGGCTCCATGCCCAGTATGGAGCCCAATGCAGGACTTGATCTCACGACCCTGAGATCATAACCCAAGCTGAAATCAAGAGTCAGAGACTTAACCAACTGAGCCACCAGGTGCCCCTCTTATAGGATTTTTATGGTTTTATGTCTCATATTTAGATCCTTAATCCATCTTGATTTTATTTCTGTATATGGTATAAGAAAGTGGTCTGTTAGCTGTTATAGCTGTCTAGTTTTCCCAACACCATTTGTTGAAGAGACTATCTTTTTCCCATTGCATGTTCTAGACTCCTTTGTCAAAAGTAAATTGATCATATAATTGAGGGTACATTTCTGGGCTTTCTATTCTGTTCTATTGATCTATGTGTCTACATTTGTGCTGGTACCATACTGTTTTGATTACCACAGCTTTGTAATATAACCTGAAGTCTGGAATTGTAATGCCTTCAGCTTTGCTTTTCTTTTTCAAGACTGCTTTGGCTATTTGGATTTTTTGTGGTTCCATACAAATTTTAAGACTGCTTATTCTAGTTCTATGGAAAATGTTATTGATATTTTGATGGGAATTGCATTAAATCTGTAGATTGCTTTGAGTAGTGTAGATATTTTAATATTTGTTCTTCCAATCTATGAGAATGGCATATATTTCCGTTTCTTTTCTTTCATCATTGTTTTTGTTTATGGTGAAAAAATTTATATTTAGATTTATAGCCAGCTGGACTCAGTCTAGATGATCCCAATTTTGTTGGCAACATCCAAAGCATCATGGTCAGGAGCCAGCCAAACATATGCTTTCTTCTCTCCATCAGGCCTGATCAAGGTGCTGACCTTGGCCACATCAATGTCATAGAGCTTCTTCACAGCCTGTTTGATCTGGTGCTTATTGGCCTTGACATCCACAATGAACACAAGTGTGTTGTTGTCTTCTATTTTCTTCATGGCTGACTCAGTAGTCAGGGGGAACTTGATGATGGCATAGTGATCAAGCTTGTGTCTCCTGGGGGCACTCTTTCGAGGATATTTGGGCTGCCTTCAGAAAGCTTTCTTAGCTTTCAAAGCCTTTGCTTTGGCTTCGGCTTTGGGAGGGGCAGGGGCTTCCTTCTTCACTTTTGGCGCCATCTTCCTCATCATTGTATTCGGAGTATAGTTCTTTCACCTCTTTGATTACGTTTATTCCTAGGTATTTTATTATTTTTGGTACAACTATAAATAGGGTTGTTTTCTTCATTTTGCTTCCTGCTGCTTCATTATTAGTGTAGAAAAATGCAATGGATTTCTGCACATTGATTCATTACAACTGTAATGAATTCATTTATAGTATTTATCAAGACTTATTTCCTCAGTAGTTCTTATTAAGTCAATCAGTTCTACATTTCTGTCTTCTGCAAATATTGTAAATAATGTTGTTCTGTCCTGTGAGGGCTCAGGATTTAAACTTTTAAAAACTTTTTCTTTTGCTATTGCATGTAATGATGAGGGTATCTTTCCTCTATCATAAATCATAATTTATAGTCCTAATTTTATTTTTATATAAGTAGATCCTCCTGCAGTTTTCCTTTTTTTAAGTAAAGTTTTTTTTTTTAAGATTTTGTTTACTCATGAGAGACACACAAAGAGAGAGAGGCAGAGACACAGGCAGAGGGAGAAGCAGGCTCCATGCAGGGAGCCCAATGAGGGACTCAATCCCAGGACTCCAGGATCATGCCCTGAGCTGAAGGCAGGCGCTAAACCACTGAGCCACCCAGGGATCCCCCTCCTGCAGTTTTCCATGGAGATAATGTAAGGATTATATATTAGGTATAAGCCATCCTAATTTCCAGTTTGCTGCTACCAAGTAAAAAATGTTCCTAAATAGTGTTATTTTCTCCAAATGCTGTAAGATGGTAAGTTTTAGCATCAGTGGTAATGGACTTGAATTGCACAATCTCTGCTCCTGGAGGATCAGATTTTTTTCCTCCTTTGGTTGATAAATCTAATAGCCATTCAGTTTCTGTGTCTACATCAGTTTTTGTCATTGGTTTTTTAGTGTAAGTTCTCACTTCAGTGACATTGATTCCATATTACTATTTGTTGTAGTTTTGTCTACTAGCATACCTCAGAGATGTTATGAGTTTGGTTCCAGACCACTTTGAATAAATAATACTATTTATTTGAATATTTAAATACATAATAATAATATTTATGCAATTATAGTAAATCTAGTCAAATGAATTTTTGGTTTCTCAGTGCACATGTAGATACTCTTTTAGTAACATCAAAGATCACAGATGAAAGATCACCATAACAAATACAGTAAAATGGAAAAGTTAGAGATGTGAGAATTACCAAAACGTGACAAAGACATGAATTGAAAAAATACTGTTGGAAAAATGGTGCCCATAGCCTTGGTAATTCAGGGTTACCACAAAACTTCAATTTGTAAAGAGAGAGAGAGAGACAGACAGACAGACAGACAGACCTAGCTCTGTGATTTACATATCTGTGAGACAATAAAAAGAGGCATGTCTGTAGTTATCTGTGTTTCACATTTACGTCTATGTTCCATTTTAAATTAATTTTGTGGATGGTGTAAAGTTCTGTGTCTAGATTCACTTTTTTTGAATATGGATGTCTTGTTGCCCCAGCACCATTTATGGAAAGGTCTTTGTTGTGTTGTTTTTACTCCTTTATCAAAGATCAATTGACTATATTCATATGAGTCATTTTCTGGGCTTTCTGTTCTTTTCCACTGATCTGTCTGTTCTTTCAGCAGTACCCCACTATCTCAACCACTGTAAGTTTATACTAAGTCTTGAAGTCAGGTTCCTACTATCAGTCCTATAACTTAGTTCTTCTTCTATAGAGTTGGCCATTCTGGATATTTTACCTCTCCGTGAAAACTCTAGAATCTGTTGATATCCATATAATAACTTGCTGAGAATTTGATTTTTTTAATCTATTTGTATTAGTTAGGACTTTCTCTCTACTAAGTCAATTATCATCACTTATCCACTTTCTGTCTTCCAGATTGTTGACATCTCTCATTATGATGTTGAAAACAGTAATAAGAGGAGACATCTTTGCCTTATTCCTGTTCATGTTGAGAAAATTTTGAATTTCTCACCATTAAGTATAATGTTAGCTGTACGTTTTTATAGATAGTCTTTATTAAGTTGAGGAAGTCCCCTTCTAATTCTAGATTGCTGAGTTTTTATCATAAATTGGTGTTGTATTTTGTCAAATGTTTTATCTGCATCTAGTGCCTTGGAACAGGGCAATTGTCAGGAGAAGCTGAGTCATGCTAGCTGGCAGTTGGCAATATAAGACATCTGCCCTAGCCCACACAAATGTGCATCTTCCCCCTGAAGGTAGTGCAGAGGAGGCTGGACTGCCTGGCCAGGAGAAGCCTATCTAGCTTTCTGGGTACCTTTCATGAAGAGATATTTGGGAGCCTTGATAACTGCTAAGCCCCATCAAATAGCCAGTTGAAATAGTGGCTGACTTTTTACTAGTTTAAAGCTAACACCTCAGAATGACTGTTAGGGTTGCTTCCCCTACCCTGGAGGCTGTGCAGGTAAATGGGACTGGCCTGAGCTGCACAGTCCTGCTGTGCTCCGGTTTCCTAAGGTTGGCTGATGGGGTATGTTTTTCACATACTTGCATCAATAGTTCAGGGAAGCCAGGGACCTATTAAAGTACAAGTCTCAGTGGAAGCTTGGTCATGGGACCAAGCTGTTGGCAGTACAGTGCATCTGCCTATTTCAGGCTCTTACCTATACAAATATGCCTATTTCCCATGAAGGCAGAACTGATAGGAACCGTACTGCCTTGCCAATGTGTCCTCCAAGAAGAGACACCTGAGAACCTTGATTGCTTGAGAAGCCAGGAACCCCATCAGTCCTGGGGATTTACTGTTGACAGTTTAAAGCTGCTCAGAAAGATTTTTCTGAGGATAAGCTATCTCCTCTTTGGAGGCTATATAGCTGGTGGGAACTGGTTCCACAGGCCTGGAGTGTCCAGGCTGCCAAGGTTGGCTGACAAAGTATGTAGTGTGTGAGCCACTCAGATTCATTTAAGGGACCTAAAAGAGGGCAAGTGTCAAGAGAGGCCAGGATACAGGAGGGGGGCAATTGTGGTTCCAGGGTATCTGGATAATTCTAAGCCCTAACCTACACAAATGTTCATGTGGGGGCCAAGAGCAGGATACCCTAAAATGTACCATATTAATATATTGATTATTTTGTTTTTGTTTTTTTAAATATTTTATTTATCCATTCATTAGAGACAGAGAGAGGCAGAGACACAGGCAGAGGGAGAAGCAGGCTCCCTGTGGGGAGCCCAACATGGGACTCGATCCCTGGACCTCAGGATCATGCCCTGAGCCAAAGACAGATGCTCAATTGTTGAGCCACCCAGTCGTCCCTATATTGATTATTTTAAATTAAACTTAAGAAACAGCCAGTGCAAAAAGACTCTGTGCCCCCTTGGTCTCCAGAAAGCAAGAAATAAGTCTCATGTGACATGTACCCTCCCTGTACCAGGAGGTAGGCAGACATTCTTACCTCCAGAGATATGGCATGCAGAACTGAGGAGGCTATATGTACAAACCTTGTTACTTTCACTAATGTATTACCCCAACCCAAATTCAGTTGATATTTCTTTATTAATGTAAATTTCCAAGCATAAGTTTTCTCTGTCCCATCAATTCCTCAAAGGTTTAGTGTTTGTCTAAAGAATATAGGGGCACCTGGGTATAGTTGTTTAAGTGTCTGACCCTTGGTCTCAGCTCAGTCATGATCTCAGGGTCATGAGATTGAGCCCCACATCAGGATCTGTACTCAGCAGAAAGTCTGCTCCAGATTCTCTCTCCCTCTCCCTCTGCCCCTTCACTTCATTCTCATGTGCGCTCTCTCTCTCTCTCTCTCTCTCTCTCTCTCTCTTTCTCTTAAATAAATATTTAAAAAAAAATAGAGTATAAGTACTGCCTGCCTTGACCATTTCTTTGGGTCTCACCTTCAATCCTAGGCTTCCCTGTGCATGTACTTAAAATTTGGTGGAGGAAGGATTTTCCTCTGGTTAATTTGTCTTATGTCAATTCAATTTTTAGACTAACAAGAAGAACTTTGAAGAGTAGAGAGAAAATGTCCTCCCCAACTGTTGACATAGTCAGCAGGATAAACTTTGACTGGACACTGAGAGACCTGGGACATCTGACAAGCAGCTAGATGAATGTAAGAAGCCTCTCAGAACTAAGCCTGCAGGTTTAATGGAACCAAGAGTGGTGAGAGACCTTTTTCATTCACTTTCTAAATTTAGACAAGCTGGAGAAAAGTTTGTAGAACGAGCTTGGGCTTTGTGACTCAGTAGATTTGGTACTTACTCTTGGTATGACTCATCCACTTCCTCCCAGAGATGGTCACTGTGTTGTCTTTGTGTATTTGTCATAAGAAGGAATTACTATAAGAGGGAAATAAAGGCAGGTACATGACCTATAAACCTGCTGTTCAGGCCAGCCTCACAGACTGGTGAGTTCACAGTTCTGACCCGTGTCTCTTTACACAAACTACTTTTTCTCTACAAGATTTACAGAGAGCACTCTGGCCTAATCTCTAGGCCAAAGTATACAGCTTTGCTATGCAAATGGTAAAAGCTAGGAAATGGATTTGCAGAGGCTGTCCTGTACTATTCCTTCTACCTTCCAGGGCTGTTATGATTCTCTGCCAGCCTCAGGCAGTCCTGTGCAAGGTCTTCTGCAGATGTATCCTAAACCACCCACAACCACACTCCTCCCCATATTAAAGGTCATGGCCCAGGACAGCAGCAGATCTTTTAAATTATAAAGGCCTTTTTACCTCCACTTTCAGAAGATCCCACCAAATGTAAAGAGAAATGAAAAAGATTAGTGACAATTTACAACCCCAGCTCCTGTAGAGGAAACAGATGACCAAATTCTTCCTAGGCCTTCCTACAAATGATCAGCTAAAGGCCAATATCCAGGTGCTGATAGAAGCCAAGGCTGAATTTTGAACTCAGAAAGAAAGCTTTGTTAAAAATGCTTTATACAGACTTTACGAAGGCATAAATGTTAAGATTCCTCATGTTGGTTGGCATTCTCCCTGATATAAAGAAGCAAGTTAATTTAGAAAGTCAGGTCAGTCCCTTGACTTTCATGCTGATATCCAGTTCTTTGGGGGGAATTAGAAACAATTATCTTTGTCTTATAAACCCCTACTAAACCAGAAATGCAAATCTAGAAACAAATCAAAGCCTACTTATCATTTTTTTTTTGAAGATTTTTATTTATTCATGAGAGACACAGAGAGAGAGGCAGAGACATAGGCAGAGGGACAAGCAGGCTCCCCATGGGGAGCCTGATGTGGGGCTCTATTCCAGGACCCCAGGATCATGACCTGAGCCAAAGGCGGACCCTCAACCACTGAGCCACCCAGGTGTCCCAAAGCCTACCTATGTTTAACAATCCTTCAAATTCACTTATTCCTCTCAAAATGCTTGTAGGTAAAAAAAAAAAAAAAAAAGAATACTTATAGGTATTATAAAAAAAAAAAAAATGAGGATATTGAAGCAAAATTGCCCTGTGCTGAAGAAAAGGAAGAATAATTTTAAGTAGCAATTACCTTGAAACACTTAGGGGTACCAAAATTAATGTGTAATGATATTGCCAAAATTAATGTGCAAAAGAGCTCTATTTATTGGCTTAAAGAAAATTAAGCACCTACATAAATTTAGTAATCATAAAAATTCTCAAAAACAAAATAGAAACTAAATCCAAATGAGTTTTAGGTTCCTATGATCTGGGAAAATATTTTAGGTTTTGGGTTTTTTCCCAAATTTTTATTTAAATTCTAGTTAATATACAGTGCAATATGGGTTTCAGGAGTAGAATTCAGTGATTCATCACTTACATACAGCACCTAGTGCTCATCATAACACGTGCCCTCCTTAATACCCATCATCCATCTAGCCTATCTCTCACCCACTTCCTCCATCAACCCCGAGTTCTCTGTCTTTAAGAGTCTCTTCTGCTTTGTTTCTTTCTCTCTCTCTTTTAGCGCCCTCTGCTATGTTTATCTGTTTGTTTCTTAAATTCCACATATGAGTGAAATCATACGATAATTGTCTTTATCTGACTTATTTCACTTCACATAATACACTCTAACTCCATCCACGTCATCGCAAATGGCAAGATTTCATTCTTTTGGATGGTTGAATAATATTCCATTGTGATACACACAGATATTCATATATATCTATACATCACATGTATATACACACACACACACCCTTAATCACACTCATATCACATCTTCTTTATCCATTCATCAGTCAATGGACATTTGGGCTCTCTCCATAATTCAGCTATCGATAATGCTGCTATAAACATTGGGGTGCATGTGCCCCTTCAAATCTGTATTTTTGTATCCTTTGGGTAAATACCTAGTAGTCCAATTGCTGGATTGTAGAGTAGCTCTATTTTTAACTTTTTGAGGAACCTCCATTCTGTTCTCTAGAGTGGCTGTGCCAATTTGCATTCCCACCAATAGTGCAAGAGAGCTCCCCTTTCTCCTCGTCCTTGCCAAAACCTGCTGTTTCTTGTATTGTTAATTTTAGCCATTCTGGCACGTGTGAGGTGGTATCTCACTGTGGCTTTCATTTGAAATTCCCTGATGAAAAATATTTTGATATTAAAACTAATTTAAGACCATTGGTTTAATTAAAATGAAGTTTTCAGTCTTAAAATTTTAGAGTTATCAGTCTTACAATTAAAACTTGTATTTTTCCTAGGTTTAGTATAAGCCAAGTAAGTTCATAATTACATAGGTTACAAAATTTTCAGCACCAACCAAAAAAATAGCTTGGGGCAGTGGCTGACTTTGTCAGGTAGCTCATGCACTTTTTGTGGATAGTCTAAAAGTACTTGTTAAGAATATATAAGTCGAGGGGATCCCTGGGTGGCTCAGTGGTTTAGCGGCTGCCTTCAGCCCAGGGTGTGATCCTGGAGTCCTGGGATCGAGTCCCACATCAGGCTCCCTGCCTGGAGCCTGCTTCTCCCTCTGTCTCTGCCTCTCTCTCTCTCTCTCTCCATATCTCATGAATAAATAAAATAAAATAATCTTTAAAAAAAGAATATATAAGTTGATAGGTGTAAATAAGGCAAAATACAATGTTTGTAGGTAAAATTTTCAAATAATCCCTCCAAATCTTTTTGGTAACCTGAAACCTTAAAGTTTTGCTAAGAAATTAGTTAAATTAAATTCACTGAATGCCCAGATCATTTCCAAAACAGGATAAAATAATGAAACCTTAATTATGTAAGCTAGATTTACCTACTTTGGGATTCCCTATTACAAACAAACTAAAGATAAATTTGAGTCTATTAGTAAACCTTTTTGATACTCTCTTGAAAAATTATGCTATGAAGAAGAACATGTTTGTAGAATTTATGAAATGTATTCATAACTTTGTCAGTAACAAGAAGGCTGGTATAATAGTTCACAATGCCTACTGCTTAGTTTTCACTAGAAGTTAAAGTTTCTAAGGGTTAAAAATTCTCCACGACATGTGGTTTGCTAAAAGTAAAACTGCCAGTTACTTTACCAGCAAAAGATGGATTTATTCAGGAATAAAACAGAAATACAATTTGGGACGAACAAACTGGGACAAAACTGTAGGCAAGTCCAGGGAACAAAAGAGAGGTCTACTTTTTTCAGGAGAAGTGGTAGTTAGGAAGGCTAATATGAACTAAAATCCTTTGGAGTAAACTAGGAGTTCCAAGGGTGGTAGCTTCTCAATGCCTGAGTTGAACCTGCCTCTCATTGGCTGGGCTATTGCCAGGGGAATGAGGGTGGATGAAAAAATTGTCTCTTCCTCCAGCTAGTGTAGTGGAGTAATTAATTTCCACCTGCATCATAAGGTCAAGTCTGCCTCTTCCTGTACAGTCTGCATTTGAGCTGGTAGCCCATGAGAGCACCCCGTGCTGAAAGCTCCTTACTCCACTTTAGTGAAGTTGATCGTTAATAGTTTCCATAGGTAAAGGTACTAAAAATAGTGAGGGAAACATCTCCATATGTAAGAAAAGTAGGATGCATGCTTTCTGTAAAAGAAGGTATGAGGAATGAAAATGGACTTTTTGTTGAGGGGGAAGAAAAAATAATTTTGTCTTAATGTGAGCCTGGTTATTTAAAGAGGAAAACCTTAGGGTGGAATATGATTGGGGAGAGGGGTGGGGAAAGAAGGTTATAAAAGGTTTATGAGAAAAGAATCTTTAAAAATGTGTGGTCATTGGGTGGCTCAATGGATTGGGTGTCCAACTCTTGATTTCAGCTCAGGTCATGATCACAGGGTCATGAGATAGAGCCTTATTTTGAGCTCCATGCCCAGCATGGAGCCTGCTTGAGATTCTCCCTCTTGCTCTTCCCCTCCCTCACCCTACTTGCATGCTCTATGTATGAATGAATGAATGAATGAATGTATGAATGAATGAATGAATGAAGTCAGGGGCACCTTGGTGGCTCAGTTGGTTGGATGACCAACTCATTTCCACTCAGGTCTCAATCTCACGGTCATGAGTTCAGGCCTCATCTTGGGCTCCATGCTGGGCATAGAGCCTACTTGAAATATTTTTAAAAATTAAAAACTGTGTAGGTCAAGATGACTTATTAAAATAAATTTATTTAGAAATGAGGTTAAATATTAAAAGTAACCTAATGCAAAATTAATATTTGATTTTTCTGTTAAAAGGAGAAAGCTTTCTTAGATTATTGGTATTTATAAGAAATTATAAACAAATGTTTTTCTTTACCTTTAAGGTAAGCTACCTAGAAAAACAAAGAGTATATGTTTTGTCTTTATCAGGTCTTTGATTACTTACAGGGCAAATATTGAGTCTATTCAATATTAAAAGTGCTAAGACTTTTAAATAACTATTTCTATGTTTGCCTGTGAAGACTTTAAATGCCCCTTTGGTTGAGGGGGGGTAGGTTAAGATGGCAGAGGAGTAGGGAACCCTAAAAGTGTCTGGTCCCTTGAATATAGCTAGATAGTTATCAATCATTCTGAACACCTGCAAAATCAGATATCTGAGAAGAGAAATGCTGCAATTCTACAAGTAGAAAAGTGACCACTTTTTGGAGGGTAGTGATGAGAAAACAGAGGGCTAGCTGAAGACCAAGCACAAGCTGACACCCTGCAAACCACCCTCCACAGACACTCCTAGGTGGGAAATGTGTAACATTCCTTCAGGAAGGTCTCAACTGTCTTAATGTTAATACCTTGCTAGAGGGAAAAACAACCTTAACTTGACAATGGGAAGGCTTCCACTATCTTGTAGGTTCTCTTTAGCATGTGAAAATCCTTTTGAACCCTCTCTTTTCCTTACTTCCCCCAACTCCCAAGTATATAATCAGCCACCCCTCACAACTGACATGGCAGCTCTTCCTACCCTTGGGTCCTGTCCCTATGCTTTAATAAAACCACCTTTTTTGCACCAAAGATATCTAAAGAATTCTTTCTTGGCTCCCAGCTCCAGACCTCACCCCACCAAAACTGTATCAGTTAGACTCGGATCTGGGATGATATGTCTGAAGATATGGCAGAGGGGAGGGAGCTAGCCTAAGGAGGCTACTGCAAAATATAAGCAGTGGAGCCCAAAATGAAAACTTTGCTACCTGAAGGGATTTAACCAATATAGATATAAGTAAGATGTCTGAACTAGAATTTAAAACAAGATATTATCTGGGCTTGAAAAAAGCATAGAAGACATTAGAGCATCCCTTACCATAGAAATGAAAGAACTAAAATTTAGTCAGGCCAAAATTTAAAATGCTATTACTGAAATGCAGTCCCAAATGGAGGCTATAAAAATGAGGATGAATGAGGCAGAAGAATGAGTCAGGGATATAGAAGATAAAATGATGGAAAGTAAGGAATCCAAAAAGAAGAGAGAATGACAACTATCGGATCACAAAGGGACACTTAGAGAACTCAACGACTCCATAAAGTGAAATAGTATCTGGATAATAGGGTTCCCAGAGGATGAAGGGTGGGAGAGAGGGGCAGAAGGTTTAGCTGAACAAATTATAGCTGAGGACGTCCCTAATCTGGGGAAGGAAACAGGCATTCATGTAGAGGAGGCACACAGAATCCCCCTCTAAACCAATAAAATGGGTCAACACATTGATATATGATAATGAAGCTTGCAAAATTTCAAAGATGAAAAGAAAATCCTGAAAGCAGCTCCAGACAAGAGGTCCTTAACCTGCAAGGATAGACATGTAAGGCTGGCAGCAGACCTGTCCAGAGAGACCTGGCAGGCGAGAAAGAAATGGCATGATATATCACTGTGCTACATAGGAAAATATGCAGCCAAGAATATCCAGCAAGGCTATCATTCAGAAGGAGAAAGATAATTTCCAGGACAAACAAAAACTAAAGGAATTTGTGGACACTAAACCAATCCTGCAAGAAATATTAAAGGGAATCCTTTGAGCAAAGGAAGAGCCCACAAGTAACAAAGACCAGAAAGGAACAGAGCCAATCTACAGAAACAGTGACTTTATAGGTAATATAATGGCACTAAATTCATATCTTTCAGTAATTACTCTGAATGCAAATGAAGTAAATACTCCAATAAAAAGACACAAGGTATTAGATTAAAAAAGAAAAAAGACAAGACCCATCAAAATGCTGTTTACAAGAAAAGACACATCCAGATGTAGTGCCCAAGATTGTGAATCCAAGAAACCACCAAGGAGCCGACACCGATGCAAACACACGAGGGTTTATTTACAAGCTCGAGCTTGGGTCCAAATATACCTGACACAGCGGAGCAGGGACTTGGACCCCGAGATGGGTTCCAGCTTAGTTTTATGGGCTGCTCTAGGGGACCTCCAGAAGGGGTGGAGGAATTTCTCAAGTTCTGTTTACATTCTGATACGGGGCTTTCAAGGGCATTGAGCTCTGTTCTCATTCTGATATGGACTTTCTGCCACTGGCTTGAGCTCTGTTCTCATTCTAATATGGGGCTTTCTAGGGTCTTAAGCTGTAAGCTGTTTTTTCCTGTAACTGAAGTAATGTAAATTTCAGTTCTTATTCACAGGGGCCTGGGATGGCTGTACTTGTGCTAACGCTGAACTTAAGGTGGAATGGCCTTAATTTTCTCGGCCTCCACATTTCCCCCTCTCAGAGGAATCTAAGGAAGGACGCAATCATGGTCCAGGTTGCTCTCAGAGTGATTAATCCAGGATTCGAACCAACCTTGTTGCTGTTCCCGCTCCCATTTATATCCCAGTGAAAAAAACAACATACTACATTTAAGGCAGCACATAACCCCCCCTCCCACCCTTTGTTGTAAGAAGGCTAAATCTAATCCCCTTCTATTTTGAAGGACAGCCTCAGACTAGGGAGTCTTGGAGGTGGGAAATAAGTGAGAATGGCGCAGTCTTAGCTTTAGGGAATTGTCCTTGTCTGGTTGGCTTTTCCATTCTGGAACAAAGTCCTTGAGAACGGCATGTGGATCAGCTGGCCGGATGTGGGTGTAGTGGACCCAGGGAGTAATCCCATCGACCTTGAGAGCGGTGGGAGTGGTCAGGGTCACGATGTAAGGTCCCTTCCAGCGAGGTTGAAGTGTCCGGTGTTGGTATCCCCGCATGTACACCCAGTCACCTGGACGATATCAATAGGGGTCCGAGTGTGGCCCAGTCTTGTAGAGGGCCCTCAGCTTAGGTCACACCTACTCATGGGTTCGTTGTAACATTTGGAGGGAGAAAAGAAGTTGGTGATCATCAAACTCAGCAAGCACCTCGGGTTTTAAATTGGGTATAATAGGTGGAGGAAGACCGAACATGATCTCTTAGGGATCATATAAGATCAGTCCCATCTTATATGGGGAGTTCCTCACCCTATGTAGGGCGAAGGGGAGGAGAGTCACCCAGTCTCTACCAGTCTCCAGGGCTAATTTAGTTAAGGTCTCCTTTAATGTTCTGTTCATCCTCTCTACCTGTCCTGAGCTCTGGGGCCTATATGCACAATGTAATTTCCAATCTGCCCCAAGTACTAGTGCCACTCCCCGTGTTACCTTAGAGACAAATCCTGGGCCGTTGTCTGATCCAATCTTAACAGGAAAACCATACCTCGGTAAGATGTCTTCCAGCAGTTTCTTGGTCACGGTCTGTGCTGTTTCATGTTTGGTGGGAAATGCCTCTGTCCATCCTAAAAAAGTATCTACTAACACTAGTAAATACCTGTATCCATATTTTCCAGGTTTTACCTCAGTGAAGTCCACTTCCCAGTAGGCTCCTGGGCGGTCCCCTTGGAGCCGGGTACCCGGGTTAGATCCATGGGCAGTGGCATTAGTTAACTGGCTTGCATGGCAGCTTGCCACAATCTGCTCGATTTTTGCTGGACAGTCTTTAATAGTGATCTTTGCATGTCGTATGAGGTCTTCCATCTTCCTTGTTCCCATATGAGTACTCCGATGCATTCTGGATAGGACTCGCCATCCTAGTTCTCTGGCAGGATGATGCAGGAGTCTGCGGCCCTCCACCAGCCACACAAGCACTGGGTCAGAGGCAAGCATTTGATCCAGTGTAAATCAGCATCAGTATAGTTGGGGGGGGGATTGGGTCTCCGTTTCCGTGGTTACGGCTACCCCCGCATATCTGATTCCTTCTCGGACGAAACTGCTGCCATCCGTGTACCAGGTGGCATCTGCATTCGGCAGTGGCTGGTCCTGGAGATCTCTGATTCTGTGCACCTGTGCCAGAATTTCTTGATAGTCATGCAGAGGGGGTCCCAGTCTGGGTTAGGGAGATGAGAAGCATGGGGTATTGGCGGGCCCTGACAGGGTCTGCCCCCCCCAGGCTTTAGTTCTATGTATATGGCCGGTCAGTGCCAGGCCAGCCCAATTCCCCCAGGTTCTGCCCATGCTTGGGGAAATTCCTGCAGCCAACAGTCAATGTCAGTCATTGGGGCTGAGGGCGTTTGATGGAGACAGTATTCGTCTTCTAAACTTAGGACAAGCACCTGAACTGGGTGCCCCTCCTTGTTTAGGATTTTTGCCCCTTCGGGATGGAAGCAAATTTGTGCCCCCATCTTGGTGAGCAAATCCCGACCTAACAACGGGTAGGGACACTCAGGGATCCATGAAGGAGTGGGATACCCGGCCCATGCTGAAATCCACAGTTCTTTGGGTAGTCCATGAGTACTGTTTGGTGCCTGTGGCCCCTTGCACCCATGAAGACTTGCTTGCCAATTTCCCTTGGGGTTGTAATAAAACTGAGTGTTGTGACCCAGTGTCCACTAGGAATTCAACAGGTTGCCACTCTACTCTGAGAGTTACCCTGGGCTCAGGGAGGAGTGCCAAACCCCAACCCCCCTAATCATCCAGGTCCTCCATCTCCAAGATCGTGGCAGGGGCCTTAGATCTTTTGTTAGGGCAGTCTTTCACCCAGTGGCCCTTTTCTTTGCAATAGCACATTGGTTTTTGTGCAGTTTAGGGCACTCCCAATGAGGACCAGGGCCATCCTCCTTACCTGTCCCTGAAGCCAGCTTCTTGAGGTGCCTCCGTCTTTCCTGTGGGTCATCCATGGTTGTGGCCAGCAGGATCTTGGCCAGGTTTCGGGTCTGCTGGTCACTTAGTTTCATTTTTTGTTCTTCTGGACTTTCTCTATTATTATAGACTCTTTCTGCTACTATTACTAAGTCCTGCAAGCTCTTCTCTCTTAGTCTCTCTACTCTTTGCAATTTCTTTTTAATGTCCCGAGCGGCCTGGTTAACAAAAGCCATGATAATTGCAGCCTTGGTTTCTGGGGCTTCTGGGTTCATAGGGGTGTACTGCCTAAAAGCCTCTATGATTCTCTCTAAGAAGGCTGCTGGACTCTCATCCTTGCCCTGTCTCACATCATAGACCTTGGCCAGATTGGTAGGCTTGTGCGCAGCAGCCTGAAGACCTGCCAGTAGAGTGGCGGTAGACCTGGAGTCTCTCCCTACCTTCAGCCGAGTTGTGGTCCCAGGTGGGGCAGGATAAGGGGAAGGCGGCATCTGCCATTCTCATGGGTGGGGGGGATGAGATGGCGCGGAGGGGAAGGGCGGTGGAGTCATCAGGCCCGCATTTGGAGGTGGGGCCACCCGGGGGATCCCTCCGTGTCCCCGCTGCTGGCCTGCACACAGGGACTCCCTCGTCAGAGAAGGGGGCGCCCCTCTGCAGCCCCTGGCGCCTTCAATGGAGGGGCGGAAGGGCGAGGGGGCGCCTGGTAGGGCAGCGAGAGGATCAGGTCCTCTGGAGAGGAATCCTGCAAGACCAGATAAAGAGGCGCTTTTTCTTAGAGTTGGTCTCCTTCTCGGCCTTTCCACAGGGCTAGAATCTTTGGTAGGTCCTACTTTAGGGGGTAAAAATAGTTTTAGCCAAGGAGGGGTACTCTCGATCATGTCCTGCCAGGCCAGGATGTAAGGCACCTGGTCAGGGTGGCCGTCAGGTTTGTCCCTGAAGATCATGGCCTTAACCTGTAAGATAATAAGTAGGTGGAAAGTTCCTTCTTGGGGCCATCCCACATCAAAGGTTGGCCATTCTGATATGCAGTAAATTTGAAATTTCCCTTTCCGTCTTGCCTATGCTCAGATTATGAGCACTTTCCCTAACGTCCAAGAAGTGGGAGAGCATAAAGTACAGAGGTGTGGTTTGTGTCTGCCCCATTATGTCCCCCGTCCACACCAAGTCACAGACAGTTATGACAGTTAACAAAGACACAGTAACGCAGACAAATGTTCCAGTGCAGCCGCAGAGACAAAACAGAAAGTAAACCGAAGGGCTGGCAGCCAGCCCTCCTTACAGATGAGGACCCTGTCTTCCATACAGATGAGGACCCTGTCCTCCAGGTGGGGGCAAGGGATGTCTCCTCAAAACCCCAGGTCAACGGCCCACCAGCGCATCCGCCTAAGCCAATGCCGACCCAATACAGATTGGAATTCCTACAGGTAAAAGTACAGTTTAGAGCTCTCAGAAAATATGCGCCCAAAAGGTGGAAAAAGTTGAGTGCACTCATCATATGTGAAATGCTCCAGATGGGGTCCTGGGGGTCTCTCAGATCCTGGATGAGCCCCCAAATGTGCCCAAGATTGCGAATCCGAGAAACCACCAAGGAGCCAACACTGATGCAAACACATGAGGGTTTATTTACAAGCTCAAGCTTGGGTCCAAGTATATCTGACACAGCGGAGCAGGGACTTGGACCCTGAGATGGGTTCCAGCTTAGTTTTATGGCTGGTCTAGGGGATCTCCAGAAGGGGTGGAGGAATTTCTCAAGTTCTGTTTACATTCTGATACGGGGCTTTCAAGGGCATTGAGCTCTGTTCTCATTCTGATATGGGACTTTCTGCCACTGGCTTGAGCTCTGTTCTCATTCTAATATGGGGCTTTCTAGGGTGTTAATCTATAGGCTGTTTTTTCCTGTAACTGAAGCAAGGTAAATTTCAATTCTTATTCACAGGGGCCTGAGATGGCTGTACTTATGCTAACGCTGAACTTAAGGTGGATGGCCTTAATTTTCTGGGCCTCCACACAGATTGAAAGTGAAGGGGTAGAGAGCCATTTATTATGCCCATGCACATCAAAAGAAAGCTGGGGTAGCCATCCTTATATCAGACATACTAGATTTTAAACCAAAGACTAAAAGAAATAAAGAAGGATACTATATCATAATAAAAGGGTCTATCCAACAAGAAGATCTAATGATTGTAAATGTTTATGCCCCTAACTTGGGAGCAGCCAAATATATAAACCAATTAATAACAAAATTAATGATAATACTGAGCACAAATATATGCAGGTTAAAGAGCATCCTATTAAAGAATGAATGGATCAACCAGAAAATTAAAATTAAAGAAGAATTTTTAAAAATTCATAGAAGCAAATGAAAATGAAAACATGATAGTTCAGAATCTTTGGGATGCAGCAAAGGTGGTCCTAAGAGGGAAATATAGCAATATAGGCCTTTCTCAAAAAAGAAGTCTCAATACAAAACCTAACCTTATACCTAAAGAAGCTGGGGAAAGATTTACAAAGCCTAAATCCAGCAGGATTAGAGAAATAAGGATTAGAGCAGAAATCAATGATACAGAATTTTTTTAAAGTAGAAGAGATCAATGAAACTAGGAGGTGGTTCTTTGAAAGAATTAATAAAATTGATAAGCCTCCAGCCAGATTTATCAAAAAGAAAAAAGAAAGGACCCAAATAAATAAAGTCATGACTGAAAAAGGAGAGCTCACAACCAACACCGCAAAGAAATACAAATAATAACATATTATGAGCAATTATATGCCAACAAATTAGGCAATCTGGAAGAAATGGATGCATTCCTGGAAACCAATAAACTACCAAAACTGAAACAGAAAGAAACAGAAAACCTGAACGGACCCATAACTAACAAAGAAATTAAGGCAGTCATCAAGAATCTCCCAACAAATAAAGAGTCCAGGACTGAATGGTCTCCCAGCAGAATTCTATAAACATTTAAAAAAGGATTAATACCTATTCTTCTGAAATTGTTTCAAAAAGTAGAAATGTAGGGGTGCCTGAGTGGCTTAGTCAGTTAAACAACTAACCATCAGCTCAGATCAGGATCCCAGGGTCCTGGGATTGAACCCCATGTCAGGCTCCCTGCTCAGTGAGGAGTCTGCTTCTCCCTCTCCCTCTATCTGCTTCTCCCCCTGCTTGTGTGGTATCTCTCTCTCTCTCTCTCTCTCTCTCTCTCTCTCTCTTTCTCTCTCTGTCAAATAAATAAATAAAATCTAAAAAAAAAGAAATGGAAAGAAAGCTTCCAAACTTATTCTGTGGCCAGCATTACCTTGATCCCAAGACCAGACAAAAAGACCTCACCAAAAAGGATAATTACAGGTGAATGAATATCTCTTATGAACATGGATGCAAAAACTCTCAGTAAGATACTAGCAAATAGGATCCAACAGTACATTGTAAGGATTATTCACCATGACTAAGTGAGACTTAATCCTGGACTACAAGGGGAGTTCAACATCCACAAATCATTAATAAAGGAAAGAGCAAGAATCATATGATCCTCTCAATTTATACAGAAAAAGCATTTGACAAAATAGCATCCTTTCTTGATAAAACCTCTCTGCCATGTGGGGATACAGGGAACATACCTCAATATCATAAAAGTCACATATGAAAGACCCACAGCAAATATCATCCTCCATGGGGAAAAAACAGAGCTTTTCCCCTAAGGTCAGGAACATGACAGGGATGTTCACTCTCACCATCGTTGTTCAACACAGTACTGGAAGTCCTAGCCTCAGCCATCAGACAACAAGAAGAAATAAAAGGCATCCAAATCAGCAAAGAAGAAGTCAAACTTTCACTCTTCTCAGACAACGTGATACTCTACAAAACCCAAAAGACTCCTTCCAAATATTACTTGAACTGATACAGGAATTCATCAAAGTCACAGGATATAAAATCAATCAATGCACAGAAGTCAGTTGCATTTCTATACACTTAAAATGAGGCAGAAGAAAGAGAAATTAAGGAATAAATCCCATTCACAATTGCACCAAAATCCATAAGATATCTAGGAATAAACCTAATCAAAGAAGTAAAGGACCTGTACTCTGAAAACTATAGAACACTTATGAAAAAAAATGAGGAAGGTACAAAGAAATGGAACAACATTCCATGCTCATGGATTGCAAGAACAAATATTGTTAAAATGCAATCCAAAGCAATCTATGCATTCAATGGAATCTCTATCAAAATACCATCAACATTTTTCACAGAGCTGGAACAAACAATCCTAAAATTTGCAGAAACCATAAAAGACCTCAAATAGCCAAAGGAATGTTGAAAAAGAAAACCAAAGATGGAGGCATCACAATTCTGGACTTCAAGCTGTAAACAAAGCTGTAGTCATCAAGACAGCATGATACTAGCACAAAAACAGACATGTAGATCAGCAGAACAGAATAGAGAACCCAGAAATGGACCCTCAACTCTATGGTCAACTCATCTTCAACAAAGGAGGAAAGGATATCCAACGGAAAAGACATTCTCTTCAACAAGTGGTATTGGAAAAATTTGACAGCCACATGCAGAAGAATGAAACTGGGCTGTTTTCTT
The DNA here is from genome assembly GCF_011100685.1 of Canis lupus familiaris. Lineage (NCBI taxonomy): Eukaryota > Metazoa > Chordata > Mammalia > Carnivora > Canidae > Canis > Canis lupus. The sequence continues at coordinate 94,625,725 of NC_049222.1, read as the reverse complement.
ACACCATACATAAAAATAAACTCAAGGTAGATGGAAGACCTAAATGTGAGACAGGAGTCCATCAAAATCCTCTAGGAGAGCCCCAGTGGTGCAGCGGTTTAGCGCCGCCTGCAGCCTGGGGTGTGATCCTGGAGACCCGGGATCGAGTCCCACGTCGGGCTCCCTGCATGGAGCCTGCTTCTCCCTCTGCCTGTGTCTCTGCCTCTCTCTCTGTGTGTGTCTCTATGAATAAATAAATAAAATCTTAAAAAAAATCCTCTAGGAGAACACAGGCAGCACTCTCTTTGACCTCAGCCACAGCAACTTCTTGCTAGACATGTCTCTAAAGGCAAGGGAAACAAAAGCAAAAATGAACTGTTGGGACTTCAAGAAAAAAGCTTTCCCATAGCAAAGGAAACAGCCAACAAAACTAAAGGGCAACCTATGGAATGGGAGAAGATATTTGCAAGTGTCTTATCAGATAAAGGGCTAGTATCCAAGATCTATAAGGAACTCATCAAGATCAGCACCCCCCAAAAAAACACAAATAATCCAGTCAAGAAATGGGCAGGGGACGTGAACAGACATTTCTCCAAAGAAGACATACACATGGCCAACAGACACATGAAAGAATGCTAATACCACTCAGCATCAGGGAAATAGAAATCAAAACCACGATGAGATACAAACTCGCACCTGTAAGAATGGCTAAAATGAACAACTCATGAGACAACAAATGTTGGTGAGGATTTAGAGAAAGGGGAACCCTCTTGCGCTGTTGGTAGGAATGCAAACTGTGGTTTGAACACTCTACAGCCACTCTGGAAAACAGTATGGAGGTTTCTCAAAAACTTAAAAATAGAGCTACCCTATGACCTAGCAACTATACTACTAGGTATTTATCCAAAAGATAGAAACATAGTGATTCGAAGGGGGCACATGCACCCCAATGTTAATGGCAAAACATGTATAGCCAAAATATGAAATATGAAAAGAACCCAGATGTCCATTTACTAATGAATGGATAAAGAGGAAGTGGTACCTATATATAATGGAAAAAAATGAACTATTGGGCAGCCTTGGTGGCTCAGCAGTTTAGCGCCACCTTCCGCCCAGGGTGTGATCCTGGAGACCCATGTTGGGCTCCCTGCATGGAGCCTGCTTGTGTCTCTGTCTCTCTCTCTCTCTCTCTCTCTCTCTCTCTCTCTCCCCCCCCCCCCGTGTGTGTCTCTCATGAATGAATGAGTGAATGAATGAATGAATGAATAAATAAATCTTTAAAAAAAAATGAACTCTTGCCATTTGCAATGACACGGATACAACTGGAGGATATTGTGCTAAGTGAAATAAGTCGGAGAAAGACAAATACCATATGATTCCACTTATGTGTGGAATTTAAGAAACAAAACATGAACATAGCAGAAGGGAAGGAAAAATAAAAACAGGCAAACCATAAAAAACTAACTATAAGGAGTTGCTGGAGGAGGGGGTGGGTGGATGGGGTCATTGGGTGATGGGCATTATTAGGGAGAGCACTTGATGTAACGAGCACTGGGTATTATTATACACAACTGATGAATCACTAAGTTCTACCTGTTAAACTAATAACACAGTATATGTTAATTAAGTTGAATTTAAATAAAAAATTAAAAAATAAATGCCACTTTGGTTAAATGGATAAGGATTATTTCATAGTGATCAATGGTCCTACTTAGTCACATATTCAGACCTTTTGATATTGTTGACAAACATCCAAAAATCAAATTATTTTCCTTAAAGATCTTTCTTTTTTTCCTTCTTTCTGTCTGTTTGTCTCTCTTTCTTTCCATTTATTTGAGAGAAAACATGAGCAAGGGTAAGGGCAGAGGGAGAGGGACAAACAAACTCCCTGCTGAGCATGGTCCCAATACAGGGCTTGATCCCAGGAACCTGAGATCATGACCTGAGTCTAAGTCAGACGCCCAACTACCTGAGCCACCCAACTGCCCCTACTTATTTATTTAATTTATTTTTATTTTTTAATATTTTATTTATTCCTGAGAGACACAGAGAGAGAGGCAGAGGGAGAAGCAGACTACCTGTGGGGAGCCCGATGCAGGACTCAATCCCAGGACCCCAGGATCACACCCTGAGCTGAAGGCAGGTGCTCAATATCTGAGCCACCCAGGCAACCCCTCTATTTTTTTAAAGAGCACACGAGTGGGGAGGGACAGAGGGAGAGAGAATCTCAAGCAGACTCTGTATTGATTGTGGAGCCCCAGTCAGGGCTTGATCCAACCATGACCCCAAGATAACGACCCCAGCCAAAACCAAGAGTCGGATGTTTAACTGACTATGTCACCTAGATGCCTCTGAAAATCAAATTCTAAAATGAAGTCTTTTGACCTCAAAGAGGGTTTGTAGAACAATTCAAAGAATTTGTTCTCTTCTTAAAAGATAAACATTAAATAGGCTTATTTGAGATGTTAAATTATATGGGAAGCATTGTCAAATATGATGTTAAACTTTCTTAGAGTATATTTGTAGAAATATATGTTATTAAAATAAGTGTTCTAAAAACTGTATGAAACTCCTAAAAATCTGATCTCTCTTGGTATGTTATCACTTCTATTTCCAGTTACTATCCTGAAGTGCTGTGTGTCACAGGAATAACCAAATGTCCTTGTCAGTTGCATTGTAATGAACTTAGATGTTTAAACACTGCCATTTTTAAGTCCTTTTCTCATTTACAAATAGTTGGCTTTTTCTGATGCTTTTGCAAAAGTTCTTCCTCTTCGAGGAGATTTGAGATAGACTAACAAATACTGTAGAACACAGGTCTCTAATAACTTAAAGATCATACCAGTGAACTGGGCAACAATTTACAGAACTCTCAGGGAGAAACTGATGATGTCCACAAACTGCTAACAGGAGATCAAGATTAACACAAATTAATTACACGAGGCTGAATAAACTGAAGAGGATAATTATGATTTTTATGACTTTTTGTTCACAATATTGCTGGTTCTTTAATCTTTTGTGTTCCAGATATAAGAAAACCTTTCCTCTTAAGCTAACTAAGACTTAACATCATTTTGGTAAATTACACCTTTGTAAATAGAATTGAAACATTTATCTTTTGCTTCCTCCTATGATCCCTCCAGAATTCAGAAACTCTGAGTGAGCATTCTTATATTCATGGCAACATAGTTATTTGCAGAAGTTCAATGAGAATCTCTTCTCCCTGGAACAGGACACAGTTGGAAACATTGATTACCAAGGCTTTGACTAGAATGACATATTTTGAGAAAGATCTTCATAGCCTCAGATATGACAAAGCATCTTTTAGGAGCTAAGGTTGACTTTATGGAGCCAATAAAACCCCTAGGAAATATCAGCCTGATGCTCACAAGGTGCCCAGCAGACTTACCAAGTGATTGAAGAAGGGCACTTCCTAAAAAGAGCAAGAACTCCAAGGGACCTCAAGAAGAGAGGAAATAAGTCAAATTGATAGGTATCACAGGAAAGACCGATGGCAAGTATTTAGCTTGGCTTCTCAGCCCCAACAGGCTGTTAAATTTCAACCTGTGAGTGGTGGGAGGGTCAAAGATGGTGATGTGGGGAAGAGCCTGAACTCACTTCCTCCGTGGGTACACTGAATCTGCACTTACCTACACAGCAGTCAGTCTCCTACTACTGAATTGAGGCTGACTGAACAGCTTTTCTTGACAAAGGACAGACTGACCACCTAGAGAAGGGCAGGAGAGACAGAGACTCAGTAACAATGGGAACCCCACCCCCAGTACTGTGAACTGCAGTGGGGAAGGATGTATTAAGGGACCAAGAGCAGATTCATCTGCCCTGGGGCAAAATTTTAAAAGCTACAGTTTAAAGGGGCAACTAGAATGTAATGACAGTAATCCTAGAGCATCAGCTAAATGATGTGGGAACTGCTGTGATGCTCCCTGGGGTCAGAAGTGCTGGCCAGCACCATTGTGTATGCTCCCCCTTCACCCTGACAGTAGGTGGAAGGAGTGTTTGGGCTCACCAGCTGACCACAGCCCCACTTGTCCCACCAAGGCCAACCCAATGTGGCATACATCAGGCAGCACCCAATACAGTTCCAGCCATCTCACTGAGGTGGTAAAGGCACAAAGTACCCTGGGGCATGCCAGGCAGGCCTATATCCATGTTACTTCCAGACAGCTTGCCAGGGTGAGTTGTAGAATGCCCCAGGGACCTCCACTACAGGCCCATGCCCACCTTAGCTCCAGCTGTACCACAAGGGGACTCCCTGTGTGGAATGTCCTAGCAGCTCCCAGCCTGCACCCACTTTATCTGTTCCACAAGGGCAACCTCTGTACAAAGCACCCTGGAACCCCCTGGCCCACACCCACTTTCAGCTGTGGTTCTCCTCCAGGGTGACCCTGACACAGAGTACACTGGGACCCCTAGGCTGCACCCACCTTAGCTCTGGCCTGTCAGCCAAAGCCACCAAGCACATGCAGTCTACACAGGGAACGTTTCTAAGTTAGGCCATTCCTTCAAGATTAGCAGAAGTAGCTGTTCACCTAATTCACAGAAACAGACACAGAAAGTCAAACAAAATGAAGAGACAGGAATATGGTCCAAATGAAAGAACAAGACAGAACTTCAGAGAAAGGACTAGATGAAAACATGCAAAGTAATAGTCATGGTCATAAAGATGCTCCCCAGGGGAAGCCTGGGTGGCTCAGCGGTTTAGCGTCTGCCTTTGGCCCAGAGCGCAATCCTGGAGTCCCAGGATCGAGTCCTGCATCGGGCTCCCTGCACAGAGCCTGCTTCTCCCTCTGCCTGTGTCTCTGCCTCTCTCTCTCTCTCTCTATGTCTGTCATGAATAAATAAATAAATAAATCTTTAAAAATAAATAAATAAAGATGCTCCCCAGACTTGAGAGAAGAGTAGATGAACTCAATGAGAACATCCACAAACAGATAGGAAATACAAAAATGAACCAATCATAGCTCATTCACCTGAAAAATATAATAACTGAAATAAAAAATACACCAGAAGCAATCAACAGCAGATTAGGGGATGCAGAAGGATGGATCAGCGATGTACAAGACAGGGTCATGGAAAGTGTTCATGCTGACCAGCAATCAATCAGTCAAGATAGGTTAAGGAGACTCTGGGACATCAAGTGTACTAATATTTATATTATCAGGATCCTAGAAGGAGAAGGGAGAAAGAGAAAGAGGCAGAAAGTTACTTGAAGAAATAATAGTTGAAAACTCTCCTGACCTGAGGAAGGAAACAGACATCCAGGTCCAGGAAACACAGAATCCCCAACAAGGTGAACCTAGGGGGGGTCCACACCAAGACACATAATAATTAAGATGTCAAAATTAGAGACAAAACCCTAAAAGCAGCAAGAAGAAAGCAACTAGTTATGTACAAGTGAACTCCATAAGGCTATCAGCTGGTTTTTCAGCAGAAACTTTGCAGGCCAGAAAAGAGTGATATCATCTATTCAGAGTGCTGGAAGGGTAAAACCTGCAACCAAGTATACTCTGTCTGGCAATATTATCATTTAGAATTGAAGGAGAGAGAGTGTCCCAGACACACAAAAGTTAAAGCACTTCTTACCACTAAACCAGCCTTAAAAGAAAATGTTAATGGGACTTCCTTAAGTAGAAGAGTAAAGACCATAATTGAAAGTAAAAAAAAGGAAGAAAGAAGTTTCACAAGTAAAAGCAAATGTAAAGGTAGTAGAACAATCGCTGTTAAAGTTAGTATCAATGCTAAAAGACAAAAGTGATAAGATCAATTATATTTTAAAAAGTAGTTAACTTAGGGGCGCCCGGTGGCTCAGTCACTGTCTACCTTGGGCTCAGATTATGAGCCCTCATAGGCTCCCTGCTGAGCAGTCTGCTTCTTCCTCTGCCTCTCCCCCAGCTTGTATTCACTCATGCAGTCTCTCTCTGTCCCTCTCTTCCCTCCCTCCCTCCCTCTCTCTTCAAATAAATAAATAAAATCTTTAAAAAAATTTTTTTAGGGTAGCCCGGGAGCCCAGCGGTTTAACACCGCCTTCGGCCCAGGGCGTGATCCTGGAGATCCGGGATCGAGTTCCACGTTGGGCTCCCTGCTTGGAGCCTGCTTCTCCCTCTGCCTGTGTCTCTGCCTCTCTCTCTCTCTCTCTCTCTCTCTCTGCCTCTCATGAATAAATAAATAAAATCTTTTAAAAAATAAAATAAATTTTTAAATAAAAGTTAACTTAATTACTATAATTTATATATGAATTGCGTGGTAACCATAAGCCAACAACCTCTGATAGACAAAAGAGAAAGAGAGGCAAGCAAAACACTAAAGAAAGTCATCAATTATACAGAAAGCAAGCAAGAAAAAGTGGAGCTGAGAAGGACTACAAAACCCAACTAGAGAAAAATTAACAGAATGGCAATAAGCACATAACTATCAGTGATTACTTTAAATGTAAATGATCCCAATGCTCCAATCAAAAGATATAGGGTGAGTGAATGGATAAAAATACAAGACCCATCTATATGTTGTTTATAAGAGACTCACTGCAGACCTAAAGACATATGCAGATTGTAAGTGAAGGGATGGAAAAAGATATTCCATGCAAGTGGAAGCAAAAAAAAAAAGCTATGATAGCAATACTTTTATGACACAATTGACTTTATTTTTTTTTTTAAGATTTTATTTATTTATTCATGAGAGAGAGGCAGAGACACAGGCAGAGGGAAAAGCAGGCTCCATGCAGGGAGCCTGATGCAGGACTCAATGCTGGGACTCCAGGATCATGCCCTGGGCCGAAGGCAGGCGCTAAATGGGTAAGCCACCCAGACATCCCAACACAATTGACTTTAAAAGAGACTGTAACAAGAGACAAAGGAATTATACGATGATGAGGGATCAATCCAACAAGGGAATATAATGACTGTAAATATCTACGCAACCAACATAAGAGCACCTAACTACATATATTATTTACAAATATTAACAGACATAAAGGGAGAAATTGACAGTAATACAATAAGAGTAGGGGATGTTAATACCCTACTTATGTCTGTGGGTAGACCATCCAGATAATATCAGTAAGGAAACATTGGCCTTGAATGACATATTAGAGCAAATGGACTTAACAGTTATATACTGAACAATCTATCCAAAAATAAAATACACATTCATTTCAAGTGCACATGGAACATTCTCAGGAATAGATAATGTGGTAGGCCACAAATCAAGTCTCAGTAAATGTGAGAAAATTGAAACATCAACATCTTTTCCAACCACAATAGCATGAAATTAGAAATCAGTTACAAGGGGAAAAAAATGGAAAAAACCACAAAAATATGGGGGCTAAGCAATATGCTACTAAACAATAAAGGTGCCAACAAAGAAGTCAAAGGTGAAATACAAAGAAATACATATAGATAAATGAAAATGGAAACACAATAGTCCAAAATCTTTGGGATACAGCAAAAGCAGTTAAAAGACAAAAGTTTATAGTATTAAAGGCCTACCTCTAGAAATAAGAAAACTCTTATATAAACAACCTAACCTTATACCTAATGGAAGAAAATAATAAAGATCAGAGTAGAAATAAATGAAATGAAGACTGAAAAAAAAAAACAAAACAAAAAGAACAATAAAACCAAGATTGGTTCTTTGAAAAGAAAGCAAACAAAAAGTGATAACTTTTTTTAGCTAGACTCATCAAGAAAAAAAGGGAGGGGCACCTGGCTTCCTCAGTCAGAACGTGTAGCTCTTGGTCTCGGGTCATGAGTTCGAGCTCCACATTTGGTGTAGAGATTACTAAAAAAAAATAAATACTTTTAAAAAAGGATTCAGGGATCCCTGGGTGGCGCAGCGGTTTGGCGCCTGCCTTTGGCCTAGGGCGCGATCCTGGAGACCCAGGATCGAATCCCACATCTGGCTCCCGGTGCATGGAGCCTGCTTCTCCCTCTGCCTGTGTCTCTGCCTCTCTCTCTCTCTGTGACTATCATAAATAAAATAAAAATAAATAAATAAATAAATAAATAAATAAATAAAAATAAATAAATAAATAAGGATTCAAATAAAATCATAAATAAAACAAGTAACAACTGACACCACAGTAATACAAAAGTTAATAAGACAACCACTACAAAAACTATATGCCAACAATTTGAACAACCTGGAAGAAATTAGATAAATTTCTAGAAACATGCAATTTTCCAAAACTGAATCAGAAAGAAATAAAAACTTGAACAAACTGATTATTAGTAACAGAATTGAACTAGTAATCAAAAAATTCCCAACAAATAAATGTCTATGACCAAGTGGCTTAACAGGTAAATTTAACCAAACATTTAAAGAAGAGTTAATATCTATTCTCAAAGTAATTCAAAAATAATAAGAGGAAGGAAAACTTCCAAATTCACTCTGTAGGGCCAGCATTACCTTGATATTAAAATAAGACAAAGACACCACAAAAAAAGACAACTACAGGCCAATATCCCTGATAAACATAGATGCAAAAATTCCCCTCAACAAATGATTTGTAAACTGAATCCAAGAATACATTAAAGGATCACTCACCAGAATCAAGTAGGTTTTATTCCAGTGATGAAAGGATGCTTCAATATCTGCAAATCAATCAAGGTGACACATCACATTAACAAAATGAAGGATAAAAAACCATATGATTGTCTCAATAGATGCAGAAAAAACATTTGGCAATGTCTGTTCGTGATAAAAACTCTCAACAAAGTGACATTAGAGGGAACTTACTTCAACATACAGAATAAAGGCCCACAGCCTTTATATGAAAAACCCACAGCTAACATCATACTCAATGGTGAGAAAATGAAAGCTTTTGCTTTAAGATTAGGAACACACAAAGATGCTCATTTTTACCACTTTAATTCAACATAGTACTAGAAATCCTTTCTGCAGCAACTAGACAAGAAAAAGAAATAAAGTCATCCATATTGGTATGGAAGAACTAAAACTGTCACTATTTGCAAATGACGTGATTCTATACATAGAAAACCCTACAGATTTGGGGCACCTTGCTGGCTAAGTCAGAAGAGCATGCGACTCGGTCTTGGAGTCATGAGTTCTAACCCCACATTGGGTGTAGAGATTACTTAAATAAAAACTTGAAAAAAAGAAAACTACAGATTCAACAAGAATCTATTAGAACTAATAAATGAATTCAGTTAGTTGTAGGATACCAAATTAATATACAGAAATTCATTGCATTTCTATACACTAATAACAAAGCAGAAAAAGAAAGTATGAAAACAATCCCATTTACAATTGCACCAAAAAGAATAAAATACCTAGGAATAAATTTAACCAAGGAGGTGAAAGACCTGTACTCTGAAAACTACAAGACACTGATGAAAGAAATAGAAGATGATGCAAACAAATGGTTTGTATCAAGATAAACTAAGTTCATGGTTTGTAAGAATTAATATTGTTAAAATGTCTATACTACTCAAAGTAATCTATGTTACAAACTCAATGTAATCCCTGCTAAAATACCAATGTTTTTCACAGAACTAGAACCAACAATCCTAAAATGTGTATGAAACTACAAATGACCCTGAATAACCAAAACAGTTTTAAGAAAGAAGAACAAAAGTGGAGTTATCACAATCCCAGATTTCAAGATACACTGCAAAGCTGTAGTAATCAAAGAAGTATTTTCTGGCACAAAAATGACCCATGGATCAATGGAACAGAATAGAAGGCCCAGAAACAAACCCACACAAATAGATGGTCTATTAAGGAGGCAAGTATATACAATGGGGGAAAGATAGTCTCTTCAATAAATAGTATAGGGAAAACTAGACAGCTATGTGCATGCCTGCAACATCAGCCTTAGCAACTTTTTTCTGGGTATGTCTCCTCAGGTAAAGGAAACAAAAGTGAAAATAAATTATTGGAACTACACCAAGCTAAACAGGTTTGCTAAGTGAAGAAAACCATCAACAAAATGAACAGGCACAACCTGAAAATTCAATGAAAATGAATGGGAGAAGGTATTTGCAGATGATATATCCAGTAAGGGCTTAATATACAACATATATAAAGAACTCCTACAACTCCACACCAAAGAAACCAAACCAAACCAAGACAAAACCAATCTAGTTAAAATAGAGGATCTGAATAGACATTTTTCCAAAGACCTACAAATGGCAATAGCTACATGAGAAATGCTGAGCATCACGAATCATCAGGGAACTCCAAATCAAAACTACAATGAGATATCACCTCATACTGGGCAGAATGGCTTATATCAAAAAGATAAGAAATGACCCATGTTGATGAGAATGTGGAGAAAAAGGAACCCTCATGCACTGCTGGAGGGAATGTATATTTGTGTGGTTGCTATGGAGACCAGTATGGGGGTTCCTCAAAAAGTTAAAAATAGAACTACTGTATGATTCAGTAATCCCACTACTGGGTATTTACCCAACAAAAATGAAAAAAAAAAAAAAAAGAATTCAAAAACATATCAGCAGCATTTGTTGCAGCATTATTTTCAATAGCCAAGATGTGGAAGCAACATACATGTCCTTCCACAGATGAATGGATAAAGATGTGGTATGCATTCATAACAAAATTTACTCAGCCATAAAAAAGAAATAAGTTTTGCCATTTGCCACAACATGGATGGACCAGAGGGTATTATGGTAAGTGAAATAAGTCAGACAGACAAAGACAAAACCATATGGTTTTACTTGTATGTGGTATCTAGGAAAGAAAACAAATGAGCCAAAAACCAAAAAAAGCAACCCTCAAACCAGAAACAGACTCATAAATACAGAGAGCAAACTCTTGCTCCCAGAAGAAAGGAGTGTGGGGGAATGGGCAAACTAGGTGAAGGGGATTCAGAAGCACAAACTTCCAGGTATAAAATAAAGAAGTCGTGGTGAAGGAAAGTACAGCATAGGGAAAATAGTAATGTTGTAATAACAGTATAAGGTGATAGTAACCAGGCATATCATAGTGAGTATTGCTCATTGTATAGAATTGACAAGTCACTATATTGTATAACTGAATCTAATAGAACATTGTGTGTCAACTACACTTCAATACTAAAAATTTTTTTAGAACTTTAATCTGAGATTCCTTATGAAAACTTCCAGCAAAGCAGATTTTAAAAGCGCCTATACAGTCAATTGCTATTCTTGTTGCACTGATGCAAATAATCCAGCGCAAGTTTGTTGAAACTAGATTTAATTTGCCCACAAAGTAGTCCTATGAAGGTTCTTATTGATAGAAATGGGCGTAATGGTTGAGAGAAAAATTGTTTCCTTTGTAACTATGACACACACTTTTGAGTATTAGCTTCTAGTTCAGGGACAGAGGCCTGGAATCTGCGTTCTGACACCCCTCCCCTCCCCCAGCTGACTCATATTACGCACACTCAGGTTTGAGAACCACATCCTGGAGAACAGTGCAGGAGTGCTGGAGAGCTGGCAGGACAGTCATTCAAAGACACCCCTAACTCCCATCAGTCTGGCTTTCTGTGGCCTCCTAGCTGCTGTTGCTCAAGGCTGAAACACCTTCCAAACACACACAAGCTGGATTACAGAAGCTTTGCAGGCCCCTTGGGTGGCCTTTTCTTAACTAGCAGAACATGATCCCTCCAAGGACAAGTGCAGCCGTCCTGGGAGCTCAGCACTGAAAGCCCAGGTGTCTCGGCACAACCAAAAGGAGGGAGGGAAGGCAAGCGATGCGGCAAAGGGGATCAGCATGTGCTAACCCAAATGTGCCAGTTTGGCATATTGATTATTTTTGAGCTGAAGGCAATTTAGAAACAGCAGATGCAAGAAGAGCTCTGTGCCCTCCTCTCCCTTTTAAAGCATTTCCTGCCGTGGAGGTGGCATAATTCTACCCCACGTCCTGTACAAGGATGAGGACAGAGATCCTGATCACCGTACACGGAGAGCTGGCACCATGATGAGTCTGCATAAACAGACCTGACTCAGATAACCCTTGCCTTCTACTTCCTGTATATTCACTACATATTTCCCAGTTGTTTTCACATAATATATCACCCCTAAAGCCCAAACCCCCTTTCTTTAAGTTGCTTCTCTGCTATTTAACACCCTTTGTTAGAAAGGTCTATAAGGTCCCAGTCTAACTGCTTCTTTGGGGTTTTGCTTATTTTCTCTGAAGCCCTTGCCCACATCACAGTGTTAACATCGATAAAATTGTATGCCTTTTCTCCTGTCAGCCGGTCTGTTGTCAGTTTAATTCACAAGTGCCAGTGAACAATCTGGAACCAGAAGCCTTTTCCCCTCCACTGTGGGAAGAGCTGACAGGCAGGATGGCCCTGTGGCTTTGAAAGGGGAAAAGATTTTCATCCCACTTGGAAGAAAATGTCTCAATGTGGTGAATGGAACCTCTTCTGTTGATGTTTTAATTTTTCTGTAATCTCCCTATTTCAAAATGCAGCTTTGAGGCAGCTTATTCAGATACATCTACTACAAGGTTTAAGAAAAAATTGGTACCATTAGGGAATGCCTGGGTGGTTCAATGGTTGAGCATCTGCCTTTGGCTCAGGGCATTGATCCTGGGGTCCTGGGATCGAGTCCCCCATAGGTATCATCCTAGGAAGCCTGCTTCTCCCTCTGCCTGTGTCTCTGACTCTCCCTCTGGGTCTCTCATGAATCAATAAATAAAATCTTAAAAGAGATTTGATACCCTTGGGATTTGTAAGTTGTTCATTTAAATCTTAAAATGATTGGCTTCTTTGCACAAACTATAGCAACCTAAGAGTCTAGTGTTTGAGCACCTCAGAGTCTGGTACTTACCTGTGCTAGAGATAAAAGCATAAAAAAATGAAGACTTTAGAAAAACTTCATGACTACTAGTTTATCCCTAGGGTTCTGCAGTCTCCATAATGTCCTTATTTTTTAAAATAAAAGAAAAAGATATTTGTTACAAAGGTTTAGTTAATGTCTTAAAACTGAATATATTTGTCACTTAGACAAATGCAATCTCTGTAAATGTCTAGGTGATCTGGGACACCATTTTTATTTTGAAATGGGAGCTTTTTGGCTTACAAGATCATGAAATACTAAAAAGTAAAAAGTGTTTCTGTAAAGAAATGAGATTATTTTTAACAACAAAAATACCTTGCTGACTCACTATGAAGTCAAAATTTCCCCAATTTGTGAATAGACTACTTTAAGCCATTTGAAAAGGTCTGTTTCTTTGCAAATCATTTTAGATAGTGTAATCACTTTTTCCCTTTTTTTTTTTTTTTTTTTTTTAAATAACGGGGGTGGGGGCGGGGGAGAAAGAGGGGAAGGGAGGGAAAGAGAGGGAGAGGAAGGCATTCTTTTATTTTTTCTTCCCTTTTTTTTTTCTATGACTCATGGTCACAGTACCTAGTACCCCAATTGCCAGGCTTTGACCTTGTGACTCCTGCTGCCACTGACTTAACAGCTGGATTGATTTTGAATGAGGATGAAAGTGTTAACAGGTTTGACTACTAAAAGGAAGTTTTTAAAAACCCTGGACAGTTGACTGTGGGCAGATAATGCTGAGCCTTGGAGACCAAGCCTGTGAAGTTCACATCACCCTCTGGGGCCCCCACCCACTTCTACAGGCTTTTTTATGCCCATGCTTCCTTTCTCAATCTCATTTGCATTCTCTTTTTCTCTCTCTGACCCAAGAGAAAGAAAAATGTGTTGATTATAACTCCTTAAATAGTGTGATTTAGCCTTCTGCATGTCAGAATAAATTAAGAGAACAGGTGTGTGAAACACAAGAGAGATAAACACAGAAACAAGTGATGGAAAAACCATCGAAGGAAAAGATGTGGCCTAGGGCTAAGGTGATACCAACTGCATGCCATAGGTGCCATATAATTGCTAAAGATGAACCTCAAATATGACTCTGAGGTTCATAGTAGAACAAAGAAGAGAGCAAATCAATGATAAGATTCACCGTGTCCCCAAAATGGAAACCCTCCAGAGGCTTCCCTAGATACGAGCACAGCAGAGAGGTGTCTTTTGAGGGGCCTTACAGAGAGAACCTGAGGGATCCTTGGCAGTAAGTCATGAGAAGAAGACGTCAGGGTTTGGGCAGTTTCTTCCTCACTGATGGAGGAGGCTGCTGATCCTAAGCGCTGGGGTTCTCGGGACACCCAGCCTTGCTCCTCATGTCTTCTCCATTCCCTGTAAGCTCTGCACTCCCGCCTGGGAGCCTGCAAGATGGGATACCATCAGAGGAATAGTGCTTGTTTACTTGGAGGGTCACCCTGATTTGGGGCTTGTAGTATTTGTTACCACTGTCCACGGGGCTGTGATTTTCCAGCTCTGCACATTCGAATCATTTGGGCAACTCTCCACAAGTACATAACTGCCTGGGCACTACCCAAATTAACTGAATATAGACCTCTGGGATCAGACCCAGGAAGTCATCTATTTTTTATTTTATTTTTTTTAAGATTTATTTATTTATTTATTTATTTAATTTATTTATTTATGATAGACATAGAGAAAGAGAGGCAGAGATACAGGAGGAGGGGAAGCAGGCTCCATGTCGGGAGCCCGACGTGGGACTTGATCCCGGGACTCCAGGATCACACCCTGGGCCAAAGGCAGGCGCTAAACTGCTGAGCCACCCAGGGATCCCTAGTTATCTATTTTTTAAAATGCTCCAGCTAATTCTTATGCACAGCAGAGTATAGACCTGCTGACAGCTGGATCTACTCAGAGATTTACAAACTCAAGTGATATTGGAGTCCCTCAAGGAGCTTTGAAAATCAGAGAGGGAGACAAACCATGAGAGATCCCTAACTCTGGGAAACAAAGAGTTGTAGAAGGGGAGGTGGGTGGGATGATGGGGTGACTGGGTGACAGGTAATGAGGAGGGCATGTGATGAGCACTGGATGTTATATGTTGGAAAATTGAATTTAAATTTTTAAAAATGTAAAAAAAAAAAAAAATCAGGTTTCCCAGCCACACTTTTCCTCCTAATCCCCCACCACTTCCACCACCCAATGTCTGCTCAGAAGACTGGGAAATTCTGTATTTTTAACAAGAATTCCAGGTAGCTGTGATGTCGCTCATCCCCAGCTACACACTAGTTGGCAGAGTTTAAAGGAGGGAAGAGTTGGGCTCCACTCTGCTCTAGCAACAGCAGGCTGTGTGAGCTTGGGCCTGTTACTTGAGTGCTCTGGTTTTTCTTCCTTGTCAATAAGATGGTTATGGAAATAATCAGCTAGTCCTACATCTCTGGTTGTTGTAAGGATTTCCAACTAACTCCCAACTAGAATGAGAGCTCCACCATGCCAGAGACTGGGGCCTAATTAACTTGTATATCCCCAGCACTGAAATCAGGGTGCTGGCACATCGTAGGCACTCAGCTAAAGTGACAGTGAGCTCCTATTTGGGAAGGCAGATGCAAAAGGATTAAGTAGGTCTGTGGCCACCAGGCATGCATTTTTATTTGGGGTGTGTGTGTGTACATGTGTGCACATTTGTGCATCTATAGGTACAACATACTTCCAGGGTTGGGTTGAAATCCACAAGCCCACAGTGAATACCAGGCTCTCTGGGGTCATTCGAGGCCTGTGTGTGTGAGCTTACAGCATGGGTAGCAGACTGCCCTATGGCCTAGTTTCTTCTATGTTCTGTCAAAACGTGGGTGGATTCATGTGTGATCCAATAGGCAGGTAGTGAAATGTGCCCTTGCTGGCACAGGCATTTCTGCAGGGACCAAACAGGCCAAAGATGTGCTGCAACAGAATGATTTATTTTTATAACACACATAGCTCTGAAACAAACTTGTTATAACATGAGTTTCATTGGCCAAGTGTAATAGGAAGATTTGTTGAGGAGTGGACATCTCTCCATGATCTGAGAGAGCATCGTCTACAAATACTACTTTCTGAACAGTGACCGAACCATTCACTAATGGGAAGTTCTGAATTCATGTACACCAAGTGCCAGCATGAGAGCAGTGGGTGGAGTGAAGGACTGGGTCCAGGTCAGGGTCTGGGCTCTGGTCGCAGCCCAGGACTCACTGTGTGCCATGGACAGGTCAGCTCTCCTCTCTGGGATCCAGTCCCTCTGTGATGGGAAGGGGCCGGGGAATTATCTTGAGGGTCCCACTCGTCCCTGCTAGGCTGTGACTACCTGGTTGCAAGAATGAAGCTCAGGATGTCTTCTCCATTTATTTTCTCTGCTAGCTCAGAATGGCCCCATCTGATCATCGTACGCCACGTGGGTCACTCTTCTTTTTCTGGCATTCACCTGTGCTCAAACTGACCCTCCTGCACACCATCCACTCTCTCACAAACGGGATATTCAGGTAGCCCAATCAATAGTTTCCATTACAAATGAACTTTATAGGCTTCATGTAGCAATCCCTATTAAAACAGATTTCAGGCTTCAAACCTTCAAACAACAACAAGGGACATTTTATGGGGGTGGAGGTAGGAGCAGTCATTCAGCTCAGTCAGTGATTAAAAGTTCAGGCTCTGAACATTAAAAAGTAATTACAATTCCCTAAGTCTACATAGAAAACAAGAAATATTTGATAGCAATATGTATGTGACTCATTGAGAAAACCAGTGAGAATTTTTCCTTCTGCTATTGCTCATGTATGTGTATTATTTCCTCTTGCTGCTGTAAAGAATTGTCACAGTATAGGGGCTTAAAACAACCCAAATTAAAAAAAATTTTGGAGGATGCTGGGGTCGCTCAGTTGATTATGCATCCACCTCTGATTTGGCTCAGATCATGATCCAGGGTCCTGAGATTGAGCTCTGCATGGGGCTCCACACTCAGCAGGAAGTCTGTTTTAGATTCTCTCTCTCTCCCTCTGCCCCTCCCTCTGCTCATGTACTTGCTCATGTGTGCACTCTTTCTCTCGCTCAAATAAGTAAGTATATCTTTAAAAAATAAATAAAATTAAAACTCCACCTGAAGCCTGCATGCAGTCATCAACAGCTTAGCATTACTGTGTAATCAGTGATGACATTCTGGATGACGGCTCAGATGTTGCAAAATCCTAATCTTCAAAAAACCTTTAGTTGTTCAGAAAGGTTTTTCTAATTAAGGTAGTGGATTGGAGAGCAATTTTTAATTATAAGAATTAGGGGGAAAGAAATCCATATTTCCTAGATGTAACCACAAGTGAAGCAGAAAATCCTGTTTGCCAGAGTCCCCTCCTATGCTTCCATGCTGTCATGGAGGCCACCTGGGGTGACTGCATGCTGGTGCAATGGAGGATGTACTGGGTCTGCGGGGATGACCGTGTCAAACACAAAGGAAAGTGGGCCCTGTTTTCGAGAACTGGCAACTGTAACACATCTTTGTAGCCTACCCATTTGGCATTTTCTCAAGAAGGAGATCGTTCCTGATTTTCAAACAGGAAAATCAACTATCCTGCCCACAATCAAGGGGAAGTGACATGTGAGATAGGCCAAAATAAGAGAGGTGTTTCCATCAACACAAATTCATGCTTCTTCCCTTCTGAGATGAGTAGCCCTCCAGCAAAACAAGTAAAGTAACCGTGTTGAACCAGATGGACAGCAAAGTCCCAGACCAGGGGCCACTGAACGTCTAGTGTCGTGGCAAGGCTCTGGAGGGTGGTGAAGTAGCTGCAAACCCCTGCTCTCCACACCCACCCACTCCTCTAAGGGCTGTGGTCACACGTGGCTGTTACTGTAGGTGGCTGCAGCGTTGCAGCAGAATCAACATGATCATCGTCACATTTGCAAAGAACCTTGGTGGCTAGCAAGAGCTTCCTTGTATTTCTCTCACTTAATCCTGGGGAGCAGGCAAGGCAAGTGTCATTATCCCTGTTCTGACAGATAACATGATTTCGTTGAGGTCACACAGCAGGTTGGTGGCAGAGCCAGGACTTGAACCCTGATCCATTCAGCCCTGGGGGTCCTGGTCCCCTCGTGGCTGTCTCTCTGTGAGGCTGTTGGCCCGTTGCCTCCGCAGTAACGTGGACACAGGCTACTTTGTCAGCTGGCTCCTGCCCTGCCCCTAGCCTCACCTTCAGGCTGTCCCTGGCTCCCAGCGTACTCTACCTTCTTGCTTCACGAGGCGTGGCTGTCTCGTGTGGTAGCGTAGCGGTGCCAGCCTTCCCGGGGAGCCTGCTGCAGAGACAGAATCCGTCCCACCCGTACCTCCAGACTCAGATCCCGGGTCGCTCTCACACACACTTGGGTTCAAGGAGCCCTGCTCTACCACCTAGGACCACCCAGGCCCGCCTGATACTCTGCAGTGGCTTCCTCTCTTCCCTTCTCATCGTCCCAGACACTGTGAGGGCCCCAAGCAACAGAATTTCACTAATTTCCTCTCTCCTGGAATGTCCCTTCCTCCCCCACAGTCAATAATTTAAGGCCTCAAAGGAACTCCTCGGGCCCAATCCCTCCTCCTTGTTTTCCCATAAGACCTTGACCTTGGGGTCCCGGCTCACTCTGGAAGGGAGTTCACTCAAGGACATTTCCTTACCAACGTGTCCAAAGAAACTTTGGCCAAGGTGTGCTCTCCGGAAAGGCAAGAGCTGACCCCATTGCTCCAAGCAGGGCCAAGATAATCAAATCTCTTTGGTATAATCAGAGAGAACCAATCTGAGGTTTTTTTTTTTTTTTTTTTTTTTTTTCCCCTTCTCTCCCCTGTGGCAGAAATAACAAAAGACACCTGGCAGCAAGAGGAGAGGGCGAGAGATGAGCCGAGGTGTCGTTAATCCACAGGCCAGTGGAGCCCAACTCATCAATTGGGATTCAGTTCTTGGAAGAGGAAAAGAGAGAAGATAAATAGTGGACAAGTTATTCTTTTGCCCTCATGCTTTCTCTCTTTCTTCCCCTACTCCTTGGAACTTTAAGGGACTTTTTTTTTTTTTTTAAGAACACAAATAATTGTCAGATCCTCTCAGGATCACAGGTCAGGAGCATTACAAGTTTAAAAACAAACAATGATTTTAAAAAAGAAAAGCTGACACAAAAGAATCCTTGAAGATTGGCTGATTGAAAACAGAAACAAGTAAAACACCACACGGTTCAGGTTTTAGGCTCAGCAAATTCAGGTTTTAAGTTTCAAAGGCCCGATGCCGTTCCCAGGGAGGGGAGCAGGATGAAACTTTTCTGCTGTTGGCGTGAGCAGGAAACCCAGCTAACCCGGCAGCGAGGCTGGGCACATCTTGCCCTTTGGAGTAAACCAGGAGGCCAACAGCAACAGCCAACTGTGCTTAAACCAGCCGCGGTTTATGGTAGACCAGTTGGAAAGAATGTGACCTTCTTGATTTTTATCTCTGTAGCCGTGATAGTGTCTCTGGAAGGGAGAGCTGGGGTTCACATAACCAGAAAGCCTGAGTATCAACTGGAAATCTATTTATGGTTTCCTGTGAGGCTGATGAAGCTGAAAAAAATCTGCCCATGTATAAACAAAGTGTGGGTGAGGAGGGTACATGCCTAGGTTTCTTCTAGAAAAGGTTCCTTTTCGTGTGACCCACATGGCTGGCTCCTGGTCAGGTCTCGGCAAGGGGGACAGAGGTTTCTCTTGAGTTGTCACAAAACTTGAATTTAATCTCCCCTGCTGGGTCACTGTGTCACGGGGCCTGCGAGGAAAGAGCTAGAAGACCGCAGGAAGGAAGTCTCAGGATTTGGAATGCCAGGGTTTTCCGGGTCAGCCTGTCAAATTTTAAGAAGAAAGTATTTTCCTTCACATCAGAACCAATGTGCGCAAGGTGATTGAGTCTCAAGGCCTGGAAATGCCTGTCACGATTTACAGAAGATTCAGCTTCAGATAGAGTTGGCATGGCTGGGTGTGGCCACGATGCAGGTGTTGCCATGGACTTTGTTCTGGGCCCACTGACTCTCTGCTCTCCCTTCCTGCCTCCCCACGGGACATGGGGGCAAAGTAAATACAGCTGCATGGCCCCAAGACCTGGGAGGGAAGGACAGGCTGTAACTGTGCATTCCGTGTCCCGCTCCACTGTGGACTGGGTTACAGGGTGGCAGTGAGAGGGAAGACTGGTTCAGGACCCCTCGGCTCTGCACCAGCGAAAACTGCAGAAAGGTTTTCCCTACTAACTCCCCAGCAAAACAGAGCAGTGGCTAGAAATGGGGGTGGGGGGAAGGAAGGGGGGATGGAGGCAGGAAAGCATCTGAGGCTTTCCTTTAGGCTCGCCCTCCAACCAAGAGGGAGGAAGAGGCTGGCTAGCTAAGCCTGATCCACTCTAGCACTTTAAACTTTCCCCTAACTCAAGAGATAAGATAAGAACCCCGGGTATAACCTGATTCTCACTCAGGGAAGTATTTTCTCTCCAGCAGGTAGGCCCTTGAAGGCTTAGAGGCCAGCGTTCCCAGGTTCCCAGCTCACAGCCTGCAGGTGGGATCCAGTTTGCCGACCTGTTTTGTTTGGCCCGCGTGATGGTCTTCTCTTTTTGTATTAGTTTCCAGAATTAACAGAGCAGAAAGTATCACAAACGTCTGCATTGCTGCCATTTCTTGAACAGTTAGAAGATCTGGCGACACTCACCCCAGATTCCACACTGTATTGGTTACTGTGACTGATTTGGAGGGTGCTGGCAGTGGGGCTGGGGTGGCAGTTCACCGTGGTCCCTGCCATTCCCTACAACCCTAATCTGATCTGTTTTATTTTACTTTACCCACCCATATCAGGAAATGGTTTGTCAGTCCTGTTTGTCACCCCAAATAAATCACAGCCACCTTGCTGATGCAATAGCATATCTGAATAACCATATCTGTCCCCTGGGTTTTAATCTCTGAATCTCTCCTGTTGGGTTCCCGGCCTCGAAGGGCTCCCTTAAAGAACTGCCTTAACCTCTCCTGCAGGGATGTTTGGGTGCCTCCTTATGGCAACAGATATTAGAACCCCCCAAGAATCTGGAAGGAAATGGTTTTAAAAACTTGAGGCTATGAATGAAACTCTTTCCTTTGCCTTTGGTCAAGAATCCATATCCCTGACACAGATCTGTTTGATTTCCTTAAAAAAAAAAAAAAAAAAAACTGAGAGCAGAAACCCCAACTTGAGTTGCTCAGAAGAGGCTACTGAAACCTTTATTGTCATCACATTTTATAACAGCAGCGGTGGGGCAGCAAATCACTTCACTGTCGTTCCAAACTTGGGCAGGCATCTGCCTGTGGAGAATTCTTTTTAAATTCTACTTACTGTAGTCAGCTGTGAATAATTTATAGTGAATAACATTTTATTTTCAATATTTTATTTATTTATTTGAGAGAGAAAGAGAGAGGGATGCAGAGAGAGAGAGCAAGCACAACAAGCAGGGGGAGAGGCAGAGAGAGGAGCAAGCTCCCCACTGAGCAGGAACCCCTCCCCCCCACGGGACTCAATCCCAGATCATATCAAATCATGACCTGAGCCAAAGGCAGATGCTCAACTACGGAGCCACCCGGGTGCCCCTACTGATTAACATTTTAATGTGCTGTTCTTGGGGTGACACTCACATCCTATAGCATTAACCATATCAGAAGCGAATGGTGTCATGGCATTGAGTCCATTCACAGACCAACCAAACCACCAGTTCCATCTGGGTCCGAAACATCTTCATCACCCCAAAAGGCAGCCCCTACCCACACGGTGATCAACCCCATTCTCCCCTCCTCCCTGTCCCTGGCAGTCACCAGTCTTCATTCTGTCTGTGTGGATTTCCCATGGGTGAGCAGGATCAGACACTGTGTGGCCTTTCGGGACTGGCTCCCTTCACTTCGGCAGAATGTGTTTGAGGTGTATGCACAGCAGACCCTGTTCAGCTCTTCATTCCTTTCTGTGGCTGATGATCATTACAAAGTTCCCATTATAAAAAATATATATAGAGAGAGTAGCTATTCTTAATCCTTCTGTTTTTTTTTTTTTTTTTGTTCATTGATTGCTTGCGTACCAAGGGTGAGCAGAGACTTGAGATGCAGGAGGAAAGCAGGGTTGGTTTTTGTTTTGTTTTGTTTTGTTTTGTTTTGTTTTTCAGCGGAGAAAGTAGGAATACACGTGCAGGGGCATGAATGCACAGGTTTCAAGGGGTAGAGAGAGAACAGAGCAACAGCACACTCTTAGCAAACTGTTGTCCTTTGTGTCAAGACAGAAGTCAAGTTTTCGTCAGGCTAGTGTCACACGTGGTCTTTCACAACGTCACTTTAGGTTGCTAGAAGAGCATCTGGCCAAGAAGTCACTAATTTCCTTTCAGGCATTTGCAGAGGGGTGTTAGGAGGATTTGGAAACTGAGTCAAAGATGCACAGGTGTTATCTCCCCGGCTTCCTACGTCCTGTGGCTGAGGTCTGACCCACAGAACAGGGGCAGCAGTTGTCACATCTGGAGCTCATCCTGGCTCTCAAAACAGCCCTGTTTGCCCTGCTTCTCAGATGGAGAAACTGAGACATAGCAAGCTTAGCTCATTCACTGGAGTTTGACATGGCAGGTGATAGGGAAGCCCGTGCCGAAGTGGTTTGAAGCAATAGGTGGGTCACAAGACACAGAAGCATGGTGTGATCCCAGTCCCCAGGCAATTCTTAGGTTATGTGGTCCTCAGACCACACTTTGATGAGAGATATCTGTCATTCTCATCCAAGATCCTTCATTGTCTCTTTCTCCTTGGGGCATGTTGGGAAAGCCGCAGGTCGCAGAAGCTATTTTTGGCCAGTAAGCACTCGACAAAGGTCACGGGCTTGCAGGCCAAGTGGAACCAGTCCAGGAGAGACACCTGCAGAGGGTTTCAGGGGACTGCGGGAGGAGACAGCCATGTAGAGAGAGTCTCCAGAAAGGATGGGGGCTCAGAGTGTGCAGCCCCAGGGGGGCCAAGCCCCCACAGTACACACACTCATTAATTTTTTAGTAGCCCCCAAACAACCAGCTTCAGCACAGAGTCAGCTTCCCCCCCAAACTGCTGAGTCACATCTCTGTGCCCTGGCTCACCTACCCCTGCAGCCCAGGGGGAAACGCAAAGCCCTGGATGTGTACTCCTCATATAAATCCTGGAGACTCTTAAGATTCCTGGTTCTTCTCCTCCAATACTAGGAATGTGCTATGAAGGAGAGAGAAGAAAATTCAAAAGCCAAAGCCATTTGAAAGCACACCCATCACATCCATGCTGGAATCAGTTCATTAACTCCCTTGGGAAGGGTGACAATGCGGCAGATTCCAGGTGTCTCCCCAGGCCTAGGGCTCAGGGGCCTGAGCACATTCTGAGGTTCTTACAGCGAACACTAAGCCCAGGCTAGACAAGATGGCAGAGACACAAATGGTTAAAAAAGAAAAATACCACTCTTAGGTCACTGCTGTTCATTGCTTTGATGTGTTTTCTTCCACACATTTAATATCCATTCAATATATTCTTTATTCAATTTTGTATTGTATATTTTTCTCTTAATATGTATAAGATGAACATTTCCCCCACATTGTTGAATAGACTTTGGTGACATTGCATCTAATGCTACGTGACGTCCCACACTCTGGATGCACTATAAGGTATTTGAACTTTCCTTTTATTTTTTTTCTGCTGAAGTAGTTTCCACATATTTGATTTTTATAGATAGGTGTTCTTCTACGATCTTATAAAATTACATCTTCAGTAGATTCCTACCTCTGAAAATACTGCATCTGGGGTTGTGATTTTTTTAAGATTCTTTATGTATTTTTATTTGACAGAGGGAGAGTAAGAGGGAGAAGCAGACTCCCCACTCAGCAGGGAGCCCAATGTGGGGGCTCCATCCCAGGACCCTGGGATGGATCGTGACCTGAGCTGAAGGCAGATGCTTAACCGACTGAGGCACCCAGGTGCCCTCAAAGTTGTGAATTCTTTTAAGGCTC
This sequence comes from Canis lupus familiaris, assembly GCF_011100685.1. NCBI lineage: Eukaryota > Metazoa > Chordata > Mammalia > Carnivora > Canidae > Canis > Canis lupus. The sequence goes on along the minus strand of NC_049222.1, from coordinate 94,601,946 downwards.
CTGGCTCATCTTGCCAAGTTATTTTCTAGAAGGGTATTCCAGTATGTATCCCACCTGCATCAGATAAAAGTGCTCATCTATTAACCTTTATGTGAGCAATGCATGTTATAATTAAAACTGAGACAAAAAGCTTTTGCAACATGTTAAGTGGAAATGGTCCACATTTTTACATGTGTTCTTTTGATACAAAGGATGAATGGTTTATCTATTTTTCTATTGAGGCATTGGTATTTTTCTTACTGATTTTAATATATATGATTAAATAGATCTATTAAATTATATAGTAAATTATAAATGCATAATAGCATTTTATATTTATAAGTTATCTATCAAGACAGAATGAGAGTAAAAGTATATTAGTCCGTTTTTAGAATTTGTTGAAAATAATGTTTCAGGTTTATCATTTGACTTTTCATGTTTTTGGTGATTTTTAAAAAAAATATTTTATTTATTTGAGAGGGAGAGAGCATGAGCACGGGTGAAGTGAGTGTAGAGGAAGAAAGAGAAGCAGACTCCCCACTGAGCAGGGTGCCTGACTCTGGGCTCTGAGATCATGACCTGAGCCAAAGGCAGAGACTTAACCGACAGAGCCACCCAGATCCCCAGTGATTGTTTTTAATATAAAGTTAAGAGGGACTTTTTCCCTCAGTGATTTCTTCTACTTTTTTTTTTTTTTTTTGGTTAGAGTCCTTGTCCATTTGAAGTCTTAATTATCTTATTATGTTTACCTTCTTTCTTTTTCTTTAAAAGATCTATTTATTTATTTATTTATTTATTTATTTATTTATTTATTTATTTATTTGAGAGGGAGGTGGAAGGGCAGTGGGAGAGAGAGAGAGGACCCCAAGATCACGACGTGGGTAGAAACCAAGAGTCAGATGCTAAACCAACTGAGCCACCCAGGTGCCCCTACCTTATTTCCTACCAGTTAAAAAATTTATGTTTAATTCTGAATTCTACTTTATTTTTCTTTTTGGGTGTGTGATATGGTATGAGATTCTGATTTGATTTTTCTCCCCTCCAAAAGCTCCGGTTTTCTCAGCCCATTTGTCTTTTTGTAGCTGATCTGGATTCTCTTCTCACTTCTCGGCCCGGGACCTCCCCTGATTTTACTGTCACTGTAGCTTCTGCCAGCCTCATTTCACCAGGTGCCCTAGGAGCACCTTTTCCAAAGAAGGAGGCACGTTGGCTCCAGGGTGAGCTCAGTGGAAGGTAGGACTGGCATTTCCCCTGAATCCTGACAGCCTGTGTGCCCTTTCACTCAACTTGGTCAGCTTACTAGAAAATCCTGAGAGGTGGCAAAACGGAGGGAACTTGGGACATCTCTGTGCCTGTAGGTTGGTCAGGCTCTCCCTTTGTCAACTGTCTGCCAAGCGGGATAAGGTGAGTCAACCCCAGTCATCGGTAGGTCACCAGACAGAGCTGCTGTCTCATTCTCAGAGCCTTGCATGTCTCATTCCGCCCCCACCCAGGACTTGATAGTTGGGAACTAGGGTATGAGTGGTCTGCTACCCACACACACAAACATACAGATCAATGGCTTCAAACACTTCAAAGGCTGGATGTTAGCCAAGTCTCTTGTTAGCCTTGTGATCCAGGTGTGGTCAGGGTGCTGCTCTGCCTGGCACCAAGGCTCTGAGCAATATTACAACACAAAACTCAGCACACGGCTCTTGGCGGCTCAACACCACCCCAGAGTCCTTGCTGTCACTCAGGAGGCCCTGCCCAGGCCCAGCCTACTTCTCTGACTTTCCCTCCATCACCACCCTTCTTGGTCAGTCGGCTTGAGCCACAAGCCCTACTCAGCGTTGCTCCTGAATATCCCCTATGCATTTCCCTCCGCCTGGAACATTCTCTCCTCAGGCTCTTATGGCCCCATCTCTCGCTTCGTTCAGGTTACCTCACTTGTCATCTCAGATCTTCCTTGATCACCCAACTGAAAAAAAGAAGAGCCTCAGTCACTCTCAATTCTCTGCTTTATTTTTCTTTGTAGCACTTTATGTGACATTTTCTTCACCCACAGATACACACCCTCTTGTTGTCTCTCTCAACTAGAATGTAAGCTCTGCGAAGGCAGAAACATAGATTTATTCTTCTGTATGTTTCCTCACCTTGGCCAGTATCTGATAGAGTAGATATCTGACAGTTGGTACATTAAAAATATTCAAATGTGAATACCATAGTTTACACAAGTCTAGAGAAAAGCTGTCATCAAGGACCCAGCTAAAATAATGTGCACCACCTTGGGCCCTGCGATGATCACCATAGGAAAATGCCCTTTTGTCCAATCTGCAAAAGATTGTATAAGAAGGAGCATTCCAGAAAATATTACTTAATGAGACCTATGTGTAAAGATCATCCTATATATTAGCTGATTAATCCTTACTAAAGCCCTTTAAGGCAGACATTATCTCCATGATCACAGATAAGGATCCCGAGACTGTCACCTGCATAATGACATACTCATCGAAAGGTACACAATTTGAGGATCTCAGATCTGACTCCAACACCCTGGCTCTTTTCTGCTCTGGTTCACTGCCTTCCACAGCATATCATCGGAGAATGCTTAACACACATCACCCATTCAGAAGAAGAATGCCCAAATGATTCAACTACTAACACAGCTCCTGAGGTGTACACCTCACCCCTGGGTTTTCTGATACCCACCCAGCCCAGAAAGTGACAGCATAAAATAAGTAAAGCTTAAAAGATCAGGGGACATGTGTGCCCTTCCTCTAAGAATGAGTGAGCTCCACATATTGTTACACTACAGTGGACAGAGTTGTTTCTGACGTCTTAGCTTCCAAAGATGGTAGAGGTACTTGAGTTTTTGGAAAGAGAATAGCAAGAAATCTGGTTCTTACAAAAGACAATATATATTCATTTGCTCGTTCAATAAATACGTATTGAGTGACAACCATGCGCTAGGCACAGAGATAAACATCGGGAACATAGTGATGAATAAACAAGATAGGCATTGTCCTTGGTCTCCCGGACCTCGTCGGCTAAAAAGAATCGTTAAAATTATGTTGCTGCCATAAAATTTCATTTTATGACTCAGTCAAGGAATATTTATTGATGAGCACCTGGGTGGCTCAGCGGTTGATCGTCTGCCTTTGGCTCAGGTCATGGTCCTGGGGTCTTGGGATTGAGCCCCGCATCAGGATCCCCACAGGGAGCCTGCCTTTCCCTCTGCCTCCCTCTCTCTCTCTCTCTCTCATGAATAAATACAGAAATTTTTTTTTAAGAGAAAATTTATTAACTACTTATGTGTGGTGCTTTGTGTTAGGAGATGGAATAAAATGGTGAGTGAAGCCAGACATGATTCCTGTCTTTGTGGAGCTTACAGTCTTCATGAGAAAGATATAAAATAGGGGCACCTGGGTGGGTCAGTGGTTGAGCATGTGCGTTTGGCTCAGGTCGTGATCCTGGGGTCCCGGGATCCAGTCCCGCCTCGGGCTCCCAGCAGGGAACTTCTCCCTCTGACTCTCTCTGTCTCTCATGAATAAATAAAATCTTAATAAAGATCTTAAATGATAATGTGCACACCACGGTGCTGTGAGATCCTACAAATTAGGGAAAGTGGCTTCCTTAGATTAGGAGAGTTCTGCTTGAGCAAGTGCCACTGGAGCTGAGATCTGGAGGAGGAAGAGAAGGTAGCTAGGCAATGAGGGGAGGCAAGAAGGATCCCAGGAGCCTGAACAGCACGTGCGAGGATCACGTTGTAAAAGGAAGGACGGAGAAAGAGGACGGCGTGTCGGGAGAGCTGAGGATAAGCGGTGCCCTGGTTTCGGGTGGGCCTGAGCGCGGCCGGGAGCATCCCCCCAGGGCGTCGGGCAGGTGCACCTGCCCAGCTGGCCTCGGTGCCCGGTGCTGGAGACGCACAGCTTCGAGGCAGAGAGGCTCAGCGCATCAGCAGGCAGGGGGAAAACCAGCCGGTCTCTGGCATCTGGGTGGCGCGGAGGGAGGGGCGGCTTTCCCGAGCCTTCCTTTGCAGAGTGCCACCCTGAGAGGCCCAGCTTGGGAGCCCGCTGGGCTGCAGCTCCCCCGGGAGCGGTCTAGCGCCTCAGCTCTTCGGGAGGCGCAACCTTCCTCCCTGCTCGGGGGTGATGGGCTGGGGCAGGAAGCACGGGGCGCAGCGCGCGGCTCAGGGCAGGTGTTGGGTAAGTGGGAGCCGCCGCTGCGCGTCGCGCGTCACGTGGAGACGAGGGCAGCGCGGGGGCCGCACGCGGTCGGACTGCGGAGCTGCGGATGGCGCGGGCCGGGCCTCCTCGGCGCAGCCCCCTCGTTCTCATCTTAGGAGCGAGGAGCCTGCTTTCCCTGCTCTGTCGCCCCTCACGAAAGGGGACCTGCCCGCCGCGCCGCGCGCGTTGGTCTCGCCGCCTCGCGGGTCTCGGGCAGGCATCGGGAGCGGGAGGCCCGCGGCACGCCCCCCTCGGCCGGCGCGGCCGCGACGCGGGGCTGGGCGGCGGCGGGACGGGCCAATCAGCACAAGTTTGGCCCTCTGCAGTTTCCGTCCGCTCTCTAGGAGGCGCTGCGGCGGCCGCTCGCGGGGCCGTGTCCGGCGGCGCGGCCGGCGGCTGAGGTGGTGGCCATGGAGTGGGGGTCGGAGTCGGCGGCGGCCGTGAGGCGGCACCGCGTCGGAGCGGAGCGCCGGGACGACGCGCAGCCGGGGAGGGAGGCCGCGGCGCGGGAGCCCCCGCGGGACACGTGCGGCGGCGGCGGCGGCGGCGGCGGCGCGAGGACCCGGAAGCGGAGCGCGGGGGGCGGCGGCGGCGGCGGCGGTGGCGGTGGCGCGGGGACCGGGCTGCCCGAGGCGCGCGCCGCGCTGGGGCTGGCGCTCTACCTGCTCGCGCTGCGGGCGCTCGTGCAGCTGTCGCTGCAGCAGCTCGTGCTGCGCGGGGCCACCGGGCGCCCCGGGGAGTTCGACGCCCGCCAAGCCAGGTAGCCGCCGCCGCCGCCGCCGCCGCCCGGCCCGCGCGCCCCTGAGCGGCCGAGGCCCCGGCCCGGGGCGCCCCACCTGCGTGCGCCCACCTGGCCGCCCCGCGGGACCGCCCGGGCTCGCCGGCGCCGCGCGGACGCACGTGGAGGGGGGCGGGGGGCCCGGAGCCCGGGTTTACGGGGCGCGTGCAGCGGGCGGGGGAGGGGCCGGGGCAAGGGCAGGGGCGCGGGCTGGGCTTGCTCGTCGGCCGCGGTGCTGCCCCGCTTGCACGTGGGGGCCGGGCAGTCGTGCCCCCCCCTCCTCTGGAGCAACTTCCACCTTCTGTCGGCCCTCCGGCTTCGCACAGGAGACGGGGAGACACGCTTGTGTACCGAGGCCGCTTTATAGATTCGGGGTGGGGGTGGGGGTGGAGGTAGGGGTGGGGGAGGTGATCACGGGGGGGGGGGGCGGCGTAATGCAGAGCCCTTCACCTCTTGAGGGTCACAGTCCTCGCCCCTGCAAGGCTTTGAGGCACTTGTGAAAGAATGCGCATTCAGAATTTTACAATTTCGGGCGGTTCTCGGATTCCCGGGGCTTGTCCTTGGGCCCCTGGTGTGTAAGATTTGGTTGTTTCTTTCTTAAGTTGAAGATGAAGGGACCTTTGAGCGAACTAGCAAAGCTCTGTCAAAGCGCCTACAATCGTAAGCTTAGCAGAGTTTTCAACAGCCGCTGTGTTTTAAAAGCTGCCGACTACAAAGTGCTGGAAGCTTATTTTCTTAAGGGCTTTCTGGAACACACCTCTCCTCCACTCCCCTTTTTTTTCTTTTTTTGCCCACTTGGAATGCAGTGAAAAGACAACACATTTTTGTTGTTTGTTTGTTTTAGGGGTAGGGTTGGCTTTGGCCCAAATTGAAGTTATTAGGCCCAGTGTGCAGGGAGAGGGCTGAGTCCATTCTCAGCAGTGGAAAGGGTTTTTTGTTTTGTTTTGCTTATTTTATCTCTGGACTAAATTGTCTTTGCTCATTGGCTTCTGCTGCTTAGAATCAGTAACCTTGAGGCACCTGTGCAGCTTCGTGGTTGAGCGTCTGCTCAGGATCAGGTGGTGATCCCCGGGTCCTGGGATCGAGTTCTGCCTCCGGCTCCCCGCAGGAGCCTGGTTCCATCTCTGTCTCTGCCTCTCTCGAATAAATGGGATAAAAATCTATATTAAAAAAAAAATCAGTAACCTTCAAGAGTTGGATTGGGTCTGGCCAGCCTTCAGCAGTCATATGTTTAGAATAGAATCCTTGGTCGTTGTATTGCTTTGATTGGGGGATATGAAGAACTTGAGAGTGGTGGGTGGGTGGAGAAAACTGAAGGGAGGAACTCATGGGAGACAAAACGATGGGACCTGACAAGTGATTTTCATAGGGTACCTGAAATAATTAAAGTCGGCCTTTTTTTCATGTGAGAAGTCAAAGAACTGGTTTTCACAGGGGCGTGGGAGGGCACACAGGAAAAGTCCTGGGTTAAGTGCTCATTCTAAGCCTCGTGCTCCTTGTCACTGTTATTCTTTTGGTTGCTTCCAGGGATTATCTTGAACACATAACATCCATTGGCCCGAGGACCACAGGAAGTCCAGAAAATGAAATTGTGACGGTCCGTTACCTCTTGGAACAGATTAAACTGATTGAAGTTCAGAGCAACAGCCTTCACAGGATTTCAGTAGACGTGCAACGGCCTACCGGCTCCTTTAGCATTGACTTCTTGGGAGGTTTCACAAGTTACTATGACAACATCACCAATGTCGTGGTGATGTTGGAGCCCAGGGATGGGGCCCAGCACGCTGTCCTGGCCAACTGTCATTTTGACTCTGTGGCAAACTCACCAGGTATGGACCTGACTTTTAGTTCTGTGGAGTTATACCTCAATAAGCTCAGATAGCTTAATAACTCCAAGCTGCTTGGGCAGTTGTTCAAGATCATTTGAATAGTATCATTGAGTTTGAGATCCAAATCCCTCACTATTCTCTCAAGTGCTTGCGTGCTTTATTTTTGTGAACGTCAGAGCCAGCAGCCCAGTGACAGGACTTGGAGTGTTTCTGGGAGATCATGGCTGCTTTATCAGTGTTGCCAGCCATGTGTCCCCAAACCTGGGGTTGGGTTCCATCACGTGAATGTTCACTTAGCTTAGGTGTTGTATGAGGGTTGGGGATTTGGGATGAAGGGACAGTTTTTTGCCTTCAAGGGATGCAGGGATTGGAGGGCAGCCCTCCTACCAGTGTCTGTCGGTCTGTCAGGGAAGAGTTTTGGTTTACTAGGAATGCCATAATCTGAGAATATCTTATTAATCCATTAATCTTGCTGTGAAAATACTTCAACAAGATAGAACGTTTGATGTTTAGGATGGTGCCTGACACAATGAATACTTGTAGAAGGAATGAGAATTCCCTCACGTGGACTTATATTTTTAAAAATAAGATTCATGAAAGAGATGTTTTCCATAGTTAGATTTTTAAATAGGGACGAATAGAAAACAACATTTTATAGTGGAATCATAGCATTTTAGAGATGGAGTTGCTGAGGTAGCATCTGTTCACCCCTATCTTTTGTCACAGGAGTAAACTTAGCTGATCAGAGAGACAAAGGTGTCACCAGATGCTGGGGTTCCTGGCCGGGCAGTTCTTTGAGCTGCATTTCAAAGGAAAGAAATTATTAGTTTGTAGTTAATGTTCTTTTTGGCAAACTATGTAAACTCTTCTTTGCTCAGTTTCTGATCTGTAAAAACGAGATAGTACTTTTGGGCATGAAAAACTTTTTTTTTTTTTTTTTTTTTGGCTATTTGACTAATATTTCTGGAGTGCTTGAACTTATAGCAGGTTCATATGAATATCTAGAATTATGCAAAAGAGAAAAAAGTTTAATAAAATGATTCATATCAGGATATCTTTAATCAAAAAGCTTGGTAATTGCAAGCATTTTGCAACTGCTTTTTCAAGTATCTGTATACAAACATCTGTTTTATAAAGTCAGAAATACCTTTGTGTGTGCTTAGGGAAACCAGTCTTTTATGCCTGTTTCAAAGCTGTAGAGTAAATGTCCCCCTATTATAATGCTTAAATTCTTGCATGGGATAGATTAACACCATGGTTCTTTAAGAGCGATATAGAAGAAAGACGTGTATGCAAGTATCAGAAACATAGTGCCAGATGTTAGAAATCACATACACAGAGGCCAGGAAGGAAAGGATGGCGATTTTGTGGGTTGTTGGAACCCATTTTTAATTAAGATTTCATAAGAATATCTAGCCAATGATTTCAAGGAAATTTCTGTCAATTATACATCATTAAAAATAGTTGAAAATAAATAAAAATAGCTGAAAAAACACAGTCACTAAATAGACTATCACCTATGTCTTTTTAGTGGATGAACTAAATGAGACATGGAGATATTTTTAGTTTTGAGTTCTTCTCAGCAGTGTATCTTGAACTTTAGGAACTGATAACACTTTGGAATAATATTACCCACAGAAAGGCCTGAAGTGTCTTCTTGGGTATGCTGCATGGCTTCAGGTTGTTGGTAGAAGAGGCCGTGAGTTATCTCAGTGGTGGTTTCAATTTCAGGGTTAATTCTGACTGGAAAGTGATGTCGGTTTACCACCCGCCCTTAGAGATGCTGTCCTCTCACTTCCCATCCCTTTCGGAAAGGTATTTATCCTGAGGCCCCAGGATGACTCAAGTCAGTCTGGCATCTCACTTTTGATTCGGCTCAGGTCATGATCTCAGGGTCATGAGATGGAGCCCCTTGTCAAGCTCAGCCCTGGGCATTGGGATTGGAGCCCGCTTGGGATTCTCCCTCTCCCTCTCTCTCTCCCCACCTCTCTCTCTCTCAAAAACAAACAAACAAAAAACCGGTATTTAATGCTTCACTTCACTAGTCCTGTTTTCAGATGCCAGAGCCATTAAAATAAAGGAACATAAATAGACATATTAACTGTTTAATCAGCCCCAGATATATTTCTTTCACTTTTCCTTTCTCTCACTTTGAACAAATACTTTATTGTTTGCTGTTGATGTTTAAGGTAGCTCAGAGTCTCAAAAGTTAAAAAAAAAACAGTCATTTCCTTTGGTTGCCAGAAGGTGTGCCTTTTTACTGATAGTTATGTAGAGGTTCTGCTTGATAGTAATTAGATAATGATGACTTTTTTCACTTTGATTAAAATCTAGTGATAACACCAAGACAAAGATAGCTAATAAATAGTTTCTTCTTGAGTAGGAAGGGGGGTCTGGAATTAGCAGTGCCCAAAACAAGCATTTTAGTTGGTTGCAGAGGCTTTCTTTAATTTGTAAAGAGAAGGAACAATTAACGCTGGACATGGACCACGCTGTCTTGTAATCCTCCTAACACACCTGTGAGGTAACTCTCACGGGCCTTGTCTTCCAGACCAGAAGTCGTAGGGTACATAACAGCTGGAATTTACTTGCAGGTCTTTCTTGCTCTGAAACCGACACTGAATTCTGTAGCACTCTGCGTTCCAGCGCGTAAGCCCAGAGATGCTGTTGCCTGGGTTATTACTACACCTTAGCTGCTTTACTTACACTTGAAACTTTTTAGAATGGAAGATTTCAGATTGTACAAAAGCAGAATTATTCACCTAACTTCTAAAGTCCGATCTTGTTCCCACATCTCACACACCCCCCCCCCACACCCGGTTATTTTGAATCCAGTCTCAGCCATACTTATTTCTCCGTATTTTGGGTCTATATCATGGAAAGATAAGGATTCTCTCTGGGTACACTTATAACACCATAAATTACCTCATCTAAAAAACTTAATAAGAATTCTTTAATATCATCAAATGTCTAGTCAGTTCCTTTATCTTTTATGGTGCTTTTAAGAAATCAAGGTATTAAAGTCCTCTTTATAATCACCTTTAATAAATATACGAACCTTCTGAATCAAGAAGTGAAGTCATTTGATGAGCGCCTCTGCTTTCTCACTGCTGGGAACAGGGATGCTGTTTAGGTCATCGGTCTCCATTCTTGTGTTGTCTTAGATTTGATATTGTTGTTTTTGTTTCTTTTTAAGATTTTATTTATTTATTTATGAGAGACACGCAGAGACATAGGCAGAGGGAGAAGCAGGCCCCATGCAGGGAGCCCAATGTGGGACTCGATCCCGGGACTGAGGGATTACAACCTGAGCCAAAAGCAGATACTCAACTGCTGAGCCATCCAGGCATCCCTGATGTTGTGTTTGACTTGTTCATTACATGACCCCTTTCATCACATAATCTTTAAAAAAAAAAATGCTGCCCCACCGAGACAGTCCCCTCTGTAAATGTGGAGTGATGTGCAGCTTTATGATTCTGGTAGGACAAGGAGTAGGAAAGGCTCAGTGGCAGTGGGAGATGATGTAGCAAGCTAGAACACCAAAAATGAGAATATTACAAAAGATGTGGAATGAGGAGAGAGAATGGAGCAGATTGCCTGGAATTGATGAGAATGCCACTTTTCAGTATTAATTGAGGTCCACCTAGTTGCTGATTGAACAGACATGTGAGTTGAGTGACTGCTCATGACTAGGCACAGTTCTACAGAAGTCTGAAGGGGAGCCAGACAGGGGAGCCAGACGAGGATCCTAGCCTTCATGGAGTGAGACATCACTGGTGGCTGCCCTTGTCAGCTGATGGTGACAGAGCTATGCTTCTGGTCCTGGAGCCACAAGGCTGCTTTTTTTTCTTTTTCTTTTTTTTTTTTTTTTAAAGTAGGCTCCATGCCCAGCGTGGAACCCAACACAAGGCTCAAACTCTGAGATGGACGCCTGAGCTGAGAGCAATAGTCAGACTTAACCAACTGATACGAAAACCCCCTTCCTAGCCATGACAGTTCATCCTGTAAAAAGTTTTTTCCCCCCAAGATTTTATTCATTTATTTGAGAAGAAAGAATAGGCATGAGCAGTGGGAGAGGCAGAGGGAGAGAGAGAAGCAGACTCCCCGCTGAGCAGGGAGTCCAACGTGGGGCTCTATCCCAGAACCCTGAGATCATGACCTGAGCTGAAGGCAGACACTTTACTGACTGAGCCACCCAGGGGCCCCTTCATTCTGTAAAAATTTTAAGATCTGAGGACCAAACTCTCTTTCTGATTTAAAGGTGCCAGTGATGATGCCGTTAGCTGCTCAGTGATGCTGGAAGTTCTTCGTGTCTTGTCAACGTCTTCAGAAGCCTTACATCATGCTGTCATATTTCTCTTTAATGGTGCTGAGGAAAATGTCCTACAAGTGAGATTTTGCTCTTTTTAAATACTAGATTTATGTAATAATGAGAACAGTAATAATAGCTAATGCTTAAGCATTTTGATTATTCATTTGCGGTATCCTAAAACGATAATATTGTATCTGGCAGTACTTCAAAACTTCCACAACCGCTGTGTACCCATGTTCAGTATTTGAAAACTCAGAACAGACCATCTTGTCAGTGTTTGATTCATAAAAGGGCATTGTGATAGCATAACTAACCATCTCGGGTTTTCTGGGACACTGGAGTTGCAGAGATGTTTTGCAGCTGGCACACAGCATGAATACCCGAGCACGAGGACTGTCCTTTCTCCTCTGTTCCGTTGGCTTAGCCTCACACTTACTGAGGATATTGTTTGGCAGCACTCATGGAAATCAGGCTGCCTTCTGTGATGGTGACTTTCCACTCAGCAAACCACATACAGCCATTATGCGTAGAGAAACGGATAGATATCTTTAGACATTCCCTTTGAAAATTACCTTTGAAAATGATAATTTTTTTATTCTTCCCCCTTATCAACACAGACATTCTGTCTTTAAAATAAGCAAAATAAAGACTTTGATCATTTAAGAGGGTTTAATCTATATTTGTTTTACTTCCTTCTTACCCAGGCCAGTCATGGTTTCATAACTCAGCACCCCTGGGCCAGCTTGATTCGTGCATTTATTAACTTGGAGGCAGCGGGTGTGGGAGGGAAAGAACTTGTGTTTCAAACAGGTATGTGAAGTTGTATTTTACATTTCAGTGCAGTTGCATTGTATACTTTAATGCCATTCTTATTTTTATAAAATTGGAAGCTTTTCGGACTCAAGCAATCTCTGATGAAACAAACATTCTTTGTAAAGCATGTGATAGTTTTACTTTGTCATTGTTGGGGTTTTTAACACGATAATATTAACAGCACCTAATAACTTGCGTAGCGCTATGGGCTAAGTGTTGTTCAAAGCGTTGATCGTATGTTAAGTCACTGAGTCCTCAGAACAACCTGAGGAGTGAGTCCTGTCATGACCACCATTTTGCACATAAGAAAACCGAGCCAGGAGATGTTTCAACATCCGTAAGTTTTCACAGTTGGTAAAAGTTGCAGTGGGATGGACCCTGGGTGGTACAGGCTTGCAGCCCATGTTCGTAACCACTAACCCAATTGTCCTATAAGTGGTGGACTTTGTTTTATCATTTACAGGTGATTATGATGTAAATAATATTAAATGACAACCATGTAATGAATTAAAATGAGAAAATACGCCTGTGGTTAAAGGCTTTAAAATGATCCCCGAGCTGAGTGTCATGGAATTCAGTAATACTTCATCAACCAGGGAAATATTTTTTTATTTTATGAGTAAGCTTTCCTAAGGATGACCAGTTGATAGGTTTTAGGGATAGCACCCATTAAGTTAGTAAGGATCATTTGTCATGTTTCTTAACAGAATTTGCAGTTCTGGGCTTCTTAAATTCTGCTGTGGGAAGTTCCACACCATTTTCCCTGGTGTGTTAGAAATTTGGATAGTGCACTTTAGCCAGACACACAGCATTCAGTAGAAGTTCTGTAATGGGGGTGCTGGAGATGGGCCAGGAGAAGTGAGTAAGCTGATAGAGGAGCTCTCTAGTGCCCTTTAAATACCCGGTATCAGTTAAGATGTGCTAAGTGCTAATTATGTCTGTGTATATCACCTAAATGGTGCTGTGTTTTAATATTCTCCATCCAACTTATTTTAGACGTTTACCCTTCAAAATGGGCATATGTTTTTTACATCAGCTAACCTCTGAGAATCTCAAGGTCGTGAGATGAGAATGTGCTCCTTTCTAACTCTCAGATGTTTCTGTTTGCTCTAATGCCTCACCTAACTCAGGAGAAGCTGGTTCTGATATCTGTGGGGCTCAGTAGGGGCCTCGCTATTGTCCGTGGCCCTCCTATTCTTGGGTTCTGTCAGGATAGGAGGGTTACATGTTGAACAACCGCAACAAGGAGCAAAAGGAAATTCTGTAAGCAGAGCTTACTGTCGCATCTGTTACTTACACTGCATCTATCCTCCAGTGAAAATGTCAGGGCTCCACGTGGGCAGGAGTGTGTCTCTATCTTTTCTCTCCTGGGCCTGTACTCTGTTAAATTCTCAGTTGTTAGCACTGACTCCTGCACTCCTAGGACCCAGATCAAAACCAGGCCTAAGGTTTGGACTGTACCTTTCCTGAATTTATTCTGTGCATCTATATTAACACATATGTATCCTGTGCATACATATTAATGTATTTTATTCATATGTAGTCCAGAGAGGACTAGTTAGATCTAGATCCAAGTTAATTTCTTCATTTACATTTATTGAGTGCCCACTTTTGCTAGGTGTGACTAACCTACAGTCCATGGTGTTTTTACTAAATATAGATAGTTTTACATAAAAATCATATACTTGCATACATTTTGGATGTAATTGTATTATCTGGAAAGATTTAAACTACAGTAGCGGTCCCTGCTGGCTGGTGAGTGTTACGTGGTGGGTGACACGAGTGGAGGATGGGGCCAAATGTGAAAAGCCAATTTGAACTCTCCATTGCTCCATAATTTATTTATTTATTTATTTATTTTTAATTTTTATTTATTTATGATAGTCACAGAGAGAGAGAGAGAGAGGCAGAGACACAGGCAGAGGGAGAAGCAGGCTCCATGCACCGGGAGCCCGATGTGGGATTCGATCCCGGGTCTCCAGGATCGCGCCCTGGGCCAAAGGCAGGCGCCAAACCGCTGCGCCACCCAGGGATCCCAATTGCTCCATAATTTAAAACCAGAATGGTCATTACTGCTTTACTTACATTCTTTATAGTTTTCTGTGTTGTTTAAATTTTGGCATTGTATTTGAATCATAGTAAAAGCAAAGAACAGACTTGTTACTAATTAGCAATATAAAGTTGCCCCTTGAACAATGGGGTGGGTAGAGGTGCTGATCCCCGGAATGGTTGAAAATCTGTGTGTAACTCTTGATTCCCCCAAAAACCTAATTACTAAGTAGTCTGCTGTACACCGGAGCCTTACTGATAACGAATAGTCAATTAACATATATTGTATGTTGTGTGTGTTGCATGTTGTGTTCTTACAATAGAGTGAGCTAGAGAAAACGTTGTCAGGAAAATCATAGGAGAAAAGACACAGTATTATACATATTTATTACAAAAAATCACATATGAGTGGACCAGCACAGTTCAAAGTCATGTTGTTCAAGGATAAACTGTATGTACAATTTAAAAAGTTTCACTCATTGGAAAATAAATTCTTCACCCTTCAAAACTGATTTTGTCTGGAGGGACATCCTGCAGAAGATTTGGAGAGAATATCCACCCTCCCCCCCACTCCCACCCCGAGTTTTTATGCCTAGTTCTCCCTTTAGGTTTTGGTAGCTGCTGCTGGCAGCTGAGCTGCGGGCCAGGCAGCTTTCCGGGCGTGCTGACATTCTAGCAGCTCTTGGGATCTCCCTTCCATGGGCCAGTGCCCACAGAAGCCTGGCTTATTTGCAGTGATGGCTTTCCCAGGGCAAGGCTAAAGCCTCCAGGATGTGGAGTCCTGCGAGGTTGCCCCGTCCTCAGCTGCTTCGACAGGCACTTGTCCTGTCCTGGAAACGTTTTGGTTAAAACAGTTTGTACTCACTAGTGTCCATTGTCCCTTCAGAGAGAGACTTTCATTCAGGGGGTTTTTAGTGACTGGAATAATCATCACTACCTCGTTCTGGAAAGAGCCAGAGTGCATGAAAGAATGACTTAACTTTATCAGACTAGTGATTTATGTCATGACCTAGTAAGGCTGCTTTAATAAGTTGAAGTGTTGTAAAATCCATTATTTAAAAATTTAATCAGATTAAACCAGTAATAAATGTCCCCTATGAAAAATTCAGATACTGCCAATCTCAAGTAGAAGCCCAAAAGCAGAGGAATCACAGAATTGTTTTTTTTTTCTCTTGTGAAAAATATCGTGCCCCGTGTCCTACCCCAGAGCAAACCAGTTTCACAATTTAGTCCGTATTCTTCTGGAATTTTTTCTATACACACACATTAATATAGTAAGTTAATATATCTTAGGAAAATGGGATCCTGTGCCATTTGCTGTTTTATAACCTGCTTGAGATTGCATTCGTTTAAAACTACAGCTCTATTGAGGAGTAAGCCGCATACCTTATAATTCACTCATTTAAAGTAAAACTCAGTGGTTTTTAGATCTCTTCACAAAGTTGAGCAGTCATCACTGCAGTCAATTCTAGAATCTTCTCATTACCCTACAGAGAGGCCCCACACTCACTAGTCTGGCTTTTTTCAATACATATGATGTTTTCTAAGGTTCATCTATGTTGTAGCACATGTGAGTACTTCCTTCTTTTTATAACTTGAATTATGTTCTCTTGTGTGGATAGCATGCATTTTGTTGATCCATTCGTCAGGTGATGGACATTTGGATTGATTCCACTTTCAGGCTATCAGGAATAATGCTGCTGTGAACGTTTGTCTGTAATAAGTCTTTGTGTGGATGTATGTTTTCCTTTCTTTTGGGTGGATACCTAGGTCAAGTGGGTAAATTTAAGTTTTTAAGAAATGCCAAACTAAGTAGTAAAGCTTCGTTTCAGAAGAAATATAAATTCAGAGAACAGTAAGAATTTTTTAAATATTACTTTAGTTTTTGAATTTTTTAAACTTTAGATTTGCAGAAAGGAAGTAGAATGTAATACTCAGGGCTGATGGAACAGGCAGTGTCCTACACTGTTGGTGGAAGTGCAGATTGATGTTTTGGGGCAGTCTGGCAGTAGAGACCACTTTAGAAAACATGCAGACCCTTCTATCTGACAAGACCACTTGTAGGAATTTATCCCGTAAAAATGCACATAGATGCATAGATCCGAGTACTGTATAGTCTTCTCGGTTTTTTTTATAAGACTAAAAACTTGAGAATGCCTTCTAGGTCCATGCACAGGAGACCAGTTATATTATGGTGACCTAAACATTTCTCCCCTCATCCAACCACTGCTCATTTTTCTGTTCCCAGCTATTGCAAAACTCCTCAGGAGTGGAATTGCTTGTCTTAGTTGGCTCCCATAGCATCCAGCACAGGCTCCAGCCAGAAGGCAAGTTCAGATCCCAGCCATAGGATGCACCTATAGCAAGCACCCTTGAACAAGTCACAGATCTGCATGCTTTGGTTCTTCATCTGTAAAAATGGGATAGTGTTTGTATCTACTTCTTATGATTCATAACCACAGAGTAAAACCCTCAGTTCTATAATTTCTCCTGTAAGAGTTCCTTTTGCTTCGTTCATGTTACGGGGAGTAGCTCACTCAGGAGCTGACCGACTTGCCCATCCCAGTCTCCTGAGACTTCCTTTTTGTATGGGAACTTGACCTGTAGGCCTGAGGGGGAGGTCAGTGCCAGTTGGGGCGGGGCTGGAGTGTAGGCACACAGTAGTCGGATCTCTATGGGGGTTAAAGACCGGGTGGTGAATATTTACAAACCGTCAGTTTCTTTCTTGCTGATGGGTCTTACCTTTTTCACAAGTACTAACATTTTAAGTGTCTTTATTTCCTCTTTCATGAATTGTGAAAGAAATGCACACAGATCTGCATGTTCAGCCTGATGAATTTTTGCAAATTGAATATAATCATGTAACCAGAACCCAGATCGAGACTGAGAGTATTGAACTGCACTCCAAGATCCTCCCCTGTGATTCCTGCTATTCTGACCTTTGTCTTGGCAGATTTAATTTTGCTTGTATTTGAACTTTCTATAATTGACTCCCACACTGTGTTTTCTTTTATGTATGGCTTCTTTTTTTTTTTTTTTTTATGGCTTCTTTTTTACCTAGTATCAAGTCTGTAAGACTCATCTGTCTTGTGTTTAGCAGACTTCATTCTTTTTTTTTTTTTTTATTGCTGAATACTATTCCATTGACAAGAATATCCATTCTACCGGTGATATCAGATTGTAGGTTTTGGCTCTTATGAAGGGTGCTGTTATGAACAGTCTCATAAATGGGACTCATGTATGTGATGCACACTTCAAATAGAATTAGTTATAACGTGGATATGTTCAGCTTTGGGAAATACTTTTGGTAGATAACTGCCATACCTAGATATGAAAATCCTAAATATTAGCCAACTAAATCCAGCAAAGTGTGTGTGTGTGTGTGTGTGTGTGTGTGTACTACACAGTACTCGGATCTATGCGTCTATGTGCAGTTATTTTACGGGATAAATTCCTACAAGTGGTCTTGTCAGATAGAAGGGTCTGCATGTTTTTTAAAGTGGTCTCTACTGCCAGACTGCCCCAAAACATCAATCTGCACTTCCACCAACAGTGTAGGACACCGCCTGTTCCATCAGCCCTGGGTATTACATTCTACTTCCTTTCTGCAAATCTGAAGTTTAAAAATTTTAAAAACTAAAGTAATATTTTAAAAATTCTTACTGTTGGGATCCCTGGGTGGCGCAGCGGTTTAGCGCCTGCCTTTGGCCCAGGGCGCGATCCTGGAGACCCGGGATCAAATCCCACATCGGGCTCCCAGTGCATGGAGCCTGCTTCTCCCTCTGCCTGTGTCTCTGCCTCTCTCTTTCTCTCTCTCTCTGTGTGACTATCATAAATAAATAAAAATTAAAAAAAAATTCTTACTGTTCTCTGAATTTATATTTCTTCTGAAACGAAGCTTAACTACTACTTAGTTTGGCAGTTTCTTAAAAACTTAAACATAAATTTACCCACTTGACCTAGGTATCCACCCAAAAGAATACATGTGTATGTATACACACACACACACACACACACACACACACACAAACAAGAACATTTTCCAGCTGAGTTGAGCATATTCCAGGAATACAAGATGTTTCTTTTCCCTGTATCAGCAAAACTATTCAGTTTATATATATTGCAAGATGATCACCACAGTAAGTCTAGTTGACATCCATCATCAGTTACAAAATATTTTTTCTTGTGATGAGAACTTTTAAGATCTACTCTTTTAGCAACTCTCTAGTATATAGTACAATATTATTAACTGTAGTCACCATGCTGTACATTGCATCCCGGATCTATCTATCTTTTTATATATATGGCTTTTTTCAATACATACGATGTTTTCTAAGGTTCATCTGTGTTGTAGCACATAGTGAGTACTTCCTTCTTTTTATGACTTGAAATATATATATATATATATATATATATATTTTTTTTTTTTTTAGTTTTAAGTAGTCCCTGTACCCAGTATGAGGCTGGAACTTGAGTTGCATGCTCCACCCATTGAGCCAGCCAGGCACTCCAAGACTGACTTATCTTTTAACTGCAAGTTTGTATCTTTCAACCACCTTCACTCATTTCAGTTCCTCCTCCCCTGAGCCCCCACCTTTGGCAGCTCTCAGTCCATTCTCTATAGCTATGAGTTTTTGTTTTCTTTTGTTTAGATGTAACATATAAGTGAGATCATAATGGTATTTACTTTTCTCTGTATGACTTATTTAGCATAACACCCCCAAGGTCTGTCAATGCTGTGGCAAATGGCAAGATTTCCTTCTTTTATATGGCTAAATAATATTCTATTGTGTGTGTGAATAAGATTCCATGTGTGTGTCTCTGAATAATTATTCCATTGGAACAATATTCCAGTATACCATCAGTGGTATATATACCATTTTTATTCATTCATCCATTGATGAACATTTTCCATATCCTGGCTGTTGTGGCTAATGCTGCAGTGTACATGGGGTACATACTCCTTTTCACAGTGGCTGCTCCAGTCTGCATTCCCCTTTCTCCACATCCTCACCAACACTTACTTCTTTTCTTTTTGGTAAAAGCCATTCTAACAGGTGTGCAGTGATACCTCATTGTGGTTTCGATTTGCATTTCCTGGAGAATGAGTGATGTTGAGCATCTTTTTGTATACCCATTGACTTATCTGGACATCTTATTTGGAAAAATGTCTATTCAAATCTCCTGCCCCCCCCCTTTTTTGCTATTGAGTTGTAGGAGTCTTTATATACTTTGGATATCAACCCCTTTATAAGATATATGATTTGCAAATACCTTCTCCCATTCTACAGGTTATCTTTTAATTTTGTTGATGGTCTCCTTTGCTGTGAAGAAGCTTTTCAGCTTGATGTATTCCCACTTGTTTTAACTTTTGTTGCCTTTGTTTTTGGTGTGAAACCCAAAAAAATCATTGCCAAGACTGATGTTGGGAGGTTATTACCACCCATTTTCTTCTTGGTTTTGTATTTTCAAATCTTTAACACATTCGAGTTCATTTTTGTGTGTGATATAAGAGAATGGTCCAATTTCATTCTTTTGCATTGTGGCTGTCCAGTTTTCCCAACACCATTTATTGAAGAGATTGTCCTTTCACATTATATAATTCTTGGCTTCACATAAATTAACTGAACATGTAGGTGTGGGCTTATTTCTGGTCTCTCTATTCTATTCCATTGATGTGTATCTGTTTTTATGCCAGTCCCATACTATTTTGATTACTGTAGCTTTGTAGCATAGCCTGAAATAAAAAAGTGTGGTGTCTCCAGCTTTGGTCTTTCTCAAGATTGCTTTGGCTATATGTGTTTTTTTGTTTGTTTGTTTGTTTTTGTTTTTGTTTTGGTGCTTCCATAGAAATTATAGAATTGTTCTATTTCGTGAAAAATGCTGTTGGACTTTTGATAGGGATTGCACTGAATCTGTATATTGTTTTGGGTAGTATGTACATTTTAACAGTATTGGTTCTTTTAGTCCATGAACATGGAATAGCTTCCCATATATTTGTTTCTTCACTCTGTCTCATAAGTGTCCTATAGTTTTCAGAGTACAGGTCTTTGACCTCCTTGCTTAAGTTTGTTCCTAGGTATTTTTTTTTTTTTTTGGTACAACTGTAAATGGAAATTGTTTTCTTAATTTTCTTTCTGACAGTTCACTATTAGTGTATAGAAACGTAACTGATTTTTGGATTTTATATCCTGTAACTATGAATGGTTAAATGAAGATGGTTTAATATATGAAAATATATGTATGTATTTTACCATAGTAGCATAATAAAGGGGAAAAATCACAGTCGATAATCTCAACATAATTAGGTAGATAAAGAACAAGGATATATTTCTTCATAACAGTGCATATATGATGCTCACAAAATATGACAATATAAAACTATGATCTAATGTTTTTTATTTTTTCCAATTGTTCCAATAATGATATAGCTGGGTTTTTTTAATTCAGAGTTCCAATCCAGGATCAAATAGCATTTGATTGTCATGTTTTATTATAAACCTGTCACAGTGATTATATAACACACACATAAAAGTAGAAAAGTGAAAAACTTAACCATGGTAAGGTGAATACCTCTGTCTCCCTGTGG
Source organism: Canis lupus familiaris (assembly GCF_011100685.1). Classification (NCBI taxonomy): domain Eukaryota; kingdom Metazoa; phylum Chordata; class Mammalia; order Carnivora; family Canidae; genus Canis; species Canis lupus. The sequence continues at coordinate 94,581,392 of NC_049222.1, read as the reverse complement.
ATGCAAGGACCTAGACTCTCAGATCCAGCTCCCTCCCTTTCGCCCCAGAGTGACCGTTTATTAACCTGCTGTTTATGATGCTCTCCTTTCTAGTTTAGCTTCACCTGCTTTTCGGTTTGATTTTCATAATATTTTAATAGTATAATTTTGGTTATTAACATCTAATTGTAATAGTATTTTAATAACAGCATTTTGACATCATACAGTTTGATAATCACCGCTATTCATTCACATCTGTATCCTCCTTGGCCACATCGGGAAGCTTGTCCTCTCTGAGCACTGGTGATGATGGAAGCTTCTGGTCATTTGATGATGGTATTTGCCAGGTTTTTCTACTTTGTGGACTTACTGTTTTCCTCTCTGTAATAGGTACTCTGACACTGAGGACACATCCTGTTTCTTGTGGGACTTTGATCCTAGTTTCGGCAGACATCAATGATTCTGGATGCAAAGCATTTTTACTGTAATGTTAGGCAGGTGCTGGGTGTTCTCTCTCTCTCTTTCACCCATAACTGATAGTTGGAATTCTGCTCGAAGGAAAGCTTTCTGTTCTCCCTTGTTTATTTCAGTGTGTCATATGTTTTGCATGTTCTGTTGCTATCATCCTGATGTGTGAATTGTTTCTGGCTGGGCCAGTGGTGGCCCTGTCACTGGTGCCTGTGTCCTTCTGATGGGTTTCTCTGAGCACCTTCTCACCTCCTGGCACGAGATGTTCAACTACCCTCATACTTTCCTAGCCCCAGATCTGGGAGTAGCATTCCCTGGTCAAGCCCTGGCCCTCTGAGTGGATAGTGGTTTCCCCAAGCAAAGATCTTAGTGCTAAGTATATTTTCTTTGTCTCTATCCTGTTCAGGGTTTGTAGAGCTTTTTGAGTTCATAGCTTGATATTTTCTGTGATTTTGGAAAATTATTGGCCATTATCTCTTCAAAGCATTGCTGCTTCTCCATTCTGTGTCCTCTTTCGTGGGACTGCCGTGCCCCATATTCTCTTACACACATTTCTATATTTAATGCCCTTTTTCTCTCTGTGCACCAGTCCACCTGCTCTATAATCTTTTCTTCTGCTATGTCTAACCTCAGAGTAAACCATCCATTCAAGTTCTTACCCTCAGGTTTTATAGGGTTTCCGTTTTTATGGCTTATTTGGTAAAATTCTTGCTGTGGTTTTAAAATCCATGTCTGGTCACCTGGGTGTTTTGTTCTGAGGTGTTTCTTCATCCCTTCTCCATCTTTTATGGTCATCATTTCAACAGGAAAGAAATTTGATTGTTTATAAGGCTATAAAAATATTCTTAGATTCCCTGAAATACAATGACGTGATCTAACCGCATCAGTCAACTTTTTGTGAAATTTCTTGGTAAGAAACAGTCTCTGAATCTCACGGGATTACAACAGCAAAGGCTTATTTCTCTCACGTTACATTTATGTCTCTGACTAACTACATGCAGGTTTCACAGTGGTTTTGTTCCCTTTGTGTCATTCGTTCTGAGACCCGGGCTGAGGGAGAAGCTGCCGTCAGGGAAGGATCAATCTCCCGGCCCAAGTTAAGAGGCAGGGAGGGACTGTGATGGACCCTGAACATGTTCTTGGTCCACGTTCCTGTCTCCCATTCACAGACTGTTGGCCGAGGCAATTCCCGAGGCCGATCTCAGCCAGTGGGACAAGGCAGTGGACGAGCTCCTTGCTCAGGGAGGTGCCATGAGTTATGGGGGGGGGGGGGGGGCAGTGAATGACTGGGGCCCATGATACAGTTCATCACACTCTGCCAAAGGATAGTCTCCTGTTTCACAAAGCCATGTGTGCATAAAGATGTTAGTGAATAGAGGGTGGGGCATCTAGGGGGCTCAGTGGTTGAGCATCTGGCTTCGGCTTTTGCCATGATCCCAGGGTCCTGGGATCGAGTCCCACATTGGTCTCCCCGCGGGGAACTTGCTTCTCCCTCTGTGTCTCTGCCTCTCTCTCTCTGTATCTCTCATGAATAAATAATCTTTAAAAAAAAAAAAGATGTTAGTGAAGAATTATTAATGATAAGAAATAAACAATAATACAGAACTTCTGGCATTTTTGGTGAAAAGTTATGTAGTTCTTAGAAAGATCATTGTAATATCTGGCAACTTAGGAAAATGGTGTGTTAAAGCACAACATAGAGTCAGAATGCCCTGTGACTACAGCTGTGTCCACACACCGTACATTTATAAAACACCTGAAGATGTAAAGATGAAAATAACTGTCTTGGAATGACAGACTTTTGGGTAGTTCTTCATTATTGATCTTAAACTTTTTATAGTATTGTTATTTTGTGCTTAAAAATAATTTTGTTTCCTGAAAGGGGAGTTCTCATTCTTAAAGTTAATATCCATTTATCAGAGAAATGTTAGTACAGAAAAATAGATGAAAAAAGCAAACTCTGGACCTCTGTCCTCAAACCACCTGTGTACCCTGACTGCGTGGTGACTGTTTTGGGTGTCACCATGTTACCTGGTGCTATGTCCTTGCGTTTCCTCCTAGGTCCTGAAAACCCGTGGCTGGTCCAGGCATATGTTTCCGCTGCTAAACACCCGTTTGCTTCTGTGGTGGCTCAGGAGGTTTTTCAGAGTGGAATAATTCCTTCAGATACCGACTTCCGCATCTATAGGGATTTTGGGAACATTCCAGGTATTTTGTGGATTATTGTGGGCTGTGGTGCAATAGCAATTAACCAGAAGAAAGTTTTACTTTTTTACAAGATATGAGCAAACAGCATGTCCTGAGACCATGTTTTCTACGTGAGAGTTGTGTATTCTGACTCACTGAAACTGATTTCCTGATGTTTTCCTTTTCTTTTAAACTTTGGTCTAATTTAACACTTGACTCTAGAACATGCCATCTTGCCCCACACGGTGGCAGGATGGGGGACAGGAGTGTCGATGGCAAAGTTCTGGTGGCCTCCTCAGCAGCGTGTTCCTACCCCTTGGGGCATGACTTGTAGTGTCTCCCTGACATGTACTTCCTTAGTCATTATGTACCACAGCTATAGATTCTGTAAGAATTTGGAAGAGAGAATTTTGTCATTCATTCATTCATGTGACAAAGCAATCATGCCACTGCTTTGACATTTTGTCTTTTAGGAATTTAATATATTAAGCAAATAGGCTTAAAGAAAGGTGGTTCTTTAAAGCAAAATGATATTTTCTGTTTTTCCTGTGTGTCTCAGGAATTGACTTAGCTTTTATTGAGAATGGATACATTTATCACACCAAATATGACACAGCGGACAGAATTCTAACAGATTCCATTCAGAGAGCAGGTTGGTATTCAAATGTAGACTTTTGATCTATGTTAAGATGGCCTATTGGGGCTGACCTACAAACCTATAAATATCCTGTGGGCTGTGCATTAGGGAGGCAGTGTGTGGGGTGCATAAGCTGGGTGGGGCTTTGGAGTCAGAGAGAAGAGGGCTTGAACTTTAGCCCTGAAGTCTAGGTTACAATTCAGTACACAGGACTGTTCACTGTGAGGCATTGGAAAGAGAGCGGGCCCAGGATTAATGATAGGATTGCTGAGCAATGAGCGTGTAGCTGGAATGGAAGCCGTACATTGGAGGGGACACTGGCAAGTGTTTGGGCAGCTTGCCCAGGTGTAGAAAGTTACATCAGTCCAGGTTGGGTGGTGAGGGCAGGTGAGTGGGGTTAACATGCTTTCCAGAGAAGTCTGGAGTAGCCAGGGGCGGGGAGTCTGATGACGTACCTTAATGAAAGAGTTGATAGGATTTGGCCCAGTGCAGAAGAAAGGATGCTCCAGGCAAGAGCAGAGCATGGGTGGGGTGTGTATGTGTGTTGGTGCATGCACACATGTGTGGATTGTGGGTAAGTAGTGTCAGACAGTCTGAATAGAACTTGTCCAAGAGCTGACCAGTTGGAAGGAAGGGATGAATCCTGTGGCCGGCAGCAGAGACACAGTCTAAGGCCCAGCTGGGGAAAGATGGTGCCATTGACCCTGATGGGGATGTGCAAGGGTGACCTCCCCCGGAGCAGTCATGGGGAGGGGAAGGAGTCCACCAGCTCTGTCAGCCATAGACGGAGGAGCCTGGGAATCAGCAGGATGAAAGTACTGATGTGGGGCTAGAGCTCTTGGCAGAATTGGGAATACAGGTGTGGGCATCAAAGGCAAACCATGGAAGCACTTTGGATGGGAGGGGGCTTTGCAAGAGGGAAACAAAGGTCTCAGGGGACTCAGCCTGAGCTTTTGGGGAAAACACATTTGAAGGCAGATGGAGAAGCCAGTGACAGAAATGCCACAATAAGGCAGTGGGTGTCTAAGTGGAAGCAGAGAAGTCAGGGTGGGATGAGTGGCAGGAGGACGGCCAGTCAGGCAGGGCTTCGCAGGGCTCCTGCAGCCCGTCGGTGACACAGCGGTCAGTGCTGACCTCTGCTGTGCCAGGCTCTGCTTGCCAGGGACTCTCCCACTCCCTGGCTTCCTGGCTGAGGACTCCTCGTTCAGACTTGTTCTGTATTTGGAAGGTCTCCTCGGAGCTTTCACCTCCAATGCTCTGGTGGCCTGGGCTCCCCCACTGTCGCTGGCTCCCGTGCCACCTCTGCTATGAACAGGCTGCAAAGAAGTGCTTTGACCAGGAGCATTTAGCTAGAAATGTGTCCCTGGCTTCTCAAACCCCACTGGTCCCCCATGATGTCCCAGGGGCCTCTCCTATCTCTATTAATTTTTTAAAATTGAGATATAATTGACATTGTTTATTCTTAATCCAAATGTTGGGTGTCCGGGAGCTTCTCGAGAGGTTTTGTCTCTCGGCTCAGCACTGTATTTTGGATACCTGGAGTAGTCTTTAAGGTAGATGTTAAAGAAACTGTCTTTGGGTTTGTCAGCAGTGAGGGAAGACTAGTTCTTATCCAAGAGGAAAGGATGAAGGCCTGTTGGCTGAGCGTCTGTCTGGGTGAAGAGGAGACAGTGGGTACCTGGACCTTTGAGAAATTTTGTAAGAACCATGGTGAGGGATTGAGGTCCTAGAAAGCTCCTCTGTTTACATCCTGTCATGTCCCTACTCACACCATGCATAGTTTATTCAACTTCGTTATCTTTCTGTTCTTTAATAGGTGACAACATCTTAGCAGTTCTTAAGTATCTAGCTACGTCTGATATGTTGCCTTCTTCTTCTAAGTATCGGCATGGGAACATGGTCTTCTTTGACGTGCTCGGCCTGTTTGTCATCGCCTACCCCTCTCGTGTCGGCTCCATAATTAACTACATGGTGGTAATGGCTGTTGTGTTGTACCTGGGCAAAAAGTTCTTGCAGCCCAAACGTCAGAGTAAGTATTTTCCTCTAAATCTGCAGTGCCGGCCTGGGTATAGGAGTCTGCCTTAAGTTTCTCTAGTCCATTTGCCTCTGTCTTTTCACAAAGGCAAAAATCTTAAAGAATCATAACCTCTGATTTATACTATAAGGCATTTCCAAGCGAGTATCAGATGAATATGCTCATTACACTTCTGGTTTTGGTAGAGCTGGAACTTCTGTTATGTGTGTGCACACCACAGAGGTGCCACACAGGCTCAATGAGAAGTGGTTTGTACAGATTGACCGTTAGTGAAAATTCCCATTGAAGTCTCGTCCGCACCACAGACCAGTAATAAGTGTGCTGTCCTGAAGTCTGACCGAACTGCTTCTGGTTCAACCCATTTCCTTCTGCCTGGGACGTTGTATCATCCAGCTTGGTTATATGCTCTTACAAGGTGGAGCGTCAGTGGCTGAGCACCCCAAGTATGGGTATGGGCCATGCTCCTCCTGTGTTAGCTCCTGGTGGGATTTTACGTGGAACTTGGTTTCCCATCCCTGGTGGTACTTTGATACACAGAGCATCCAGGGGTGTGGAAGATGAAAGCCCCTGCTTTCCTGGTCAGGAATGTGTCTGAACTGGAGGACTTAGTCTCTGGGTCTCTGGTGCCCACAGACTCTGGGCAAATGTTGCTTGAATATTATTCGTCAATACCGTCCCTGTTCAAGGTTTTAACAAACCTGACCCCTGGGACACTTGCGTACTATGCAGTTACCATGGTGGATTTGTTGTTGCACCATTTGCCCCTTTACTCCTGCAGACTGGCTGTGAGGCTGATGTAAAGTTGGTGACCTCTGCTTTGTGTTTTCTCTGCATTAGCCGAAAATTACCCGAAGGACTTCCTCTGTGCACTCGGCATCACTCTGATCAGCTGGTTCACTAGCCTGGTCACCGTGCTCATCCTGGCAGTGTTCGTCTCTCTTATCGGACAGTCCCTATCGTGGTACAACCACTTCTACGTGTCTGTCTGTTTGTATGGGATGGCGGCCGTGGCCAAAATAATACTCATCCATTCCCTCGCCAAGAAATTTTATTATGTGGTAAGTGTAGGCATATTTACTGATTTCTTTTTGCTACCGTCAAGGATTGAAGACAAAACTCGTGTTTGGCTTCCTGAGCTAGCAAATCGTGTTTGGCTCGATCAGAAAGAACTGGCTCCCAGCACTGAGTTAATTTTCTGGAACGCTTCTTCGGGGGGTTTTTTTGGGGAGGCTTCAGGTGTTGCTGTAAAGCTGTCAGGTGTTCAGGTGGTTTTGACCACCTGGCCTGTGTCCGCCTCGTCTCTGCCCAGTCTGCTGCGTTTTGTCAGCCCCCCCTCCCCCCCAGCCCTCGTCACCCCTGTGAGAAGCTCCGAAGTCTCTGGGCTGTGAGTTCCGTGAGGGTGTGGCTGTGGTGCCCACCGTCCCCTGTGCTCGGGCAGCTGTGGTACATGGCACAGATGCATAGGAGGCACCTGCTGCCCTGCAAGCCACACCCTGGCTTCTCTCTTGTTTCCTTCACTTGTTATGGCCCATGTGTCATAGATGCAGATTCTGACAGCATGCAGCTGTGGCATGGGGGCTGCAGACCCTGCTGGAGCAGGGGAGCAGGGAGATGGGGTTCGGATGATTGGTGCTGACACAGGGATAGTGCCATGCTCTTAGGGCTTCCACTGCATATGTTCATTTGGTAGAAATCAAAGTAGAAATTAGGGTTACAGAGTAATGGGACTCATGGTAAACTATGGTAAGAGAGTGACCTGTGGTTTCTAAAGATTTTCTAAGTGAGTTAAAGGGAAAAGCTTTTAGTTCTGTTATTTATCTGCAAGACAGCCAGTACACACCTGTTTTCTGTTCTCCCTGCTAGGGATTAGAGTGGAGACGCAGGAGAGGGTGGTCCAGCGTTTTCCCATAGGGATCTCTGGTGCCTGAACCATGGTCTCCATTTCAGTTTGTGTGAGGATGTGCTCTGAGGAACACTGCCTGTTAACAAAACCCACTGAAGGAGGGTTCTCTGACATTAGCTGTCTGTTTAGGGATGAGCTAATGCTTGAATCTTAGTGGCTTCGGTTTCTGAAAGGATTATGCCATGGGGCTCCAGTTCACATGCAGCTGTGTGTTACCAGACCGTGGGGTGTGGTGGCTAGTGTGCAGGGTGACAGGACACAGAAGTGCCCATTCATGAAGTTCCAGTTACTTTGACTAATTTCAGTTGTCTGATCATAAAATTTGGGGCTGAAAGCACGAGGGGAAGGATAATGTGTTTCATTACATGAAGATCCTTAGAGTGCTGGGTGGGCCTGGCACCATGCTGAGGCCTGGTGGTACAGAGATTCGTAAGAACCCGGTCTCTTTCTCTGAGGGGCTCACAGCTTCATCCAGGAAGGTAGGGAGACCAGCAATTATGGCACATTGGGATGAGCTGAAAGAGTGATGTGTTCACAGCACTGTGGGACCACAGGATGGCTGTGGAAGTCAGGAAGACTTCCTGAAGGAAGCAATAACATTGAACTGAGTTTTTGAGGTGTGAGTACAGGGGTACAGATGGAGAGCAGGTTGATGGGTGGTCGGAGGTGGGAGAGCATGAGATGCATTTGTGTCATGGTCAAGAAGAAGGTCAGTGTGGCGAAGACGAGGTTGATAGCACAAGAACCAGACAAGTAGGCCAGCGTGAGGCTAGAGCATGACATCGAGAATCAGGGCGGCCACCATTAGCCTCTTCTGAGCAGGACAGTTAGTGGGCGAACGGAGATAGTGTGCAGAATGGGGGCAGAGGGCAGGGCTGGCAGGGACCTGGTTCCAAGAACATCTGTGTGATCGTTGGCTGCGGTTTGGGGGTTTAAGGTGCCATCGGTGCTGCTGAGACCCGGGTTTTTAACCACCTGAGTGGTTCTTGGCTTCAAAGAGAATCCTAAGAATTAGTTTCTTTCTGATTACTTTTAAAGACCGTGCCTCTTGGCCCTGTGTTGAACATCAAAGTGTTCCACAGCCGTGGCCTTCCGTTTCCAGGGGTGGGAGGGTGTCAGGAGCCCGGACAGGTGTGGAAACACACTACTGAAACTGTTGTGAGCTCTAGAAGTAACACTCGTGCCCAGGGCTCTTCTGGCTTGGGGTTTCTGCCCCAAAATGATGACTCATGTTTGTGTGAGCAGAACCCCTGCTGCCGAGGCAGTACGGGGCGGCACGTTCTCAGGGGCTGCAGGTGCCTCGCCTGGAAACATGGATATGAGAGGCCCGCAAACCGGCAGGAATACAGCTGCAGGGGGCCTGCAGTTCTGCAGCTGTGCTGCTGGTGGTGCTGCAGAGCCAAGCTACCCTCCCCAGGCCCCTCTCTCCTCACCTTGAAAGTCTTTGGATGTTGTGTTAATAGAAAAGCTTACAGAGACGAATGTTTTTAGGAGAGTCCTTTCTTCTATTTTAGTGTTTCCAAAGGTGACTTCTAGGCTGGGGAGGAATAGCGCGAAGTGCGCTCAAGTCAGGATGTCTTTTCCCTGGATGATCAGATGCCCCTTTCCCGTACAGCGATCTGGATTCTTTCCGTCCTGACAGGAGGAAAGACACTTTGTTAGCGCTTACTTCAAGTTCAGTGCAAAATGTAGCTCTCCTGAGTGATGGCAACGATGGTGCAATAGAAGTGATATGTGGATGGCCCACGAACGAGACTCCTGGTACGGTTTTCTCTCTTTCAGAATGCCAGTGACCAGTATCTGGGAGAAGTGTTCTTCGACACCTCGCTGTTTGTGCACTGCGTCTCTCTTGTGGCTCTCACGTCTCGAGGACTGTGCTCGGCGTTTATTAGCGCTGTCTGGGTGGCCTTTCCCTTGCTCACAAAGCTTTGCGTGCACAAAGACTTGAAGCAGCATGGTAGGGCATTTTGGGGTTTGATGCAAATGGGGAAATACCTTAAAATGTCTACGACAAGACTTGCAGGGACTGTTTCCTTTTTTTGGTCCCTTGGTGTAGGCTTTCAAGACTGTTGCTGTTTGTTCTTTTAAATTTTCAGATCACACAGACTTTCATCCTAGGCCTCATGCCCCATGCCATTCTCACGTTTGCGAACACATGGTGATGTCTCACATACATATTTTTTTGTTTCATTCTAACTTCTATTTCGTTGCCCCTGAATGAAAGTGTTCTGTCTCACATATAGACGCCAGTGTTATCAAATCTGTATCACGCTGTAGCATTTCAGAGATGTGTGTTTTCTTTCTCTTTTTCCCTAGGTGCCCAAGGAAAATTTATTGCCTTCTACCTTTTGGGGATGTTTATCCCTTATCTTTACGCGTTATACCTCATCTGGGCAGTGTTCGAGATGTTTACACCAATCCTTGGGAGGAGTGGTTCTGAAATCCCACCTGACGTTGTGCTGGCTTCCATTTTGGCTGGTTGTACGATGATCCTCTCTTCTTATTTTGTAAGGAAAAAACATTTAAAATTTTTTTTCATTTTATACACACAGACACCTGTGTGAGGAGTTTAGCTATAGTAGATTCTGTGAAACAGCGTTGCTAATACTTTATTGAGAAACACCTGTACGGAACGGGGAACGTGTGTGCAGAATGTGGGTTTACTGGTAAAAAGATGTGAAATGGTTTTTGCCTTGTTCTGTTTTTTTTATTTCCTTGTCCTTCCAAGTCCTCTGGTTTTACCTCTTCACCGCTTTCAGACTACCTGGATGTGAATTTGTAGAGCGCATACCAGCCAAGTAATCAGCTCTTGCCCAGATTTTGCTGGGCAGTGGGTTTTGAGAATGACTCCCAAGAGTGTGTTTTCAGCTTCCAGTGAGAGGCAAGTGTTAGCAAAGACATGGTAGTTTTATTTTTTTTTTAATATTTTATTTATTCATGGGAGAGAGAGAGAGAAAGAGACAGGCAGAGGGAGAAGCAGGCTCCACGCAGGGAGCCTGAGGGGTGGGACTCGATCCCAGGTCTCCAGGATCATGCCCTGAGCTAAAGGTAGCACTAAACCACTGAGCCACGGGGCTGCCCAACATGGTAGTTTTATTAGTGCTCCTAGAGCTGCTGGAGGGAGACTGCATCTAATGAGGCTTTTCCTGTCATCACTCCGCTAACTACCTGGCCACAAGCACTGCAGGGTTCATTCCTGGGGCCTTTGTGGGTGACGGACACTTGGGATGAGTGTCACAGGCCTGGTCGTTCTGCTCTGTTTGTGCTCAGCCTGTGCAGGGAGAGTCCTCCCTGTGCCACCCCTGCTTCTCCTCCTTGGGACTCCAGAGGGAAGACTAGACCCAGTGTTAGAGCAGCTCCAGGCAGAGTTCCGCCCTCGGCACGGTGTCATCGGGCCCAGACCCTCTAGGGGAGGCCGGTCTTTGTGTTACGGCTCTTTTTGTTGGCATTCCTGAGAATAAGAAGTAATTAAGTAATTACTGAATATAGATACACTCCAAGATCTGCAGTAAGGCAAATAAATAGAAAAAGTACTTGTGCCTTTATTATAGTTCTTTCCTCCACAGAGATGATGGCGAGCCTTTCTATAGCCATAGGGTAAAGGGCACATGATGTAGAGGTTGGAATTTAGAGACAGCATGTAAGGATACCACGTGCGTGGTCAGCAGCATCTATGCACATCCCTCAAACAGGCAGCAGACAGCCGTGTGCATACCTGTGTGTCCGACTCTGGTGAGCAGCTCTTGGGCATGTACTTCTGTGTGATCAGCAGATGAAGTCCAAGCATTCCAGCCATTCTGTTTTTAATATAACGATTCAGTCCTTACTGGTATTTGCAGGATTGCATACCTTATTGGTATGGAAAATTCTAAAATGCTCTTTGTTGCCTCTAGGGTTTACTACTTCTGGTTTTAACACTAAGCCTTGAAATTCTCCGTGCATGTCGGTGGAGGGTTTCACTGCTGTGAGAAATGGGTTTTATCACATGTAGATGGGGTTGGTATCCAGAGTCAGCGGAGTCCTGGACTGGGTCCCCACCGTCAGTGGGTGAAAGCTGCCAGTGCCCAGAAGTGATGACCAAAGTGTGTGGCATTTCAGTTCTATCCCATGTGTAACAGGACAAAATAAGCCCTGAAAACTTCACTATGGAAACTTGGGAACCATGAAAAGAGGATTAAAGTATATTGCTTTTTGAATTTTATCTTACTACGAAAGCTTTTGGAGAGTGCCTCTTGGAATACTTTGAAACACCATTTATTTTTCATTAGAACGTGAAACGGCTGTGCAGCCAGGGGCGGGCCTCCTTCACTCCGTTACTCTGGGGTGGCGTTGGAGGGGCTGACAAATGAGCCAGCCCAGGTGGGGATTAGACCATAATGCAGATTTCACAGAGCTTCTCTTTCGGCCCTTGGGAATTTATTAAGTACATTTGTCCAGAAGCAGTTCCATGCCTGTCTGATGGCAGGTTAGCAGGTCCTAGGATTGTACCGATGAACCCCAAGACTACAGCTCAGTGACATTGGGATACGCTCGGGAACAGGACAGCTCACGCGGACACTGCACGGACCCTTCTCATGTTTCTCTTCGTTTTATTTTGCACACATTTGGGAACCTGGAGTGATGGGTGACATAACATCTAAGACGGAAATAAGAGTGAAATTGAAGGTGATGGAATCCAGACAGCACTTCGCCTCCCAGTCCTTCCTTGGGAACACGTTTCATTCACCCCATTACCAGACCTCCTGGAGAAGATGATGGAAGGGGCAGCAGACGTGCCTCATGCTTTGAAGTGGAAATGTGGATGTGGAAACGGAGCTCACACAGGCTGTAGGACATGGGGTTGCGGCTGGGTGGAGATGGCAGGAACCACAGCGTGTGACAGGGAGGGCTTATTTTGACCTGAAAGCCTCTCAACACCTAAACTGGGCAGCCTTCCAGTGGAGGGGAAATCAGTCCTTGGGGAGCTATTTGACACTGTTCTGTACAACCACATTTTATAATTTTGTGACTGTTAGGACAGAAAGGGACAGACAAGGTAATAATTTGTGTTTTGTGAACTCACTGCCTTAGCAATTTGTTTCTTAGCTGTCTTGTTTCTGTGCTCTTGGTGTAAAAACACAAGACCATTGATCTAAGACCAGTACCGTTTTGCTGGAGATGACCTTGGATGGGATATCAATACACAATGGCTATAAAGTCCTTAATTTTATATAGTAGAGCATCTGGTAGGTTACAAATGTGTGCCTTATTCCTCCTTTTTATCTCCATGAACATATGTTCACATTCATGCTCTCCTTACCGACCCTAGAGGGTGAGTGATAAGGGGGAGCAGGCATGAGGGGAGCTGGGACTGGGTCAGTGTGGTGGCATGCAAACCCCCTGGGGATCTGTGGGCATATTCTGAGAGTTGTGTGTTGCCCACAACCTCTATGTCCGTGATCTCATTACCATGAAGAAGCGTTTGTAGGACGTGCTAGATGCCCACCTTGAGGCTGAGCCACTTGCTGTTCCTGCCCAACATCAGATGTGCTGTTTCAGACGGCATTGGCTGTGGCTGCCTGGCACTGAGGAGGGATAGGCCCACAGGTGGGGTCCTGGAGGCACATCGGAGTGCAGGCTCAGACCAGGCTGGCGCTGTGGCCCGTCACACAACTGTGAGGAGTGGGACTTGACCTTTGTTGGAATAGGCTTGCTTACACTTAAAATCTTATCTCTGGTTCTTTGACAAAAGCCTGATGTCATGACGTCTGGTAGATACTGGTGTCGACCGTGCAGTGGTTAGCAGGGGCCTTGACAGAATCAAAAGTAAAATGCAGTCGTGGTTTGAGTGGGGGTGGGTCTCTGTCCTGGTGTCCTTGCCAACTGAACCAAGACCCCACCTGGGAGTCTTCTCCCGTCCAGCCGGTGGCCACCTGTTTATCTGGGCTCTAGCCCGTGATGGAAAGGCCTAAGTGGGGCCTGTTTGCTGTGGCAGCATACTCACATGCTCACACGTGCTGGCAGGTGCTCTTTGCGACTGGTTGGGTGACACCTGTTACAGAGCCAAGGCAGTAAAGACAACTCTGTGCCCACAGTGATTTTTCTATTTCTGTGTCTCATGTTTTAGATTAACTTCATCTACCTTGCCAAGAGCACCAAAAAAACCATGCTGACTTTAACTGCAGTGTGTATGGTCACCTTCTTCCTGGTCTGCAGTGGCGCATTCTTCCCGTATAGCTCTCATCCCGCCAGTCCAAAGCCAAAGAGAGTGTTTCTTCAGGTAAGAGCAGCTTCGCGTGTGGTTCTGGAGGGGGAAGCCCTGTGTTGCTGAGCTTTGCTAGTCAACAGGAAAACCAGCAGACGTGCCTGCCATTGACCTATTTATTTAGTTGTTCTCAGCTGCTCCCTATAAGGCAGTGAGGAGACTGACCCCCCATGAGGGTTTCTTTCCAGCGAGACATGCTTTCTCCCAGGAGCCTGAACCAGACATGTCAGCTTATTGGTTATTGTTCAAATGACAAAAATGCAAATATGTGCTGTGGGGTAATGAGCTTTCAGAAGTACAGATGGTAAAAACGTCTGTGGGCCAAGTAAAAGTCCGAGTTCAACGGGCAAAACAAAATCGATATTTTAAAATGCTGGTACAGGTGATCTCAGGAGTAGCAGCTTTCTCATTAGTCTGTCCTTCACAGCACATGACTAGAACATTTCATGACCTGGACGGAAACGTCATTAAACGGGACTCTGGAATATGGATCAATGGGTTTGATTACACTGGAATGTCTCACATAACCCCTCATGTTCCTGAGATCAACGACACCATTCGAGCTCACTGTGAGGAGGATGCACCGCTCTGTGGTTTCCCGTGGTACCTCCCGGTGCACTTCCTCATCAGGTTCGTCTGTTGTCAGGTCCTGTCACCGAGGGAGTGCTCCGCTATTCATGCTGGTTCACACACAAGCCCAGTGCTGTGTAGGCCAGGTTTTCCTTCACTACGGGAGTTCCCCTCCTTTAGTGGGATTAAGTACTCAGAAGTTTACTGTTGCTTTTTCAAATTTAGGAAGTCTTCCCTCTAGAAACCTGAGTGATTGGAAAGGCTGCCTCTTCGACTGCTCTAATAGCAGTTCAGCATCAGTTTCAAATTGTTTTATTTCTGGGATGTTTTTGTGGTGTGGTAGTAAAGGGCTGGATAAGAAGGAAGAGGCTGGGTGGTGGCCTCAAGATCACATAGGATCCTTTGTTCCTAAATCTGGGAAGGTTACATCCTATGGTAACGGGCTTTAAGAGTACCTAGCATAATTTGTCCTGTCCATCAGAGATTATTTTCATACCCCAAAATGTGAGTTGTATTTGAACCATTTCCATGACTCAGAGATAGCGGTCAACTTCTTAAGCATCCTAAATATTGAACCTACCTTTCCAAATAGGAAAAATTGGTATCTTCCTGCTCCAGAAGTTTCTCCAGGAGATCCTGCTCATTTCAGACTTGTGTCCAAGGAACAGACACCCTGGGATTCTGTAAAGCTGACGTTTGAAGCAACAGGTAAATCATAGGACAGTTTTCTCTTCTCTCCTTCACTTCTTAAAATTCTTTAAACTTTATTTTTTAAAGGTTTTAATTATTTATTTGAGGGTGAGCACAAGTGGGGGATGGGAGCAGCAAAGGGAGAGGGAGAAACAGACTCCCTGCTGAACAGGGAGCCCAACGTGGAGCTCCATCCCAGGACCCTGAGATCATGACCTGTGCTAAAGGCAGACGCTTCACCGACTGAGCCAATCAGGGGCCCCCATTTCTTAAAATTCTTAATAAGTATGTATTCATTCCTTAAATGATGGTGATTAGCAACATAGGAAGAACCTAGTGCTTCTAATTAGGAGCACTTGAAGCTCATTAAGATTTATTGAAGAAAATTTATTAGACTATTTTTTTTTTTTAGAGTGGTGTTAGGTTTACAGAAAAATTGAGCAGAAAACAGAGCTCCCCTCCACCTGCTGCCTTATTAACACCTTGCCTTAGAGTGTGCACTTGTTCTTAAGATGGATGAGCTGGTGGTAGCCCATGTTCCTGGCTCACATCAAGGTCCGGTTTGGTGCTGGTGTTGCAGACTTCTGTGTAGTGTCATGTACCCTGCAGCACACACAGTACGCTCCGCGCCCCAGAATCCCCGTGCTCCCCCATTTGTCCCTCCTCCGCACTCCCACTGGCAAGCAGCGACCTTTGTTACTATTTCTACTGTTTTGCCTTCCCCAGGATATCCTGAAGCTGCAGTCATATAGTCTGGAGCCCTTTTCAGACTGGTAGCGATCTGCATTTTGGAACCTTCGGGTCCTTTGGGGCTCAAATAGCTCTTGCTGCTTTTGTTGCTGAATAGCGTTACAGACACACCACAGTTTATGCCCTCCCCTGCCGAAGGACAGATTGCTTGCTTGCTTCCAGTTTGTGGCAGCTGTGAATAAAGCTGCCATAAAACATTTGTTTGCAGGTTTTCTTCTTGACATGTTTTCACCTCACCTGGGTAAAACCTAGGAGTACAACTGCTAGATTGTATGGTTAGCCTGTGTTTACCTTTGTAAGAAACCGCCAGACTCTTGCAGGGTGGCTGCACCATTCTGTATTCTCACTAGTGCTGGGTGCTGTTGGTGTCTGGGATATTAGCCCTTCTGCAAGTTACGGAGCTATATCTTACTTTTGTTTCCATTTGCAGTGCCCCAGTTACCTAGGGTGCTCCCGGAGCACCTCCTCGTCTGTTACGTGCCCTCTCTGTGTGTCGCCTCCAGTGTGGTGTCTATTAATTGGGTTGTTTTCTGTTGACATTTTAAGAGTTCTTTGTGCCTGTGGATATTTATATCAGATAAGTGATTTGCAAATATTTTCTCCCACTCTGGGTCGTCTTTTCATTCTCTCGACAGTTTTCCACAGAGTATAAGTTTTTAAATTCAACGAAGTCCAATATTATCAGCTTTTCTTTCATAGGTCATGAATTTGGTGTTGTGTCTAAAAGTTATCACCAGACTCAGTCTCTGGATTTTCTCTGGTTATCTTCTACAAGTTTAGTTTTGTATTTTAGATTTAGATCTATGAGAGATACATTTTGAGTTAATTTTTGTGAGAGGTGTAAGGCCTCTGTGAAGGATTTTTTTCTTTCTTTCTTTGCACGTGGATTTCCAGTTGTTCCAGTAGCGTTTGTTTAAGACTATTTGTCTGAGATCAGTTGGCTGTATTTGTGTGGGTCTATTTATGGGCTCTCTGTTCTGTTTTCCTTACTGGTTTCTCTACTTTACCATTGCGGCACACTCTTGATCAAGTATTAAAGGTGGGTAGTATCAGTTCTCTCCAACTTTATTCTTCAGCATATTGCTTTTGTTTTTCCATTTAACAGTTTGTCAAGATCCACTGTAGAACTTTCTGGGGTTCTGACTGGAATTGCACTGAAATCTATAGATCAAGGTGGAAAAAATGACATCTTAATTATTTTTTCCCGTCTGTGACATGGAATGTCTCTCCATTTATTTGTTATCTTTTCTTTCATCAGAACTGTGTTTTGTAGTTTTCCTCATATAGATTGTGTACAGCTTTTCCTAGATCTGCATCCAAGTATTTCATTTTTGAGGATACTAATGTAAATAGTATTTTTCCTTCATGGTATATGGGAAAACAGTTGATCTTTTTTATTAACTTTGTATCCTTCAACCTTGCCATAGCTGTTTGTTAGTTCCAATAGTTTTTTTGTTTTGTTTTGTTTTCTTTGGGATTTTCTACATAGATGATCATGTTGTCTGCAAACAAAGATAGTTTTATTTCTTCCTTCCCAATATTTCCTCATTTTTTGTTACCTTTTCTTGTCTTACTGTATTAGCTAGGACTTCTAGTATTGTGAAAGAGTGCTGAGGAATAGGAAGAGTGGAAAGCATTGTCCTGTTCTCAGTCTTAGTGGGGGAAAGCTACATTTTTACCAAGTATTGTATTAGCTGTGGACTTTTTAAAAAAGATTTTATTTGTTTGACAGAGAAAGAGAGAGAACTCACACAAGCAGAGGGAACAGGAGAGAGCCAGCCCAACATGGGGTTCAATCCCAGGACCCTGAGATCATGACCTGAGCCGAAGGCACATGCTTAACCAACTGAGCCACCCAGGCACCCCAGTTGTAGCTTTTCTGTAGATGCTCTTTTTCAGGTTGAGTAAATTCCCCTCTATTTTTAGTTTGCTGAGCTCTAAGTGTGAATAGGCTTTGGATCTTGTCACGTGCTTTTCTCTTTGCTAACATGACCATGTGCTTTTTCTTCATCAGCCTATTGATAGCAGTGATGGATTACATTAACTGATGTTCAGAGGCTGAACCAACCCTACATCCATGGAATAAATCCCACCTGGTTGTAATACAGAATTCTTTTATGCATTGTTGGATTTGGTTTGCTAACATCACCTTGAGGATTGGTTCTATTTCTCTGGAGAACTCTACCACAAGAAGTTCACTTTTAGAAGTTCCTGCTATTGTTCACTTTGTATCATTCCTTGAGCTTTATATAAATGGAATTTTCCAATATGTAATATTCTGGGTCATTAAACATAATGATTTTGAGATTGAGCTCATTTGTTCTGAAGTATTCACATTTGGAGTCTGAGAATTCCAATTGTTCTACAGTCTCGCCTGCGTTTGCTCTCCTTTCCCTCGTGCCATTTCTGTGGGGCATGTAGCAGTAGCTCTTGCATTTCCCTGATAATGATGTGGACACTCTTCCAAGTGCGTGTTGGAAGATATTCGGTATCTTGCTTTGTTTCATTTCTTTTTCCCTTTTAAACATTGAGTTTATTGACCTGCAGGAGTGGGTATGTTCTAGGTCACAGACCATTATCAGATCTCTGTGTATCAGATACCCAGATTTTCTTGTCCATTCATTTTCTCAAATGGTCATTTGATGTGCAGAAGTCTTCAATTTTTATGAATTCCAATTTATCAGGTTTTTCTTGAGAATTAGTACTTTATGTGCCCTTCTTAAAAAATCTTGTCTACCTAGAGGTCACAAAGATAGACTCTCCTGTTTCTTTCTAGAAGCTTCATAGCTTTAGCTGTTATGTTTAGGCCTATGATATACCTTGAATTTTTTGTGTGGTGTGCAAGAGAGGTCAAGGTTCTTTTTTTTCATCATGGATATCCAGTTGTTCTAGCATTATCTGTTGAAAACATTTACTTACCCTATTGAACTGCTTTGGCATCTTTGTCAAAATTATTTGTATATACCTCAACTTTGCCCACTTTTACTGAACTTCCTTTTTGAAAAGTAGCTTGTTTGGTGTTTGTATTTTTTGGTGACTGTGGCCATCATTGTATTTACTGTAAACAGAAAATAATTATATCTATCATGCTAAGGCATAGTTCAGTTTAACACAGAAAGAAAGGACTTGAAAATCTAGTAAGGAAAGCTGGAGGACACAAAACAGTAGTTGTGAAACAATAAAATTTGGCAGTTAACTAACAGAATGAAACAGTTACAGGGAATTAAGTGCCTCAACTGGCACTTTTGAAGATGTATACTGTTTTCTCTAGGCTTTTAAAATTGAATTGGAAATAAATTTGTTTTGCACCAACCACCAATGCCAATTATTTCTGATTTTTCTTTAATCACCACCTTGTAAAAAAGGAAGCACTGAAAAATCTAAACTTTTATCCTTTATGCACAATTTAGAGAATTCCAATAAAATTCAGGTTCCTGGCAGTCAAGTTATACATCTACTGCCCTGTGTTTTTTGGTTACAACTCTCAAGAAATCAGGGGAAAAAAATATTTGTGTATGTGTGGGTCGTCTGTTTGTGTTATCAGTTACCACATATTTAAGAGAGCACCATACAAAAACAGACCTCAAGTATAACTTGTTGACTATTGTGTATCATCTGCAAATATGGTCTTCCTTCTTCTTTACCCGTTCTTAGGTCTGTAATTGGCGTGTCTTTGGTGGCTGATGCAGCCCACGTGGTGTGGGGTGGGTGGGGCCATGTGGGGCATGAGCGGGCATCCTTGCTTTAGGTAGAGCACAGATCTCTAGTGTTGCCCAGCATCTGAGGGTGAGCCTTAGGCCTGAGGTACAGACCTGGTGACATGATAGGCAAAGGTGTTTATCAATGGTCATTTCTTGAGTGTTTTTATAAGGAATGTTTATAAACATTTCTTAAGTGTTTTTATAAGGAACGGTCATTTCTTGAGTGTTTTATAAAGGAGTCCTTTAATTTGGGGAAAGGCCTCTCGCAGCATCTTATAAAGGGGAATCATAGAATTTTTCTTCCTTGGATCTTTTAATATTGTGTATTCCACTAAGGCCATGGCTTTTTTTCTTTGCGTGATATTGGATTTTGTTTGCTAATGTTTAGCAATTTTGTGTTAATACAAGTGATAGGTCCATGTTTATTATTTAAATTCAATCAATTAACATGTAATAACTGGTTTCAGAGGTAGAGGTCAGTGACTCATCCATCTTATAGAACACCTGTGCTCGTCACATCACCTGCCCTCCTTCATGTCCGTCACCCGGTTACCATCTTTATTTTTGTTGGGCCCCCTTTAATCAGGATTAGGATGTGTTACATATGATAAATACATAGACATCATGAAATGGTAAGTGTTCCTTAATTTCTAATGCCTTGGAAGCATTTGAACGATCTAGTTGAAAAGTTGGCTTGCATTCCTCTCTGAAACCATCTGGGCATCATGCTTTTTCTGCAGGGGTAGTTTTTTTCATGGGAAATCAGTCTGCTGAAGATGTATGCCTGTCTCGCACAGTTTTAGTCATCCATTTTCCTTAAAAAGTATCCATTTCATCTGGGTCCTCCAATTTAATAGCATAGAGGTCTGCCAAAGTAGCCACATGTGATTTTAAACATCTCTTCTGTTTATTTTTATTCTTTTTGTACTTTACTCCATTCTCCTTACCTCTGCCTTTTACTTAATTAACCAAGTTAGCTAGTAGTAGTTAGTAAAAAAATCTGTTCTTTTTTGTGAAATTAAGTTAGGTCTGTTTAGTTCTTATTCTCTTTTGATTCCTCTTTGCTTTACCTGTATTATTTCCTTCATGGTTTTTCTCTGTTGTACTTTTATTTTACTGAAAAAACATTTATTGTTTTATTTATTGGATTTTCCTCTTATCACTGCTTTTACATGTACTGAGTAGTTTGATATGTAATATTTTCATTATTTACAAAAAAACTTCTTATTTTTAAAAGATTTATTTATTTATTCCTGAGAGACACAGAGAGAGAGAGGCAGAGGAAGAAGCAGGCTCCCTGTGGGGAGCCCGATGTGGGACTTGATCCCAGGGCCCTGGGATCATACCCTGAGCCAAAGGCAGACACTTAACCCCTGAGCCATCTGTAATTTTTGTTTGGATTTGTTAACCTGAGTCTTTTATATGTTTATTTATTTTTAAGGATGTAGAGAAAGAGCACGTGCAAGTGGTGGGAGAAATAGAGGGAGAGAATCCATGTACACTCCCTGCTGAGCAGGGAGCCCAACCCGAGCTTGGTCCCACAAGACCATGACCTGAGCAGAAACCAAGAGTTTGAGCCACCCCAGAGTTTTATTTTTTTAAAGATTTTATTTATTTATTCATGAGCGACACAGACTGAGAGAGAGGCAGAGACACAGGCAGAGGGAGAAGCAGACTCCATACAGGGAGCCCAACATGGGACTCGATCCCGGGTCTCCAGGATCTGGCCCTGGGCTGAAGGAGGCACTAAACCTCTGAGCCACCTGGGCTGCCACCCCCCCGACCCCCCAAGTCTTTTAAATTGGTTTTTAAAATCTGCACGTAGAAGACCATTTTGTTTTGTTATTGACAATTTAAGGTTTACTGAATTATGGTGTTACTTGTAATATTTCAACTTTATAGAACCGATATTTTCTTTATAAGCTACTATTTTATTAATGTTTTTTGCTTATTCTACATGCTGATAATGCAGAATTTATCTTCTAAACTTAGGTATATTTATCCCCATGATCTACTTCACTGACCATTAGTTTTCACATTTAAATCCTTTTTGTTCAACTGATGTTTCATGTGACAATGGACTTACCAGTGTCTGTCTGCATATCTTTTTGCATCTCCTGTAGTTTTGCTTCATCAGGCAGTTGCTGTCACTTGATGCACAGAATTCACAATTTTGTATCATTCTGAATTAAAGCTTTTAGTATTAAAAAGTGCCTTTCGGGCAGCCTGGGTGGCTCAGTGGTTTAGTGCAGCCTTCGGGCCAGGGCCTGATCTTGGAGACCTGGGATCGAGTCCTGCATCGGGCTCCCTGCATCGAGCCTGCTTCTGCCTGTGTGTCTGCACCACCCCCCTCTCTGTCTCTCATGAATAAATAAAATCTTAAAAACAAATAAAAAGTGCCTTTTTACAATGTAATGCATTTGTTTTGAATCCTGTTTCTTTTTTTCTGAGATGATTTTTCTTTAAAGATTTTATTTAGAGAAATCAAGCAGGGGGAGCAGCAGGCAGAGGGAGAGAGAGGAGCAGGGAGCCCACTATGGGACTTGACCCCAGGACCCAGAGATCATGACCTAAGCCAAAGGCAGATGCTCAACCACTGAGCCCCCCAGGCTCCCCGAAAGAGGTCTTTTTAAAAACTGTTCACTTGCCTGAAATACCTTTGTTCATGTTGTTATTTTTATCCTTTCTGAACCTAAGTATGTTTGTTGAATATGGTAGATGATTGGGTCTGGATTTTAAGCCAACTTGAAATTTTTTTCCTTTTAGTTGCTGATTAGGTCTCCTCACATTTATTTTTATGACTGATGCATTTGTCCTCAATTTGGTGCTTTATTTGCTATATTCCTTTTTTGTAGGGAAGGTCTTCTTCACTCTTTAAAAAAATATATTTTCTGGCATTTAGGAAGGTCTATGTTTGTTTTGACGATGTTTGTAACCTTTGACTATCTCAGTTTTCCGTGGCCTTGGCTTCACAAGCCTCTACAAGTCTGCTCACTCCGTGTTCTTCTCTCCCTGTCAGTGTTGGGTGCCTACGACATCCCAGTCTTCTACCACTTTCGTATTGTGTGTGGGTATATTGCAATCCTGTCTATTCCCTTGCTATAGTTTTTGAAGTTTTTTTGGTTAGATGAAGCCTATTCCCTAGATTTCTGACAGACTTATGCGCACAAGGTTCTTATATCACTGTAAATTCTTGGCCTTTTCCTGTTGGGCCTCATTGATACCAGGAGTGGAATTGATAATATGGGGCTGTAGTAGGAGGATCTTCAGGGGGACAGGAGGCGAGTCCTTCCTAGTCTGGCTTGGTGGTGAGGTAACAACGCCTCTTCCTCTCCTTACAGGACCAAGCCACATGTCTTTCTACGTTCGAACCCACAAAGGGTCAACACTTTCTCAGTGGTCTCTTGGCAATGGCACCCCAGTCACAAGTAAAGGCGGGGACTACTTCGTATTTTACTCCCACGGGCTCCAGGCCTCTGCATGGCAGTTCTGGATTGAAGTACAGGTGAGAATTTCCCAGCTTTGCTGCCGTGACTGGTCAGGCTCCGCGGTGGCATCTGGGATCATTATTCTGCCTTCATAGAGCTGGAGAACTAAACTAATTTTTCTCTACCAGGTCTTGGAAGAACGGCCTGAAGGAATGGTCACCGTGGCCATTGCCGCCCACTACCTTTCTGGGAAAGACAAGAAATCCTCCCAGCTGGATGCTCTGAAGGAGAAGTTCCCAGATTGGACATTTCCCTCTGCTTGGGTGTGCACCTACAAGCTCTTTGTGTTTTAATCTTCTGGATGAGCTCTGAGTATATGCCCAGCAGGACACTCCATGTGACACGGTTTCTCCTGGCGTCACAGGGATGTGTGTGAGTCGGTGATTGCTAAAGAGCACACGTTCAGAGAGCTTAGTGGGCTAACACTCCTCAGGGCCAAGCACCCCAATGGTTATGCTGGGGGTAGCGATGCATGGCCTTTTTGACACTTGAAAATGCCAGTTTCCTGGCACTTAAGCACATGTGGGTACTACCACTGCACACGTAAGTCATTTTATATGACCTTAAGGATAAAAGCCAACAAACCACTTCAATCCCCTTAGGATCATGAACGATGTAGAAAGGTACTGTAAGTTAATGAGACAAATGACATTCCCAATTTAAGCCAAGACCATTTGTTTTGTCAGTGGACGGATCGGTTTTGTCAGACCTCGGGACTGAACCACAGGTATTAGAAGGTGGTTACCGCAGAGGCCCCAGCCCCCAGTGTGGGAACCTGTGCCGAGCTGGGGACTCTTGTCCTTCCCACAAGCGGTCACTGACCAAGAGCCATCTCTGTGATGCTTTCCTGAGTTGCTTTCAGGGCCCAGTCTATATACCTTTTCCCTCTTCCACTTTGCCAATTTAAGAGGAGCATTTGTTTAGCCACATGTCCTGCTGGGGCTGGACGTTTTATAAATATTCATTTAATAGGAGTGTTGTTATCCAAGGTTGATCCTTTGGGGCATAATTTTTTTGATGCACTGACTCCTATGTTTTGTCCAAGTGTGCATCCATCCAGCAGGGCTGGCTTTCCTCAGGCTCCAGGGGGTGCCTGACATGGGAATGAGGCTGCAGTACCTGGAGCCGCTGAGGTGCTTTCCATTCTGTGTGGCTTGGGAGGTGGGTCTCGGCAGGGTCTCTCAGGGCTGTGAGGCTCCGGCAGTGGAAGGGTTTGGGGAGATGAGTGCTTGCTTTTTTCCATTAAGAAATTGAAAAGGTTGAACAGATTAAGCTTAGCAAGCATAGGCCAAAAAGCCACTTAAAAGAAAAGCCATAGTAAAACAGTGGCACCACGTGTGCGCCCCAGGAGGAGATCCTTGAAGCTGCTTTTGCTGTGTGTGCAACATGCTTCTGTAATCCTGCTCCGCCCACTGCCTTGTCTGTGACCCCCGACCCTGGCTGTCATGTGAAAGGATTGGGGACCTTGTAGGAACTGTTCCTTACCAGTTTCAAGTGTGTCAAGTACCTGCCCCCCCCCACCCCCCCCAACCTGTCAGGCCTGAATCTGTCAGGTGGTGAATAAGGACTACAGTGTTTGTGGCTTGTATAGAATCAGAGTTGTGGACAAAAAGTAATCTCTAAATGAATTTCAAATGTCCCTGTGGTTAATTTGAGATTTGCCGGGGGGGGGGGGGGGGGGTGTGTGTGTCCTAGGCTGAGGAAGGGCATTTTATAAAGTTACTCATAATTTTTTTTTCCCCCTTTGGGAAGAATGTTCTTGCCTTTCAGTAATGATCATGGTTTTCTTTTTGCCTTCACATTATTTTCCTTTTGTTTTGGTTTTCAGGATGCTCACTCGTCTCAGGGCATGCTTAGTACTGGGGCAGATTGTTTTGGTACCAGAAAGGGCTGAGGAGTTACATCCCTAATATTCCCGCCTCTGAGGCTGGAGTATCTCATCCTTCATAGCTCACTTATAAAAGGGTCTTTTCAAATTCTAACAAATGCAGTTTTTCCTACAGAATTTAAATGTAAATAGCCCAGTATTGAGCATTCAGTGAAAATGTGAAGAACTGTGATTTTGAAGAAATGCTGGAAATTTACAGACTGTTGCATGAAGTATGTGTTTGACATTTTAGCTGATGGCAATGAGCAGGACAGGATGGCTAAGTGTCACCATGAAAGGGTCCCAGCTGCTCACTCAGGAAGCCACAGGAAAAACGCTTGTCTTTACTTCCTTTTCACTGAATTGTTGCCTTATGTTACTGAAATAAACTTTTTAACCTGTTAGTATCTTTAACTGAAAAACCAGATCTATGGTTTGTTCTTCTGTATCCCCATCTTTTAAAGGGTTATTTAGAATCTACAGAGCCTTTTTAAAAAGCATTTTTAATTGCTTTTAAAAGACATAGATGGCTCACGGGGGCAGAAAGGTTATGTGAGCAAAGCGCTCAACAAGGAAACACCGGAAAGCTCTTCGTGGAATGAAATAGTGAATCTCACTTTGTTAAATGTCGAGCTTTTTACAATCCTCTCTATTGGCAAAATCATTGAAGGGCTAATCCAGAAGGATCATGGGGGCAGGAAGAGGACATGGTCTTTCCGCTAGTGGTCCACCACTCACTCCTGTCTACCTGCGGGAGTACGGCCTCTCCCCAGAATAGTTCGGTACACCTCTGCATCATGCACCTTGCCTTCTTGTAGGGCCAATAAAGCCAAAATGCATTTAGGCCTCTTTATTTGGAAATTATCTTCATATATTTTGAATATACCTTGAAGTATGTTCATATACATATTTTTATTAATGTACTGATATAATTTTTTAAGTTTGGCTCTATACCATGACCAAGTGGGATTTATTCATGGAATGAAAAGTTGGCTTAACACCTGAAAAATCAATGTAATACACCGTATCAATTGAGTACCTTTATCAGAGTAAGGAAATTCCCGCCTATGAAAAAGTCACAGCTAACATCTATGATGAAGCTTTTATCCCGAAGGCAGGGCCACTTCTACTGAGTACTGTCCTGAGGCTCTAGCCAGGGCAGTCCGGCAAGAGGCATCCAGATTAGAAAGGACAGATTTATTGAGAAAAGACTAAAGAATCCACAAAAAACTTGTTACAGTTAATGAAAGGGAAACATATCAATACATAAGTTAACACTTGTATTTCCATAACAAAACAGGGAATAAGCCTCACAAAAAAGTATAAGATTTTTACACTAGAAACCAACACTGTGAAAGAAATCCCATGTTTGTGGATTGGTTTCATTAATATGGCAGCATTCTCCAAATTGACCCACAAACAACACAACCCCGGCTGGTTTATATGCAAATATTGACAAGCTAATCCTGAAATTCATACGGACATGCAAAGGGCCCATAACAGCCCAAACAGTCTTGGAAAAACAAACTTACAAGTCCCGTGCTCACAACTTCCTACCAAGTAGTAACTGGGACAGTGGGGTATGGATGTTAAGAACAGCGATGGACAGAATACGGCTGACAGTCCACAAATAAATGATTTTGGCAATTCAGGGAGGGGAAGAAAATGAATCTTTTCAGTGAATTGTGGTGGGACAACTGAATAGCACACAAATGAACAAGGTTACACTCCTCACTTCATACCACACACAAATTTACTCAAAGTGGATTAAAGACCTAAGTAGGAGCTAACACTGTAATAAACAAAAAGCAAAAACTCTTAGAGGAAGACCCAGGCGCCAACCGCCACAACCATGTGTTTAGGCAGTGATTTCTCACATATGCCAGAGTACAAGCAACCAAAGAAAAAGTTGGACTTGACCAAAATGAAAAACGTCCTTACTACAAAGGAGACTGTCCTGAAAGTCACAAGCTCCTGGACTGAAAAAATACTTGCAAATCATATCCAGTAAAGGTCTAGTATTCAGGATGCATGAAGAACTCCTACAAATCTGTGAAAAGGGCAAAGGATATAAAGTTTTCTCCAAAGATACACAAATGGCTAAAAACCGTATGAAAAGACAGCCAACCACAAACACGCACACCTGCACCGTGATGACACCGCTTCCTACATAACTCAGATGGCAGTAACTAAGCCACAGCTGGTAACCCGTGCTGATGGGAGAACTCAGAGCCCACCTCCCCTGCAACTGGAAGTGTAGACAATGGCACAGGCACTTTGGGATATGGTTAGGCATTTCCTCAAAACATTAACCAGGTACATGACTGAGCATTTTCACTTCTAGAGAGAACCAAAAACTTCTATCCACGTGAATGTACAGGACAAAGAGCGGTAAGCATCCAGGTGTCCCTCAACTGGTGAATGGACAGAGGCAGTACATCCATAAAGTGGAACATTATCCAGCCTTAAAAAGGAGTAAGTACTAACGTACGAAGATGAACCTTAAAAATGTCCTGCAAAGTAAAAGAAGCCACACAGAAAAAGGCACAGGTCAAGGAAACCAGGGAATCAGACTCGCTTGTAATCCCACCTGTTAGAGACGGGGCCCAGTCTCCTCTGTACTTAGATGGACAATTGTATTTGGTGGAAATCATTTTTATTACATTCTGAACATTCTCCGTGTCCTCAAGATGGATTTCCCTTGCAAGCTTCTACAGTCAGGCATATAGGATCCTGCCAACTCTTGATATTCCTATTCTAAATAAATCTAAATTTATTCTAAATTTTAAATCTGAATCTGTAGTTACTTCATAAGGAAAATTCTAAGAGGTGGAATTACATAATGAAAAGAGTGTTTCTGTGGCTTTTAATAAATATACTTTTTCTGTTAACCTGAGGTGATGAATAAACAAAGTTCATGTAGTGGTTTTATTGCCCTTTACCAAGTAAAAAAAATACACATTACAGAAGTAGCAGCAATTTTAATTACAAGCAAAGGTCGACTTTACCCCTCAAAATGACTTCTTGTTTTGGTATCAGCAAATAATTTAAACTTCAAATAGTTATACTGAATACTTAAATTCATTGGTTAAAATTATGGCTTCAACAGTTGATATATGTGAACCAAACAAGGCAAAAATATAAATTAGGAAAAAGTAAAATATATAACAAATTACCAAAAAAAAATTTCTGTAAACCTGCTCATTTTTCTGTCTTGGGGCTGCCCATTTCTATTACCTGAAAAACAAGTGCAGAGCAAAGATTCATTCACGGTGTTAACCACAGGAGTTCGGTTACCTACTGGTGCCCTGCTTTTAAGCGTGCAAGATGAACCCAGCAGCACATTCGGAGATTTGAAAGGATCACAGCTGTTTACAATGGTAAATCATTTTATTGACCGTATATTCACACCAAACACAAAAAGAATGCTAGTTCTCCTCCTAATGGCCTAGGACAGGAGGAGTTTCCGGTTCGTTTCTTGCTGGGCTGCATGTACTCACAAGGGAAACATTTTCGTTCTTAAGATTCAAGGAAAGGTGGTTTAAAACAAAGGCTTAAATAAAGTAGCACCAGAAAGACTAGGTACCATCATCACATCTTTCACCCACTTGGGAGTTCTACTGTGTGAAACTATTGCACTTGTTGTAAAAAGTAAATGATAGTAAATTACCAAATTCAATAATTTAAAACAGTTTGATGAATTCTGAACTAAGCAATTTCAAAATGCTTTTGAGTTTCTCTGCCAGGGAAACCCGGGCTAGGACAACTGTGTCTAGCCATTTACTTTAAAAAGCAAGGGTAGAGGACCAAGTTTTATTTCTAAACTGTAATTGCACTATGAGAAGAGAGGCTTTTTTACATAGTGGTATGAATTTGGTCCACATCAGATACATTGTTATTACAAAAATAAACAAGTTTGTTTTTGTAAAAAATAACATTGCATTCATTTGTTCAAATTGCACAGTACAAACAAGCTATGTAAATTAATACTGATATAAGATAACTGGAAGTACATACAGTGGGTACATGTTTAGTCTGAAGCAATTAAGGAGTATGCAGATAGGTTTTCATAATGTATGAAAACTAAAAATTTAAGTCATATCTAGAAATACATAAAATATTTTAAAAGTTACAATGAAGAATGCATTCTTCACATAGTAATTTTTAGTAGCCGTGATAATACAGGATTCAGCAGTCTATTTACATAAAGGTCCATTTTTATTCAATTTACAAAAGCAATAAATAAGAAACTACATTAATTTGCACAAAACCTGTGTCATTTCATGATCAGTGTGACCATTTCTGTTACTGTATGACCAAGCCAATAAACCTGCTTTTTTCTATGAAGACTGCTCCTATTTGGAAAGAAGAGCAAGCCCGGTTTCTATTCCAAGAGTGAGTATAGCCATGCAGAATCCAGCATAAAACCTTACAAATTATAATATAAGCCCTAAAAATATGAACAGTGCCTTTGAGTATATTTACACAAGAGTATTCACAAAAAGATACAGTTCTCTGATAAAAAATAGTTTAGTGGTATCTAACAGCATAATTGGTAAGACCCCCAGACTTCTGCCCACACTGATCCAGCAGGCATCAAGCTTGCTAAAGAACGCAGGCAGGCTGACTCACAGGTAAACAGCTTCCATCAAGTCAGGACTGGGATTTAATGGGCTAAAAAAGCCAAGGAGCATGTCTCCATCACAACAGCCACATGTTGTGCCAGGGCAGGCATCTGCTCAGGAGGCCCAATTAGGGAGTCCAGTGCTCTCGATCCAAAGGGCCATACCGGTAGCTCAAGTACCTGATGAGCTACAGCAAGCACCTTAGCATTTATTTTTAAAAAGCAATCTGGACACACGCTGAACCAGAAAACATGTAAGAAGCTAGAAGTAGTGAAAAAGTAGGCTCATCTAGGGCAAAACAATCCCTATGGTTTAGGAGCTACCATTCTTTAAGAATAAAACCAAAATATTCTCATGTACAACTGTACAATACTCTTTATTTCCACCGCAGCTTAAAAAATTTTTTTATGAAAAATGATTTGATCTCACATTTTTATGGAGTCAGAGATTTCTTAGAGAGAAAGAGTTAAAATTTAATAATACCTTACCAGAGTCTCTGAGTTCTCTCCCTGGTTAAATCGTCCAACTAGGTCACAGTGTCCTCAGTTGTACGCTGCCGCTAATTAATACTGCCCGTGGTGATGGCATGCCACTGTTGTTAGGACACAGAACAGTCGTAAGTCCCATCCTGAAAAGATTCCTCCTCCTCTGCTAGGGCTGTGTCGTCCTCTTTCCGGCTGACCAGACTGCTCCCTCCGACCTCGCCCTGGGGGATGCTTCCATGGCCCGAGGAACCCCGGCTCTCCTCTGCCCGGGCACTGGTGTGTTCAGGAGTCTTACCCACAGTTATTGGCTGGAAGGCTTCAGGCTGGACTTGCTCCTCTGTTAGATCACTGAGCTTCTGTACTTGTGGCTTAATGGTGTTTAAAAATGGCTTATATCCAGGACTAAATAGAGGGGAAAGGAAATTAGCTTTTTATTGCCCCATTCAAAATGTTCCACACTGTTCTGGATTAACTGCTACTCAACACAGACATAGTGAGGTCTCCATGCTAGATGATGTGGGGAGGAGAGGGGGCACAGAATCAGAAGGAAAGGCTTCCTAGGATCCTGGCCAGGACAGTGGTTCCACTCCTGATGTGCACTGTAGGTCTTACATTTCTGAGCTCTAGGAGCAAGGACTGACATTCTTTGTCCAATGGTATTAGAATTAAAAAACCTTCACAGAGTAAATCTTTACTGAGTGAATTTGGCAACTGAGGAAAAAACTAGATCCAAGTAAGGGAAAACCCAAATCCACACATGATTGGTGACAAAGGGCTAGAACCCAAGGCTCTTCACTTCTAAGTAACTCTTACTTTGGGCTTGCTGGTAACTGCTATGGACTGTTAAATTCACACATGCCTAAAGTTTTTAATCTTTTCAAGCAGATATTTTCAGGTTATTATTACCAGCAATTCCACAGAACTACAGACCTCAAGTTCCAGTCGAATTCTAAGATCATCTGTACTGTGTTCATTTACCTATATGGCCAGACATAGGATGAGGACTAAAGAGAGAAGAAGGGAACATGCGAGAGCATTTTTATTTCTACCAACCTAAAAAATCTCCAGAGAAGTGAACCAGAACTAAACCTTCCTGAGAAAGGATAGGACTTGGCTGAGGATGGCCTAGGTACCAAGGTCACAAGCCTAAGGAGCTGTGCGCTTACCAATCTGTAGAGGCCCATCGGTCTACAGCATGCAGCCCCGTCCTTATGTTCCGTAACATCTCTCCATCTACCTCTGAAGACTGGGTGATCACTAAAATCTGGTTGATTATTGAGGATTCTCTAAGAATCAGGCCTATGACAATGCACCAGTCCAGACATCCCGCCTCCATGAAGATGTGTAGCAAGTATCTGTATGTAAGCAGAAACAGAACAAGCGACACTAAGAAGGCGCTAGCGCTGCAGAGAAGGCCAGTCATTATCAGGAACGTAGTCCCTGTTCCCTATTTGCCAAAATATCCTGAGGAGGCATCCTGTACTTCCAGGATGCTGAGGAACTCACCGAAGCTGGACTTGGGACTTGTGAGGCCCCTTACTCGCCAACTCCATGGAGATGTGCTCCAGCTCTGACGGAGTCAGACTGAGCGTAGAGAAGTTTTCATCCACCATTGTCCAGTCTCCGTCCACCACGGAGCTACTTTCTGTCAAGTCAGTGGCTGAACCAATACTGCACTCGTCACCTGATGAAGATGTGCCACAAGTTACCGACTAGCTTCATGTAGAAAATATGCTTCATTTTAACTATTAGCCGCTTCTCACATGTTGATTTCGGCTCAGAATTTTGAAACCCTAACATTATATCAACTGATAAAATTCCCATGTTACATTCACAGTTGTAACTATTTAAAAAAAATCATTAGAGAGAGAATCAGACATTATGTGCCTTTGGACGGAAAAACACACTACCTATGTAGTAGTTTTGCCTGCCTTCAAAAAAATCTAGCTAGAATTTGATGAGGTCTTTATTTTTTTTTTTTAAGATTTTATTTATTCAAGAGAGAAAGGCAGAGACACAGGCAAAGGGAGAAGCAGGCTCCCTGTAGGGAGCCTGATGCAGGACTCCATCCCAGGACCCCTGGGATCATAACCTGAGCCAAAGGCAGACGCCCAACCACAGAGCCACCCAGGTGCCCCTGATCTGGTCTTTAAATTCAATTACTAATTTACAACAAATACAGAAGTGTTAAACCATGAAGATGCAATCACCAAACTCCACATTTTGAGAAAATCATGGAGGCAAGTCTCATCCATGACTAAACTGCAAGGGGTACCAAAAAAAAAAAAAAAAAGAAAAAGATGGGGTAGGGGACATCTTGGTTGGCCCAGCTGGTTAAGCATCTCACTCAGTTTTGGCTCATGTTGTGATCCTGAGGTCATGAGATCAAGCCCTGTGTTGGGCCCTACTCTCAGCACAAAGTCTGCTTGAGACTTTCTTTTCTCTTCCTCTTGCTCCTTCCTCCCCTCCACGTGCTAAAATAAATAAATCTTAAAAAAAAAAAAAAAAAAAAGATGGGAGGTGACCAATCATTTTTTTGAAGATGACAATGTGTGAACGTTATCTGAATCTTGGTCCTAACCATAAAAAAATTTATGACACTATGAAACAACTGGAATTTGAATACTTACTGGATATTTGATATATCAAGGAATTACTGTTAAATTTTTAGAGTGATATAAATGGAGTTACAGAGTTGTTTTTTTAAGAGCCCTTTTAAAGATACATACTGAAATATTCACAGATAAAACATAGGTCTTGGATTTGGTTCAATAATATAGGAAAGGATCACATAAATTTGGTCATGAGTTGGTAAATAAGTAGCTAAATGAGTAAATGAGTAGCTAAAGCTACTCATAAGTAAATGAGTAGCTAAAGCTAGGTAACAGATACATGGGGGGGTAGGAGCAAGGGTTCCATGCTACTATTATCTCTAATTTTTAAGTATATTGGAAATGATTTCTTTAAATAGAGTTTTCTTTAAAAAAAAAATAAAAAAGGCAGTGACATTACCTTGTATCTCTTAGGATGGCTACTATAAAAACAAAACAAAACAAAACAAAAAACCCAGCTTGTAAATGTTGGCAGTATGTCAAGAAACTGGAACCCTTTGTCAATGTTGGTAGATTGATAGCTCCTCAAAAAATTAAAGAATAACCCTATGATCTTGCATTTCCACTTTTGGGTATATACCCAAAAGAATTGAGAGCAGCATCTTGAAAAGCTATCTGAACTCCCCTGTTTGCTGCAGCATTATTCACAGTAAACAAAGGTAGAAGCAACCAAATGTTCATCAATGGGGGACAGATGGATAAACAAAATGTGATATATATACACACACAATGGAATACCATTCAGCTTTAAACAGGAGGTAAATTCCCACACATGCTGCAACAGGCATCAACTCTGAGAACATGAGTTCTGTGAAATAAGCTTGAGTCACAGAAAGACAAATACTGTATGATTCCACTTATATGAGGTTCTCCAGTAGTCCAATTCATAGAGACAGGAAACAGAACAGTGGCTGCGAGGACTGGGGAGGGTGGATGGGGGAGCTCTTATTTCATGGGTACATAATTTTAGCTCAGCAAGACAGAGTTCTGGAGGTGGGCTGCACAGCAATGTGAATGTACTGGACCCTACTGAACTTGACACTTAAAAATGGTTAGGATGGTCCATATTATGTATATCTTCCACAATTTAAACAAAACTGATGGCAGCTATAAGCTTCTCCATGTAGCAGCAGTTCCAGAAACAGCGATGAGAGACTGAAAATCCAACCCCGAGCAAGAGCTCAGCCAGGAAGGAAACTACAGACAAGTAGACTAACTGCTTCTTCCACTCCTGTAACTGCCGAAGCCTCAGCACCATGAACCACCATAAAGCTCTTCACCAGTGACTCCACTAATACTGTGAGAGCAGAGACTGGCTCTCAGTTTTTGGTAGAGGGCCAGAAAGTAATCTAGGCTTTGAAGACTAAGAGGCAAAAGGAAGAATATTATGCACGAACTTACAAGAGGAAAGGAAAATCCTATAAATTAATAAAACAAGAAACAGAAGAAATTAAGTACCATTTTTTTATGATCCATGTGTACTAATGAGAAGAATGGTATTCTTTCCACAGAGATAAGTTTGCTTACTTCAAGTTCAGTTAGTGTTTCTGTATCTTCAAAATCAAGTGCGAAGTTTCATCTATCATCACTGGTCTGTAGTGAGATTTTAACCTATTTCGTTCATGTAAATACAGCGAAGTCTAGTTAAGGCCAGTGTGGCCTTGTTCTAGAAACTATCCACCTCTCTAGCAGATTCTAATGACTAATCCTCGAGGACATTATCTTGAAAGACTGAAGCTCTATTTCTGAAGTGCTAGAGCACAAGAACCTCCAAAGGAACTAAGAAAAAGCTAGGATTTAAAATGACATTTACCTTTATTAGATAAAGGTGACAGGAAGGCGTCTTGCATCTGTGGTCCATGTGACGAGGCCGTGTCAATCTCATGATGGGTGGGGCCGATGTTGCCAAGCCAGCTCTGACTTCGTTGTACATTAGAGACACCCGTGTCTATCTCAAGGTTTAAAAAAGGGTCTGCTGATTGGGACTTTAACAGCTGCTCTCCTACTGCAAAGGCAGGCCCCAAAACAAGAAAGTGGGAATTCAAAAGATGCACGCACCAGTGTTCCCAACTCAGTCATTTCAGCTTCTTTCCCCACTACCCATGGACACTGTAAGTTCAAAGCCAGTGAAACCGCATTATCCCCCCACAAACCAGGCAATCCGGGCTGGAACCAAGGGGATGCCTGTGTAATACCATCTGACAGTCAACATACATCATCAGGTCTCTTATTAGCACTAAACAGAATTTATTCTGTTCATCTTTTAAGTGTTTTTCCTTGGTTCTTATGAGATGAAGTTTCCAAATGCCACAATAAATTAGGTGTTTGTTTGTATTTTCATAATAGTCATGAGAACAGTCTTCTTTCAAAGACCTGGACTAAAAATCTTTAATTTTTCTTTCATCAAAATAGTTTCACTTTGTCTTCTCCTAGATTAGAAGATGGCTCAAACTCTCAAAGATGCATTCTTACCACTTCTCTGGAATGTCCTATCAGATAAATCACAACTTAGCTTACTCTGAATTCTATGACTAACCAATTTCAAAACTTCCCACAAGAGCAGTGTGGTAGCTCCTCTATTCAGCCAACTTTCACCTTGTTGATAATCTGAGATTGAATGAGACAAGCCCACATTACCTGTTCGGTATCTTCCATTCTTGAAAGGAGAGCTGAGAGAGGAGGCTGGGATGATGGGCAGAGGCCACAGGAAATCTTTGTGGAGTCTCTTCAGAGCCAGCACAAAGTTGTCCACCCGTGCGGCCCGCGTGCGCTCCTTGCACAGCCAACTAATTAGCTCAAAGCCCAGCTGGGCGGCAAAGCAGCCGAGGTCCTTCAGCCGGACTTCTTCCAGGAGACGCCGAGCATGTCTCCAGAGCATCATATCAATATACATGTTCTCAGCACAGTCACTGTCTTTGCTCCACCTGTAAGGAGGAGCACAAGAAAGCTACAGAAAGTGTTCCTGGATGACTTCACACAGTTGTACGCAGCAGCTCTGATAATGCTGAGGAGGAGGTAAGAGGCCCAAGATGGAGTCTGGACTGAATGAAGACAGAGCACCTGGACTTTCCTCCTTAAGATACCATGAGCTGCTGAACAATACCTAGAACACGGCAGGCTCTTAGAACATACTCATAGAACGGAAATATGGAAGAGGAAAAGAAAGGAGATGGACAAAGCCAAACCAGTAAGGAGGGTGGTGACTGGCTGAAGGTAAAAAAGGGAGCAAATAATGCTGTATCTGAAGAGCCCAGTGAAAAGAGGTGAGGAGATCAAATCAAAGAAACTGAAAAGAGAGACATAAAGTGAAATGAAGTCTGTCCATGGGAGTGGGAGGTAAGGACACAGAAACATACAACTGATGCTTAAAAAGTTTTTAACTTGGCTGTACATAGTCTACCATCCCTTACCCATATGGGCTGCTGTGGCCTGACTGGTTTGGGAACTGGGTGATGTGGTGCCTTCAGTGAGTGCCAGATGACTGTCTGGATTCAAATCTTGGCTCTGCCACTCACTACTTGTGAGCTTACTTTCTGGGCTTCTATTTCTTCACCCACAGCACGTGAGTAACAACAGTGTCTACCCTTACAGGTTGGTAAGGATGAAAAGACATACATGTGTAAATGCTTAGAGCCATGCCTGGCACATACTGAGCATTTAATATGTATCAGCCAGTAATTACGTTCTTCGAGGGTAAGGCTGAGAAGCTGCTGCTTGCCTGGCAATCATAACATCTCGTGGTTGCATCTAACTTGTATACAGCCCATGACTGTGTGTGGAGATGTTGAGAGTAAGGGTGGTATAAATGGCTATGATAAGAAATAGTAGTCAAATATCACGATAGGAAATGTTCAGTAAGTTCTCACTATGTATCAAGCACTGTCCTAACAACGAACACAGTATAAAAGAAAGGATTAGGGGAGAGAAAAGACAAGAGAGAACATGTAACAAAACAGAGAAAGGACCACAGGGACCTCACAAACCAGAGGAAATTCTATTTTATGTTTAGTATGGGCTCATAGTAACTGCCCAGGAGACAATAACCCATCTGTGGGTGATGTAGGCTTCTGTCTTCAAGACACACTTCCTCTTGGCTCTCCCACTGTTTAAAGACTTCTCCAGTCAAGAGAGTCACAGGACAGTCAAGTACATGGGGACTAAATTTTATGTTTTTGTCATGAGGTAGAGCTGGAAAGAAAGGTAAAACTATGGACTATAAGAAAGCTTTTGGATTATGTGCAGATTTAATTATCTTCCTTTTTATTCTGGTCCTCTACTATCAGGGTAACTTGAAATTAGCTACCTTCAGAATGGGTACACAAGACCTACTCTAGGACAAGGGACAGAAACTCTTCAAAGAGTAACACAGTGAACTTTGGAGGACAGAAGAAGGGAAGCATTTTGTGTGATCTCCAAGCTTTTTGGAAATGGAAAAATGAATTGCCTTTGATCAAATGACTGTTCATAAGATCCAATTTAACAAACTGCCCTGAAATGCAAGTGTCACAGAATGCCCTAAAAGCAGGAATGGCTCATTATTCTTTTACCTTTTTCCAGAAGGACCAGATGGCATACTCAGTGTTTTCTGTAAGCTGAATTTACTAGCAGGAACATTTTCAGCTGACTGGGATAAACTGATGCTTCGATTCCTGAAGAACTCAAATCCACCACTTGAACTGGGTTCCTAAGATTACACATGATGTGTGGTATAGTTAGAGAAGATGCCATGCAGGTGGATGGCCTAGAGAGGCTGTGCAATTCTGCAACCAACCTGAGCTGTAGGCGTGGATGGAGGGGTCTCTGATTCTCCAGAGCCAATGGCTTTAAGGAATCGAATCATGTGTCGACACAGGTCCCATTTGCCTTGTTCCAGGGCTGTGTTGAATAGAAGGGTGGCATGTTGCCTACTAACTGCTGGGACTTCCATATTCTACAGAAACAACCAAAGACAAGCATTCCTTTTATACGGTGATTTGCGAAGCATGAGAAATTCTTTATCTCTATGATTTCTATACCAAAGAAGGAATGCAGCTACACCTCTATAGGGGAATGTTTAATAGTAAGAATAAAAGGATCAATAAAAAGTATCATGCAAGGAAAACACTCTGCTGGTGTACTATAAATTAGGATTTTCTGAACTGCTACACTTCAGATACCTTGATTAAACCTGACCCATATTCTCTCTTTCCTGGTTCCCAGCAA
The DNA here is from genome assembly GCF_011100685.1 of Canis lupus familiaris. NCBI lineage: Eukaryota > Metazoa > Chordata > Mammalia > Carnivora > Canidae > Canis > Canis lupus. The sequence goes on along the minus strand of NC_049222.1, from coordinate 94,543,949 downwards.
CTCTGCAAAGTGGTTATGCCATTCCTATTTTACAGATGAGGAAACAGAGTTCAGTCACTTACTGAAGACCAGCAGAAAAGCAAGAACACAAATCTAGTTTTGCCGGGCTCCAAAAGGCTCAGGTCTGCCTCCTGTGTGTTTTTTGTGGCTGTGATGAAAGTATTCCTGGCTCTGGGCAACAGGAGGTAGAACTGCTACACAAAGAGTCCTAATTCTTTCACAAACTTAATCACATCGCTGGCCTTGGCCTTCAGGCGAAAGGCACCTGGTAGTATAAGTTAAACTTTAATTATGATCTATTGATCCACAGCAATGCTGGAATTGATACAGAGACAGTGTCCAGTCTCACTGCTGGGCAGATCACTTAAAGTCTAAGGAGTGACCTAAAACAAAAAACAGCAGCATGTATTTTGTTTCTATTTTTATCATTCTGTGGCTTTTTTAGACTAGCCAAGGAATCACAGACTTTCAGGGCCACTCCACTCCGCCTTGGCTTGACTACTTCCTCTGGTTTCCATCAGCTGTCTTGAAGTTTATAAGCTGACAAGAAGTGTGATTTGGCAGAGTTTAACCCAGTCTATGGCTATCTTCTTATATTAATGAAAACAACTTTGCAGTCATTTGAAAGAACCTCCAAGTGCAGCCTATCACATCTGTATCAGACTGATAGGAACAACAACTATCAAGCCCTTTTGTCAAATACATAATGACACAAATTTTCAGGAGTCTCAAAGAACCGTGTGCTGTGAGAGAGATCACTGTGGCAGGCCCGAGTTTTGTCAGCTTGCAATGGGGACCCCACCATCAGGAGTTCTGCTAGGATGACCCAGGCTTTACCCAGAGCCCCTTGGCACTTGTGCATTAGGAGGAGACAAATCTATCACTGTGAGAGACTCGGACAGAGAGTTCAAATTAGCTATTAGCTCAAACCTACTAATATTCAAAATAATTCTGTATTACTGCATGTCCTATGCAATATGTTCATTTTATTGTATGTATTATACTACACAGAATAGAAACCCAGACTGTACGGATCCTTTGAACACAATCACAGTGCCAACACAAGACAGAGTCCCCGCCTCTCAGTTTAAGCTCATTAATTTCTGCACCTTCCTAAGAAGAGAACTGTTACCTGTAAGATAATAAGGTAAGAGGCAGCTGTGTCCAAATCCTGAGCCATCAAGCATTCCTCAAACAAGTCCTTGGGGTTTCCAACAGCTGCAAAAAGGTAATTCCACAGGGCATATTCAGTCTTCCGTGCACAGTGAACAACCGTCTGCAGGAAGAGGGGGAACTCGGTGATAAATTTCGCCACAGTGGGAAGCAGAGGGTCGGGAATGGGTTCCCGTGAGGTAGCTTCTTCTTCCAGCACTTCGTGGAGCATGAGCTCCAGCACATGAGGGAAGTAAGGGAGAGTGGCACAGGACTGGGCTAAGAGCAAGGCCTGCTCCCCAAGGTTCCTGACCAGCAGCTGACGTAGAATGTGGTGGAGGTAGATCTGAGAGGTTCTCTCCACAACACAGTAAGGGAACAGCACCTCCAGCTGCTCCCGAGCACTGTTCCGAGCGTACAGAGAATCATAGAGTAAAGTGTCATTGACAGCACCAAGGACTAATGCGTCTTCAAACAGAACAGCCAGGGGGTAAATATTGATGTGGAAAGGCAGCATGATCCGCTGGGACAAGAAGGAGTGGGGTTTGCGGTGATCCCTTGGGAAGAGAGGCAGCCAGACTTTCATGCCTGCCCCTCCACAGCTCAGCCAGAGAGCTTCCAGAAGGTGACGCTTTTGTTTATTTGCTCGACACGTCGTCCAGACATTTTCAACAGACTGGGCCAGTACAACGGGAGGACAAAACGGCAACTGGAGAAGCAAAGACAAGGAGCAATTGTTTTTCCTATTAAATCTGTATATTCTGAAGTTCCTCTGCATTAATCTCTTAAGTCTTTCAAAATGATAGCACAACTTCTTTTGAGAAAGTTAGGGGACTCTATAATTAGAGTTAAGACTCTGCCTTTCAAAGTATGTGTATTTACATCTAAAAACAAGACAAAACAAAAAAACCCACAAACTTCACCAACCTATCCTACTTTCCCATTAGAATTAGCAAATAATAATGCCCAAGCAATAACACCTGAAGTATGGAACACTGTATGATTGTTTCAGGATGTTCTTACCCTTCACAGTCTTATACCTGGAGGCTTAAAGACTAATATATACTTTTCCAGTTTCCAAGTCACAAGATAATACTCTCCTCTTAAATTCTTTTATTCCTTTATCTTTAATGGTCTACACGACTTGAATTTTACTCACCAGTTTCCTTTGGTTAGGGTTACTGTCCTTCTCCCGGATCTGAGGGCCCGATCTGTCCCTCTGCATCATGATAAGCTGTCCTGCAAGATTGAGCATTATGCTCTCTGCATCACGAGCCTGAAAGAAAAATTGGATTTAAGCAAATATATATGTTTTCAGCATTTCCTCCCAAATCCATATGGTTTACAGGTGAGACCACCAACAATATTTACTGTGTACCACGTACAGCCATTCTGTCAGGTGATGTGGAGAACAAGCTGCTTTCTGGCTAGGGTAGAACGTGCTTTACCACAATGCAATGAATGAGCAGTACAAGTGAACAAACGATTGAGGGCAGAGCTGAATTATCCTGATAAAACTAGGAGAACTTCAGAAGTCATAAAGATGAGAGATCCCTTCAGTGACCTGCTGGCATAGCTACAGAAGCTTAAAGGGTGAGGTGGGCCTCCAAGGATTAGGACATATAGGAGGAAGGAAAAGGGTGGGTTCTCCAGCTGAAGACCATCAGTGTAAATGATACTGAGAGGAACATTTCTTCTGGGAAAGTGTGAACGATCAGACTAGATTAAGACTATCATGAGAAAAATGCTGGATGGTAACAGACCTTCAATGAGAGACTGGAAAGACAGGTTTAAAAAGGGGGGGGGGCAGGAAATAAGCTACTACTTATGGTTCCTGAATAAGGAAGTCATTAAAAATTCTGAGTTATTCAGAATGGCTTACTCAGGAGAGGCAGACATCACAGGTGTTGACTTCAGGCATGAGTGAAATAATCTGTCTTTTCATTATGGAAAATTACACCCAAATCCTAAAGTAGAGAGCCTAACATGACTCCCCATTAAACCCTCTCAACCTGGCTCAACATGGCAGAGCACTGTTTTAAAGTGAATCTCAGATAGGAAGTCTTTTGTCACTTGTAAAGAAGAAGAGCATCTGGATTTACAAAAACAAAAACACAACTGACAGGTGCCTGAGTCAAGAGAGGCATGAAGAGAAGTGAACTGAAGGTGATTTTGGAGTACTGCCTTTACCCAGGCTGGGTGCTAGAGAAGGTGGGGTTACCACTGACAAGTTACAGGAGAAGTTAAGGAAAACTAAGCAGTTCTATTTCACTGCTCGCTGTATTTGAAAGTCTTAAGACTTTCACGTAAAAACATTGAGAGAGAGGACTAAAGACGAACATGCCAGAATCAAAGTGAGGTTGGGAAGCTGAAGGAAACAGACGTGCTTTCTGAAGCAACGTCTGCAGGGCCGAAGGCGAGCTTCTGAAGGCACAAAGGGCATCAGCAGAGCAGACTGTCACATAAACTGAGGAGGAAAGAATGATTACTCAGAAGCTGCGGGAAGGTGTTGCAGTGTGAGGCTTGCTGACAGGCTGAATTTATTAAGCTGTCATCATTATTCAGGGTTCAGTCAGGAAAACAGCAGCCATCCTACACATTCTGTTTGCAAATCACTTACACAAAATGCTCTTCTGGACTGCCCTGCAGAAACCATTAGAACTGTATATAAGAAATGGCAAGAGGGTCCCAAAGATTCATGGATCTTACCATTCATTTTTGTGTTAGACCATATCCAGGGAGGTAATAAGGGTAATAAAATTTAAAAAGAGAAAGAAAAAGATAAAAATCACAAAATCTCCAAGCAACTGTCATAAAGCCCAAGAACTTTACTTGGATAGAAGTCTTTGGTTCCCCAGTTAGCATATAATGACATGAAAAGTAAAGATCTACCTCCCCACAGCACATGAGAAACAACATAGAACTTTGAGGTAGAAGATGAAGAATGGGAATAATACACTGTGTGGTAACTAAGAACTGGATGGCACAGGTCAGAGAAAACATGAACATGCAAACTGAGAGTCAGAACAGAGTGCCTGGGGTCTGGTGCAGAGACACTCCACAACACCCTTCCAGTGACTTTCAGAGCAGCTCACTCAGGTCACTGCAGCAAGGACTTGGGGTACAATAACCACTGGCAGGTGTGAAAATGGGGAATTTCGCTACATTTGATGCGATCTCTCATTACACAAACAAACCCACTTCTCTTTCCTTCAGTTGCATCCATGCATTCAACACTTTCCATCAGGACTACAGCATGGAGAACAGGGGAGTTCCACAGCACCTTCCAGCATTTTTTTTTTTTTTAAGATTTTAATTATTTATTAGAGACGGGGGCAGGGGCAGAGAGAGAGAGAGAGAGAGAGAGAGGCAGAGACACAGGCAGAGGGAGAAGCAGGCTCCATGCAGGGAGCCTGACGTGGGACTCAATCCCAGGTCTCCAGGATCATGCCCTGGGCTGAAGGCAGCGTTAAACTGCTAAGCCACCGGGGCTGCCCCCGCTTCCAACATTTTTAATGAGCTTTTCAAAAACTTAAAAGCAGGGACTGCCTATATCCCCAAAATGCTAAATTTCAAAGAATCAAACATACCTTCTCTAAGAAAATCCCTAGTAGATGATTTTTTTTTTAGATGATTCTTATTACAAGTTGCAGAGACAAGGCACCCAGTCTCATAAGGGAGGCCATCTTACTGTTAAACAGTTTCCATTCTTAAGGTTTTTAAAAAAACCTTTATGAAATAAAGACTTGCCTTGCTGTAGCAATCATGGATGGTCTTCCCTCAGTGCAAGACGCCATCCATTTATTTATTACATAAATTATGGTTTGTTTCCCTCTCTGATTTCATCTTATTTTTCCCTCCCTTCCCCTATGTTCCTGTTTTGTTTCTTAAATTCCACATGAGTGAAATCATATATTTGTCTTTCTCTGACTTTTTTCGATCAACATAATATTCTCTAGTTCCATCCACGTTGTTGCAAATGGTAAAATTTCGTTCTTTTTGATGGTTGAGAAATACTCAATTGTTTATGTGTATGTATGCATATATGTACATATACATACACATATATATGTATACACACACACCCCCACCTCTTCTCTATCCATTCATCAATTGATGAACATCTGAGCTCTTTCCCTATTTTACCTAGTGTGGATATTGCTGCTATGAACACTGGGGTGCACTTGCCCCTTTGAATCTGTATGTTTCTATCCTTTGGATAAATACCTAGTAATGCAATTGCTGGGTCACAGGGTAGGTCTATTTTTAACTTTTTGAGGAACCGCCATACTGTTTTCCAGAGTGGCTGCACCAGTTTGCATTCCCACCAACATCTGTTGTTTCCTGTGTTGTTAATTTTAGCCATTCTGACGGGTGGGTGGTATCTCATTGTGATATTGATCCGTATTTCCCTGATGTCGAATGATGCGCAGCATCTTTTCATGTGTCAGCCATATAGATGTCTTCTTTGGAGAAGTGTTTATTCATATCTTTTGCCCATTTCTTAACTGCATTATTTGTTTTTTGGGTATTGGGTTGAAGTTCTTTAGAGATTTTAGATACTCTTTATCCAATATGTCATTTGCAAATACCTTTTTTGTTCCATTGGCTACCTTTTAGCTTTGTTGTTTCCTTTGCTGTGTGGAAGATTTATCATCTTGATGAAGTCCCAATAGTTCATTTTTGCTTTTGTTTCCTGTGCCTTAAGGATGTGTCTAGCAAAAAGTTGCTACAGTCAAGGTCTAAGAGGTTGCTGCCTGCTTTCCCCTCTAGGATTTTGATGGATTCCTGTCTCACACTCAGGGCTTTCATTCATTTTGAATTCATTTTCATGTATGGTTTAAGAAAGTAGTCTAGTTTCATTATTCTATATGTGGCTGTACTATTTTCCCAACATCATTTGTTAAAGAGACTGTCTTTTCCACTTTTTAAAAAATTTTTTTGAAAGATTTTATTTATTTATTCATGAGAGACACACAGAGAGAGAGCAGGAATACAGGCAGAGGGAGAAGCAGGCTCCCTCTGGGGAGCCTGATGCAGAACTCGATCCCAGACCCCGGGAGCTAAAGGCAGATGGTCAACCACTAAGCCACCCAGGTGTCCCGAGACTGTCTTTTTTCCATTGGATATTCTGTCCTGTTTTCTTGAAGATTAGTTGACCACACAGTTTTGGGTTCATTTCTGGGTTCTCTATTCTGTTCCACTGATCTATGTGTCTTTGTGCCAGCACCGCATTGTCTTAATGATTACAGCTTTGTAATAGGGCTTGAGGTCCATAATTGTGATGCCTCCCACTTTGTTTTTCTTTTTCAACATTACTTTGGCTATTCGGAGTCTTTTCTGGTTCCATACAAATTTTAGGATTGTTTGTTCCAGCTCTGTGAAAAATGCTGGTGTTATTTTGATAAGAATTGCAATGAATGAGTAGATTGCTTTAGGTAGTATAGGCATTTTAACAATATTTGTTCTTCTAATCCAAGAGAATTGAATGTTTTTCCATTTGTGTCCTCTTCAGTTTCTTTCATAAGCGTTCTATAGTTTTTAGCATACATATCTTTTACCTCTTCGATTAGGTTTATTCCTAGGTATCTTAGGATTTTTGGTGCTATTGTAAACGGGATCGATTCCTTGATTTCTCTTTCTGCTACTTCACTATCGGTGTACAGAAATGCAACAGATTTCTCTACATTGATTTTTATATCCTGTGACTCTGCTGAATTCCTGTATAAATTCTAGCAATTTTTTGGTGGACTCTTGGGTTTCCTACATTGAGTGTTACTGAAGTCCTAGCCTCAGCAATTAGACAACAAAAAGAAATAAAAGGCATCCAAATCGGCAAGGAAGAAGTCAAACCACCACTCTTCACAGTCAACTTACTTCTTAATCTGCTCTTTACCACATTTGCTCTCTACTCTTTGTGAAAGGCTTTTACTTTTTAAATCCCAGTATAGTTAACATGTAGTATTATATTAGTTTCAGGTGGTGTACAATACAGTGATTCAACACTTCCATACAACACTTGGTACTCATCTTAAGTGCATTCCTTCATCCCCATCACATATTTCCCCCACCCCCACGCCCACTCACCTTCCCACTGGTGACCATCAGTTTGTTCTCTACAGTTAGAGTCTGTTTCTTGATTTGTCTTTTTCCTTTACCCATTTGTTTGGTTTCTTAAATTCTACATATGAATGAAATCATATGGTATTTGTCTTTCTCTGGCTTATTTCACTTAGGATTATACTCTCTAGATCCATCCATGTCATTGCAAATGAAAATATTTCATTCTTTTTATTTTTAAAGATTTATTGATCTGAGTGAGCGCAAATGAACATGACGTGGGGAGGGGCAGGCAGAGAAGGGAAAGCAGACACTCACTGAGCAGGGAGCCTGACATGGGACTCGATCCCAGAACCCTGGGATCAGGACCTAAGCCAAAGACAGATGCTTAACTGTCCGAGCCACCCAGGCGCCCCATTTGTAATATTCCACATGTATATATACCACATATTTATCCATTCATCTATCAATGGATACTTGGGCTGTTTCTCTAATTTGGCTATTGTAAACAATGCTGCAATAAATATAGGGGTGTAGGTGTCCCTCTGAATTAAGTGTTTTCGTATTTTGGGGGGTAAGTACCCAGTACTGTGATTACTGATCAGTGGATAGTTCTATCTTTAACTTTTTGAAGAACCTCCATCCTGTCTTCCACAGTGGCATGCTCACCAGCAGTACAAGAGGGTTCTTTTTTCTCCATATTTTTGCCAAAATTTGCTGTTTGTGTTTTAGCCATTCAGGTGTGAGGTGGTATCTCACTGTAGTTTTGATTTGCATTTCCCTGATGATGAGTGATGTTGAGCATTTTTCACATGTCTACTTGAAAGGACCTCTTAAAATGCATTACCCAGTACTACTGATGCCACTGACTGCCTACTGTATCTGGGATATACAGGAGACCCTTTATTTTCCCTAATATGAAAACTTCAAACATGAAAGAGAAAACTTCAAAGTAGAGAGAATAGTACAATAAGCCCTCATATCCCCATCAATCAAATTCACAATTATTCAAGGTTTTGCCACATTTGCTCCATCTTTCCCTTTTTTCATTTATTTTGCTGAAGTATTTTCTTATTTTTTTTAAAGATTTATTTTTAAGAGTCACCTGCCCCACTGACTAAGCAAGCCAGCCAGGTGTCCCTACCAAAGTATTTTAAAGGAAGATACTGTGCCGTTTTACCTCTATACTATGCAACCCTAAAGTCCATGGATATTTGCTTACATAATCACAATGCCAGTACCATATCTAATAAGATCTACAGTTATTCCTTAATGTTACCTCTCAGTGCGTATCCAGTATCTCTAATTGCTTTAAAAGTGTCTTTTTATAGCCAGTTTGAATCAGGATACAAATGAACTTAAACACTGCATTTAGTTGTTATGCCTCTAAAGAATTATTTATAAGTCTCCCCTTATTTTTCTTGCAAACCCCCACATTACTGACTTGTAGCTGTCCTACAGAATGTTGTATACTCTGCTTCCTTGTGGTGTTACACTAAACCTCTACCCCTGTATTTCCTATGAATGAAACTTGACTCTAGAAGCTTGATTTAATTCAGGTTCAGTATTTTTGGTGGTAATTCCTCATGTGAACTTTAGGATGGATCATCCCAGGAAGCATGCTCCACTTGGTTCTCCCACTTGCAGTGATGCTAAGGTTGATTAACTAGGCTTAGATAAGGCCACCTGATGCCCTCATTGTGACACTCCCCACCAACCTTTCATCTGATGACTTCATCCAATCATCACTGTCTGAATCAGTTACTGCCTTAGGGGCTGCAAAAAGGGGACTCTGTTTGGGGTGACTGGGTGATGGTCACTGAGGGGGGCACTTGGCGGGATGAGCACTGCATGTTATGCTATATGTTGGCAAATTGAACTCCAATTAAAAAAAAAAGGGATCCCTGGGTGGCGCAGCGGTTTGGCGCCTGCCTTTAGCCCAGGGCGCAATCCTGGAGACCCGGGATCGAATCCCACATCGGGCCCCGGTGCATGGAGCCTGCTTCTCCCTCTGCCTGTGTCTCTGCCTCTCTCTCTCTCTCTCTCTGTGACTATCATAAATAAATAAAAATTAAAAAAAAAAAAAAGTGACTCTGTAATTCTTATCTTCCTCCTCATCTTTTAGCTACAATTCTTTTCTATAACACAACTTTCTCTTTTCATCTAGGATTCTCTGGCTACATGAAATATAGTTTGAGGGGAAATGGAATCTAGATTTTGAAGATGAATGAAGTGCCTTAATAGGAAGTAAATACTGGGAAGACAGAGTTAACAAATGTATATAGTTTTCCTTTGAAAATAGGTTGCACAATGAGACAAAATTTGGAAATCATTCATGAACAGGAGCAGCCTTGGAATAGGAAGTTACACAACTTCGTGGGTTTAACCAGAAACTACAGCATTATTTTCTCTTTCTTTATATGGTAACTAATCATGGAATTCTCTATATTTTATATTCATTCCACTTCTTTCCTTCTTTTTCACTGTCAAGTTTAGGTCACTAATACCCTTCCTTTAGATCATGATAGTGGCCTCTCAGCTACCCTCTCTACATCCTGTTTTGCCCTACTCTGGCTCATTTTCCTCTTTATAGTTAGACTAAACATTACAAAGCTTAGTTCTAGTAATACCCAGCTCAAAATGTAGACTTTAAAATTAAGTCCAGTCACTCTGAAGTTCTTTCGGTTCCCTGAGAGTGTCGTTTTTCTCTTACTGATGGGCCTCTGCACTCCTGTTCCTGTTGACCTGATATTTCCACTTATTACTTAGGTAACCACCTCCCATCCGTCAGGCCCTCAGGCTGTAACTTAAATGGTACAAAAATCTCTGACTGTTTAGACTATTCCAGGCTTTCATTCTACACTCTTACAGTGACCTTTACGACTTTCTGGTACACACATCAAAATTACAATTAACTATGCATGTAACTATTTCTTTATTGTCTAAAATCAAGTTTGTTTAGTCTGCCACCGTACCCAGTATCTTCATGCAAAGCACATTTTAGACACTTGATATTTATTTGCTGAACAAATAGTTCCTGGTATCAACTTAAAATGCTAAGATGAAGTTGAAGATGATTAACTGAGATAAAGCTCTGAAGAGCTCTGGTAACAAAACAGTACCTGCTGTGGCATTTTCAGGGTGATCCCATTCTCTGTGCTCACTGAAGTCAGAGTGACAGATACGACCAGGAAAGGGTGAGGAATGTAGCGTGACATGGACACTTCTTGAAGAACCTGAATACCAGCAGTAGTATTTGGACTGCAAAAAAAAAAAAAAAAAAAAAAAAGAGAGAGAGAGAAGGATACCCACACATCTCAACATCAATGCTAACAAGTTTTTTGCTTTCCTTTCTTTTCCACTACTAATGGTGTTGGATTTCATGCTTTTGGAGGATCCAAAAGCCTTCTACCTATCATTTCCTCCCCCTCAAGTATTCTTCACTTCAGGTAGTAGACTGCTAAGGTTGAGATATCTAAAGAATACATATAGAAATAAGGAAGAAAGAAAGGGAATACAATGTAGAAGGAAAGGAAAAAAAAAACTCGGAAAACTAGGAAAGGAAACTAGTAAGGAAAAAAACAGAAATAGTTCAGTTGCTTGAGGAAGGAGATGGGTTCCATCAGAGGCTAGTAAAATTTCTTAATTTCTATCTTTACAGTATTCCTTAATCACTAAGCTATTTCAGCAAATACATACTTTATGGCTATCACAAGAGCAAAATAGAACTCAAGAGGTGTGGTCTAAACACTGTAAACCAACCAGATGCCAAGAAGAGTACAGGCAACAACACAGCAGTAACAAGAACTGCCACCCCTCCCACCAGACTGCAGCCCTCTCTCACCCAGTGGGAATTACTGAGTCTGCTGAGGACACACTGCCCAAGACCTTCAGCCAGTGAAACACCTTCAAAACTCCCCCAGTGTCCACATCAGCAGAGTTAGTAACCACTTATTTTCAGGATTGTGGAAAAAAAAAAAAACCTGGTTATCCCATCCCAAACCAGATTTTTTTTTCCAAACAAACCCAGTAAGAGTAGCTAAAGACATTATTGTAGGCTATTTATTTAGGTAGCTAAAAAATAACTACATGAACATCACTAAATATAAAATGTCTTATTTTTTCACTTCTAAAACAAAGGAAACTGAACACAAAACCAGAATGACTTTTAAGAAAATAAAAACAACAGAGGAAAGATATACACAGAAGCAAAGTGACTTGTTGCATGACACGCACTTACCCATCAGATTTTCTTTCAATACTGTAGAGGCATATTGAACAGTCTGCTCTAAATACGATTACCATGTCCCGGAAGACACTAAGCAGTAATGTTTCTGCTTGAGCTTTGGTGATGTGAGCAAAGGCGTTGTCCAGATTTGATGTTCGCAAGTAGACTCTGAGCTGAAGAACACAGAAACAAAAGAAACTATAAAAACAAGATGCCTACACCACAGACTAAATACTTTAGACAAGCTGCTTTTTATCTACTGGCTTCAAGTAAGAGAAGTTTAAAGACTATTCTGAGCATTAATAATAAATGAATACTGTTTGTAATTTCACAGGGTAGGCTCATTCTACAAATAACCAAAAGACAAAGTGATTAAAATTGGGAATGTACTATTATGAGGTTCTCCTTCTAAAGGCTTGCATATCTAGACCTGAGACAAGTAGACCAGCACTTTCTAAAAACATCAACCTGCAAATCAATAAATTAATAAATCTCTAAGGACAGCCCTCCTTAACAATCTTTATTACTTACAAACTTTACAGAGAATATCTGACAGCTAAAATCCTTAGAAAAAGTTATCTCAGAAGTTCTGATTATCCCTTTAAAAACATTTTTTAAAGTAGTAACCTGCTACAAAGTGTCATTTAGATAAAAATGCCAAATTCTTAATTAAAAAATAAAATACTAAAAAAATAAAATGCTTTATTCATTTTCCAAAAATTGTATTAAACCAAACAATGTTTAGTATCTTTAAAATATAAAAATCTGTTATTTCTGAGAGAAAAAACTTCTTACCTCTTCTTGACGGTCACTTATGTTATAACATGCCAGGACAATAAAATCATCCCACCAGGCTAAACCACCTGTCACAATCATATTTTGCTCCTTAAAAGATAATTAAAAAAAAAAAAAAGGATTTACTTTTACTTATGCTGCCAGGAATTACAATAAGTAACATCCTTATAAAATATTCCTAAGCTGACAATGAGAGCTCAAAATTATTTCTGCTCTACTCTCTATTCCCTCAATTAAGTATTACTCTGGGGCCTTTATTAAAAATGACTCATATCCTATTTTGGAAAAACAAACATTTCTGTAATTAACTGGGTACCCTGTAGCACAATTAGTCCCCTATTCAACAGACTTGGGTTTAAAATCTGGCTTTATCACTTATCAGCTTCTTGACCCTGAATCCTAATTTCTCTTCTATAAAATGGTAACAACAGTGCCCTCTCTCAGGAAGATCAGTGAGGTAGGAAATGGTAAAGGCCCCTTAAAGCACACAGCAGGCACCTACTACACGTTAACATCCTTGTCTTTTCCTATTTGATTCTTGCAAAATCCAACTGTATTGTGTTTCTATGCTACCCACATCTTCACATCACACATAGACAAGCAGGAAATGATCTCAAATACAGAGGAAATTTATTCTGCTCACATCTGATGAACTCAACATGGAATAGAAGTATAAATCCTCAAGTTAAAAACCAACAAACCATCTCAATACAAAATCCTTTATCAAGTACTTCATCAGAACGGACCCTTAGATATCATCTAACATCATTTTTAGTATTTGATATTTTTTAATAACCAAATAGTGGCTTCCATTAGAGTTATTTCATATGGCAGTTCTCTTACACTCGGAGAAATCAGTTTTTAATTTCAAAAAGACTAACCTGGGTAATGTTTCCAAAAAGTTTCCATTTTTTGGTGAGTAAAGAGTAATGTGCAAAACCAAACTTGCCAACCACAGCAATATTCTGTCCAAGCTTATCAATAGCTGAAAACTAATTTAAAAAAAAGATTAAGAACTCTTCCTTGCAAACCTATATCCTTATATTAAGTATAAAGAGCTTAGCATTGTTGTCTCAGGCAAACAGACTATAATAAATGCTTGCTAAGTGAATTAAATATAAATTGCTATATTTAAAAATAGAAGTATTCATACACAAGTTACATTTCACCAAATTAAAGATGTTAATATGCTAACGATATACAACGGATCAAGTATTAAAATTTTACTATTATTGATGCACCCACCGAAAAAGGCTCAATTCCCAGAATGCCTCTTGCAGCAAACGCTATCCAATAAAAGTTAACATCAACAAAATAACAAATAACTCACCCGTATAGGCCAATTGCTCTCTAGATAGGTGTTGGAAATCTACAGAAAATAATACATCAATTTGGTAAGACTTCTGAAAAGTATTTAAACTTAAAGCACTTAAAGCTTTAACGTTACGAGATTCATTGTCCTGTACAATGTTTGAAGTGTTCCCAAATACCGGGTATTACTAGCAGAGTACTTGGAATTTACCGTTTAAATACCAGGCCATATTTCACATCTCCTGTCTTCAGCATTTCATTATGAATTTCTAGACATCAGGCTTTTCCTACACTGCTTTTTCTCTACACTCGCTGTTTTTGTCTATTTTAAATACTAAACACGCAATAACTGCAGACTGACAAAAGATTTTTAGAGAACCAGCCATGAGGGCAACCAGGAATTGTGGACATGAACAGTTTGAGTTTCCTGACTGGCACCATTACAAAACTACCCTAAGAAAATTACAGGGACGCCTGGGGTGGCTCAGTGGTTGAGCATCTGCCTTCAGCCCAGGGCGTGATCCTGGAGTCCTGGGATCAAGTCCCACATCTGGCTCCCTGCATGGAGCCTGCTTCTCCCTCTATTTATGTCTCTGCCTCTCCCTCTCTCTCTCATGAATAAATAAATAAAATCTTAAAAAAAAAGAAAACTAGAGCCTCGCAAGAGTTTTGTTTTTGTTTTTTAATGGAGGTATTTTTATTACTTTTATGTCTTCTGATTAAAATAGCAAAATACTATTATATATGTAAACGATATAAAAATGGACAAAGGACTAAATGAAATTCTGTTCTATCACTGCTCCAGGGATAACCACTGGTGAGTCTTGACTCTCTCTACACATCCATACACATGTGTATATAAGCTAAGCTATTTTACTGGGGTAGTCAACCTATTCATGTGTAAGGCCTCTGAAGATATGAACTCTTTAACTGCAGTGTAAGTAGGAAAATGTACCTTCCCATGATTTCTCTCTCAGAGCTCTGGACATGGGGTCTTTGTATTACTCTAACAAGAAGTTGAAGCCTGAAAGATTCTTCCGTAAGATATCAAAGTAGATTATGTAAATCCTAGCTTTGCTGACACTGACCTCTCCACTAGCCTACAGATTAGGCAGTTTTCATGAGCACATGGGACTATGGTGTAAAACAGAACAACAGAGAGAAAAAGGGAAAGACCCTTCTGTTCCTGCAATAAAAGAACCTCAATTTATTCAGATTCATTTTCACTGTACTTCAAGTATGACTTTAAAAAAAAAAAAAAAAAGAAAGAAAGCCAAATTTAAAAGCCAGTACAACACAATTCAACCTAATAAGATTCTCTGTGTAATGTGAAAACAAAAATCAAGTAAAAATAATGTGCAGAAAACATCTGTATTAACCTTGATTAAATGTATTCACAAAAGTATCTGTTAGATTTAATTATCTAGTAAGTCAACCTGAAATCTAAATAAATTAACAGCTTTTAGTTCTGTTGTTAGAAGTTCTCAACCCCTTAACCCCCTCCAAAAAAACAGAAGTTCTCAACCCCAGTGCTAGTGTGTGGAAGCCAACCTTGCAGAATTAAAGGTTATGGTGTCATGACATATGCTTGAAAAAGGCTGAACACATATCTTAACAGACATGCTGCACTGCCCAGGCCAGGCAATAAAGTTCCCTATGGTGGCTGACGTCATTTCAAGAAGCATGGTAATCTGAGGTAACCACTAGGTGCTGAGATAAGAGTTCAAAGTAGTTTTGTGCAAGCCTGGAAGTGAATTCTGTCCTTGGATGAAGAAAATGAAAATAGTCACTTGAAGAAGGATGTCCCTAGAGTATAAGTGAGCCAGCCACCCAGAACACTAAAAAGAACTCCCACTTCCCCCAAACTCTGGTGTTTCCTAAGTATTTGTGGGTGAAGTGTGAGGTAGGATTTCACTGCCAACGTGGATTCCAACTTGAAGGGTTTCCAACCATGGGCACCAAGGTAAAATTTTATCTTATGATCTACACTCTAATGAATATCCGTACGAGAAAAGAATTTTATTCTTTTAACCTCTAAGAATGTAAGAGGTGCTACAAACTATAAATGGTTTATTTTCAAAGCTCATAGTTTAAATCTACAATGAAGCTTTACTTCTGATTCAATTGTATGTCTGAAGATGCTGTGAAATGAAAAATGAAACTTCTCCCTAGTAGATTACATTTACTGATCCTTGTGTCACCTGAACTTTGTGCCCTACCCTTAATACTAGAACAGGAAATGGCAGGAGTAAGGAAAGCACAAACTAATGAATCATGAAGAATTCATGCCAGGAATTCGTCCTCAGGGCACAAGAGTCATGCCATGCCACCACCGGGACACTAAGTGCTAAAGTATAAAATCTCTAATTCTTAACATCTTAGGATATCTCAGTCTCTCAAAAACAAAACAAAACCCTAAATCTACCATTTTCCCCCCTTAAAGTCATTTTGCTAAAACCCTGTCTCCTGCCTAGATTGCTTTTGTCTGTACGTGGTGAGACTGTAAGAACCATCCTCTTAGCACATCTGATCCGTGCCAAATACCACACCTGCTCCATTTAATACACCTCCTTGGAAGGAGAGCAAATCATTAATAAATGAAATAGCCTTTAAAATCCTCTCTGCTAAAAAATAAAAACAAAATAAAATAAAATAAAATCCTCTCTGCTGATATCCCTAGCATATTTTGTGAAGCTTATTTTTTCCAAATAGCCAGGTTAACTATAAAACCAACATTTCAGGACAGTGGATGATAATGATTAATGTACCTTTCAGAAATAAATGTTTATATCATACAAAGTACTGAGTGTTAAAATAAATAGCAGTCCAAGAAGGAATATACCCTAAAACAATGAGGGCGGTGGTGTTTTAATTCACATTTGTGCTCCATCTGTGAACAAACTACTCTAAAATTTTTTTAAATCTGTAGCTAGTAAAACTAAACATAAACACATACACACACGGAAAAAGCATCATCCCTACCAGCAGCTACCAACCCTGCTGCTGACAGGTATATATGTGTATAAAATTAAAGGGAAAAAAAACATATTTAACATAGAATCTTCTGATCGGGAAACTAACAAGTATAAGGTAGAAGGTCTAAACAAATGAAAAATCCAGTTGTCTAGATGAGGAACAGACAGAGAAAAATTAGTTGGAACTCATGTGATGAACTCTAAACTGAGTAAGAATACAAAATCATGTAAACAAAGTCACTTGATGGGGTTGTGGGCATTTATCCCAGACAAGAGCCTATGTTGAAGGAGGAATTAAACAGGCACCCATGTTTCTTCAGGGAATCATTACTAATGGCTAAAAAGCCCAGAAGGTAAAGCATTAGCATTATATGGACACTGTAAACCACCAAACCAAAACACTCTCATGATGATGCCTTGATGCATTTGGCTGGATTGCCAGCAAACAAAGTATAGGCAAATTGTAATGAAACGCTGCCTATTTAATAGACACATTCTATGTCTTAGCTCAAGGTCAACAGTACATTATATGATTTAACATTTAATACCTAGAGTTCTTACAACAGGTTAGATTGTTACTTTACATTATGGTAAGGATAAGTCTGACACTACGTAAGCAGGACATTGCTCTGCCATGTGACCTTGGGCAAGTCACCTAACTGCTCTGAGCCTCAGTTTCCTCATGTAACAAATCCAGTTGGACTACATGATCTCTACAGTCCTTCCAGCTCTAAAAATTCTATGAGTCTATTATAACTCAATTGTTTTGGGAATACAACTCTGACATTATTTTTCTTAGTTTTAAGGAAAGTAAAAAAGGTAAAGCTAGAGTCAAACAAGTTCATCTTCCCAGATAGTTTCAATATCTAAAGAATAAAATCACAAAGGAATACTGCTAGTACCTCCTACTTTGCATAAAGTGGTAAAATCAGCGTGATACACTACTAATATGGGATACTTCAGAGATGGCTAAGAATCACAGAATCACTGAATTTTTGAGCTGGAAGGAAATTAGATTTTTGTTATTGCCTGATGGATTTTTGAGTTCCAGACCTACCTTCTTTGATCCTCTGCTCTACTTGGCTCTCTGGCAACACAGACCTGGCTAGGCAGAACTGGCATTGATGCTAGGTCAGTGTAGAATGAATAGTTCAAAGTATGGGGAAATGAAAATAGCAGAGGAATGGCTATAGGAGAGAAGGGAGCAGTGGAAAATTTTAGTCAAGGAGGCAGCCGATGCAGATTTATTTCATAACTGTTAACTATTTATCAAATGGTATGCACACTGTTTGATTTTATGAATTTATTAATGTCAGTTAGATACATTTTCTTTGAGTGTATACCACATGTCAGTGCAGGAGACACTCCTCCTTCAACGTTTCACATACTGACCGTTCGTGTCTCATCTCCACTTAAAGTCAACTGAAAATAACATGGGAGCTGAACAAGCTAGTAAAGTAACAGCACAGAATGAAGAAGGGGGTCAAGAATTGTGGATACAGAACCTGACGAAAAGAAACAAACACAAGAATAGGTTCTGATGTACCTAAGACACTTCGGTATCAGCAGGGGAAGGAAGACACTCAGGACTTATACAATTGTGTATGAAAATTTCTTTCAAGAAACCTCAATTTACTGATTTACCCAAATTAATTTTATTTGGTATCAAAATTCAGAATTGATTTCCATGTTAAATGACAATTTATCAGAATTATTAAAAGAAATTGATAATTTAAAAGTTATACCAGAATGAGTAAGTAATTTGGAATAAGATTTATGTAATAATAAAATTATTAACAATAAGGTTCTAGAGTGTGTCTGCAAGCCTGCAATTTGAGTTTAAAATAGGCAGTTAACCTCAAAATGTACCCACTGGGACGACAAGGTCAGCTGCACAGGGTCCTCATCGGCACTGTCACTTTCCATCAATCACTACACTTTTGCCTATGCAAATCCACAGAGCTAAATTTATACCCAAAAGGTTGGGGGCTGGGGAGGGCTGGAATAGTATAAAGTTGTGCTCATTCCAGAGAGTAAAGCATAAACTTGCAGGTTTTGGACTAGTGGGCTTAAAGCAAGTAGGCACACGTGCTACATCAGTGGCAAGAAAGGAAGAAGACAAGACAGAAAAGCGAAGAGAGGTGACAGTCAAAAAGGTTAAAAAGTTTCTCTGTTTTCTAAAGCAACAGAAGAAATATTTAAAACTCTGCTCCAGGTGCTATTTTACCAAGGACTAAGTCAACAATCAATAGTCACTGAAGACTTACCTGTACCACATGCCAATGCCGATGTCCAAGCAAAGTGCTTAAACCCTGAGACTCTAAACCGCTGTCTGCGAAGGGGCTCTTGCCCCCACCAGCCTTATGCTCAGAGTGTGCTGATGAACTCCTGGCACTCTGGGTTTGCGAGGCCTCTCCACAGTTCAAGTACAATCGATCCTCCCCCTGAAGCAGCACTTGCTCCTGGTTACTCTAGATGAAGGAGAAAGGAAGCACAGGGCAAAGAAGGAAAGCAAATAAAAACAACTCGGTATCAGGTAACAGAAAATAAGTAATACCTTGATTTAGTTTTATTACAGGAAATGCACCATGCATCTCAACGTTGATTTTACTCACTACTTATCATCTACAGTTTACAAACGAGTTTCATTTAAAATACCTCATGAGTGGTGGCAAGAAGGAGGGGAGGATTACCAGTGGGGATAACAGATGCTGAAGGATCTTTTAAACCCTGAGGAGGAGGAGAAGGAAGAGAAGGAAGAGGAGCAGCCCAAGTCTGTGGTCCGGGTTCAGAACAATTCAACACTCACTTGGGTAAATGCTTGGCTACTGCCAACGACTGTGCCAGGCTCTGAGGATATTTAGACAAATAAAACAATTTCTACTTTTAGTGCTTATGCCCTGGTTTTCAGTTAGAAGACCAGTTCTCTCACATATAGGTATATTATTCACTGAGTATTCCATCAGACAGAAAGCACCTCAGCCTCTCACCTTTCCATGTTAGTTCAAATGCTGTGAAATGCCATAAAAATCTGCCTTTAAATTATGATTTGGGATAGAGAAGGGGAAGAAGAATTACCCTCTTCTTATCTTTCGGGGGATTCTTATCCTTCAGCTACCGTCATGAAATCTTGATCCAGGGTACTGTCAAATTCCTTCTCAGTTTATTGTAATTACAAGTTTTAATTAGAAACTGGTTGTACCAAATACTTAAAAACCCACTGGTGGCAGATGTGAAGGCATACACTTCTAATACGTAACCCATACTATTTTTATATGTTAATAATATGTAAGATTATTAATATGTTGTTTCAATTTCATAAAACATGAGGAGTTTATACTATAATTTGGGGCAGTGTTTCCCAAGGCATATTTTCTTCAAAGTGTTCCTTAAAAATTCATAGTTAAGTAAGCGTGGGAACATTGTTTTTCATATACCAACTCCTGGATTTTCACAACGCACATGAGCATATGACAGACACTGCAGTACTGCAATAAAGAAATTTCTACGGCCCTAACTTCCTTATTTCACTAACAGGACAACAGAACTTGTCCTTATCCTGTGCAACTACTACTGATTCTGCTAAGTATTGCCTTGTGGAGCACATTTTAGGAAATTCTATTCAAATAAAGACTAAATTAAGTTATTCAAGTAGATCTGTAAACACTGCTTTCCCTTTAATGGCTTGTGATCCTATTTAAAAAAAAAAAAAAGCTGCTCAGAAGTAAAATTTTGGTTTAAATTATTAAAAAGAAAAACAATCACAAAAAATATACAAAAGAAGATATTCCACCAATTTGAGAAGAATCTGATAGTCTACTACGAAAGCCACTAAAAATAAACAGCTGTAATTTAAAACACTTACCATACAAGGGTTTACAGTGAGTACACTCTTGATAAACTGAAACAGCAGAATGCCGGGCTGTTTAACTACACTCTTGGAGTCATACTCAATTCCAGGGTTGTGAGCACCAAATCCGCTGACTACCCAGAGGTGATAGCCTTCTGCTCCCCAGCTCTTGGAGAGAAGGGGAAGAAAAATCAGGGCAATCAGGTTTGTTAACCTTTCCTTGCTTCAAATATTCAAATCCTGAAACAACCAACAGCAGCATCACCAATGATTTCAAAAGGCTAGACCAATTCTGAGAAGCTGTACAGACAAGAATCCTAGCCACACCTGCTCACCTTAGCCCTCCTCCAGTGGAAACCACCATTACCACTCTCCACCTGGAAGAGTGGACTCACTACATACCAATGTTAACCCCAAATCCTAAGAAACACTGTTCTCTGTAACTTCTCTGTTAATTTAATTGAACTGCCTCTCAAATACAAAGAAATTCCTTGCAGAGGAAGACCCATGTGACCTGGCTGAAACATGACAAAGCAGCACCCAGAACAGATGCAGTCTGAGCAAAGAACACTCGAATGCAAACTATGAGACTAAGGTTTTTGTTCCAGCCTAGCTGCCGTTCTGCAGTAGAATCTTGGCTAAGTTATTTGGTTTTCTCCGGGTATAAGTTTCTTCCACTATAAAATGAGAAGGCTCAAATAAGCTCTCCAGGACCAATTTTAATATTGTATAACTACATTCCATGATAGTTTAGTTTTCTTGTGTTTGTTTCTACGATTAGTGATTCCTAATCTACAAAGTCAAGAAAATAGGAGAGGGAAAATAAATTGTTGCTAAATTTCTAAAGCTTCATAGAAGTTTTGCTCTCCTATCATAAAAGTTGAACAGTGAACTAAAATGCTTAGATTCTTAGTTTGTTATTAATATATCAACTTAGGCTAAAAACACTGGTTGTTGCATGCCACTCAAAAGCACTGATGGGCAGTTATATAAATCATCTGTTCAAAAACTTATTTTAAAATATGAAGGTGGAAAGAGACAGCAAATCCTTGGTAGTGAAAGATTGGGAACCATTCCTCAAGGCAACCACAGTGGTTTTCAATCTTCAAGAAACTCAAGATCAGAAAATGTCTTCCTCTATGAGGCAAGGGAGAAAGGCAGTGAACAAGTCTCACAGCCACTAATTTCATAGATGATACACAGAAGGGCTACAGTAAGAAAATGTCTTTATGTAAACACAGGGGTTACACCTCACTGCTTTCTACAGAAACTCTTAAAAATATGTAATCAATAAAAATATTGTTACTACAGTGATTTTAATTCTCTTGACAGATATCTATGGCAAGTTTTAAAAATATGCTCAAATAATGTCCAAATCCTCCAGGAAAAACACCCAAAGAGCATTTCACTTTATGTTAAAAGAAATGAGGCCATGAGAAATGGGTGCTAGTGAGTCACATAAGGAATTGAGGTATGCTTTGGAAGAACAAAGGCCTGATTTGAATAGTTCCTATGTTCCCAAAGATGGCAGGGACTTGCTATATACATAGAAGCAAAGTCAAAAACAAGTACTGGAAACTGGGCAGCTTGATTTTAAAAAATACTTTCATCAAAGCAAGAACTGTGTAAGAAGAGTCTGCTGAGATTAAAATAGTTTTGTAATTTTACCAGAGCCAAGAAGAGGAAAAAAAGGAAGAAGAAATATCCAAGTTCGTCACACTATAGAAATATACATGTTATAAATATATTTATGTAACTATAAATGACATATCACATATGTACGTACACACACACACACACACACACACACACACACACACTTTTTTTTTTTTTTCCAGTAGGGTCCACGCCCAGCGTGGAGCCCAGTGCTGGGCTTGAACATAGGACCCTGAGATCAAGACCCAAGCTGAGATCAAGAACTGGACCCGTAACTGACTGAGCCACCCAGGCACCCCACAATATACCAGTATTTTATAGAAAGTACTTACCATAGAGTTGATCTTAAGGGGATCCTTTTTGGTACCATCAGACCTATAACTGAAACAGAACAGAAACTTGGTTAAAAACAGTCTTCTATTATGCAGAATATTTGGCTTCAGTTTTTTAAAAACTCAAATTGATTTTGAAATACATAATAATGCATGTAATATGAGAATGTTGGTTGATGTACCTAGGCACATCACCTAGACACAGTCTTTCAGGTGCTGAGTAACTTCTTGACAGGGTCATACAGTTTGGGAAGAGGTATTCATTTTGTCATGACTAAGGTTCAAAGTAGCAAATGGAGTGGGCAGAGATATAAACCCACTGAGTTAACCTACATCAACCCAATAAGATAATGCCATTTTCCATTTCCTATTAGCTACTTACGTACATGACTTCTGCTTTATTAGATCATAAGCAACCTGAAGGCAAAACCCCATGTGATTTAGCCTTGAATCTAATGTGCTCTCATATATACAAGAGGGGTTCAACAAATAAATGCACTGTTACCAAATAAACAATGCGTTTTAAAAGGATGCATGTTTAGAGAATCAGTATATCCTGAACAAATTAGTTCTGAACCTTACAAATTGTTTTGAGGTTAAACATCAAGTAAAGCAGAAGGCTAGCTTTTGTATGACACAAAATTTCTGTGTATGTGTATTTTCTTAGAGATAATGGGAGTTATTTTTGTCTCCAAGTTGTCTTTATTCACTCACGCAAAATCTCCTCCAAGCGTACAAATCAGCTGGGCTCCAAACACACTCCATAAAGAAAGGCCTCCATTTTCCCAGGTCACTATTACAACACTATTGTCAGGAGACCACTTGACCAATTTAACAGCTCCTGTTTTATTCCAAATATCTGTTAAGAAATTGTGAGAAGAGTTAAAAATAAATGATTCCTTCAGAAACGGTATTTTTTAGTCTGTATTTTTTCAAGTTGAAATAAAATAGAAACACCTGTCTGCTTCAAATAATGAGATGAATCCTACTCATTTCAGGTCATGTACAATGAGTAAGGCCACTACCCTTGACTGAAGCAGAACAAGCTCAGCTGCCAAGAAATTTTTAAAAAGTGAGAGCCATTTTGGGCCACTATCAGCCCGAATAACTACAACTGTGCAGTTTTAGAAGTCTTTGGCTCTGGGCAATTCAGTTTCTATAAAATAGGGATAATGAGTTGAATGATTCAACACTGAATGTCAAAGTAGTCTGCAAAGTATAAGGTGTTTTAGAATATAAAATACTATTGTACCACTATCTTCATGCTCCATTGGCAATATTAAAGGGATCCAAGTTAAAGTAAATTGAAGTTTAATCTTCTATTAAGATTATGTAGGTCAACTCCAGCTTGAGTACTCCAGGTGTTCATATCTTCTATTAACTAATAAATATTCTTTCAATACCATAGATAATTTCACCATGTAGTAAAACACAAGTTTCCCAACTAGAGTTAAGTGAAATATGCTAGTGTTTCCTGTCAATAATTCAAAACCAGGTATAGTATCATCTTCTTTAAAATTCTTTTAATTTGTAGTATTAATACATTTTGCCATAAAATACAGAATATCTGCTACAAAGAGAAGGTATATAGATTTTAGTCTACAGAAGACAGGCTTGGTTAACAGAGAGAACTCCTTTCTGCCTAGTTCGAATCCTCACATTAGTAATCCCCACCATTATGAATAACCATGTTATTCGTGCAGATGAAAAATAAATGGGAATATAACCATGGGAAAATTTTAAAACAAACTAAGAAGAAACACACAAAACCAAACCGAAGTTTACAAACTGAAAGCAACTGCAGGTACAAGAGAAAAAGTATTCACTATCATAAAAGGATGTTAACTGAAAAGGAGAGGTTATAAACAGTGTACTTATTACTCCATATTACATATACACACACACACACACACACGCACATAATATGCATATTTACTTTCCAAACATTATACATTTATTAAAATCTAGTTGCAGAGATCTGTAATAAAATACTGATGGTGGTAAACCTAATCTTCATGTGGCAAGATTACTGTAAATTTACCTAGGTGATAACAGCCTACAATAAACATAGATTATGATAATCTGCATATTGAGAAAAATATTAACAAGTAACCCAAAGATATTTTGTTATAGAGCTGAACTTCCAAGAAAGAAAAAGCTCCAGAAGACAAAAGAATAAAGAGACTGGTTAATATCTGGGTTGAGGGTAAAGGGCTGGAAGCAGGGAGAGGAGACAGGTTGGAAATACAGGGATAGAAAGATGGGATGAGACTCAGCAATGAGGGAGATGGGGTTTTACATCCTTCCCAAAGACAAAGAAGGGGTCTGAAACCAGTGGAAGTCTGGGAGTCAGACAGGAAGCTATGGATCATGTAAGGACTCACAAGGCACCGTGGGCCAGTGAAACTCAGCCAGTGCAGCCTGAGGGATACGAGGAAGCTCACCTCTGCTCCAGGTGTACGAGGACAATACAAGCCTCCCCAGGGGTGAGCAGGTTTATAACCTAAAGTGATGTAATTGAAGCTGGCAAAATTCTCTCACAACAAAGACCACAAGAGTGAGAGTAAGTAACCAAAGCAAGAAATGGCATTCCAAGAGCCTGAGAAAGGACAGAACAATCTGAAGAACTCCACACAGTGCTGTCCAACAGAAGCAGTAAGGACCACTTCTTGTA
Source organism: Canis lupus familiaris (assembly GCF_011100685.1). Classification (NCBI taxonomy): domain Eukaryota; kingdom Metazoa; phylum Chordata; class Mammalia; order Carnivora; family Canidae; genus Canis; species Canis lupus. The sequence continues at coordinate 94,518,916 of NC_049222.1, read as the reverse complement.
CTGACGGAAACGTTCCCATCTTCTGGGTCTAACAGGCAGCCCCGAGCTACACATGGCTACTCAACATTTAAATGTGACCATGCAACTAAAGAAATACAGTGTTAATTTTTTTTATTTCAATTAGTTTAATCAAAATAGCCACATGTGGCTGATAGCTACTAGGCAGGATAACGTAAGTATGGATAAAAAAATAGACATTTAAAAGGGCCAGAGATCACAATAAAAATACATATCACTCTGTTCTTGCAGGCCACCAATCTGACTTTAGAGAAAAATATATGCAAGCCTTTAAAGGCCATGATCCAATAAGAATGATAAAGACTTAAGAAGCTAATTTCTCTATCTGACAGTACAGCAATTCAACATCTTAAATCACTCACTACACTGAAACGACTAAAATGTTGAATCCTAGGGCACCAGGGTGGCTCAGTTGGTTAAGCACTCAACTCTTGACTTTGGCTCAGGTCATGATCTAAGGGTCGTTGGACTGAGCCCCGCGTCTGGTTCCGTGCTGGCCATGGAGCCTGCTTGGAATTCTCTCTCTGTACCTCTGCCCTTCCCCCTGTTTGCATGCACGTGTGCACACTCTTTCTCTCTCTAAAAATAAAATGCTGAATAAACACCTTAAAACAACTAAAAATGCTGGGAGGTAAGTGAGTGTACAAAGTGCTTCTGCCCTGAATTTTTCTGCCAAACCCTAGAGACCCTGACTTCTACTTCTGATGACGCCAGGAGGGACAGGAGATTAAGCTCAGAACTTTGCCATGGCACGGTATCTAAGAGAAGACATCCAGGTAATGGTGAAGCTACAGATGGCTACATTCATGGTACAAGAATAAGAATTAAACGCTACCATGTGGAAGGTAAAGAAATAGCAAAGGATACTTTCATGTTTTGTCCATGAATGGAAAACAAAGAATCTCCCTTAAGAACCTGTAACCACAAGTTAGTCCTCACTGATCTTTAATTTGAGCAATTTGTATGATTCAAAGAAAATTGCAAACTGAATATACTGCAAAGGGTTCCAGACTGATGTAGTACTCCCACATAACTTGCCATAAACACACAAATCCTCTCTGGAAGGAGTCAAATTCAATTTAGATCACAAAGCATTCAAACAAATAAGTCTGAAGGAAATTAATCAGTTCTCAGTCAAAAATCCTAATATAGGGGCAGCCCCGGTGGCTCAGCAGTTTAGCGCCACCTTCAGCCCAGAGTGTGATCCTGGAGACCCCAGACTGAGTCCCATGTCCGGCTCCGTGCATGGAGCCTGCTTCTCCCTCTGCCTGTGTCTCTGCCTCTCTGTGTGTTTCTCATGAATAAATAAATAAAATCTTTTAAAAAATCCTAATATATATAAACAAGTTAATGAGAACCCAGAGAACTAAGACAGCAATAACAGTCTCAGAAAGGTTTCAGATACTGAGATTAACAAAGAATATAAATACCATTTTCTTAAAGATTTATTCATGAGACACAGAGAGAGAGGCAGAGACACAGGCAGAGGGAGAAGCATGCTCCCCACAGGGAGTCCGATGCAGGACTCAATCCTGGGACTCTGAGATCACAACCTGAGCCAAAGGCAGACACACTCAACCACTGAGCCACCCAAGCGTCCCCAAAAAAACATTTTTTACTACCTAAAGAAATAAAAGAATATTGAAACTAGGAGCAGGATGCATACAGATTAGAAGAGAGCTAAGTAAACCCTCTGGAAATAAAAAATACAGTAATTAAAATGGACAGATTAAGTAGATTATTAAACATAAATGAAGAATTAGTTTATACCAGAAGATAGAGAAAAACTTTCTAGATTATAGTCCAGAGAAATTTTAAAAATGAAAAATGTTAAAAGGCAGGTTATGAAACATATAAAAAAGTGCTATGTAAGTCTGATTAGATTTCCAGAAAAAGAGGGATGCCTGGGTGGCTCAATGGTTGAGCATCTGCATTTGGCTCAGGTCATGATCCCAGAGGTCCTGAGATCAAGTCCCACATCAGGTTACCTGTGGTGAGCAAAGACTTGCTTCTCCCTCTGTGTTTCTCATGAATAAATAAATAAATAAAATCTTTAAAAAAAATGATTCCAGAAAAAGATTAAACAAGAGGCAATATTTGAGAGGTAACAGTTGAGTCCTTTGCACAACAGTTGGACAATATGAATCCTCAGATGCAGCACACCTGAATCTCAATCAAGATTTAATAAAAAATCAAAATTCTTCACCTTTCAAATTACAGTGAAATCATCCCAAAGACAAAGAAAAAAATCTTAGAAGTAGCTAAAGAGAAAAAACCCCATTCTCTTGAAAAGGAAATACAACTCAACCAGAGATTCCCAAGAGTACCAGTGAAACTGAACAGTACTTGAACAACTTCAAAATACAAAGTAACTGCTCATCCAAAACTGTATAAAAAGCTAAATCAGAAATAAATTATAAGGGCCAAATAAATACATTTTCAGACCCCACCTTCCAAGAATGGAGTTTATCATAAAAAACTTCACTAAAGAAAATTCCGAAGGAGGTATGACAGACAGAAAATGGTCTCAAGTGGAAGGTGGAAGGTGCTAAAAGATATGATATGGGCAAAAACACTGGAATACACATGTGGGTAACACGAAGTTAGTTACATATTGAAGGTTTCCTGAGATTCTGACATGAGATACCTTAGCTTCCTCCTTGAGGCTAATGAGATTTTTATTTATTGGATTACATTTAGACAAGTGCCTCATTTTTTTTCTGACCCAAACATCAGAGAAGTTTGTTTATTATACAGCAATTATTCTTGCTATGGGGATATATCTAAACTTGGGAGAGGCAGAGTGAACACAGTTTGAAAAAGGCTCCCAATTACTAACATACACATAGAACACGGTATAGTATCAAATTTATGAGACCTGTAGTAATGAGATTACACTGCCTGTTCAATACAATCCTGCAAAGGTCACTGGCTTAAAAACATGTTGATTCATTTATCACATTTGTTAATAACTAGGTGCCTCTCACTAAACTGAACTAGCCTGGTGTAAAGAGATACATCCTACACTCCTACCCTGAAGCTACCAGGAAAAAGCCACCCGTAAGCTAGTTAAGTTCAATAAAGCATTATCAGTGATAAGAAAGATGTTATATGCAGAATATAATGAGGCGCAGGAGGGAATGGTATTCTATTTCATAAAAAGAGATTTCATTTAAGCTGCATCTTGAAAGACCAATAGATACAGACCCTCCATATAGACATATGGGACATTTCAGGTAAAGAAAACAATAGGAGACAATGGCTGACTCTCAGGGATCTGCAGGTGGTTTGGTAAAGGGCAAGCCTGCAGTTCCTGTCTATGTGCAGCGTATCCCAGGGCACTGCAGAGAACTCACAGGGGGTTCCATGAGATCTTCAAGAGAAATACAACAGATATATAGTTATCTGTTGGACACAATGTAAACTGTTAGCTCTAGGTAGTTCACAGTTGCAGCATTATTAGGCTGTGCTACATTTATTTTGATGATGTTACATCTTTGCAAAGACCACTCTTTAGGAGTTGTTGCAGAAAAACTGTCATGTGAACATCAATGTGGAACAGGAAATGTGGGTGACTGTACCCAATCCAACTCCAAGGCTTGAAAAGTTTTAGTGTCCAATAGGCACAGACATCCTAGTAGTAAAAAATACTCTTTAAGAATAAAATTAAAGGGATCCCTGGGTGGCGCAGCGGTTTAGCGCCTGCCTTTGGCCCAGGGCGCGATCCTGGAGACCCAGGATCGAATCCCACGTCGGGCTCCCGGTGCATGGAGCCTGCTTCTCCCTCTGCCTATGTCTCTGCCTCTCTCTCTTTCTCTGTGTGACTATAATTCATTCATAAATAAATAAATAAAATTAAAATATTATTTTTCTTTCCATTTATGGGCATTACTTTTTGAAAATGCTACTAGGATTTAGACCTAACTATTTAATAAACGGAACTTTTGGTATTTCTTTTAACATAGGGTATTATGGTAAAATTATGGAGACATTACGGGCTGAGCGGACCAAGAAATAATGCCAGCAAAAGATCTTACGTGCCCCATATGTAGAAGACACAGTTGATTGGTTGATACATCTACTTCCATCCTTGTTCTCCCTTGCTCACTTCTACCATAAAGGTTTGGAAAATCCAAAGGTAGTGAATGGGACAGAATTATGGCCAATCAGATGTAAGCAGAAGACAGCTGGACCAGGTAGGCGGTGGGAATGCTTCTGAGAAACCTTTTGCTTTCCTGATTAAAAAACCAAATATGCTGTTTCTTCTTCCACATATGCCTTTCTTCTTGACTCACATGCAGAAGTAATATTTGCAACTCAGAGACTACCTGAGACCTTGAAGCAAAGGCCAAATGAAGGCCAGCAGTAACTCACCTTTGGATTTCTTGCTAGTAAAGAAAACAAGTCCTATTTAAGCCACTATAACATGGGTTTTCTGTTGGTTTCAGTCAAAAGCATTTCTTATAACAAGGACTTTAGACTTAATCCTATAGGGTCCACTCAAGATTCACTAAGGGGTTCAGAAAGACACTGTTTTTTTTACTGCTCTGTATTCCCCATTTAGAATAGAGTCTGTCCTATAGCAGGTATTTGATAAGTATTTGCTGAATGGATAAGCTGAATTGGAAGGCAAAATAGCAAAGGCAATGAAGTCAGCTAAGAAACTAGAGCAAAGTCCAAAGACTATAAAGGCTAAAACTATGCAAAGACACAGAGGACTAAACCAAACAATAACAATAAAAGGAGCATCCTCAGGAGCCCCTCTAGGTACACAGAAATCCCTGGGCCACACAAAGTACCACTATATGTTTTAACAGTATTTGACTTATAGCATGCATCATTGAAAATCCACAGTTGCTACACATATCATTACCTGTACATTAAAAAATTACAAATAAGAAGGAAAAAAAGAACTCACCAGGATATTGTTTTGCTGTTAGCTCTAGTTTATGAGACAGCAGCATAGCTCCAGTGGTGTTATCTATTGTATAAACCTGTACAGTACCACTGTGAAAAACAAACAAGCTTTTAATGAAAAGAGACAAATACAAATACAAAAAGCATCATTATGGAATGGTTATGTTCTGCTGGTAAAAGCGTAACGTAAACCCAAACCATTTTGTAAGTAATTTGCAGTCTCATAAATCTGAACAAATGCATATTTGTAATCCAGTAAAATTTTCCACTAAATATATCCCATAGATATCCTTGTCTTTGTATCAAGACGCATGCACAATGTTCAGTATAATATTGTGCATAAATTCAAAAAATTGAAGCAACACGAATGTCCAGCAAGAGAAAGTAAGCATAAACTGTGGTATAATCACATAGTAGTCTAGCATATAGCACTAACTTGACTTTAGTCACATGCACTAAAATAGACAGCCAATATGCATATATGTAGTATAATTCTGTTTCTATTCAGTCAAAACATAGTAGATACATTTGTAGTAAAAACGCAACAAAGAGCTAATGGGGACATCATCTCTGGTGGAGAATGGGGGATATTTAAGAAGAAGTGGAAGCAGGGAGAGGCATCTGCCCTGGTAATGTGCTATCTCTCATGCCGGATAGTATTTTATACAGATTTTCATCTTATTATTTTTTTATGTCCTATATAATTTTTATATCTACACACATGATACATGCTATTTTGTGTATACTGTATATATAATGATTTCATTTAAGAAATCTTTACAAAGACCAAATTTATGAACGGCCAGAAACCAAAACTTTGTAATATTACTTCTAAGCTACATTTCAAAATTGACCTATAATGATCATAAAAAAAAGTTTTGCTTATGGAATTCTTTTCAGATTGAAAATTTAACACAAATGTTATTTTTAAACTACTGTTAAACCTACGGCTGCTTTTGCACACATGAGGATGATACGGGTTCATCACCGCCAGAATGTTCTGGCAGTTATATGCACTCCTTTGTGGGGGAAGCCAGACAGTTTTCCCACAGCAGTTCTGACCCATATGCAACCAGGTCTGCTCTTCTGAAGGATCAGGGCTGAGGCTCAATAAAACACCCAAACTAACAGGCCATGTGAAGTTATCCCACAGCTCACTAATGCTGCGTTTTTAAATATTTTTCTTCTCTTTCATTCTGAATAAATTATCTTCCTATGTTTCCAAATCATTATTCTTTTCTTCTGCAATGTTTGATTTGGATCTTTAATCTCCCTTATTTAATACAAAAGAGACCCTCTCCAAGCTCTCTGGAACTCCCTATCCACCTGTCATCCTTCATGTATCATCCTGAGACCCAGCTGCTTAGGTCTCCCCAGATTTTCACTTCCCTGTAACTCAACTCAGGCAATCTCCCAGGCTCTGTCTCCCCGGCCTTGTGCTACAGCCTGGAAACTCTCTCAAAGTAATTAAAGCTGAGGCATCTGCAAAGTTTTATTTCTCATCTTTCAAGGGACCAGTGTCCTCTGCTGCCTAATGTTCTAGGTCTTGAACTCATATTGTCATACTGTTTCATATTTTTGTCCATTTTCCTCCCACATGGGAGTGAGAACATTGATGTTAATTCCATCTCAGTCAGAAGTCAAATGCCTGGGAATAGGTATCTTTCCAGACTACCTGCCCAATTAGACACTTTGCTGAAAGACAGCCCTAAGTAGCTAAGTAGCTAGCAGGTATTTACTTGTTTTTGCTTTGCACCTGACAACTGTCAAGTGGTAACTCTGGGTTGCTGAGCTCTAAACAAGTCAGTGAGGAGAGTCCAAATATTTTTAATACAAGAAACTGGTGCTAAGTCAATACTTAAAAAAGACTGACAACTAACCTTTCATGTATTCTCTACTGCCTAAATTGTTCAAATTATTTTTATTTCCATTTCCCATTAACCCATTACAGGAAAAAATGTTTCTTCATGCATAAGACACTACTCACTAACCTCAAAGCAAAAACATATCTCTGTAAGAGATATAGTTATAATCACAAGTGACTAAATTTAATATCACTCGTACCAGGACAACTTAACATTAGTGCTATACGGTGCCATTGCAAGTACATTACATATGATAAAAAATGTTTAACCAAAAAAAAAAAAAAAAAAAAAAAGTTTAACCAGCATTTGGTCAAACCTTTAAACATAAAGGTAAGAATTAGGTTGTAGAATTGATCCCCTTGCAAACTGGCATCCTAGAAGAAAGTTACCTTCCTACTCAAAGGATACCAGCTATAGTTTAGTGTTCAGAGCAATTAATTCTGTTAAGGGCTGGAAGATCAGAGCTAGAAGCCACTAGTCTGTTAGGTCACATAGCTACAATCACAAACTTCCACCCCAACTCATGGTCACAAAAAAAAAAAAAAAAAAAAAAAAAAAAAAAAAGGCTGGCACCCTCCCAACTGATGAGAAGTAAGAAGACAGAGGCCGGAGGCCAAGATTCTACCTTCACTGTCCTGGGGAAGGGCCTCTCATGGGTTCTACTACTTGGCCTTGGTAGGCCTGCGGGTGCTACCCTGACTGCAGGCAGCACGGTACTGTGCACCTGCCACTGCTCCTGTCCAATGTTCCTGTGTGAACTTCCTCATCATCTAACTGGACTAGCTCAACAAGAACACGCTTCAAGGTTCCAATCATGACAGGTTTAGAGGAACTAACTAAAAGCCATTATGAAGGGCAGCCCAGGTGGCTCAGCGGTTTAACGCCGCCTTCAGCCCGAGGCATGATCCTGGAGACCCAAGATCGAGTCCCATGTCAGGCTCCCTGCATGGAGCCTGCTTCTCTCTCTGCCTGTGTCTCTGCCTGCCTCTCTCTCTCTCTCTCTCTCTCTCTCTCTCTCATAAAATCTTTTTTAAAAAAAAGGAGAAAAAAACTTCAAAAAAAGCCATTATGCAGAAACAACAAGACATATTTAGAAAGCAGGACATTTTATAAATAACCAACCTGGACTCTTAAAAAGTTAATGTCACAGAAATAAGAAAAAAGGTGTATGGGTTGTTACAGGCAAAAGAGGATGACAGGGAAACAATAACCGAATACAAATCATTGATTTTGACTGACTCTGGTTCAAACAAGCAAACAAGGAGCTATAAAAAAAATTTTGGTGACAACAGGGTTAATTTGAATATAGATTGAGAATTAGATCTTATTTGGGGGTCTATCATTAATTCTGTCGTATGACAAAAATATTGAATTATTATCTAAGAAAATATCCTCTTTTTGAAAACCAGTAAACAATGTAAATAGCCATTAATAGCAAAACAGATAAATTATGATACATTCATACGCTGGAACACCATAAATCAATCAAAAAATAATTTTTGCTACTGGCAAACAGCATGGGTGAATTTCACAATGCTGACTGAAAGAAGCTAGACCCAAAACATAGTTAGAATATGAAGTTCATAAACATGAACTTCTATAAAGTTCAAAATCAGGTAAAAGTAAATTATGCTCTTTAGGAGCGCATGCATATGTGGTAAAACCATAAAGATAAGTAAATGATCATCACAAAGACAGAACAGTGGTTACCTGTAAGTGTGCTGAGGAGGTAAGAGTTGTCATTTAGGAAGTAGTGGGGCTGAAACTTTTATCAGCTCACAACATTCTAGTTCTTGACCCAGTTATGAACAGAGGTGTTTGTATTATAAATATTTGTAAAACTGAGTATTTGGACCCATACACTTTCCTTTAAGTATGGAGGGTTTTTTTCATTTTTTAAAATTTAAATTCAATTAGTCAAACATAATACATCCTTATAGTTTCAGATGTAGTGTTCAACAATTTATCAGTTGCATATAACACCCAGTGCTCATCATATCAAATGCCCTCCTTAATGCTATCACCCAGTTACCCTACCCTCCCCCCATGCCCTCCAGTGACCCTCAGTTTGTTCCCTATTGTTAAGAATCTCTTATCAATCTCTTTCCTCCCCTATGTTCATCTGTTTTGTTTCTTAAATTCCACTAATGAGAGAGATCATATGGTATTTGTTGGGACACCTGGGTAACTGTCAGTTAAGTATCTGACTTCAGCTCAAGTCATGGTCCCAGGATCCTGGGATCCAGGCCCTGTTGGGCTCCCTGCTCAGCAGTGAGTCTGCTTCTCCCTCTCCCCCCGCCACCACTTGTGCTCTTTCTCAAATAAATGAATAAAATCTTAAAAAAAAAAAAGATATCACATGGTATTTGTCTTTCTGACTGACTTAATTTTGCTTAGCATAATACCATCTAGTTCCATCCACATCATTTCATTCTTTTCAAGATTTCATTATTTTCAATGACTAGTATTCCATTCTACACACATACACACACACACTCCAATATATATAAATAGTCCATTACACACATCTTTATCTGTTTATCAGTGGATGGATATTTGGGTTCTTTCCATGTTTTGGCTATGAACATTAAGGTGCAGGTCAAGTTAGCATTTTTGTATCCTTTGGATAAGTATCTAGTAGTACAACTGCTGGGTCACAGGATAGTTCTATTTTTAACTTTTTGGGGAACCTCCATACTATTTTCCAGAGTTGCTGCACCAGTTTGCATTCCCACCAACACTATAGAAGGGTTCCCCTTTCTCCACATCTTAGCCAACATCTATTGTTTCCTGAGTTGTTAATGTTAGACATTCTGACTGGTGTAAGGTGGTATCTCATTGTGGTTTCGATTTGTATTTCCCTGATGATGAGTTATGTTGAGCATTTTCATGTGACTGTTGTCATCTGTATGTCTTCTTTGGAGAAAAGTCTGCTCATGTCTTCTGCCCATTTCTTAACTGGATTTTTTTTTTTAAGATTTTATTTATTCATGAGAAAGAGAGAGAGGCAGAGACATAGGCAGGGGGAGAAGCAAGCTCCCCAAAAGAGCCTGATGCGGAACTTGATCCCAGACCCCAGGATCACGCCCTGAGCCGAAAGCAGATGCTCAACCACTAAGCCACCCAAGTGCCCCATCTTAACCGGATTTTTGGAGTGTTCAGTTTGACTCAGTTCTTTATAGATTTTGGATACTAGCCAAAGGAAAGGATTATTTTTTTAAAAAAAGAAAAATATCTTCCCTGATCCTCTTTTAAATAATAAAGAACCTAAATTTTGGCTGATTTAATCTTTTTAATTTATAACTTAAATTACAAGTTCCAATCACTAAAGAAAAGCTCACCTTTACAAATTAAAACACTTAATATCCTAAATCTGCCCTTTAGATCTGTTTTGCTTCAACCTAATAAAATGCTTTCAGATTTTAAAGATTGTATTTATTCATGAGAGACACAAAGAGAGAGGCAGAGACATAGGCAGAGGAAGAAGCAGGTTCCCTGATGGGAGCACAAAGCAGGACCCAATCTTGGGACTCCAGGACCATGCCCTGTGCCAAAGGCAGACACTCAACCACTGAGCCACTCAGGTGTCCCGCTTTTAGATTTTATATTAAGGCTGACTCCTATATTGTGATAGGCATGACAAAGTTTACAAGTATGTTTAGACCATTTTTTGTTTAAAAAAATATATTGGAAAAAAAGCACACAAAAAAACCCATTATTTTTGACAATGACTCTTAAAGAAGTCTCTATCAATTACCTTGCACAACCAAATGCCATGAGTCGATACTTGTTATTTACTGCTACACAAGTTCCATCAACAACATCTTGTGGCCAAACTCCATGAAGCTGCTATAATAAAGAAAAATAATGAAGGTTTTAAAAGTGCTGTCTAAATACACTGTAATCAGTATAATTCTCTTTCAATAAACATACAGTTTTGTAAGGCTTTCTTTGGTTTCATCTGGCTAAGAAAATATTCTATCGGGACTACCATCTGAATAGCAATTTCATTAATTAGTTCAATAAATATTCTCAAATGAGCTCAGTCTAGAGCTAATTTATCTACTTGTAAAACACTAAAAAATGGACTATCTGCAAACCTAACTAAATGAAGATGACTTTCCTATTAGGATATAAACATCCTGACAGCAGGAACTGAATCTAACTTGCTCACTAATATTATTCCCATCACCCCCCACATTGTGTTTAACTGCTCAATTGTAGAAAACAGCAAATTTTATTTCATCTATCCTTTAAAAGTGGTTTGTGATTGTCAAGTGCTTACTATTCTCTATTATTCCTTTATTTTACAGTATGGTATATAACCTACTAAGATTCACAGGATAGTGCCTGGCAGCCTAACATCTCAGGTCTACTATTCACTTGCTAAAATAATGATCTGACCTCTCCAAGCTTTAGTTTTGTTTTCATAAGTTCTTACCTCTTAAGAGTGTTTTGCAGAGTAAATGAGAACATACATACATGTAAACTATTTGATACAATGACTAACATTCAAAAAGTTAAGCATTCAATAAATGAATACATTATTATTAAGCTTCTATGCTATTCGGCTCCATTGTTTGTTTTTACCTTTCAAATCAAGGATGTCTTAGATTATAAATTTTAAGGCAAAGGTCATTATGATTATTAGTTTAATAAGCACAACAACACAGCACACTATACAATACAGCACTTTATTTTTGGATGATCCTAACAGTAAACACTCTAGAAGATCCAATATAAATAACAGCTCTGTTTAAAATATAATACTATAGATTTTATTTAATTCCCATTTAAATGAGCTATATAATCAATTATCTAAACATGGCATATCTGCTTCCCTTTTTTTTTTTTTTTTTGGTATTTTTCAATTATAATAAAAAAACACTATTTTAGATGACCAAAAAAGGTAAAGATAGCACTGAGCATTATTTCTTTGGACCACTGCTTAGACTGAAATTAATTAACTGATTTCTGTAACAAGTATTTTCCAGGTGCCCACTATTCACCTAGCACTGTTCTAGGTGTGGAGGATGTGGCAGGTATTCAAAAACACCAAAATTCTTGCCTTATATTTGTTAGGAGGTTGTTAAGTTAAAAAAAAAAAAAATAGTATATTGGAGATTGGTGAATACTGTAGAAAAAAATAATAAAACAATTATAGAAAACAGATCGTATGGGAGGATAGAATAGTCAATAAGTTTTCCCCAAATGCAAATGCATTTTGAGGAACGAACTCAAGGAGATATACCAAGTACAAAGGCCCCAATGGAGTAGCATTTTTGGCATGTTCAAGTACATCAAAGAAGCCTATGCAGATGGAGTGGATTGGAATGAGGAAAGAAGTAGTAGATGAGGTAACAGATGTAAAAGGAGGTTAAATTTACAGGGCTTTGAAAGCCACTATAAAACCTTTTTGGCTTTTTCCCTAATTTATACATAGTCACTGGAGGATCTTTAATTTTTTAGAATTTTTCCATTATGAATTGTAACACATTAAAGAACAATACATAATTACAAGATTGTACATCTCAATAATATCACAAAGTAAACACTGTGGAATTAGCTAGCACGTAGGCCAAGAATTATCAGTATCTAACCGTGTCTCTCCTGACCAATATACCCTTACCTACCACAGAAGTAACCAACATCTACACTTAAATGGTAATCACTTCCTTCTTTTCCTTTAGACCAATACTACTTAAGAACATGCATCCATATAAATTCTAATTTAGAACAGCCTATGTTATTTTTAATTTTACATAAAATAAAATCATAGCACATATCCTTTTGTGTCTAGCTGCTTTCACTCAGCACATCTGTGAGACCGAGGCAAGTCACCACATACAGCCTTGCTGTGCATGCAAGCCTCTGCCTCCCTTGCCTGGGGATTCTTTGCGGTATTGTTAGCTCTCCAAAGCCTTCAGGTACATTAAAAAATGTTTTTCTCCAGCTTTTCTAGTTGTCTTCAGCAGGTTTTGTCCTAATTATCTAGTCCTATTGAAGGGCTTTGAGCAGGGGAGTGGTATAATCTGACATATTTTAATATATCTGTTAAATGCCTCAAAAATGCCAAAAAGAATTTTTACAAAGCACTTAAGTAGTACCTAATATAAATATGTCATTAAGTGTATCTCCCAATTGCCAGTAATATACATATGTATTCTTTACTTCTAATTTGTATTTTCTAACTTATTTAATAATGTCCATTTGCTTTTCATTTTTTTCTAAATTCTTAATTTACTGGAAAGTTTCTTTAACCAAAGCCTAATAAAAATGATAAAAGCTGATACTTAGAAAGGAGTCACTTTTTCAGCTCTAGGATTTTTGTTTTCAACAAAAACATTTAAATCCCAAGCATAATTACAAATTACTATGTAAAAAATTTTTTTTATTATTTTTTTTACTATGTAAAAAATTAAATACTTCAAAAACTCAATTGTATTCTTATATATTGACATATTACCACAAATGCATTATTTAGTACTTTACTATGTGAATAATGGAAAACAGTTTTAGGAATACTAAAGCTGACTCTATACATAGAAAACAATATGCCCGGGCAGCCCGGGTGGCTCATCGGTTTAGCGCCGCCTTCAGCCCAGGGCCTGATCCTGGCGACCCGGGATCGAGTCCCATGTCGGGCTCCCTGCATGGAGCCTGCTTCTCCCTCTGCCTGTGTCTCTGCCCCCCACCCCTCTCTCTCTCTCTCTGTGTCTCTCATGAATAAATAAAATCTTTAAAGAAAAAAAAAAAAGAAAGAAAACAATATGCCCTTAAAAAATCTTGGGGTACCTGGGTGTCAGCCTTTGGCTCAGGTCATGATCTCGGGGTCCTGGGATTCAGCCCTGCATCAGGCTCCCTGTTCAGTGGGGAGTCTGCTTCTACCTCTCTCTCTGCTGCTCCCCCTGATTGTGTGCGCTCTCTCTCTCTAATAAATAAATTTTTAAATTTTTAAAATGTTTCCAGTTAAAGAGAATAGACTGAATATAAATACTTAGCTTCTCTCTTAAAATCCCAACTTTTATAACAGAAATAATTTCTTCAAAAGCATAAACTGACAAGGACAACAAAAGGGAGAAGAGGTAGTATCAGAATATCTTTTTTTTTTTTTTAGAATATTTTAAAAGGTAGGAAGTTAAAAAAAAAAAAAAAGGTAGGAAGTATATGGATAAGTAGCATCCTAAACTTGCATTAAAGAACACAAAGAGGGCAATCTTGTGGCTCAGTGGTTTAGCGTCGCCTTCAGCCCAGGGTGTGATCCTGGAGACTTGGGATTGAGTCCCACTTCGGGCTTCTTGAATGGAGCCTGCTTCCCTTTGCCTGTGTCTCTGCCTCTCTCTCTCTCTCTCTATCTCTCTCTCTCATGAATAAATAAATAAAATCTTTAAAAAATAAAAATAATAATAATAAAGAACACTAAGAAATAGCTAAATTTATACTGTACGGTGCAAAAAGGCTTGGAGATTGAGATTTCTCAGAAAGGGTGAACTAAAAGCAGTAGGACTTTTAGTCTTTTAAAGCCTGTTTAAGCATCATCTGGGTGTTCCCATAGTACCGTCTCAATATGAGCAGCTAAGAAATACCCTCTTTCATTCCAACACTGGAGATTTTTCTTTGGAGAAAAACAAAATAAAAAACCCTGATGTCTCTGGGTCACACTGAGAACATGGATAAGTGAATTTGGACCTTCTAATTTAATGCTTCCATAACTTAAAACCCAGAATACTGGGCCAGTCATGTTTATATTCTCTGGAAAGAACTGTAGGACTTTCTTCCAATGAACACTGGATACAGAGAGGGGAGGAAAGGAAACAATCCAGTGAGCTCAACCAATGCTGACGATTAGATTAGGGTCAAACAAACCCACCAAAATCCACAGAGCTTTCAGTGAATCCAAATTTTAACTTTGGATCTCTGTCACAGCAACCAAATTCACATATTAACTAATCATACATTAATTAACCATTAACTATGAAAAGATCTCATACAAATAAAGGAACAAAGGAAATTCTCAGGATGATAGAAGATAAAAATGCAGAAGTATAATGGTGTTAAAGCAGTCCAGTTTGCAGCAAGCCAGAGGTTCCAAGAGAAATTTCAAGTAGATGAAACAAATAGAACGTCTAATGAACGTCTAAAAGAACTGAGAGGATATTTACACAAACAGCACACAGTATGGGGTTGAATTAGTGGTAAGTATGTAAAAAATAAACAAATATAAAGAACAAACAATTATTAATTCTCAGTGAGAGGGGAAATGTTCAGGAAAGAAAAAATAAAACATATCACATGGCTCAGGTACTAACAGGGTTTGTACAGTGATAACAATATAAACAATGAATAGTAATTACTCAAAATCACAATAATTATACTATGAAGATGGGAAGAATATATGAATGTGGTAGGAACAGGGAAGCAAATGGTCTTTTCCCACAGTGGGAACTAATAAATAGCCTAAAAATTAAAAATTAAAGAAAACACACAAGAGTAATGGAGATAAGTAGCAAAATAATAGTTAAAAAAAAAAAAAAAAAAAAGTGGTTGCCTCCAAGAATGGAAACTGGGTGTGAAGAGAGCAGGAATAGGGAAGGAATTATCATTTTTCTTCAACATATCTAATAGAATTGTCTACGTATATTATTTTTAAGTATTATACATGTTGATTTTTAAAAGTTGTTAATAATAACTCTAAAATCTTAAATAAGGAAAGTGGGGGAGGAATTTAACAACAAAAACTAAAATTAATAAATGTAAAATAAAGAAAATAAGCATTCCAAAGTAAAAGTCATACCTCTGCTGTAAATCTACTCGACACTGGTGTAATAAATCCAATTTTACCATCATTGAACACAACAGCAAACCCATCGAGTGTAGCACAGTACTCCATGTCTCTGATGTGCACATCTGCAAAACCCAGGAATGAACCTGCTGATGGAAACAGAAGTACATGAAATATAAATATAAATACAGTAAATAATGACCTTACATTGATTGTTTGTAAACCCCTTAAGAACAGTAAAGGACAAAACTAATGACCTAATACCACCAAACAATGAAACCATTCCTTTCTACACACACACACACACACACATACATTCCCCTTACATAATGAATTCCAAAGTAGAAAAATCAATGTTCATCCATAGCAAATATCTAAACAGATTGTGTCAAATATTAAACATTGGTTCTACCCTGTGCAGAAGATGTAACTACCTCTAGATGACTGCAGATCTACTGAAAAAGGTACTGTGCAAAGATTAATAGCTTTCCTTCCATTTGTCATTCCTTCCCAGTGAATAAGATGAAGAAGTCCATCAGAAGTAGCAACGAGGAGATCTTCCAGCACGGACTGCAAACTGTAAAGAAATAACCAATTTAGAACCAATTACCTATTAATAGAGCAGACTGGGAAAGCAATGAGTATGAATATAATTGCTTTGGAGAATATTCATACAGAGAGGATCATGAACCAACTTACAAAATTGTCAGTCATCTACAACTTGGCTATATTAAGTTGGTTCACCTATGTTTAATTTAATCCAGAATCAGAAATTCTGGAAAAAATAAAAGACTTCAGGTAGCCATTGTCACAAACCTGATCAACCAGATTAAAAAACTAGAAATACTGAAACAGCAAATTCAATGATGGAAGGACAAATGAAAGCTGACAAAAAAGAAAAAAGGCAAAGAAACCATAAAAAGAACAACTTATGACAGGTTGACAGTCTGGAGCCATATAAAGCACAGAGGTAATAATCCTCTAGCCATGGCCAATATGAACCTCCCCCAGTGATGAAAATGCTCTGTATCTGTGCTATCAAACATGGAAACCAGCAGCCATATATGGGGACTGAACACCTGAAATGTGGCTAGTGGGACAAAAGAACTGAATTCTTAAATTTAGTTAATTTAAATTCAAAGAACTTCATTTGATTAGAGACTATTTTACTGGTGTGCACAGTTATGGACCTCAATATTTCTACAGCATCATTGAGCCTCATGTTGTTCATTCCCACAACAAGCATTTATAAAGCCCATGCTCTATGACAGATGCTATGCTCTGTGCTGGAGATTCTGAGGTGAAAAAATAGTTTCTCCCTTCAGAAGACCACTCAGTTGACACAAGAATTAATTATGGAATATGATCTCAGCATTTATTTACAAAGAGATTTAACATTTACTTAGCTAATGGCAAATAAATGCTCACTTTGCTTACTCTTAGACACCTAGCCCCTAAGGCACTAGTGCTAGGTTATATCTGGCACTAAATGTTTGTGGGAGGTGGAAGAAGGAAGAAAAGAAAAGAGGAAAGGAGAATACATGAATGACAGTGCAAAGGTACTGGCACAGAGAAAGAAAAGGAGAACTATGGGAACCAGTGGAAACTACTCTATCAAGAAAGCCAAGGTTGTCAGATGGATTTAAGAAAGAAAGAAAAAATTTAAGAAAATTGTCAAATGCTAGGGGTGCCTGGGTGGCTCAGTCAGTTAATCATCTGCCTTCAGCATGATGATCAGCATCATGATCAGGTCATGATCTCGAGGTCCTTGGAAGGTGTATCTGGGATGGCATGCCGCTCCCTGCTCAGAGGGGAGTCTGCTTCTCCCTCTGTACCTCCCTCTGCTTGTGCTTCTCAACGGTCTCTCTCAAATAAATAAAATCTTTAAAACATAAAAAAAAAAAGAGTATCAAGTGCAAGAGAGAATGAAAAGTGTGATGTGGGATCCCTGGGTGGCGCAGCGGTTTGGCGCCTGCCTTTGGCCCAGGGCGCGATCCTGGAGACCCGGGATCGAATCCCACGTCGGGCTCCCAGTGTATGGAGCCTGCTTCTCCCTCTGCCTATGTCTCTGCCTCTCTCTCTCTCTGTGTGACTATCATAAAAAAAAAAAAAAAAAAAAAAAAATTAGAAAAGTGTGATGTGTCTATAATGTATACTATATACTCTTAAGTTTTCTTTCATACTTAAGACTGTATTTCAGAAATATTTTAATTTATAATGGCAGTGGAAACGTTTTTAATGTTTTACTTCTTAAAGTAAACCTTCAATCCTTTAAAAGCTGTATTCAATGACTCATTCTCCAAGGACTGTGTTTTCTTCCCTACCACAAAGATTAGAAAGAGTAGAATAATACATTCCCTTAGCCAGCTTCATCTCTTGATTGTAATCAATTGAGTTTATAGAAAGTTCACCTTTGACATATTATATATTCTTCCCCTTCAAAATTATATTTTTAGTGTAAAATTTCTGTGTGGCGTGTAGTGAACAGAATATAAAACTTTATGTTTCAGATCTGCTGCTATATGTCAAGAGAAACAATTCGGTAGAACAGCTGCTGGTTTATCAGTGATTTTCAGTCAGCAGGACTCGGCCTAGGTTTTTTCCGACCATATTCTCCCCCTCCTCTGTTCCTATTTCCCTACAAGAATCACTGCATATGACAGGAACAATATCAAGGTCATCCTGGAGTAATTTAACTGCCTACTACGCAAAATTCAGTTCTCTTCTGATAAAGTTAAAAGAATTCAGAATCTCCACACTGTCACCCACAGGGCTAGCACAAAAAATGACCGGACATGTGAGGAAACAGGAAAAGGTGATCCAGAGTCAAGAGAAAAGTCTAACCATACAAATAGACTCCATCAATTCTGATGTTGGAATTAAAAGGTAATGACTTTAAAGTAATGACCATAAACATGATGAGGAATCCACAGGAAAAAATTAGATCCTTGTCATTTAACTGAAAGTAAACAAACTCATTAAAACAAAGATAATGTGAGTTCGTTAAAATACTGAGAATTTCCATAAATTAGTCAATAGGCCTCAGCCCATACCATGCAAGTGTGGGCCCACTCACTGCCAGTGTCACAAAGATCAGAAAACTAAAGGATTAATTCTTGGCACAAGAAGGTATCAGGATTCTCTGGAATCTTTTCATGCTGCATTGGTTTCTAAGTATTTTGAAAATCACCCCCTGGGAATAAATACACACAAAATGTACATAAATATACTCTAAGTTATATCCTCAGAGAGCCTTTGCAATCACTGACTTCATGGACTTTTTAACAGATAACCAATATCCCAGAGGTGTGTCTTCCCCCCACCCTTAATTTAGGATCTTAGAAGCATAATAGTAGGATCTTGAAAGATTAGTATTTCTGATTAATCAAATGCTCTTAATGGGAAATAAAGAATTCATAATTACCAATTCTCAAATATGTAGATATATCTAATGTCTAATAAGCATTAAATACTATATACTACACTGGGCTTTCCTTAAGTGCCTGGAGGAAGATATGGAATAAATTGTGGTATTTATTAGTATTTATAATGCAGTATTAGGTAGAAACAGACTAAGAGTTTTAATTATATTAGTACTTCTTACCTTCTAAGGATTTTCAATCCTCAAGTAATAACAAACATCAGATGCTCACCATTAATCCTATTCTTTCTTCAAGCAAAAACTAAAAGATGGCAAAAGTCTTGCCATATTATGCCTACAACCAAGTTTAACCATTATCTCTAACTTCATACAACTTCTATTTTTGGTGGTAAGCAGGAAATTAGTCAGTTATAAAAAGTCCAAATATCACATCTTCTCCCTCAATGCAAGAACACATACAGCTCAACTCCAATCACATTTCCAACAAGTATACATTATGTGTTAGGAATACTGCTCCAAAATGCAATTATTTTTCTCAACTTTTGAGAAAAACCTTAGAGAGTTCCAGTCATCCAAACTTGTATATTAAAAACTAGCACCTGACTAAAACAAATAAAACCACTTAGCACCTGACAAGTTAAACTTGTACAAGATGTCAGGATTTCTTTCTTTAAAGCCTCTTTTTCTATCCCATCCCCATGATCCATAAACTTTGCCAGGGGGTAACGGTAGAAAGCCATGCTTGCAAAGTGCTGCCCACAGACATTCCACATTCCTTTTGGACCAAGTTACACTCTGGAGAAGAATCTCTGTGCTGAAATAGCATTTGAGGTAAAGAGTAACCTTCTGACCAAGGGAATCATAATTCAAACTCAATCCTCTCTAACCCTGATCCCATTGAAGCAAATAACAACAGAACAACATTCCTTTTCTTTGAAAAGAATACATAAAAAGATGGACTACACAAGGTAAGACAACAGCCAGCCACTTGCATACAGTTTTATTTGATATGCACCAGTAGCTGCACAGTATTCTAACAAAAAAATGGTGAAAAAAATCTTTTATCAGAACTGTGAATCAGAAGACTTTAAAACACGGGCTTTACATATTCATACAGTTCAATATATTCATATACTACATCCATATAATTCAATATTTAGTAAGACCACAAAATCTTTTTCCCCAAATCTGTGGCCTAGCCACTCCGTTCTCATGCCGTCTCTTATACATTTTTCCAGAACAATACATATTCTAACGCTAACAGCTTCCTTTTAAAAAGGACTACTAGCATTATTATACAGAGTACACCTTGCTTTTTTCACCCAACAACATAATTGGGAAGTTTTTCCAGTAAAGAGTGCCTGAGAGACTCAGTTGGTTCAGCATCTAACTCCTGATTTCGGTGCAGGTCATGATCTCAAGGTTGTGAGATCAAGCCCCATATGGGACTCTGCACTGGGTGTACAGCCTGCTTCTCTCCTTCTCTCTTGAAAGAAAGAAAGAAAAGAAAGAAAAGAAAGAAAAGAAAGAAAAAAGAAGACGAGGAAGAAAGAAGAAGGAAGAAATAGAAGACAAGAAAGAAGAAAGAATAAAGAACGAAGAAATAAATGAACAAAGACTCACACAGACAATACATACATCCCTCATCCTCAAGCACCACCTCAATCCCTCACACCCTCCCTCACCTCCCATCCTCAGCCCCATTAACACACTTCCCACCTGCCTCCCGTCTCCCTTCCTCTCCCCTCCCTCCCTCTCCCCCTCCCTCCCTCCCTCCCTCCCCTCCCTCCCTCCCCTCCCTCCCCTCCCTCCCCTCCCTCCCCTCCCTCCCTCCCTCCCTTCCCTCCCTCCCTCCCTCCCTCCCCTCCCTCCCTCCCTCCCTCCCTCCCTCCCTCCCTCCCCCCCTCCCCTCCCCTCCCCCTCTCTTCTCTCTCTCTCCCTCTCCCTCCCTCCCTCCCTCCCTCCCTCCCTCCTCCCTCCCTCCCTCCTCCCCCCTCTCCCCCCCCCTCCCTAACGCACCCCCCTGAACTCCCCCCCTCGTTCCCTCATTATTTCTACAGCTGTATACTGTTCCCATTGTGTAGAAGAAAAAAACACTTTTTAAAGATTTTATTTATTCATGAGAGACACAGAGAGGCAAAGACTTAGGGAGAGGGAGAAGCAGGCTCCTCACAGGGAACCCAATGTGGGATTCAATCGCAGGACACCAGGCCCTGAGCCAAAGGCAGACGCTCAACCACTGAACCACCAGGTGCCTCTAAGTAAGAAAATTTATTTCAACAGCTCCCCACGATGGACATTTAGGCAGTTTTTGATCTTTTGTTATTATAAACAATGAAAAACTCTGTAAGCCTGTCATTTGAATTATTTGTAGGATTAATTCCTAGAAGGAGAAATACTGGACAAAGACCATGAGTATATATAACTCTGAAAGGCACTACTTATTAATCAATTTCCAAAGACACTGTATGAATTTACACTCCTACCACCAATGTGTAAAGTTCTCCTCATCCTGAGTTCCTCCCCAATAGTATGTTACCTAATTGTTCACACATATAAGTCATTTATTTAATCTTCTAATGGAGATCTATTATGTAATGTATTAAATTGGAATACAGAAGATGAAAACTGCTTATATTCTTATATTATATTTGTTCTATTGTCTTTTTCTCGCTAAAATCTTTACGTGTTGCGAAAACTGGCCTTTCGTGATATTCCCTCGAAGCATATTTCCCTGTTTTCACAGCTTGTGTTATCTTCTGATCATACCTATAGCCATTTTTTCCCTCTTTCTTTTTCTACTTTTATTTAACCTAATTTGTTAACGTGTCCTTTTGTAAGAATTTATTTGCAGGTTTTCTGACAGGAAAATTTTAATGACTCCTAACAATGAATTCTGAATTAGGAATACCTCTTTTGCTACTACTTCTAATTTTTTTAAAAGCAAATGTTATCATAAGGGATAAGAAATACTAGCCATTTCTATTCACAAAAGGCTGGAAATATCACATAATTTCATGATTGTATATAACTGGGTACAGGAAAAGGTTCCTGGAGGTCCAATTTTAATTCTGGATTCATAAAAAAATTGTTAAAAAAGAAACAAAAAACATTGTAGTAAAAAACTTTAAGTTTAAAAAATATACTTTTAACAAAACCCACACATCATAGACACCTAAAATGTCAAAAGCAAAGCAATTACGGAAATAAAGCCAAATTACACATACACTTATTTTTTCCATCAATAAATACAACTTTTTGTATTTTGGTATTTCTGGCCCTCTTATCACAAAATCTTTATTCACAATGAGATCAGAAAGTTTAACTTTCTTACAAGTATTCACATATTTCCCAAAACTTATGAAGGTTTTGGAAATAAAGGCACTTTCTCTTTTCCTCAACCTGGATGACTTTTATCAGTGTCATTTCAAGTAACATGCACTATGTTGTATCATTCAAACAATTCTAGATCTTATCAAAAAATATAAATTTCTGGATAAGATTATAGTTAGTATACTCAATTTATAGGCTTTATTAAATAAACAATTGAAGTATAATAATGTACTAAGGGTTAATCAAGCATTTACAGCTAAAGAAAAAATTACCCTGAGTGAAAAATAAAATAAAATCGGTTTTCCTACTGGTCATGCGATTAACCAACTATATTATATAGTGTCATCAAAAAATGCTAAATTTAACCAGAGTACTATACCTCATGATGGGTGCTTGCAAATCCAGTATTTTCCTCATTTCTAAATTTAATGCTGGAGCACAATGTTCTTCCTTAAAATGGGGTGTCCCCTTCATTTGTGGACTTCCTCTAAAAAAAAAAAGAAAAAAGAAAAGAAACAGCAAATATACAGGATTAAAGAGAAAGATATGAATTCTCCTCCACTTTGTGATTCATATATACCCAATCAGATAAAGTAAACATAATCAAACTTACAAATCAGGTATTATTCCTTTAGCTTCTCAAATGGAAATTTTAACTCCATTATAGCAGAGATACGAATTAGACAAACAAGTTTAACTAATGTAACTTCTGTTGGGGAAGTAGGAGTAGAGGGAGAAGACCAAAGAATCTTAGGGAAAGAAAAACACAATAAAAGCAAATTCTCAAGAGAACCAATAGATATTTTTAAATGACTGATGGCCCTTTCTGAGGTGGGCAACTCCAGGAGGTATATACCTCTCCACCCAGCGCATGTCTGATATGATCCAAAACCTCACCTCCTCTTACCTTACATCACACCTCATCCTTGATTCCTCTATCCTCTGGGTATGTATCAGAATTAAGGTCAATTCAGGGATGCAATAAGAAATACTTCATATAAACCTCAGTAATAAACAGCAATGGCTAAATCTGGTAGCTCCCCGATTTTAAATGGCTAGCCAAGAGTGGTTATTAGATCAGTGGCAACATCACTGAGCCGCCCCACACAACCCCTCCAAAGGACTATTCAACAGTTTTGGCATCTTTATCTCCACATGGCATGGGACTCTTTCCCAATACACAGGTACTGATAGCTGGGGTTTAGCTGTCTCTTTCCTTATTATCACCTATCACTTACTTTTGGCAACAATGAGCCTAACATTTCTCCCTCTTCGTCACCTGTATTATTAAAATTAAGTGTAAACAGTCTAACACGTTCAACAGCTTTTAAGGTCCCTGGCTTTGATACTTGTCTGCTTACTTTCTGGTTTTAGATTATTTTCCATATAGAAGCTTGATGGTGCTTTATCCTGTTCTGCTACTGCCATGACGTGGAATATTTGATCCCTTCCGTATGCCTGGATGGCTAAACTGGTTCCAGTTAAATCACACAGGTTCATGTTCAATTAACATGCTTGCTGTGATACCCACTAAGAAGGTCATCATGAGATACTAGTTTGCAGAACTCCTATCTGGACTGCTAATCACACAGACATACTATAATGATTTTCCCGAGACATTTTCCACGTACATCTAAAGTTATTTTTCAAATACATATACATAATTTAAACAAATGGTGCTTGAAAGCTGACGACAAAGGGAAAAAACAGAAGTGGTCTATTAGGACACAAGGAGCATTGGTTCTCTTCTTGACTTCTATTTACCCTCATGTTTTCCTGCAGTACGTTCACACTGCTTCAGCATCATTATTTAGATATTACTTACTAACTCCTCATTCTCCCTTTTTTCCCCATCCTCCTAACATAATTATACCAAAATGTTTTCACTGGAATGTTAAATAAATAATTTCTACTTCAAGAAATATTAAGTGATTAGGGTGTCTGGGTGGCTCAGTCAGTTAAGCATGTGACTCTGGGTTTTTGACTCAGGTCATGATCCCAAGGTCGTAAGATCAAGCCCCAATCCAGCTTCTGTGCTGGGCATAGAGCCTGCTTGAGATTCTCTTTCTCTCTGCCCCTCCACCCCACTCATGCTCTGTCTCTCTCTCTCCCCCCAAAACAACAAAACAAAAAAAGTATTCGGTAATTACATTGGTTTTCTTATAGAACTTGTTAATTTTCCTGAAGTTAACTTTACTGCATGCTTTCATTTGCTGAGTTTTCTTTAAACTTATACTAAAGTTTTCTCAGACTTCTTAACAGCTCTGACAAAAACAACTCTCAGTATAATCTTCTATGTGGTCAAACCTGTCACATAACCTATTATTTCCTTTTACCCCAGGCATTCCTCCTGGTGCCCACTGCCCTACTAAGTCTAATGCACAGCTATCATCCTGATATTTTCCTTTGTTATTTCTTTGCTTCTTTCCTATGAACCTTTTTTGTTTTTTTAATTCCTCTTATTTGGGTCACATATTCTGGCTTCCTGGAAAGGTATATGTGGTGTAAAATTTGAACTCTCAAGTATGATATGACTTTGAGTGTGATATGACTCATGTGAATGAGTACTTGGGTATAAAATTTGAGGCTGCATGTCCCAACACAAAATGATGCTCATGCAAAGCAATTTATTACATCAAAAGATTATAATTAAAATATGCATCACAAGAAATAAAATATCATGCAGCCAAAAAAAAAAAAAAAAAAGGAAATGTGGAAGAACTCTTTCAACTCCTTGGAATGGCCTCCCGGAACTCTCGTTTAGTGAGAAAAATTAAGGTGCACAATACTGTATGTGATATACTACATTTGTGTGACAAGCAAGGAAATACAAATGTTTAAATGCATGTGCTCATGTTTTAAAAATGAAAAGGATAGCCAAACCTAAAATAAAAATTGTTATCCTCAGTGGAAGAGAGAATACAGGATAAAAAAATGCTAGCTACAATTTTTTTAAACTTTGAGACATGAAAATATTTCATATAATAAGCCAAGTTAAAATTAAAATCCACAACAAAAATCAATCTCTAAAAACAGAAAAGAAACTTAATTGTACGTCGAGCTAGCAGCACAAATAAGATTTCAAGTAACTCTGAAACACAGTATTTTGTGCATTCTTAGTGGGAAATCTGCTATTAAGGATAAAAATCCTGAAAGAATCAAACTGTATTTAGTAACAATATTGTTATAATAATAGTGATATTGTTTTGGAGCTACTATGTATACAATAAAGCAAATAAGTGATTATGTTTATGTTATTAGGAACCAAGATTATCAATAAAAGAAAATACACAAATATAAAACTAGAGAAGTAAAATTTTTAACTTTTAAAATTTTTTTAAATTTTAAAGCTTTTAAAATCTTTAACTTAATCTTTTATTTGAGTTAAAGCTACCAGTATTAATTCACAATGTACTTTTCCTTTCTAAAATCTACTTTTTATCTCTATGCACTAAAAAGTCCTAAAAGCAAATACAACCAAACAACAATTAGCATCAAGTTCTGGTCTTCAAAATTCCATTTTGCACAGAAGAAATCAAAGGTCTTTGGAGAGCTGACTTACTCCAAGACAGGGGCAAGAAATGTTAAGGTGAGCCATAGGTCTAACAAGGATGTCATCTAAATAACACCATTTTTATGGGCTCCCCCACAGGCTAAAGATATGGCAATCTGATCAGAAAGACTGACTGCAAATGATAAGAACTCAAAAATGTAAAAACCACTGCCTTTACAACAATACTAAAAACACTCGTTAGTTGGTTATCTCTGAAAGTTCTTAGGACACAATTCATCACTGTAAGAAAAGGTAAAGAAATGAGCATCTCTTTTGTTTTTCCTGCGTGGACTATATTTCAGGGTAAACATTAAATAGATAATGAAAGAAAGTTCTTCTTTATATAATTATGGCTACAGAATATGGAAGGAGTTAATTTTTTAAAAAAGCACAATTCTGTTATCTTTATCAAAATAACAAACCAAGGGAATCAATAACCAAAACCAGATACTGGTTTGAACAAATCAATTTCTAAAAAGACAGCTGTGGGGATCCCTGGGTGGCGCAGCGGTTTAGTGCCTGCCTTTGGCCCAGGGCGTGATCCTGGAGACCCAGGATTGAATCCCACGTCGGGCTCCCGGTGCATGGAGCCTGCTTCTCCCTCTGCCTGTGTCTCTGCCCCTCTCTCTCTCTCTGTGACTATCATAAAAAAAATTTATAAATAAATAAATAAATAAATAAATAAATAAATAAATAAATAAATAAATAGCTTTGCGTTAAAATGGTGAAAACAACACAAAGTATTTGATATTAGTAAATTATTAGGTTTGTTAGACATAATATTATAGCTTTCTTTAAAATGACTTCTTTAAAATGTTTCTTTAAAATGTCTACTTGTTACTGATAAAACTATTTAGGACTGAAGTGATATACTATCTGAAACTTGCTTCAAAATACCAAAAGCATATATGCATAGTGAGAGACAGCTACTGGTAACTTCTGAATGCAAGAGACGGGCTCAGGGTTAATCACTATGCTGTTCCCTCTAGTGTATGCTTGACAAATCCCTTAATAAAAGCTCAACTCAATGTATTTCTTTCAGCATTTTAAAGGCTTTCCACCAATGTCACTTAGACTCTAATGTGTAGCTGTGGAATTCAAAGATATTCTTATTCACAGACTTTATTCTTGATCTGTTTTTCCTACCTGGAAGTTCTTAGAATTGATCTTCCTTTGGTTTCTAGTGAGTTCTAAAATATCAGGACGTACTTTACAAGTACGTAAACTTATCACTGTTTGCATGGAGCACCTGCAAGCTGGAAAATTTACATGTTACCTTAATATACAAACTCTCCACTTCTGTTATCTCTTTCTGGAATTCCCGCTAGGTTAGATACTGGACTTCATATTAACTTCTAATTCTCCCCTTTTTTCTCTCTTACTGGGAGAGTTCCTCAACTGTTTCTTCCAATGCTTTACTGAATTTGAAATTTCTGCTTTTGTCCTTTCCTTCCAGGAACTTTCTCACCTGCTCCACGTTTCTTCTTTTAATTGTTGTGAATAATCATTTCCTCAAAGTGGCTTTATTCTCTGCACTATTTCCTTTGAGCTTCCATTTTTCTGTTGTGTGTCTCTCTTTTACACTAGAGGCTTTCCTAAAATGATTAACAATCAATCCCTGGCTATTCAGTCATGTTGAACACATTAACAAGAAAAAGTAAATTATAAGCTATATGTGTTCATACTGTGCTTGTCAACTGGTAACGGCCAGCTGGCATTTTTGTTGAGTTCTTCAAATATTAGGGCCTATTGGGTCATTT
The DNA here is from genome assembly GCF_011100685.1 of Canis lupus familiaris. NCBI lineage: Eukaryota > Metazoa > Chordata > Mammalia > Carnivora > Canidae > Canis > Canis lupus. The sequence continues at coordinate 94,491,306 of NC_049222.1, read as the reverse complement.
TTCTGGAGTGATTTAACTTCCCCAGGAAGGATCCCTCAATCCTACCTAGGATATCTAAGCATGGAAGTTGGAAGTCTAGAGTCAAGCAGGGGAAGAAGGCTTGACATCCTACTGTTCAGTATGACAACTTTCATCTAATCCCCACCTGGTTTAGCATCTCATCTTTGCCCTACTTTGTCTGGAATCCCTCTGGCTTAACTAGACAATGTATTTCCTGTCACCTGTGATGCAGAATCACAAAATTCCTTATTCAGTTTTTTAAACCAATACCCCTGTTGATGGCCCCTGGCTTATTCCTATGTTCTATAATACTACTGCATCTAATTCCTGGGTCTTTCCATGGTTTTGCAGATCAAACGAGGTGCATTTCTTTTTCTTCTTTTTGTATTGCTCAAATTGAAATATGGTTGATACACATTGTAAAATCAGCTTCAAGTGTACAAAGCACCGAATAAGTATATACATTATGCCATGCCTTCCCCATCTGTCACCATACAGTGCTATTCCAATACCAATGAACTATATTCCCTATGCTGTGCCTTTTATCCCTATGACTTATTCACACTGTAACTGGAAACCTGTATCTCCCACTCCCCTTGACCTATTTTGCCCATCTCTCCCCGAACAACTCCCTCCATGCCTTGATAACCATTAGTTTATTCTCTGTATTTATGGGACTCAAACAAGCTGCTTTTTATCTGTATCATGTAAGTAACCTTAGGCTCTTTGGTTTCAAATTATTCCCTATCCAATTTTTATCCCAAGGGTTAAAGATGCCTCTAACTTCCATAAAAGACAGAAGTAGCATTTTAACTTTTTATTCCATTGGTTATTTTCAAAAGGAAAGAGGGAAAAAAAGCTTATCACCAACTTCAAATTGGAAGTCCTCTATTTTCCTTTATATAAATACTCTCATTTATTAGAGAGCTGAAGTATTAAGAGAATTTTAAACGAATTTAAGAAAATTCTGACTTCACAATGACTCCCAAAATAAAATTAAAGATAAATTTCACATGGAAGTCTCTATCTCTTCTTCCAATAAAATTTAGTAAAATGTTAAGAATTACATTAATAAAAAAAACTAAATTTCTGATAGAAAATATTATAGTTCCATAATATTTGGGAGTATAGTATAGACTTCTGGAAGAGATGAGACCAGAACAATAAAACCAGATTATAAAAAGCAATGAATGTCAGGAAAAACAGCAATAAATGGAGGATTTACTAAGCATGAGTGTACAAAATATTCTGCATGCATTGTCTCAACTAAATGTTTATAATCCTTTGGGACAGGCATTAATTCCCCCACCCCTCTTTTCCAGAAAAGAAATTAAAGCTTAGAAATAGTAAGAATTATGCTCATGGTCACAGAGCTAGTAGGTGAAGGAAGGGATGTGTGAGCCTGTGGCTTCAAATCCAGATGCTAGGCCACAGAAAACTACCAGAGAGTTAGGAGACAGCAGATGGAGTGCTGTGTTTTTGGTTCAGAAATCCATCTTTTTACAGATGCAATGAAACGCCAGGACACCTGCACCCCGATGTTTCTAGCAGCAATGTCCACAATAGCCAAACTGTGGAAGGAGCCTCGGTGTCCATCGAAAGATGAATGGATAAAGAAGATGTGGTTTATGTACACAATGGAATATTACTCAGCCATTAGAAATGACAAATACCCACCATTTGCTTCAATGTGGATGGAACTGGAGGGTATTATGCTGAGTGAAATAAGTCAATAGGAGAAGGACAAACATTATATGGTCTCATTCATTTGGGGAATATAAATAACAGTGAAAGGGAATAGAGGGGAAGGGAAAAGAAATGGGTAGGAAATATCAGAAAGGGAGACAGAACATGGAAGACTCCTAACTCTGGGAAACGAACTGGGGTGGTGAAAGGGGAGGAGGTTGAGGGGTGGGGGTGACTGGGTAAGAGGCACTGAGGGGGGCACTTGACGGGATGAGCCCTGGGTGTTATTCTGTATGTTGGCAAATTGAACACCAATAAAAAGTAAATTTATTATTTAAAAAAAAGAAACCCATCTTTTTACCTATATAATTTAAAAGACTAATGCATAAAATAATAATTATAAATCCATGTAATTGGGCACACAATGCATGAAGATGTAATGTGTGACCATAAGAACATAAAAGGGGAGGGATGGATATGTATAGAAGCATACTTTTTATATAGTATTGAAGCTAAATTGTTAATGCAATTCAGGTTGTTGTGAGTTTAAGATGTTAATTGTATGCCCCCAAGGTATCCACTAAGAAAATAACTAAAAACACATTCAGAAAATGAAATGAGAAAGGAACCAAAATGATACACCACAAAAAATCAAACAAAAAAGAAGGCATTAATGAGTAACAAAAAACTGAGTAACAAAAAACATATGATACACAGGAAACAAACAGCAAAATGGCATAAGTCTTTATCAGTATTTTAAATATCATTGTATTAAACACTCCAATTAAAAGGCAAACACTGTCAGAATGTTTAAAACAAACAAACCTATGACACCATTTCTAAGTTTTCTCTCAGAGACCTTACTTTAGATCGAAAGACACATATAGTTTGAAAGTGAAAGGACAGAAAAAGATGTTTCACACAAATTGCAACTAAACAGAGAAGAATGTTTATAGTTAAGACCTGACAAAATACTTTCAATCAAAAATTGTTACAAGAAACAAAGAAGGACATTACAGATGATTCTCAACTTCAAACTACTTGACTTGGGGATCCCTGAGTGGCTCAGCAGTTTAGCACCTGCCTTAGGCCCAGGGCTCCCTGCATGGAGCCTGCTTCTCCCTCTGCCTGTGTCTCTCATGAATAAATAAATAAAATCTTTAAACAAACAAACAAACAAACGACTTGACTTACATTTTCCCACCTTATAGCAACATGAAAGTGATACACATTCATAGACCATATTTCAAATTTTGATCTTTTCTGGGCTAGGGATATGCAATTGGATAATAATCTTGTGATGCTGGGTAGTAACAGCAAGCCATAGCTCCCAATCAGCCAAGCCATCACAAGGTTAAACAACTGACACACAAAAATTTTACACTCCTGTAATCATTGTTTTTCAATAAATTACATGAGTTACTCAATTTTTTTATAAAATATTTTATTATAAAATAAGCTGTGTTAGATGATTTTGCCCAACTAATGTAAGGCTAATAGAAGTGTTCTGAGCACATTAGGGTAGGATAGGATAGGCTATGTTTGTAAAATTAAGTATACTAATGCATTTTCAACTTATAATATTTTCAATTTGTAGTGGATTTACTGAGATAAAATCCCATTGTAAATCAACTATGATGTATGTTAATAAAAGGGTCAATCCAGCAGGAAGATACCACAATTACAAACAGCTACATATATAGTAACACAGCCCAAAACATATAAAGCAAATACCGACTGAACCAAAGAACAGTTCTACAACAGCAGCTGGGAATTTCAATATCCCACTTTCAATAATGGATAGAACCTGACAGAAGATCAGAAGAGAAACAGAATCTAAACACTAGGGATCCCTGGGTGGCGCAGCGGTTTGGCGCCTGCCTTTGGCCCAGGGCGCGATCCTGGAGACCCGGGATCGAATCCCACATCGGGCTCCCGGTGCATGGAGCCTGCTTCTCCCTCTGCCTGTGTCTCTGCCTCTCTCTCTCTCACTGTGTGCCTATCATAAATAAATAAAAAAAAAAAAAAAAAAAAAGAATCTAAACACTATAAATCACTTAGACCTCAGACTCATATGAATACTCCACCCAGCAGCAGCACAATACATGTTCTCAAATCCACATGAACACTTTCCAAGACAGAACATATATTCAGCCACAAAAATGTCTCAATAAGTTTAAAAGGCCTGAAATCATACATAGATCTTCTTTGACCACAACTTAGTGAAAGTAGATTTCAGTCACAAAAGGCAAACTAAAAAATTCACAAACTTGGAAATTAAACAATTCTTAAATAAGCAATAAGTCAAAGAAAAAAAAAAACAAAAAGGAGATTAGAAAATACTCTGAGCCTAATGAAAAATGAAAACACAACACTATGGGATGCAGTAAATGCAGTGCTTAGAGAAATATTTATGGCTTAAATGCTTAAAGAAGATCTCAAATCTATAACCTAATTTTACAACTTAAGGAACTAGAAAAAAAAGAGCAAACTACACTCAAAACCAGCAGAAGAAAGAGTATAATAAAGACTAGGGAAAAAAAAAAAAAAAGACTGGAGTGGATATAAACATAACAGAGAATAGAAAAACAAAAGAAAAAAAATCAATGAAAGCAAATTAGTTTTTCTGAAAATATTAATAAAGTTGAAAAAACTAAGGAAAAAAGAAAGTTCAACCCACTAAAATCAGAAATTAAAGTCGGGACATTACTAGTGAATTTGGAGAAATGAAACAGATTATAAGAGATCCACATAGGGCAGCCCTGGTGGCGCAGCGGTTTAGTGCCGCCTGCAGCCCAGGGCATGATCCTGGAGACCCTAGATCGAGTCCCGCATCAGGCTCCTTGAATGGAGCCTGCTTCTCCCTCTGCCTGTGTCTCTGCCTCTCATTCTCTCTCTCTGTCTCTATGAATAAATAAAATCTTAAAAAAAAAAAAAAAGAGAGATCCACATAATTAGTGAACTTAAATCCCCAACTTGTCTGGACATAAACTGTCCTAAATACTTAGCAAAGGCAAATTATGTTTAATAATTCAGAAGGCAGCCTAGACAATAATAAGAATCACAACTTATTTTTTTTTATTTTTATTTATTTATGATAGTCACAGAGATAGAGAGAGAGAGAGGCAGAGACATAGGCAGAGGGAGAAGCAAGCTCCATGCACCAGGAGCCTGATGTGGGATTCGATCCCGGGTCTCCAGGATCGCGCCCTGGGCCAAAGGCAGGCGCCAAACCGCTGCGCCACCCAGGGATCCCAGAATCACAACTTATTAAGAACATGAGAACTCCTTTTTCTTACTCTATAAATATACAAAAGATAAAAAGTGACTCAAAAAACAGCTTTTACAAAGTTACTATCAGTGAAAAGTAGAATTGGATCAGAACCTAAGTATCTCGGGCAGCCCGGGTGGCTCAGTGGTTTAGCGCCGCCTTCAGCCCAGGGTGTGATCCTGGAGACCCAGGATCGAGTCCCACATCGGGCTCCCTGCATGGAGCCTGCTTCTCTCTCTGCCTGTGTCTCTGCCTCTCTCTCTCTCTCTCTCTCATGAATAAATAAATAAAATCTTAAAAAAAAAAAAAGAACCTAAGTATCTCTAATTTCAAATGAAATTTCTTCTCCACATCTCTAACCTGCTATATGTTTATCTGAGGTGGTTAACATCCAGTCCAACATCATTTTAAAAAGTAGGAAAAATGAAATCAAGCCAATTCTAGAGTTTTGTTTTACTAATGAATTTTTCATGAATTAAGAGTTTCCCAGCTTTCACTTTAATGAATGCAAGGCATTCATGTCAACAGGTGGCCTCAAAGGGCAATAAAAAATGAAATGCTTCCATTGGGTAGGTCAACTATTAAACTTCCCACAGCCTCGAGGAGGAAGCAATTACCCATCAAAATGACAAAAATAAAAACCCAAACTACACTAACTCAGAAATTTCTCACAAAAATTACAGAGAAGTTTTAAAAGAAAAAAAAATTGTCTTTAAAATTTATGTCAAGTATGCTTTGAAGGGCTGAATAAGGTGATACTGAAAACAGTCACTACACAATCAAATTCAAAAGCATTTATTTCAACAAATTCTATTATGCAGGAGATCTCAAATACTTTCAGTGCCAGCCAAAGAAAATAACAATGTGGTACACAACTTGATAGATTTGGGAGATGGACAGAATAGACAGGAATTACAAAAATATAGCTAGTTATACACTATTTCTCCTATCAATGTCTGATCCTTCCTTCCAAGAATAGCTAAAATACAAAACTTCCCCTGACTACTCTAGCATTTTCCCCTAATACTATTACCACTTTTGGGGACATTCATTCACTTGGCGTTTGTTGCTTTATATCACCATGATCTCTAAATAGTTCTCTCTTCATTTGCATCTTATACCTCTTTAGCACATTGTATAAATACAACACTTGTTGTATGCCTCTTGTTAGTTATGGCAATGAAAAGTACTCTCCTTTCTGATTTTCAAGTTTTATCGCTTCTCGGCCTTTTGGCTAAGATCAAGTGTAGTATCTGATTTTCAAGTCTTTTTTTCCCTCATTTTACTGAGGTATAATTGACATAGAACCAGTGTGAAAGTTAATATAAAACATACTAATTTGATATAATGTGTATATTAAATAAATATATTAAATTAAATAAATTAAATAACAACACTAATAACATCCATCACTTTGTGATGAAAACTTGTAAGATCTCCTCCCTTAGCAACTCAGCTTTTTGAATCTTAAAAGGATTTTAGAATGTGCTACACTTAATCTAGGAAGTTCTGGCAATCCTAGATGAATTCTGGGACTTTGGTTGTCCAATCATAGTCCTAGAAAGTCTCAGAAAAGTTTCTTTCCTCACACTCCATACCTCATATGCCATCATTTGTAGTCAACACAATTGTTTACTAGAATATCAATAATGAAAGTATCCACTATTTCTGGCCGAAATAAAATAATGGTATCTGGATGTGGTAAAACACATTCCAATGAAAAAGATGCAAAACTGTGCAAGTTGACTGATGGGCAGGTGGCCACTTTATTATCATACTAACAGGGGAACTAGTATCAAAGTAGCCATCTAGAAACAACATAAAAACTGGATAAAATAGAGGCAACAACTATAGATACTGGATAACAGGAAGCACAAGACTGTGAGGAAAAACAAAGTTCTCTGATAAAAGTCATTTTTCAGACTACTATGTAGGCCAATATAGTATGACAGTCTTGTTACATTCAAGGAAATAGAAGCAGCTATCTGTGGAAAAGAGCACCAGAGACAGAAAATCAGAGACAGAGCTCTAGAAACCCCAAGGGCTCCCCTTGAGTCTTTGTGAATACTAACCTGTGTAAATATCTGGTGAGACCTCACAATGCCTGCCAAAGAATAACTGCCAGGGTTTAGGGCTGCAAAACTCATACAAGGCTGGGAGACATTCTAGCTCTGACTAGCCAGAGACGAGAGACCTTGCTAAGGACTAGGGAATTCTGTGGACAGCTCAGGAGGGCTCAGCTCACCTACGGTAAAGGCTTAATCCACCTTTAAAACATACAAACAAGCTTCAAAAGGATCAAGGAGATCTACAACTTAATTGCCACTCAAAATAATATAGACATTCCCTAAAGGAAAAGAAGAAAAAGACACTTGATAATGTCACACAATTTCCATCATCCTATCTAAAATCACCAGACATGTGACATGACCTAGTAATGCTACTCCAAGGTATTTATTTACCCAAGAGATATAAAGCTAACTGCAGAGCAAACTGGGATTGGAATCTTAAAAAAAAAAAAGCAGACAAGGGGCACCTGAGTGGCTCTGTGGTTGAGCGTCTGCCTTCAGCTCAGGTTGTGATCTGGTGTCCTGGCACTGAGTCCCAGATCAGGCTCCCTGCAGAGAGCCTGCTTCTCCCTCTGCTTATGTCTCTGCCTCTCTGTCTCTCTCATGAATCAATAAAATCTTTAAAAAATAAAAAAAAAATTTAAAATTTAAAAAGCAGACAGGGTTCACAATTTCACTTTTGTTTTTTTAAAGAACATAGTCATGGATTACTAGTGTAAATTTTTTTTTAAGTGTTAAGGGATTGCACATGAGGGATCAGTTATTTCTTGGGTACAAAGGGGGTAAGAAAGTTGAGAGAAAAGCTTTATATGATGAGATATTTGGACTTCAGCTTCTCAATTACCTCATACAGCTCTGTTATGTAAAACACAGTTGGGGAGGTGCACAAGCAAATAGCAAATGAACAGAGACATTACCCAGGAATTGTGGTTTCAATGTGCTAAATGGTAAGGGAAAAGTAGGTTTTAAATGCCAGGACAGAACTTGGCCTTCATTATCTGGTGACTGGAGAGCAACAAAAGTTTATAAGGGATTAATATCCCAAATACGTAGAGTATTCCTAAAACTCAACAACAAAAAACCAAACAATATGATTCAATAAAGGACTCCAATAGAGAGAACATACTCAACATCAGTAATCATTAGTGAAACACAAATCAAAACTAAAACCTGACAAAAACAGAAAATAAGCGTTGGCAAAGATGTGTAGGAATTAGAATTCTAGTCCTCTGTAGAGAATGTGAAAAGACACAAACGCTGAGAAAAATGTTATACAGTCCCTCAAATAATTAAAAAGAGAATTACCATAGGATATAAAAATTCTATTCTGGTGTATAAACCCAAATGAACTGAAATCTGGGTCTCAAAGAGATGTATGAACACACACATAGCAGCATCACTCACAATAGATAAAATATGGAAGCAACCCAAATGTCCATCAACAGAGGAATAATAAGCAAAATGTGGTACAGACATACTTCAGATATAGTGCAGCTTCAGTTCCAGACCACCACAATAACCAAATTTTAAAAAGCAAGCCAGATGAATTTTTTGGTCTTCCAGCACATATAAAAGTTATTTTTACACTATACTGTAGTTTTTCAGGTGTGTGAGAGCATTATATTTTTAAATACAATGTGCACACCTTAGTTAAAAAAATACTTGATTCCTAACCAATGCTATCATCTGAGCTTTCTGCAACTCAAAATGTTTTTGCAGGTGAGGGTTACTGAAGGTTTCAGTGGCTGTGGCCACTTCTTAAAACAACAATGAAGTTCGTTGCATCAAATGACTCTTCCTTTCATGAAATTTTCTCTGCAGCAATGCCGTTTGATAGCTTTCATCCACAAAACTTCTTTCAAAATTGGGAGTCAGGGCAGCCCGGATGGCTCAGCGGTTTGGCCACCTTCGGCCCAGGTCATGATCCTGGAGACCTGGGATCGAGTCCCACATCGGGCTCCCTGTATGGAGCCTGCTTCTCCCTCTGCCTGTGTCTCTGCCTCTCTCTCCCTCTCTCACTCACTCTCTCTCTCTCTCTCTCTCTGTGTCTCTCATGAATGAAAAAATAAAATCTTAAAAAAAAAAAAAATTGGGAGTCAATCCTCTCAAAGCCAGTCACTGCTCTATCAACCGAACTGATGCACTATTCTAAATCCTCTGTTGTTATTTCAACAGTCTTCATAGCAGCTTCACCACGAGTAGATCCCACCTCAAGAAACCACTATCCTTGCTTCTCCCTCTGCCTATGTCTGCCTCTCTCTCTCTCACTGCGTGCCTATCATAAATAAATAAAAATTAAAAAAAAAAAAAAAAAAGGGATCCCTGGGTGGCGCAGCGGTTTGGCGCCTGCCTTTGGCCCAGGGCGCGATCCTGGAGATCCGGGATCAAATCCCACGTCGGGCTCCCTGCATGGAGCCTGCTTCTCCCTCTGCCTATGTCTGCCTCTCTCTCTCTCACTGCGTGCCTATCATAAATAAATAAAAATTAAAAAAAAAAAAAAAAGAAACCACTATCTTTGCTCATTCAGCAGCAGCAACTCTTCTTCTGTTCAAGTTGTATCCTGAGATCACAGGTGTTCTGTCCCATCTTCAGGCTCTATTTCTAATTCTGGTTCTCTTGCTGTTTCCACCACTCCTGCAATCTTGCATCCCTCTAAGTCATCTAGGGAGACTGGAATCAACTTCTTCCAAACTCCTAATAATGCTGATATTCTGATCTCTCCCCATGAATCATGAATGTTCTTCATGGCATCTAAGATGGTGAATCCTTCCCAGAAGGTTTTCAACTAACTTTTCCCAGATCTATTAGAGGCATCACTATGTATGGCAGGTACAGTCCTATGAAATGTACTTCTTAAATAAGAAGACTTGAATAAGAAATTTTTTAAAAGAGACAAAGACTCTTAAATATAGAGAACCAATTGGTGGTTGCCAAAGGGGAGGTGAGTGGGAACAATGGGTGAAACAGATAAAGGAGATGAAGAGCATACTTATCATAATGAGCACTGAGTAATGTACAGAATTGCTGAATCATTACACTGTACACCTGTATACATGAAACAAATATAACGCTGTATGTTATACTCCAACAAAAAATAAATATAATTAATTTTTAAAATAAAAAAATACTTGAAAGTTGAAAGGATTCCTTGATCCATGGGCTGCAGAATGGATGTGTTAGCAGGCATGAAAACAACATAAATCTCGTTGTCCAACTCCATCAGAACTGTTGTAAAATCGGGTACATATTCAATAAGTGATGGATGATGTGAAAGGGATTTTTTTTTCCTAAGCAGGTCTCTAAAGTGGGCTTAAAACATTTAGTAAACTGGGACGTCTGGGTGATTTAGTCAGTAAAGTGGCCGACTCTTGATTTTGGCTCAGGTTATGATCTCAGGGTGGTGAGACTGACTGAGCTCCACACTGGGCTCCATGCTCAGCGTGGAGCCTGCCTGAGATCCTCTCTTGCCTCTCCCTCTGCCCCTCGCCTATTCACAGTCTGTCTAAACTAAATACAATCTTAAAAAAGTTTTTCAGTAAATCATGGTGTAAACAGATGTGCTATCCTCTGGGCTCTGCTGTTCCATTTATAGAGCACACGCAGAGTAGATTTACCAGAATTCCTAAGGGCCCTAGGATTTGAGAAATGATCAATAAGCACCTGCTACAACTTAAAAGTGCCCAACTGCATTAGCCCCCACAACACAATCAGCCAGTCCTTGGAAGCTCCGAAGCCAGGCACTGACTACTCCTCTCTAACCACACAAGTCCTAGATGATATCTGCTTCCCATGGCAGGCTCTTTCACCCACACTGACAATCGGTTGGTCAGTGTAGCCACCTTCGTTAATGATCTCAGCTAGATCTTCTGGATCACCTGCTGCATCGCCTGGCACCTTCATGCCATGGACACAGTTTCCTTCCTTAGACCTCATGAACCAGTCTCTACTGGCTTCAGACCTTTCTCCTGCAGCTTCCTCTCCTCTCTCAGCCTTCACGGGACTGAAGAGAGTGAGTCAGGGCCTTGCTCTGGGTGAGGCTTTGGCTGAAGGGAATGTTGTGGTTGGTTTGACCTTTTATCCACCGAACGTTCCCCATTAACAGCAATAAAGCTAATTCACTTCCCTATCATTCGTTGTTCACTGCAGTAGCACTGTTAATCTCCTTCAGGAGCTTTTCCTTCACATTCATAGCTTGGCTGTCTGACACAAGCTGTCCACCTGTTGGCCTATCTCGGCTTTAGACATGCCTTCCTCACTAAGCTTCTGGTTGTAAGAAAGAGACATGCAAGTGTTATTTTGGGTCGAGCACTTAATGGCCATGGTAGGGTTACTGCCCTGATTTCAATACTGTTGCCCTAGGGCATAAAGAGGTCAGGGAGAAAGACAGGGAAAGGGCTGCGGAGTTGAGCAGACAGAACACACGGCGCACGTCACCTGAGCTCACCACCTTCTGCGAGTGCAGCCCCGGCAGAATTACATTAGTAACATCAGAGATCACTGTCACAGACCACCGGAACAAATAAAGATGAAGAAGCTTGAAATGTTGCTAAGAATTACCAAAATGTGATACCAAGACATGAAATGAACAAATGCTACTGAAAAAAGGACACCAACAGATGTGTTAACATAAGATTGCACGAACCATGAATCTGTAAAAACACATTTTCTGTGAAGTGCAACAAGGTTTGCCAAAGGAGGACATTCTGAAATATGCTACAACGTGGATGAACCTTAAGGACATTATGCTGATATAAGCCAGTCACAAGATAAACACTGTATGATTCCCCTTATATGAAGTGTGACAGTGTACTTGGAAAATGGTTAGGATAAATGCTGCATCTTACCATAATATTAAAAAGGGAAATAAAAAAGTTTACTGATGGGATCTTTCTAAAGTATCATTCCAGGGGCACCTGGGTAGCTCAGTGGTTGAGCGTCTGCCTTCGGCTCAGGTTGTGATCCTGGGGTCCTGGGATCAAGTCCTACATCTGGCTCCCCATAAGGAGCCTTCTCTCTGCTGTGTCTCTGTTTCTGTGTCTCTCATGAATAAAGAAAATCTTTAAAAGGTATACATATATACATATGTGTGTATGTGTATGACATACATTCCAGAAAGTAATGACGTACATTGTTAGTGTTTTTGTATCTTTCTTTAGAGTCAGGTGTTAAATTGATGTAGAATAAAGTTAATACAGACCTTTAAAAAGAGTTTCCACATTATCAAATCTGTTTTGAAAAATAAATCTGCTATCAATCAAAGGATGGATTTCTGTAGGAAGGAGAAAGAGACTAGAGGAAGAGAATGAGTTAGTAAATAAGCTTTTCCAACAGGCCCTTAAAGAAAGGCCATAATGGCCCCTTACAAAGACAAGGAGAGTGAAACAGGGAGAGGCAAATTCTAGGGACACTCAAGAGCTGTCATCAGTCAATACAACTGATTACCAAATATGAGAAGTAAGGAAATAAAGATTCCAAGGTTTCAACCTCTTACAACTGTACAAAAGATCACGGTAACTGCAAGAAATGTTAGAAAAGCAACAGCATGTTTGGCTTCCCTGGAAGGGAGACGATGAGTGAGGCTGAGACAGGAAGAATCTGAGGCTGCCCGCAGGGCCATCTAAATGGATCTGTCCTGAAAAGGTGAGCTTGAAGCTCAAGGAATTACTACTAAATTAAAGAGACAGATCTGGGTCTCATCCATACATACTGAATAATTAAAACCAGGTAGAATATGTAGCAAGGAGGTCAGAACAAAGCTCTGGGGAATACTAAAGTATTACTGTAGGTAATGCACAGTAATTTAAGGTGCTGATTTAATCCTAATGATATCTTTATGAAGTAGAGAGCATTAACTCTGTTTTTCAGATGACTAAAATAAAACTCAAGAAAGCAACATAATTAATCCTGAAAGCTAAGGCAGGCCACAAAAAATTTTTATGGAGGGAAGTGGCAATTAAATTTTATATTAAAAAATTCATTTAGGGGAAACGGTAAACTATGTTTTAGGACAATATTGTAACAATCCAGGAAAAAAAGACAAAACCTAAAGTAAAGTAGTGTTGCTGGGAAGTGTTGTTGGGAAGAAGACATGAGCGATCCACACAAGGTTAAATAAGTAGAACATATAGACGGTAGAATACACTGGACATGATACAGACTGGCTACTGAAGTTATTGAGCAGGAAGAGTGAATAAACTCAAGTAAATGGTGGTCCATTTACCAAAAAAGGGAATTGGCCATAGGCTTTCCCAGGATTGTTACTTAAAAATCAGATCATAGTTTTTCATGCTTTAAATTTAATTTAAAAATTTCTCACTTCTTTTATTTTTATTTATTTTATTTTGGGAGGGGTGTGAGGAGGGGCATAGAGGAGGGGCAGGGAGAGAGAATCAATCTTAAGTTTCGCACCCAGCAAGAGCCTGACATGAGGCTCAATATCACAACCTTGAGATCATGACCTTGAGCCAAAATCAAGAGTTGGACACTTGGGGCACCTTGGTGGCTCAGCGGTTGAGCATCTGCCTTCGGCTCAGGCCATGATCCTGGGGTCCTGGGACTGAGTCCCACATCAGGCTCGCCATAGGGAGCCTGCTTTTCCCTTTGCCTATGCCTCTGTGTCTCTCATGAATAAATAAAATCTTAAAAAAGAAAAAAAAAAGAGTTGGACACTTAACCAATTGAGCCACCCAGATGCCCCCCAACTTTTAACATTTAAACTGGAAGTTATTTGGTAGAACCTAAAATGTATTCACAATAATCTAACTTTCTTACCTGGTAAACCCCATCAATCCATAAAGCTCTTCCCCTGGTATGTTTTGTTTCCTAGCCTGAGATCTTTTCAAATGTCATCTTTTCAGTGAAGACTCTGACCACACTATTTCAAGCTGTGTCACCAACTCCCTAATCCCTTTCCCTACTTTTTCTTCATAGAAACATTATCATCTGATTTGTAATGTATTTTCTTTATTTATTACCGTCTACTACAAGAGCACAAGCTCTCTAAGATTTTTCATCTGGTTTTTCTTCCTTTACCCACTACTATTCCTAGTACCTACAACAGTTCTAGACCATCAAAAAATTCAAAATTTAAATGAACAGATGTATGGATGAAAACTCTCTTTCAGAAGAGTTTTCTTGAAAGATGCAGTATCCTTATCACCAGACCTTTTATATTTAAAAAAAAAATTGTTACATTATCACACATTCAGAAAGCCTTCAGTCTGATAAGAACAATGGGACTTTCTGATTTAAGCAGGTATTTTAACACTTCTATAATTTTCTGCATTCAAGTGATAGTGTTAGAAGTATGGCCAACAGGGGAGTAGTTTTCAGTGCCCAGAATTTATACAAAAACATCACTCTCAATCTCATTATTTTTAAGTCCTCATATAATTATGATGTAAACCGATGGATACATTCAATGTGTAAAGTTCAATACATAAGCACATTTACAGAATGTATACATACTGAAATCAAACGACACAATGTAATACTCTGAAGATCAAAGGGAATAAAAAATGTCAGGATAACTAACACACTTGTCAAGTTTATAAACTGAATTTATAACAAGGTACATTGTTAGAAATAACACTCTAAATCTATAGAGCCTTAAGAGGGAAAAAAACAGTTAAAGTTTATTTTCCAGAAAATACTAAAAATTTATTGGCAAAAAGGAAGTAACAAATGTTGTGGAAAACTTTTCACATCTCTATTTCAGACCTTTTCTCCTCTGAATGTGATGTAATTTCAGTAAATGTTTCTGTCCCTTAAACGTTTTGGGATTTTTCAAAGGGTAAACTGTGTTGAGATCAGAAACTGCTAACCTCAGTGAGCTGTTCTCTACCTGCTTCCCACCTGACACTATTTCATTAACAGCTTCTAAGAAGTCTCAAAATCTAATAACCTGTGTTGGGGGTAAGGAAAAGGAAACAAGACATTTGAGTTGTTGCTGCTAAGATTTTATTAATTTATTTGACAGACAGAGAGAGAGAGAGAGAGAGAGAGAGAGAATGCACACAAGCAGGGGGAATGGCAAGCAGAGGGAGATGGAGAAAGAAGCAGGCTCTCCTCACTGAGCGAAGTCTGATGCAGGGCTCGATCCCAGGACCCTGAGATCATGACCTGAGCCGAAGGCAGATGCTTAACCAACTGAACCACCCAGGTCCCCAAGAGGTTTGAGTTTTGATTGTTGTTTTGGAGTCTTTTTAT
This sequence comes from Canis lupus familiaris, assembly GCF_011100685.1. NCBI lineage: Eukaryota > Metazoa > Chordata > Mammalia > Carnivora > Canidae > Canis > Canis lupus. The sequence continues at coordinate 94,476,072 of NC_049222.1, read as the reverse complement.
TTTTCCCCCAGTGAAGATAATCCCTATAATTTTAACATTTTACATTTTATTTATTTATTCATGAGAGACACAGAGAGAGAGAGAGGCAGAGACACAGGCCAAGGGAGAAAAGCAGGCTCCCTGTGAGGAGCTCAATTCCGGGACCCCAGGATCACGACCTAAGATGAATGCAGATACTCAACTACTGAGCCACCCAGACATCCCATGTGTACTGAATTAAGGTTTTTGTTTTGTTTTGTTTTGTTTTAGAATTCCGTCCTCTTAGTAAGGCTAGTGTCTGACAAAAGGTTGATAGCAAGACTGAGAAAACAGAATTAAAAAGTCTCTATTCTCAACAAAGTATACATTAGAATGACCTATTTGTTGAAATTATTTTCATTATGATAAAATTAAATATGATTTGCAGTTTCAAGATCTACTAAACTCATATTTAAAAATAAACAAGGGAATACATTCTAAAGCTATTCATAAGTTATTTCCAATTTATCCTTGGCAAAGTTTCCTCCAGTAAGTTCAATGCAAGTTCTAAGACATGAAAGAAAAAGCCAAGACAGACTTGAGGCAACTCTGTCCACTGGTCTGTATAGCTAATACATTTTAATATAGAATGAAATGTATAAAAAGATCAAAGAAAACATTAATCAAAGAGTAAATGACCTTTGAGGCATAAAAAGTCATCTAATAAGACTGTCACCATTGTTGAAGGCTGGCTCCCAACATGAAGAAGAAGGATGCTGGAAACATCACTATGTGGAAACTATGATAGATCACAGGGACAACCGACCTTTCTCAGGTAGAGCATAATGGAAAATGATATGCAGTCTAAGGTTAAGATGCTGTCACATAATACATGGAAGTTGAGATACTCCAGAAACACCCATGTGATGAACTCATAAAATTTAGAGAAGAGTAACAAAAGACAATAGTGTTTCTATAACTGAGAAGAGTACAACTAACCACTGGCCTCAATTACATGGCCTCCATTCTTCACAACTATTTTGTCCAAACCACTCCAGACCATTTCTCCTGTTTTTGATTCACTACTCCCAAAAAAACTCCAAAGTAGCAGATTACTAGATGAGAATAAACAAGGCTGACGCAATAACGTACTGATGATAAAGAGTATATATTTGGAAGCTACAGCACTTAGGTCTGAACCATGGCCATGCCACTTATTAAAGTGTGTGACAGCTGCTAAGTTACTTGGCCTCTCTCTGCTCTAGTAATTGCACCTAACTACCTCACAAGGTTATTACCAGGATGGATCAAATGAGTTTGAAAAAGTGCTTAGAACAGTGTCTTCAACTGCCTAAATGCTTACAATGGCACAGATGACAATGATGATACAATGCCAAAACAAACATTTTTTTACTCTCCTCGAACCTGTGTATGACCCACTTTCCCAATTGTAAAAACATAAACTCCTACAATCCTACAAACAATTGAAGAAAAAAGTATTTTTTATTCCCATTTTACGAACAGGTTCTACAGATAAACTAAGAAACTAAGGAGGCTAAGTAATCTGACTAAACAGCAACCCAGCACTAAAATACACAACAGGCTGATTCTAATTTTCTCTGCTCTACAAAATTGTTTCCTTTTAAGATATTTTGATTTTATACAGCAGTTACAAGAAGCTAAACTGGGAAAGAGGTACATTATCAAGTCAAATATTAAAAACTAAAAATCACTTAACATATACTATACATATAAAATGTGATTTATATATTAAATCTTTTCTTATATTGTTATATATATAAAATCAATGAAAGTATTAGAAATGAAGTTTAAAATGTAGTGATGGAAAAAGTATATTAATAACAGCATTAAGAAGAGCAGCTGTCCTTTATTAATTTTCCTATGTACAAGGCAGTTATCTCAACATTTAAGATGCATGATCTCATTTAATACTATGAGATAATTACTACTGCTAACTTTTGCTACAGATGAGGAAGTTGCCCAGCTGGGAAGATGAAGAACAGACATTCATTCCCAGCTAAGGCAACACCTATTTTACTGAGCCACACACTGAAAACATCAATATACTAGAAGAAAGCCCAAATTTTAAAACAACATAATGTATTTTCTTTAGTTCCCTAGTCTGACACCGTCAAACACAGCAAAGTTTATGTACCATCAGAACTACTACCACTCAGTTACAAGACGTCCTCTGGAGTCTTAAAATCAGAAGGTAGAAAGTCTTGTTAAGTTCTTAGCAACACAGAAAGTGAGCTTCAAAATACTATCCCAAATCACTGTAAACACATGAAATCAGGTTAGTGACTTGAAATAATGGAAATGTTATTTTTCAATGTGTCAAGGGATGTTAGCTCCCTATTCTGCCCACCTATACTAGTATAAATTATTTTCAGGAGCATGTTTATTTTTTTTTTATTTTTTTTTTTTTAGGAGCATGTTTAAATAGAGCAATAAAATGCTAGTTCAAAATGTACAAGGTAAAAACACTAATTACAACAGTTCTTCAAAAGGCTCACAAAAGTATCGCTTAGAATGAAAAAAGTTTTATTTTATACACAATATTGAATTTAAAATTTCTAAATACATATTATCAAAATGTGCATAACATTTAAACAGTATAATTTATATACTGCAAGTGTTTTTGCATTAAAGATTTTTATTGAAAAAAATCAAATTAAATTCCATCATTTAAATATTTCTATACTTTACAAAAGATTTCCAAAATTCAACTTACACTTCAACTAATACAGTATTACAAAAAAAAAAAAAGACTTATGGCATCAAGAAAACCTAGACAGTCCCTTAAAATCTGTGATAAAAGGATCTCAGTTACATCCTACATCTCCTACATCTGCCTCTCCCACAGTGTTTTCTCAAGAATTTCAACAAATATTAAACAACTTGCATAACACAATTAAAAAAAGACATTTTGGCTTTTTGTTATACATTTTTCAAATACACTGATTTTTTTTAAACCACATTGAATACAGTGTATGCAAATCAAAGGCTCTGGAAAATTCAAGAGCTGAAAGATGAAAAATCACTACAGTTCTACCATTCAGGAGCCATTACTATAAATATATATTACTCTTTTTTTTTTTTCAGATAATTTTTGTTACTTGTTTTGCAAAGTTGTTGTGGTCATATTCTATATGCAATTTTGTGTGACTCATTTCTTCAACCTGATCAAGTTCTCAAGTTTTGGGTTTTTTTTTAAGATTTGAGAGAGAGACAGAGATAGCAAGAGAGAACACAAGCAGGGAGGAGATGGAGAAGCAGGCTCTTAGCTGAGCAAGGAGCCCAATGTGGGGCTCGATACCAGGACCCCAGGACCATGACCTGAGCCAAAGGCAGATGGTTAATGGACTGAGCCACCCAGGTGCCCCAAGTTCTCAAGTTTATAAATTTTTTGAAATATATTTAATGACTACATATTTTTTTGAGAATATACCAATTAACTTTCTTTCCAAGGTTCTCTAATATCACGTTTTTGTCTATATCTACTATCAGAAGTATATAAGAACACATTTTACTATTCTTCCACCGGCAGAGCAATAATTTTTTTTAAAAAAAGACTATTTTTACATATTGAGGTGCCTGGGTGGCTCAGTTGGTTAAGCAGGCAGCCCTTGATTTTGGCACAGATCATGATCTCAGGATCCTGGGATGGAACTCTGAGTAAGGCTCCATGCTCAGTGGAGAGTCTGCTTGAGGATTTTCTCTGACTTCCTCTCCCTATGTATGTGTGTACTCCTCTCTCCCAATCTCTCTAAAATTAAAAAAATATATATTTAAAAAAATTTTTTTTAATTATAAAAACAAAACAAAACAAGATTACTTTTTTTTTTTTTTTTAAGATTTTATTTATTTGAGAAACAGAGAGAGGCAGAAACATAGGCAGAGGGAGAAGCAGGCTCCATGCAGGGAGCCCGATGTGGGACTCGATCCTGGGTCTCCAGGATCACACCCTGGGCTGAAGGCGGCGCTAAACCACTGAGCCACCCGGGCTGCCCACAAGATTACTTTTGAGTTACTAGTGTTTAGTCTGAGTTACTAACAAGTTTGTCTTGTATTTGTTATATTTCCTCTTATGAGATCATTTTTACCTATTTACCTTTTGAAATCTTTGTGTTTCTTAGTAATTTATGTCACCTTAAAATATAAGATATGTTTTATAAATAAAGTTATACAAAATATAACATTTTATAAAATCTAAAAACAGTAAATCTTGGTCCTATTTACTGACAAAACTTTCCCCAGTCTGTTAAGTGGCCTTTTAATGTTGTTTTCTTCCTGTTAATTTTCAGAAATGTAAGCTTTCATATATGGAAATCTACTTTCCCTCTAACTTCTTATATACATAATAAACTCTGGCTATCTCCTACCATCTAGAAATGTGGTAAATATTCATTTATATGGTCATCCAGCTTTAATGGTTTGATCTTTTCTTAAAAAAAAAAAAAAAGGATATGCTTTAAAAATTAGTATGTTCTTTTTTTCAAAAGTTCCTTCAATAAAACATTCTTTTATTTCAAAAGTGAGGCAAAAAAAAATTAAGGAAAAAATGCAAAATAAATAGAACAACATAGTTTGAAAATCAAAGTCTATGTTCCTTCAAGTTCTATCCAAGAGGTTAGTAACCACTGTTTGGAGTACACATTTTTTCTATGCACATACAAAAATATAGAGGAAAAAGTGCCTGTAACTTTCCTGACATTTCTTCTTTTCCCCTCATGATGTTTTAGCTCCTCCATCATAACACTAGTATATTAGTAGTGATCCTGAATGTCCAAAAAGGAATACTGTACATTCACCCAAGATTCCCACACTTTTTTAGTCACAGAATTCTTTACTCTTTATTCAAGTAATGACAGTTCAAAGACTTGGTAATTTTTGAAGTACCATTTTTAAAGTATTGGCTTGGCTTTTACTCACTTCAGACAATGCGAAACTGGAATGTTTTTATGAATACAAAGTATGCAAACCAATTATTAAAAGAATGAAAGACAACAAACTTACTTGGGATACACTGGTTCATAAAGGTACTTGTCCCCTCTTGTAGATGTAATATGAAAAAACAAGATGTAGCCATATGCAGTCTGAAAGATAAATTTTATTTGCCATGAGAATTAGCGGGTAAGGCTAAGACTAAAATCTTAAATTTTATTTTTATGTATTCTAACTTTGAAAACATTTCACTTGTGGGAACCCTCTTTTGAAGAGCTACAGTTTAATTATGCAATTAAAAAATGACTTTAATATAACTCATCCTGTTTAATATAGAGAGCTTTTATATTGATAATATTTCATAGGTGTCGTTGAAATCAATAGTTCATAACATATTATACACATTAATACTCTAAAATAGTTACAGTATTCAATAGCACACAATTATTTTACAAAATATACAGAACTTTTAAAACTCTGCAATATGGCAAATAATTTTTTCTAAGTCTTTAAAGCACCAATGTCACCAAATAGTAATACTATGACAAAATTCTTAGCTCTACTCAAAGTTTGCACAATATAACTTCAGAATAACATGTTTATATATTTCAAAATTAATCAACTGGCCTCTGTTTTACTATAAAATATAACGAGACACAGAAGAAAAACAGAGCAAACTTTCAATTTCCAAATTTGAACATCAGTTAATTTTTCTAAGTTAACAAAACACTTTTTTTTTTTTTTAACAAAACACTTTTAAAATACAAATTGTATTGAAACATTACATGATCAAGGCACATTATCTGCCAAATGTGAAGCTCAACCACTTTACATTTATAGAAATATACAAAATACTATATTTAGCTGTTTCTGACCATTTTCAAGCCTGAGTGAAGTGGCAACTGTTTGGCCCAAACTACTATATACTAATGCTGAACTCTTATCATTTTAGAAGCATGCGAGCTTTTACCCAAAGCAGAACAAAGAAAACTGAAAAAAAATTATTCAAGGTTTCAAATTTCTTTCTAGTACTTGCTTCTGTTTGTTACTTAAAGGAACATCAAAGGAAAATTTCTTCAAAAAAAAAATTTCTTCAGCAGTCAGATGTTTTGTTTAAGCTATAAACTTTACTATTTCATAATGTATTCCAAAACTCTAGTTCAATATATTGGGTCACAAAAGAAAAGAGGCTAAGATCATCATTCTAATTCCTCATGTGCAATTTTACATTCTTCAAATGTGGAGAATCTGGGATAAAGCAAAACAGATTTGAATCAAACCATATGAGATATCATAAACCACCCCCCCAGAGTAGTGACTTAAAAATCTGTAAACTGTACTATTACCTTATATGAGCTAGACAAGTAAAATATAAGGTCTAGCGCTTACATGAATAACATACAAATGAGGTCTGGAATATTAGTCACTCAAGGTCAAAAGTTGAACATTTCAGAATATCAAATGATACTAACATACTCGTAATTTTAACAAGTGCTTGGAAGACTATAATGCCAGGGAAAATACAGCATCATTTTGCACCAGCATTTAGAAATTTTATATCCATGCTATACTAGACAAAATTACAAATAATGGCTTGATTTACTATTCTTGTATTTTGCAGCAATCTTTACTAAGTATCTATAGCTTCTCATGTATATTAAATGCTATATACTTCCAGATTTCACTGATCTTTTCCTAAACAATCCTGCCTTAAAAAAAAAAAAAAATCCTGCCTTTGAATAAGCCCTGCCTTTGAACAATTTTAAAAGTTTTGGTAATAAATGATCATCCTTAAAAAGTAGGATTTCTGTTGTTAACTACACCAAAACCGTTTTTATGCAGTGTTCTTATGCAGTGTTAGGCTTTTCTCTTTCCACCCCCAAAATATTGCAGACGAGCATACAAGCGCTGCTTAATCTATAGGCAACAGTCCCAATAATACCTGCTTCTAATATGCATTCACATGGTCTGTCTCTTGCTCTCTCTCATACAAATACACGCACGCAGACATACACACACACAAAACTAACTTTTCCAAAAAAAAAAAAGAAAAGACAAAATAAAGAACCTTGGAGTTCTCTTTCCTGGTATCATCCCATAGCTCAACTTTTTTCTTTCTCCAAGGCTTATTTTACTGGATTCTGTGGTTTTAATTACAAGAAGCATAGCAATTTTTGTAGGCAACTTGAATGACAAGTCCTCATGTCTCTTTCTTTTGTATATCCATAAATAAGGATCACAGACACATAAAAATAAAGGCTATCAAGAGGATAAAAGAATCACTACTTAAATGGAGAATGTAATAGACTTGTTTCTAGTAATACCACTTAGAAGAAAAAAATTTTTTCGAGGAATATTTTCAAGGATATTAATAATGCATCAACAATTTAGTCAGAGAGGTATGAATATTCAGAGAGGTATCATTTTTTTCAATTGAAAATTGCAAACAGGGATTTGAAAAACCATGCAAACTACCTCAGAAAATTCCACAGTTTAAAAGGAAGAATTTGAAATCTGGAGGAGGTTGGGATTGTTGATGGCATTATTAACTACTTTTTATATCTTGCTTTATTGGGCATTTGGGAAGTTTCCCCTTCCTACTCAAAATTAAATATATTTTAAAAATTATTTTATGATTGATGCATGACATACATAATATAAAAGCAATTTTCTGTACCTAAGAAGAATTCAAATCCAATTGAGTCATGATGCAAATCAACTTATATAAAACAAATGCTCTGACTATAGGAAGCAATCCCATAATCTTCCTCTACCATTACCCAATGCTCCCAATGGACATGAATTCATCATGTCATTAGAATTCGAATCATTGTGCACTTCTTTCTTAGGAGATGCCATTTTTATCATGAAGAAGAGATTCATGCATCTGGCACCAATGACCTGAATGATGCATTACTAAGATTTCTATAATAATTAAGAGATAAGGATTTGAGGATTTAGAGATGCATCTTCTATCCCAACATACTGTCATGTTAGGTAGGCTTCAAATAAAGTTGAAATAACAGAATATTTAATTCTTTACACTGGTTTGTAAATGGCGCTTCCTGTTTTTAGATTATACATGTTCAAATGCATAAAATTAATCACCCAAATCCTACGAAGATAATTACCTACCATTTCTGTATAATCTTTTAGACTCTGTATATTCTGATACATGAATATCTTTAAATAAGAAATGATAAAAACAGCTATAAATCACACACTCAAAAATAGGTGATGAATCTCTTAACATGAATACTCACCCAAAATTATCATTCCTAATACTTACTACCACACTTTTATTATACCAGGTCACTAGTTTAAAGGGGGTGGGGCGGGGGCGGGGTCTGCTTCCAACCAAGATGGATTAAAGTGAAACCAATTTATGTTCCCATCTAAAAACAAAACTAAACCCTGGATAAAAATCTGGAAACAACGGTTTTCAAAACACCAACATGAAACAATGAGGCCAGTGATCCCTGACAGATGAGATACTGATAGGAGTCGAGTCCTATAAATGCCCCAGCTTATATCGCCTGAGAAAGCTTCCAGTCACAGCACTGAAAAGGGGAACTAAGACAGAGCCTGACAGACTTCCCAACCTGAAGAGGTGAAGCTGAGAGCCAAGAGGAATAAGGCAACTATAAGTCATACAAAAAAGAACCAGAGAGGAGAGACCTGCACACAGAAAAAATCCAAGAGTACCATGCACAAACATGTGAGGAAACCATTCAATGCAGGAGAGAAACCAAACCAGAAGAATTAATAAAGAGAACACTGCCTGTTCCATAGCCAGACTGAAGAACTCATAATTCACTGGGAATTAGTATGAATGCTCAGAAAAGTGGTCTTCGGGTATTCCTATGATAATCCTGAGAAAGGTAAGGCCTCTTACCTTTCTAGTGGGGAATAATTAGCTTTACTGAGCATGGCTCAAAACCCATATTATAAAGCATAAAATAAGACTTGAATATATCACAGTGTCTCCAGATAATCATCACTTCATCCCAGAACAAAACTCAAGATTTATATGACCACAAAAATATCCAGCAGACAACAAAGTAAAATAACAATGTCTGGCATCCAATCAAAGATTACCACATATGCAGCAGATAAGCAGGAAAACATGAGACACAATGATAAATGAGAAAACTCAACCAATCAAAAGTGATCACATTCAATTAAATGTTAGAACACAAAAGGACATCAAAACAGAATTGTATTCCACATATTCAGAAGGTTAAGGGATATAGAAAATTCAAACCATTTTTGAGAGATAAAAACTAAAATGAGATTAAAAATATAGTGGATGTGACTAATGGCAGATTAAATATTGCAAAAGAAAAATTCACTGGTCATAAAAGCATAGCAGATTATCCAAATGAAACACACCAACAACAACAACAACAAAAACCCACCAAAACAAAACTGAAAGAGCACTGGTGAGTTGTGGGACAACTTCAAGTGATCTAAAATACATATAAAAGAGAGTCCCCGGGGGGAGTGGTAGAAGTCAGAAAAAGCAGTTGCATTAAATTTAATCCAAATTTCATTTGTTTCAGTTACACTTCTTTAAAAGTTAATTGACTTTTCAAACAAGAGTAAGAACAATGTATGTTTTTACCATATGTAAAAATAAAATGTGTACAATATATATTCCTTGACCCCAACAGAATTAAATTAGAAATCAGTAACAGGTATCTGGAAAACTCTCAAATAGTTTGAAACTAAATAATATGCTTCTAAATAATTCATGGATCAAAGAGGATATCAAAAGGAAATTGAAAAAATACAGTATACTAAAATTTGTGGGATGTTGCTATGGCAGTACTTAAGGGGAAATTTTAGAGCTTTAAAAAGCTGTATTAGGAAAAAAGAAAAAGAAAAACCTCAAATCAATGACAGTAGCTTTTAACTTAAACTAGAAATAGATGAGCGAATGAAACCCAAAGTAAGCAAACTAAAAAGAGGAAATACCAGAGATCAGAGTGGAAATCAATGAAATACAAAACAAAAATAAAATCAATGAAACCAAATTCTGGGTTTCTAACAAATAAGATCATTAAAATTGATACACCTCTAGTCATATTGTCAGGAGGAGGGGGGGATAACCACTATCAGAAATAAGAGAAGGAACATCACTACAGATTCTAGAAATATTAAAAGAATAATGAGGGATTATAATGAATACCCATGCAAAAAGTTGACAACTGGATGAAAAGAACAAATTCCTTGAAAGACAAACTGTCAACACAAGTAAGTGCATAGGCCTACTGTCAATTCAAGAAACTTAAATTTCAACCAAAATCCTTTCCACAAGAAAACTCTATGCTTAGATGGTATCATTGGTGAATTCTAGCAAATATTTAAGAAAGAAATAATACCAATTCGACACAAATTCTTCTAAAAAACCAGAGGAGGAGACAATTCCCATCTCACCTTATGGAGAACAACATTACCCTCATACAAAAACCAAAGATATTACAAGAAAATACACTACAGACTAGCATCTCTTAGTAACACTGATGTAAAACTTGTAAACAAAAATTTACCACATAAAATCTAACAATATATTATCAGGAAAACATATCATAAGTAAAGAGGGTTTATTCAAAAATGGTTGGTTTAAAAAAATAAAATAAAAAATGGTTGGTTTAACATTTTTTAAATCAATATATTTATTTCACCATGTTAATAAACCAAAAAAGAAAAACAATGTGATAGTCTCAATAGATGCAGAAAAAGCATTAAACATCCTACAAGGCATTCTTGATTAAAAACTGTCAGCAAATTAGCATGAGAGGAAATAGTTCCATAACCTGATAAAGGAGATCTGCAAAACACCTAGTACAACATCATTCTTAATAGAGAAAGACCAAATGCTTTTCTGCTGCTCAACATAATACTAGACAATCTAACCCATAAAATCAGGCATGAAGACAAAATAAAAAGTATCTAACTTAGGAAAAATGAAAACTGTCCTTTGACTTAATTGTCTACATAGAAAACTGATGAACTCTATCAAAAATGTACCAGTGAGTTAAGCATGACTACAATACACAAGATCAATATAGAAATATCAACTGCATTTCTATATACATAAAGAACCAGAAAATTAACATGTGTTTTCACTAGGATCAAAAATAGGAACTACGTAAGAATTCGAGCAAAAGATACAAAATAACTGTACAGTGATAATAAAACACTGAAATTAAAAATATCTAAGTAAATGAAGAGATTTATTTTATTAATAGGCCAAAAGGTTCAATAATGTGAAAATGATAACTCTCCCCAAATGGATCCACAAATTCAATGCAATCTCAATCAAAATCTCAGCAGGCATTTTCATCAAAACTGACAAGGTTAGTTAGGGCATCTGGCTGTCCCAATCGGTTAAGTGTCCAACTCTTCGTGTCACTCAGGTCATGATATCTGGGTCCTGGGATGGAGTCCTGCATCAGGCTCCACTCTCAGCACATAGTCTGCTTGTCCCTCTCCCTCTGCTCCTCCCCCTGCTCTGTCCCTGGAATGAGTAAAATCTTAAACAAAAAAGGGGGGGGGGATCCCTGCGTGACTCAGCAGTTTAGGGCCTGCCTTTGGCCAGGGAGTGATCCTGGAGTCTGGGATCGAGTCTCACATCAGACTCCCTGCATGAAGTCTGCTTCTCCCTCTGCCGGTCTCTGCCCCCCCCCCCCCCCCCGTCTCTCATGAATAAAATCTTTTTAAAATTTTAATTTAATTTTAAAATAACTGACAAGGTTATTCTAAAATTCATATGGAAATAAAAATCTCCTACAACAGTGAAAGCAACTTTTTTTTTTTTTTTAAATTTTTTTTATTTATTTATGATAGTCACAGAGAGAGAGAGAGAGAGAGGCAGAGACACAGGCAGAGGGAGAAGCAGGCTCCATGCACTGGGAGCCTGATGTGGGATTCGATCCCGGGTCTCCAGGATCACGCCCTGGGCCAAAGGCAGGCGCCAAACCGCTGCGCCACCCAGGGATCCCTGAAAGCAACTTTGAAAACAAAGTTGGAAAACTAACACTGTAATTTCAAAATTATTACAAAGCTAATCAAAATGATGCTATATTAACAAAGATACACATAATCACATCATAGAAGCAAATATAGACAAAAACACAGATAGATGTGGACAACTGATTTTTGACAAAGATGTAAAGAAATATAATGCAGAAGCAATAACAAACTGCAAAAATTGAACTTGGACCTATACCTTGCACCATATATAAAAAATTAACTGAAAATATATCACAGACCTAAATATACAACCTAAATAATAAAACCTCTACAAGATGAGGTGCCTGGGTGGCTTAGCTGGTTAAGCATCTGACTCGATTTCAGCTCAGGTCATGATCTCATGCATCGGGCTTTGTGCTCAGCACAAGCTGGCTTGGGATTTTCTCTCTCTCTGTCTCTCTCTCCCTCTCCCTCTGTCCCCCACTGCCACTTACTCTCTCTAAAAATAAATAAAACCTCTAGAAGAAGATATAAAATATATGAAGCATAAAATTTAAAAAAATCAATGAATTGGACTTCATCAAATTAAGTATTTCATTCAAAAACCAATGGTAGGAGAATGAAAAGTCACCTATTAGGAGAAATTCTTTATAAAGTATATATGTAATACAGGACTTATATCCAAAATATATTAAGAGCTCTAGGATTCTGACAATAAGCAAAGAACCTAATCAATAAAATAAGCAAATGATCTGAACACACACTTTACCACAAAAGACAAAATAAACAAAAAACAAAGATGTTCAACATCATCTGTCATTAGAGAAATATAAATTAAAACTATAATGAGATACAAATATACACCCATTGGAATGGCTAAAATTAAAAAATCATACCATACCGTATATGGTGGCAAAGGGCATCAGAACTCCCACATACTGCTGGTAGGAACATAAAATGATACAACTGTCTCAGAAAAAAGCTTGGCATTTCCTTAGAAAGTTGAACATTCATCTACCTCATGATTTAGCTGTTCCACTCTTGAGTACTGACCCAACATAAAAGGAAATATATGTCCATATAAATATTCGTACATACATGAATACTTATAAGAGTTTTGCCTAGAATAGCCAAAAACTGAAAACAACTCAAAAGCCCATCAAGAGATGAACGGTCACACCAGCTGTGGTGCGTCAGTAAGACAGAATACTACTCTGTAGTGAAAGCAAATCAATCAGTGGCTGAAGGGAGGAGAATCACAGCAGGAGAGGGAATTACAAAAGGGTACAAGGAAATTTGTAGGAATGATGGAGAGTTCACCATCTTGACTGTGGTCGTGGTTTCAAATGCTATCAAACATGTATTTACTGTATAAATTTTACCTCAATGAAGCTAATTTGGAAAAAGAAATGAAAGTGACTAGGTTGGACCTATAGCAGCACCTTTTGCTCTCTGGAAAAGCCGCTATCATCATATAAAAGGCCTCATCTAGCCTATTGGAGAATAAGAGGTCACAAAGAAAATCAAAGTGGGCATCCCCAGCAGACTACCAGACAGGGCTGACAGCACCTGGGTCATTAAGCAGCAGGGGAGTTGTCAGATAACTAACTGTAGCCATATTAGTGACTACAAGTGAGACCAGGAGAATTTCCTGACCAAACCGAGAGCAAACTACAGAATAAGAGTAAACAAATGGTTGTTTTAAACCACTGAGATTTGAAATAATGGTTCAATAAATATTACACATAAACAATAATCCTAACATAAACAGTGTAATTTAAAGAAAGGCTAAGAACATCCAGTTACGGAAATGAAAGCAAAATCATAGAGATTCAGGATAAGTGCAAAATAATCACTTCCAAAACAGAGTATGGTCAAACCAAAATGAAAGGGGGAAAAAATGAGATGAACAGGTACTGTGTAAAGGATTGTGCTCCTCTGCAACTTGCTATATCCCACTCTGTTAGAATACTGTTCTTTCAGCTGTTATTTGGTGACTCAATACATCCACATGCTGGAAAGAAAAAAGAAAATCACAATCAAACAGCAGGAATTCTAAATTAAGCTATCTTTCCCTTATTCATAAGTAAGTTCCTTTCTAATTCATGTTACACTAACTTTCAGGTTGTGGTACAGCAAGCTATATATACTTCCATTTAGCTCTGTGTGAAGGGAATGCCGAAAGTAGCAAGAGAAAACAGACTTGGAATGGCAGGTTGGGGCCAGATCACAGGAGGTCCTGAGCACTGGGCTAAGCAGTTTGGAAGACACTTTGAATGCAATGAGAAGCCACTGAAAGGTCTGAAAATAAGAATAAGAGCTCTGATTTAGAAATAGCCATACATGATTAAGATGTACTTCAAGTGGAGAAAAAAAAGAATAGCTAAAAGTTTTGAGCTCTATGCAATCTAGAAAGATACAAGAAGACCTGTCTGAGGATATGGCAGTAAGAATAACAGAAAAGCATGGCAGTAAACTAGAGACAGGACTTGGCACCATACTGGTGACTGGATGGGAATGCAGAATCAAAGGACTCCAGTGTTACTTCCCATTATAAGTAAAATTACAATAAAAATACTTGCCATATGCCTAAAGACACTGGGCTCCTATCTGTGAGATTCCTAAAAAGGAGACAGTACTTAAAATTCATTTTAATGCTCCTTGTGCTGGACTACTGTCTAAAGTTGAGGAAAATTTTAGGGAAAATTATGCCCTGAAATCATGTCTACAAAAATGATATTCTACTCTGAAATTCAGAGAAAATACCGTCCCAAAAAACACTACACACCAATTCTTAAAATGGGAAAGGATTTTCTCTCCCACACCCCATTAAAAAACAGTAAGATTTCTTTTTAAGGTACCAGCTGATAAGGAGGGGACTATGGTTGTGTTGGTGATACAGAAATAGAATTTTGTATTAACTGACAAGTGAGAGCACAGAGTGATGATACTCGAATGTGGAAGGTCAGGCAGTTAGAGAAGTACACAAGAGTGTACGGTGTACAAACACAGCCTGTACACAAACAACTTTGGCCCTGACTCAATTTGCAGGTAGTTATGTGGTTATTGCTCTACAGATCCTACAACTGTATATCCTTCCCTATACATTCCATCAGTGACATTTTGTAACAGCAAGTTTTAAAGTATCTCCTAAATTCAGCTCCATTTCACAAGAGCTAATAGGATTAAACAATCACACTAATAGTGAAAGGCAGTAATAAGACTTTCTAGAACCAGGCTGTATGGCTTAGAATTCCATTATCAGATATATGATCTTAGATATACAGTATCTCTGTAATCTTGAGCAGGTACTTAACCTTTCTCAGCTCAACTGTATGATGGGGAACAAATTACCTTTAGAGCACCGTTAGCAAGAACTGTAATACATATAAGGCATTTACAATGTCTAGCACATACTAGACACCCCCAAAATTTGCTACCCATAATAACTCTGAATTTTCAATAGTTACTTTATAATCAATATATTTCATGTAAGAGGCTAAATGTGTAATGCATTTGAAGAAAAGGACCATCAAAATCAGTAAAGCTTCAGAATTCAAAGTTTGGTTACCTAGAAAGTTCACTTACCCAATACCCATTCCATGATAGTATACGATTCTTTAACATTTTTTTTTTTTAAGATTTGAGAGGGAGAGACAGCACACAGCTCGATTGGGGGGAAGAGCAGACAGAGACAATCTCAAGCAGACTCTCTGTTGAGTGTGGAATCCCACACAGGGGCTCGATCCCACAACCCTAAGATCACGATCTAAGCCAAAACAAAAAGTCGGTTGCTTACCCAACTGAACCAACCAGGTGCCCCAACATAATTTTCAAATGCACCTTGATAGATACCTTTTAGTACAAATGGTTATTTGCAAAAAATGGCTGACTGCCTTACTGAACAGATTACAAAAACATCAGTGGCCTTTCTAAACCTGTACCATGTAACTGATGGTCCCCCATCTGTTTTAGTCTATATTACAATGTAAGAAATGAAAATTAAGAGGCACCTGGATGTACCAGTATAGAACCTGAGATGTGCTCTCTCTCTCTCCTTCTACCCCTTTTCCCTCCAGCTCACTGTCCTCTGTCTAAAATAAATAAATAAAATAAGATAAAATAAAAATAATCTCTTTTGCAGGCAGAGGCAAATAAAAACCTGGACAATAGATAGCAATGGTTTACTTTAAGTTAGCTTCTGGATTCTGTAAAGACAGAATGAGTCCATTCTTAATCTCTCCTCCTCCTCTCAGAGTACAATTGCCAAAACATGTGCTGGCTGAGTCTGCAGATGTCCAGGTCATCAAGATCTCTTGAGTTCTTGTGGGAAAGAGTAAGTGCTAAGGGACCAGGCATAGAGAAAGCTTGGCTTTGCTTTACTCCTTGAGGCACTGGGCAAAGACCTGGGGTTTCAAAGTCTTCTAACTTAAAAAGCAGAACCCCAAGGAAAAGGCCGAGTGTGACCAATCCTGGAAGCGAACACAGGGTTGTCCACGCAACCCTGATGACTGCACGAGGTGCAAGGCAGATGCTGCAACAGTGAACTCAACTGTCCCTGCACCTCCTGGTCTGGAAAAGCCTTCAGCTTTTACCCAAAGAGAGACCACCTGAGAGTAGGGGAGACTCATCCTAAGCCTCAACTGAGGACAAGACTTTATGAGCTTGTCTGTGTCTGCAAACTGCCACTTTTGCCAACAGCTGGAGTCTGCATTGTCCAAGAGGCCCACATGAAAGCCGGACCTCTGTGGTAGCTGATGGAACACAAGAAAGTACCGTTTATACTGGAAGCTCAGTAACAAATGAAACAGCTAAAATATATGGATCCTACTAATGAGCCACACAGATGAGAGAGAAGAATGCAAGCGAATTATGGGGAAAAAATTAAGGGCTTTCAGGAGGTACTATGAGAATATAAATAAGACTTTTCAGAGCTAAACATTTCCTACTAGGAAAATCAGACAAATATAAAGAATAAACGATAAAGAATAATCCTTTATGGGAGCTGAACCTTTTACTCCAGAAGATCAAAAGGAAACAACTTCATGATACAAAACACAAAGAGATAAAATCACCACTGAGAAATGAGGCGTGAAGAACAAACTCAAATTGAAATTTATTCAGATAATAATACAAGAAAATTTTCCTAGTTGCAAAAACACTACAGCTGAGATTCAGGCTTGATATGAAGGTGGAGGGGAGGGGACAGAGGGAGACTGTTTAATGAAAAAGGACATATCCACAGATAACAAGCAGAAACTACTGAATTTTACTCATAAAGAGAAAAATCATATAGAGAAAAAGATGATGAGGTTGCCTACGAAGGAGGGAGAACAGATTAGCCTATGAGGTGGAGGGGAGGGGACAGAGGGAGACTGTTTAATGAAAAAGGACATATCTACAGATAACAAGCAGAAACTACTGAATTTTACTCATAAAGAGAAAAATCATATAGAGAAAAAGATGATGAGGTTGCCTACGAAGGAGGGAGAACAGATTAGCCCTAGACTTCTCACCGCTAACACCAAAAACTATAAGGCATTGGAACAATAGTTCATAGCTAGAAAAAAAAGAATCCCAAATCCAAGAATCCCACAGCTAGACAGGATATCTTTTACTGTGGTTAAAAAATGGAATGTTCAGATATTATTTATTTAATGTATGAATGCCTACCATGTGCAGAAAATGCTCTTGGGACCTGGAGCTATGGTGAAGAGAACAGGCAAATGGACATGGAATATTCTAGGTTTAAAAAATGGACAAACACAGGCAACTTGCAGAAATAGAATGGCAAAGGATCAATTCAGACATGAAGAGATGCTGAATCTCACTAATGAAACAAATGGAAATTAAAATTAAAAGACCATTTTTTACCAATCTAATTTAGATGTAAATTCAGGAAAACAGAAATCAGTCTTATGAACACTTAAGAGTACCTCCGGAAGGAAAACAATTTTGCTGAAAAATAGCTTGGCAACATTTATTAAAAAAAATAAAGATATAACCTTTGACTCAGCAATATTGCTACATAGAAGAAACTTCCCTAAAGAAATAAATGTACCAATACAAAAACAGATGTATGTATAATAACGTTTACTGTAGCACTGCTTGTAGTTGCCAAAAGTCCATCAAAAAAGAATAGTAGGGACACCTGAGTGGCTCAGTGGTTTGGCACCTGCCTTTAGCCCAGGGCATGATCCTGGAGTCCCGGGATCGAGTGCTGCATCGGGCTCCCTCTGTGGAGCCTGCTTCTCCTCTGCCTGTGTCTCTGCCTCTCTCTCTCTCTGTGTCTCTCATGAATAAATAAAATCTTAAACAAAAATAGTAAATATGAAACTTCCACACTGTGATATATTATACAGATACTAAAATCAACAAGTTAGAAGTATTTATATTAATATGGAAGAACAGTCATAATATACTAAGTGAAAAAAAAAACCAAATTGCAAAGGAATGTGTAATTAAGATTTCAATTTTGGGTGTAAATTATGAATGTCTTACACCTATTTAAGAACTTAAAAATCCACTCATCTGTAAGTTATAATCCTATACAGGCATTCAAAATCAAGTTACAGAAAAATGTTGAAGTGAGACAATGTTCATATGTCAAAAAAGCAAGTTACAAAGCTGTATAATAGCTTTGTATAAAGAATGTTTTAGATAATCCTCTGAAACTCACAGATTTATCAAATATGCTTCCCAACAACTAGTGACATTTGCAGTCACCTGTAGTAATATTACTTTGTTTTTAAAGATAAATAGACCAATAGCTTTCAAATTTTAAGTGGTATTAAGTATGAGTATCTGAAAATATCCATAAAAAGATATATGGATATAAATAAAAATTAATGATTATCTGTGAATGGTAGTATTATTGGGGATTCTTTTCTTGCGTTTCTTAGGTTTTCCTCATCAAACATGTATCACCCTTAAAGCTTAAAAATTAACACTTTTTAAAAATCCAAAAACTTTAAAACTCCTAGAAGATAACAGAAAATCTAAATGACCTTGAGTTAGGCAATAACGTTTAGATACAATATGAAAGGCATAATACAAAAGAAAAAAGAGATAAGCTGGACTTCATTAAAGTTAAAAATGTGTGCTCTACCAAAGACCAATCAGAAGAATAGAAAGACAAGCCACGAACTGGAAGAAAGTACTAACAAAAGATGTGAGAAATGACTGGTATCCAAAATAAGGAACTCAAAAAGTTCAACAATAAGAAAATCACTCAATTAAAAACTGGGCCCAACACCCTAACACCTCATCAAAATACACAGATGGTAAATAAACATATGAAAAGGTACCCCATTATCATAACATAATCAGGAAAAAGCAAATTAAAACAATGAAATATCACCATACACCTATTAGAAAAGCCAAAATCCAAAACATTAGTAACACCTAAAGTTGATAAGGACACAGAATAGGGACTCTCACTCACTGCAAACAGAAGTACAAAATGGCACGGCCACCACGTAAGACAATTTGGCAGGATCCTGCAAAACTAAACATAGTCTTACCATACAATCACACTTGGTATTTATCCAAAGGAGCTAAAGACATACATACACACAAAAGCCAGCAAACATGTTTACAAGCAGCTTTATTCATAACTGACAAAACTTGGATGCAACCAAGATGTTCTTCAGCAGGTTAATGGATAAAAAAAACTGTGGTCCATCCAAACAAGAACATATTATTCAGTGCTAAAAAAAATGAGGTATCACACCATGAAGACATGGAAGAACCTAAATGAAAGAAGCCAATGTGAAAAGGCTACAATACTGTATGATTCCAACTATAGGACATTCTGGAAAAGGGAAAATTAGGAAGACCATAAAAAAGATTAGTACTGGGCAGCCCGGGTGGCTCAGCGCCGCCTTCGGCCCAGGGCCTGATCCTAGAAACCTGGGATGAGTCCCACGTTGGGCTCCCTGCATGGAGCCTGCTTCTCCCTCTGTGTCTCTATTTCTCTGTGTGTGTGTCTCTCATCAATCAATAAAATAAAATCTTAAAAAAAAAAAAAAAATATATATATATATATAATTCTCTCTCTCTCTCTCTATGTGTGTGTGTGTGTGTGTATATATATATATATATATATATATATATATATATATATATATGGTGGATACCTTTCATTATACATTTGTCCAAACCCACAGAATGTACAACACCAAGAGTGCACCATAATGAACACTATGGACTCCAGGGGATCATGATGTGTGAATGAACATTCATCAGTTTAACAAATGTACCAGTCTGGTGGGGGATGTTGATAATGAGGAGAGTTATTGCATGTGCTGGGAGAGGAGTTATAAAAATCTCTGTGCCTTCCCCTCAGGTTTGCTATGAACCTAAAAATTAAAGTTTATTTTTCAAAAACTCCACATATAATCCTTTATGTATTTTAAGATTCATAAGCTAAAACATTAATTCATGTTTTATTTATTTATTTTTTTAATTTTTTTTTTATTTATTTATGATAGTCACAGAGAGAGAGAGAGAGAGAGAGGCGGAGACATAGGCAGAGGGAGAAGCAGGCTCCATGCACCGGGAGCCTGATGTGGGATTCGATCCCGGGTCTCCAGGATCGCGCCCTGGGCCAAAGGCAGGCGCCAAACCGCTGCGCCACCCAGGGATCCCCAATTCATGTTTTAAATTGTACAAATAAACGTGATAAATCACTTGTATCACGTCAGCATTTACTCAGTATATTTAACACAAGCCACACTATAACAACTAAAATTACATCTCCACAAAGTTGCAGATAAAGACTGTAAGCTAGGGGTACCTACTTGGCTCAGTCAGTAGAGCATGCAACTCTTGATCTTGAGATTGGGGGTTCAAGTCCCATGTTGGGTGTAGAGCTTACTTAAAAATAAAATCTTTTTTTTTTTTTTAAGCTTTTATTTATTGGGATCCCTGGGTGGCACAGAGGTTTAGCGCCTGCCTTTGGCCCAGGGCACGATCCTGCAGACCTGGGATCGAATCCCACGTCAGGCTCCCGGTGCATGGAGCCTGCTTCTCCCTCTGCCTGTGTCTCTACCTCTCTCTCTCTCTCTCTCTGTGACTATCATAAATAAATAAATATTTTAAAAAAAGATTTTATTTATTTATTCATGAGAGACAGAGAGGCAGAGACACAAGCAGAGGGAGGAGAAGCAGGCTTCCATGCAGGAGCCCAATGCGGGACTCGATCCCAGAACTGCAGAGGCAAAGGCAAACGCTCAACCACTGAGCCACCCAAGTGTCCCAAAATAAAATCTTAAAAGAAAAAAAAAAAAAAAGACTGTAAGCAATACCTATGTGAAATAATAACAGGATTCTCAATAGCCAAAAAATAGATGGTTTTATCTTCTCTTCCATATATGCATTTTCTCTCTCCAAATTGAAGACAGTAATAATTTTTTCTTTTTTCTTAATACTTAGTACAGTACAAAGGGTTAATAAATTAATGTGAAAATATTTCTCCTCTATAAATAAAGCTAACAGGCTATTTCCTCTTTACTAGGGTATAGGGGCTGTCTCTAGTTATGTGTTCCTGGTCTGGGGGTAATGAGGGCAGGGGAATAGTGGCCCAGAGTGTAAGAGCTCCATAAAATGATGTTTGGGGGTACAAGCCATGTACTGTTTGGTCTGCATATGAAAAGTACATTAATAGGAAGTCCTTTACTATCTCTAGAAATTGCCTGGCCTTGGGAGGGACAGTTTCTTCAGAGTCCACAAGTCCTCAAGATTTCGAAGCATCATATATACAGAAAAACAAAAGAGAAAATTAATACAGAGAGAAAACAAATTCTCATAAATTTTACCGTTAAAAATTCTAACCATAATGATAATGAAAACTGAGCTCAAATTTCAATAAAATTTTATGGGGATAACATTTTTAACAGATGTTTAAAGTTAGTATTCCCTCTCATCGAAACAGATTGTAAAGTTTCTTCTATTAATGCTGGCCTGTAATGAGATCTTACATATTCTATTTGAAATGTCTTTTCACATAAGCAGTGCCAAATACTGATTATCAATCCATGAACAAATGATTTTAACAGAATATAGTCATTACTGGTAGGGAAGACTACAACTCTACTAGATTCTTCTCCTGATGTTTGCCTTTTAACATGATAGATTAATCATCTCCAATTGAAGGCTGGATTAAAGTACTCCTCGTGCACAATTAAACGGATTGTGAAATATGGACATTTCCTTTGCAATTTCATCAAGTTCTGAAACATGCTATTGGAACTGGGTATGAGCTCAGAAAATATATCTACTGCTAATTTTTGTTGGAAATACAGATCTTATTTTTTTAGTTTTTAACAGCAGGGGAAATAGAAAAAGCAGCTTGACATTACTTGTGATTCAAACGACAGCAGTGATCACCAAAATGACCTGACCACATATAAACCTCGCATTTAAGCACTGCTTTGTAGTTTTGACTGAGTTCACGTGTAAACATTACCAAATCTGAAAAAGTCATTTGCCAGATCATTCAGTGTCTGGTAAGTGGCTGAGGTAGTTCAAGTTCAAAAAATTTCAGTATCAGCCCTAACGTAAAAAAATCCACAATAAACCTTTACCAATGACTGCTAAGATATCAAACACCCATGGAACTGGGCAAGGGTCTCTAGCTCCTATTTCTAACTATTTAAAATGGCCATAAGCATTCAAAACTTCCATGTGTCCGAGAGCTTTGTAAACTGTCAACTAAGCCTTTTCTGCTCCACGTGTCTGTGTCTCAGTAACTGATCTCGGTCACTATCAGTTAAAATACAAAAACACACCCTAGTGGACTTTACTTCAGCTTGTACTGATTAGCATTTTCTCTAATTAGTTTTAACTTCTTTAAAATCTTCTCACCTGATGTTCTCCCATACAAGTTATTCACAGGGAGTAATTCTCAGTCATCTCACAATCTATACTGCCTATTCAAATAAAATAAACTGAGCAGTAAAAAATAAAAATAAATTTAAAAAAATAAAATAATAAAAATAAAAAAATAAACTGAGCAGTACTGTAGCATTCCTCAATTCATCAAAAAACAGCTACACTTACTTTGGTTGTACCTTCATTTCCATTTTTTATTTTTCAATTATTATTCTGTTTTAAATATTCTAATTTTTCTATTAATTTCAGCGAGTTGGGAATACTGTGATAAATACTAAGCTGGATAATATCAACTTTTATTATATTCTTTTGGCTTTGTTATAGGGTCACTGCATAATTAAGACAATAATTTCCCATCCAATAATAAATTAATCCACATTCCAATGTATTTTAGAAGCATGATATTCAAAACCTAATTTTCTCTTCTTTTGTTCTTTTGACATGATAGGTATGCACTAGTAATAAAAACTATACTGAATGTCACAATATAGCAGTATGTGTGTCATATGAAACATCTGATCTATAAATTGTGTTACTATAATTTACAGTGCACCAAGCAGAAAAAGGAAGATATAGAGCACCACATATGGACACTGTAAGGACTACTTGACTCAGCTAATGTAGCTTGAAAGCAGCCATAGAAATTATGTAAATAAATTAGCATTTTCATACGCCAACATTATTTATGAACAATGAAATTTAAAATTCACATCGGAAGATACACCTAGATAACAGCCACATCAGTGCAATTAACTCAGAAAACGACCTGGGGGCAACCTGAGTGGCTCAGTCCATTAAGGGGCAACTCTTGGTTTCCGCTCAGGTCATGATCTCAGGGTCTTAGGATCCAGCCCCCGTCAGGCTCTGCATTTAGGATTCTCTCTCTCATTCTTCCTCTGCTCATTACTACTCCCCTCCCTCAGGCTCGTTCTCTCTCTCTCTGAAAAGAGGAAGAGGAAGAATCTCAGAAAAAAGGATGAAGAAAAAGAGAGAGAGAAGGAAACAAAGAAAGAGAAAAGAAAACAACCTGTATATTGGCAGAACAGACTTTCTGCAGTTAATCAAAGGACACATCAAAAAGGGAAGGAGGGGCAGAGACTCCATTGAGAACCAAACTCCTAGGGAGACTCACCACAAATGGGAGGGACACCACAAGCATGGAGAAGGCAGAGAATCAGACCCCACACCATGAACCCCAGGCAGAGAAGAGCTACTCAAGGAAGATGAGTCTCCAAAACATTTGGTTTGGAAACCAGCAAGCTTAACTCCAGGTACTTTAAAAATCACAGACTTAGCCTGGAAAAGGTGGAGGGCAACAGGAAACGGAGTCCCCTTAAAGAGCCAACATAACAAGCTGAAGGAGAAACAGAACAGAAGCAGCAGTTTGAAAAGAGCCTGGGGTATACATGAAGTGTATTTATTTACTAATCTCGTATTTATTTATTTACTAATCTCAGAACATGCACTAAAGGACAGGGATGTTCGGGAGACCTATCTAAGAATAAAAGAGCTGGTGGGTACCATTTCTCTATCCCCCACCCCGGTTTAGATAACCTGACACTAGCAATAATCAAGCGTGAATCCTCATCACCTACCTTGCTAACAGTACACATCCAGCCCCATCCAACCCACCACAGCACCTGCCAAGATATGCCCTGCAAACCATCCAGCAGGGACCAGCACCACTCTAAAGTGATGAGTGTCATGGAGAGAACGGAATATAACCACATACACCAGTGGGATTACAACCCCAATAGATGGACTAAGGGCAGACACCTAGTTTGACTGCAGGCCTTGCCCACAAAAGAAAGTCTCTCAGAGACAATACAGGGAGAGCACTCTGTAGATTGGTGTGACTGCAGACCCTGCAGATGGCCTGACGACAAGTATCTTGCCTGCGCTACAACCCAACTACAAGCCCACAGCAACCCCAGGATGGCCCTTTAACAGCACAGGGACCAAACCTTGCCCAGTGTACCCACAAAGGAAACATCTGTGAAATGCCTGGTGGTTCTGAAAAACAGGACATTGTGTTACCAGGCACCAAAAGGTCTCTTCTAAGGCCACTACTTTCAAGATGAGGAGACCTAGATGACTTCACTAATACATAGAAACAAACACAGACAATATGAGGAGAAAACAGAGTACATCCCAAATGAAAGAATAGGACAAAACCACGCCAAAAGAGCTACATGAAATCGAAATAAGCAATATGCCTGATAAAGAATTCAAAGTGATGATCATAAACATACTCACTGTACTTAACAATGGAAGTTCTCTGTGAGACCTTCAACAAAGGGACAGAAAATATAAAGAACCATCATCAGAGATGATCAATAACTGAAATTAAAAATACCCTAGAGGGCTTACCAAAAAGAAAAGGAAAGAAAAAAAAGAAAAGAGAAGAAAAAACCTTAGAAGGAATGAATAGATTAGAGGAAGCAAAAGAACCCATCAGTGACCTGGAGTCCTGAATAATGGAAAGCAACCCAGATGAACAGCAAAAAGTAAATAATAATAATAATAATAATAATAATAATAATAATAATAATAAAAACGAAAGTGTGTAAAGGGAAATCAGTGACATCATCGAGCATATTAGCATGTAATTTAGAAGGATCCCAGAAGGAATAAAGATAGAAAAAGGGGCAGAAAATTTATCTAAAGAAATAACAGCTGAGGATGCCTGGATGGCTCAGTGGTTGAGCGTCTGCCTTCGACTCAGGACACGGTCCCGGAGTTCCAGGATCGGAGTCCCACATCAGGCTCCTGATGGAGTCTGCTTCTTCTCCCTCTGCCTGCATCTCTGCCTCTCTCTGTGGGTGGGTGGGTGGGTGGGAGGGAGGGAAAGGAAAAAGAAAGGGAAAGGGAAACGAAAAGGGAAAGGGAAAGGAAGAAAGAAAGAGCTGAAAATGTCCCTGGTTTTTCAGTAGAAACTTTGCAGACCAGAAGACAGTGGCATGATATATTAAAAGTACTGAAAAGAAAAATAAATGTGGAACTGAGAATAATCTACTCAGAAAGGTTATCATTCAGAATAGAAGGAGAGAGAGTTTCCCAAACCAACAAAAGTTACAGGACTTTATCACCAGTAAGCCAGCTTTATAAGAAATGTTAAAGGGAATTCTTTGAGTGAAAAGGCAATAATCAACAGTAAGAAAATTATGAAAGGAAAAACTTCCACAGGTAAATACAAACATAATTAAAGTAGTAGATTAATCACAGAGATTAAAGCACAAAAGCAATTATACCTATATAACTCAGTCAACGAATACACAAAATAAAATGATATGAAGTATGATATCGTATACATAAAACATGCATGGAAGTAAAAATTTAGTGCTTTTAGAATGAGTTCAATTTAACTGAACATCAACTTAATATAGACTGTTATCTGCATAAGATGCTACAAATGAACCTAATTGTAACCACAAATCAAAAACCTGTAACAGACACACAAAAAAATAAAGAGAAAGGAATCAAAGCATATGACTAGTGAAGTACACCAAACTACAAGATAAAAGAGCAAGAGAAGAACTACAAAAACAACCATTAAAACAAGTAACAGATGAAAAAAAAAAAAAAAAAAAAAAAACAAGTAACAGATGGCAATAAGTACCTATCTATGGATAATTACTTTAAGTGAAAATGGATTAGTATTTTAATCAAAAGATACTGATGCATTGAATGGATTAAAAAAAAGCAAGACCCATCTTTATGTTGCCTAAAGACAACTTATTTCAGACCTAAAGATACATGCATATTCAGAGACAAGAGATGGAAAAACAATTACATGCAAACAGAAGCAAAAAGAAGGCTGCGGTACCAATACTTATATCTGAAAAAATAGACTTAAAACCAAGAATATAACAAAACAAAGGACACTACAAAATGATAAAGGAACAATCCAATAGGAGCATGCAACAATTTTAAATATTTATGCACCTAATGTGGGAGCACCTGAATACATAAATCAACTAGTAGCAGACATAAAGGAAAAAATTGACAGTAATATGTTAATAGCAGAAGACTTTAACACCCCACTTATGTCAAAAATAGATCACCCAAGGCAGAAAAATCAACAAGGAAACAATGACTTTGAATAACACATTGGGCTATGTGGACCTAAAAAACATACTCAGAATGTTCAATCCAAAACAAAAGACTAAACATTATTTTCATACACGCGATCTATTCACCAAATCTCGATAAATTTAAAAAAAGACTGAAATAATATCAGGCATCCTTTCTGACCATAAGGGAATAAAACTAAAAGTCAATCACAAGAAAAAAAATCTAAAAAGAACACAAATACGTGGAGGCTAAATAACATGCTACTTTAATATCAAATGGGTCCAAGAGGAAATCAAAACCTACATAGAAACAAACAAAATTGAAGATAAAGAGTTCAAAAATCCATGGGATGCAGTAAAAGCTGTTCTAAGAGGGAAGATTATAGCAATACAAGCCTAACACAAGAAATATGAAAAACTTAAAACTAACCCCACAGGCATAGGAGATAGGAAAAGAACAAAGAAAACCCAAAACCAGTAGAAGGAAACAAATACTAAAAATTAGAGCAGAAATACAAAAAAGAGACTAAACATAGGCGCGCACACACACAGTAGGGCAGTTCAATGAAACCAGGAGCTGGTTCTCTGAAGAGATGAACAAAACTGACAAACCTTCAACCAGACTCATCAAAATAAGAGAGGAATCAGATAACTAAAATTAACAACTGACACCACAGAAATACAAAGGATTACAAGAGAATATGATAAAAAATTACATGCCAGCAAATTAGAAAACCTAGAAGAAAGGGATATGTCCCTAGAAACCTATAACCCTTCAAAGTGAAATCAGGTCAAAATAGAAAATTTGAAAAGATCAATTACTAGCAAAGAAACTGAACTAGCAATCAAAAAACTCCCAACAAACAAAAATCCAGATAGCTTCTCTGATAAGCTCTGCCTAAACAGTTAAAGAAGAGTTAATACCTATTCTCATACTATTTCAAAAAAAAAAAAAAGGAAAGGAAAGCTTCCAGACTTACTCTATGAGGCCAGCATTACCCTAATATAAAAAACAGATAAAAAACATTACAAGGAAAGGAAATTACAAACCACTATCTCTGATGAACATAAATGCAAAAATCTTCAGCAAAATACTGGCAAACTGCATACAACAATACATTAAAAAATAATTCACCACAATCAAGTGGGATTTATTCCAGGGGAAAAAAAAAATAGTTTAATATGCCCAAATAAATCAACATGATATATCACATTAACAAAAGAAAGGACAAAAATCATATGATCATCTCAAGAGATGCAGAAAAAAGGCTTCTAACAAAGTACCACATCCATTCAAGACAAAAACTCTCAACAAAGAAATTTTAGGGTAAACATACCTCAACATAATAAACCAAAGACAAAAATGTCCACACACATCACTTTTATTCAATATAGTAATCAAAGACCTAGCCACACCAATTAAACCAAAAAAAATCCAAATTAATAAAGTAAAACTTTTACTATTTGCAGATGAAATGATACTATATATAGAAAATCCTCAAGATTTCACCAAAATACTACTAGAACTGATAAATGAATTCAGTAAAGTTATGATACTAAATATACAGAAATTTATTTCATTTCTACACATTAATAATGATATAGGAGAAAAAGACATTTAGAAGACAATCCCATTTACAATTGCACTAAAAAGAATAAAATATCTAACAAACCAAGTAGGTCAAAGATCTGGACTCAGAAAACTACAAAAACACTAATGAAAGAAACTGAAGGTGACATAAACAAACGGGAAGATAACTCCATGCTCATGGATTAGAAAAACCAATACTGTTAAAATGTCCATGCTACCCAAAGTAATCTATAGATTTAATGCAATCCTTACCAAAGTATCTATTGTTTTCCCAGATCTAGAAAAAATTATCCCAGAATTTGTATGGAACTGCAAAAGAACCCAAATAGCTAAAGTCATCTTGAAAAAGAGGAACAAATCTAGAAGTATCGCAATCCCAGAATTCAAGATATACAATGAAGCTTTAGTAATCAAAATGGTATGGTACAGGCACATAAACACACTGAACAACAGAAGAAAGAGCTCAGAAATAAACCAATAATTATATGGTCAATTTATAAAAAAGGAAGAACATACAATGGAGAAAAGATAATCTCTTCAGCAAATAATGCTGGGAAAACTGGACAGCAAGATACAGAAGAATGAAACTGAACTACTTTCTTACACTAAACACAAACCTAAACCCAGAATGGATTAAAGACCTAAATGTGAGACCTAAAATCATAAAATTCCTAGAGAAAAACAGAGACAGTAATTTCTTTTGAGTTTGGCCAATAATTTCTCTAGATTGTCTTCTCTGACAAAGGAAATAAAAGCAAAATTAAACTATAGAAGCTAAACAACAACAACATAAAAGGCTTTTTGCACAGGGAAGGAAACTAGCAAACAAAAAGGCCACCCATTGAATGAGAGAAGACATTTCCAAATAATATATATGAGGGATTAGTATTCAAAATACATAAAGAACTTATACAACTCAACAACAAAAAAACCCCAAATAATCCAATTAAAAATGGGCAGAGGACCTTCACAGTCATTTTTTCCAAAGACATACAGATGGCCAACAGACATATGAAAAGATGCTCAACATCACTCATCATCAGGGAAATGCAAATCAAAACCATAATGAGGCATCACTTTACACCTGTCAGAATAGCTAGAATCAAAAACACAAAAGCTCCTATCTTTTTTTTTTAAGACTTTATTTATTTATTCATTAGAGACACGGGGGGGGGGGGGGGCGGTCGGGGGGAGAACCAGGCTCCCTGCAAGGAGTCCAATGCAGGTTTCTATCCCAGACTCTGGGATCATGACCTGAGCCAAAGGCAGACAGACGTTCAACTGCTGAGCCACCCAGGCATCCCAACTGAGGCCATTTCATGAAATATCATGTGTCACCTGAGCCTTTGGTAAAAACAAAAACACAAGAAATAACTGTTAGTGAGGATATGGAGAAAAAGGAACTGTCATTCACTGTTGGTGGGAATGCAAATTGTTGCAGGTACTGTGGAAAGTAGAATGGTGGTACTTTAAAAAATTAAAAATAGAAATCCCATCTGTTCCAGTAATTCCACACTTCTGGGTATTTATCCAAAGAATACGAAAACACTTATTTGAAAAGATATATGCACCCTATGTTTACTAAACCATTATTTACAAGAGCCAAACTCACGTATCCATCCCTAAATGAAAGGATAAAGAAGTAGTGGTGTACATATATATGCAATGGAATATTAATCAGCCATAAAAATGACTGAATTCTTGCCATATATAATATGGATGGAGCTAGAGAGTATAATGACAACTGAAACAAGTTGGTCAGAAAAGGACACCTACCTTATAATTTCACTCACATGTAAATTTAAGAAACAAAACAATGTACAAAGAAAAAAAAGACAAAGAACCAGACTCCAAAATACAAAGAACTGGTGATTGCCACAGAGGAGGTGGGTGGGGAGGATGAGCGAAATAGATAAAGGGAATAAGAGTACCCTTTGAGAGTACTCTTTTCTTGATGAACACTGAGAACTGTTGAATAATTATTTTACACCTGAAAATAATATAACACTGTATGATAATTACACTTCAGAGTTAAAAAAGTGAAATTCATATAATCTCCAGAAGTCAAAAGTACTTCTCTATTTTTTAATAATTTAAATACACTGAACTATACTTAAATCATTGTCCTTATAAAAACAGGCAGGAAGGTAGATTTAGTATGTAGTTGGTAGTCTGCAGAAGTGAGGAACTACCCAATATTTTGATCATGTGAACCATTTTCTGATGATTAACTTGGTCAGCATTACCTAGTACAGATTAAAAAAAGGACAGAGAGCAGAGAGGTAAGTTAATGTGAAAGCAAAGCATATAGGCACATTTGTGAGAGGAGACACTGAAGCTTCTGTTCTAGAATATCTCAGTAAAGCAAATTTCACAATAAACAAAACCAGATGAATTTTTTGGTTTTCCAGCAAATATAAAAGTTATTTTTACACTATACTGTAGTTTTTTAGGTGTGTGAGAGCATTTTTAAATGCAACGTACACACCTTAGTTAAAAAAATACTTGATTCCTAACCAATGCTATCATCTGAGCCTTCTGCAACTCAAAATTTTTTGCAGGTGAGGGTTGCTGAAGGTTTCAGTGGCTGTGGCCACTTCTTAAAACAACAATGAAGTTCGTTGCATTAAATGACTCTTCCTTTCATGAAATTTTCTCTGCAGCAATGCTGTTTGATAGCTTTCATCCACAAAACTTCTTTCAAAATTGGGAGTCAATCCTCTCAAAGCCAGTCACTGCTCTATCAACCGAACTGATGCACTATTCTAAATCCTCTGTTGTTATTTCAACAGTCTTCACAGCAGCTTCACCACGAGTAGATCCCACCTCAAGAAACCATTATCTTTGCTCATTCAGCAGCAGCAACTCTTCTTCTGTTCAAGTTGTATCCTGAGATCACAGGTGTTCTGTCCCATCTTCAGGCTCTATTTCTAATTCTGGTTCTCTTGCTGTTTCCACCACTCCTGCAATCTTGCATCCCTCTAAGTCATCTAGGGAGACTGGAATCAACTTCTTCCAAACTCCTAATAATGCTGATATTCTGATCTCTCCCCATGAATCATGAATGTTCTTCATGGCATCTAAGATGGTGAATCCTTCCCAGAAGGTTTTCAACTAACTTTTCCCAGATCTATTAGAGGCATCACTATGTATGGCAGGTACAGTCCTATGAAATGTACTTCTTAAATAAGAAGACTTGAATAAGAAATTTTTTAAAAGAGACAAAGACTCTTAAATATAGAGAACCAATTGGTGGTTGCCAAAGGGGAGGTGAGTGGGAACAATGGGTGAAACAGATAAAGGAGATGAAGAGCATACTTATCATAATGAGCACTGAGTAATGTACAGAATTGCTGAATCATTACACTGTACACCTGTATACATGAAACAAATATAACGCTGTATGTTATACTCCAACAAAAAATAAATATAATTAATTTTTAAAATAAAAAAATACTTGAAAGTTGAAAGGATTCCTTGATCCATGGGCTGCAGAATGGATGTGTTAGCAGGCATGAAAACAACATAAATCTCGTTGTCCAACTCCATCAGAACTGTTGTAAAATCGGGTACATATTCAATAAGTGATGGATGATGTGAAAGGGATTTTTTTTTCCTAAGCAGGTCTCTAAAGTGGGCTTAAAACATTTAGTAAACTGGGACGTCTGGGTGATTTAGTCAGTAAAGTGGCCGACTCTTGATTTTGGCTCAGGTTATGATCTCAGGGTGGTGAGACTGACTGAGCTCCACACTGGGCTCCATGCTCAGTGTGGAGCCTGCCTGAGATCCTCTCTTGCCTCTCCCTCTGCCCCTCGCCTATTCACAGTCTGTCTAAACTAAATACAATCTTAAAAAAGTTTTTCAGTAAATCATGGTGTAAACAGATGTGCTATCCTCTGGGCTCTGCTGTTCCATTTATAGAGCACACGCAGAGTAGATTTACCAGAATTCCTAAGGGCCCTAGGATTTGAGAAATGATCAATAAGCACCTGCTACAACTTAAAAGTGCCCAACTGCATTAGCCCCCACAACACAATCAGCCAGTCCTTGGAAGCTCCGAAGCCAGGCACTGACTACTCCTCTCTAACCACACAAGTCCTAGATGATATCTGCTTCCCATGGCAGGCTCTTTCACCCACACTGACAATCGGTTGGTCAGTGTAGCCACCTTCGTTAATGATCTCAGCTAGATCTTCTGGATCACCTGCTGCATCGCCTGGCACCTTCATGCCATGGACACAGTTTCCTTCCTTAGACCTCATGAACCAGTCTCTACTGGCTTCAGACCTTTCTCCTGCAGCTTCCTCTCCTCTCTCAGCCTTCACGGGACTGAAGAGAGTGAGTCAGGGCCTTGCTCTGGGTGAGGCTTTGGCTGAAGGGAATGTTGTGGTTGGTTTGACCTTTTATCCACCGAACGTTCCCCATTAACAGCAATAAAGCTAATTCACTTCCCTATCATTCGTTGTTCACTGCAGTAGCACTGTTAATCTCCTTCAGGAGCTTTTCCTTCACATTTACAACTTGGCTACTTACCGGCAAAATAGGCTTCAGCTTTCAACAGGGCTTCCTCAATAAACTTTAATCATTTCTAGCTTTTGATTGAAAGTGAGAGGCATGCAGCTTATCCTTTCTGTTGAAGAGACTACTGCAGGGTTATAAATTGTCCTAATTCCAATATAGTTGTTACTCAGGACATTGGGAAGGAGAAAGGGAAGGAGAAAGGGAAAGAGCGAGGCAGTGGAGCAGTCAGAACACACCCAACATTTTTTTAGTTTGCTATCTCATATCTCACATGGGCACTGTTTGTGGCACCCTAAAACAATATCAATAGTAACATCAAAAATCACTGATCATAAATCACCAAAATAAATATAATAATGAAAAAGTGTGAAAAACTGAAAATTACCAAATTACCAAATCTTCAATTTGCAAAATATGCAGTAACTGCAAAGGGCAATAAAGCAAAGCACTTTTTACAAGTTATGTCTTTACATTACATGGAATCTAAATACCTAATTTAATCCCTTCTCTCCAAAATACACCATCTATATAACTTGGATAAAACATGCTTCCTCAGGGGACCTGGGTGGCTCAGTGGTTGACCATCTACCTTCACCCCAGGACATGATCCTGGGATCCTGAGCTCCCCACAGGGAGCCTACCTCTCCCTCTCCCTATGTCTCTGCCCCTCTCTGTGTCTCTCATGAACAAATAAATAAAATCTTAAAAAAAAAAAAAAAAAACTTACTTCCTCAGCTCTTCAATATAACACCATCCATTATGAAGAATAACAGTATGGAATTCAAAGTGTCAGTTTAAAAATTAAATAAGACAATCCATGTGTAGTGGTTATAACAGTACTTACTTAAGAGATACTCAATAAATGTTAACTATATTATGACTGCTATTTCAAATTAGGTGATAATGACAGTCTAAAAAATGACAATGACAAAACATAGATTGAAAAGATAAAACTGACCAGATCTCGGCACATTAATGGAATAGAGGAGAAATGCAGAAATAGATCCAAATGGATATGAGAATTTAGTGACATAAAAACATAAATGTTATCATTTTTGTGAGACATCCACCCCAAAGGAAGGCAGCGAGCAGCCCAGGTGGCTCAGCGGTTTAGTGCCACCTTTGGCCCAGGACATGATCCCGGAGATCTGGGATCAAGTCCCACATCGGGTTCCCTGCATGGAACTTGCTTCTCCCTCTGCCTATGTCTCTGCCTCTCTCTCTCTGTCTCTCTCATGAATAAATAAATAAAAAAAAAAAAAAAAAAAAAAAAAACGAAGGCAGGCCTTAAAATGTAAATTCGGGAGTACCCCCATGTAAATAAAGATGAAAGCCTTAAAACCACGGATTAGACTTCAAGGACAAAACAGGAAAGCGAGAAAAATAAAGAGAAAAGTATATAAGCACTATATTAAAAAGGAAGAAAGAGAAGAATCACCAAAGAATATAGTAAGAGTACCCTGAATAGAAGAATCAGTATAGCAATTCCTATCACAGAAGATAAATACTCATGGGTGAGAAAAGACTGAAATGAAGTCATCTAAAAGAATCAAACTTAAATGCAACATAATGATTTCATAAGAAAACACTATTAAAATTGAAAACTCTACTTACTGACACAGCTATCATGGTACTATCTGGCCTCCACTCAGCTTGTTTGTAGGATCCAAACTGAGAAGATGATTTTTCAGGTTCCTTGTAGGTTACGATTAACACACTAGGCTGAAAGGAAAGAGGTTTATTTTATTAGTATCTCACAAAAATATATACAAATTTAAGACAGCTTATCTTAGAGTACTCTGAAAATCTTTTAATACTTCTAAATGTTTATAGAAGATAACAATGTAAGTTACAGCCCTAATTAGCCCAAACAGATTATCTAAAAAGAACCAAAAGGAAAGACAATCTGAAAAGGACTGTATCTATATAAGCTATTAAATTGATAACTAGTAACCTTCAAAAACAGACACAGGCCCAGATGGGTTCACTAGTGAATTCTATCAAATGTTTAGGAAGAAATTACACAAATTCTCTACAAAATATTCCAGAAGACAGAAGTGGAGAGATTACTACCTCTTTCTGAGGTCAGCATCAGTCAAATACTAAAACTAGACAAAAACATTACAAAAATATTAAACAGCAGACCAACAGTTCTCATAAACGTAGCTGTAAAAATTCTCAAAATACTAGCAAACCTAATCCAACAATGTTTAAAAAGATTTATACAAAAAAAAAAAAGATTTATACACTACAACCACATGGAATTTATTCCAGTATTCAAGGCTGGATCAACATGCAAAAATCAATTAATGTAATCCATTACACATCAACAAGTTAAAGAAGAAAAACCACATGATCATACCAATAGATGCAGAAAAAGAACTTAATAAAATTGAGCATCCATTCATGATAAAAACTCTCAGTAAGCTAAGAATAAGGGGAACTTCTTCAATCCGACAAAGAATACTACCTACAATGAACCGGTAACTAACATCATACTCACTGGTAAGAAACTAGAAGCTTTCTTGGTAAACTCAAGAACAAGGTAAAGACACTCCCTTCTCAACACTCCTTTTCAAAAATCACACTGAAAGTCCTTGCTAATATACTAAGACAAGAAAAAGAAATAAAACAGCATAGAAAAAAAAAAAAAAACAGCATAGAAAAAAAGTACAACTTCCTTTGTGTATATATATACATTACTGCTTATATAGAAATCCAAAGGAACCACCAACAAAATAACATGGTAATAATTATTAGTAACGTTATAGGATGTGTTCGTATAAAAATCAAGTGTTTTATTAAACAGTCCTGAATAAACAGAATTGGAAATTAAACAGACAATAGCATTTGTACTAGTAACCAAAAAAAATATTTAGTCATAAAACTATAGAATATGTCCAAGATCTACACGAGGAAAACTACAAAACTTTAATGAACAAAATTTAAAATGAATTAAATAAATGGAGGGATATATCAAGTTCATGGATGGGAAGATTCAATACTGTCAAGATGTTAGTTCTTACAATTTACTACAGATTCAACACAATTCAAATCAAAATCACAGCAAGTTATTTTAGAGATAGCAACAGGCTGACTAAAGCTTAAATGGACACACAAAAGACCCAGAATGGCCGACTCAATACTGAAGGAGACGAACTAAGTTGAAAGACTTGATACTACTTCAAGATCTCTTATAAAGATACAGTAATGAAGACAATGTGGTACTGGCCGGAGAACAGAAAACACATCAACAGAACAGAATAGAGAGCACCAAAAACAGACTCACAAAAATATAGTCAAGTGACCTTTGACAAAGATAATAAAATGGAGAACACATGGTGTTTTCATCAAATGGTGCTAGAACAACTAGACATCCACTTTCTGGTAGTTTAAGAAGCTCCAAAGGGTCATCTTGTACTTTCCCTGCCATTGTCCTAGAAGCAGCCATTTTTCCAGGGATCCCTGTTCCATTTTTATTAGAGAATGGTATTTAAAAAACAAGATCTGGAAACAAGATGTTTGTTGCTAGTAGGGTGTCACGGCTTCTAGGTCCTCTCAATAAACATAGTAGGAAACATAAAAACTTATACTCACCTATATATGAACATATTACGTCTCTATATTTCTTTCCACATATATATGTATATATTTATATATAGAAATACTGGAGTATAATCAAGCACAATATGATTTCCTCTAATCTTCTCCCTTACTTGTAGCTTTTTTTGGTTACTTCATACAAGTGACTTAGTTCTTTGTTCAACTCTACTGTATGCACAGAGTAGTTTAGAACTGCTAAGTATATTCCTATAGTAAGCAAATTTACCAACTAGAATATAGTTTTTAAGGCTAGCTTCTTTTACATTAGCTTTTGAAAAAGTGTTACATAGGCCCGTTCCCTTAAGACTTTCTTTTTTAATTTTAAAAGCAAAATAAAGTTTCTAAGAAGCTAACAATATTCTAAATACATTAACTAGCAATACTCTAAATACATTAAAATCGCTAACCATCAGTTGTTTGTACTTCAAATATCAATTAAAAATTAAAAACCTGTATCTAGGAGTGACATGAGAAGATGGGACAGCAAGAAGTTCTGGACTTTCCTCCCACCACACCCCTACAAAAATTGAGCAACAATTCAGAGAAAAATTCCCTTTGGTGAGAAATCTAGAAACTAATAACTGAAAGGCACTTGAAGGCTGAATGAACACAAAATCAGACTCATCAAAGCTGCTAGGAAGATATGGGACACCCTCCTACCAGAAACCCTACCCCCTCCACCTCCAGGTGCTTCTTGGGAAAGAGAAAAGCCCACAGGTCCAATGCCCCAGTTTTTCTGGGGACTGCCCAAAAGGAGGGAGAGAGACTGTCTTGCCTTTTGATGAGCCACTGATGAAACCTGGCATAATCTCGTCAGCCACTATGTCATAAGAGCAGAGACAGAGTTTGGGCTGGCAGTGCCATAGCCCCTTCCTTGACTCAACACAGAGCAAGCAGATGGGGGGAAAAAACAGCTTCTACCTTCTTCCTAGAGTGAGGAGAGAAAGAGTTGGATAGAGCATAAAACAACTTTTCTGATGGACACTTGGAGAATGGCTTTGGTTCACCTGTTACAGTACACTGAAGGGATTCAGCATACCCTAGATTCTTGGTAGCCCCCCCCCCCCACACACACACACACACAAAAAGTGTGTTGGACTAGCATGAAGGTTTGAGACATCACCAGGATCTCTTGCCAGGCCAACTGGGTAGGAGAGGGAAGGTGTGTGTGTGTCTGTCTTTTCTCTATCTCATATATTAGAAGACAACCCTTCTAAAATTTCCAAATCTGGGGAAGGAAATAAAACATACAGATCCAGGAAGCCGAAAGAAACCTAAAGAAGAGAAACTCAAAGAAATACACACTGAGAAAAATTATAATCAAATTGTCAAAAGTAAAAGCAGTAAGAATTTTGAAGGCACATGGGAAAGGCAACTTGTCATGTATAAAGGAACCCCATAGGACTAAGAGTGGGTTTCTCAGCATAAATCTTGCAGAGCAAAAGGGTGTGGGATGATATACCCAGAGCTGAAAGAAAAAAGCTGCCAAGTAAGAATACTATATTAGTAATAGTATCCTTCAAAAATGAAGAAAAGATAAAATCTTTCCTAAACAAACAAAAGCTGAGGGAGTTCATCACCACTAGACTTGCTTAAGATAAATCACTTTAGATTTAAGTGCATACATAGGCTGAAAGTGACAAGATAAAAAAAAAAAGTTATTCCATGCAAATGGTAATCAAAGGAGAACAGAGAAGGTTATATCAGACAAAGTGATTTTAAGTCAAAAAGTGTCAAGACAGGAAAAAGACATTGTATAATAATAAAAAAGTAAATTCACCAGAAAGACCTAACAATTATAAATATATAGAAACGATACTATTAGAAGTAACATCATAACATCTAAAGAAAACAAACATTTACAGAATTGAATGTAAAGTACCCTAGCGCTATACAGCAATATAGCGCTAGGGTACTTTAACATCCCACTTCCAGGAATGGATAGAACCCTAAAACAAAATCTATGAAGAAAATGAAGACCTCAACAGCACTATAGATCAAATAAAGCTAACACGTATGTACAGAACTTTCTGTAAATAGCAGGATACACATTCTTAGTGTACACTGAACATTCACCAGGATAGATCACATGTTAGATCACAAGACAAGTCTTAAATTTAAGACTGAAATCATACCAACTATTTTTCTGACTACAATGGAATGAAACTAAAAATCAAAAGGGGAGAAAAAAAGGAAGAAAGGAAAGAAGGAAGGAAGGGAGGAAAGAAAGAAGGAAATTCACAAATATGTGGAAATTAAAGACACACTTGAACAACAACAAATGGGTCAAAGAAATCAAAAAGAAACTAGAAAATACCTTGAAACAAACAAAACCTAAAATACAACATACTGAACCCTACGTGATATAGCAAAAGCCATAATAAAAAGGAAGTTTATAAGCAATAAATGTCTACATTCAAACAGAAGATCTAGGATCAACCTAATTTTATATACCTGAAGGAACTAGAAAAAGAACAAACTAAGTCCAAAATCACCAGAAAGGAAGAAAATAATAAAGATTAGAACAGAAATAAGTGAAATAAAGAACAGTAAAACTACTGGAGGAAAAAACTAAAATTTTTGAAAAGATAAAATTGTAAAACTTCAGCTACACTTACTAAGAAAAACTCAAAATCAACTCAAATATAAAAGGAGACCTTACAACTGATACCACAAAAATACAAAAGATCACAAAGACAACTATAAACAACTATATGCCAGCAAACTGGACAACAAAAAAAAAATAGGAAAACTCCTAGAAACACACAACCTATCAAGACCGAATCATCAAGAAACAGAAAATCTGAGAAGACAGTAGTATGTAGATTAAATCTGTGACCAAAAACCTCCCAACAAAGAAAAGCCCAGGACCAAATGACTTCACTGGTAAATTCTACCAAACATTTAGTGAAGAATGCCAATCCTTCCGAAACTCTACTAAAATACTGAAGCAGCAGAAACACTTTCAAAACCAGACAAAGGCACTACAAGAAGTACACTGATTCAAAACCAAAGGCACTACTAGAAAAGAAAATCATAGGTCACTGTCTCTGAATAAAGATGCAAAAATCCTGAATTCAACAGCACATTAAAAAAAAAAAATACACCAAGAACCAAATTTGATTTATATTCTTGGGATGCTAGTATGGGTCAACATACAAGAATCAATTAATGTGATACACTGTGTTACCAGAATAAAGGATAAAATTCACATAATCATCTCAATAGATAAAGTATGTGACAAAATTCGACACACTTTCAGAAGAAAAACCTCAAACTATAAAAAAAAAAAAGGCCAAATACTTCAACATAAAAAAGGTCATTTAAGATCTATAGCTAAATCATACCCAACAGTAAGAAACTGAAGTTCTCCTCTAAAATCAGGAACAAGGGGATCCCTGGGTGGCTCAGCAGTTTGGCGCCTGCCTTTGGCGCAGGGCCCGATCCTGGAGTCCCAGGATCAATTTCCACGTCGGGCTCCTGACGTGGAGCCTGCTTCTCCCTACTCCTGCGTCTCTGCCTCTCTCTCTCCCTCTCTCTCTCTCTCTCTCTATCATAAATGAATAAATAAATCTTTAAAAAAATTAAAATAAAATCAGGAACACGTCCAGGATGCCTACTATCATCACCTCTATTCAACATAGTATGGAAGTCCTAACCAGAGCAATTAGGCAAGAGAAAAATATATAAGGAATCCAAGTCAGAAAGTAAGAAACAAAACTGTCAATTTGCAAAGAGTATGATCTTATATAAAGAAAACTCTAAAGAATCCATTAAAAAGAAACTGATAATAAAGGAATTCAGTTAAGTTTTAGAATACAAAATCAACATACAAAAATCAACTACATTTCTATACACTTAACAATGAGCTATCTGAAAAGGAAATCAGGGAAACAATCTTAGTTCAAATACCACCAAAAATAATAAAATCTTAGGATTAAAGAACTGTAGAGGTGAAAGACTTGTACACTGAAACTACAAAATACTGAAGAAATTTTTTAAAAAGGGGGAAGACATCCTGTGTTCATGATTTGGAAGATTAATATCATTAAAATGTCCATACTACCCAAAGCAATTTACAAATTTAAAGCAATTACTATCAAAATCACAATCGTACTTTTTACAGAAGTAGAAAAAAATTAAATTCCTATGAAATCACAGAAAGCTCCAAACAGCCAAGTTGATAATGAGTAAGAACAATGCTAGAGGCATCAGGCATCACACTTCTTGATTTTTAAATATTCTACCAAACTACAGTAAATCAAATAGTATAGTTATGGCATTAAGACAGACACAGGCCAATGAAAGAGTAGAGAGCCCAGAAATAAATCCACACAAGCAGGTCAATTGATCTTCAACAAGGGTTCTAAGTATACACAATGGGAAAAGTATAGTCTTATTAACAAACAATATTGGAGGGATCCCTGGGTGGCACAGCAGTTTGGCGCCTGCCTTTTTTGGCCCAGGGCGCGATCCTGGAGACCCGGGATCGAATCCCATGTCGGGCTTCTGGTGCATGGAGCCTGCTTCTCCCTCTGCCTGTGTCTCTGCCTCTCTCTCTCTCTCTCTCTGTGTGACTATCGTAGATTTAAAAAAAAAAAAAAAAAAATATTGGAAAAATCGGCCAGCCACACGCAAAAGAATAAGATTGGACCTTTATCTAATCCTATACACAAAAATCAATTCAAAATGGATTACAGACTTAAAGGTACCCCTTGAAACTATAAAAGAATACCTGATTCCACTTACCTAAACAGTTAAATTCATAGTGTCAGAGTGAAATGGTGGTTACCAGAAGATGTGAGATGAGAATCGAAAGCTGCCAATTCAATGACAAAGTTTCAGTTAAGCAAGATGATTAAGTTCTAGAGATCTGCTGTACATCATAGCTATAGCTAACAATATTGTACTACACACTTAAAAATTTTGAAGAGATCTCATGTTAAGTGCTCGCATCACAATAAAATTTTCATGTTAACATAAATAATATTTTTGAATAACTTTATTTCTAAACCAAAAGGATAAGCAGTGGAACTATTTTGCCATGCTCTTTAAAAGTCTAATATAACTGACTATGGCTGGATTCTCCTATCTACTTCTACAGTCTGTTGTGACATGTTGTTTTAATTGAAGCATACAAAGAAAATCCAGTCTTACACAGATTTATAATTGGATTTTAAATAATCATAAATATTCTTTGATAGAATCCCAAAACTTGACAAGGGATAGTTTCTTAAAAATGAGTTGTAATGTAGAATCTAAGTCCTTTTCAATAAAGTTTTTATACAGGGCAGCCCAGGTGGCTCAGCGGTTTAGTGCCACCTTCAGCCCAGGGCCTGATCCTGGAGACCCGGGACTGAGTCCCATGTTGGGCTCCCTGCATGGAGCCCTCTTCTCCCTCTGCCTGTGTCTCTGCCTCTCTCTCTCTCTCTCACACATGAATAAATAAATAAATAATCTTAAAAAAAAAAAACACACACACAGTTTAAAAATAAATAAATAAAGTTTTTACACTGTTTCAAAACCAAAAACAAAAGTACCTTGGATAATATTTACAATAAACGAAGAGAAGAAATTTAATTGTGGAGACTATAAGGAATTTATTTTAAAAATCTAGAAGTGAAACCTGAGTCTGAAAGGGAAATTAGAACTCTTTGATTTGATCACTTGGTTACTTTTCCAGTATTTTTTCCAAAAATACTTAAGCTCATCTTATTTGTGAGAAAATAAACCCAATCTGATAGATTCTACTAAGTAACTCATCAGTACTCTTCAAAAAGATCAAGATCATAAAGGACAA
This sequence comes from Canis lupus familiaris, assembly GCF_011100685.1. NCBI lineage: Eukaryota > Metazoa > Chordata > Mammalia > Carnivora > Canidae > Canis > Canis lupus. Next base: position 94,433,687 of record NC_049222.1, on the reverse strand, counting down.
GGAAAAACTTAAGAACTATTACAGACTAGAAGAGATTGGAAGAAATAAAACCATATGCAATGTGGCACACAAAATAGACATGTAGAAAAGAAAGAGGACACCAGAGCAAAATTAAGGAAAATGTACCAATGTTATAAACTCTTCATTATAATTAATGCTATGTGAAAGATGCATAAGAACAACAAAAAACAAGTATATACTCTATGATTCTACTTACATAAAACTTTAGAAAAGGCAACCCAATCTGTAGCAAGAGAAAGCAACCAGATGAGTGACTGCCTGGATATGGAGGGCAGTAGGAAGCAACTACAAAAAGTTAAGAGGAAATATCTAGAGGTGATGAGTTTGTTCACGGTCAGGATTATGGTGATGGTTTGATGATGTATACAAGTCATATCTAATCAAATTTACACTATAAACATGCAATTTATATCATGTCAATTATATCTCAGAAAATTATTTAAAAAGTTTCAAACAAGGTATTTTGCTGGTCTTTCTAAAAATTAACCAAAGGGAAAACAACACACTTAGGGAAACCTAGTCAGAATCTTTTGCAAAAACCTAGAAGAGAAGCCTGAACTATGCAGAAGGTAGGAGGGACAGAAAGAAGACAGAAACAAAAACTGGTTGTAGTTTGCTTAGCATCTAAAGTACATGAACATGAACATACAAGTTAGAATAAACTGTTTACTAATATTTGTTTTTGAGGATTTTGATATCCTTGACCTGTTTACGTGAATGATCAATTTTTTGACTGTGACAAAGACATTAACTAACTCAATCAGAAAAGGAGATTTTTAAAAAGATTGTTATAACCAGCAATGATAATCTGCCTATTGAATTAATAAATGTAAAAAGATTGAATAGCGGTATTTAATCACTAACTTAAAACCACAGTATATTTTAGCATTTATTAACTTTTTATTTCTTAATGTTTTAATATTTACATATTTTATAAACGTTTTATTTCTAAAAAAGTAATTTATCTAATTTGGGAGTTAGAAAGCATACTAAGACTGGTTTTTACTCTGCTTGCACTTATATCAAAACAATATACAATAATGTGGGCTTATGAAACATTTTTATATGAAGCAGACAAGTCTCCTCTCTCTGGTAACTTGTGCACAAATATTAGTAAGTACTACTCTGACTCTCTAAAGAGCTGAAACCGACATAGCTAAAGGCCTCCAAATTACTGACTTCACCAAAAAAAAAAAAAAAAAAAAAAGATTCTAGGCAGCAATTTAGTCCTTATAGATGTATTTCAAAACAGAAGCAGTGCTATATCTAAAGAAGTCTATTATGTATTTCTTTATAACCCATGACAACATAGAAAATATGGTCCCAAGATTATGTATGAATCTTTTTGTATAAAATTTCACACTATTAAAACAGATCCTGGGCAGCCCAGGTGGCTCGGCGGTTTAATGCCGCCTTCAGCCCGGGGCCTGGTCCAGGAGACCTGGGATCGAGTCCCACATCGGGCTCCCTGCATGGAGCCTGCTTCTCCCTCTGCCTGTGGCTTTGCCTCTCTCTATCTCTAACTCTCTCTCTCTGTCTGTCTCTCATGAATAAATAAAATCTTAAAAAAAAAAAAAACAGATTCTTACTAATTTTGTTAGTGACTAATATCTTAAGTTTTATATTCCTTAAATATCCATGAAGAATAACCACATGTATATATTCTTTTTTAAAAAATATTTTATTTATTCATTAGAGAGAAGGGAGGACAATTCTTAGTAATCCACCACTTCAAATAGTTGTTTCCACAGACTAATTTTAAGTTAATTTTAATGTCTAAATAAAGTATAAAGAATAAAATGAACACTGGCAAACCCATCATCCAGCTACAGAAATGATTCACTATCATAATTTGAAGGCCCTGAGTGCCCTCACCTAATTACATGCACTCTCCAAGATATAATCACTATCTTCAATTTTGTGATTATATCCCTGCTCTTCTGTATAATTCATTCACTTCTTGTACTGAATTAATATACCACAACTCATCTATTCTCCTGTTGATAAAAACATTTGAGTTTAGAAAAAGAATTTATGATTTTTTTCTGATTAAAAAAACTGTTAATTCCAAAATGAGAAATGTCGGGGGAGGCGTGTCTCTGACCATACAAAGTCCAATTCAATGCAGTGTAAATTTTAAAACTTGATAAATATAACTGGCACTACTGTTATTAAACTAAGATAACTATGATACATTTATGTTCTTAATAGAATTGCAAATCTGTGACGCTTACATGCTTCCTACTATTTTTTAGTTGATTTTTAAAAATTAATGGTGACAGCTGTACTTGGTAAATGTCTGTAAAAGACTCCAGACTCATCTTTTAAATTTTATATGACACTCTATTTTCAGAATTCGATCATTCGAGATTATATAACTATTTAGGATATTCCCTATTAGTATCCTAGGGCTGCTGTTACAAATACCAAAAACTGACTGGCTTAAAACAACAGAAATTTAAATTAAGGAGTCAGCAGGGCCATGACAGCTCTAGAGGAAACTCCCTCCTCTCCTCTTCCAGTTCCTGGTGTTTGCCTACAGTCTTTGGCATTCCTTGGCTTAGAGATGCATCACTCCAGTTACATGGCCATCTTCTCCCTCTCATATTGTCTTCCCTCTGTGCATCTCTATTTGTGCTTAAATTTTCTCTTTCTATAAGGATGGTGTCATATCAGATTATGGCCTACTCTAACAACCTCATTTTAACTTGATTACTCTTTAAAGACCCAATTTCTAAATAAAGACACTTTCCAGTATTAGGGGTGAGAATTCCAACCTATCATTTTTAGGTGGACATGACTCAACCTACTACGTTCTATCTTTGTAAATGTTCTGTAACAACTAAGAAGTGGGGTGCTAAAAGTGAATAAACACAACCTATGACTGGTCATACCATATGACTGGACAGCCTTAGTATAGACCAACTTTCTGCAGTGAGAGAAATGTTTATCTGTACTATCCTGTACAGTACACACTACTCACACATAACCACAGAGTACTTGAAATATGGCTAGTGTAACAAACTCATTTTATTTTACACAATTCTTAATAAGTTAAAAATTGTAGTAACCTGTGGCTACTGGTTTCCACACTGGATATACCGAACTAGGTTCTGCAGAACCAGTGATTATTTACTTAAAGAGCTGAAGACCAATTCCATTTCAAAAATGCTGTATTAAAATTCAACAATTTTCTTTACTACAGAGTTTTAGCAAATTTTCAGTGGCCAATGTACACTGTCAATCTTCAATAGAATACAGTATGTGATACTTTCCAAGCTTATCTGATTTAACAATTCATCCTTGCCTAAGATTATCACATAGTATCAAAAGTTCCTTATACCAGCCTTTAGGTAATTCTAGTCCATACTTTGAGTAGTTTTAGATACAGGTAATGTCCGATAAATGTCATTACAAATACGTCCATTTTTCATACTGTATACACTCTATTGGTTTTTAGTATACATACAGAATTGTGCAATCATTACCGCTATATAATTCCAGAGCATTTAAAAAAATCACTCCAATAAGAAATTCTGCCTATTAGCTCTCATTCTCTGTTTCTTCCTCCTCCTCTCAGCTCCTAGCAACCAATAATCTACTTTCTAACTCCACATACTTGCCTGTTCTGGAGATTTCATATAAGCAGAATCAATAATAATAATATAAGCAGGCCAACAGAAAAGTAGTGGCCTTTTATGTCTGGCTTCTTTCACTTTGCATGATGTGCTAGGGTTCACCCACACTGTAGCATGTTACCATTAGTGCATCCCTTTTATGACTGAGTAATGTTCCCATGTATGGACACAGCTCATTGTGTTTATCCACACATCTGCTGATAGGACATTTGGGTTGTTTCCACCTTTCAGCTCTTGTAATAAGTGTTGCTATGAAGTTCATTTCTGTTTGAACAACCTTCTCTTTGAACACCTGTTATCAATTGTTTTGGGGCATATACTTGGAAATGCCTAGTCATATGAGAACTCTATGCTTAACTTTTTGAGGAAATATCAAAACTCTTCCCCAGTATCTTCACAATTTTGTATGTCACCAGCAGTTTGTGAAGGTTCTAATTTCCCCACATCCTTGTCAACACTTGTTACTATCTTTTTGACTGTAGCCGTTCTAGTGAGCATAAAGTGGTACCTTGTGGTTTTGATTTGTATTTCCCTGATGACTAAACCAGGCTGAGTATCCTTGTATGTATTTATTGGCCATCTGCATACTGTCTTTAAAGAAACAACTATTCAAATCCATTGCCAATTTTTTTTTTTAACTGGAGTCACCACCTTATAAAGGTTCTGTTTCTACAACTGAAATTTTAAGTTGTTTACTGGAATTATTGTGTTTCTATAGGAAACTCAATATAAATGGTGATTAGGTTCCCTGGCCAGCTCTTTAAAAAGTCTATTCAGCACACATATACTAATAAGGAATACAACATAGTGACTGAAAATATAGGCTCTCAAGTCTGAATGCAAGATTCAAGTACTGGCTCTTACCAGTTTTATAAGCTTGGACAAACTATTTAATTTCTCCTGTGCTTCAGTTTCTGCATCTTTAAAATAAACCTAATAGTACCTATTTCCTTGGATCTCACCACTGCAAAGATTAATAATACAGCACTTGGCAGAGTGCCTGGCACTCAATAAGCACTATAAATATTATCTATCGCTATTCATTACTTTCATGTCTTAGAATCACATCAAAAATACTACTGAACAAAAGTCTCAACCACTTTCTTGAGATGTATGCAAAATTCCTACTTAAGACACCAGTATATTCCTGCTAGAGCTTAGGCAATGACAAGATCTGTCCAACTCTATAGCCATATACAGCTTAGACCAAGGCAAACCACCAAATGCCTGGGGCGGGGTGGGGGGTTGGGGGGCAGAGGACAGAAGGGCAGTAAGATATACTGTTAAGTGGGCACAAGGGGACTTTCTGGAGTGATGAAAATGTTCTCAATCTTGATTGGAATAGTGGTTATATAAGTAAATACACTGCTCAGTTTCACTGTACAAAATTTTACCTAAAAAAAGGCCCAAAAGTAAATAAATAAGTCATCATTTAAGTATAGTGACAGCTGTTTACAAAGGCAGGGAAGGAGGGGTGCCTGGGTAGCTCAGTGGTTTAGCATGTGCCTTCAGCTCAGGGCGTGATCCCGGGGTGCTGGGATCAGTCCCAAATCGAGCTCCCCACAGGGAGCCTGCTTCTCCCTCTGCCTGTGTCTCTGCCTCTGTGTCTCTCATGAATAAATAAACTTTTCTTAAAGGGGGGGGGGGCAGGGAAATTTACTAATATATTTTAGATAATTTTCAAAAAAGATTTTCTGTTTAGTTGACAGTCCATTAGGTACTGTTTTCAAAGTAGGCACAGGGCACTTCTAACAACACAGTTTCTTCTACTGATACTGTGTCAGTTAACGAAGAGCAATTAATTCCATGCTTCCAAATTCCTCTATTTCCAAAATGCTATTTTCCTTCAGGGTAACAACTAATAACTACAGCTGGTGTCTCAAATTTAACACCAATACTCCTCTCACTAAACTGAGATGACCAACTTCATGTACACAAGATAATAAACCTCAGCTACTTCTTTCTCTCCTATATGAAATGAGTAATACTTGAGAAATGTAGGATTCTCATTTTCAAGCTCCTGATGTCAGGCTGTTTTTTTCTCCTGCCCTGTTACTATTCTACATCCTATGGAAAATTACCTGAATTAACAAATGCTCTTGAATGGAAACACTTTTAAAACTAATTTCATGCATACATCATCCATAAAGTATTCACACTAGATATGTTTAATCTTAAGCCTTTTTAAACATAACTTCCAATTTGCAAGAAATATGGAGGATTCAGGAAAATATTAACAATTAGACAAATCCAGAGTGTGAGGTGGTGGTCTACAAGGAAAGCGGCCTCATCTACTAAAAATAACTCTGTGTTACTGAAAATGAGAGAAAAAGGGAAGACTGTTCTAGGATAAGAGACTAAAGAGAGGGTAGCCCCGGTGGCCAAGCAGTTTAGCACCACCTTCGGCCCAGGGCATGACCCTGGAGACCTGGGATCGAGTTCCGCGTCAGGCTCCCTGCATGGAACCTACTTCTCCCTCTGCCTGTGTCTCTGCCTCTCTCCCTCTGTGCCTCTCACGAATAAATAAAAAATCTTTAAAAAATAAAATAAAATACTATTAAAAAAAAGACTAAAGAGATAGAACAACCCAATGGAATGCATGAACCTTGAGTACAGACGACCCCTGAACACCACCAGGGTTAAGGGTGCCAATAATCACAGATGAAGATCCACGTATAACTTTAGACTCTCCAAAAACTTAATTAATAATAGACTATTGTTGATTGAAGTCTTATTGATAATGTAAATAGTTAACAAGCATTTTATATGTCATATGTATTATATACTATATTTTTACAAATAGAGTAAGCTAAAGAAAAGATTATCAGTAAAACTGTAAGGAACACATACTTATGGTACTACAGTGTATTTACCGAAAAAAAAATTGCAAACAAGTGGACCCACAGAGCTCAAATACATATTGTTCCAGGGTCAACTGTAGTTCTTTGTTTTAAAATAAGAAAAGAGGTATACAAGTAATTTGGGGAATACCGGAGAAAATTCAAAACAAACTCCATATTAGAAAATATTAGCGAATTAATTTTCATAGCATGGCTATGTATATCAATGTCATTTTTTAGAAAAAGCAGAGTTTAGTATTTAAGTACCAGTGATGTGTCTAAGACTGACATACTGAAACTTTCAAATAGTTCCCACAAATATACAGACATGCATATATATACACACACAAGGAAATAAGGCAAAATGTTGACAACTGTTGACTCAATGTGGCGAGTACCCAGGTATTCAGTATGTTTTAAGATTCCTATAAAACTTTATAAAGAAAATAAAAGTGTTTGATTTTTTTTTAAGTAAGTCAACAATATTTAAATCTCATGAATTAAGGAAACCAGTATTGGTCCCTCTATAGAAGCTTTTCACTTAAGTACAACATATGTACACAATTGGACATAATTACAAGTGGAAATTTCTTACACAAATTCAATACAAAGCTGAAAGTAAGCAATCTCTAGAATTTATCTCTATTTCCTAGCATGCAGTTAAGTGTGAACTATAGGTCAGAAGATCAACAAACCTCAATGACATATCATGGTATCAACAATGAAGGTTCTAATAAGCCTTATATACCATAGTGCCTAGAATCTTCTCTTTTACTAAGAAAATACATAATTAGAAACTAAGAAAATATATAATAGGCTTCAGGAAACTTTTTTGTAAAAACTGGCTATATTTTGGGACGCCTGTGTGGCTCAGCAGTTGGGCGGCTGCCTTTGGCTCAGGCAGTGATCCCGGGATCCAGGATCAAGTCCCATATCAGGCTCCTGGGAGAAGCCTGCTTCTCCCTCTGCCTATGTCTCTGCCTCTCTCTCTTTCTCTCTCTCTCTCTGTCTCTTATGATTAAATAAATAAATATTTTTTAAAAACTGGCTAAATTTTCTTTCAAGTTCAACTTAAAAATACAAGAGTCCACTCAGGAAAGTAAACTTAGGGAGACTACCTAACTCTCCTATTCAAGAAAAATAATAAACATTTAAAAATACACAGTAATCTAATTTGAAATGTACATCCACGCAGTAAAGCCTTTCTTCTTGCTGCCTCAGATCTTCCGAATTCAGTTTCCCCAGTTTCCCTGTGGTTCAACGGAAGAATGGGAGTGCCCAGGCTTACCAACCATCTGTCTCAGTTTCCTCCTTTGATTTCAAATGAAAAGGAAAGGACCATAATGGAAAGCAAACCATTCTACTTCACAGTATTGCTTCATTTAAACAGCATACTATACACTGAAAAGTTCTAGGCACTGTGCTCAGAATTTAGTGAGCCTTATTAAACAATCTTTAAATCTTAAAAGAACTGTTTAAATTCTTAAAGTCAGCTATTACTGAGATATCTTTCCAACAGTGTGTTTCAAGTTCACTGCTCCTATTTTATATGAAAAGCAGTAAGAAACAATCTCCACACGATAAGCTTTGGCATTAAGTGTGCGTTTGGAACCTCAGCTCTGCCGCTTATTATATAACTTCCCTTAGGTCACCAAATTACTTTACTTGGGCCTCACTTTCTCTATTTGGAAAACAGAATTAAGACCAATCTCCCAAAACTACTGTAGGAACTACAAGACATAAGACATATAAAAAAGACTGACATACAATATATATACTCAACACTGGCTAGTTTATTCTTTTAGTTTAAGGTCAATGGGATTTATATTTCATATGACTGAGACTGAAATAGAATAAGCAAAAATTTTTATCACCTTTGTGCTTCAAAAACACTGATGATGGCAGCAGAGGTGATGGTAATGGATCTAGATCTTAAATGAAATACTGACAATCATGGCAATGGCAGATAAAAAAGACCTAAAAACTACTGAATACGGTACTGTAAATAACCAGACCTGAATATATTCTCTCCTTACCACCTTCCCTGTGTAGGTGCACATATGTATATCCACAAGTGCGGGCACGCGCGCACACATACACACACACACACCCCCCGAAACCAAACAGCTCAGTCTCCCAAACAACAAGACAACACAATTACATCAATTATATCTGCTTGCGGGGAAAAAAAGCCTAAGGAATTACTTTTTCTAAGTATATGACTGAAAATTATGACACTGGCTATTTGATCAGTTTTACCCCATTAAGACAAGAAAACAAAATTGCCTAGCAAAAGTTTAAACACAAGGACTTCCAACAATGGCAGAGTGAAGATGATGGCAAAGCACCCCAAAATACCATACAACTGTCAAATGAATCACTTCAAATATGTGGCAAATAAAAAATTAAGAAACATTTATTCATGAAAACTGCTGAACTTCAAGTAAGAACAATGGGAATGGATGATGTTCTTTCCAGGACTGTTCCTATTCTCTCCCCCAAAGCTTTACTGGTAGGCAGGAGTGGCACCAGAATGGGGCTGTCAGCGAAAAAGCAACTCTGCTGCTAGAGGTGGGCTGGCATTACATGGAGTACAGGGCCAACACTCTTAAGCACTGTCAGTAGAAACAGCAAATTCCTTGGAAAGCTGACAGTGCTGCTAGCCAGAGGTTGCAAACTTGCTTTGGGCAAGCAGCACATCCTTTGGCCTGCTAGAAACTTAACAGGGAAATCCTGGAAATGAGAAAACCAGAGAGGGAACAGAAAAGCCCACCACATACCCTTGGCTCACTGTAAGACAGTTTTCCTTATTTATGAAGAGGAAAAACTCTGAAGGACTCAAGCTCTATACTCATCCCTAACAGAGAGGCTGTGTAAATGCACAGAAAAGAGCAAAGAAAGGCCAAGCTTCCTGCACATCATGGCTCACTGAGAGGCTGTTCCCAAGGAAGTTACAGAAGGGCACAGCAGGTAGTAAAAGCTGGAACAGACACAAAAAATGTCCTGAACCTTGCAAGCACTTCCCAACGTGCATACAGATCAATCGACAAAGAACAGATGCCTTCCTAGCTCAAAATGTTTTATGCAAACATAAAGCCAATCCCTAGGAAGCCAGAATAAAAATAAAAATAAGAAAAAATAAAGCAGAGAAGTCAGTCAGTGGCTGCACAGTGCAGAGGGGATAAATTTTACAGAATAAATCAGACAAATTACTAAAAAACAATACTAAACCACAAAATCAGCAATAACGACTCTCAGGAAACATAAATTATCTAAGATGTCCAATAGGAAGCAAAAAATTACAAAACCTAAGAAGAAACTGGAAAAGTGTGACCCAGACTGGTAGAAAAACAAACTATCTCCGAGTGGGCCTAGAATAGCAGACAAAATATTCACAAAACTCATGATAAATGTACTAAAGAAATAAAGAAAAATATAATACCTCATCAAGTGGGGAATCTCAATAAAAAGCAATAAAAACCAATTCTAGAAGTTCTAGAATTTAGAAGTATAATAACTGAAAACTTCATTAAATATCTTCAACAGCAGATATGACAGAAAAATTTTTTAAAAACATGAAAATAGTTCAATAAAATTATCCAATCTAGAAAACAGAGAAAAAATTTTGAAGAAAGTATCAGAGGCCTGTGAGACATCAAGTGAAGCAAGACAGTATAATGGGAAGTTCCAGGAAACCTAACAAAGAACTATTAAGAAAGAAAAAAAAAAAAAAAAAAAAAAAAACTGAAGAAATAATGGCTGTGAATGCCCCAGTTTGATAAAAGATATTATGCCCCAGATTCATAATGCTTGACCAAACCTAAGTGGGATAAATACATATGAACATACCTATGTACACACACCACACACAAACTGCTTAAAGCAAACAAGAAAGTGTTGGAAGAGCAAAAATAAAATGACTGATCACATACTAAAGGACAAAACTATGATTAACAGCTGACTTCTCACCAGAAACAATGGATATCAGAAGGCAATGAAATGAAATATTTGAATGCTGAAACAAACATAAGAACCTGTTATCCAGGAAAATTATCCTTCAAAACTGCAGGCAAAGCAAAGTTATTTCCAGACAGATTGAAAATTTGTTGCGAGCAAACCTACCTTACAAAAACAAAAACAACAACAAAAATTTCTATATAAAAATAAAAGACATCAAAATGCATGCAGAAAAAAGTAACAAGCCTGAGATTGCTATACTAAAAAAGGCTTGCCTGTAAGGTTGATCCTTGGCTGGCATCCGGGATTTGGGGAGGAGTCTCACCACTGCTTAACTGATACAAATACCTAAATGTGCCTAAACCATACAAAACACATGGCTTATACTGAAACACTGGTTTTTCCTTCAGGTTTCAGGCTAGGTAGAAAGCCCCCAACAAAAACCTTGGGGAATGAGTCTATAATGAGCTTCCCTGGTAGTCACTGTACATATGCTATCACAGAAATTGAATGCTGGAAGAAATAAACACATCTTATAAGACTGCACTGGAAAAACACTATTGAAAGCTTGCACCTGGTTCCAAGAGATTACCCCCAATGGGATTTACCTTTGGCAAATTTGCTTTGGTATCCTTTTGTTGTAACAAATTACAGACACAAGTAGGATTATCCACTGAGTACTATGAGTAAATCATTGAACTAGGTGGTGGTTCTGGGGAAACTACTGACTGACACAAATGGTAACTCAAATCAAATGGAAGAAACACATAGCAAAAAAAATGCTACATAAACAGGTAAAAATATATACATGTTATTATCTTTTCTTCCTTTCTCTAAAAAATATCAGGGTTTATAAAGCAGTATTCTTCAAAAATATAACTCAACCTAAAATAACACAGGTTTGAATTGTGAAAGTCCACTTATATGCAGACTTTTTTCAATAACATTGCACCTTTTGTTCCTTATAATTTTCTCAATGTTTTCGTTTCTCTAGCTTATTTTAAGACTACAATATAAAGTAAAACCTACAAAATAGTGTTAACCAACCAGTATCAGTAAGGTTTCCAGTCAATAGTAAGCTATTAGTGAAGTTTTGGGGGAATCAAAAGTTATATATGGATATGTGACTGCGCAGGGGGTCAGCATCCCTTACCTCTGTTGTTCAAGGACAATTGTATAGCACACCATATTTATGTATGTTGTAAACATACAAAGATGTAACATATTACATGACAATGCCTCAAGGAAGGTGACAGAACAAAACAATCAAAAAATAAGGAGAGAAAGAGCCTGAACAACACTACAAACTAACTGGATCTAACAGAAATACAAATCAGAAAAAAAAAGAAAAGAAATACAAATCAGTCCACACAACAGGAAAATATACATTTTTGTCAAATGCACATGGAATATTCTCCAAGACAGACCATAAATTAGGCCACAAAACAAGTCTCAATAAACTTATAAAGACCGAAACAATCGAAGTATTTTTCCTGCTCACAACAGAATGAAACTAAAGACCAGCAGCAAAAAGAATACTGGAAAATCACAAATTATATGGAAATTAAGCAATACATTCTTAAACAACCAATGGGAGGGAAAGGAAAAAAAAAATCACAAGGAAAATCAGAAAATACCTTATGATAAATGAAAACACCACATAACCAAAATGTATGAGATGCAACAAAAGTAGTCCGTGCAAATGGGAAATGTACTATTGTTAATGGTTATATTAAGAAAGAAAAAGGTCTCAAATCAATCTTACTTCACACATCTTATGTGAATACAAAGAGAACATTTATCCCAAAGCTAGAGAAAGAAATAATAAAGATTAAAGAAGAGAAATAAAATGAAAAATGGAAAAACAGAGAAAAATCAAGGAAACCAAGAGTTGGTTCTTCAAAAAGATCAACAAAATTATGAAACCTTAGCTAGACTAAGGGGAAGAAAAAAAACACACTTAAATAACTAAACTCAGAAATGAGAAGGAAGACACTACTATGAACTGTATGCTAACAAATTAGATAACCTAGGTGAAATGGACAAATTTTTAAAAATACACAACCAAGACTTAATCTTAAAAAAAAAAAAAACAAATCTGAATAAACTTGTAATTAGTAAGAAGCCTGAATCAGTAATCAAAAACTTCCCAAAAAAGAAGAGCCCAGGACCATATGGCTAGTGGATTTTATCAACATTTAAAGGAAAATTAGCACCAATTCTTCTCTCAAACTCTTCCAAAAAACTGAGGTGAAAAAACTTAATAACCTATGAGGCAACATTACTCTGATACTAAAGAAAGACAAAGACACTACAAGAAAAGAAATAAAAGGCATCCAAATTGAAGAATAATAAAAATCTCTGTTCTCCAATTACATGATCTTATATGTAGAAAATTCTACAGATTCTACATACGACTGTTAGAAGTGATAAACTTAGCACAATTTCAGGATATAGTATCAATACACAAAGTCATCTGCATTTCTATGTAATAATGAACATCCAAAAATGAAATTAAGAAAACAATTCCACTTAGAATAGCATCAAAAAGAATATGGCAAACTTAGGATGAAGTGAAGTAAAACACTTGTACATTGAAAAACCACAAAAATGTTGCTGAAATAAATTAAAGATGCAAATATATGAAAAAGACCTGTGTTTGTAGTGATATTGAGATGTCAATACTACCCAGGACAATCTACAGTTCCAATGTAATACCTATCAAAATCTCAACAGCATTTTGGGGGAACCAGATGAAAATTCATCTTAAAAGTTAATGTGAAATCTCAAGGGATCTCAAATAGTCAAAACAATCTTGGGGGAAAAAAGTTGGAAGTCTCACATTTGATTCAAAACTTACTACAAAACTATGGTAATGAAAACACAGTACCATACAAGAATAAAGACTGACATATAGAGCAACAAAATACAAGAGAGCTCACGAATAAAGCCTTGTATGTATTGTTAAAAGATTTTTCATAAGGATACCAAGAACATTTAGTGGGGGAAAAGAATAGCCCAGCCCTTTCAATAAAAAGCATAGGGAAAAATGGACACCCACATGAAAAAATAAAATTTGACATAAAAATTAACTCAAAATATAGAGCATGGACCTAAAAATAAGAGGTAAAGCTGTAAAATTCTTAGAAGGAAACATAGGACAAAAACTTTAAGACATTTAATTTGGCAATGATAACATCATTTGCTATTACATATATGGGAATCAAAACCACAATGAAATACCACTTTGCATCCATCAAGATGGCTATCAACAACAACAACAAAAAAAAAAAACAGAAAAGAACAAGTGCTAGTGAAAATGTAGAGAAATTGGAACCCTTTTGCTTTGCTGGTGGGAATGTAAAATGGTGTAGCCACTGTGAAAAACGGTACGGCAATTTCTCAAAAAAATGTAGAATTACCATATAAACAAAGGACATGAGATATATAGAAAACAAAATATCAAAACAGCTAATATAAATCCAACCATGTCAGTAATTACATGTGAATGGACTAAACACTCGATCAAATGGCAAAGATTATAAGACTGGATTTGGGGGAGGGGGGGGGAAGCAAGATCTCAATATATGTTGTCCATACAAGACATACTTCAGATTCAAAGACATAATTTGTCTGTGAGGGTAAAAGGGGAAAAAAAAAAAGGTATGTTACACAAGTGGCAACCATAAGAGAACTGTAGTGGCAATATTATTCACAACGAAATACACTGTTTGAAAAGAAACATTAGTGGAGAGAGAATAATGATAAAAAGGTCAATACGGAAGGCAAATATAACCATTATAAATGTATACAAACCTAACTACGTGGCCCAAAAATATATGAAGCAAAAACCAACAGAACTGAAAGAGAAAACAATTCAACAATAGTGTTGGAGATTTCAATCTCCACTCTCAATAACTGACAGCTAGACAACATCAACAAGGATACAGAAGATCTGAATGACCATGTCAACAACTTTAACCTATCATTTAGAGAACACTGGGCCGACAACAATATTCCTTACACGTGTACATCACGTCAAACATTTTCTGACACAAAGTATGTGCTAATCCATAAAACAGGTCTTAACCTTAAAAGAATAAAATCATTCAAAGTACAGTCCCCAACCACAATGGAATTAACTTAGGAATCAATAACAAAGAATTTGAGAAATCCTCAAATATTTGGAAATTAAACCACATATTTGTAAATAACCCATGCAATGATTCAAATAAATGATTAAATTTTAGACACGATTAAATTTTAAAAGCTGAGCTGAAAATAAAATTGGTGCATATCAAATGCTGGGAGGAGATGAAGAGGCTGAGCATAAGAGATTTCTAGGGCAAGGAAAACATTCTACATGATATTACAATGACCAATACATGTCATTATACATTTGTCCAAAGCCACTGAACATACACAACACCAAACCCAAAGAAAATAATTTAAAAATCAACACAGAAATAAAAAATAGAAAACACAAATGAACAGCTTAGTAAAACCAAAAGTTGGTTCACTGAAAAGATCTATAAAATTGCTAAAATTTTACCTAAACGGATGAGAGGAATCCCTTGAGATTCCATATTAATTTTAGAATGGATTTTTATATTTCTACAAAAAAAAAAAAAAGCCACTGGAAACCATATTGAATCTGTTAATTGCTCTGGGTAGTACTGTCATCTTAATAATCTGTGAATATAAAAAAAAATAATAATAATTTGTGAATATGAGATGTCTTTCCATTTATTTATATCTCTAATTCCTTTCAGCAACAGTTTTATAGTTTTCAGCATATGTCTTTCATCTCCTTATTTAATCCTAAATTTTTAATTACTTTTGATGCTATTGTAAATAAAATCTTAACTTCATTTTTGGATGGGCACTGTTACTGCATAAGATATGCAACTGATTTCTGCAGGTTGATTTTGTGCCTTGCAATTCTGCTAAATTTATTAGTTCTAACTATAAAAAACTATGAGGGACATCCGGGTGGCTCAGTTGAGCATTCAACTCTTGGTTTTGGCTCAGACCATGATCTTAGGGTTGTGTAATCAGCCCCATATAGGGCTCCGTGCTCAGCACAGAGTCTGAGATTCTCTTTCTCTCCCCCTCTGCCCTTTTCTCCAGTTGCAAGTTCAAACTCTCATTCTCTGTCTAAAATAAATCTTAAGGGCAGCCCGGGTGGCTCAATGGTTTAGCGCCGCCTTCAACCCAGGGTGTGAGACCTGGAATCAAGTCCCACATCAGGCTCCCTGCATGGAGCCTGCTTCTCCCTTGGCCTGTGTCTCTACCTCTCTCTCTCTCTCTCTCTCCTTGGCCTGTGTCTCTGCCTCTCTATCTCTGTCACTCATGAATAAACAAAATCTTTTTTAAAAAATAGCTTTTTAAAATAAATCTTTTAAAAAGCCTATGAAAATAAATGTTTTGACAAGGTTGCAAAACATCAATATACAAATATCAATTTTGCATCTATATACTTATAACAATCTGAAAATGAAATTAATAATTATATCCATGAGAGCATCATAAAAGATAAATAAAATTACTTAGAAATTATGCTGAAAACTACAAAATACTAAGAAAATTTTTAAAATCTAAATGGAAAGATACTGCATAGCATGTTCATGAACTGGAATAGTCTATACCATTAAGATACCAATTCTCTCTATTCATCTATAGATTTGGTGCAAGCCCCTGAACATCCTTGATTTTTTATTTTGGGGTTTGTGGATTTTTTGGTAGAAATCGACAAGATAATCCTAAAATTTATACAGAAATGCAAAGGATCTAGAATAGTCAAAATAATTTTGAAAACAAAGCAGGACTTTTCCATCCAATTTCTAAACTTGCTACAGTGTGACGCTTGCATAATACACATACTGTTGAATAAAATAGAATAGAAAATTCAGAAATAACCCCTTAATATTAGTCAACTGATGTTTGACAAAGATGTCAATGCAAATCAATACTGAAGAGTCTTTCCAACAAATTGTGCTAAGACAACGGGATCTATGTTAAAAAAAAAAAAAAAACTGAACTTAGATCTTTACAAACAAAATATCAACTCACAGTGGATGACAGACCTATGTATAAAAGCTTGGATTATAAAACTTTTAAAAGAAAACAGAAGATGCTATGACTTTGGACTGGCCAAAAGTTTTTTAGCATACAAAAAGCATAATCCATAAAAGAAAAAAAAAACTAGACTTAATGAAAGTTAAGCTTTTACTCTCCAGAAGACACCAAGAACCTGAAAATCCAGAACCCTTACAACTCACTAACGCAAAAACATTCCAATTAAAAAAGGAGGTAAGGGGAGTACCTAAACAGATATTTCATCAAATAAGATATACAAATAGCTAAAAAGCTTATGAAAAGATGCCAAACATTCTCAGTCATTAGGAAAGTACAAATTAAAGTCACAATGAGGTACCACTACAAACCCACTAAAACGATTCTAATACAAAAGACAATAGCAAGTGTTGAGAAGGATGTGGAGAAACAGCCCTTCATACTTTGCTAGTAGGGCTATAAAATGCTTATCACTACCATGCAATAGTTTGGCAGTTTCCGAAAAGCTAAAACATCAACTCACTATATGATCCAAAAGTTCCGTTCCTCGGTATCTCCCCACAAGAAATAATACACATCCTTGCAAAGACATATATACAGTTGTGTATAACAGCCTTACCCATAATGAGCCCAAAAAAGAAACAATCAAATATCCACCAACTGGTAAATGGATTTTCAAAATGTGGTGGAGCCACACACAATGAAATATTTGGCTATGAAAAGTAGTACCAGAAAAACATTTATGCTAAATAAAAGCCAGACACAGGAGACTACATGATATATCATTACCTTTATAGGACATTTCCAGAAAAGCCAAATCTAAAAGAACAAAAACGCCAATGGTTTCCTGGGGCTGGAGGGGGAGCAGAAGTTAAATGCAAATAGGCATGACACTTTCTGGGTTGCTATAAATGTCCTAATACTAGAGTGTGATGATGGTTGCACAACTCCATAAATTTACTAAGTATCAGAGTACATTTATAATATATTTATACAACACAATAAAGCTGTTAGAAAATTACACCACAGCAAATTCTACTATTATACCCACAGTAGTATTCAAGATCTCATATGTAAATTTATGTATGATTATGGACCTAAGGCAAATCACTTGGGAAGACAGGTTTATGATAAGAACTCAAAGCAATTATAACGAACTTAAAGGCAAGATACCTTGATTCTAACCAACTGATGGCTGATAGTCAATAAAATACTTTTAATTAAGTTACTCTCAGTTTGTGGCAAGTTTGAGTTCTAGACTATTTTTAAATACTTTTAAATTGTAAATTTATTCTAACTTGATAAATTGCATGTTTAGCCATAAGTACATTTTAACACAGTATTTACTTTACCACCCTTTTAAGTGACAATCACTGTACTATTTCATCATACAGTAAGGAAATAATTTTTCCAATTCTTCAATTTTGATTTAGGTAAAGGGTAAATCTCTGAGAGGTGCTAGTTTACCTCTTAATACCGCTCGTGTATCTGCTAACAGGTACTTTTAAGAAAAGGGTAAGAGCCTCTGGTAGGAATCTAGACTTTCATAACATTGGTTTCATTGTATTCCCTCATATAGTAACCCTGTTATCATCCAAGTGGTGCTAGCGTTCCATTTACTGTAAAAATATAAAGTATTTTGAAAGATAATTTCAAGTTTGAAAATTAGATTGGAAAAGTACTATAAGGATAGGGCAAAATTCATGAATGAGGCATGTGAAAGACCAAAATTCAAGAAACAGTGCTTCGATGATGTAAAGCACCTAGTTGACAATAACCTCAGAATGAATGTGTAATAGTGTAATATTGATCACATCAATGATTCACAAGCACCTAAAGATGGGTGAAATGTCTTTATTTAAATATTTATATGCTGCTTTTTTGTGTGACCACCCTTTTCACAAATCACTTCAATATAAACTCAGACTGGGAACCAGGAGTTTAACTGGTGGTTATAACTGCACAATAGTTTAAGTTTTGGTAAACTACAGAGGACCCTCAGCCACATACCACTTCTTTTTTTCCCCTAGCTTTATTGAATTATAACTGACATACAACACTGCATATGTTTAAGATGTACAACGCACTGTTTGATGTACTTACATCTTGCAAAATGACTGCCCACCAGTGCTAGCTAACACCTGCATCACATATTCATCATTACCATAGTGAGAACATTGAATATCTACTATTTTGGCAACTTTCAGGTATATAAAACGGTATTATGAACTATTCTCATTATGCTGTACATTAAATCCCCAGAACTGATTCACTGTACACCTGAAGTTTGTACTCATTGAACAACTCTTTTTTTTTTGCCACACTTCTAGCCTCTGGTAAGCACTATTCAAGTCTGTCTCTGCGCTTGGTTTTTTTAGATTCCGCAAATAAGTGCCATGATACAGTACTTGTCTTTGTCTAACTTATTTTACTCAGCATAATGCCCTCAAGGTCCATCCACGTTGCTGCAAATGGAAAGCTATCCTTTTTTCTCATGGCTGAATAATATTCCATTGTCCATATACACACCATGTTTATCCATTCATCCACTGACACTTAGGTTGTTTCCGTATCTTGGCTACTGTGAATAACACATACTACTCTTTTCTAATATAATTGGACTGTGTGTAATTTTAAAAAGTATTTCATTCACTTTCACTTAAATAATTGTCTCTAAAATAATTTTTCTGAATTTAACTTGTAATTTAGTACTACCATTTTTTTTATTACATCTCAACATTTGAAAACCTCCCATTTATTTAACCTTTAAAAATTTCTGTGCATAGGATACCCTAAATTCATTATTTTAAAAATACTTACTAAGCATATGCTTTTTTGTACAAGGCATTATGGATAGTATAAAAGAAGATCATTTCTGACCTCAGGAAATTTATAATCTAATTAAAGAAATAAATCATCTGTGCAAAACTTATTCATACAAACATTAGTTCATCAAAAAAAAAAATTAACCTTTCTGGTAATGGTAAATAAAGAATGACTCATAGAGAAAGTAGGATTTCAACAGAAACTAAAGGATGGATAATATTCTGATAAGCAGAGACGAGGCAAGTGATCATTCCAAGAGGGCAGACTCTCTGATATCAAACTAAGGAGTTTGAACTTCATTCTTAACGAACAGTGAACCGTCAAAGACTTCTAAGCAGTGAGTTTACACGGATGGCTCTCTGGCGGCAGCCAGCAATAGAACAGAGTCGAGAAGGTATGAAATGGGAGAGTGGGAAAATGTAGGTACAAACTGAATGTCCTTTCTGAGGTCCACAGTTAACTATAGACCTAATCCCACAATGTGGCTTCTTTGAACATCTATCTCATTGTTCTCTATTATTAGCATATACCAACACGAACATAAGTTTCTAGTCAGGGTTACTCAAAGACACATAATTCAGGGATCCCTGGGTGGCTCAGGGGTTTAGCACCTGCCTTTGGCCCAGGGCGTGATCCTGGAGTCCCGGGATCGAGTCCCACATCGGCCTCCCTGCATGGAGCCTGCTTCTCCCTCTGCCTGTGTCTCTGCCTCTCTCTCTCTCTCTCTCTGTTTCTCATGAATAAATAAATAAATAAAATCTTTAAAAAAAAGAAAAGACACATAATTCCTAAGTCCAGTAATTATTTGCTTATTTCAGCTTTTTATTAGCAACCTTCACAGTGGTTAACTCACAAAATTTTCATTTATTATATTAATACACTAACATCTTTGGATAGAGTGTTTTGTTACATATAACATGCCCCTACATCTCTTTCATATATTGCCTATTTATGCTACCTTTCACAGAAGGTGTTCAAAAATACTTCCGGGGGTGGGGGGGGTTGGGGGGGGGGGGACCGGAGTGGCTTAGTTGGTTAAGCATCTGCCTTTGGCTCAGGTCATGATCCTGGGATGGGGTACCCTGCCTAGCAGAGTCTGTTCCTCCCTCTCCCGCTCAAGGTCACTCTCAAATAAATCAATAAAATCTTTAAAAAAATACTTCTAAAGGTAATTTACATATATTAAATAATGACCTGGAAATTAAAATAAGACTAATTTAGAATTACAGCATTCAGGTATCACTTTGTGGTTCACATTTGTGGACTTTTGTATTCATAGTCCAGCAGTATATTAGAAAAATAATTCTAGGCTCTCTAGTACAGTACAAAACACAATCTCCAGGACACCCAAAAATGGGCCAGTCATAAAGCATAACATGATTTTAAAAGCAACTTCAATCCCAAAGCTGAAGCCAGTTCTTTTACAATACCCTTAACAGAAATACATTGTCAGATGCTCCACTGATTAAGTCATACCGCTACCAACCCAACCTAACATATATGTGCTAAACCATTTTTGAGCACCCTTTTTCGGGTTCTAAAATACATGGATGATCCCTGTTGTAAGCCTGTGAGCAGACTTAGAACTTCTAAGTAGAATCACAAAGTAGAGAAAACAAATTTACATCAACACTGAAAGCAAGTTATACCTTCACACTAAAATTGAAATAAAAAAGCAAAGTGAGTATCTGCAGAAAATTTTTTGTTTGTAAACATATCTAGGGGGCACGTGGATGGCGCAGTCAGTTAAGGATCAGACTTTTGATTTCAGCTCAGGTCATGGTCTCAGGATCCTGGAACTGAGCCCCATGCTGTTTTCATGCACCAGAGCAGGGAGTCTGCTTGGGATTCTCTCTCCCTATCCTTCTGCCCCTCCCCACACTTTTACCTGTGCATGATGCTCTCAAAAAACTCCTCTCTAGGGATCCCTGGGTGGCGCAGCGGTTTAGCGCCTGCCTTTGGCCCAGGGCGCGATCCTGGAGACCTGGGATCGAATCCCACGTCGGGCTCCCGGTGCATGGAGCCTGCTTCTCCCTCAGTCTGTGTCTCTGCCTCTCTCTCTCTCTCTCTCTCTCTCTCATGAATAAATAAAATCTTTAAAAAAGAAAATAATAAAGGAAGGAGTAGGAGTTGTTTTAAATTCCGTGACTGTCTAATTTACATCGTATCTAACTTTTAAAGCAAAAAACAGATATCATTAATACAATATACCCAAAGTTGAGGCATATTTTTATTTCTTTTATACAGCAATAAAGTAATCTACAGGCTGCTGGTCTAGTCATCCCTCATATTAAGTTTAGCTCTGCCAAAACTTAAATTAGGTCTACCTTTTTAGGGATAAACTGTAGGCTGTTAGAGTGAAATTCATACTAAACTTCAGAAGACAATTCAACATTCAAGGTCTAATTATTTTTTCTGCATGTACTTTAAAGATAATCGTTATATACACGCAAGCAAATAAGAATTATTCTACGGGCTCCACATTGTAAATGAATTAGTATCTCATTTAAAGACTAAACGATGTACATTATTCAAAAATGAAATCAAGCACGAGACTGAACAGTCACACTGCTGGTTACATAACGACCTTTTGCTCTGGTAATAGGTCTAAAAATTAAATTCGGCCCAAGTTTAATGGCAAATACTCTTAATTTACAGCCTAGCTAGGACAGTCACATAAAAAAGATGCCACAAATATCTAAATTCCATCATCACTTCTACCAGGGCTATGAGAACAGTCAAGAACTTCATATAAACGATCCCTGGTCCGCTACAGACAATGGAGGGTTTTCACTAATTTAACTCTAGCGAGTAAAGCCGGTGTGCCACAGGGATGCGATGAAGCCAAGGTCACAACCTATTTCCACGCGGACAAGGCAGCTATAATAAGAGGAAAACTTCACTCTGACGTCGATTGGTACTGCCTTCTTTGGGGGTAGGAAAAAATAAGGGGAAAAAAACGTTCTTTTTTTTTTTTTTCTTAATCCTGTCGCTTTTATAGACTGACCTAGAGCGGCGTTCGCGGAAAATGGGGAGAATCCCACCCACCTCTTATTTTTGAAGTTTTTTTCCCCCCTCTTATGTACTCAGTAATTAGACGAATGAAAAAAAAAAAAAAAAAAAAAAAAAAAAACACCAGGACTCGGCAGAAAGCAAACACAGAACTCAAGTTTCAGGCTTTTCCCCAAACCTTATTATTTCCAGGTGTTAAATAGCCGGGAGCGGCGCGGGCAGAAGTGAGCCCCACGTCCGCCGCCGCGAAGCCCCCGCCCGCCCCCCGCGATCCAAGCCCGCAGGAAGGGGGCGAGCCCGGGTGTGGGCAGGGGGTGCCTGGGGGCGCAGCGGGCGGCAGGGCCAGCGGACCTCCCGCGGGAATTCGCGAGCCCTCGTGGGCTGCAGCGGCCGCAACTAAGTTCTCGCGGGCCTGTGAGGTCCGGCCCGGCTGCAGGACCCGGGCCTCGAAAGCCAGCCGGGGCCGCCTGGGAATGCACGGCGGCCAGATTTCTATTTGTGGAAAGTTTAAACAAATTTGCCCCCGGGGCGGAGGGGGGGGGGCGGACGGGGAGATGGGGGAAGGGAGACGGGGGCCAGTCCGGGCTCGGCCGCGGGCGCGCGGGGTCCGCGGTGCGCGGCCGCCGCTCGGACGCGGGGAGGCGCACGGAGGGTGGAGGGTGGAGGGTGGAGGGTGGAGGGTCGGCCGCGCGCCGCCGCGGGACTCCCGGTGGAAGTTGAGGCGGGACCGTGCCCAGGCGCCGCGGAGGGAGCGGCGGGCGGCGGCGGGCGGCTCTACTTACTCGGCTGTACCAGATGCTGAGGCGGACCGGGGCCAGCACGGCGAAGAAAGTCCTCTGGGGGTCGGACTGGACGTGGACGGGCGCCTCGGCCGGGCTCCCCAGAGGGCACAGCAGCCTCTTGGGCCAGCCGCTCAGGAAATACATGGTCCGCGCCGAGCCGCCGCCGCCGCCGCGCCGCCCGGCGGCCCCCGGCCCGGTCCGTCACACTCCGCGGCCCGGGGCCGGACGCCCGCCTCCTTCACCGCCACCGGCCGAGTCGGCGGCGTCGGCAGCGGCAGCTCGGGGCATCTGCCCGCGGGCCGGGCCGGGCCGGGCCGCCGCGGAGCCGAGCGACGAAGGAACCCTCGGGCTGACGGGGCCCAGTGTGGGGGAGGCAGGGGGAGGGCGAGACGGGATGGGGAGGGGGCGGAGGAGCGCGGAGGCCCGCCCCGGCCCGGCCCCACCCCTTCCTCGGGCCGCACGGGCGTCACCACGCCGCGCCGCGTGGGTCGGGCCGGGGAGGCTACCGCGCGCACGCGCGGTGGAGCCTTCTCGCCTCCACCTCGCTCCGCGGCCTGAAGCCCCGCCCCAATCTCCGCGAGCGGCCGCCGCGCTGCGTCGGTGCGCATGCGCCCTTGCCCCCTCCGTGCCCGTCTGCGCCTCCCCCCTCGCAATCTGGACCATTTTGTCTCGGCCGGGTGGGCGGGGCAGGCGCCTGAGGCTTGCAGGGAAATGGGCCGGGCTGGGCGAGACGCTGCCCCCGCGGAGCACGCCCCTCGCCCGGGCTAGCCAAAATTTGGCTTCCTTCGCGGATTGGTGCGGCCCGTGGGCCGGGCCTGGCGCTGCAGCGCCGGGCTGGTTGGGGCGGTTTTGCAGGGGACCTCGAGTCACGTGACTCTTCCTGCTGCGCCCCGTCACCTCCACCCGGTCCTGGGACGTGCGGTCCTTGGCCCCGTGAGCTCCTGTTGTGGGCCGAGGTCTGCGGTGAAAGCCCGCGTTGGAGCTCCTGCCCTCATGGACTTTACAGCCCAGAGGGGGCCTTTATTTAATCCGTCAATACACGACTCACCATGGAAGTGCCTGGACCCTGTCCTCTTTCCTTCGTGTTTCTAAATCTAGCGTGTAATTTTGAAATCAATTTGTATCCTCCTGTCCCTTTACCAACCACAATGTTAGGGCAAGGCTGTCTCTTTTTGGCACCCCCACTTAGAGTATATGCAGCAAAAGACTTGGACATAATTTTAGTGTTGGAACGGACTTCAGCTTACAGTCTCTGGAGTTGGTTAACTTCTGGACCCCAGAGATCACCTTAACAACTGTCCCTTCTTAAATACTGACCCAGCGATTACCTCTGAACGGGACGGTGTGCGTGGGGATGGAGGGTGTGCAGAGAGGGGGAAGCGGGGGCGTCTAGAATAAAAGACCTGCTTCTCATATCTGCTCTTGTTATTCAGTGTGCATTTTTCCACGTTTTTTTAATTAAAAAAAATAGTTGTGTTCGCCCAGATTCAAAACAAATGTTAAATTAAAAAGTAGCAACCCAAACGGCAAAGGAGGAAGCACAGTAACTTAATATCAGATGGACTGTTGTAACTGGTATTCGTAACAAAATATGTAACTTTTCCATAATTTTTTTAAAACATTCTCTGCATTCCCCAGGAGGTGAGCAAAGAAGCCAGGATGCCTCAAATCAAAGCTGAAACTGCTTCACCACTCACTAGCCTCTTGTGGTCAGACTGTGTCTCCTTCCGGGTGTTTGGTTTTTTTCTTTTTTTTCTTTTTTTCTTTTTTTTTTCCTCAGACTTCCAACACAGCAGCCTGGCACGCAGGGAGAAGAGTAAACTCTGAAAATATGTGTCTAATGAAAATTGGATGAAACCCTGATCCAGCTGAAGTACAGCATTAGACAAAGAGAGCCAGGGAGGGTTCTTGACTTACCCAAATAAAACTGTAGAAGAATAACAGTGTTGCATCATACTTTCATCTGACTTACTCAGATTCAGTTATGCACTTGCCAAAAAGAGCAAATGAAAACCAGTTACAGTGCAGCAATTCCTCGGCAATTTTACTGAGAATGTATTCCTTGCAGCTCCCCTTCAGAGGGACTTTGTTCTCATGTGCCTTCTAAGTGAGAGCAACCTACTGCACACATGCCTAATTTAAAGAACTTCTAAGTAATTTTTTTTTTTGCATTCGGTTTTAACCTTACTTGCTGAGTTTATTAATTTATGTAATTTTTTAGAGAGGAGGGAGGGGCAGAGGGAGAGAGAGAGAATCTTAAGCAGGCCAGCATAGAGCCGGATGCGGGCCTTGATCCCACAAACCTGAGATCATGACCTGAGCAGAAATCAAGAGTTGGGCACTTAAGCGACTGAGCCACCCAGGTGCCCCTACTTGCTGACTTTAGAATCTAATTTCCTTGCTATTTTTTTTTTGTGGCGTTTAAGATTTACAAAAAAATATTTTCAAATGCCTGATTTGATTTAGTTCCAAGGTAAACCTTCAATGTAGGTAATATTGATGTGATGTTTATTCTCACTTTCTCTGTAAAGAAGCAGGACCAGAGTGGTGGAGGAGTCTTTTCATATGGCCTGAAAAGAAATGTTTCTTCTGCAGACCCACTCATCTTGAGAATGGTTGAATTGAATTGTGCTATGGCTGGAGGGAGTGAGGGGCTGCAGGGTGCGGTGAGTAATATCTGACTTCCTACAACCCTTTACTTAAGGGTTCCACATTGCAGTAGAAACCTTATGGACTGGATTTTCCAACTTTCAGATATCCTATTCTAACCTTACTTTGTAAAATACACTAGCAATTCCGTGGCCTGGATCTTCCTTCTCCTTCTCCTATCCCACTACCTTCACTCTCTAGCCAAACCTGTTGAACTGTTCTGGCCTAAGACTAAGCTGGTAAGTGAAAACTAACAGGTATGCGTTTTCAACCTAACAGACCTTTCTTTATTACAAGAAATAATGTTGGTAAGGGTGCACAGAAACAGAAGTACATTTATAAACTGTTGGTGGGAGTATAATTTGGTACAATTTTTCTAAAGTATAGTTGGAATTACATTTAAAAATGAATAGATCTTTATGCACACCCTTGGCCCCAACTATTTCCGATTATTATTTTCTAAGGAAACAAACACTGGTATGTACATAGTTCAACTTTAAGAATGTACCCCACAGGGGCTCCTGGGTGACTCAGTCAGTTAAGCCTCTAACTCTTGATTTCGGCTTAGGTCATAATCTCGGGGTCATGAGATTGAGCCCCACATCCAACTCCATACTGGGTGTTGAGCCTGTTTAAGATTCTCTCTCTCTCTCTCTCTCAGCCTTCCTCTGTTCTCCTGCCCCATCCCCCTCAGCCTCATGCGCGCATTCTCTCTCTCTCTCTCTAATAAGTGAATGTACCCCACAAAAGTGTCACGAAGAGAAAATAATCTAAATGTCCCCCCAAAAGACAGTAATATAGTCCTTTCTTAGAATGGAATTTTTTTTAATTAAAAATTATGTTGTCTCTCATGAACTCATATTACTTTTGTAATGAGAAAAAACGTTATGTGAAACAGTAAAATTGCTAATGATTGATAAAGTCCCACTTGTCCTGCTTTCAGCGGAGCCCACAATACTGGCAGATCAAAGGGAGTAATGCAGTAACATGGGGTCTCAGGCCCAGTCCTGAGACTCATCAGAGGAGGCTTAGGAGGAAAGGCACTGTGGGTGACCAGACCATGAGTAAGCCCTGTGCAATGATAGCACAGAATCAGGACCAGATTTGGATTGTGAACGCACCACTCCCTGTGTTTGGGGACCTCCATAAGAAACTATGAAAATATCCACTGTAGACAATATTGCTTTAGTTTGTGATTCTCTGACACTTTTAACTTAACATCTTAATTATACTCTCTTTAGGTGGAATTGATATATTTGCTTCGGGGCTGGACTTTTATCACTTATCCCACTTGGAAGATTGGTAATGAATATCTGAGCACAAATGATCTGATGTGTGAGTTTTGCTTCAGAGTAACCTGAGGGGGAGTGAAGAAGGTGGAATTATATATGAAATGAGGTTGGCCATGAGTTGATCATCTTGGAAGCTGAGTGATGGGTACTGGGGAATTCATTGTGTTACTTGCTTTCCTTTTCCGTACGATTGAAATTTTCAGTAATAAAAAGTATAACCATTTAAATTAAAAAGATCATCTCAGTAACTTTGGTCACATGTAACTAACCAGTCTACCTTGTCCCCAATCCTCCCAACAGCGTTAAATATGACTTGGAATCACTTAATTAACTATAAAGGCAGGATGGCTTATGATTAATGGGGCTCCGTGATTGTAAACAAAACTGCAGGCTGCAGCATGAATGGAAACTAGAAAATACAGTGAGTAGTCTATTGTTCCTAATCAACCAAAATTGGAAGAGAGTTACTGTTCTATTCCTTCACTTCAGTCTTTTTAGAAATTAAAAAAAAAAAATTGTTGGAAACAGACCTACTTTCACTCAAATTCGCCAATGATAGCAATTGTTCTCAACCAGTTTTCCCATTAAAAAAAAAATCCATATCCCATAACTGAATTTTCTGTGTGCATACTTTATCAAAATAGCAAGAAGAGTTGGAAAGAGAAATTGTTTAACTCCATAGTGTGAGATAACTGACAGTTCACCATAATTCTAATTAGACCTCTCTCTCTCCCTCCCTCCTTCCCTCCCTCCCTCCCTACCTCCCTCCCTCCCTCTCTCCTCCTCCTCCTCCCTCCCTCCCTATTCAGACAAACATGTCTTCATTAGTTTGGACAAAAATTCATAGTCATTGTGTTATTCCTTTATCTCTCATGTTTACCAGTGAGCTTGAAGTCAAATTTCATGCCCACTTATAACAAAACATCCTGGTATGTAATAATTTTTACTTCTGTCCTATTCTCATTCATTATTTTTTCAGGATTTTGTTTATTTACCCATGAGACACAGAGAGAGAGAGGCAGAGACATAGGCAGAGGGAGAAGCAAGCTCCCTGCAGGGAACCTGATGCGGGACTTGATCCCCAGGACTCCAGGATCACACCCTGGGCCAAAGGCAGATGCTCAACCACGGAGCCACCCACGTGCCCCTCATCCATTATTGTTATGTTTTTCACTAGCTTTAATCTGACAACTTCAAGAATTATAAATCCGAAGTGAGTACAGTTCTAGAAATCAGCAGTTTCCATGGAACTGTTTTATCAAACCAAATCTTAACACTAACTGTGTGACTTCACTGTTTTGTGACAATCTAAAAGGTTATAAAAGGGCAACACTGTTCTTTTCATTATCTTTTAGTATGGTTGATATTCTTTTATTGTGGTAAACACATAACATAAAATCTACCCCTTAACTATTTTTAAGTGTAGAGTTGACTAGCTTGAACACATTCATAATTGTGAAACAGATCACCAGAACTTTTTCATCTTGCAAAACTGAAACTGTATTCATTAAACAATAACTTCTCTTTTCTCCCTTCCCCCTTTCAAAAACAATTCTACTTTCTGTTTCTGCGATTTTTTTTTTTTTTTTTACTACTTCAAATTCCTCACATAGGTGGAATCGTATGGTATCCAACTTTTCCTCACTGGCTTATTTTACTGAGAGACGTCTTCAAGGTCCATCCGTGTTGTGCCTGTAACAGGATTTCCTTCGTTTTTAAAGCTGAATAATATCCCTGTGTGTGTGTGTGTGTGTGTGTACATACCACATTTTGTTTATCCACTTATCCATTGATGGGCACTTGGATCGCTTCTACATGTTGGCTCTTGTGCAAAAGCTGCTGTGAACTTCAGCGTGCAAATATCTGTACAAGTACCTGTTTTCAATATACACCCAGAAGTGGAATTGCTGGATCATATGTAGTTTTATTTTTAATTTTTTAGGAACCTCCATGCAGTTTTCCATAGAGGCTGCACCATTTTATGATCCCATGAACAGTGCACAAAGTTTCCAATTTCCCCACATCCTAACCATCTCGTTTTCATTTTTTAAAAGGTATCTGCCTTCATGGTTGTGAGATGACATCTCATTGTGGTTTTGATTTGCATTTCTCTGATGGTGAGGGATATTGAACATCCTTTCATATATTTGTTGGCCATCTGTATGTCATCTTTGAAGAAATATTATTGCCTTTGATACTATGTCATGTCAGCAGGTCTGCACTTCAACTCAAAGATTTGCTCTTGAGCTTTGAAGTTTCAGAGGATGTAATTTTAGCCTGAACATGGTTAATCCTTACGCTCAAAGAATGGCAAAACTCTTACAAGTATGACATCATAGTCAGAATGGCCTTTAAATAGTATCTAGTGCAGTTTCCAGACCCAAGAGAGATATAAGTGGATTTCTCTCTCTCTCTCTCTTTTTTAAAAGACTTTTTATTTATTCATTTGGGAAAGAGAGGGTAGCTCAGGAGTGATAGCATGAGGGGGGGGGTGGGCAGAGGGAGAGGGAAAGGCAGACTCCCTGCTGAGCAGGGCCTTAGGAACAGAGCAGATGGGAGCTACCAGTGGCTCCACCCCAAGACCAGGGGATCATGACCTGAGCCAAAAGCACATGCTTAACCGACTGAGCCACCCAGATGCCCCTAGGTCGCATATTTTTAAAAAAGGACTAGAGGGACAGCCATCAAGATATTGGTAATCATCATCTATAGAAAGTATAATGACAAATGATTTCTTTTTTTTTAAGATTTTATTTACTTTTTCATGAGAGACACACAGAGAGAGAGAGAGAGGCAGAGACACAGGCAGAGGGAGAAGCAGGCTCCATGCAGGGAGCCCGACGTGGGACTTGATTCCGGGTCTCCAGGATCGCACCCCAGGCTGCAGGCAGCACTAAACCGCTGCACCACCAGGGCTGCCCACAAATGATTTCTTTTTTTTTTTTTTTCACAAATGATTTCTATATTCTTTTTTATTGTTAGCATTCTCTAAACCTTTTATTTTATAACCAGGAGAATAATAATTTTTTTGAGAAAAGTATATTCATTTGTTATTGAGGAAATCAGTTTTCACAAAGTGTGGTCTGCTCATCAACTGCACCAGAATTACCCAAGACACATTTAAAATGCAGACTCCTTGGCCATGTCCTAAGTCAAGAGTTAGCATTTTTAACAAATATCCTAGTGATTCTCATGCATTAATAAGGTTGATAAAGAGTTGATTAGTAGTAAAATTGCAAAAGGCCCCCTGTTTATACTCTCTACACAGGTGCTAGAATTTCTTCTGATCCACATCCTTAGTTATCCTATCAGCACATACACAAGACAGAAAGTGCAATGGGTTCCTGGTTGAGGTGAGCATGATCCCTCCTCCTGCAAACCTGAATTTTCTTGATCTCCCAGTGAAAGAGCTATCTGAAGGATGTAACAACCCCACTACAGAGAGCAGATGAGACTAAGTAGTTGTCATGACCTGAGGTCATTCAAGAGCAACCATCACCAGTGAGTTGAGCCCATCATGCTACTGGACTGGCTGGCTCATCCCCATCACTTTCATGCTGCCATGCTGACCCTCTAAGCTCCCCTTAACTATTCACCATCTGTAGAATGAAAATGATAATATCTATCTATCAGATTTTCACTTTTTTTAGGATTTTATTTTTTTAAGTAATCTCTACACCCAATGTGGGGCTCGAACCTACAACAAACCTACAACCCCAAGATCAAAAGTCACAGGCTCTACCTACTGACCCAGACAAATGCTCCAGATTTTTCACTTTCTTTTAATGCTAGAAATGCTAGAAACCAAGAGCTCAGACTACTCCATGCCTTAGAGAAGACCTTCCTAATGGTTGGTGCTGTTTCACAAATCATAGTAACTAGTATTTATCCAGCCCTTAACTGAGTGCTAGAGACTGCTCGAAACACTCTGCATGAATTAATTTTTATCCTCTTAATAATCACATGAGGTAGATATTATCCCTGTTTTCCAGATGAAGAAACGGTTTATAGAGAGGCTCCAGGTTCACAAACTCAGGAAGTAGTGAAGTCCAAACTTGAGCCCAGAACCCCAACACTTAACAACTTCACTTACTGTCTCTTTCCACAAACTTATCTTCTCACTAACTAAATACACATAATAATTTATGTCAGACTGACTTAATAATTAATTTTTTTAATTCCTAAGAATATTTTTTCCTACTCAACCCTTAATGCAGAAAAATTACTCTAAGAAAATGAATGAGATCAGCATTTTCACCTTTACCTGAAGGATAACATCCTTTGTAGCTCAAGCAAAAATGAAGATAATAATTTATCCAAAAGGCCATGGGAATTCTTGGAAATAAGCAGTGCAAGGAAGAGAGAAGAAGGAATCATATTAGCCAGGTATGATGTCAGAGGCTATAAATGAATCAGGGATTAACCTTTTAAAAATTGGATGGTATTTTGACATTAACCCACCCACCTCATTCAACATATGACTCACCAAAGGAAGACTCTCTCCCTACTGAAGTGACTTCCTAAAAATACTCGAGGTAACACTGCAGACTCTTACTTTCCTCCAAAGGTCCCTAGGGTTTGATTGTGTTCTTGCTTTATGCTATACCTTCTGTTGCTTCCCAGCATAGAAGGATCTTGTTCTGTAGGACTCAGAGAAAGCAGCATAAGGCCCCAATATCTCCCCTCAACCTATACTTTCCCAGTCCCACGCAAGCTCATTATTCTCAAAGGTTGTCTCAGGGTTCCTCTATAGCAAAGGAGAAATAGCAAAGAGCTCCTTCCATGTTTTTACCTTGACCAGGTAAGGGGAAGCACCTGGGTGTAGATCAGCCTAGTGTGTGGATCAGAAAAGGAAGTTGGCCATTGTCTGTACATACGTTGCTTTAAGGCCATGTCTTTCCATGACATGGCAGATAAAAATAAGTTTATTTGTTAATGTCTGTTAAAAAGCAGTAAGGGGTTATTTAGCTCTGTAGCCAAGACTTCTGCTGAAAATACCATTTTGCTAAAATGTGGCTAACATACTGGGATGCTTCAAGGTGCCAGGGATGGGGAATGGGTGCTGAGATCCTCTAAAGGTTACCTCAAAATACCCTATTTTTGCTTATACGGTTCCCTCTTGTGGCTAAAGTATTGACTAGAAGAAATATTTACTAAAGGTTTTATCGTCCTCTATTTTTTAAAAATTCTACTATTCTTTTTTTTTTTTTTTTTTTTTTACTTTTTTTTTTTTTTTTAAAAATTCTACTATTGAAGTATAGTTGACACACAATGTTATACTAGCTTCAGATGTAGAGTGATTCAACATTTCTGTACATTACACTATGCTCCCCACGATAAGTGTAATCACTGTTACCATACACTGTTATTACAATATTAGCTATCATCCTCACCCTCTTAATCTACAGATTTTATAAAAATAATGGGCATTTCTAAGTTTCTTCATGAAAGCATGAATAACTACTCCCAAGCAAAAGTTTCAAGACAAACTTATTCAGATCATACAAACAGCATATAATCAATTTTGAAGATGTCCAGTTGCAGGCAAAACTCACTTAATGCACATATGAAGTTGAGTATATGAAACCAAAAACAACCAAAGAATTAAAATGTGTGAACACAATAGTTGACACTTGATAATACCATTAACCTAACAAAGCAAGTTTCCCATGCTCGTGGTAGTCCCTGAAAATGTATTTTGGTACCACTGGAAGTCTAGTTAATCAATGAAGGGCCTGGAATCACAAGTGGAGAAACGATCCTTTATTGCAGTAAAGTTGGTAAAAGAGGCTAATGTAATATGAAACAGTATATAGCATTACTATATTCAGGTTATATGTTACATGTAAATTATATATCCTCCAAAATTTTATACGTAATTTTTCATTTACTTACAATTATATCCTCCATGTTCTGTGGAGAACATGTTGACATTTCTATCTCATTTTATTATTCCAGGTATTAATAATTGCATTTCTTGGGTTCTCTCACTTTCAATGAAACTTTGGACAAATATAAGTTTAAAAAGAATGGAGCAAGAGAACTTCTGAAAGAATTCCACCCAACCAAGCAGTCAAGTAACTACCCAGTGTGTCAAGATTCAATAATCCTCCAAAACCTTTCTCTGCTGTCTCACACAGACACTGCCCCCCTTCAAGAACAAGGAACCATCTATGAGCTGCTTCTCCATGCTCCCCTTCCAGCAATGCAGCACCTCTTCTACCTGGGCTCTCTTCCTTCATAGGCTTACCTTTCCTTTACTCTTGCGCAGGGGCCATGTTAATCTTCTCTGTATCGTTCCAATTTTAGTATATGTGCTGCCGAAGCGAGCACCTTTTTTTTACTCTTGATCTTCATTTTGGCTCCCCTAGAAGCTGACTCACACATACAAATAGTTTATTTGGGTGGTGATGCGAGGAAGTGCCCACAAGGGCAGTAAGACAAGGGAAGGAAGGCAGCCAACAAAGGGAGTGTTTTCAAGCATGTTAGCATGGTGGGTAACAGGCACTTAGTCCCCCTGAGGAATTCTGGGAAGCAGTGCAGAACCCATGCCTCTGAGTTACTCTACCTGAGAAGTGAGGGAACTAGAGATTTATACACCAACTCTTATCAGTCATTAGTGAAGAGCTGCTCCTGGGAGGTGTTAAATCTTCACGTACTCAGTGTCCATGCTCACAGTTGGACCTCCGGCCACTAGAAGAAGCCATTGCAAGCTGATGCACCTGCTCCTGCTGGCAGTTGATAAAGCCCCATGAAGACATGGCCAGCACACCAACAGCATCTGTTACACTGGTGTCTGAGGTTCTACACATTTTTTTTTTAAGATTTGATTTATTTTTTTTTTTTTTTGAGAAAGAGAGAGAGAGCATAAACAGGGGGATGGGCAGAGGGAGAAGCAAATTCTCCACTGAGCAGGGAGCCTGGTGTGGGGCTCAATCTCAGGACCCTGGGATCATGACCTGAGTTGAAGACAGATGCTTCATTGACTGAGCCACCCAGGCACCCCTGGTGTCTGAGATTCTAATCTAGTAGTGAAACCCATTACCAAAAGGCAGGGCTCACAGCACAGGAAAGATCAAAGGCTCTGGAGAGAGACAGATTGGTTTCAGAATCAGGATCTTTAACCTCTCTAAGCTTCAAAACTCCACAGAAGATTGTTGTGGGGATTGAATCATGTCATTCCTGTAAAAGCCCCCAATATTGTGATTGGCACACAGTACATAGTCCCCAAAATCCTAGTTATGAACATTTTTATTAACACCTGATCTCCTCCCAGAGACCTAAAGTCAGACACAACCTGAAAATATTCTGCTTGCCCAGGCTGCCCAGCAGGGACCCAGAAGTTTCCATCTTGCTCCTGGCACAGCATTTACTTTGGCAGAAGTGAGCAGAACTGACAAAACTTCTGGATTTCAGTCCAGCTACTGTAGCCTTGAGGACGAGGCTGGATGGAGCCCTGAATTATCATCAGAGCGGGGTGAGGATTGTCTCCAGCTGAGTGGGGCTCGAAAGGTCACAAAAGAGTGGACAGATCCCCCAAGCAATAGGTTCTAGGGCAAGTCCACTTTGGAATCTATTTTTCTACCCAGCCACTCTGACAGTCTTTAATTTTTTTTTTCTTTATGTTTGTGAGGAAAAATAGAAGAGGAAAAAAACTAGTACTTCTTACTCTCCATAACAAGTTCCAACACAAAAACATAACTGCCCTTTCAATAAGCAAGTATTTTTGGAATTCCTTAGTTGAAATGAAATTACATGGTTCACATACTCAAAGCAATTTTTTTCCAACTGTTTTTTCCTCCCCAGTCAGTGGAGACCAGACTTTTGGAAAAGCTCAGACTTTCATTAAAATTCAGCAATGTAGAATAGAAGAGCTGGGTGGGTCCTGCTCAGATTTTTCTTTGTTGCTAAACATCTCTACCGAACTGACAGCAAGTACAGATTTTGGAAAGGCCATGGAGAGCCCTATGAGGCCACATAAAGACAACAACAAAGGCAAGTTTTGAGGAAGAAAATGTCTGTTTTCTAAATTACAGAAAACACAAATTTTCCGATTCTTAAGGTAATGTCTGAAATAAACATATAGTAGATTTATTTCATCATGGTGCTGTATTTTTCTAAATTGCTCATTGATAGTGAAGATTATAATTGAAATGACAAATTTCAAAAAATGTTTAGCAATGGGTATTTACAGATTCTTGATGAAAACTTATTGCATGCCTTAATGAAGATAACCATATCCTCCAAAATTGGCACTGGAAAGAGAATCTTCACGTAGAGAGGAATAGCAAGATTGTATACCCCTCTTAGGCTCACCCTCCCGTTGGCCTGTGGGGAGAAAGCACTGTTTTCTGCTTTAATATTGACATAAGCCAGGGCAGTAGATTGGCGGGATTCTGAGAGTATGTCCCAATAAACTTCCTGTACCCTAATCTCTGTCTCAAGCAGAGTCTGCTTCCCTGAAAACATACTTTGTGGCAGGTACCCACAGCCCAGGGGTGCATATCCAGACACATGAACTCTTTAAATCTAGACCCAAAATAGTAAAGAAGGAGAAGGCCAAAGCAGCCTATTATTGTCTGTAGGTGGACCTGTCTACGCTCAGTGATTGGTGGCCTCTTCCTCTTTGCAGAAGGAAGTTTGACTATCTGTCTGTTGAGGTCTCTGAAAAATAACCACATCAGAATATAACCCAAGAAGTATAATATTTATAAATCTCTGTGGGTTGTGGGGACATTTTGTTATAAACTATCTTACAAATAGTCAAAATAAATTAGCAAAAAAGAATAGAGTGACTTAAAAGAAATGAAAGAGGTATTGACATACCTCACTTTGTAAAAAACACAGTCCTAGAAAAGGGGACCATGAATCACATTTTGGTGAATTAAATTATATTTTAATGTCAGTAGTGGAAGTTACCATTTCTTAAAGATTTCTGTGACAACTAGTTTGGCAGAGAAAAAATTGCAAATTGAAATCATCACCTTCCAATTTGTTACTTTATGAAACTAGATTTTCATTTACTGAAATTATTTATTTATTTTTAAGATTTTATTTATTTATTCATGAGAGACACACACAGAGAGAGAGAGAGAGAGAGAGAGAGAGAGGCAGAGACACAGGCAGAGGGAGAAGCAGGCTCCATGCAAGGAACCCAACGAAGGACTCAATCCGGGTTCTCCAGGATCAGGCCCTGGGCTAAAGGTGGCGCTAAACCGCTGAGCCACCCGGGCTGCCCTACTGAAAGTATTTAAAGTATTTGTTATTTGCATCTTCTTTCATTGAAATGAAAGTGTTTGTAAACATATGTGTAGAAGCATTTGGGAATAGCCCTGTGCTTAACTCATTAAAACTACATTAATTATAAAATAAAGTTGGGATGCCTTGGTGACTCAGCCGTTGAACATCTGCCTTTAGCTCAGGTCGTGCGTGATCCCGCAGTCCCCGGGATGGAGTCCACATCAGGCTCCCCACAGGGAGCCTGCTTCTCCCTCTGCCTATGTCTCTGCCTCTCTCTCTGTCTCTCATGAATAAATAAATAAAATCTTTAATAAAATAAAATAAAGTGATATTCAAAATATAAAACCATAGCAAAATATCTACTATAGAATTGCATTCAACCCTAATTAATTACTCTTGGCCCAATGACTTTAGATACAGAGGGAGAAAAAGTCGCTTCAAGTTATGTATTGCTGTAATATTCTTGAGGAGATTAGCCAAACTCTTTCCCAGTACTGGAACTTCGTTGTACTATTATTGCTCAAAATAAATGCATTGACAAAGATGTATAATTCTCTCCCTTAAATAATTTTAATTCTTTTTTTTTCAGTAGGCCCCACATCCAATGTGGGGCTTGAACTCATGACCCCAAAATCAAGAGTCACATGTTCTTCCAACTGAGCCAGCCAAGTGCCTCAAATAACTTGAATTCTAATGCTGTGTTTTTCTTTTTTTAATGCTGTGTTTTGACAGTGAATTTAAACTGCATCTAGATGAGTAGTCAAGAAGAGAAAAATGAAGGTTAAGAATGTACTCTCCTATTCTGCCAAACAGTGTTCTTGCTCCCTTAGATTAGCAGTCACAGAGCAACCACGGATAATTTGGCATCAGATTTGGACAGGGGATTGAAAATTTGGCCTTAGCTCAAAGCCAGTAATTCACATTTAAATAAAATGAACATTTGGATGCTGTGCTCAAATTTGGTTAAGGTTATATTATACAATCCAGGAGGAAATCAGTCCTGAGATCACATCTATTTGCAGTGGAATGAGTAACTTCCTTTGGAGAATAATAATAATGGTACATTTGTTATTGCAAAGCTATCTAGGCCTGCATGTATGATATCATCGAGGCAACAGGCACAAATACATGGGTTGAGAATGTCCTTCAGAGAAGAGGAATAGTATATATCCAGATCCAAAATACTGACATGTACTCTTTTGAGTAGAGTTTCAGATGGATGAGGATATTTGTTTAAAATAGGCTTCTAGAAAACTGCTAGAACTGATGAATGAATTCAGTAATTAATTGCAGGATACAAAATCAATGTACAGAAATCTCTTGCATTTCTATACACTAATAATGAAGTAGCAGAAAAGGAAGTTAAGAAAACAATCCCATTTCTAATTGCACCAAAAAGAACAAAATATCTAGGAATAGACTTAACCAAGGTGAGAGACCTGCACTCTGAGAACCATAAAACACTGATGAAAGAAATTGAAGGTGACAAAAACAAATGGAAAGACACATTCCATGCTCATGGATTGGAAGAACAAATATTGTTAAGATGTCTATATCACTCAACTCAATCTACAGACTTAACGCAATGCCTACCAAAATATCAACAGCATTTTTCACAGAACCAGAACACATAATTCTTAAATTTGTACAGAAATACAAAAGACCCCAAATAACCAAAGCAATCTTGAAAAAGAAGAACAAAACCGGAGATATCACAATCCCAGATTTCAAGATATACTACAAAGCTGTAGCAATCAAAACAGCAAGGTACCAGCATGAAAATAGATGCACAGGGCCACCTGGATGGTTCAATCAGCTAAGTGTCTGCCTTTGGCTCAGGTCATGATCCCAGGATCCCATAAAGTCCCATATCGAGCTATATCGAGCTCCCTGCTCAGTGGGGAATCTGCTTCTCCCTCACCCTCTCCCTCTGCTGCTCCACCTGCTTGTGCTCTCTCTCTCTGTCCAATAAATACATAAAATCATTTTTTTTAAAAAGAAAATAGATGCAAAGATCAATGGAACAGAATAGGGAGCCCAGAAATATGCCCATGACTATATGGTTAATTAATGTATAACAAAAGAGGCAAGAATACACAATGGGAAAAAGTCTCTTCAACAAATGGTGTTGGGGGATCCCTGGGTTGCTCAGTGGTTTGGCGCCTGCCTTTGGCCCAGGGCGCCATCCTGGGGTCCCGGAATCGAGTCCCGCGTCGGGCTCCCGGCATGGAGCCTGCTTCCTCCCTCTGCCTGTGTCTCTTGCCTCTCTCTCTCCATGTCTATCATGAATAAATAAAAAATAAAAAATAAATCTTAAAAACAATGGTGTTGGGAAAATTGTACAGCTACATGCAAAAGAATGAAACTGGACCATTTTCTTACACCATACACAAAACTAAACCCAGAATGGATTAAAGACCTAAATATGGGACCTAAGACCATAAAACTGCTAGAAGGAAGCACAGGCAGTAATGTCTCTGACATTAACTGTAACAACATTTTCCAGAGAAGTCTCCTTAGGCAAGGGAAAGAAAAACAAAAATAAACTATTGAGGGTACATCAAAATAAAAAGCTTCTGGGGAACCCTGGGTGGCTCAGCGGTCTAGCACCACCTTTGGCCCAGGGCTTGATCCTGGAGCCCCGGGATCGAACCCCACATCAGGCTCCCTGCATGGAACCTGCTTCTCCGTCGGCCTGTGTCTCTGCACCCCCCCTCCCTGTGTCTCTCATGAATAAATAAATAAAATCTTTTAAAAATAAAAAAAATAAAAAACTTCTGCACAGCAAAGGAAACCATCAAGAAAATTAAAAGGCAACCTACTTGAATGGGAGAAGATATTTGCAAATGACGTAACTGATGAGGTATTATCCAAAATATATAAAGAATATATATATTATATATATAAAGAATTTATACAACTCTACACACACACAAAAAAAACCCCAAATAATCCAATTTGAAAATGGGCAGAAGACATGAACAGACATTTCTCCAAAGAACACATACAAATGCCTCACACAGTGAGGCAGACCTCACACCTGTCAGAATGGCTAAAATCAACAACACAAGAAACAAGTATAAGGATGTGGAGAAAAAGGAACTCTTGTGCACTGCTGGTGAGAATGTGAACTGGTCCAGCCCCTATGGAAAACAGTATGGAGGCTTCTCAAAAAATTACAAATAGAAATATCACATGACCCAGTAATTTCACTTCTGGATATTTACCCAAAGAATATGAAAACACCGATTCAAAAAGATACATGCACTTCTATGTTTATTGCAGATTTATTTACAATAGCCAAATTATGGAAGCAGCCCAAGTGTCCATTGATAGATAAATGGATAAAGAAAATGTGGTATATATACACAAGGGAATATTACTCAGCCATCAGAAAGAATGAAATCTTGCCAATTGCAATGACAGAGGGCATTACGCTAGGTGAAGTAAGTCAGCCAGAGAAAGACAATTACCATATGATTTCACTCATATGTGGAATTTAAGAAACAAAACAGATGAAGATAGGGGAAGGGAGGGAAAAATAAAATAAGATGAAAACAGAGAGGGAGGCAAACCATAGGGAACACACTGAGGGTTGCTGGAGGGGAGGTGGCGGGGGATGGGGTAACTGGGTGACAGGCATTAAGGAGGGTACGTGATGTCATAAGCACTGGGTGTTATATATACTGATGAATCACTAAACTCTACCTCTGAAACTAATTTAAAGAAAAAAAGTCTGGTGTAAGTCATCTGTGAAAACATAGGAACTTAATATTTCCTTTGTAGGAAGACTTTAAATGTTGTTTATGTTTCTTAAATAGCTATTCAGGTTCTCTATTTTTAAGTAAGCTTTGATAAGTTATATCAAAAGTTTCTAGGAATTTGTCCATTTCACTTAAATTTCCAAATGTTTAACCTAAATTCACACATTTAAAAACATCTTTGTCTTATCTTTGATTATATGCCTTCCACTCATAGTATTGCTGTTCTTTCCCTCTTTTTTCTTTCTTGCTCAGTCTCAGCAGAGATTGCTCTATAAAACAGAACTTCTGGGATGACTGGGTGGCTCAGCAGTTGAGCATCTGCCTTTGGCTCAGAGCATGATCCCAGGGCCCCGGGATCGAGTCCCACATCCGGCTCCCTGCATGGACCCTGCTTCTCCCTCTGCCTGTGTCTCTGCCTCTCTGTGTGTTTCTCATGAATAAATAAATAAAATCTTTAAAAATAAATAAATAAAACAGAACTTCTGATTTCATGAACTCTCTCTTTTGCATCTTTGTTTACTTTTGCATGAACTTCTCTTTTTACCTTTACTATCAATTTCCTTCTACTTGGTTTTCTTTTCTTCTATTGGTCTTTTCCTAATTTCTCAAGTTGAACACACAGCTCACTAACTTTCAGCTTTCCTCTTTTCTAAAATAAGCATTTAAATGAACTTCCCTTAAAGAACCACTTTAGCTGTATCTTACAGGACATGGTAGGTGGTAGTTTCCCTATCATTCAGTTTTCAGTATTTCCAAATTTCTATGATCCTTTCTTCCTTGACATATGTGTTATTTACAAGTGTGATTCAATATTTTCAAATATAAAGGGAATTTTACAGATTTATCTTTTGTTTTTTGGCCACCCAGGAGCCATTGCTTATAGTTTGCTTTCCTAGAGTCAATTGGTCACTATTAACAGGTGCCTGTGCATCCTTGCAATGCTGCTCAGTGCATTTGCAAGCATAGACTAATATATATTTATTAATTTGTAAAAAACACATGGGGCATTCTAGAACATTGTATTGGATCTCTTAAACAGTATATCTTAGAATTGTTCTCTCTGTGCATCTAGGGATATACCTCATTTTCCCCCCACTGCTCAGGATACCACTGCATAGATGAACTATAACTTACTTGACCAGTCTTGTCTTCAGGAGACACTTCAGTTCTTTCCCATCTTGTTTTATGAGCAATGCTGCAAGGACTCCTTTGCATTTTTGTCTGTGTGTATGATTATGGCTGTGGGCTAACTCCCCAGCAGCCGAATCGCTGGCTCAAACAGAATGCATTTTGACACATATTGCCAGATTGCTTTTAAAGTTGGTGCATCGACTTACAC
The DNA here is from genome assembly GCF_011100685.1 of Canis lupus familiaris. Taxonomy (NCBI): domain Eukaryota; kingdom Metazoa; phylum Chordata; class Mammalia; order Carnivora; family Canidae; genus Canis; species Canis lupus. The sequence goes on along the minus strand of NC_049222.1, from coordinate 94,392,252 downwards.
TCTCATCACACGGGGAGTGCTCAATTTTCTCGCAGAAATACCAGCCTTTTCGCTTCTTGGCAATTCGATAAGCAAAGAGCAGACTCTGTCATCGCATTGATTTTCTATTAAAGTAAAAAAGGGACCATAAAAGTGGTTTCAAAAAAAAAATCTACAGGAGTTCAGAGGAGGAAGGACTACCTGTTTGGGAATGAGGGCCAGATAAATTATAGGAGGAGGAGAAGCCCTTCAGCAGGTCTGGAATAACAGGCAGGACAATGGCAGAGGAGAGAGGGAGGCAGCAGGCAAAACATTCAAGGTGCTAGCATGTAAAGAGTGTGGCCTGGGTCTGGCACAGAGAGTGGAAAAGTGGCTCACAGGTAGCCTCTCTTGTCTAAAGTGGCAAGATCCCATCCTAAGTAGTGAGGCAAGTACACCTCGCAGGCAGCAAGGAACCACAGAGGCAGGGTTTCCTGGCCCCGGCTGCCCATTACAACCACTGGGGAATCCTAAAAACAAAACCAAAGATCAATGTCCCGAGTCCCATCTCCAACCAATTAAGTTAGAATCTCCAAGAGGGGCTTGCGGAGACTCCCGGGGGTACTATTTGGTAGCCATGGTTGAGATTCACTGCATTGAGGACATAGGAACAGGGGAGTGACAAGCTCAAAAGTGGGCTTATGGAAGATTCAGTCTTAGATTGCATGCTGCTTACCTCTAAGTTTATTTAATAATTTGAAAAATGGGAAAAACAGCATAGCTAGTTAGGTAAAAATTGAATTTAATTTCTGCCATCTCTTTTAAGAAAAAAACAGCAAATCTTGTGTGTCTCAAAATAAGTATTCTCTAATATTAGGGGATAAGATCATTCATCAAGTGTGTATAATTCACAGTGAAAACTGCTTACACAAGCCAGTGACTTGGGCAGAGAGGGTGACTCATCCTAAATTTCGCCTAAAGGGACGCTGCGCTCTGAACAGTGAGGCATCGTTTGGACACTAGATGGAGCCATGGGGCGTGATTTCAAAGAAAGAGGTAGAGTTTGAAGGGAGGGAGAGTCTCAGAAACTGGCTACTCCAACCCTGCGTTTCATGTTTTATTTTTCAATTTCTTTCTTTGTGTGTGCAATACTGAGTAAGCTACACACTCATATAGTTGTAAATGTACAAGGGGAGAAGGCTGTATGGTCTCTGTCTGCTGTCCTGATCCACCTTCCACCCGCCTTGAGCCTTGCAAGGTGCACTGACAGTGTCCTCTGCCCTTGGGCTTCTTGTAGGGTTTCCCCCAGGGGAAGGTACTGAAAAGAATGTTGAGGGCAGGGAGGGAATGAGGTCAGAGTATCCATTTCCTCAGCTGTTTCTTTGCTGGACTGTGGGTACATCTGGGGGGGAGGGGTCCAGCATCAGTCCAGGGGCTCCTTCTGTATCTACAGCTCTCTCTCTCTGGGTTCAGATGGCCACTTGCTCCCTTGTCCCTTGGGGCCTAGTCATGGTAGTGATTCCCCCATGAGCAGACCCAAGGTTGGTCACGTCACCATCCTCTGTTGGGTACTCCAGCCCTGTCCACACCTCTGTGAACCATTCATTCATGAAACTCCATTCAATGACATCTTTTGAGTATGCCATGTATTTCCCACTGGTTTCTCAACTGTTACAGGGCTCCCTCCTCCTGTCTCTCTGCTCCCCATCAACCCTGTTCTCTTGAAGCAGCCAATTCTATAGATTTCCTATATTAGCATTACGAATATAAAGGAATATGGGGATCCCTGGGTGGCGCAGTGGTTTGGCGCCTGCCTTTGGCCCAGGGTACGATCCTGGAGACCCGGGATCGAATCCCACATCGGGCTCCCGGTGCATGGAGCCTGCTTCTCCCTCTGCCTGTGTCTCTGCCTCTCTCTCTCTCTCTGTGACTATCATAAATAAATAAAATAAAATAAAATTAAAAAAAAAAAAACGAATATAAAGGAGTATATATATTCCTCTCACCCTTATTTATTTAAATTGTAGCATATGATATAGCCAGTTCCACACCGTGTGTGTGTGTGTGTGTGTGTGTGTGTGTAAAACAATATATTCTAGAAATCGCTCAATGGCCGTATATAGAGATCACCCTTACTCCTTTTTAATGGCTGCATTACGTTCCATTTTATGGGTTTACAATCATTGGTTAGCCAGTTGCCTATCAAGAGACATTTAGGTTATTTCCAGCTATTTGCTATTACAAATGTGGCTATAAGGAATAACCTTGTGTGGGGGTTGTTCCTCCTTCTTTTATATATAAGGAAAATGAAACAGAAAGAGATTAAGTCAATTGTCTGAGGTTAGTTCCAGGCAGAGTCCCTGAAATCATAGTCACCAGTTAGCAAGATGAGACTACAGTCACCCCCACCACGGGACCTGCATTCTGCTGTCTCCCCACCCCCCCACACAGTTTACTATACATTCCAATTCTCCTTACATTTCTACACTTACGCTTTCATTCCCAAGATAGTGGTTACAACAATGCCAGGGCATGTTTCCTGCTTCATTATGAATTGGCCATGTGACGTTGGACAAGTCATGCAGCCTCCCAGGGTTTCAGTGTTCTCACCAATAAAATGTTTCTTACTTCATGATGTCAGGGAAGGCATTCATCTTGGAGTAGCACCTGGCCCATAGAAAGAGCTGTAATAAGCACTGGCTCTGATTAGTGGTGTTATTAACATTCCTTTGAGTAGAGGCTATGCTTCCACAAGAGAGTTCAACATGAGAGAGCTAGCTCATTGTGTTTCATCAATAGTTAACCTTTTAAACTGAGATTATGTGAGATGATCAGATGACTTTTTTTAAAACATGTGATTCCACGCCCAGCATGGAATCCAATTCAGGGCTTGAACTTTCAACCCCAGGATCAAGACCAGAGCTAAAACCAAGGGTTGGTTGCTTAGCTGACTGAGCCACCGAGGTGCCCCCGATTGCTTCTTAAGAGCAGGTGTGGATGAGGATAAGCAAAATATTAGGGAACTGGGGTTGTAAAAGAGGAAAGAGATTCTAAAGATAACTTTGCCCACTTTGCAATTTCATTTTGATTTTCTGTGTGCTTGGAACAGTGAGCCCCACAAATCTATCTGCTGTAGGACAACCTTCCCGAGTGTCTTACAGGTTCTAAACTAGACTCACTGCTCACAAGCCCTCCACCATCTGCCACTTCAGACAAACAAACCAAACTAATCCTCCTGTCACCATCCCATAGCACATCTGGGTGGGTCAATTTAAAAAAATTTTTTTAAATCATCCTTGACTGCTGTTTTTCACATCTTTCATGGCAAATTTGTTCTCAAGCCCGGTAAATGTACTCCTCCTAATAGTTTTTAATGTCACTCACACCCCTTTCTCTCTCCTCTGAGACACTTGTTATTTCTACAGACCACTCACCCTAACCTTAACCTAGTCCTATTTCTTCATTCATGAAATTTATAATTGGGAGAGAGAGAGTCAGAGGTTGAACATATACAATCACACAGATAATTGGTTCAGGAAAACAGGGATGTGGCTTTCTAGCCTCCCCATGAAAGGAAGAGTATAAACCCAGGCTTTGGGTCTTGGAGCTCAGGGCTTTCTAGCCTCAGGGATCAGTTGTCACCCTTGCTTTGGAAAGTCTCTGGGATGATAAGAACTGGAGTTGGCAGGCAAAGAGGAAAAGAGGTGGCCTGATGTTCAGGAAAAGGGAGAAGGTATGAGATTGGCAGGGATAGGGAATTGGAGAGAGGGAACTTGTGGCAGGTTCTGTGAGAGTGGGGGATCTGCTTGCACTTTTGCACAGTGATCCAATAGGATGAGACTTCTGGTGGGGGAGCAAGGAGGGATGCCTGTGATGACCTGCCCTGAGCACCTGGACCCCAAGAGCAATGGCAAGAATCCCTGGTGGCAGACATGTGAGCAAAAGACGACCTTTGCAGGAACATATCTGCAGCCTGCGAGGGTAGTAGAGACCAACAGATGCTCAAGGGCCAGTCAGCAATGGGTCACAGTAGCTAAGAGACCAAAGTCTAGGCACCGTCCTTTTTCATGGCCCCGGGTAAACCCGAAGGTCCAAGATGACCTATTTTGGGGTTGGGGTAGTAACTGCAGCTTCCTCCATATAAGACTATGGAGTGTTGACTTCATGTCATGAGCCTGATTCCATGAGCCATTTCTAGAAGGCCAGAGAGGCTAAATAATTTCTGTTCTTTTCTTTTTTTAAAAGGAAATAAGCCAAAAAGGAAGTACATATTTTTAAAGTCACAAATGAGTTGTGTTACCATGAACATGCCCTGAGTCCCCTATAGGTCTCAGTTTCCTTATTTGTAAAATGTAGGGGGTGATGGTGAACTTCCACGCTACTGCCATCCCAGGGTTTTATGCGGCCTCATGCAAGAACAGCATTGTTAATATGACAACTTGAGGGCTTCTGGTTTTGCTTGAGTCATGTTGGTTATGCTCCCAGCTGAGAAAATGAAAGCTGATGGGGCCTATGCACGTCATGCAACAAAGTTTTTATCATCCACACTCCTTTCTTGAAACTCTTTCTGGAGATGAATTGCACTTAGCAGTAAAGCCGAGGCAAGAGGTTGCGCTGTCAGGAACACATGACCTGTTTCTGTTTGAGGCTGATCATGTGAAGCTGACACCCAGGTGACTTTTCTCATGAAGTTGGTGGCTGGGGAGGGACAGGACGGGAGACTCCCTCAACCTAAGAGAATCTTTGTGCTAAATGAACGAGAAAACCGACCTTCCTGCCCCTAGTAGCCTGCATAGAATGTTAGTGCCCATTATGCTCCTCTGGACAGGGAGTGAACGAGGCTTCATGGGCAAACAGGTGGCTTCTCCTATGGACCTCAAGGAAAGGAGTAGTTCAAGGATGCAGCTTTCTGGAACTTCATATTCAGTCATGCAAGTGGACACATTGAGGGACAGAGGTAGATAGAAGGAATCAATGTAATTTTGCAGTAGGGGAAATGCATTGAGATGAGACACTTGAGTATTGTGGTTGCTCACTGACTGGTCCTGTCAAGGCTGTGTCACTTACCAACTCTGCGACTTTGGGCCAATCACTCTCTGTTCCCCATATGTGAAATAGGGAAATGATGGTGTCCAGCTCGTGGGAAAGTTATGAGGGTTTAATTATGAATCTTAAATGAGTTAGTACTTGTAAAGCACAAAGAACAGGGTCTGACATGGGGAAGGGAAGGACTTGGTGACTGTCGTGGCTGTGATGCCAAGCCACACATACTGACTCAAACATTTTTGGTGCTTCAATCAAAGTTGGAAGTTTGAAACTTCAGGACTCGGCCTCAAGGCAATGCCAGTATTAATAGAATAAGAAATGTAGCTGTCTACTGTGAGGTATCCAAAGGAGTTAGATCACTTCCAATTTCTTCTGAGAACCAGGTAAAGGAGCCAAGACAGAAGAGCTAAGGAAGAAGGAATGTTGTGGACACTGAGAAGAGATGTTTTAGAAGTAATAAAATAGCCGGAGTCAATCTTCTTTGAAAAAGATACACGTGAATTGCCTGATAAATCATGTGTGGGGTTTCTCTAACTTTCCTAAATGGATTTTTCTTTTTGTGTGTGGGCCAACCATAAGAGATATCTCAGTATCTGAGAAGGTGCTTTCAGCTTTCCCCCAAAATGTAGACAGCAAACCAGTGTGTCCAAACCTTTCCAATCTGTTTTATTTTTTTTTAAGGATTTTATTTACTTATTCATGAGAATACACAGAGAGGAGAGAGAGAGAGGCAGAGACACAGGCAGAGGGAGAAGTAGGCTCCATGCAGGGAGCCTAACATGGGACTCGATCCCCAGTCTCCAGGATCAGGCCCTAGGCTGAAGGCGGCGCTAAACCGCTGAGCCACCGGGCTGCCCTCCAATCTGTTTTAAAACAGAAAGTCGGGATCCCTGGGTGGCGCAGCGGTTTGGCGCCTGCCTTTGGCCCAGGGCGCGATCCTGGAGACCCAGGATCGAATCCCACGTCGGGCTCCCGGTGCATGGAGCCTGCTTCTCCCTCTGCCTGTGTCTCTGCCTCTCTCTCTCTCTGTAACTATCATAAAAAAATAATAATAATAAATAAATAAATAAAAAATAAACAGAAAGTCATGGGGATGCCTGGGTGGCTCAGCAATTGGGTGTCTGCCTTCAGCTCAGAGTATGATCCTGGAGTCCTGGGATCGAGTCCCACATCATGCTCCTTGTGTGGAGCCTGCTTCTCCCTCTGCCTGTGTCTCTGTCTCTCTGTCATGAATAAATAAATAAAATCTTTAAAAAAAAAAAAAAAAAACAGGGCAGCCCCGGTGGCGCAGCGGTTTAGCGCCGCCTGCAGCCCGGGGTGTGATCCTGGAGACCGGGGATCGAGTCCCACATCAGGCTTGTTGCGTGGAGCCTGCTTCTCCCTCTGCCTGTGTCTCTGCCTCTCTCTCTCTCTCTCTGTGTCTCTATGAATAAAATAAATAAATAAAAATAAAAATATAAAAAAAACAAAAAAATAAAAAAAAATAAAAAAAAACAAAAACAGAAAGTCATTTTACAGATCAGAAAAACTGCATTCTCATCCAGGGAAAGTCATGATCGAGAGTCACATACTGTCTTAATTTTTGAATTTAACATTTAACATTTCCAGAGTATTTTACTTCCATAGTTGCACTGCTCCTCAGAGTTCAAAACATAGCCTGCATCTGATTCACTTAGTGAATATATGAACATAGCTTTTGAAAAGCTAAAGTAAGATATCAGTAAGGTGGTGTTGGTTGGTAGTATCTGGAGGGACCTTTCTTCTTTGAATTCTTCGATGATTTCCAAATTTTTCTAAAATGACCTGCCTTCAGCTCAGGTCATGATCTCCGGGTCCTGGGATACAGCCCCACGTTGGGCTCCCTGCTCAGCAGGGAGACTGCTTCTCTCTCACTCTCTCTCAAATAAATAAATAAATAAATAAATAAATAAATAAAATCTTTTAAAAAATAACTGAAAGCCTTTTTTTAAAAAATTAACATTTGCAACGTGGTTTCTTTTCTTATGGAAAAAAAATTAGCCTGCCTGCCTTCCTTCTAGAAATAACACAGGAAATAAATGTCTGAAGTCAGCATTTTGTATTGCCTTAAAAAGAGGAACTTTGTATTTACTCAATTCTTGCCTCAAGAATAGCCCGTAGGTTCTTGGTCAGATCTTAGTGCTAACGTTATGATGGTAACATATCAAAAGAGCTTATCTCTATTCTTTTTGATGATGACTACACATCATCTGATCACAAAGTTCATCCTAGTCAGATAACAAGAACAGAAAGTCCCTTAGATGAAAAGATGTGGCCCAGAGAGCTGTCACGCTCTTTCTGATTGTTTGCCACACTAGCTGGAGGCAAGGAAATGTGGGATTAAATTCTGGTTAGAGATAAATGGGGATTTAGAGAATTTACCCTTCTTTCCTTTCTCTCTCTCTCTCTCTCTGTGTGTGTGTGTGTGTGTGTGTGTGTGTGTGTGTGTGTTGAATTTAGGTTATGTTTTGAGTAACATTTTATCCTGAAGTCACAAGATAATACACAGTATTCCAGATTCTCAGTTCCCCTTACTACAGAACCATGCTTGTATCTTCAGAAACTGGCCTTAGTGAGAAGTAGACGATGTAGGAAGGCAAAGTCCAGGGTGGGTTTCTGCAAGGTATCAGCATGTTTCTTAGAGGAATCTCTTTCACAATTCCAAAATGAAGTTCTGGTCGTGTTGGCTGAGAATTATTAGAACTTTGCACTTTCTTATTTTATCATCAATGGCAGCTGTAAACTCCCTGCAAGTCCAGCGCCTACTCATTTCGGGAAGCATCACATGATCCCAGGAAGATAAGAGGTGTCTATGTCTGAGTCCCCACTTCGGGAAGCTCACAGCCTTATCAGGTGGAAACAACTGAGGAGCTCTCGCAAAGCAGATCAAAAAAGACCCGATGAAAAGCCTGCATGGAGGTGCTCCTTCATCTGGGCTGTGTCTTTCTCAACAAAGCCCAGGCCCCTAACAGTCAGAGATTAACTTTCACAAGCGGGTACATTCTATTCTGTTTCTGACTTCAGCCCTTCTAGGTGAATTCATGGTTTTGTTATCACCTCTTTTTGTTCTCAGGATGTTTTTGCTGTGGAAACAGTTGCTTTCAATGGCCTCTAAAGCTTATGAGCAAATAAGATCTTTGGAGTCTCCCTCATCTTCCCCTAGATCTGAAAAGACATCACAAGTCAGGATTGGCTGTGGGCAGCCTCTTTCTTTGCTCATTCTGATGACTTTTTCTAAAGGTGCTGACTGCAGCCTTTACATCTCTTCTCACTAATACCTGTTATAATCCTTTTAGTAAAAATGGGGCTTTGAGGACCTTGCCTCCTTAGCATCACATTAGCAAATCTCATATCTCTTACTCACAGTTCAGCTGATTTACCATCAGAACTGAATGAAATTATTGTCTGTGCATTCCTCTCTGTAGCTTTTCATTTCTTTCTCTCATCATTCATTCATTCAACAGATATTTTACTGAATGCTGAACCATGACAGACCCTGTGCTAGGAGGCAGAAGCCAAAAGATGAATGAGACCTCATGTCTGGTAGAAAAGACCATCAGCCCCTGCGGCACCTTTGTATGATCTGGAAAAAGTCAGCCCTTCCTCCTGGTGGAGGCAGCTCTGTGCCAGGGCTCAGGATAACAAGTGGAGGACAGAATGGATTTTAGCCCCTTCTTGCCTTCTTGGCCAAGGATCCCTGTGTAGGGCATAACCTGAGCAACCCTCTGCTATGGACCAGGAAATGTAAACAGCATATTATGGTACAGAATGGTGAACACAGAGAAGAGAGGACCTGACTGCCTGGTAGGTTGGGGAGTTGGGGGAGGTTCCATGGGAGTGGTTCCATGGGAGCTGAGCCATGAAGAAGCTCATCCAGTGAAGGGGGTAAAGGGCAGAGGGAAGATGTACAAAGCCACACAGGTTTGAAGAGCCTGGCATATCTGGGGCTCTGAAGTCATTGATGATGTTCAGAGTGGCCAGCAAGTGCATGAGAGTCAGGGAGTCTTCACAACAATTGAGGCTGGAAGATACTTTTAGCAGTGATCTAAGCTAGGACCTAAACTTTAGGTCCTTGCTACTCAATGTCTGGATCTCCTCAGAGTAGCTTTGGCATCACCAGACAAATTATTAGACGTGTAGAATCCTGGGTCCCACCCAACCTGCTGGATCAGGACCCACATTTAATAAGTTCTTTGGGGGGGACACCTGGGCAGCTCAGTGGTTGAGCATCTGTCTTTGGCTCAGGTTGTGATCCCAGGGTCCTGGGACAAAGTCCTGCACTGGGCTCCCTGCAGGGAGCTTGCTTCTCCCTCTGCCTGTGTCTCTGCCTCTTTCACTGCATCTTTCATGAATAAATAAAAATTAAAAATCTTTACAAGAAATAATAATAGGTTCTTTGGGGAGGAGGGTTTCAAGACAGCTGATCCTGAGCTCATCTCCTTTCTCTCCCAAAATGATCTGAAAATTAGATGAACTGCTCCCCACAACAAAGGATAAAAGGACAATGTCAAAATAGATGGATAGACTAGGATATGGTCTTGACAATAAAACACCAGCTCCAGTGTGGGGACATGCAATAGGGAGGAATCTCACCCATCTGGTGCTTCTCCTGGAGGAACAAGGGTTGGTGCCTTACATGAGGCCATCCAACTCTTGGGATCTGCACCAGAGATATGAGCTCCCTCAAGACATCTGGCTTAGAAAATCAATGGGGACCCAAAGTTCTATAGAAAGTTGAGAGTCTTCTTTTAAATAGCTTGTGTGGGGTCTCATTCACCCCAGGATCCCGTGCAAAAGCACCAACTTGAAAATCACCTATGCTGCACTTAAAGGATATTCATTTGCTGGTCTGGGGGGCACCTGCTGGAGGGGCAGCAAGAGTTGAGTCTCTCTCCTTCAAAGAGAGGTGCCAGTGGCCATCACTGTGCTCTCTCCAGCTGCCCTGCTGAACACAGGCAAAGGTGCACAGCTTCCTCCTGCTGTCTCACAGAGGTCCCAGCAATCCCCTGCTCCCTGGCTGGGGCCAGCAGAAGTCAAGGGTCATGACATTCTCTCACTCCCGACCTGGGGCCAACATGTGCCTGCCAGCAGGACGCTCTCTCAGAGCATCCCCGAAACCCACAGTGCATGCAGACGAGGCATTTGCCCACTCCCTTCTTCTGAAGCTGGCCCCACCTCATACACTCTCCAGCGGCCCTGCTAAAGCCAGCAGCTTCATGTGAGCCACCCAGCGGCCACCCCTGGTTCACCTGGCGCTGGTGGCCAAGGGGAGCAGTGATCCTGAGCTAAAACCATCAGAAAGACAGTTCTAGGCTGGCCAACACCCTCAGGGCACTGCACAGACTGCATACTGAAAGGCACCCACAGGCTTCATGTGAAAAAGGCTTATTTTCTTATCCTGGAGTTTCAGCCCGAGAGATAGGCTTCATGTTCTCCGTATATCTAGAGGCTGTGAAGCTGCTCCCAGAAAATGTATTAGGGGACACCATCCTTACACACCCTCTTGGACTTGCTGCAGCTCAGTACAACCTCACAGAAAGGAACTTATACATTCAACTGGTGCCCTGATTTTTTAAAGTGTTGCCCAGGGACACGTCCAAATGTCCCAGTCTGGAGACGAACAGGGTTTAATGATGGTGGCCCCACAGGACTGTATAATCTGCATACTTCAAAAGCTTCTGCATGAGGGTCTGACTTCCAATCAGCCTGAAACTGGGTGTTAACTGAGATTCCTCTCCTTGGAACACTGATAGGTCTTGGAACACCCTTAACAATAGGGACTTGTTAAGAATAAATTAGGCCCTTCAGATAATCACAAAGGTTCAAGAGACAACCGAGAATTAGGGCAAGGGTGAATAAGAAGTTCCATCACCTCCGCCAGGCTCTTCCTTCAATATTTCTTAAAAGAGTTCTCTGTTTCACCTAATCCATAGAAACATAGAGCACTATGCAAAATGAAGAAACAGAGGAGTCTGTTGTAAATGAGGGAGTGAGACAAAACCTCAGAAAGACCTTAATGAAATGGACCTGAGTAGTCTATCTAATAAAGATTCCCAGTCATAGGGACACCTGGGTGGTTCTGTGGTTGAGCACCTACCTTCGGCTCAGGTCCTGATCCCGAGGTCCTGGGATCGAGTCCTGCATCGGGCTCCCCATGGGGAGCCTGCTTCTCCCCCTGCCTGTGTCTCTGCCTCTCTCTGTGTGTGTCTCTCATTAATAAGTAAATAAAATATTAAGGAAAAAAAAAGATCCCCAGTCATAGTCACAAAGGTGTTCTCTGAACTCAGGACAAGAATGGATGACCAGAGCGAGAACTTCCATAAGGAGGCAGGAAAATATAAGAAAGCCACAAGAAGAAGTCGCTGAGGTGAAGAACACAATAACTGAAGTGAAAAATACTGTAGAAGGGTTGGACAGCAGACTAGATGAAATGAAAGAACAGACCAGTGAGTGGAATGACAAAGCATTGAAACCCACTCAGAGTAGCAAAAAGCAAAAAGAATTTTAAAAAATGCAAAAAGCCTGAGAGACCTAGAGGAGACGTGAGAGGGGGAGGAGGAGCAAGTAAGGGCCCATCTTTGATGAAGAGATCACAAGTCTCAATGGAGAGGACATTCACAGACAGAAAATTAATAAGGAGGGATCCCTGGGTGGCACAGTGGTTTAGCGCCTGCCTTTGGCCCAGGGCGCGATCCTGGAGACCTGGGATCGAATCCCACGTCGGGCTCCCGGTGCATGGAGCCTGCTTCTCCCTCTGCCTGTGTCTCTGCCTCTCTCTCTCTCTCTCTCTCTCTCTCTCTGTGACTATCATAAATAAATAAAATTTTTTAAAAAATAAAAAAAAGAAAATTAATAAGGAAATGTCAGCCTTAAACATTGCATTAGACCAGATGGAATATATATATGTGTATATATATATATATACACACACACACACACACATATATATATATAGAACATTCCATCCCAAGCAGCAAAATTCACATTCTCAAATATGTATGGAATGATCCCCGGGATGGATCACCTGTTTGGCAAAACAGAACAAGTCTCAACGAATTCAAGAGGACTGAAATCTTATCGAACATCTTTTCTAGCCACAATGGCATGAAACCAGAAATCAGTTACAGAAGGGGACACTGGGAAACCCACAAATGCATGGAGCAACCAGTGGGTCATCAAAGAAATTAGGAGGAGAGATTTTTAAAAATACCCAGAGATAAATGAAGACAGAAAAATGACACAGTAAAATCAACAAGATGACAGCCAAAGAGTTTCTAGGAGGGAAGTTCATGGCAATACCTGCCTGCCTCAAGAAACAAGAAAAATCTCAAAGAAACAATCTAACTTCACCCTTACAGGAATTAGAGAAAGAACAAATGAAACCCAAAGTTAGCAGAAAAAGGGAAATAATGATGATCAGAGTGGAGAGCAATGAAACAGAGAATGAAAATACAGTATGATCAGCGAAACCAGGAGCTGGTTCTTGAGAAAGACAAGCAAAATGGACCAAAGCCTTTAGCCAGAGTCGCTGGGAACAGGAGAGAGGGCTCCCGTGAAGTATAGAATTAGGACACAGGGGAAGCTCTGGGAAGGGATCTCCTGAGAGACCTGAAAGAGTGGGGAGAGAGCTCTGCAGTTACGGGAATGTGAAGAGACCAGTGCCTGACAGCCAGTGGGTGCTCAACATCTGCTTCTGATGGTTGAACGGTGGCATGAATGAATGAGCAAAGGGAAAAAAGCAGAAGAGGTGAGGGGGATGGGGCATAGAAAGCACTCACCTTACTTCCCTATGCTAGACTCTTCTACGTGGCTCATGGGAACCTAACGAACATGAAGCTGGAAGGCTCTGGGGTTTCTGGTCTATGCTCTGTCCTCTGTGGGCTGCCCTGATTTTTTTTTTCTTCAAGACGAATCCTATAGGAGGAAAAAAAAAATTCAAGTACAAGTGGGATTTCAGCACCTGTAGGAGGTTATTATTACAAATGGCCGAGGGGCCAGCTCTGGTTTTTTGAGTGTTTTGGCCACTGGTGTGGGAGTGGGATGTACGGGGAACCAGAGACCAATTTCCCTCAAAAGAAGAATGAGTGAAGAATAAGCTGGAGGTACAAAGAAGGGACCTTTGGGGAGAGGAAGCAAAAGAGAAGTAACACTCTTCCCCCAAACTGTTTCTGGGAATCCAGCATAGAAATCCCTCAAGGTCATCACAATATCATTACTCAGTGATGGAAAAATCACATTACTGTAAAGCAGAGTCAAGAAAAAGGTAGAGTGGGTGGCAGGTGGTGGTATTTGGTTTGGCTTTTAAATTTAATTGTATGATACGACTGCAGAGAAGCCGATTCGACGGCTTACCATGAGCTGGTAGCTCCGCTTGCGTGATGTCTCTCCCTCCTTCCCACAGGTAGCTGGTTCCTCTAAAGCCATGGGTGAAGATGTCCAAGGGGAAGGCAGGGGAAGAAACATGCAAATATCAAGGCCCTGCCCTAGAGCCTCCAGAGGCAGCTCTAATTTTCAAGATATAAAGTAACAGTTGTCCTCAGTTATACAGCAACCATTGGGAAGAAAACATGATCTCCATCTCTTCATCTCTCTAGCTTCCTTCAAGTTTCCTTCAGGATGTCTGCGGTAATGGAAGATTTCTCGCAGCAGGCCTGTGGGTCACTTGAATTAAAACAGGACAAAAAAAGACAAAAAGAGTAAGAAAGTAATCTGCAAGGAACTGACAGGTGGAGATCATCTGGAGGGTCAAGCAGTTGGATTTACCCTAGAAGTAATGGCTATTGTAATTCTGAGGTGGTGTCTGTGTTTCTCCAAGTCTGGTCTGTGCCTTTCTGTTGAGCTGCAGAGGGTCACGGGTCTGCACAGGCTATGCGGCCTGTTCTTCCTGAGAGGGATGGCCGGGAATGATCAAACCATAGAACATAGATATGCCTTTATACATAAGGATGATTTTGCTCAGGAGGCAGGATGGGGTTTTTAAGCTTCAACTGACATGTAAAACTTTACGTGTAAAACCTGTATTTGAAATCTTCCAGGCAACTGCTTGATTTCCTGGGATGGACAGATAATGGTCCCTTCACGCCTCTCCTCCAGGGAAGGTGGGTGGGTTTTGACTTTGCCCATGATCTGCCTGAAACTGCCCCCTCGCACTTCTTTTTCCCTTGTGGCCATTGGCAGACTGGAGAGGAAGTGTCTGAACCTGAGCCCCTGCAGCTCGGTTCAGTTACAACTGGATCTGAGTCCACCTGCAAGACAAGCACTTCTGTGTGCCTGGAAATCCTGAGCCTTTCTGCCAACACATCTCACTTTTTTTTTTTTTTTTTCAGTATTTCTTAAAGGTTTTATTTATTTATTCATGAGAGACACAGAGAGAGGCAGAGACATAGGCAGAGGGAGAAGCAGGCTCCCTCCAGGACTTGATCCCGGAACCCTGGGATCACATCTTGAGCCGAAGGCAGATGCTCAACTGCTGAGTCACCCAGGTGTCCCTCACTTCTTAATTAGGTCTTGCCCAGACTAGCCCTAAAATACATTTTCCTTTGTGGTTTGTGTAAAAAATGTGGAATTGGAGAAAATGTATTTGGGCCCCAGGACTCTTCCCTACTTACCAGTTATGTTTCTTTGGACCTGGGACTCTCAGCTTCCATTTCTCGTCGGAAGAAGATAATTTTATCTATCTTGCCGAATTGTTCTAAGGGGTTAAATGAAATAATTGAGACAGAGCAGCCTACACAGTGTTTAGCACAGCACACTTCCTCCTGTAGGCACAAGACAATATAGGTGGAAGGAGTTTGGATGGGAGAGAGGGAAGGAAAGAGAGAGCTAACAGGAAGTAGCTTTGGAATGACAGTTCCCAGTCTATTCAAGGCAGCTGACTCAGGACATTTGCATCCCAGCATGTGAAATGACTTGCATTTTTAATATTTTTTTGAGTTAATGGAGAGTCAGTTGCTCTGGCTTGAGATCTGGGAATGTGTCCAGTGGCCTGGTGTCACGGGAGTGTGCCCAGTTACTTGGTGGGGCTCATTCAAGCCACCCACAAGGACGAATGTGTCACAGAGATATTCAGCCTTCAAAGGGTCCCATTTGTACCTGTTGCCCAAATAACTCTGAGCTTTATCCCGTCACGTGATTGCATGAAGTCTCTGGCTTCTCCTCCCCAAGGATTTCTGGGAATTCCCACAGAATGCTTACTTCAGCCAACCATCTGGGGACCCAAGAGTGGTGGCATGTCTTGTAATTACCCCATAACAGAGAACAGACTGTGCCATTTAACACAATTTTACTGAAGAAGATGTGAGAATAATAGGAAGAAATAATAAGGTAGCAAAGAGAAATACCCAACTGGGCCCTCCCAAACTTCTACCCTTACCGCATAGGAAACATATTTCCCCCTTAGTCCCCATCGTGCCACCAGGTGGAAATGATCAATCTTCACACAGACAAGCATCCATTGATCATGCCTCCCTTCCTACACCCCGAGGAAATCCAGTCTCAGGGTTGCAGTTCTACCCCAGTAAATACAACCTTTTCACGTAGTCAGGGCCTTGTGTGGATGCAGTGGGTGACCAGTCAATATTTGTTGAATGAATGAATGAATGAATGGTCTCAACCTTCCCTTTCTAGTTAGGATCTTGATTTTACATTTATGTGATTAAACTAATATTAAGTTGTGTTTTTGTCCCCCCTCCTCCGAAACAATCAGTCTCAAAGGTAAATTTAAAATGTTTTTTTCTGGGGGAAAAGAAAAATCTGGCAACTTGGAAATAGCACCTTCTTGCCACCTCCACACCCCAATTTCCTATTTCCAGCAATTAAGATTTAATGAAATATTTGGCCCCAGTTTCAGCTGATATACCTCATTACATAGGATGATTTTCTGTTACAAGCATATTTCCTGAAAATCCCAGGATTTGAACTCCTGCAAGAATGAGCTGGCTGAGCAGACTCTGTTGTCCCACGGTATCGGGTTTGAGATAAATGATCGAACCAGCGGTTAACCGTTCACTAAGCTTTGGCTCATTGACTACATACTAACTGGGGTGGGTACGTGAGTATGTTATCCTTACTCCTCTCAATAATGCTTCCAGGTAAGATTGTTTATTTTTACCTTTTGAGGAAACAGACTCAGAGAGGGATCTGCCCGTAGGTATGTAGTTGATCAGTGGCAGAGCCGGCTTCAACTCAGGCCTGTATCTAGAGGTCCCAAGTCAGGTTGGAAAAGGTCATGTAAACCCAACTAGGAAACTTTATGAAGTCACTCCCCATTTTCCTCTCTCCCCATAATATTCTGCTATGCAACCCCCACAGTTGTGTATCTCTCCAGAAGTTAGCTGTTGTTACTGATGGAGAGAGTTTAATCATCCTCCAGTGTTTTGGGGTAAAAAGTCTGCATTGATAGCATGCGATGGCTCTCATCTGCCTTCCTCTGTCTGAGGCTCCAAAAGAAAGTCCTGAGGGATTCTATTCTTCAGCCTGACCAGTATCACCCAGGGCTCCTTACTTAATTCTCTAAAGGACTTCCTGAAAACATGAAACCCAACAGGAAAATTCATGGCCCCAGCTCTGGACTGAGAAGTTCTGTTGGACATCCCTCCAGTCCTTATGGGATCACTGTTCCCTCCCTGGGCATCATGCCCTCCATTGACCAAAGTGATTTCTAGTGTCCCCCCATCTCTCATCAGTGATTGAAGGGCTGGTGTCATCACCAGGGTAAAGGCCCAACAGAGATTACCCAACCACACATACCCTAGCTACTTTCCCCATTTTAGTCATCTTGTGACATCTTTTCTTTTTTATATAGGATATAACTATGTAAAAGGTTAGGGAGATGGCGTCTATTAACTGTGAGTCCCTTGAGGATGAGAATGATATTTTACTATCTCCGTATCCCTCTAGGCTCATATAGTCCTTAGGCACTAGATGGGTGGTAAATAAATGAAAAAGGGTAACAGTGTGGTTTCCCCATGACTGTATCTTCCAAGGAAAGCCCTGGATCCTACCTCCCTAAAAATGGCCCTTCCTCCTAAGCCTTGGTATGTTGCCCTGGTTGAGTTCATTAATACCTGCTAAGGAGTTTCTTAAAGCCTAAAAAGGTTTTGAGACCTAAAGGCAATGATCTCTAAAGGTGAGAGGCAGGAAGATGGAGAAATGCAAGTGGTGTTTGTGTAGGGGGAAGGGTAGGGACTTCCCAGCATCCTCTTAACACACCCAGATGCAACCACTTACTTTGCCTACGGTTTACTGATCCTATCTGGATGCAGTTCTCTGAGGCAGCATGACTGCTAGTTATTGCTTTAAAACCAAGCCCAGAATTTCACATTAGTTCTCCTTCAATCCTGACATTATCTTCCAGGTAAAAGACAGATATTTACGACCCTTTACAAAGTTCCTAATTTGTGTCATTAACCTCACTCTGTTCTTAGATAGAAGGAATGTCAAAACGGATGTTTGAGTTTAAAAACAGAGTCTAGAGGGAAAAGTAATAATATTGAGAAAAGAATATGGCAAGTTGACATAGTTCTCAAGGAACCATACCACTGAGGTGCGGAAACTGGGCTCATTTGGTGATATATTGATTAGAATATCTTGGTAGAAGAAAGTTCATTTGAAGATAAGATCATGAGAGTCATGCTGCTGATGAAAGATCCTTGTCTGCAGTATCACTGTGAAACCTAAGAGAAGCTTCACTTTAGAACCAATGGTCAGAAAAGGGAAGAGCTGGAATTGAGTGACTAGTTTGAATAGTTGCAGTATCTCAGGATAAAAACGAGACCTCATAAGTTTACCTTCTAAGGGAAGAATACCTTCAGAGCACCCTGGAAAGTGGCAGTTCCAGGATGAGTGACTATTTCCAAGAACCAGGAGATGAATCTTTGGGACAAGGCTCTAGTTGTTGGTGAGTTCTTGCCAGTTCTGGGTTACCCTCTACTTCAACGTAACTTGCACCCAGTGAACTTGGCTTTCACGTCTTCCCTTAATAATTCTTCTCCAGGAGAAATACACTCAACTCCTTTAAGGATTCGTAATCTATGGTAGCTTCCAGCCCCATCATCATTTTGGGTGCCTCACCACAGGCCTATTCCCATTTATCAATGTCCCAATGAAGTAGGGCCTAGAATAGAACAAAATACCCTCGGTGAAGGCTGCTCTAGACATAGATGTTACAGCAAAACTATTTGTTCCCAGTTCTAGACAATATCCTGCTATCAGATGTGCTGAAGTTCTCAGCTGTTTAGCAGCTGGATTTCAATTCAATCTGCATTTGTAGTTATGGCACATTTGTCATTCATGTGTATGATGTCCCTCGTTATTTTAAGTCTCCAGAACTTTTGCATATTCATTGCTAACAAACCAAGCTTCTTCCGTCTTTGGCGCCCACACACCTAAAAGCAAAGACTATATACTCTATCTCCTTGGTCTCAACTTAGTCAATCTGGATTTTAAATTAGAAAACTCTTACTTACCTGACTATTGTCTCTGCTTTGTTAGTCTTCAGATAGTACAGACTCATCTTCTATGTCCTTATGCAGGTTGCTGAGAGGACAGTGGTAAACAGAAAAAAAAAAAAACAATTTTTTAAAATAGCTGGTTGGTTAGTCTGACCTCTTCTTTCAACCATATTAGCCTAGGTACATGCATAAAGTGCAACTCTTTGTATGTGCTGTGATAAAAATGAAGATATTCTCTGTTTATGGCATTTCCTTGAATTACCCAACTGGTAACTCTACTTAAAAAGAAATGGGTACGTTGGGCATGTTACTTGACTTCTCTAAACCTGACTGGCCTTATTGGTAAGATGAGAATATTTGCACTGTTTGCTTTACCAATGGGCAGCAAGGCTCAACTAGATATTTGAAAATGCTTTGCAGGGCAGCCCGGGTGGCTCAGCGGTTTAGGGCTGCCTTCAGCCCAGTGGGTGACCCTGGAGACAGGCTCCCTGCATGGAGCCTGCTTCTCCCTCTGCCTTGTGCCTCTGCCTCTCTTTCTCTGTGTGTGTGTGTCTCTCATGAATAAATAAATAAAATCTTAAAGAAAGAAAGAAAATGCTTTGCAGATTTTAACGTGCCCCAGAAATAAAAATGGTGATGATGTTACTACTGTGGAGTGCCATTGGTTCAGGCTCTGTTTACTTCTCGAACCTGTTTGCAATACCAGAGAGCCATCCATTCCTGACAAAACACTAGGACTGGATTTCTGATTTGTCCTTGCCTCCCTGTCAGACCAGCCTCTTCTGACGCCTGACTCGGATCCATACTCAGATTATGATTCACTTGTTTGCTTCCTTTGCCATTTGTAGTTTCCGACCTGGCTGCACATCAGGGCTTGTTGCATGAGGCCCAATTCCCACGTGACGATCTCAGCTCTGGACAGACTCCTCAACTGAGAGCCTAGGTGCTAACACCCAGGGGCACTGTGTTTGTGACAGGAATGACCCAATGACTGAACGAAAGATAAAAGGAACCTGCCTTCAGACCCACGTCTGCACCTTTGCCTATCTTGTTGGTCTCTTGTGGACAGACAGACAGACAGACAGATAAATACACAGACAAGGGAATAGACAGACAGATGACTAGTCAGACAGGCAGATGGGCCAACGGATAGGCAGATTAAATGAAATGCCATATACAAAAGGAAGTTCTACATGTTCTCATACTTTTTGCCCTCATTTAGGGCTGGTTTTCAGCAGATACTAGTATCGTTTGTAGTGGATAGAACTTTCTAGGTAGAAAATAGTCACTGTCGCAAGCACCCTGAGTGACCTCCTCCCCACCATCCTGGCCATCTTCTGAGACTTGCTGCTTCTCTAGGATCTGCAGATATCCCCCTGGCCACCACTTAACAACCAGCTTCCAGGATGCTTCTCCAGCCTTTGGAGCAGCACCACTGCTGGGCAGGCTGGCGAAGTTTCTGAGTATCAGCCCTGCCACGTTACTGCTCTACTCCCTACCCATCACTGAAAATCTTCCAGGCCCAGCACATTTCTCCCTTTTCTGGGGTGCCTCTCCCTCCCATGGGGAGCCCTCACCCACCCAAATTCCTTTGAATCTTATGGTCTGTTTCCTCTCATCAGACAATTCTTTGTGGCCTTGCTTAAAAAAAAAAAAGATTTTATTTATTTATTCATAGAAACAGAGAGAGAGGCAGAGACACAGGCAGAGGGAGAAGCAGGCTCCACACAGGGAGCCCAACATGGGACTTGATCCTGGGTCTCCAGGATCACACCCCAGGCTGCAGGTGGCGCCAAACCGCTGTGCCACCGGGGCTGCCCTGTGGCCTTGCTTTTTATACAGTTTCTCCTGTGTTGATGTCTCCAGCTCCCTGACAATCCCTTCAGGTGCAGGATATCCAATAGGACTTTGTGCCCCTCCCATCTCACACGGTGCTGGCTGGGGGTCCCAAGGCCCAGCACAGAATCTGATGGGTTCCTGAGACTGGACCAGCTGCCCTTCCCCCAGATGGCCCTGAGAGGAGAGTGTGTTTTGGGGGAGTCCAATGAGCACCCCATCTCATCTATGAATGCTCAGAAAAGCAGAGCCTTGGCCAAACCCAGGCTTGAACTTTTCATTTTGCCCTTCAGGGGGATCCGGCTGGAGACTCTGTCAGATTGGCATTTCCCCGAACAGCTTCCAAATGTCACATTCCAGCACCTAGCACTCACTGTTCTTTCCTTCTCTTCATTTTTAGACAAGAACTCAAAAAATGTGCGTGTTCTGGAAAGGCCCCTCTCATTCCCCACACATGAATGGCCTGCCCTTGGGAGGGTGGTTTCTGAGGCCAACTCCCCAGGGCACCTCATGGAGCAGACGGGAGCAGCTTATCTATCACATGTGTGTCACATGCACTGTCACAGCCTGGTCATGCACTGTGTGCAAAGGCTGATGCTGCACCTGATTAAGCAGGCAAGATGCCAGCAACCCTAGCGCCTCTTCACACTTTCATTTAGTAAACTTTCCTTTTATTTTCTTTTTAGAGTCTCTTAAAAACATGGGGGAAAGTTTGCCCCCAACATAAGGGAAAAAACATGGGCTGTGTGTCTAACATTTTTTGCCCAAAATACTGTTATATTTGACACTTGTGTGACCTTTTGACTTTTAAGACAGACACTGAAACTTTCAAAATATTTTTTAAAAATCTTTTTAATTTAAATTAAATCACTTCATTTAAAACATTGAGTGTATTTTTTTTTTCAGATTAAAAATGTAAAATGTGTGGGACCTCCCTGGGTGGCTCAGCGGTTGAGCGTCTGCCTTTGGCTCAGGGAGTGATCCTGGGGTCCTGGGCTCGAGTCTTGCATTGGGCTCCTCTCAGGGAGCCTGTTTCTCCCTCTGTCTATGTCTCTGCCTCTCTCTGTGTGTCTCTCATGAATAAATAAAATCTGTTAAAAAATGTCAAATGTGTTTTTAAAAACCTTTCGAACACAGGAATAATATAAAGAAAATAAAAATTGACCAGAATCTTACCACATTGACAGAGACGGATACTGTTATTAGCATTCTAATTTCATAGTTGAGACAGCAAAGGAGAGGAGGAAAAGAAAAAGGAAGGAATATGTGCTTTTAGATTTTCTTTCCCAAACATAGGACTTTGTGGAAGTAATACCCCCAGTTATTTCAACTTAAGTATAGCTGATATAGAGTATTTATCAGTTTCAGGTGTACAACATACTGATTGGACATATACATACATACATTATGAAATGATCCCCACAATAAGCCTAGTTACCATCGGCCACCATACAGAATTATTACAACATTATTGACAATATTCCCTATGGTATGAGTTATTTATTTTATAACGGGAAATTTATATCTCCTCCTTCCCTTCACCTATTTTGCCCATCTCCCCAGCCCTTCCCTCTGGCAACCACAAGTTCTCTGTATCTATGAGCCTCTTTCTCTTTTGTTCTGTTTATTCATTTGTTTTGTTCAGATTCCACCTATAAGTGAAATCACAGTATCCTCAAAATTTCTGAAAGAAATGACAGATATTCATATTCCTGATAACACACTGCCAGAAATACCATTGCTGTTTCTGAGTATCACAGTGTTTCAATGATCAATAAGCTTAAAGAGCTCTGGTTTCCATATCATATCATATCATTTTTGGTATACATATATAGTAATCACTGTTTTATATATATATATATATATAGCATATATATATATGAAATGCTTCCAGAATTGTGTGTCATCCAGGGCCATACTAATATTCTATCTTCCCATTTTAGTGCATGTGCTACCAATGTAAACACTTAAAATAATACTTTACAAAAGAGCTGTACATTACCAGAAAATTTTGTAAAATAGAGAAAAGGGAGGAGGTTACACACAACTCCACCACTTTAACAAATCTGTTAATATTTTAGTTGCTTCTTCCTAGCTTTTTGTTCCATTCTCACTTTTTTCTTATTTATTTATTTGGATTTGACATTGTAATAGAAAGGAAACTGTTATTATAAGATGACCACATCGTTGTTCCAGGCTAATTCTCTTTATCTCTCTCTCTCTCTCTCTCTCTCTCTCTGTCTCTCTCTCTCTCTCTCTTTTTGCCACTTATACTTAAGTGTCTAGGGCTTTTACAGCATATTTGATAAGGAGAAATGGCTTTTGTGTTAGTGAGCTTAGGATTGAATCCTCACTCTACTAACTGTGTAAACTGGGAAAATTACTAAGGAACTTTATCTGAACTTTCTCATCTGAACAATGAGGGTAGCACCCTTCCTACCCATCAGATTGTGTGAGCATGAAAAGAGATCACGTACATAAATTGAGTGACAGTGATGGGCTCAGGGTAATTATTTTTTTCACTTAAAATTATATCGTAACAATGATTTCATGTATATAGAGATTTCATATCTCTATATAATCTTTTTAACTGTCATTTTATGACTAGATAATAGTCAGCAATACAAATACAAATTACTATGACTAACTCACTTCCATTTTGTTTGACAGGTTATTTCCAGTTTGGAGCCATCCTGATAAGACTGTAATTAGTACATTTTTTTTTCAAATCAGGCACATTTTGCTTCAGTCTTCGGATTTCCTTTAGAAAATCCTTGGAATGTTATTTTTGAGTATGAGTATAAACCTTGACATGGTTCTTGCTGCATATCCAAGCATATTTTTTTTAGTTCATTTTTTTAACTTGAATAACTGAGTTTAGAGTTTTTACCATGCTTTTTTCATTCAGTGTTACAGCAAAGCTTTTTTTTTTTCTTTTTTAAAATTGTATTTTATTTATTCAGGAGAGACACAGAGAGTGAGGCAGAGACAAAGGCAGGAGAAGCAGGTTCCCTGCAGGGAGCCTGATGCAGAACTTGATCCCAGGACCCTGGGATCATGACCTGAGCCAAAGGCAGACGTTCAACTGCTGAGCCACCCAGGTGTCCCATGGCAAAGCCTTTTTGAGAAAATCACATATTTATATTTGCAACGAATGTCTCCATGTCTTTAGCTTTCTAGATCTTTTTGGATTATTTCAGATTTCCAGATGAGTACAAAGACTTAAACAAATGGTAGAGAGCCTGGATTCTGAGGTCATTGCTTAGACCCCCATGTCCACCCACAGCTTTGACTGTTCAGTTACATAAGCCATTGCATTTTGTTTGTTTGTTTTTTAATATAAAGCCTATTTGCATCAGGTTTTTTTTTCAATTGCGACCAAATGATGCAAGTGATACAACTTCTTCTAAAAATAATGCATATAAAATTTATTTTGTCCTATGCTCCTGGTCAAAGCAGTTCCAAATTGCTGTCTTCTTGCCCAATTAATCAATAAATATTTATTAGATATATATTAGGCCCTTGTAATATGGTCAAATGCCACAAAGTTTAAGAAAGTTCCTTGTGCTACAATCTAACTGGAATCCATGGTCTCTGTACTTTCCTCTCCCACAGAATAGATCTCCATTTACCCAGATGAGTTTTGATGCAGGAATTGGTTGGTCACTTGCCTCCTGTTCTCAGTTCCAAGCCTATTTTCTTCCTCTATTCTGTTCTGTTGGTCTAGGGCTGGAATTCTGTGGACTGCATTTACCAGCTTTCCTTGCTGGCTGGCTTCCTGTAAAGTTCAATAGATGGGAAGCCTGGAGAGACAGGAATGTGGGAGGCAGATCATTCCTTCCTGTTTTGTTTCTGCATTTCTCACATCAGCAATCAATCCACAGCAGGAAGCTAGCTGCAGTCTGCAATTCTAAGAACTCTAAGGTATCTCTTTGGTATCTACTTTTTGCTCTTTCTGCTTTCTAATATCTTTTTAACCAACTCCTAATATTAAATCTACTCCACTTTCCTCAATGGACACTGGGAGGACTCCTAGGGCACAGACTCTTCAAAACAGAATTCTGGGGCTGATTTTCTTCGAACTCAGAGCCGAACTCTTTGCCAGTGGAAATGGGAACTGGTAATCTATAGCATGCAATGGCATTGTGATGCATCGCATTAGGATCTTTTCCTCCTAGGTCTGAGTGCCAGCAGGATGCAGAGGTGTGGAGGTTCCCGAACTGCCAAAGATGGTCACAAGGAATGTAGGCTGAGATGGCTGCTTCTGACTGTGCTAGGGTGCTGGTGGGAGGGAAATAACGAGCACAGAGCATGCGGCTCAAATTGTCTTCAGAGCATTAGAGGGCTCCTAAGCCTTCCCTGAAAGTATTTCTTATTTCTTCTAAGTTACAGGACAGACATTTTACAAATTAAACTCCAGTCAAACATTCACAGACTGGCCAAGTCTCACGTATGACAGTTGGGGCAGGAATTTGGAAGGAATAGGACTCCAACACTGGGAACAGGAACATTGGGGCAGACTTGGATGAAGCTGAAAATCTTGACCTCCCCTGACCCCTCAATATCCTTGAACTTCCCTTGGAAGAAGCCTCTCATTTCCTATTTGATGATATCAGCCTTCTTTTGCTTAAAGACCTGTGCTGAGCACAGATGAGGCAGGTGCCTTGCATGGGGATCCCTATTCTTTTTAAACCCCACTGCTCTCAGCTCTCATGGCCCTTGGGCTTTTATCTAGAGTCAGATCCCAGCATATTCCTGGGGGGAGAAGGGCATAGTCTTGCTCTGGAGGAAAAGGATTTACCCCCCAAAATCACAAGATTTTGTTAAATTGATCCTAGAAGAAACCTAACTAATAAATATCAAGATGGATTCTAAGGGTATCAGGCCAAAACAGAAGACAACATTGTGTTGGGGCCAAATTTAGGTAACCCTGATATAATACACTTTCCATAGGTTTTTGGACTGCTACAGTAGATGGCTACAGCAACAGCCCCCAGGGAATAATGCCATTCTGTAGAGCAGGCCCTTGTGTAAGTCCCTCCCACATTGACTTTGGCCTAGCTACCTGACTTGCTTTGGCCAACAAATAATTAGCAAATGTGATGCAAACAGAAACCCAAAAACCACTTGTACCTCGGGGTTTGCCCTCTTTTGCTGTTTTTGGACTAGCTTCCAGACTGAAAAAAGCAGATAGACCTGCTGAAGATACATGGTGCAGCTAACAGCACCAACTCCAAGAATGTTGACTGAGGCCACCTAAGACCAGCAATCTTCAATCTGTCAACTGCCTGCAAATGCATGAGTGAGCCCAGCTGGTGCCATATAAAACAGAAATGAGTTGCTCCAGCTAAACCCAGCCTAAATTGCTGACATACAAAATCATAAAAGCATACATGATAAACCTAAGCTGTGAAAGCCTTAAGTTTTGTTATACAGCAAAAGCAAGCTGAAACAAATGTATCAGCTTGAGCAGCTGGGAGTGGTCTGTTTACTTAGTTGTTTGGCTGAAACCTATGCTCAACGGTGACATTGAGTTGATAGGATTTCCATGGAATAATAAACAGGAAGGCTCCTGCAGGCTTTAGGAGTTAGAAATAATGAAGTAATTCATCATGTATGAACTGTGCATATTTCTTCACCTTGAAAGGGCCCAAGGAACATTCCCTTCATGAGAGCATTGAGAAACGCATTAGTGAGGGAGCCCCAGCCACCTTGATCACTTCCAGGTAGCTGCTTTCTACAGGCCAAGGATGATAGGAGGAAAGTCTGTCCCTGAGATGGGCTTCCTGAATTCAGTAGAGAGGATAAGATCCCAAAATAGGCATCAGAATTCTTTACTTTTAGGAAATCTTTAATAGTGGTTGGCCCTAAGAATGAAATAGACAGCCAGCCTACCAAAGCATTACTTGATCTATAGAATAGAAATCTGACTTGACTTTTTCACAACTGAGCATCATAGCTTCTTCCCCAATTCTCAGAGAAGACCCTGCAACAATGCCACAAATATGGCAGATCTTCCTCAAAGCCATCCCCAAAGGGACTTGAAGTCATCTATGAAGGTATCTGTGCATTGGGGGAAATGGAAATACCCAGGCTTTTCAGGGATTCCTAAACACTACTCTGAAATGATACTACTCTTTAAACCCTAAAGGTCACTGTAGTCCACTAGTCAAAAAATGGGCGTTCAGGGGATGAAGAGAGCTTGGGCCCAAACCCCTCTCATTATGATCTATAACTCATGAGTCCATTAAAAAATGATAATTAGGAGGACCAGTCAGCCACACAGCTGGGAGCCCGTGGTATGATGAGAAATTTAAAAAAGGACAGAAAATCACAACTATGGCTGAAATCGTGTCTATGTCAGGACAAGGACCAAATGCCAATAGCAAAAATGAAAATATTTGTGTCAAGATGATGAAATCATAGGTAATTTTTGTTTGTTTGGCTTTTCTCAATTCCTCAAACTCTCCCAAATGCTATTTTTGCTTCCTTTGTAAAAGGTACTTTTTTTTTAAAGACACAGAACTCATCCAGCTTTTGTGTTTTTAAGGAGTGCTATTATATACCTTTTAGCCAATCATATAAAGGTCGTAAAAAGTAAGAATATTACATGTAGCTATTCTTCTCCATATTTTGGTGAGTCTTGGAGCCAACCATGCATGAAGCATCTATCCCACCCAACACGCACGCCGTAGCACTGACAAAACCCTGCTCCCTTCTTGCCCTCCGGAGTTCTCACAGTCTAAGGGGAAGATATAATCTGCTCCGATCCTCATGGTTCAAAACTGAGAAAGATAACCCACTAACCTAAGACTCTACTGGGCTTGACAAGGCATACATTTGGGAGTTTATAGGTTATGGTTGCAGCACAGGACAAACTTAACATGACTAACCGGTTGTTGCTGCAAGCAGTAAAATTGACCTTCCCCCTTGACACACACATAAGGGGATTCCACAGCATTTCTACATCGCCAAACATCAAAGGCCTTGCCTAGTGAGTGTCACTGTGTCCAGACTTGGAACCAAACCACTGAAAGGTGAAGCTTAAAGCCATAGAGAAGGCCAGGAAAGAAGCTTTGAACATTATGGGTACCCATCTGAAATCTTGGCAGGTGCAGCATATTAGTGTGCCAGATTTTTTTAAATGGATGCCATTGGTTTCTGAGGTTAAAAAAAAAAAATCAAAACAACAGCTTTTTTAAAAAGGAAGATATAGTTTTTTAAAAAAATCATTCAATATGGTGTCATTACAGGTTAAAACAAATGCTTTGTGATTTAGATCTCACAAAAATACTCAACGGCCTTTCTCTACAATTTGTAGTCGCGCACTATGTAATTAAATGCTTTCTGTTAATTCAAACAACTCAGAGGCTTTCAAGATTCCACTAAGCCATATGACATGCCAATTATGCCTCGACTTTGTTTAAAGCTCTGCGAGTTCATGGTCTCAATAAGCTTTTCTGGTATCCAGACAAAACTGTAGATAAAAATAATCTACTGGAAATTGGTCCATTTCTGTAACTGGAAATCATCTCTGCTTCTGGAAATCACTTTGGAAGTGCGAGGGGCAAAATTCCCTTAGTGCTCAGTCTGGCAGCAAGAAGGAGCCTCAGAACACTCATTGGCATCTAGCATCCAGCGTGATCATTTTCTAAAGTGCTGTAGTGCTTGCTTAGCGTCACAGTCTGCAGAGGGGAGAGCCTGGATCTGTGAGCGGCAGGCTGCCTGGCTTCCTCTGAGCACAGGAGGCCAGGAGCTGCCTCATCTTTTTGCAGTCTCCAGGTGAACACTGGATCTACACATTGGAAAAGTACAAACAAGCAGCTCTGCAGGCCACAGATTCTTGTTCAGAGTCCAGAAGCTTCTTGAGGATGTCCCATCAGGTCACCCCAGCTCCTGAAACCACAGGTTCAAATCTGGGGAGAGAAATCCACAAATAGGGAAAGTTAATTTTCTGATCAGAAAGGATATGAGCTCTCAAAAATGAGATTGGAGTGACAAACCGCTGAAGGGGGTGGGGGGCTGGGGGCGGGAAAGCTCATGTATCCGATGCAGCATAGTTCAGAAGCTTTGTCTGTGCTTCTCTACCACGGCCCTGGGTCCAGGTCTCCAGACTCATTGCAAGAGGCTTTTTCTCTCCATCCTCTGGCCTGCAGTCAGCTCAGTTCATGGGGCTATTCAAAACCTTTGATAGATCCCCATTGCACCAGATATTTCTGTTCTTTCCTGAAGACTCATTCTCCTCCCTGCTCTACTCTGCACAGGTCACAGGAGGATGACATTGGACTACTCATCAGGCTGTCTTCCCCCTGGCTCCCACTGCATGCTTTCCTCCCAGGCTAGAGGATAAAGAAAATTGTCATGGGCAGCATAGTGAGGGTGGGGTGTGCATGCTTCAGCAACCCCCAGGCAGGTTGCCAACTGATTTTATCCTTGTGGAGGAGCCCTCTCCCAATGCTGTTTCTTACCAGTGTTCTGGTAACTGCTTCTTCCCCATCCCCTTCAGGCCTAGGGATGGTCAACTCTTCCCTGCTCTTGCCAGTTCCAGGGTGCTCAACTTTTCCCATTGGTCTCCTCTATTCTTTGCTCTTGTCTTTGTAACTAATAAAATCTGTAAGTGTGCCCTCCACTTCCTGCTGAGACCTGACCAAGGCACCCATGCCTGATGAGTGAAATCTAACTTCCTTTGTCTAGAACTCCTGGTTCCCAGGATGGCCCCTGACAGTTTTTCCTCTTATATCACACTTGGCTTTTTCCAGGCTAGGGGCCCATGGCTTTTTCCACAGATGCTCATGTCTCCCTACCTCTGCCTTTCCCCTGGTCCCCCCATCTAGAATAGTCTGTAACTTCTATTCTTGCTTGGTCACCTCCAGGCACCTCCTCCATGAAAATTTCCCTCTTCTCTGACTATCCCCACCCTAAAATGATATTTTTCCCCATCTCTGAACTCTTATGTAGTATTGTGCTTCTTATAAAGCCATAGAAAACTATAAAAAATACACTGACTTTTCACACATTTAAAAACCATGACCCCAGGTGAATGAGGCCGTCAGTGTCTCCTCCTCCAACACTCCCCTCTCTTCCTGGAATAGCTGTTCTCTGCATGGAAGGAAGTGGACATGGGGCTGGTGTTTCTGGGGATTCTGAGGATACGTAAATAAGGTGGGTTTTGGAATAAAGTGATAGTTTGAGAGCTACATGATTTTCTGAATATGTTCCAAGAAGTACATATGTACTTTAGAGGCCTTTGCAGGGACCTATGGTAGGGTTTATAGTCCCCCTTCCAGTTTCACCACCATTTTAATCTGCTTTTGTGAGATAATAGAAAATCTATGTACTGGTCTCTGGCCTGGGTTCCTGGCACAGAATTCCTACAATCTTTGTAATTTCCTAAGAGATAAGAGCTCTAGGAGCGTCTTTTGTTCTAACCTTTGGCTTTTGACTTCACTTCCTGACAGAGTTCCCAAGTCCCTTGGAATGTCCTGGATGATAGCACTGTCTTTTGTTGTGAAGAGGTTACTCTTGGTGAGCTCCTGGATGGGGGAGGAGGTGGGAGAGTGGGATGGGACTGGTCACCAGAAAGACCAAGCTATGATTAGAAGCTTGGAATTTTCAGCTCCACCTCCCACTCCCAAACCCCATTCTCCAGAGAGGGGAGAAGGAGTTAATGATTGGTTATACCTATGGAATAAAGCCTCCAAAGATGGAGTTAATGATTGGTTATACCTATGGAATAAAGCCTCCATAAAAATCCCTAAGGTAGGGCTTCCAAGAACTTCTGCGTTGGTGAGCACATATTGGTGCTAGGAGAGTGGCAAACACATAAAGCATGGAAACCGAAACCCCCACATATCTTGCCCTACGCATTTCTTCCATCTGGATGTTCATCTGTATCATAACCTTTTATAAAGAATTGGTAAAAAGTAAGTAAACTGTTTTCCTGAGCTCTGTGAACCACTCTTGCAAATTCATTGAACCTAAGGAGGGGACGTTGGGAACTTCAGATTTACAGCTAATTGGTCAAAAGCACAGGTGACAACTGGGACTTGCCACTGGCATCTGCAGTAGGGTGTGAAGGGTGGGGAGGGCAGTCTTGTGGGATCAAGCTCTTAACGGGTGGGATCTCATGCTATCTCCAGGTAGGTACTGTCAGAATTGAGTTAAATCATAGAACACCAAGCCGGTGTCACAGAGAATTTCCTGGTGGAGAAAAAAACTCATGCATTCATGTCAGAGGTGTGGATGTAGTAGTGAGAGTAAAGGAGACACACGGGAAGACTGAAGATCACCCCCTTATGATATACAGGTATTCTAATATTTCCTTTATGAAAATGTTATCATGGGAAAAGGAAGAGAAGATTGGAAACCACCGAGGGGAAAAGGGGAACGGAGGCACCTGTGCCATGCTGGCTTGTGGAAGTTGTGGTCAGTTCTCAGGTGGAAGTTCTTAGGGGGAAGACAAGAGATTCATGCAAGAAAACAAAACAAAACCACAGACATTTGATCAATAGAGGGTATACAGAAATCTGGCTTTTAATTTTAGCCCAACCTATGCCAATGAGAATAGTTTTTTGAATACCTTGTCTCCAGTACTTAATTGTAAGAATCTTGGAGTACTAATGTTGTGCTTTGTTCATCCTTACAATTCCCACACAGCTGACCTAACACAAAGTCATGCAAATAGCAGACAGTATGTAATGCAGAGTGAATGAGAGAATGAGTAGTACTATACTGGGGATCATAAGACCTTTATTTCTCTGTTGTTATTTCATTCAAGAAAGTCACTTAACATCCCCTAGGCCAAATCTTGCCATCTGTAAAATGAGGAAGTCAGGTTACATGGTTTGTAACTGCTAACAAATCATGTCATGATGACTAGGATAACTCTTTTTTAAAGGAATCATGATCTATATATACAGTATCAAAAATCTACTCTTGAAATCTACTGGTTGACAGCTTGGGTACATGAGAGCAAAAAGCCATGGGCCCAGACCTGATCTCTTACATCCTTGCAGGAAGGATGTATGTAGCCGCTCCTTCTAGGTTCACTGGGTTAGGAACTCCTTTTTTTTTTTTTTCCAAAGATTTTATTTATTTATTCATGACAGACACACAGAGAGAGGCAGAGACACAGGCAGAGGGAGAAACAGGCTCCATGCAGGGAGCCCGATGCAGGGCTCAATCCTGGGTCTCCAGGATCACACCACTGGCTGAAGGTGGCACTAAACCTCTGGGCCACCAGGGCTGCCCAGGTTCAGAACTCCTAAAAGACAACCAAGACATTGGCATGTGTCCTTGAAAGAGGGCTCTCTATAGTTGATGAGGATCTAATGGAGAGTTCCCTATTATGCATTTGATATATTGGGATATGAAAGAGGGGGTATGTAGAATGAGAGATAAGGATAGAGAGATCATTCTTCATCTAACAAGCACCCCTGGGTACTTAAAAAAATGATACACTGAGACATTTAAAAATGTATTCACGTACAAAGAAAATTCAGAAAGCATAAAAGAAGAAAACAGTACAGGCTTCCAGCCTGTAAAGATGATGATTATAGGCATTCCAATATTTTTACTAAACTTCTTTGTGAGAAAGTGGTGTGGTGATCTATTTAAACCATTTTTTAAAATAGAGCACTAATGATAATGGTAAGTATATTTTTACATCCTACCTTTCTTTTCTTTTTGTTCTATAGAAAGCATTTCCCCATATTATCATGCCTCAGAAACAGAATTGTAAATGGCGGTATATGCTGTATGAGTAGAGGTTCCAGTTTTTCTCTGTTGTATCAGTCAGGATGAGACTTGGTTATGCTGCAGTAACAAACAACCCCCAAACCCCCAAGGTTTATTCTTGCTCATATTCCATATCCACTGAGGATCAGCAAGGGGCTCTATTGCTTGTAGTTCCTCAGAGACCCAAGCTAAGGTAGCATTCACTACCTCAAATGTTGCTGGTTACCATGCCAGATGGAAAAAGAAAATACAGCAAAGCCCAAGTTAGCCCTTATATCTTCTACCCAGAAGTAACACACATCCTTATGCTTATATTTAGTTGGCCAAATCGCGTGACCACACCCAACCACAAGTTAATTATAGAGATGTGCAATCCTATCACATATGCAAAAGCAGAACCAGGAACTATGTGAACTTGGAGAAGGATGGCGATGAGGTGTCTCTTTGGCCGCATTTAGTTTGGCCCGAGTCTGTTGATTTTAGATATTAAAGTGAAGGCCTTGAAGTCCACCTGGGGAGATCGAGAAGTCTGGATTTCCGCAAGAATAAGAACAGGCAACACTTCTCCCAGAGTGGCCTAGAAAGTTTGAGGCAGAGCCATGGGGTGGAAAACCCAGCCCTGCACAGCAGTCACCACGCTTCTGAGTCCTGCAGGGCCCTCCCACATTAGCTGGGTCTCGCTTCAGGTCTCTGGCCAATGAAGCAAAACCACCAAGCTCTTCCCTTCCTCAGTGGGAAGGGAGACTATTTATCTGAGTAGAAGTCTTGGCAGATGGACATGCTCAGGGCAAGTCCCAAGACTGTCTATTAAGGTAAATGTGTGACTAAGAACAGGAGGGTCAGAATGATGCCTGCACAGCCTGGGACTTGACACTGTCCCCATATAGGTATTTTGGGGGTGAGGCAGAGCTGGGATGGCAGAGCACGGGTGTGGGAGAGTGAGTGCCCTGAGCGCCCTGAGCTGCCTGGACCCCTGTGAGGCTCTGTCTTCAGGCCCTGAGCTGCCTGGACCCCTGTGAGGCTCTGTCTTCAGTCTTTCTGGAGCTGAGATAGGAGCTGGGAGTAGCATCAGAGCACTGAGAACAAGACCAAGTACATTCAGTGTGAGAAGGTACACAGACACAGACAACTTCTGGGTTGGGGGCCAGTGCACACTTTCTGGAGGGCTAGACTATAAAATCTTTAGACTTGATGGGCTATGTGGTCTCTACCATAGTCACTCAGCTCTGCCATCAGAGGCAGAGGGGGGCCATATGAAAGTTTGGGGGATAATAAGGAAACTATAAGCATGACTATGTCAATAAAAGTTTGTTTACAAAAACAGGAGGTGATTTGCACCCTCCCTTCTCTTGAGCTGACACTTACCAATGGACAGTAAGTAGAATGTTAACTTTGGTCAACCACCATTTCATAGGTAGCTACTGAGAGTATAACTCATCCTAGGATGTCGTGGGCTTTGAAAGGAAGAAGATACTGCACTTGCTTTCTAGAAATGTATAACTCAGTCCTCTAGAAACAGCAGATCCTACTTGCTGTGATCTATTACCTAGCATAAATGTTACAATTAATATATTCTTTGCTTTTTTTTAACAAGATTTTATTCATTTATTTGAGAGAGAGAGAGAGAGAGGGAGAGAATGAGTAGGGGAGATGGACAGAGGCAGAAGCAGACTCCCAGCTGAGCACAGAGCCAAAGGTGGGGCTCCATCCCAGGACCCTGAGATCATGACGGGAGCTGAAGGCAGATGCTTAACTGACTTATTTTCTTTTAATAAATATATGTCATTTAGGACATTAATGTTTATAACCTGGTCATATGAACCCAATTTTACTATATCCAATACCTGTTTTCTAAGGATAAGAAAAAAAACAGCTTAACAGTAAGTGACAAATCAGGGAAATTAATAGACTATATAGCAGGTAATGGGTTACTATTAACTCTAAGTGAAGGCATAAGTAAAAAGATGGAAAAGATGCATAGACAGTTCCCAAAGAAGATAAAAACCTATAAATTTATGAAATGTTTTAGCTCACTAGTTACTTTAAAGTGCAAATTAAAATAATAATGATGGGATTGCCGGGGTGGCTCAGTTGGTTGAGTGTTCGACTCTTGATTTTGGCTCAGGCAGTGGTCGCAGGATCGTGAGATCAAGCCCCATGTCAGGCTCTATGCTGGGTGTGGAGCTGCTTAAGATTCTCTCCTGGGGCGCCTGGGTGGCTCAGTGGTTAAGCGTCTACCTTTGGCTCAGGTCGTGATCCCAGGATCCTGGGATTGAGTCCCGCATCAGGCTCCCCAGAGGAAGCCTGCTTCTCCCTCTGCCTATGACTCTGTCTCTCTGTGTCTCTCATTAATAAATAAATAAAAATCTTTAAAAAAAAAAAAGAAAAAAAAGACTCTCTCCCTCTCCCTCCACCCTTCCCCCCTACCTTATGCTCACATGCTCTCTCTCTTTTAAAGCAAGAGAGAAAGCAAGATGTACAATTTTCAATTTCTGAATTAGTAAAATTTGAAAGCAATAATACCTAGCACTGGGATAGGTGTAATAATAAAACTAGGTCTTTCATATATTGCTAGTACAAATTGGTACAACCTGTTAGAAGGCAATTCAACAATACATTTTGAGAGTCTTAAAAATGCCTACAGGTTTACCCCAGTAACTTGCATCTTGGATTTTACCTACAGTAATAATCAGAGCTGAATATAAAGATTTATGTATAAGGCTATTAATTGTGATAATACCTAAATAACAAAAACATGAAATGATTCTATAAGGTACACATGAAATGTCCAGCAACAGGGAATTAGGAAGCTAAGTCCCAGTCCATGTATACAATAAAATATGAAAGCCATTAAACACATAAGTAATCCTAATAACACAAAATTATGTTTAAAAAAACTATATCAAGCTATGTGTATAGCTTGTAATTTGATTTTGTAAAATTTAAATACAAAAAAAATATTAGAAATTGAAGCAATATTAAGTCTTAGCCATGGTAATCTGTGTGCAATGGATTCTAAATTACTTTAAAAAAAATAAAAAAAATAAATTACTTTAATTTTCTTTATACTTTCTTGTGCTTCATTTTTGCTCAGGAAAAAAATATGTAATTTTAAAAATGTTCTAAAAGGTGTATAAATTATTTATATTTGAGCTGGCCAACAACTAAAATTAAACAAGATTTAGCTTCTAGTAGTGAGACAAAATTCAGTCAAAATCAGTTAACTTTTACATTTACCGCAGAATAAACTACAAGAACCACAGACAAATGGACGGTAAGTTAGACGAATCATTTCCAAACCCTTCAGCTTAATTTTATCAGGGTATTTTGGTGACAGCCTTGTTCTTCCCCTCCTAGTTTACTCACCTATTCGTTATTTCAAAACACATAAAGTGCAGGATGCTGACAGGTCACACATCCTTTTGTTGCTGAAAGAGGCAATGAGCTGAGCAGGAAACCCTAAAAGTGAGTCTGTGTGCACATCTAGGGCAGCAGGTTCATGGCTGAATGGGTTTTAGACAGAACCCGGGCCTCTTGGACAACTCTGTGACCAGATAATAGATAGTCACATACTTCTACTTTTTTTCAGGCTCAGAGGAGTCCGGGAAATTCACTTACTCCAGCCAAGGCTGCCCCCCTCACATCTCAATGCCTGTGACGGTTAATGTTCTGTGTCAGTTTGGCTAAACGACTGTTGTACCCAGGCATTTGGTTAAGTGTTGGTCTAGATGTTGCTATGAAGCAGGTATTTTGTAGATGTGATAAACACTCCCCATCAGGGGACTTTAAATAAAGCAGATGACCTTCTAGGATGTGGGTGGGTCTCATTCAATTGGTTGAAAAGCGACAACAGAGGTTTCCCAAAGAAGGACTTCTGCCTCAGATTGTGGTGCATGGGTCCCACCTGAGTTCCCAGCCTGCTGGCCTACTCTACAGATTTAGGTTTTCGAATTTTAAGTCTTACCTGAACTTCCAGCCTGCAAGCCTGCCCTACAGATTTCACACTTGCCAGTCTCCTAATGGTTCTGTGGTTCTGTTTCTCTGAAAGAGCCTGAAGTATCTCTTGCCCTCAACAACAGGCACCAAGTTCTTTGGCTCTCTAAACAGTGGGCCCCAGACCTATTCTCTTCCCATTCCCCAAATCACTATTTCCATGTCCTGCTCCCTCTTCTTCCTAGGGGATTGTTTCCAAAATGCGAAATGAGTTCTCCATAAAGCGTTAACAACTGGTGAGCAACTTTATAGGGATGCTTCTTTTCCTCCCCACTCGCTATCTCTGTTGCCATCTCTGTCTCTCTCTCTCGAATAAATAAGCACAATCTTTAAAAAAAAACATACACACTGAAATCTAACACATTGATATTTGTCTAGACAAAGTCATAAAACATTATGCTAAGTAAAAATGAGCCATTTTTTAAATATTCCACCACCATTGATCATTGTCAATTTCTACATTTGAGTCAATCCACAAATAAGTTTGAATGCGACTGGACCAGGAAGAAAACAACATAATGTGCTGGCGTTATGTAAGTGTTAAAATATGCATGTAAAAAAAAATATGCATGTATGTGACAAAAGATAAACAGAAACACAGATACACACATAACTGTTTTTTTAAAAAGAGCATCTATTCCACGTTTGGCAAATATATGGCCAAGATCTATGACTTCTCCGCATCCCCACCCAAAGCAGACATCATTTATAATCACCACACTCCTCGCCTAGAAATGGTCTCCCAAACCATCCCCTTCTCTCTGTGCTAAGCACTTCCTGAAGCTGAGAGGAGGCCAGTTTGCCCTTCTGCACTTGGTCCAACTCTCTCGGTTTACAGGTGACAAAACTGAAGCCCAGAAAGGGAGTGGATCTTACCTGAGATTCTATAGCTAGCTCACAGAAAAACTTGAATCTAAATCCCTTGAATTTTAATCATGATCTCTTTTTTATAAAAAGAAATATTTTGGGCACACAACAAAGTATAATATTGTCAACATCTATGTGCCTACCCCCCAGAATAATATCATTGACATCTGCATACCCAACCACCCAGTTTAAGAGGTTAAATTTGGTGTATATAATTTCCATGCTGTTTTGTACTTTTACTTCACAGGACTGTTTCCATAAACGCTACGTAGAGGTTCTTTGCATGTTTTTAAACCCTGTAATTGCCAATATATTGTCTATATCTTTCTGAAATCTCTTTCAAAATTATGTTTTTCAGTCATCCATCTCAAAAATACATCCCGTTTTGGCGCTTTCATTTTAGTTGCTATGTATACTTCCTAGTCACCTATTCTCCCATTGATTCATATTTGATTATTTCTAATTTGCTGCTCTTGTAAATACTAGTACCAGGAACATTCCTATGTGAGTCCTCTGTGATGTGCATCTAAGTGGTTCTGACCTCTTCACAGCATAGCACATATTCTCAGGTAAGTTCCAGGGAGGAGTGAGGAAGGGAGAGGAGGAGCATCATTCCCTCACCTCATTGACTCTCCCTGCCCCAGGTCGGAAGGTACAAAGGGTGATTATATTATCATTGGTTGGAGGAAAGAGAATTAGTCTTATTTCTTTAATTTGCCTTTTGACCAAGTATTTACTTCATTTTGAATTTCAGATACCATTTTATTTTATTTTATTTTTTTTTAAACCTTTTTATGGAAGGCTGGAATTAGATATGGAGTTTTATTTATTTATTTTTTTTTTAATATTTATTTATTTATGATAGTCACAGAGAGAGAAAGAGAGAGAGGCAGAGACACAGGCAGAGGGAGAAGCAGGCTCCATGCACTGGGAGCCTGACGTGGGATTCGATCCCGGGTCTCCAGGATCGCGCCCTGGGCCAAAGGCAGGCGCCAAACCCCTGCACCACCCAGGGATCCCTCAGATACCATTTTAAAAGGATATGAGATTTTTCTGTTTTAAGGAGAGGTATTTGAAAATGGTTGATACCCTGTTAATCCAAAGAAGTCACTCTATTAACAGTGCAATATTCAGACGTATGGAGGCCACAGGATGAGACATTTAGAATGGTTGCAAGCTTTTGAGCATCTCTCAATTCCTCAGATGGATGGTTCTGCCTTTCTTACTCAGATTCTAAGCTCTTTTCTGATAATACTTTCTCTCTAGGACAGAGGTTGCCACTGGCCACTGGTGGGCTCAGTTAGCCTATGGACATATTTTATTTGATTTGTTTGGTATTTGAAATACTTTCAGGCAGCATTTAATCACCAGGATATTTTATATAAAAATCTGGATTTCCATCTTCTCTGACAATATTAGGCTAGTCCATTTGTCACCATTCCCTACCTGGTTATAGAATGTTCTTCTTACTCATTTCAACACCTGCCTGCCAATATGGGCATCTGAGTTTACCCCTCTGCTCTGAAGACTTTCACTATGTCTTCCTCCTGCTGAGTAGTTGAAGGAGACAGATACAAAGGCTCGAGCTCATGGAACTCAGACAAATGCTTGAGGCCACTCCCATGGAAACTCACCTTTTGATCAAGTGGATGGATCTATAGGAACACAGGAGTTTTGTTTCTCAAGAAACAGATGTTTCAATTAGGACTGCCAGTATTAATCTGAAACTTTTCTGAGTCCAGAAAATCTCACTGTGGATTCAGAGAAACTCAGCATAACTGGACCTCAAGTATAGCTCAGGTCTAAGCTGCAGTTTGCTCCTTGGTTCTGCACCCAGGGATGAGAATTACGGCAACAAGCTGTATGTTCACGAATGGCTTTCAGGGATATGGTGGCAGGTGGGAGGCTGCAGGGCCTAATTTTATTCCTTCTGGTCCTATTTTATGCTTATAAATTGCTGTGTGTTCTGTATTGGCCAGACACAGACCCTGGTATGGAAGGTTTTCTAGAGTTGCTTTTACAGTTGGTGCCTCTGGAATTTTACAGATATATTCAGCAGAATTCTAAAAGGACCAGTTCTGAATATTTTGAGTGGCTGATAACAAAGCTATTTAGAAATTTCTGTGAATTGCCTCTCATTTTGGTGAACTCATGAATTCATGTGTCACACCACGTGATTCCTAGATTACAAAATGAAAGGTGGCTTTCCCAAGAGAGCTAGAAATACCCTTTGTGCAATATGACCCACGCCTGTTGTCCTCAAAACACCACTTCCCCAGGGTCTATGCTTTTCATCCAACTAGCCCAAATGATTTTAGCAACCCCAATTCCCTTGACCTCCACATCCCATCTTCCACAAATTCCAACTCCAAGCCTGTCAGCTTCATGAAGAGACTTTCTTTTTACTCCCTGAGCATTACAAACTTGACCCATAGCTAAGACAACGTACTTAGTAATTGTTGCAAAAACAGGAGCCGTTGGTTGCTTTACAGTTGAATATCTTCCCTTGGTGTTAAGTATTAACCACATTTCCAAATATGTGAGCCCAGATGTCCTGTGCTGGAGAGCTTAGAAATATAGACAGACCAAAGGCTGTACAACTGTCCTGTGGTTGTACAGCAGACATTTTTTTTCCTCCCAAGAAAGTATAGAACAACATACGGTTACAACAGCAACTAGCTGAAATGCCATTGAACAGAAAGATTCTGCAGAGACTGAAACCGTCCAGTTGCCCTTTGTGCATTCATAGAACAGTGGTCATTTCTTAAATCAAGCTGGGACAGAAAAAGACAAGACAAATCATGGACTACTCACAGCTCCGTCCACTTCCCTCCTTACGGTGGTGATAGAGTTTTTTGTTGTGTCTGAAAAAGAGAAATTCCAGTGATGGAATAAGATTAATGAGAAAAGTATTCTGTTTATAGGCTAAAAGATGGCAGAACAAAAAGTTAATCCAAATAAAAGACATGTAAAAATCCAAATGTGCCTTTTGGCTGGAGACCTCAGGCTGAATGACAGGGTATATAAAACCATACCCTTAGGTGAAAACTGCAAACAAAGCAGTCCTCTGCTTTCCTTTCTCAAACCCTTGTCCCAAGCACTCAAAAACTGAGGGCCTGCTAATTTGGGTATTCAGCCCAGGAAACGTCTGGTTTCAGGATTCTCTCTCCCTTTTCTGCTTTGTTCTTGACTGCCGCTTCCTTCCTGTCTGCCCTACATAGCGCAAAAGGTCCGATCAATTAATTTATACTAAGGTGTACATGACAGATACTGTTTCAAAGTAACTCAGGGGGAAGAAGCACACGTTCATAAAAGGAAACCACTGTTCCCCTGGTTTCATTTCTTTTTCAACCCCTGATGTCACATTCTCTCCCCTACATTGATTTTCTTCCAGAGCTTCATGTCCATGTCCTGCAGTTGCCTGGGTACCTGAACTCAGTGAATCCCTAATTCTGCTTCTGCTCTGTATACCAGATTTTTAGTAATTCCCTCATGACAATACTGACGTTGGCCTGGACCTGGAGGGCCTCTATCCAGCATTGCAGTCTTCTTTACAAGGATTTATATTTGATTTACACTGAGCCTAAGAGTTAACCCACAGAAATTGTCCTTGAATGGTAGAGTCCTCTCTTTTTAAAATTTTATTAATTTATTGATAGACACAGAGAGAGAGCACAAGTAAGGGGAGCAGCAGACAGAAAATGAGAAGCAGACTATCTGCTGAGCAGGGAGCCCGATGTGGGGCTCAATTCTAGGACCCTGGGATCATGGCCTGAGCCGAAGGCAGATTCTTCACCAACTCAGCCACCTAGGCACTCCTAGGGCAGTCCTCCCTAATGCTTGGGATTAGTGCAGCCATTCTATGGTTCTTAAGTAACCATCAGCCAACATATTCTGTCTTTGGTTTAAATCCCTGTAAAGTCCTGGCTCAATCTCTTAGGACAGTGTCATTTAGACTGTAGAGTCCATGGGCTAATGGTGATAGGTGAACTATTGGTTAGCAGCCCTCAATAAGACAATTATAGAGATCTAGTATAAACATTTAGAAACTTTAATAGTAATTTGTCTATGTTTTTTTTCCTGACATTTATTGAAATGTCATATATTCATTGAATCCAGTAAAAACTGGGCTTGTATGTCTTTTTCTTTTTCTTTCACTTTTTAGTAATTCAATTTTTAGCTTATTTTGCAAAAGCATTGACCCTAACATATTAAAAATATAATAAAAATAAATAGTTCCTTACCACAGAGCATTTGAGAAATACTGTTCTTAAGACCCGTAGGCCGAGGATCCCTGGGTGGCTCAGCAGTTTGGCGCCTGCCTTGGGCCCAGGCAGTGATCCTGGAGTCCAGGAATCAAGTCCCATGTCAGGCTCCTTGCGTGGAGCCTGCTTCTCTCTCTGCTTATGTCTCTGCTTCTCTCTCCCTCTCTCTGTCTCTCATGAATAAGTAAATAAAATCTTAATAAATAAATAAATAATAAATTGATTAATTAATTAATTTAAAAAAAGACCTGTAGGCCTATTCTAGAGATCTGGTCTCTATAGCGACCTGGTGACTCTTCCTAGATTCTGTGCTTGGCTTTTCCATTGGCCCAGCCAATGGTCAAGTCACTCAATTCTTTTGGAATGAAACTCTCCTTCCATTGCCCAAAATAATGCTAGTCAGATTGAGTCAATTGTTTTTAAGCACTTTGGTAACAAAAAAGGCCACACATTTTAGTGTTAGACAGACCTGTGTTCAAACCCCAGCTATATGACTTTAGGAATACTTTCTGAGCTTCGGTTTCTTCATCTGCCATACCAACACTATTCCTTGCCTCAAGCAGTTTTTGTAAAATTAATTGAAAAGAAGTTTGTAAGGGGTCTAGCCCAGCGCTGTCCAACAGAACTTTCTGCGAAGATGGAAATATTGTATATCTGCTGTGTCCAATGCAGTAGCCTCTAGCCCCATGTCACTGTTGAGCATTAATAAGGTATAAACACTTAAAATGTGCCCAAGGAGTTGAATTTTTATTTAATTTAAACGTAAATAACACATATGGCTATTATATCATATGGAGCAGATTAGCATGGGTACCTGCAGATAGTAAGTTCAATGTGTAAAATTTTATTGAATATCTACATATGCCAGGTAACGTTTCAGACAGTAGGCATATATTGGTGAATAAGAGAAACACAGCCCCTGCACTCATGAAACTTACAGACTAGTAGATGTAGGAGACCTTGACATTGTTTTTACAATAGAAGTTGCTAGATTCTTCTCTAGAATCTAGTGAGTCACCTGGAGCCCTGAATTGTTAAAATGCTCCTCTTAGGTTGAATGCTCCTCTTAGGTACAAAACCTTTTATGGACTGACCACGGCTGCCCCTCCCAGTACATCATGCTGTGCAGAGTTGGTCGTTGAAACATAGGTGGATTAATCTCTTTAGGAACCAAGGAGCCTTCTGGCTAGAAAAGGGATGAGATTGTTACCCCTTTACTTGACTCTCTCAGATGGATTGAGAAGTTCAGGGCAGCCTGGCTCTAAGAGGAACTCAAGAAAGTTATGGGGCACGTGGGTGGGTCAATGGTTGAGTGTCTGCCTTTGGCTCAGGCCATGATCCCAGAGTCCTGGGATCGCGTCCTGCATCAGGCTTCTCGCGGGGAGCTTGTTTCTCCCTCTACCTGTGTCTCTACCTCTCTCTCTCTGTGTCTCTCATGAATAAATAAATAAATAAAATCTTAAAAAAAAAAAGAAGAAGGAATTTAGGACTGCCATCCCAGGCTTGAGCAGAAGAAGCTGGCTGGGTGCAGCTGTAGTTAAAGCAGGAAGCCCCTTTGGTCTCATCAGCTCTTGAGGGTCTTGCTTTGGAAACAATGGTAAAACATGTGAAGGGAGCCAGAAAGTTGTCATTTTGGGTCATTCTGGTCTGTGTGAGAACCCGGACCAGCAAGGCTGTCTTGCATGTTGGATGGAGACCCTCATCCACCCACCCCAGAGGGAACAGAGCTGTGTATGGCAGGAGTAGAAACAGTAGCAGCTCAAAACCAGGGCCCTCTGAGGAATTGACCTGGCACCCTGGGACCCTCCCTGCCTGTTTGGAAGCAGCCCTGTGGGCTAAGTTAGCCTCCTGACAAGTCTGTGGGAAGTGAAGAAGTACAAGCTGCAAGAAGGAGACACTAGACTTCTGGCTAAGATGGGCAGGTAGGTGCTTGAGGAAATTAATTGGAAAATTAAAAGGGATGCAATTACATTTATAGCCCAAAGTATTAAAACAGGTCCTAGACATATAAATGTGTGCTCAGTGTATTGAAAAGAGAAGTAGGTGCTATGGAAGCATCCCACAAGGCGATTTGCTGTAATGGGTATGATGAGGGCATAGAATCAGAGCAGGCTTGATGAAATGGCAGCTTGGCTGAGATTCAAAGGATGACAGGCATCAGGGAGAGCATGTGATGTGAATAGCTCTGGGTGTTATACACAACTGATAAATTATTGAAAACTACATCGGAAACTAATGTTGTTACTGTATGTTGGCAAATTGAATTAAAAAATAAAATTAAAATGCATAGTAAAAAAATAAATAAAGGATGACCAACTCAGGCGAACTAGGAGAAGGAAGTACTTTAAGAAGAGCGAATGCTAAATGAGAAAACTCAGGATTGAAGGAGTTGGGGGTCTCTGAGAACTACAAACTCCTCTACAGCTAGAGCTTGGAGAACACGGGCCATGGTAAGGAAGTGTAAAGCTGTTGTGAGTCACACCACTCAGGGCTTGTTGGGGCTTCATCTGGTGAGCAGGGGAAGCCCTGGAGGAGGGCCAGTCATGGAGATGTAGTAGGCTGGTGGAATGTAGAAGCCTGTTCCAGCTAAAAGTGACAATAGTCCGTATCACAAGTGGCAAGAATGGATGCAGGGAGACAAGTTGGAAGATCTTGTTCTAGTCCAGGTGAACCCCAGTAGTGGCAGTGAGGTTGGGTCAATAAGCTGTGAAATGCTCATCCTCATGTCATTTCCCATTTTACAGATAGAAAAACCATCTCAAAGTAGTTAGGTGATTTGTACACGATCATAGAGCCTAAACACGGCAGCATCAGGTCCAGACCTAGCATTCGGACCCTGGTTTAAAGCTCTATTCACAGTGTCAGCCATTCTCAACCTTCTTCCAAGACACATGAGTCTGTGTCCATGGCAGATGCATTTTTGCATGTGCACCTGTGTGCCTCCCATGAGAGAAAGCAGATCCCAGTGCATGTGAGTTGTGGGGTGGGAGTGGAGGGCATGTCTTCTATAGGCTGCTGTGATTTCACTCTGGTTCATTATAAACAAAAAAGGAATCATTTGCAAATTTATTCACTTAACTCTTATTAGCAACAAGTGTCTCCCACCGCAGCTGGTACCCGAGCCTTGCACCCAGTTTGGAGCTGCTGAAATCCTTACTCACCTGTGAGACTGGGGTACAGGATAATGGAAAGAATTTCTTCTGCTCTACCTTTGAGTGCTCTACCCCATTTCATTCTCCCAAAGAGAGTGGGGACAGAAGACTGTGTTGCTCA
This sequence comes from Canis lupus familiaris, assembly GCF_011100685.1. Taxonomy (NCBI): domain Eukaryota; kingdom Metazoa; phylum Chordata; class Mammalia; order Carnivora; family Canidae; genus Canis; species Canis lupus. The sequence continues at coordinate 94,347,809 of NC_049222.1, read as the reverse complement.
TTTCCGAGGTGACTAAGAGGTTCTCAGAACCCGGGCCTGGAACTTAGGCATAGATCTCTTTCTGAGGGGTGTGTATGGAGGAGGTAAGAGAAGATGGCAGAAGATAAGATTCTGGTGAGGGATACCTGCCATGGCTCTCTGAGGTCACAGACTTGCAGAAGTGATCCTGTTTAGTTAAAGTTCTATTGGATAAGACACTAAAAATCCTCCTTTATGGCGAGATGCTCTCTTTCTCCATTTCTATCATTTCTCTCTCTTTTTCTTTTTTCCCTTCTTTCTCAATCCTCACGGCCCCCCTTTCTGTTGACAATAGTTCCTGGGATTCTATAGTAGAGGGTGTTGTGGTTAGTACCCATGTTGATGTATATATAGGGCAATGGACAAATAGAGCATGATAATATCTTATGGCAGAAGAGAATACAGAAGTTAGACTATAAATGCAGCATGACAACCACCTAAAAGTACCCCAGTTCTCAAATAGTGTCCACCCCAAATTCCTATTATTTCCACATGCCATTTCCTTTTCTATAAACAAGGCCATGTGTAGACCTTGGGAGGAACACACTGGGTGCTGACAAAGAAACAGTTTAGGAAAGCACCAGTCTGCAGATATTGTGGCCCGGGTTCAAAGTTGCTCAATAGGAGTGGGTGGGGGAGAACAGGACAAGCTGAGGAAGGACTCCTGGGTTGCTGCTGAAAGACTTCAGGACACCATCAAAACAGATGCTTTTCATGCCCCCAAATGGCCTCACACACTTTTCTCTTTTCCTTACCAACCAGGGGATTCAGATTCCTGGGGCTGGGGGAAGGGCTCAGCCTGCTGACACCCAGACTGGGGAAAGGACGGATGAGAACTGAAGGATCTTCTGAAGTGATCTTGGCATCCTCCCCCCAGCAAACTGACCACACAGCGGTCTGCATTGCCAAAATAACACTGATCTCATGAAGCTAATGACACTTCTTGGCTCAAAGAACAAAGCAAACTCTTTCAGCACAGGAACAAAACATTCCTTTTAAAATACTTAGTAGGAGGACTTCAGCTCACTGAAGACTAGAGCCATTTTCTTCTGGGGGAAAATCATCAGAAGGAGCCCCTAAGCCCAAAGTGATACACAAGCCCTGAGGAGAATAGTATGAGACTGGGAAGCTGTAGGCCACTGGGGCAAAGCAGAGTCTCACACTGTAGACATTCAGTCCATCTGGTTACCATGAATAAAACTCACTTACTTTTTTTAAAACAAAGCTTTTGGAAGAACTGTTTTCTTAGGGCTATCATTGTAGTTATGAATATCAAAACAATGATGATGGAAAGGATGACAACATGAAGCAGCCAGTTTGAAGAGGTATCAGGTTCATTGCCACCTGGATCAAAGAAAAACACCAGAATCCCATTACATGGTAGCTTGCAGGTAAACCAACAAGTTGGCCATCTGAGTAGGTTACAACCAATACAGCCAATATGCTGAGCATTTATTCCATGCCAGGTACTATTTCTCACATGCTGCATCTACTAGTTTGTTTACTTCTCACAACCACCCTAAGTGACAGGATTTGCAATGACTCTCATTTTACTGGTGAAAAAAGTGAGGTATAGAGAGCTTAGAAAACTTTCCCAAAGTTATACAGTAAGAGATAGAGCTGAGATATAACCCAGGCTGTCTGGTTCCATATTCCATGTTTTTCATCATTATGATACATCTATTATCTATCTATCTATCTATCTATCATCTATCTATCTATCATCTTTCTTTCCAGGATAGCCCTTCAACTCAAACATGTCTTCTCCCTCCACTGTCAAGCACTCTCAGTGCTCAGATTCCATACTATCAATTATTCAATTTCAAGGATTAACAGGATCTTTTTGGAAAAATACAATATTGTAGTGTTAACATACCTTAGTATGAATTACTACAACTAGACCTGTCCTTGGCTTAGCTAATCAGTGTTCTGGCACTGAGGAAAAGGTGAGTTTAGTAGAGAGGCAGATGAGAAGAGCAATTTTGGAAACTGGGGAGGGCCTTGTAAAGGAGAATTCTGGATATCTATAGGTTAGAATAAGGGCTCTAGACTGACAATGGGGAAGCCTGGAGGGGGGGCCTTCCTGGTAGGAGGTAGAAGAGTACTCCAAGTAAGTTATGCCCTTTCCAAAAGCCTGAATTTTGCCCCACGTAGTAACTTATATAGGATAAGCACAAGAGCTTGGTCCAGGAAAAACCTGGCAAAACTGCTCGGGAGTAAGGGCTCAGTCCCACTAACTGCCTTCCCTCTTCTCCATCTCAATGCCATCTGATAATCCTAGATTATTTTAGCTGAGAAGGATTAGACACCATTTCATTTGAGCCCTTCATTGTAGAGTTCCAGAAGTAAGGCTCAGAGATTCTAAATAATCTATCTAAGGTTATCACTGCTAAATAAGTAGCAAAGTCAGGATTGCAAGCCTGGATCTGTTTGATCCAAAGCTCATACCCCAGAGATATTTGTCTCTATTGAAAACAGTGTGGTGAAAGGATTCAGAAACCTGGCTCATCTACACATTGGGTAACCCACACGGATTACAACTGCTCCTTTACTTTTAGGAAGTGCTTAATAAGCACCACTAAAGTAACACCCGTGAGTCCTTCAGTGTCCTCACAACAGGAGAAATCCCTGCCTCCCTCAGCTCCTCTATGCAAACTCATGTCCTCTGCAGGTTCCTTCACAGCTCCTTGCACGTACAGAAGCTCTACACATTCCTGAAGACTTTCTAATGATGAATGTTGGTCTGCTTAGACTCTAAGTATTTGGAGTGCAAACACTTCACCTAAGTCACCCCTGAATCCCCTATAGAGCCAAGTACTATCTACATGAAAGATGTCAATAAGGAATTTTGGGGCTGAATTAATCATTTGTCTATGTAGTATACCTGGCCTGATCCTCCTTGTCCTTAGTTACTTTGTAGCAGATGGATGGTTATCCCTTAAATTGATTCTCCCTTACTTCCCTAGTATTAAGGCATTAGCAGACACATGGCTTCTCAAGACTACATTTTGGAGGCTCCCCTGCAGTTAGGAATGACCAACCATGTAAACTAAGTTCAAGTCATGGGTCTTCTGAGTCTTGGCCGGCCTTAAAAGAGTGGATATGTCTTCCACCATCCTTTTCTCTTTCTGAAACATGGATTGGCAGTGACCCTGCTTTGACAATTCAACAGAAACAGCATTCTACAGAATGAGAGAACAACAAGATGGAAAGAACCCAGAAAGAATAGAATAAAGATACCTCCCCACTTGAATCACCTTCTATCTCTCAATATTACATTAGCGAGAAATATACTTATGTCTTGTTAGAGTCATATTTTGAGGTCTCTCTGCTATGGCAGCTTAGCTTTATCCTAATACATATTCTTATAGATTGTTTTATAATAATTGCATGTTACTTGACAGTGATATGATGATGCAATGGGGAAAGTATGTATTATCCTTGCCACAGTCCCATGCACTCTTGCTAGAAGCTTTATATGTTCCCCCATGTTTCCATACTTTCTGAGTGCTGAGGACTTTGCAATCATGCTCCATTCAATCCCCATAATCACACTCTAAGGTATCTATCATTATTTACTCTTATTCTACAAATGTGAGACCAAGTTCTAGGATGTCTCAATTATATGTTCATGTTCTCAAAGCTAGTAGTAACAGAGAGAGGATTTAAAGATCAAGTCCGTTTGACTTCAGAGGCTATGCTCTTGACCACTGCCAAAGTGTCCCCTCCAGGTCGTTTGGGAGGGCTTCACTTCCAGCCCCACAAAAATATTGTTAGAGTTGTTTCCTGTCTCCAATTTCATTACATTTCCTCATGAAAATGCAGCAACTAGCCAAGCAGAATAACCCTTGTTTCAAAAAGAAAATGGTCTCATTGACCTTTCATTTCTGGTTAAAAGTTAGGATGTTCAGTCACATCCTGGAGCCACTGGAGCACTTCCCACCACCAGGCTGTCATTGCCGTATTTGCTTTATTCGTTAACTTCTGCAGAAGTTTGTGGTGGGTCACAGAAGTCAGCAATGAGCAGCTCAACTAATGAGTATAAAGGGGACAGTCATAAAGCAACTTAAAAATTGCTTTGAGAAATAGAAGTGAGGAACTGTGAGAGGATGTATGACTTTGGTCATTTGTTGCTGGTATTTGGACCACCAATTAGGGGATCATTTGATTGCTGTGACCTGGCAGCCCACACAGTCTGGTGGCTGGGACAATGGGACTGGGATTACAAAACTAATCTTCCAACCCATTAATCTGATATTTATTGAGGACTTAGTATGGGCAGACTGTTCTGTTTTCACTTTGGTCTGGGTATAAATAAGACCCATATGAGCAATTAAAATACATGGAAAATAAAATAGCAATGAAAGACAAAAGACACATACAGGGGATCCCTGGGTGGCGCAGCGGTTTGGCGCCTGCCTTTGGCCCAGGGCGCGATCCTGGAGACCCGGGATCGAATCCCACATCGGGCTCCCGGCGCATGGAGCCTGCTTCTCCCTCTGCCTGTGTCTCTGCCTCTCTCTCTCTCTCTCTGTAACTATCATAAATAAATAAAAATTAAAAAAAAAAAAAAAAAAAAAAGACACATACAGTCACAGGCAAGCAACATCATGGTACATGTAATCAGTCTTAGGAGAGAGGTAAGGGAAAGACCCCTTGTGCAGTGAAGTTATCAAAGTTGCTTTGGAGAGAAGGTGGGCTTGAAGTTGGTAAATAAGGTGAATAATTATATTTTATGCAGAAGAAACTGCCTGAACAAAGAAATCATGGAGGGGAAATGTGCAAGCAAGTTCAAAGAGCACATGGTGTGGAAAGATTGCAGACTGGAGCCCAAGAATGATATTAGGGTGTAGTAGCATGGATATAACTCTGGGAAGGATGGGTAAAACTACGCTGAAAATCTCTAAGTGCACAAAGATCTCTTTACCTCTTTGCCAATTGCATCTATGAATGATATCCTAGAAGATCCTGAGCTGACGCAGGCCCCACAGGCCCCTCCTATGACTGTTGACTATGCATTCAGCTACATTGGCTTCCATGGAAATAGGGGCCACCTTACTTCATTTGTAACTTCTCACTGGTTCAAAGTTTCCAGAGGAATGGTCAGTGTGCGCTCCCACTTCTCTACCACAAAGAAAAAGAAATACTGATATAATCAGTGGTGCAAAGGCTAGATTCTAGTTATTTCTAAATTCACATAACCCAGGCCCCTATTTCCCTGACCCTTCTGGAAAACCACATTTCATCCAAACTATTGCCTTGCACTTAACCAGGCAGGAGATTCCACACAGCAAAGGACAGTTAAGCAATTCCAAGAAAAATAAATTCCCCTGTGATTGTTAGCATTTAAATGCCTCTAAAGTTTTAGTATGAATTAGCTATAGCTCAATTTTCATAAGATGACAAGTCTGGGGATCTTCACTGTGATAAAATGAGAGGTAGGGGCACCTGGGCAGCTCAGTGGTTGAGCATCTGCCTTCAGCTCCGGTTGTGATCCTGGAGTCCTGGGATGGAGTCCTGCATCAGGCTCCCTGCAGGGAGCCTGCTTCTGCCTCTGCCTATGTCTCTGCGTCTCTGTGTGTCTCATGCGTAATTAAATAAAATCTTTTTTAAAAGATAAAGAGAGAAGTAGAGAATGTTGAAAGAGGAGCTTGCCAAATCACTATTTTTACCCAAAGTTGACCCTAAAAATGAGGCATTTCTAATGGCTTCATCTCTACCAAGATTGTTAGCACACTCCTCTCTTTACCTCCTTACTTCATCACAACCATTGGGAAGAAGATGGGCTAACTCCAGTGTTGGAATTGGGTAGTAAAGTGTGGATCAGAGGGAAAGTAAAGAGTTGGCAATGACAATGATGCAGCTGGATGCCCTGAAGCCTACGTCAGGGAGGATATTTTTTCCCCTGGAAGAAGATCCTGGGAAATTAATGACAAGCTGGGCATTGAGTCACTTTAAAGTTCTCAGTCTTGTCTGTAGATTGGTGCCAGTCCATGATGGAAATGTCCTTGAATCTGAGATGGATCAGATATCTCTGAAGCCCTAGCTCCTATCTTGTCCTTTCCACCACTGATTTCAGCGAGGGCTGAATGTGGCCGAATGACGGATGGTTCTGGTCAGGTTCTGATTCACTTCTCTTTGACAATCTCACTTCAAGCACAAGCTGCTTCTGTGCCAGGGCTTCCTCAATGCTGAAGGTTGGTCCTTCTCACCATATCCAATGACCCACTTGTGAAATGTTTGCTTCTTATCCCCATAAATTTAGGCACTACTTGATTAAAGGTCCAGCTTCCTGGAGGCAAGGATATATCTATATCTACCCTTCTACCAAGGGATATGTCCTTACCGCATCTAAAGTTATAGCTATTGGTCAGTCAGCCTGAGTTCTACCTGCTGTGGACTGGCAGGCAGAGAAAAGAATGTCTGTACTGGTGGAGTGATCGTTCTTGATTACCAAAGAGAACTTGAATGCTGCACCTAATGCAGACAAGGAAGACCATGTCTGGAACTCAGGGATCCATAGATTATGATTTGTATGACTTCCACAGTCAGTAATAACAATGAAAAGACAATTAAGACAATTTGGTCTGTTCAGGGCAAGGCAACTAAAGGCTCAGGTTGAAAGTTGGAGTCAGCAGCCTCCTCTCCATCCCCAGGAAAGCAAGCTGTTCCACCTGAAGGGCTGAGTGAGGGAAATCTAGAATGTGTGGTGGATGAGAGAGATATCAATGATCAATTATGGCTTGGGATCAACTGCAGCTGCAGGAGCTGGAGCTTATTCTATGAATTCTTGCATCTGAAGTCTTTTGAAAAGATCATGGCTGCCTCCCAGCCTAAAGGCTCAGTCACGTGGACTTAGGTTATAGGTAGCCTTGAGCAATGCAAGGGACAGACTACTGAAGTCCTGCCTCATTGCTTCCCAGCTTCACCTCCAACTTCCACTGTGGCTCAGTGAAAGTCTAGGTGGGCTTGGACTCACTTCTTTCACTTCAAATGGATATTTTGCTTTCTGCCCTGGAATGCCTCTGATACTGCAGATGCTGGAGGGAGCTCACTCAGCCCACATACCTGCAAAGCTCACAGGGAGGAGAGGTGGGGTGAAAACAGTAGGGGTGAAAGCAGATGACCTCCACCTGATGTGCTTTGAGTGGGCATCTTAGGAAGCTGTCTGGACACTTCCCAGGAGGTCCTTGGGTATTTGAGCTCCTGTTTTACCAACAGCAACAACTCTAATAATTTACCCTTAGACTTACTTTTCCTTCTTCCCTGTCTGAATCTCCTAAACCTCTCCCTTCTGTTCCCGAGGTCACCACCTAAATACTCATATGCTACACAAGCCCTGTCCTAGGCTCTGTTCTATATGACTAAGACAAAAGGCAAAAAGGGAAATACAATGACAACATAGTACATGTTCTATAAAGTTGAATTTAAGCAGTACTAGGGACTATTCTTTATTTGGAGATTATATCCTTTGCTGGGATGGTAGCAGAATATTGAGTCCCTTCAAAGATGTCCATGTCTGAATCCCTGTGAATGTGTTACCCCACAGGGGAAAGGGGATTTTGTAGAGGTGATTATATTCAGGACCTCAAAATGGGAAAGTTAACCTGAATTATTGGATTGGGTGAAGGCACCAAATGTAATTACAAGGGTCCTTACAAGAGGAAGGCAGGAGAAATCAAGAAAGATGTGATGACAAGAAGCAGAGGTCTGAGTGATGCAGTTGTGGGCTCTTCCGGTGGAGGAAGGGACCATGGGCCAAGAAATTCAGGTGGTCTCTAGAAGCTGCAAAAAATGAGAAAGTGAACTCTCCCTTAGAGCCTCTACCATCCTGTCAACACCTTGGTTTAAATCCAGCAAAGCCCTTTTTGGATTTCTGATTTTCAGAGGCGTAAGCTAATAAATTCATGTTTTCTTAAGCCCAAAAAGTTTGCAGAAATTAATTATAGGAGCATTAGAAAACTTCTGATGTGCTTGGTGATAAAATGGCCTATCTCTTACGAAAGGACGTTGATACTAGATGTTAGTCACTCTTACGTGGCAAATAAATGTTCTTACTCGGCAAATAAAAAACATTCCCAAAATTTGTTTGAAACTGGCCTGGTGTATGAAGTTCTAAAGTATGGGACTCACCATAGCCAGCAAAGGCTCTAAAAGATTTTTACAAAAAGCTAGTTTTCCTTGAAAACCCCATTACCACTTGACCGTCAGCAATGCCAGAAAAGTAATCTTCCTCCTGCTGACTCCCCGCACTGAGCTTGAGTCACAGTGATGAGTTTTATGCTGGATACTTTCTGTTTCCTCTTCAGATCCGTTCTCTACACTTCCACCCTGCGCTCTGAACTCTGAGAGATTGACCATAATGGAACACATCCGTGGACGCCCTTGTTCTCTGGCTTCCAGCCAGGTTCAGCCAGTGGGAGGCACCAGCAGGTGCCTGGAGGGTGGGAAGAGAATGAGGCTGCGAGTTCACTCACGGGGCTTCCACCGTCCAGAGTTGCTACAGGCCACAGCATCCCTCTCCTGGAGGCCACCGCTGCTGTCAGGGGCACTTTCCCTACCATCCCCTTTCCCAGGATCCAGTAACCACTCCAACAGTGGCGACTGCTCCTCTGACTGTTGAAGCCACAGGGTCCTGCAATATCCTTAGTAGCTTCTCTAAATTCTGACCACACCTTCATAAATAGACCTTTTATCGCACTATCCTCCAAGTACGCAGTATGCATGTGCCCTCTGTTTCCTGCCTAAATCCTTACTGATGGAGTTAGGAAGCGTGGGCCGCTCTTACCATGAGGGTCAATGACGGCTGAAGTACGTTCCTTCACGTTAGCATTCCAGAACACACAGCTGACGTTCCCGCGCAGGTGTGCCTTGAGGCGCAGGACGCTAGTGACCTGGTAGAGGCCTTGGGAGGTCTTGGTGTGGCTGGTGTTGGCAGGGGCGCTGACGTTTGGCCAGAACACCTCTGCCAGGGGATAGCCTTCGGCCTGGCACGTGAACTCTACCTCGTCCAGCCCTGGGATCCTGAGGAAATGAGTGTTTATTTTCTTGTAGGAAGCTGGATAACACAAGAAGAAAAAGAAATAAGTCTTTCTTTTCTGATTCCTCGACAGCTTTGTACTCAATGGCATGTGGTAGGAACAAAATTACCATCATCAATGTGAACCAATAAGTGTTAATTTTGTACACATGTCTTTTGTCTCTGATATCACACTGTTTACACTAATTTAATTCTTATGGTATAACAAAACTGGCATTGTTGATATTCCCAGTTTTTGTTGGAGGTAGCTGAAGTGAGATTGAGTATTTTGCCTAGACTCGTAGGGCTAATAACTAGTGAAGCCAATGTCTGCACATTGGAAGCTTGATTCCAAATCTCGACAGGGCTTCATCCCACCACACTCTGTGGCTTCCTTCCCATTTACAAGACTATTGTAAATTATCTCACAGCTGAGGACTGGAGAAAAGAGAGGATGAAAAGTAAAATCACTAGATAATGCTCACATTCTTATTTGCTGCTTTTTCTACAGGAGAAAATTCTCTTCCCATTTCCCCCTTTCCTTAGAAGTGAGATTAGGAGGAGAAAAATTAAAGACCTAGATTCTGTCTATAAGTAGTCAAGAATTGGCTATATTTATGACCTCTTCTCCTGTCTAACACACACACACATGCATTTCTGTGTAGTGTATGCTGAGTGAATCCATCAAACGTGGCTCCCTGCCCTCTAGAAAACTGAGATCTAAAATGCATACAAGTAACAATGAAAACAACAGGAAGACACCAGGACAAACTGCAGAGTTATCTTAGATTATAGCCGAAAAATAAATATTAACAACATATGCAGATATAAGGGAGTATGGAAAGTAACCTGTTGATTTTTAGTGAAGGGAAGAGGAAAAGAGTACTTGCTTTCATTAGGTAGGAAATATTTTAGAAACAGAATTTTGATTGCGTATATGGCACAAGTGTGATGAAACAATTTTTTCTAAAATTGTTGGAAAGAGTATACACAGGTACACCCTTTGTGAGAAGCAATTTTACATGAAAATCATGATAACAGCCATGTGGAAGGCTGTTAGGCACCAAATGTGCATAGAGTACTAAAGGTTTGCTAGGGGCTAAGCTTTGTGCCTTGTAATTTTACACACTGTGGAGGGAAAGGAATGTGCAAGCCCCTCTCACAATTTTTGCTCCTTGAGCACCTCTCTTTGTATCTCAGTGTCATGAGTTGCTAACTTGATTTATTATAGCCAAAGATGCTCACTGGGTCACAGTTCGTTGGACTGGGTGACTGCATCTTGCATGCGGTTCACAATCTGTGGCCCTCTCTTGAAGTTCTTGCCTCTATGTGATAAAGCATACTTGACTGGCTTGCCTGCCTCAAAAAACTCTGACATCTTTCCTGCTCACAGTTTTCCAGCTTCCAGGAACTGGGTGGGTGGGGTGGACTCTCTTATCAGTGAGACTGGATAGATGCGTAACTTTAGGCTCTTTTTTCCCTAAACATAAGTTAAGATGAGTGTGCAAGAAAAAAGAGAAGCCCTGAAGTTGGGAGAGGGAAAAGAAGAAAATCATGTGCTCGTCTAGTTATTAATTTAAAACATGGAGTTCACTTCCCATTTGGCTATTGATCCTTGTGTGTAGAGCTCACCTGGTCCAGGACTTGGAGAGGAACAGGGGTGAGTGGCTCTAAAACCTGATTCTATCTCTTTAACATATATTACCTCATTTAAACTCTTCAAGTACCCTAGGAGATAGGTAAAATCCATATCTCTATTTTGTAAATAAGGAAATAGCTGGAATCTGGGGTGAGGAGGGGGACTCTAGCTCATGCCCTTCATGGCTACATTATTCTGAATTCTGTATTGGAATCATCATAAGAGGATGATTGTCGATGTAACTGCAAAAAGCTTGGGGATGGAGCAAAAGACACAGGAAGGGGGATATGTTTTCCCGGGGACTTAGGGGTACACGGAACTAGTGGAAGATAAAGAGAATCAGATTTTGAAGCAACCTAGTGAGGATTTGAACTGGTTAGACTTACCAGTCTCCTTGAAGCCAATTTTGATCAACTTCTAGCAATTCAACAGTATCTGAAGCATGCATTTTGAGGACTTGCCTATTTCTCATTTAATGTTATTTATCTACACTTATTTTCCCTTAGTTTGGTGTCTTCTTAAAATCCTTTATCCATAGAGTAGATTGTTCCTGTAAGCTCTAGGGTCTTGGGGTGGGGGGGATGGAGGAGAATAAATGGCTGCCTAGGAACAATGTGTTGCATATGAAGGTTTGGCCCATTTCTACAGGGTAGTTCACAATAAGAGGCTGATCTCGGGAGACAAGTTGGAGGTGATTTCAGAGGTAGGAGGGCCAGGAATCAGGAGGGAGGCCGAAGCTGTAATTTGGGATATATAAATGAGGAATGAGAGAGATGTTCAATGAAAAGAACCATTAAGACTTGGGGGAAGGGATGGGAGCTCATAGCTTGCATGTATCCAATATTAAAGATACCTCCATAGCTTTATGCAATTTGGGAAGTGGGTGATAATACATCATTATTAGCCACACACAATGGGGAAGCTGGACACCAAGGGGGATATTCTTAGGAATAGATGAGTAAGTTTTAGAATTTCAGATGTAAAAGTGATCTTATAATTCAAACTAGTCCAACTTCCTATTCTGCAGTTGTTGGGTTTATGTTTAATATATGTTATGTTTAATATATGTCAATTAGACCAAGATGGTGGTGTTTACACAATTCTTCTATTTTTTTGCTTACTTTATCCGTTATAATAGAGATGAGCTGAAATCTCCAGATATGATTGTGGATCTATTTCTCCTTTAGGTGTGTCAATTTTTGTTTATATGTTTTGAAGTTATGTTGTTAGATGTATGCACATTTAGGACCATTATGTTTCCCTGCCATATTGACTTCTTTATCATTATGAAATGTCCTTTTTTATCTTTAATAATACTTCTTTTCTGATATTGGTAAGCCGCTAGATAACTAGATTTTGGCTAAATACATTGATAAATGGAAGCTCCTACTTCCAGGAGCAGCCATTACCATAATTAGACAATAAGAAAGTTAAACTTTACTGGAAAGATCATCTTTCTGCCAAGTCAAACTTTGCCTCTTGGAAGCTCCAACCCATTAGTAATTGTCTGATTTAGTATGACAACATTAGAGCAGTATAGTAGTTATGAACGTGGTTTGACTAAAACTTGAGCCAAGAGCTGATTGCATGATATGTCAAGTCCTCAGGTTTTTCATTTATAAAACAAGTATGGGGACACCTGGGTGGCTCAGAGGTTGAGCCTTCGGTTCAGGTTGTGATCCCAGGGTCCTGAGATTGAGTCCCACACCGACTCTCTTCAAGGAGCCTGCTTCTCCCTCTGCCTATGTCTCTGCCTCTCTGTGTCTCTCATGAATAAATAAATAATATCTTAAAAAAAAAACAAAACAAGTATCATACTTGGCCTTAACAGAGATGTTAGGATGATTGAATGAGTTAGATGCCTAGAATATAGTAAAAACTCAATTAACATTAACAATCATTATTAGCTGTTGCATATGATCCTTTGGGTATTTGAAGATAATTGGCAAGCTCCATATAGTCTTTTCCTTCTGCATAAAATATGTCTACTTCCTTCAACCATATCTCCCAGGACAATTTTTAGACCCAATTCCATATACCAGTCTTTTTTTTTTTTAAAGATATTATTTATTTATTCATGGGAGACACAGAGAGAGAGGCAGAGACATAGGCAGAGGGAGAAGCAGGCTCCCCAGAGGGAGCCTGATGTGGGACTTGATCCCAGGGTCCCAGGATCATGACCTGAACTGAAGGCAGACACTCAACCGCTGAGCCACCCAGGAGCCCTGCATATATCAGTCTTTGGATTCACTTTGTTTGTTAATAGAACATGACCTGTATTCCAGATTTTACCTAAGCAGCAGGAAGTAGAGTGTGGCTGAGTACTTCCTATGAGCACATTTTAGGCTGATGCAGGGTTTGACTCTAAGGTCATGAGATTACTTTTATTAAACGAATGATGGAGGCCCAGCTAGGTTGGCTATAACAGCCCTGTTGGCACCTGGAGACTGTGTCTCCTGGTTGACCCAAGACCATCAATCACCCTTTGTTAGTCCTGATTCAATGACTACTAGTCGTCTAGTCTGTTACAGTTCTAGTCAGCTACACTACCATTCAGCTTGCATTTTAGCAGGTTGTGCACAGGATGTACGCTGTGTGGGTCCTGGGCTTGTCTACCCTCAGATCCAGCCTTTGAGTTTTCTTCTCTGCTCTGTCCTGCATGCAGGCTGACTCCTGTAGACCTTATCTCCCAGGCTCCTGACAGCCAACAGGAGGCACGGTGGGAAGTCTGGAGGGCCAACAGAAGGGAGAATTTAGGGTATGTTCCCCCATGCTTGTGCTGAGACGGGCTCTCCAGCAGCACCCACAGCTCCTCCTTGCTCCTGCTACCCCTGGATGGGTCCGTTGTGTGGCTAGTATCTGTCATAGGCCCTGAGCTGCATTCCTCCGCCTTCCCCCACTCCCTCCAGTCCAGTGTGGGCAGCAGCTTCTCCTTATTGCTAATTGCTGATTTGCCTCTCTTTTCCCCAGCCAACTACTCAGCTGTTCTATTAAAAGACATGCCAGTTTTGGATTTAAATTTCTGCTGGTTGGAACCCTTTCGGTTTTCCTGGTCTTCTCTGACTGTGGGATCTCTAGGCCACTGGCAACTCTAGCATCTCTGAAATAGAGATAAGCTGCTGGTAGTAGCATCTGCTTTATCATCAGAATGATGGCAACGAAGGTGAAAAAATGTAGCTTTACATGCCTTGGTCTTCCAGAATGTAGGTGGGTTTCTAGTCATCGCTGGAGGAAGTCTTTTAGGCTTGCTCCCAATTCATCCATTAGATGGGAGGAACCTCGGGTTAGACAGGTCGGACATTCAGGAGCTTCTTCCATTGCAGAATTCAGAAAATAATTGTCTTAACTCCAGCTTTCCTTATGACCTTCTGTTTCCCCAAAGGAGGGAAGGGAGAGATTTAGCCCCAGAAGTGCATTAGGCCAATGTTTTCTCTAGGTCCAGAGCCCAGCTGTTCTGTGTCCTCCCAAGGCTGCAGTGCTTCCCATGGGCTGTTTCTTCTCCATGTCCCTTTGTCTTCTCTTCCTCAGGGTGAAGGCCATTGTGAGAGAAAATGGAAACCTTTTGCCTCCTAGCTCTGTTCTAAGTCCTCCTTCGGACTCCCATACAGCGGGGGCCTCTTCTTTGCTTTGAAATGCTTCTGTGAGCCTCAGTCCAGTCAGGGGGAAGAGTGGATTGGCACCCTCCCATCCCCCTCCTCATGTCCTGCCAGTGCCTTCAGGTGGGTTTGGCCCTTCTGTTCTCAGGACCCGTTCTGTGTCTGTCTGGGATCCTTTGCAGGGGCCAGAGGTCAGCCTGTGGGCTTAGGCGCTGGGCTTCCTGGCCTCTCCAGGGCCCCGGGACTCTTCTCTTCAGCCACGCTCCCTACCTTCCCTCTGACAGGTCACTCAGAGTTGGGTACTTGCAAGCTGCCTGCCAGAAACCTGAGTCTTAGGGCGCCTGGGTGGCTCAGTGGTTGAGCACCTGCCTTCAGTTCAGGATCCCATGATCCCTCGATCCTGGGATCGAGTCCCGCGTGGGGCTCCCCACAGGGAGCCCGCTTCTCCCGCTGTCTGTGTCTCTTCCTCTCTCTCTGTCTCTCTCATGAATAAATAGATAAAATCTTAAAAAAAAAAAAAACCAAGTCTTCTAGACTCTCTAGCCATTCTACCTAGTATTGCTTTTCTTGTGCTTTTGAAAAATTAGTCCTCTTTCCCCTGTATTTAATATGAACTGCCACCCAGATATCAAAGACGGTGCTATAAACCTACTTTCAAGTTCATGTCATCAAGCAGGCATTTTAAGGAAAAAGCACATCCTTTCTCCAGTCCTGTTTCACTGAAGCAAATCCTAACTGAGGAGCCAGATGCCCCACGCTTCCTCCTGAGACCCCCTGATCAGGGTAAAATTCTCTCAGGTGATGGTCTTGAACTTTTCCTGGGTTTTCTTGCATTCCTCCTAAAAGGTGGTGACACAGTATACATCCTTTCACACATTTATTAGGTTGGTTCTTAAAATTTTTCCTAAGTGTCTATATTGGAAAAATATATAATGTTTAGTGCTTTATAAACATTTATATTTTAAGTAAAACAATGATTTCGCTCTTACATATGTACCTAATGCTGTCTGGGTATCAAAGAAGGTATCTTTTATACACACCACCATCCATGGAAACATACATATAAAAATCGTCCTGTAATGGTCGGAGCTTTACGCTCTGTTTCACACCGTACCATTCCATGAGCCTCAGTTCCCATTCCACTTTTTCTATAGGATTTTATCCTAACTCAACATGTTAGAAAGCTCTTTTATTGCTTATCCTTATGTTTCTTTGCAACAACAAAATACGTTTAGCTTATTGGGATTGTTTCACTCATGATCACAAGGCTTCAAGTGTTCAAAGTTTCCTTCTGCACCGAAATCTAATCTCTATTATCAGTACACGTAAAATCAAAATGTAAAATATTATGAATATTGATAATGATTAAACATAAAAGATAAAATTTTCTGGAACTGTATCCCTTAAGAGGATGGATGGGGCTCTCTTTTTTTATTTGTCCATAATCTGAGGATGCATGTGGCTGTGGTTGGAATGATACAAGATCAGCTTCGATTCTGTTTCAATTTTTCCACTTTTACAGCAAGAAGGGCTAAGGAAACTTACTCGTATAAACTAGTGCCAGTGGAAGCAGTCTTGTTATAATTATGTCATTGCATTCTTAAAAGCCTTATAATTTATACAGCAAAAAAAGAATCCTACTTTATATTTTACCATCAGCTCTTAAATGTTACTAGGGCCTCCTTCAACTTTGTTGAAAACAGAATTTGGCATCACTTATCTTGCAGGATGATTTGTTAGTCATTACAGTTTGATAAGGTATCAATATTTCTAATCGCTCTTCTGCTTAGCACTATGGAAGTTTTCTACACTCCAAGCAATGTGCCACATTCATGATGGGTGAGAGGCACCCTTTTTTATGAAGTGGAAGAAGGCAATGATAAAAGAGGAAGTGTGTTAGGGGAAGCCCTAGAGCCTTGCCTGGAAGGCTTATTCTCAGGCACACTCATTTTGGGAAAAGAATACATGGGGAAGATGAAGAATCAGAAACTCATTTCCTAAAACTGCCTGTGCCCCTGCAACCTCTCAGAAAGTCTTGTGATCCTCATATGCTGTAGTTGGAAAGCCATCGAGGATTTAAAGAATAAGTAAGTATGATTTAAAGAATAAACCGATTCCACACTTGAGCCATCTCTGCTCCAGTTGATGAAGCTGGCAGAGTGGCTTCCCAGGAATGAAGGGCAGCCCTCGGCTGGAGAGAGAGTGGCAGGATGGGCCCCTGAGTTGCCCAGAGACCCTAGATGCATACAGCTAGATGCAAACAGAGGTTAACAAACATGGAGGCGGTGAATTAGGGGTGCAGATACTGAATACATTAAGGGATCATGAGAATGGAGAGCCCACTTTCCTCCCATTAATTGAAATCAGACTAACTTCAAAGTTCTGGAGTTCATCCCAGTTCTGGATGGAGGAAATGCAATTAAGACAGAAGGCAATTACATCCAGGCTAATGACTCTCTTGATGATTCATTGAGTCTTGAGGTGAGAGGAAGTCTTTGAACCAGCTCTCCGGACACTCACCACCTGCCTCAGTTCTTTATGTTCATTATCTCTTCTAACTTTTACAATAATCCTCTGTGGTAGGTGCTACTGTGGCTAGCCTTTTACAAATAAGAAAAATGTCAGGTTGTAAAGGTGACATAACCTGCCCAAGGTCATAGGTGAAAACACCATTCACCCTCATGTCTCACCCTCTTGGTTTATCCTTCTTTTGTGTCAGATCACAAAGTCACAACATTGCTGCCAAGGTCAACCAATGGTCTTTGGGGACCAAAGTCTATGGACTTTCCAGAAGACAGAACAGATCCTCTGAGGCTTCACGAGTGGGACTGGGAGGAGACAGAGAAAACCCAGAACAGTCAGAGCAGGCTGAAAAACACAAGCTGGCAAAGTCTTATAAACTTGCTGGTCTTTCCCAAAATGGCCTTTTTCCAAAACAAACACAAACTTGAAGATTCTCTTCAGATTTAGGTTCTTGGCTTGTGTTGTGAGGAAAGCCCTTAATCCAGAGGAATGAGGACAGCTATTGACTTACCTGGGCTCCCCCAGCTCCCGCCTTCCCTTCTCTGGGCTCCGGCTGCTTCATTTGCAATATGGAAAGCTTGGACTAGAGCAGTGTTTTCCAAACTTTTTAGACTATGACCCAGAGTGAAAAAAATAATATTTTATATCACAATCCAACACACACACACACAAACACGCGCTCCTCTGAAACAGGAGTTTCACAAAATGACACTCACCCCTACTATGTGACACCTTCTGATCATGTCTATTCATTTGGGAAAAGACACTCACCCAGTTGCTACTCACTAAATTGATACTTTAATCCATTAATGGTCGGCAAACCATGGTTTAAAGAGGAGCTGAGTGATTGAGTCAGTGTTGATCCTTGGGAGAACCTTGAGCAAGGCAAAGCTTCTCTTTGGCACCCTCTTGTCTTTCAGGGACCCATTTCCTGCCTTCCCTCTAGATCCATACCTGATCCATACATCCATACTCCTGACCCTATTTTCCTTTCACATCAGCTGCTTTATACTCAGATGCTAAAAAAATCTCTCTGGGAAGGTGCTTCCGTTTTTCTCTAAGATAGCCCTGTTTCCCTGTAACCATCCTCCCGGGTTTTTTTTTTTTTTTTTTTTTTTTAAGGTTCTTATTTGTTTATTCATGAGAGACACAGAGAGAAAGAGAGGCAGACAGAGGCAGAGGGAGAAGCAGGACTCAATCCTGGGTCTCCAGGATCACACCCCAGGCTGCAGGCGGCGCTAAACCACTGTGCCATCAGGGCTGCCCTATCCTCTGGGTTTTTGCTTGCACTAATGCCTCCACAGATTCCAGTCCTTGAAACAACTCACCTTTGACTTTCAGAGTCAGATATTTGTAGTCCCAGGCGACTCCATAGAGGATGAGGCAACGATACTGCCCTGCATCCGCCACTTGGACGTGAGGGATGTGGAATAAGGCCTTCCCCAGGGGCAGCTGCTCCCCCAGCAAGGTGGCTCTCTCACTGTGCAAGGATGTATTGTTTTCCATCTTCTGCAAACTGGCCTTTAAGTCTCTGAGTTCCACAGGATCTCCAGTGTCAAAGTGACATTCCAGGGTCACATTGCTGCCAGAGTCTACTGTGTACAGTTCCTTAGGGACCGTCACTGTGAATAGAGCTGAACAAAACACAAGAAATTCTCCCACTATCTGCCTTTACATCTCAGTTCTGTACAGAGTGGGAGCTGAGGAGGCCCATCCCATCCCTGTGGCCCAGGGGACACCTGTCATCAGCTGGGCACTCCTTCAGGCTCCTTTCCCTCCTGCACCCTGGTCTGTCCGGGCAACCGTGGAACTCCTGATCTGCTGTTTTGAGATACCTCTCTCCTCTCAACACACCCCACCAGTGCAGCCCATTGCCATCCTGCCTCCTATTATCCAGGCTCATTTTCTCCATATGGATCAAATTATATCATCCCTGTCAAATACTACCTCCTCTCATGAGTGGTAGTAATAAGAATAACCATTTGTTGAGCTCTTACAATGTGTTAGTCTTCTGCCAACACACCGTCTCATTCAGCCTTCCCAGAAAGTCATCAAAGCAGAGCCATCTTCTTTTTAGAAAAGGAAACTGAGGCACAGAAAAGTAGCCAGGATCAGACCTAGGTATTGCTAAGCTCCAAGTGCCCTTAACCACTGCATAATACAAACCCACTGGACAAGCTTCTTCTTTTCTGTCAATTAGGAGAAGGGAAGAATAGAACTAAGACCTATTATACACCAGGTACTGTGCTAGGCTCTTTTTTTTTAAAGTGTTTATTCTCTTTTTTTTTTTATTTTTTTAAAATTTAAATTCAATTTGCCAACATATAACACCCAGTGCTCATCCCATCAAGTGTCCTCCTCATTGCCCGCCACCCTGTGCTAGGCCTAGTCTTTATAACTACATCACTTAATCCTGAAAATACAACCATGAAATATGTATTATTATTACTGTTTTACAGTTGAGGAAATTGGCTCAAAGAGGTTCATGCCAGGACATACGGTTAGTAAAGTTAAAATTCAGAGTCAGTTAAATGTTTGATTTAAAAATCTATAGTTTCCACTGCAACAGTATTTCCCAAAACATGAGGCATATATGAAACATGCAAAATAATTTTATAGAGGGTAGAATTAAGGCCTGAGGGAACTGAATTATTCAGAGAGGAATTTATTTCCTCTTCAATTCTGTTTCAATCCTCCAAGTAACATATAACTTGCAATTAGGTTCTCACACCTCCAAACAATGGCTGTTTCTCCTTATAATAAAGCAGAAAGCTCTCAGGCAGATACTGTAGATATCTGGGTAGAATTTAATAATACTGCTTTCAAAAAAAAATAATAATACTGCTTTCATCACATTTATTTTTGCTATATCTTCTATTTACTAGTAACAGTGATACGGGTTTTCCATTTATCATAGGGGTATACCATTTTGTTCAAAGAATAAAAGTTGAGTTGATTTTAAAGAATTTATAAAAACAATGGCATGAAGAGTGGTAGAGCAAAGTAAAACTAATAAAGGTGCATAAATACACTGTGAGAAACTGTAAAAAATTAGGCCGCCTCTATCATTAAGGAATGGATATTCATTATGACCGAGGTGCAGCAAGATCTTAAACTAATTTCTGAATCATGACAAAAGATTAGATCAAATTATATTCAGGAGAGCTTACTTCATTCATTCATTCATTTAATTGGTCAAAACGTCCATTCAACAAATATTTGTGGATGGCTTCTAAGCATACACTATTCAAGGAGTTTTTACCATCATAAAAAGTGATATGGTAAGAGCACGGGGTTTAGTGATAGATCAACTGGATCATGATTATGAGTCCTTTGATCTTGAATATAACGTTTAGCTCTGTGAGTCTCTGCTTCTTTATGTATAAAGGTGCAAGGTTAATATCTGCCTCTAAGTATTGTGGTGAAACTTAGACAAAATGGTATGTGTGAAGTGCCTTATTTTGGCAGGTGGTAGGTGCTCAGCAAACATTGGTTCCTTTCTTTTGTACCCTGTTATAATTCTGGGGAAAGTGGTCTGTATACGCAACACCTGGCCATTCTTTATTAACCATGATATTTTATTAACCAAGACAGCCCATTCCATGATCATCCTGAGCAATAGATTTTTAAAAAGAATTTATTTGAGAGAGGGAACTTGAGAGAGAACACAAGTTGGGGGAGGGGGGAGGTTGGCGGGTGGAGGCAACAGAGGGAAAGGAGAAGCAGACTCCCTGCTGAGCAGAGAGCTCATGCAGAGCAGGACTCAATCCCAGGACCTGGGATCCTGACCTGAGCCAAAGGCAGATGCTTAACTGACTGAGCCACCCAGGTGCCCCCTGGGCAATAGATTTTACAGTATAAGTAAATTTTGGGTTTCCTGTTGCTTGAATGATTCACATCGCAATTCTCTTCTGACTTGAGTTTCTCTTCCTACAATCCTGTGAGACTTTGAAGGCAGTGACCAGGTTGACTTTTAGTATCTTTAGTGCCTAGTACATATAAGTTCTAGTTAAGGGTTTGGCAAACGGCAGAAAGAGAGAAAAGAAAGCATGAACCTAACATACTTCCCTCTCATCAAACTGCAACTTGCCCATGTTGCACAAACTGGCATTCTTAATCATCACACAGTACATTTTATAGTTATGCCCAACTTGAGATTTATCAAGAATAAACCGGCAAGTTTTTGGGTTTTGCCTGTAATCCCTGTTGTTTTTTTTTTTAAGATTTTATTTATTTATTCATAAAGATTCACAGAAAGAGAGAGAGAGGCAGAGACACAGGCAGAGGGAGAAGCAGGCTCCATGCAGAGCCTGACGTGGGACTCGATCCCAGGTCTCCAGATCACGCCCTGGGCTGCAGGCGGCGCTAAACCGCTGCACCACCGGGGCTGCCCTGTAATCCCTGTTTTAACCATCACTAGAACATTAGTGTGTCTTTCTAACAAATCTCTAGTACAGAAAAGAGTTCACATCTGTCCAGAATTCCTTTGTGCAGGATGGGGTGGGGACAGGTCTATACTATGAGTGCTTCTTTGTAAAACACTGCTGATCACACTTGCATTTGCTTAGACAGGTTGAGAAGATTGTGGGATGATGCATGTGAAAAGAGATTTGTGCTTCCAAATTTCCTGCATAATTCCATTTCATGACATCCACTTGTAATAACTTTCACTCTGGGTCTCTGGGATAGGACCTTCTTGAGGGTAGATCCCCTTCTGATAAGGATCATCTACAAACTTTGAGTTATTAAATCCCCCTTTTAACCAAGACAGAGCTACCTGCTACCAAATCCACTCTGGCCTAAGGGGGAATATTTACTTACTCATTCATCAAATACATAGTAATCGTCATCTATGTGTCTGGTTCAGGAATTCACTTTTGCTCTTCTTCTATTTTTTTAATTATTAGTATACATGATACAGCAGGAAACAGGGAAGAGAAATGGGACTTGCAAGGAACTTCAGTTGCTGAGGCTGAGATATAACAAATGTCAGAGGACTTTGGGTGTTGCCTCTATTGAATTTATCTAGCAAATTTATTTACCACACTTAGGCTTTCTTCTCATGAGAGAGAGAAAGTCTGTAACTTCCTCTGGAACTCCCCCTAGCAGACAGCAGAACTTCCCTCTTTATGCTCTGGGCCTTTGACAAAAATCCATTTTCTGCTTGCTTTTCTCCTTTGTGAGAATATGTGTACAGGGGTTGTACAGGTGATATTTTTTATCTAATGTTCATAAGAGGAAAGAGCAATTAGCAAACATGAATCAAATATCTGAGTAGCTCAGAATAACTAGAGGATGTTATTTGGTGTAATTTTGCCTCAATTAAAGCTTCTAAGACATGCCAAGCTGTGAGCTTGATTACTCCAGAAAAACGAGTTCAGGGAATGCAATATACTTTTAAGATCCTAAATTATTCTTACTTACTGCAAATTACAGAGGAAATAAAAACACTCTTGCAAACAACTGCGTGAAGGTATTTTTCTCAAGCTTGGATGCACATCAGAATCATTAATCAGAACACCTCAACTTTGGCCATCTTTGGAATCACCTGGGAGGCTTTAAAAAAAAAAATACCAGGCCCCACCTTGGATCCTTTAAATATAAATTCTAGTTCTTTTTTGAGGCCAGCATTAAATTTTTTTTTTTAATCTCCTTGGAGGCTTCTAATGTGCAGAGTATTGAGAACTATCGATTAGATGAAACACCTGCATACACAAATGTCTTTTATTATCCTGCCTTTCAAAGCATCCTCAGCTTCACCTGAGAGGGCTTTAGAATGTCAGGCCCTGCCTTAGACCTAGAGAAGCAGACTGCACATTTCCACAAGTTGAGATAGCTCATGTGCACATTAATGTCTGAGAATCAGAGTTATGACACTAGTCTGCATTTGGGCTGTTACTGGGAAGTAGAGTAATAGTTAACATTTATTAAACACAATGAGCAAGACATTGGGGTCATCTTTATATCATCATCTCATTTAATGTTCCCCAACTTTGCAAGGTAGAGTTACTATGCCTATCTTACGGGTAGTGAAACTCAGGCTTACAGAAGTGATACAACTTGCCCAAGGTCAAAGAGTGGTAGCTCATGAGGTTGGGATTCCAGTTCATATCTCTGTGTCTTGAAAGCCTGTATGAACATCTCTACAGATATGACCATATATCCACTGGCATGTATATAGTACATCCAAAATGAGATAGATAGACTTTTCAGCTTTATGCTAAGGAAAATACGTGTGGGGTATGTGTATGTGTGTGTGTATTTATTTCTGAGCTCTTTATTCTGTTTGATTGAGCTATGTAAGCTATGTGTCTGTTTTTCTGCCAATACCATACTGTTTTGATGACTATACCTTTGTAATATAGCTTGAAATCAGGGGTTACTAATTAAGCTTCAACCTAGCACTAAACTCCTTAAGTTATAAGACAAAGGAGAAAATTGAAAAGTTTCCACAACTATATAATTAGGCAGACAAATCCAAAACAAAGCAGGTATTCCCATTCATTTGGGCCCCCTGACTAAATTAAAGGGTAACAAATTTGGCCAGGGCACACAAAATTCATAAATGCAGTTTCTTTAAACAGATTAAAGCAGCTGGTTTGAGTAATGATGGAGCCTTCTTGAAAGTTCTTAGGGAAATTGTGTATTTTATTTGCAATCAAGCATCAATAAGAGTCAGTACCTGGCACATCTCCAGAAACACAAAACAAATCATTTGCATTACCTCCCAAGATAGCTTCCCCTTTAAGCTAATTTTATACTTTTTTTTCCATTTAATAACAGAAGCTGAAGTTTTTTTCAGACTCCATATTTAATGAACTTGAAAGGTGGGGGCTGTTTTACACAATCATAGTCTTGAGAAAACTTTAGTTCCTAGTTTAGGGTAGAAGCCTGTTCTGGACACCTGACCCATCTGCTCCTCTTTGTAGGAATACTGCAGGGCATGTCTCATTTCTTAGAAATCTGAACCTGATTCTGTTTTGTATACCTCAGGGACCTGAAGAAGTCGTTTTACAGCTGAAGGTGGGTTAAGAGGAGGGATTCAGGGTGTGCTCCCCACCCCAGAGTGACCTCAAGCATCACCATATTCTTATGAGCCCCTGGTTTTTAACTTCTTTGGAGAATGAAGAAAGAAGTAAAAAAAATCAATAAATGGAATTATGATTGGGGTTACTTTTCCTGCAAGACATGACAAAGTACAGAAATGACTATTTCCTCTTAAAAGTACCTGGGTTACAAGATGTCCTTAGGTTTTGAAATAAAAATATAGAAAAAAAAGAATTATAATTTTATAGAAATCAGAAGAGTGTGCTATGAGTGAAAATATATACACAAAGAACAGATTGAAGAATGGAGTTTAGAAATAGACCCACACAAATATGGCCAATTGATGTTTGACAAACATGTAAAGGCAATTCAATGAGGAAAGGAAAGTCTTTTCAACAAGCGAGGCTAAAGAACCTGGACATCACACACACACACACACACACACACACACAAAGTGACCTTTAACATATACTTTATATCTTCTATGATAATTAGCTCAAGATGGATTATAAACCTAAATATAAAATGTACAACTACAAAGTGTTTCAAAGAAAACATAGGAAAATCTTTGAGAGCCTGGGCTACATAGAGTTCTTAGACATGACACCGAAAGCACAATCCACACAAGAAAAAAGAAGATAAACTGGATTCTACCAAATTTAAAATCTTTGCTGTCCAGAAGACACTGTCAAGAGAATGAAAAGATAAGCCATGGACTGAGAGAAAATATTTGCATATCACAATCTGATAAAAGACTCTAAAGACTTAATAAGAAAATAAACAGACCAATTAAAAATGGTCAAATAGTTGAACACAAACTTTACCAGAGAAGATATATGGATGTCCAATTGCCATGTGAAAATATGCTTATCATCCCTAGATATTAGGGGAATGCAAATTAAACTAGAGATACTTCTACACACCTATTAGGATGACTTTAAAAAACACAACAGTGTCAATACCAAGTGCTGCCAAGAATGTGGAATAATTAGAGCTCTCATACTTTGCTGGGAATGCAAAAATAGTCTAGCCACTATCGAAAGGTTTGGTGATTTCTTATAAAGTTAAATATATACTTGCCACATGGTCCAGCAGTGCTACTGCTAGGTATTCACTCAAGTGAAATGAAAACCCATATTCTTCACAAAAATCTATACATAAACACTTATAGCAACTTGATTTCTCTCAATAAAGGACTAAGTCACAGCATGTCTGGTGAAATATAGAGAGTCTTTTTTTTTTTAATTTTTTTTTTTTTTTTTTTATGATAGGCACACAGTGAGAGAGAGAGGCAGAGACATAGGCAGAGGGAGAGGGAGAAGCAGGCTCCATGCACCGGGAGCCCGACGTGGGATTTGATCCCGGGTCTCCAGGATCGCGCCCTGGGCCAAAGGCAGGCGCCAAACCGCTGCGCCACCCAGGGATCCCCTTAGAGAGCCTTTAAAATGAGTGATAACTGTATTCATTGATTCTGAAACTATGAAGAACCTATCTTGTTGAGTGCTTACTAAGATTTCTCTTAGTAATATTTAAGAAATTTTTTTAATGGAGAAAAGGGTAGATAGTACAGTGTTATGAGAATGAGGCTATGTAGGACAGGGCAGATAAAGGGTTTCAGAGAAGTCTGATACAGTCCTACTACTTGACATGGGTGACGGTTACAAGTGTTCACCTTACGATAACATGACGCTTTATACTTGTTTCATGTGATTTCCTGTACCTGTGGTATCTTTTACAACATAAAAGTTTAAATACAGAAAAATTTTAACAGATGGTCAAATCAAATAAAATGAAGACATCTGTGAATCTACTACCTACCCCAAGAACCAGTACATGACTAATGACATAGGTCTACTTCCTTCACCAAAGGTAATCAACATCCTGTATATTGTGTTTCTTAATATCTGGCTTATTTCTAAGCTTTATCATAGATACCTAAGCAATATATTGTTTATAAAAAGGACATTGTACTATATGTTGCCTTCTGTGCTTGATTTTTTGTGTTCTTTTTAACTCAATATTATGCTGTTAAGAGTCTTAAATGTAGGTGTATTATTTTTGTAATTAATTTATTTGCATGCTGTATATTTTTCCATTCGGTTAATATACCACAATTTATGCATTATCCTGTTGATGGGCATTTGGTTGTTTTGGGCTCTTTTGGAAGGACTAACAATGCTGTTTCAAGCATTCTTTTTAAAATTTAGAAATTTACATAGAGAGGGTAATAAGGAATTAAATCCCTTCAATTCATGTTATCTTTTTCCTTCTCAAAGAGAGGTGCAAATTTAGGGGTGAACAAGCAGAGTAAGGGAATGACCAGGGAATGCAAGGCCATCTGCGTGGCCACCCTGACAGCCATGGCTCTCCTCGGGCACTGGATGCCATAGCCTGATTGCCTTCATATGCCTTTTAAAGCATTCTTTTTAAAGGAATTCTTATATTTTAAGATTTATATTTTTCTTATACAAGTAAAACTGTATTTCTTTTAATAGCTAGGCAAGGGTATAATACTTCTTTTAATGTATATTTCTTGTCAAAAAAGAAAAAGACCTGGGAAACATAATGGTTAAGATTGTAGCTTTTAGGGCAGCCCTGGTGGCTCAAGAGTTTAGTGCCGCCTTCGGCCCAGGGTGTGATCCTAGAGACCCGGGATCAAGTCCCACGTTGGGCTCCCTGCATGGAGCCTGCTTCTCCCTCTGCCTGTGTCTCTGACTCTCTGTCTCTTGTGAATAAATAATCTTTAAAAAAAAAAAAAAGATTGTAGTTTTTATCCTCATCCCAGATCTCTTCCCTTCCCCGGGAGTAAGCATTCTTATCAGTCCTCAGATCCTTTTGTTACTTTTCTTCCCTCAGGTTGCTTCTGTAAGAAATCTTTGAAGTTAAAACTCCTTACTTAGGAAGACATGAAATGATAAGACTTACCAAACAAACAAACAAACAAACAAAAACCTTGAAGAGAAGGCAGTCCAATTTAGGCAGGTAATTAATATTTGAACTAATATTATCCGGATACTGTATAGTGGGAAGAAATGAAGAATTCTAAATTTGAGGAGAAAGCAAGATACAATATGTTTATAGTTTACCTTTGGTTAGTTCTTAAACAGAATTCATCACAACGTACTTTTTGGTTTTGTGAATGCCCATTATCAACATTCAATACATGTCTGTCATCAAATTTAACTCCAAAAACCCACTCCAAAGTGGGAAGATGAGGGCTTCTCTGCCATGCTTGATTATCATCATCACCGTAGCATGATGATGGTTCTAAGGTTCTAAGGACATTAGTTGTGTAGGAACCTTGCTGTGCGTCATCTTGGGTAAATTAAATACCTTTTCTGAATTCCAGTTTCCTCATCTGCCATATGGTTATTGTTTCTGTAAGACAAGGATACAGGCAAGCACAGGCCACCCTGGGCACCACTCTTTTTATTGTGCATGTAACAGACAGTAATTGCACTTGCTTTCAAAGAAATCCTTCAGCCTGAGGACCTCATTCTCATTATCGGCTTCAGCTAGGGGCAACTACCTACTCCTCTTCCTCAGGTCCCTCCTTTGGCTCTTTCTTACCTGATGTCTGGTGAAGCTGCACTCCCAGGCTCAAAATTAGCAGGAGGAGGAACATGTTCTGTACCCGATCTGAAATAAACAATTGAAAGTCTCAGGGTCTGCTGCAGTTTTGCTGGGTCTCATGATTTCTTGATTCACTCCTTCCTGAAAACAGGGAAATGACTCGTCAACGAGCCCCTGGAAGATAAGTTATAACTTCCCTACCAGGAGCTCCACTGTACCCTAGTCTCCTGCCTCTTGGTCGTCTTGGCAGTGGTAGATTGGGGTACAGCAGAGCCCCTGGAAGTCAAGTTAAAAGCCGGTTGCCTAGAGATGGGAGATGAGGTAAGAGGAAGCAGGTTGTTCTTTATCAATCCAAATTAGAATCTCTTCTTCCTTTTCTGACTATGAACTGAACCAGTTCTCATGAATAACCCATACTGGTGATTATCCGAAACTCTGTCTCTTTCACAAAGCCTCCCATAGTTTTTTCAGTAGTGGATGCTTGAAAAGCAAATGACTACCAAATGAATAATGCACACCAACTTCGTCAGGTGGACTTGAGCTCTGGGAGTCAGATATTCAAGGACAGTGCTCAGTAGAACAGAGCTCGATTCTGAATGAACACTTGGTATTTGCCTGAGCAGGAAAGTGTCCAGCTCTTTTGAGTGTTTTGTTAGAGTTTGCCCATTATGTGAACTATCTGTTACTTACAAGTTTAGACGGGGAGAGCACAAAACTGTCTACATTGAGTGGGTGTTCGACCTTGGTCCCATTACACCTCCTACTATGCTTCCACCCTCGCTCTCATGCTTTTTCCCATCCCAGGACTTCTTGTGGTTGAGGCAAAAGGGACAAGATACACCACTGTCAGCTATTCTGTTCTCAAAGAGGCTTTCAAAATTTTATTAGCCATGAAATCATTTCTCCAAGGGAAATTGGCTGGAGCCATATATCTAAATCTGGTAAAAGCAGAGCATCTCTGAGTGTGATGGAAAGCCAACAGAAGTCCTGGATCAGGTGAATGACATGATCTCATTACATTTTTAAAATAGGACTCAGCTTTGGTGTGAACAATAGACTCTTGAGAAGGACATTGGGTTGGATAAGACTAGAAGCAGGATGATAGGTGAGGAATGTTTTTACAGAGATAATAGTTTGGATTGAGTGGTGGCACTAGCAGAGATGAGAAGTGATCTGTAGAAAGGTATAGATTACATACAAATATATATTTGTTCTTTTTTAATTTATTTTTTAAGATTTTATTTATTCATGAGAGACACACACACACACAGAGAAAGGCAGAGACACAGGCAGAGGGAGAAGCAGGCTCCCTGCAGGAAGCCCGACGTGGGACTCGATCCCGGGTGTCCAGGATCACAACCTGGGCTAAAGGAGGCACCAAACCACTGAGCGACACGGGCTGCCCTATTTGTTCTTTAAATTTATTTTTTCCAACAGCCTTATCAAAGTATAATTGACATACAATAAAGGATGTATGTGTGTACAAATGTATATATGAAAATATATAAATAATAAATATGTATAAAATATATATACATTTAAAATACGGACAATTCAGTGGTACAATTCAGTGGTTTTCAGTATATTCACAGAATTGTGAAACCCATACCATTATCTAATTTTGTATCATTCTCATTACCGCAAAAAGGAACCTCCTATCCATCGACAGAAATTTCCCAATTCCCCTTCCCTCTTCTTCCAACTTCTGGCAAACACCAACGTACTTTCTGTCTCTATGGCTTTGCTTATTCTGGATATTTCATAAAAATGGAATCATACACTATGTAGCCGTTTGAATCTAGCTTCTCCTACTGAGTTTAATATTTTCAAGATTCACTTACATTGTAGCACATATCAGTACTTCATTACTTTTTATGAATGAATGCTATTTTATTTTATGAATATACCACATCTTGTTTGTCCATTCATCAGTTGACAGACATTTGGTTGTTTCTATTTGTTGGCTTTTATGAATAATGCTGCTGTAGACATTCATGTACAAGTTTTTGTGTAGATATGTTTTCAATTCTCTTAGACATGTAGGAGTGGGATTGTTTGGTTAAATGGTAACTCTGTTTAATTTTTTGAGAAATTGCCAAATTGTTTATCAAATATATAATGTTTAAGTACTTTCTCTCATTCTTCAAATTGTCTTTTTGGTTTCTTGATAGTGTTCTTTGAAGCACAAATATTTTAATGTAATTTAAAGTACAAATTAATTTAATTTTTATGAAACCCAATTTATCTATTTTCTCTTCTATTGCGTATCCTTAAGGTGTCATATTGAAGAAAACCATTGCCAAATCCAAGGTTACAAATATTTATGCCTACTTTCTTCTGAGTGTTTTATAGCTTTAGTTCTTATATTTAGGTCTCTGATCCATTTTGATGAATGATAATAATTTTTCTTTTATAGCCTAAATCATAATTTCAGCCACTGGAAGACCCTTCAAGGAAGCCTCTGTTTCCTTTTCACACAATCCTATTAATCTTGGGAAGTTTGTTTGCTTTCTGTACAAATTGCCTTAAGCTGATCATGTCTCTGCTCCCCAAGCATTCAATTAACCTTTCTCCAAGAAGTTCTGCTTTTTTTTTTCAACTTTTTTTAAAAACTAGAAATAAAATGAAACCAGTTTACCCATTTTCCCACCCCCTAAATTCCTACCTCTGGCAACCACCAATCTGTCCTTTGTATCTATGAGCTTAGTTTGTATGTTTGCTTGTTTTAGATTCTGCATTTAACTGAATCATATAGTATTTGTCTTTCTCTGACTTATTTCACTTTGTATAATGCCCTTGAGGTCCATCCATGTTGCTGCAAATGGCAAAATTTCATTCTTTCTTTGGCTGAGCAATATTCCATTATACACACACACATTTAGGTTGATTCATATTTTGGCTATTGTAAATAATACTGCAATGAACATGGGGTGTATATATCTTTTTGAGTTAGCATCTTAATTTTCTTTTCTTTTTTTTTTTTTTAAGATTTTATTTATTTATTCATGAGACACAGAGAGAGAGGCAGAGAGAGAAGCAGGCTCCATGCGGCGAGCCCGACGTGGGACTCGATCCTGGGCCGCCAGGATCGGATCCTGGGCTGAAGGCAGCACTAAACCACTAAGCCACCTGGGCTGCCCAGCATTTTCATTTTCTTCAGATAAATACCCAGAAGTGGAATTGCTGGATCATATGGTAGCTTAAAAATTTTTTTTAGGAACCTCCATACTGTTTTCCATAGTGGCTATACCAACTTAGAATCTCACCAATGTCCACAGGGGTTTCCTTTTCTCCACATCCTCACCAGCACTTGTTATTTCTTGTCTTTTCAATACTAGCCATTCTAACAAGTGTGAGGTGATATCTCATGGTGGTTTTGATTTGCATTTCCTTGATGATTACTGATGTTGAACATCTTTTCATGTACCTGTTAGTTATTTGTATGTCTTTTTTTTTTTTTTTGAAAAATGTCTACTCAGATCCTCTACCCATTTTTATTTTGACTCTGTTGTATATGTGTTACTACTGAGTTGTAGGAGTTCTTTTTTTTTTTTTCTTTAGAAAGATTTTATTTATTTATTCATGAGAGACACAGAGAAAGAGGCAGAGGCATAGGTAGAGAGAGAAGCAGGATCCCCACTGGGAGCCCAATGTGGGACTCAATCCCAGGACCCCAGGATCATGACCTGAGCCGAAGGCAGACACTCAATCACTGGGCCACCCAGGTGTCCCAAGTTGTATGAGTGCTTTAGATATTTTGGATATTAATCCTTTATCAGATAAATGATTTGCAAATATTTTCTCCCATGTAGTAGGTTAACTTAATTTTATTGATGATTTCCTTTGCTGTGCAGAAGCTTTTTATTTTGACACAATCCTAACTTTTAATTTTTGTTTTTGTTGTTTTTACTTTTGGTGCCAGATTCAAAAATCATCACCAAGTCCAATGTCAAGGAGCTCATCGCCTGGGTTTTCTTCTAGGACTTTTTTGGTTTCAGGTCTTACATTCAAATCTTTAATCCATTTTGAATTAATTTCTGTGTATGGTATAAGAGAGTAGTCCAGTTTCATTCTTTTGAGTGTGGCTATCCAATATTTCTAATACTCTTTATTGAAGACTTTGGAATATATTCCTCAGTTTCTTCATTTTGCCTGATTCTCTGGGTTTCTACACAGTAGATGAAACAACTACTTCT
This sequence comes from Canis lupus familiaris, assembly GCF_011100685.1. Classification (NCBI taxonomy): domain Eukaryota; kingdom Metazoa; phylum Chordata; class Mammalia; order Carnivora; family Canidae; genus Canis; species Canis lupus. The sequence continues at coordinate 94,316,198 of NC_049222.1, read as the reverse complement.
CCCAGTCTTGAAGAATTGGTCTCGTATACAAGATGAAACTTGCTGTTCAACCCTGCTTCAGCTCTTGGTTGTCTTGCAAACCTTTGTGCTTGTCCAAGCAGCCGATTCTATTTTTAATAGCTCCCAGTAGTGGAGGATGTGCCAAGACCTGTCAGTAGCCCAAAGAGCAGGATCTTACACCTAGATTCAGGGTGGTTGAAAGTCAGATCCTTAGGCAACAGCTAGTGAAAGTATGCAAATAGTACAGTCCTGTGGGCTGGAAGTGTAAGTCCTATTGGCCAGCAGGGCCAAGCAATCTAGAGTATTCTCTGGGTAGCAGTCACAAAAATCTGGGACCCTGATGACTAATACAAGCCTTCTGCTGGATCATGCTGGTGAGCGGAAGCAAGGCAGAGGGAGAGCACCAAGATGGCATCTATAGCCTGTGGTCCTTGAGAGCATCTCTGCAGGCCACTAAAGATGTACAAGACCTTAAACTTGAAGACTTTAAACCTGCCCCTCAGGTTGAAGCTCTAGGAGAAGCAAAGAGGCTTCTCTTACAGAGAGAACTGGGGTATGTACATCAGTCTGCTATTTATTCAGTGTTCTGGGGGCAGCAGCCTGCCCAGAGACATCTCTGATTCTCAAAGTCCCCTGGAAAGGAGTAATTCAAGCTTTTGGTCAATGGAGTCAGATGATGTAGGTGTGGGAAATCCCCTAGGCAGCTGCTTAAAAAACCAGTACACAAGACACCTAGAAGGCTTCCTGCCAGTACGTACTGGTGCTCTGGAGTGACTCAGAGGATGAATGTACAAAGAGCACCAGCCTTCCAAGGTCTCTGGAAAGGATTACATCATGCCCTAGAGGTGGGTTCCTTAGAAGTTTGCCCCTCAGGGTGCAGCCATGTAGATTAGCTAACAGGCTTCCTTCACAGAAAGTCTGGCCCCCTTACATTTCCATATGAATTTTAGGATCAGCTTGTCCACAAACACACACACAAAAAGGCAGCTAGAATCTTGATAGGAGTTGCACTGAATCTGTAGATCCACTGGAGGTAAAGAGCTATCTTAATGATGTTAAGTCTTCCAGATATGAACATAGCATGTCCTTCTATTTACTTATGTCTCTTATCTTTTCAAATAAGACATTATGGGGTTTACTGTCAGGTTGGATATGAAGTTTGATGAAAATAGACAAATCCAGGAAAATTTCCAGATTTGAGGCTTGAGGCATTAAGGCAATGGAAGTACTCATTTTAAACTGGAGAAGACCGAAACAGATCAAGAAGCAGAAATCAGTATATGTTTGGCATGTATGTGGTTTGAGATGCCAACTAGACATCCCCATGATGATGTTTAGTAAGCAGTTGGATAACAGGTAGTCCAGAGTTTGGGGTGGAGATAAAATTGGGAGTCTTCAATGTCTACATGTTACTTAATGCCATGGGGCTGCATGACATTACCACCGGGAAACACAGGAGAAAAACTGTCCAAGGATTGAGATGTGGGGCATTCCAACTTGTATGGATCTCTGGGAGGGAGAGCATTAGGAAAATAGATTTAGGGGAAGGGCAAAAATGCAACCTAATCCTGTCTTTTATTTTCTGTTTTCTGGTGTTTTGAAAATGTGATACATATTGGTCATGCAGGGACTGCCCCTCCCAGGATTAGCCAATTCTTCAGACAGTAAACAATTCACTCAAGGGGCGTCTTTCAAATGCAAACAAAGTAATCCAGAACCCCTAACTCCAACCACCTCCTTTACTGTCCTAACTACCCCAGGGCCAGGTACCACACAACAAGGGACAGCCCCTAGTTCCAAATCTTGATGAACTATTTCAAACTAGAAAATTTAAGCCTGCTTACCCTGCCTTGCCCATTCCTTCTTGTGGAAACCACAATAAAGGCTTCTGGCCACATTTCCCCTTCTGCTCTACCTCCTTTCTGACCCTGGTGCTTCTCTGTGTGGCCACTGCAGTGTGGCATGCCTCCTCTCAGGATCTGAGAACACAACAAACTATTTTTTTTCAATGGCCATTATCTCCTGATCTGTTAGCCTCGCCATATCTTAATTATAATGAAATCTGGAACTTAAGACACAGTGCTACAAGGAGGGAGTACTCAGTTAAGCCAGTGCTCCTGGGAGTTAGCATTAGCAGCGTGGAGGTCATGAGTGAGCCTGCTAAGCATGACATTGGTAGATTTGGTGTAGATGAGATGGAAAGTGGAGAGAAAATGAGAGGTAAGGGTGCAGAGAAAACAGAGTATAGGCAGAGTTCAGAGAAGAGTGCTATAAAGGGAGAGTGCAACGAGGCAGTAGCTAAAAGGGACTGTGAGATCCACAGTGGGATCCTGTTCTCACTTTAGGGAGGGACTTATTAGTTGGTAACAACTGGGAGCTCCATTAAGTGCTTTCCATAGGGAAATGCTGGGCCTTAGGTGGACTTGAAGACTCTCTTCCTTATTGAAAATACAAATGTACTCAGACAAGATATCATCTTAATACTGCACTTGCCCAGCATTCTTATTTCTAGAGCTCAAAACATTAGCAGGTAACATGTTCTAACAACAGAAAGGATGCCTGGCTCATCCACCCCTGGCTATAACTTCCTCTTCTTCCTTGCCCATCCTAGGGGACTTTCCTTGTACACTGCTGCCTTTGGCCAACAGAGAGATAGACAAAACATTACTATGAAGGTACTTTCCAACCAGCCACCTTCTTCTTTCTAGGGATAGCATCTTCTGTGCCTTTGTTAAAATCTCACACACTAAAGTCAGACACATCTGAGTTCCAATCCTGGGTCTAGGAATTATGAGCCCCTAAGGCCCTGGGTACTTCATAAAAACTCTTTGTGCCCCATTTTCCTATAATGCCAATAATTATAACACCCACCTCAAGCCAAAATCTTGGGTGTGTCATTTTAAACCTACACATCTCTCATGTTACAAATCCAGCCCATCCCCCAGCCCTGTTAATTCTGTGCCAGAATATTTCTGGATGATGGTTCTTCTTTCTAATACCTCACTGCTGTCACTTTAATTCAGTATCTTGTCATCCCTCCTTATATTGTAGCAGAGCATCCTGCTCAAAATCCTTTGATGGTACAACATTTCACTGAGAATAAAATTCTAAATCTGTCTAGTAGGCCAGGCAAGAGGGACATCTACCTTGAGCCCCATGCTATAGAGAACCCAGTAATGGCCACGTGGCTTCCTGCAGTGTGAGGTGTTTGTTAAGAGTGTCCTCTGGAATTTTGACCCACCGCCCATCACAATTTGGGTTCTTAGGACTCTGGAATTCTCTAAATGTCCCTAAACCTACTTCTAGGCCTGTGGAACTTCTTCCCCAGATCCATTGCCCCAAGGACTGACCTTGCTGCCAGTGTTCATCTCCCTACATCCAGAGCCATTCCTTGCTCTTTCTGGTGAGACAGTGTCATGCAAAATCACAATAGTACCACCTCTCCAACATTCCCAACTCTCCTTAGACTCTCACTTTTCCAAAGCATTCATTACCAGCTAACATACCATATAATGTACTCATTTGTTATGTTAGATTATCAGCTGCCATCATCCCTAAGAATATAATCACTAAAAGGATGGAGATCTTTGTCTGTTTTGCTTACTAATATCCTTCAGTCCCTAGAGCTGTGTCTGGCAGGAAGCTGGCACTCTACTAATATTGGTTGAGTGAACTAGTCCTTTACCTGGCAGGCAGAATTTCCTAAATACGAAATTATCAAATGCAATCATGGCACTCCCGCTTAAAAACACTTCAATAGCTCCCATAGTTTATTAGGTAAAATTCTCCTTAGCATGGGTTACAGAACCCTTTCAAATATGGTCCCTCCTGCCTCAGCCACAGAAATAATAATGTGTGCTTTCCATGACTGGGTCCTCACAGGTGTTCTGAGTTTCTAATCTCTCATATCTGATCTCAGTTTATTTTGTCTAATATTATTTTTACTCTATCTCAGTTTCTACTTGAGCTCAAAGAAACTATCTTGGATCATAAATATTTCCTTAAGTGGCCTTACCTTCTTCTGCCTTCAACACAAGGACATAAGCCTTTCCTAACTGCTCTAAGCTGTTCCTTCTGCCTTAATTGTTTTCTGCTATTAACTAGTGTTAGCATTTACCTCCTTGCTGGTATAATAATTGGTTACACATCTGTGTTCTGTGCTAGAATGAGAGATCTTTTAACTGTGTGAGGTCCATATAACAATTTTGTTTTTCTTTGGGCGTGTTTGTGTGTATGCATGCATGTTTTGTGAGTGTTTATAACTGTTTATAATGGATTATGACTGTTCACTGAATGGACAAATGAATGAGTCCATGCATGGCAATTTAGTATCATACTCTGAGACTACTGGCCCCCAGTTGATTTCTTCCTCTAATGGAGAAACAGAAAACTTAATTTGGGGGGCACCTGGGTGGCACCTGAGGGTCTTACCTGAGGGTCTGCCTTATGCTCAGGTCATGATCCTGGGGTCCTGGGATGGAGTCCCACATCGGGCTCCCCACAAGGAGCCTGCTTCTCCCTCTGCCTGTGTCTCTGCCTCTCTGTGTCTCTCATGAATAAATAAATAAAATCTTTTATTTAAAAAAAACTTTATTTGGTTAATAATTTTGGCTCCAAATAAGAAAGAAATTTTCATCAGTTTAAGTCACTGACTGTGGAATGGGCTGCTAATAGGGTGAGGACGTCATCACCCCTGGAATTGCTTAAGCAAAGGTGCATGTTGAAGGAAGCATTTCCACAAGTGACAGGAGGTTAAAAGAATATCTCTTTAGTAAGATTATTTATCAGGTTGTCCCCCACAAAGAATGTTCCCAAGAGGGATCCCTGGGTGGCGCAGCGGTTTGGCGCCTGCCTTTGGCCCAGGGCGCGATCCTGGAGACCCGGGATCGAATCCCACATCAGGCTCCCGGTGCATGGAGCCTGCTTCTCCCTCTGCCTGTGTCTCTGCCTCTCTCTCTCTCTGTGACTATCATAAATAAATAAAAATTAAAAAAAAAAAAAAAAAAGAATGTTCCCAAGGTATCTCAAGCCCCTCACCAACCTCTCTCAAAATGCCAGGACATCTCAATGAGATATTTGCCTTCTGGGTGCCTTAGGAAAATGGCATTTTCTGAAAGAGTAGGTTCTGGAAACCTTCAATATTAGGGAATTATGAGCTCTTTTATATGCAGACTAGCAAAGCCTGAAAGAGTATTTGGAGAACTTATAGAGTGCATTGCCAAAATTGATCAACTCAAGGAACATTTACAGAGCATCCATATGTAGGGTACTCCTTTGGTCAACAGAGCATAGAGATGACTCTTTTCCATGAGATGAAATGAATGCGTTCAAACAACTATGCTCCCTCTTCAGTCTCCCTTTTTAAAATTAACCTTTGTTTGGATATAAATATATTACTGTCCAGGCCTGCATGATTTTTCATTTTTATCTTAATTGTAGATTCCTTAAGTATGCATTTGTTTGTGTTGGAGCTTCCATCAGGCAGTGGATACTCATTGTAACTCTCTGTTGTTAGGCAAGGTATCCTCTAAGGAATATATTGGAACATGAGCAGAAACAAAACAAAACAAAACAAAACAAAACAAAAACAACAGTTTTCAATCAAGTGATCAGCTTAGCTGAATTTCTTAATTTCTAGGTCATTCTTAATGAATTTCTGGGTAATTCTTAACAATTCTGCCTATGAACACATCCTAGTGGTTGAGGTGTCATCATGGTATGAAATAGAACAGAGCAGCATAGGATATAAGATTTGAGAACATTTTCTGGTGGCTCTGCGAAGAGTCATGAAGTTCCTAGTTCTCAGGCTTGAGAAAGGAAAGAAGCAAAGGCCACTTTTTTTAGATTGGTGAAAAGTCTTGCTCAGATTGGTGTCCTGCCCTTGTTGTCTCCCAGGCTACTAGGGAACCTACTTCTCTTGATGGCATGGTCTCTGAGGTAGGCATCAGGAGACATTAGTCAATGTAACTTCAGTTCAAGTTTAACTTACATTCAAATTGAATCTCAACTTTTTAGCCAATAAATAACTATGCTCCCACTTTTTCAAGTCTTTGAATTGGGAATCAATTCAAATCAAGGTGTGGGGAATCAAGATAAGGATTCCTGTAAGAGAGGGTTCTTGCCCTTGAAGACATGATCACATAGTCAGAAAGCTAAAAATCTGTACATGTGAAAAATGGCAAGAAGTGATGTGAAAGGTTTTACTAAAAATACCCAAACCACTGAAGTTGACTGGTAGGATACTTCCAAGATGAGTGGGATTTGGGGAGTTGGAGCCACTCTTGAGGCTCTTACAGAAATGTTAGAAGTAATCTCAGAGATTCACACATGCAGAGCTTGTTGAGGGAGACTGTAAGTGGCATATCTAGGCTGGAAATATAGGTTGAGACAAAAATGTCAAGGGCTTAATGTCAGGTAGACCTGCCAGGAAGAGATAGTGATAGTTACTCAACAACCAAGTGAAAATACCAAAGGAGGTATCCCTGGGTGGCGCAGCGGTTTGGCGCCTGCCTTTGGCCCAGGGTGCGATCCTGGAGACCCGGGATTGAATCCCATGTTGGGCTCCCGGTGCATGGAGCCTGCTTCTCCCTCTGCCTATGTCTCTGCCTCTCTTTCTCTCTCTCTGTGTGTGACTATCATAAATAAATAAAAATTAAAAAAAAAAAAAAAAGAAAAAGAAAATACCAAAGGAGTATTTGAAATAGATCAAAGCTGGTGGGTTTTTTGTTTGTTTTTTGTTTTGTTTTGTTTTTTTGTTTTGTTTGTTTGTTTGTTTTGTTTTTTGGTTTGGTTTGGTTTTGTCTGTATAGAATTGAGGGAGTGAAATGGAATGCTAGTCACTCAATTAGGGGGTCATGGTATTAATCCAAATGTTTGAAACCCCCTGATTCAGGGTCAGAAAACAGAAGAAAGGCAGAGGAAGAAGAAACTTATTATAAGACAATTGTCAAAACAATTAACAAGTGATCAGCCATTCAGGAAAGAAGGAGAAGCAACAAGTGGACTGTGGTTTTGAGGCCTGACAATCAAGACAATCCTGATGCCACTGCAGAAGGGTGGGACAAAGGAAATACTGGATCAGGAGCCAAGTTTTAGAGCTGGGTTCTATGAAATGAATTGGGTTTGAGTCAAAGTAATTGAAACAATTCAAGAAAAATGAAAGTCTAATATTTGAATAGAATTCAGGGATGAAAGATAGAAAAAGTTATTTCCAATATGTAAATGTTAATTGACATTGGGGAATGAATTAACTCTCTGAGAAGGAGAGTATAAAAATGTAGCTTAGAGAAAAAAGGTCTGAACTCTGATGAATACCTCCAAATTAGGAGAGCAGGTGTAGGAGACCAGGGAAAAAGATAAAGCAGAAGTGGCCCTAAGAATATAAGAAGCTCCCCCACCTTAGTATCTCAGAGCCAAGGGAAGAAAGCTCCAAGAAGCAGAGGGGGTTGATATTAAAGGTCTGGAAAATAAGAACTGGGAACCAGCCCCCGAGGTGTTAGAGAGGGTGGGAAGGCAATTTGCTGATTAGGGCAAGATAAACTTTCAGATTCGCTCATCCATCCTGGAATTGTGTAGGTCGATTAAAGACTGAGAGGCTCCTGTGGGAGCCAGGTTGTGACAGAAGGAGGTCAGGCTGCAGGTGCTTCATTATATGGTAACTTGAGAATGCCCCAGTGAAGGCACATCCTGTACTTGGACATTTCTATGTGGAATAAAAAATGTCACACAACAACCTGTGGAATCTGTCCCATGCGTCTTAAACCAAGTGAACTCAGAACATGACCTGAAATACTGTCTCTGAGTTCATTTGCACTGTCTCCTTCTCAAATCAACCCCAAGTTGCCCCCTGTATCTTCCACAAACTTCCCACATCTGGGGATTCAGTTGTAGATTCATCAAATCAAATCACTTACAACTCAACAAACACCTAGTGAGTGCCTGTACATGTCTTGAAGCACTCTGCCAGGTATGTGGGATTGAGAGAACCTAAAAGGTATGGTCCTTGCCCAGGAAGAGCTCCAGTTGAAGGGAAAGGCTCACACAGAAGAGAAATATGGAGAGAAGACACCTGGAAGGCACAGATAAGGAAAAGCTGCTGGGAGTGACAGTCCAGGTGATGAACGTGCATAGACCACTCCTGAGAGACAAGAGCAATATGATTCATCCATTCATTGACTCTTAGGCTTGGAAGGGAGCTTGAAGAATAGCCAGTCAATTGGCATTTGACTCCTGAGACTACATCTGATTACTGCTGACACTTGAGTATCTCACTGTGCATTTTGTCAATGGATGTCTGTGATTCCCTTCCACGGAACCACAGAAGGGCAGCGTTAGAAGGCCTTATTTGTAGGCAATTTCACCCAAGCTGCTCACTTCAACGTTCTCCCACGTGAACCTGTAGTCATCTCTTTCCTACCATGTGCACCTAGGCAGTGAGCAATAGAGAAAAACGGCTGCAAGTTTCTCTCAGTTAGCTAATCTTGCTCTAATTGAATCATATATTTTTTAAAAATAATGCTTGCCTGTATTATAAGTCATTTTAATTGTGGTTGGGGTTTTTTGTTGTTGTTCTTTGTTTTAAACAGCTTATACTTAGAGCATAGCTGGTAAACACAGGCTGGCCTGTGTGTGGAACAGTGATTGCCTGCCAAAGGTATAACCACAAACAGATGTCTAATGTAAAAACAAAACAAAACAAAACATGCAAAATTTTAGGTTTGATTAACCCTTCCCAAATTCTAAGCTGAGAGAAAATCGCAAGATAGTTCTTTTTTTTTTTCACTGCACATTTACTGTGTGCAGAAAAAAAAACCCTCATCTCCTAAAACTTCCTACCACATATAATAAGTAGACAAGCAAGCAGAAGAAATCCCACTATTTTGGAGACGGCCAGAAATTAGCCTGTTGGTGCGCCTGAGCATAATTGCCAAGGCAAAGTTCCTCCTGCCTCCAGTGATGTGGAGTGAAATTTTGCTCACACTTACCCAACCGTGGTGGCTTCACCATCGTCTGCCACACCAGTTCAAGGCAGGAGAAAATCTCCACCAATTGACACATCAGAACTTGGCACCGCTCCTCAGGAAAAGATGTAAAAGAAAGCACAATAACAAATGATTGCTCTTGCATCAGCTCCCCTCACAGAAGCCAATAAACAGCCAAAACAAAATGTCACTTAAGGTACTTGAAGCAAGGGAAGAAAACATGTCATCTCCATCCAGCTCAGGCTTCCTTGTAACATGAGGGAAATTCAAATCAAAACTGGCTCTGAGGAACTGACTGAAGCCCAGCCTACTGAGAAATTTTGGTTTTGCTTTTAAGCGTGGCTTCTGTGCCCTCAGAGACCCCTTGAACTGTGTCCCTGTGTCCCTGAAGCTGGTGCAAGCTCAGTGGCAGGAGAAGGGGAGGGAAAGAACACCAGCACGTTCTAGCTCTGCACCAGAAACTTTACACAGGTACCTTTGTGAGCTTCCCAGTGCTCTCCTAAGAAGTTATCACAAACTGGGTGGCTTAAACCAACAGACTGTGCTCACACTTTGCTCCCATTTCTGGAGGTGAGACATGTGAAATGAGGTGTCACAGGCCACACTCCCTCTGAAGGCTCTAGGACACAATGTTCCCTTGCCCCGTCCTAGCTTCTGGCAGATTCTGGCAAGCCTTGGCAGTCTCCTGGGCTTGTAGCAGGAGAATGTACTCCAATCTCTATCTCCAGCCTCAAATGACCTTCTTCCCTACGTGTATCTTTGAATGTCCTTCCCTCTTCGTAGAAGGACACCAACCACATCCTAAGGACACAGTGCCCACCCTAATCCAGGATGACCCCTCTTAACTAATTATATCTGCAAATACCCTACTTCAAATAAGATACAGATTCTGAGGCTGCAGGTGGACATACATACTTGAGGAACATTATTTAACCCACTACACTACTCTATTTCATTCTTGGAGCAATGCGTGGTCTAGACACCATTAGGCTCATTTTACATATAAAGAGAGAGTTGAGGTCTAGCACCCCTTCCTCAGTTGCATGGATGATTTTGAACTCAGGCCTCTGTGGTCTTACTACATTGTGAGGCTTTTCAGTAGTAACACAAAGCAGGTGCAGGAAAGGCCAATTTGAATGCAAGTCTGGATGACCCATCCTGTTGCTATTGCCACATCCCCTGGGGCTCATAGGGGTGGGATGTGCAGGGACGGGGCTCTGAAGCTCTCAGATAAGGCATGCTTTCTTAGCCATATCTCCCTAATGCTTTCTTGTCCTCTCTCCATGCTTTGCCTTTAATTGAGCTTCTTCTGAAAAAGCAGTGCTCTCCTTTCCTCCTTGTTCTTTTAACTGAATCCCTCAAACAAGAAGGAATGAAACTTGTATTGGCTACAAAAGGGACTGGCTGCCTAGACCCCAAAGGTGAGGAGGGGGTGTCTGTGGGAAGCCAGCCTTCCCCTGGGGCCCTGCTTCTCCATGTAGAGTCAGGGCAGATGGCTGCTCTTACCTCACCTTTTTCAGCTACTGTGATAGTCTGAGGAATGGGCATATGTCCCCTGTCTGGCCCTTAGAGGTTAGTATCTTCAGGACCCCCACATCCTCCACCAGAGTCTTGAGGAGGGAGCCACACTCCTCACTGTATCCCTTCCTTTGTCTGGTCTAAGCTCCTCCTTCTCTGCCCACTTCACTCCTTGCTCTGGGCTCCTCTCTGTACAACTGAGATTTAGGAACAGACTCAGCTTAGACCAAGGGAATGCCTGGGTGTTTTGACAACAGTGCCCAAATAAAATTCACACTGATTTCTCTGCACATTTGCTTGGCTCATAAATCCATATGCCTCAACAAAATACCAGAGGGGTAGATACCAAAATGTTAACAGTTTCTGGGTGGAGGACTTGCAGGTGGTATTATTTAGTGTCGTCTTTTTACTTATATTTTATTTCCTAAATAATTTATCAGAGACACAAATGACTTTTGTAAAGACATAGAAAAAAATCAGAAATTAGACAGTACAGTTCAATTGCTAAGCAACAGCAACAAAAAAACATTTGAAGAACTTGGCCAAGGGGTTATGTGTGTTTCCAATTTATTTAATTTAGCATTGTACCCTTTATAATAGAAGATCCTGGAAAGACCTAGCTGAATTGTGTGTGTGTGTGTGTGTGTGCACACGCGCACACACACGTGTACACATGTGCAGGTGTGATTAGGCTACAGATCACTCCGTGTTGCACATATTTGGTAATAGAAAATTAGAATTTAGGTCATAAATATTACAATATGATAAGCATAGTAATAACCTCGCCAATGTACACCACCAGTCAGTGTTAATTATTTCCGATCCAAAAAACAAGTCTAATCTTTCCCATCTTAGAAGGCAGCCTAAGAGTGAGAAAGAAGGGCAGCCAGGGTTTTGGGGAAATGAGCAAAGATCAAGAGCCCAGGAAGGGGTGAGAACTGCAAGGAGCCAGCAGGTTATCTGGAATCAGCCTTAGCAACCTCCCCAAAGTCAGCGACCAAGGTCTTGATGTGGGTTTATCTGGAATGTGATGACAGCAGATGATGGCTAGCCCCCTCTTGAAAATGGAGAAACTCATAGGCAGCTGGAGACAGAGAGGGAAGAGGAAACCGGCCTTCCCTGGTGCATGACTGGCCCAGGGACTAGAGATCAGCCTGGTGATCCCATAGGAGTCACACATGTGGCTTGGATCCCATCTGATTCCTGCCTGCGAAAGAGGGCTTAGCCTTAATGTGAGGGAAGGGAAGGTGAGATGGGGGTGTTCTGGCCAGAGCAATAATGGGTGTTGGTTTTAGAAGGAAAGAGGTCAAGCTTTGGCTAATTCTCTGAAACAACTCAGATAAAAAGGAGTTTTGTTTTCAGTTGAATGGGTTGATGGGAGTTATGGATAAAGTATTTTCCTGTCCCATTTCCACCCAGCTGACGCATAGGGACAAAAGCACCTGGGAGACCGCTCCTTGTGGAGAACAAAGTTACTGAAGTCACAAAGGTCAGATTCAAGAAGGGAAGTCTCTGGGGTACAGAGCTTGGAAATGAGGGTGGAGGATGGAGGAGTGGCAGAGGCTGAACTGTCCACTAGCCTTTCTAATGTAGAATACAGAGAGGGATTCCAGAGACAAGGAGGAGGAACTTCCAGGGACCTGTAGAGAATGTCTTCTGTTCTCTTCCCCTCTTATCTATGGGGGAAAGAAAAGGATGCTGGATATCTTGAGGCTTGAGGGTGCTCTTAATAAAATGTGACACCTGATTCTTGCCTGGAGTTTCTGAAGGTGGGAAGGAGGTTTCCTGAAGGACCCCATGCCTGGGTGTGGGGAGGGCTGTTGGGTTGTTTTCAGGGCCTCATCCCAGGCCCTGTAGCCCTCAGTGACATCAAAGACTCCAGGGTTCCTGTGTCCTCAGGGGACACAAAACGGAGATAAGCCACAGGCACAGGGGTCCTAGGATCTTACCAAAGGCCACTTACTGGCCTGAACCAGACCCAACCTGGGGGTATTTACCTCTCCCACTGCAAGATAACTAAACTACAAGTTTACCCTATTCTGGGAGTAGGGGGACGATTAAAAAGGATATGAGATTGGAATTTCGAGTGGGACTGGACCGTGGCAGTTCCCCTAAATGTTAACCTAGAGTTATTGTATGACCAAGCACTCTTCTCCTAGAGAGGAAAATAACCAAGAGAAAATGAAATACGTATCCATACAAACACGTGTGCCCCAATGTTCATAGCAGCGTTATTCATAGCTACAAGGGGAACGAATCAATGTGCAGCAGCTGATGAATAGATAAATACACTTTGGTGTACCCATCCAGTGGAACAGCATTCAGCCTCAGAAGTGAGCAAAGTACTAATTCCATTTGCAGTGTGGATGAACCTCTAGTGAAAGAAGCCTGTCTCAAAAGATCACATGTTGTATAATTCCATGGATATGAAATGTCTATGATAGCTCCTAGAGCCAGAATGTAGTTAGTGGTGGCCTAAGACTAGGACTAGGAGGGGATGTGTTGGCATGACTGATCAGGGTATATATAGGGTTTCATATGGGGATGATGAAAATGCTGTAAATTTGATTGTAGTGGGGCACTGGGGTGACTCAGTGGTTGTGCATCTGCCTTTGGCTCAGGTCATGATCCCAGGGTCCTGAAATTGAATCCCACATCAGGCTCCCCTCAGGAAGTCTGCTTCTCCCTTTGCCTGTGTGTCTTCTTATTCTTTCTCTATGTCTCTCATGAATAAATAAATAAAATATTTTTTTTTAAATTGTTGTAATGATTGTTGCACAACTCTCTATATATACAAAAAACTATTGAATGGCACACTTTAAATTGGTGAGTTGTATGGTATGTGAATTTTACCTCAAAAAGTTGGTAAGTGACCTGGCTCTGAACTGAGTTATAAGTGACCTGCAAATTATGAAATTGGACTGAAAAATGATGAAGCTCACTCTCTACCCAACAGGTGGGGGATGGAAGGATGGATGGGGAGGCAGAGGGCCTCTTCAGCCATGTAGCCCACAGAAGCTCTTCAGAGATAAACCAAAGAAAGCAGCAGAGGAGAAGGAGACAGCGTGACAAATTCTGGTCCTCATTCCGGTCCTTTTTGCAGTCTGGCCTGTGGTTTCACCATCAGGTTTGCCTAGATAGCCAATGGAATTAACCATTTTTGCTCAGGTGTCACATCAGACTGTTCTAATAACACAAAGGAGCAGAAGAGCCTGAGGTTACCTTACTGCTGTCTGCTGACACAGGCCGGGTCTCATTTGTAGCGTGGTTGAGGGGAGGACAAGGTGGAACTAAGGAACTAAATAAGCTACACGCATCCCAATGCTGCTACTGTCTCCTGGTCCTGGCTCATCTCCGGGAGGATAGAGGGAGGCAAGACTGACTGTTGGCTCACTCTAAGATGCACCTGCAATGCTCCCAGTAACTCAGGACTGAAGGATCCCCAGAGCCAGCCAGAAATGCTGCATCCAGTTTGTGTGTATGTGTTGGGGTTTTCCTCACACCAACCAAGCAGTTCTTGTACACCAGTTAGATGTCCTACCATTCAACACAATTGAAGATGACATAACAGAAACACCTTTTTAGCTCTTATCACTTAGGAAATTCCAAGGGATTGTGGAGCTCTGTGACAGAAACAGAGACCAAAGACCAAATGTTTATTTCTTTTAGAAATCACAGTATCATCTAGCCCTTTCATCCAGGGACTTCCTAACCATTGCTCATTAGGACTATGACATGATGCCAGGACTGAATGGAGGAGGGATTCTTCTCCTAAGTCCTGGACTGATGTCCTTTGCCCATAAGAACTTTAGAAGATGCAGTGCTTGGACCAAGTGGAGCAGACACTTGAACTCAATCTCAGATAAAGGAAATAAGAAGTTCTCACATTGACTCTTGGTTTCAACTCAGTTAAAAAAAAAAAAAAAAAAGAAGAAAGTGAAATGATGATTCATCTTTTCAAATGTAATCAGAGATAGGAGGAGACAGCTGACTCAATGTTTTGAGGAGACTCTGACCCAGATCAGTTTTCCCCAAACCCGGCTGCACATCAGAATCCCCTGGGGAACTTTAAAAGCCTAGAGGTGCCTGGGCACTACCCCAGACCTCCTGATTGAAAATCTCCATGGTTGGGGTGCAGAAATAAGCATTTAAAAAAAACCTTAAGTGATTTTGATTAGCCAGTGTACCCTAACTGATGGCTCAGCATTAGAGAATCCCACGGTTTGATTACTTTGGTCACTGCCTTCATTGTGAAGAAAAATACTTAAAAGGGAGGAAAGAAGATGAGAACCCAAAACAAACAGTGGCTCTTGCAATATGTGCCTCATATCTGGCTGTGCTTCTTTGATTTTCTCTAGTCAGAAAAGCCAGTGTCATGATCTTCAGTTTATACACGGGGTGGGGGGAATATGCAAGCACTCTGACAGTAGGTAGTCTCCTAAGATGCCGGAGCTAGTGGCATGTGGGGATTTAGAGACCATAGTAGTCGGTCAGAGGGGTGGCAGTATGTGCAAAGTAGAGAGAGCACGGGGCATAGAGGGCAGAGAAGCTAGATTGGGCTCCACTTCTCACCAGCTGTGGAATTTGACTGCTCTGAGTGGTGGTGGTAAAACCCCTGAGCTAATAGAAAGAGTTTTGCAAATAAGATTTTCAAATTTATATAGAATGCCTTGCATTTCTTGAATTGGGTAATTAATATATAAAAGAGGGCCTTCTGGCCCCTCTTGCATAAGGGGCACGTTAAAATTTGTGACTTCTTTACTGAATGATCATTTCTACTCTGAATGTGGTGCCAGATGAGGTAGAAAACAGAAAACTAAAAGAAATTAATATGCAAGCATTGCTTTCTCTGACTGTAACTCTGAAGCCATATGGTCACATGGCTGTAACTTCCAGTTTTTCACTCCACAGAGGGTTTTTATTAATTAAACAATGTTATGTTCCTGGCATTGGGATGCAGAGGTGCACAAGACATTGTTTCTGCTGTGAGGAGCTCACGTCCAGTGGGGATAATGACAAATGAACAGAATTATTGTAGAGGGTGGTGAATGTAGGCACATAAACATCCAACTATCTCTTAACCTGTCTTGACAACTTGCCCATTGAAGGATAGTGAAGCCTGTCTCTCAGCCTGAGATAGGATGTCGGTGGTGACAGTGAGGGCAGCATAAGTGCCACACTACAAGTATCTACTAGGTCTATATATGGTATAGAGGGGACTTATTCATTTTAAGTTGGGAGGTCTAAGAAGTCTTCCTTGTTTTCCAAAAGAGGAAATTGAAGCCAAGAGGAGTTAAGTGAACAGGTAGGTGGGGGGAGGTGGGGGAGGCTGAAGAGCCTTCAGAACAAGAGGACAGAGTCCTACTCCTAGCACTGCTCGCTCCTTCTCAGACCTCCACACCTTCTGCTCCTCTCTGCAGATAAAGAGCAGGTGAACTGTATGTAGAGCAGCACAGGGGCCATGATCACAGACCTCTGTCCACTCTCTGTTTCATCTCATATCAGCCGTGGGAATTAGAACAAATGACTTTCTCTCTTGGTACCTGTTTCATTATCTGTAAAATAGGCGTAAATACAAAATGTAGAATGTTGTATAGATTAAGTGGTTTGAGACATGGAAAGTGCTTAGAAGGGGGCCTCTTAGCACATAGTAAGTACTAAGTAAGTGTTATTTATTCTTATGCTATTACATGATTGATGTGCTCAACCCATGATCATATTCGTAAAAATATGATTAAAACCTAACTCATGGGATCCCTGGGTGGCGCAGCGGTTTGGCGCCTGCCTTTGGCCCAGGGCGCGATCCTGGAGACCCGGGATCGAATCCCACATCAGGCTCCCGGTGCATGGAGCCTGCTTCTCCCTCTGCCTGTGTCTCTGCCCCTCTCTCTCTCTCTGTGACTATCATAAATAAATAAAAATTTAAAAAAAAAAAAAAAAACCTAACTCATTTCCCCCCTCAGAATTACAATATAAAAAACTTCAATTCTTAATTGCAAAATGACACAGTATATCATTGTAAAATATATTTTAAATTTAAAAAAAGAGAAAAGAGGGGCACATGGGTGGCTCCGTCAGTTAAGCATCTGCCTTCGGCTCAGGTCACAATCCTTAAGTTCTGGAATCAAGCCCCACATCAGGCTCTGCTCACAGGAAGCCTGCTTCTCCCTCTCCCTCTGCACCCTCCTTCCCAGCTTGTTCTCTCTCTCTCTCTCTCTCAAATAAATAAATAAACCTTAAGAAAAATAAAATAATAAATAAAATAAAAATAATGAACCTTAAGAAAAATAAAAATTAAATAAAAATTAAAAAGAGAAAAGAGTATCCAAATACCCATGCCTGAGATAATACTTGCTAATACTTTGGTGAACATAATTTACTATAGCTCTCTGGACACACATATATAAACGTAATTTTGAGACGTCATTATATTAAGATGCTGCCCACTGAACTGCTTTTATCACTCATCAAAGATATTGTGAGCATCTTTCCATGTCAGTAATTATAGATCCCATGATTTCTTGTTAAACTGATGAGTATGTCATTGTATGGCTACATCACAATTTATTTAAGCCATCACTATTGATGGCCATTTATGTTATTCCCAATATTGTTGATAATACAAAACAGTAGCACTGTAAATGACCCCACCAAGTCAGCTCTGGGCCCTTGTCTGATTGTTTCCTTGGGAAAACTTGCTGTAAGTGGTATCTCTGGATCAAAGGGTATATACCTGAAGACATATGTCCCGGTAGAGTAATACATATTGTGGAAAAACAGATTAGCTAGTCACCTGGCTTGATGGCATTTACAAAGCCACTAACTTGTGGTTTTTATAGCAACTCAGGACCTAGTTGTGGGAGGGCAAGTGGGCCAGTGGTCATTTTGTAGGAGGGCAAATATTTGGAGGCAGTCTCTGCCCACAAGTTTCAAACATGTTCCTGTACCACCAGCAGGTAGTTTTTCAGATCTGAGAAGGAACTCAATGGGAGAATTTACTGATCTCATTAGGCTACCAGTGCCATACAATTTCTTTGAATATCTGGCTATTCTAGGAAGTCAGAGTAAGGAAGTTCATTTGACTGCAAACGTCACTTGACTTGAGAAACCTTCTGAGGGTATAATGTCCAAGGGTATTTTGCTCCAGTCATGTCAGAAACAGATTTTTCCTAGTCTCAAGCTTTCCTTATCACTTGGCCAATAATCCTGAGCATTTCCCTTAGCAAATAAAGCTGGAATGTACAGCAAGAAACACAAGTGGTGGCCACGAGACTCTGTACCTTCTACTGCCCAGAAAGTAATAGAAGATGAATTGAGTATGGAAAGGAAATGGACACAGGCTGGACGATATCCGGACTTGGCCAGTTCAGACGAGCTCTTCCTACAGGTGGGTAAAAGTGAAGAAACACCTGGCCCTTCACTCTAAACCAGAAGTCAGCCACTCCACTTATTTCATTCCAGCCTCCTTTCCTGACCACATCGGACCCTGTTCTAGGGTGGGACATTCCATCACACAGGCTCGGTGTGGGAGAGGACTGCTCTGGAGGAATTAATGGAGCGACCAGTCCTACTAGTAGTAATTCCTAGCTGGAGAGGAAAACAGTAATACAGCCTAACATCCACAGTCTAAATACTGCCAGGGCAATTCCCAGTACTTTATGTGTATTAACTCAATTAACTCTCACAACAACCCGAGAAGGTAGGTATGCTCGTTGGTCTCATTTTATAAATAGGGAAAGGCACTTAGAGGGTAGACCATTCGCTGAAGGTCATATATTGAGTAAATGGGAAAACTGAGATTCAACTCCCATAGTCTAGCTCCAAATTCTTTTATTTATGAGTGTTCCTCTTCATGTTTGTAATAATGGCCATCTATCTTCAACCAGACGCTCCCAAAATAATCAGAAAAAAACATATATGAGGGATAATTTTAGAGAAGCCAATGGGAGTTCTTCAGCCTGTTGGTCAAAGAGAGACCTCTTAAGAGTATCAAACCTGACAAATAGGGGCAACTGGGTGGCTCAGTCATTGAGTGTCTGCCTTTGGCTCAGGTCCTGATCTTGGGGTCCTGGGATTGAGTTCCACATCGGGCTCCTTGCAGGGAACCTGCTTCTTCCTCTGCCTGTGTCTCTGCCTCTCTCTCTGTGTCTCTCATGAATAAATAAAATCTTAAAAAAAAAACAAAACCTGACAAATGAAAGAGGATTGAATGAAGCCCCTCCTTGGCCTGTTATAAAAGAGAACAGCATCTTTAGGGGCAGAATTATGGGAATTTGTGACATTATCTGACACTGACGTATTTTGCATTAAAAGTAGGAGATACATGGGTATCTTTGCTTCAGCTCTAGTCCCTTTACCCTCCCTTCCTGTTCCCTCTGTCTTTTCCTCATAGGCTGCAGCTACTTGGTATCCAACAGGCATATATGCATTATCGATCTCTCTCACATGCAAACACTGATATGTGTGTGTATTTATATGTCCATATCATCTATCTAAATATATATACATAGATACTTCTTTTTTTTACATAGATACTTCATACGTATAAATACATCTCTACAAATTGTTAATTTTCTGAAAATGTTATTCAGTGGCCAAATTTAACAACCATTTTATTCCATATATGGCATGTCTAAAGTCATTAAGTTATGACCTCACTGTCCAATAAAACAGGAAGATAGTTGAGTTAAATGTGGTGCCTAAGGCTGTCGAAGGCCCACCCAGAGGCCTGAGCCATGACATGATACTATGAATGAAGAGACAGAGTAAGTTACTTACTGGAGTAAGTGACCCAAAAGAGTGGACAGAGTTAGTAAACTGCGGTGCATTGGCTGGAAAGGAAGGAAATTGGACTGGCTGGGAGGGCTGGCCTGAAGAGGGAGAGCAGTACATTTCCATTTCCATTATGGACACAACAGCCAGGATACTCACTCCTTGTCCAGACCCACACTGAGCAGTCAATGCCTCTTTTCCCCCTAGCAGATTTAAGGATAATCGCGGTACTTTAATTTGCCACAAGTTCACTTGCAGAAGACATTTGCTGTGTCTTTTCAGTAGATGTCTGTGTGCACATGTGCGTGTATGACATCATTCATTTCCAGTAACTTCTTGAAGTTCAAACCAGAGCACTCTCATAACTATCCTGATTTTGAGGAAGTTAGTCTTCTGTCATACTTTCCTCTCTCCACATTACCCCTTGGTTCGCCAATTGTAACTCCTCTCTTTATAAAGGCACCACACTTGAAGCTTCCCTCACTGTCCACAGAATTCCCCAGGGTCTCTCTTTCATTTAATCCAGGAGAAATATCAAAGAGAAACTTCTTTCTGAGCTCCATGACTTACATTTATAAATTGTTCTTAGTAGCAGTTTGGGTTTTTCTGGATCCACTTTTTCTAAAAGTCCCAACTGTGTTCCTAACTTAATTATCTTATTTACCCAGAAACGCCAAACCTCTTGAAGAACAATATTTATTCTTTCTAGGCAATATGATGAATCAGTTTTGGGACAAAGAGGGATCTATATCTTAGGATTCTAGGACTTATATAGAATATCCAGAAAGGATTTACGGCTGTTCACAAGGATCTCTAACATACAACAGAAGACCACAAATGGAAAGTGGGCCAAGAAAAGGGAGGGATATAAGCATAAAGCCAAACCACTGAGTCTCCTCTTCTTCCCGGGCACAAGCCAGGAGTCCATGCTCCCTGTCAGAATATACAGGCTTGTTGTGACTGAGGTACCATCTGCTTTTTCCCAGACTTATGATGCGTATCACTTGACTGTTCTCCCTGCTTCTATGCCACTTCTACATTGCGCCAAAAGTGATCTCATAACACAAGCAAGATCAATCATTTTCCTACTTAAAACACATTTAGAATGGAAACCAAACCCTTACCATGTACCCAAAGTCCTACTTGGCTCCGTTTTCAATTTCATGCCTTTCTCTCTACCTCCCTTGCTACTCTCCTGTCACTCTGGCCTCCTTTCTATTCCCCCGATCAAGTCAAGCTCAGTCTCACCTCAAAGCTTCTGCTGGATGTACACTAATTTTGTACAGCTCAGGTTAAATGTTACCTTTTCAGAGAAGTTCCTGCTCTACTCACTGTGTTTATTTTTTATTTATCTTTTTAATATTTTTGTTATTTATTCATGAGAGACACACAGAGAGAGGCAGAGACACAGGCAGAGGGAGAAGCAGGCTCCATGCAGGGAGCCTGATGTGAGACTCGATCCCAGGACTCCAGGATCACACCTTGGGCCAAAGGCAGGCTTTGAACTGCTGAGCCACCCAGGGATCCCCACTCACTGTGTTTAAAATCAGTTCCTGACCTTTTAACTTTACCTTGGTCTCATATTTATTGGTATTATTGTACTTATGTGGTCATGTATTTGTTTATTATAGATTTCCACCTCCACCCTCAGACCCTCATCTAGAGTGTGAGTTCCACGAGGCAGGAGCCATGCCATGTTTGATTTGTTCTCTCTTAAATCTTCAGGATCTACCTTGAAGCTTGACATGTAGTAAATACTCAGTAAATATCAGTCGGATGAAAAAATAAAATTGGCTCTAAGCTTTCCAAGCCACCATTGGACAGTTAATTAATATTTCCGAGATTGGGCAGTAAAACAAAACAACTTCTCCCTTGAGGAAACATAACTATTTTGGCATTAAGATCAGAGGGACAAAAAGAAAAAAAAAAAGATCAGAGGGACATTTTTTCCCTAGTGTTCCTTAGAAAGCACACTGTGTACTAAAGTGAAGAATGTCTTCATCCACATTTTTATTTTTTTATTTTTTTTATTTTTTTTTCATCCACATTTTTAGACCATACTCAATGACCAGTTTCAAAAAGCTGTTTTTGTTAAAAACAACCTGAGTAGAAGCCAATGACATTATAGCTATTTCCATTCAATGTACTCTTTGCTGGGATATACCAATACCAATATGGTTTTGTCCAGATGCTCATCTATAGCCAACACTGATAGCTCTTCCTTTCAAATTTATATACTTCTCTTTTCCCAGCTAGACTATATGTTCCAGCCTCCCTTGCAAGTGGGTATGATCATGTGACTGAATTCTAACCAATGGAGAGGAAATTATGTGCCCTGTTTCCAAACTTGGCTCATAAAAACCTTCCACTGAGCTCCCCTACCTTTTATAGTTTAATAAGCTGTAAGGAGACCCCCAAGGAAATTTTGGAAACAACATACTAAATATTACAGAGCCATTATCCATCTGAGTCCTTGAATGACTACACAGAGCAGACTGCCTACTTAGGTGGATATGGATCCTGTTTTGTTTTGTTCTTTTAAAGATTTTATTTATTTATCCATGAGAGACACAGAGAGAGAGAGAGAGAAAGAGAGAGAGAGAGACGCAGCGACATAGGCAGAGGGAGAAGCAGGCTCCCTGCAAGAAGGCTCTGATCCTGTTTTGTTTATAGAAATTTTACATGCCTAGGGACAAAACAAATTTATTCTTCCACGAACTCATGTTCAGCATTTACAGTATGCTTCAGGTTTTTTAACTCATGTAATTAACTCATGTAATCATCCTAACAGCTCTCTTAAGTGACTATTATCATTGGCTCCATTATACACATGAAGAAACAAAGAAGTTAAATAACTTACCCAAGGTCAAATAAACAGGAAGCAGCAAAACTGTAATTCAATCCCAAACAGCCTAACTCTAGAGTCTCTGTTCTCAATCACTCTACTATACTATTTTCTTTTCTTTTTTTTTTTTTTTTATTGGGGGGAGAGAAGTTAAGGTGGCATAAAATCAAATTTGTGTTATAACTTTAGAATGTTAAATGTAATCCCATGGTAATCACAAAGAAAAGAGCTATAAAATATATACCAAAAAAGAGAGAGAGAAAGAAAGGGAATTAAATGTTTTCTACAAAAAAAAATAAATAAAAAATAAAATAAATAAAAAATTAAAGCAACTCTTAAACATTTAAAATAAAACTAATACCAGTCTTTCTCAGACTTTTTGAAAAGACTAAATAAGAGAGAATACTTCCTAACTTATTCTCTGAGGCTAGTATTACCCTGATACCAAAGCCTGACAAAGACACTGCAAGAAAACTACAGACCAATATCTCTTATGAATACTGATGCAAAAATCTTCAATATACCATCAAACTGGTCAGCAATATCGCAAGTAGATTATACACCATGACCAAGTGAAATTTATTCCTGTAATGCAAGAATGGTTCAACATATGAAAATCAATAAATAATACTCCACATTAACAAACTGAAGAAAAACCCCACATGAGTCTCTGTTGATGCAGGAAAAAGCATTTGGCAATATTCAATACCATTTCATGATGAAAAAAAACATTAAAAAAACTAGGAATATAAGGAAACGATCTCAGCATAATAAAAGCCATATATTAAAAAGTCCATAGCAAATTTACTCAATGGTGAAAGACTGAAAGTACGGCAAAAATTTTTAGGAAATTGGATTTGGCAATGAGTTCCTGAATATGGCACCAAACACACAGGCTTCAAAAGAAAATATAAACTGGACTTCATATGCCATTGGATGGCATATGCCTGAGCAGTGGTATGCAGATATTCATGAAGACCCTGGCCTGCAATACCATCATCCTGGAGGTTGAGCCCAGTGACACCAACGAAAATGTGAAGGCCAAGATCCAAGATAAAGGAGGCATCCCTCCTGACCAGCAGAGGCTCATCTTTGCAGGCAAGAAGCTGGAAGATGGCCGCATCCTTTCTGATTACAACATCCAGAAAGAGTTAACTCTCCGTCTGAAGGATAGCTGTTAATTCTTCAGTCTTGAATTCTTATTGCCCAATGATGGCATTGCTCTGCACTCTGGTCATTGCCCCAATTTCAGTTTAGAAATTACCGGTTTCAGTAATAGCTGAATCGCTGGTTTTTTCAATAGCTTTTCAAAAAAATATATATATATTTTTAAACAGTACCATCCTTTTTGTAAAAAAAGATTTTATTTATTTATTCATAGGAGACAGAGAAAGAGAGAGAGAGAGAGGCAGAGACACAGGCAGAGGGAGAAGCAGGCTTCACACAGGGAGCCTGATGCGGAACTCAATCCCTTGACCCTAGGATCAGGCCTTGAACAGAACGCTCAACTGCTGAGCCACTCAGGTGTCCCAGCTTTTCAAAATGTTAATAAAAGTTTTGTTGCATGGTAAAAAGAAGAAGGAAGAAGAAGGAGGAGATCCTGCAGGTGACTTGTGACCGGTGTCGTGGCAGTTTCTGCACTCAGCTCTGGATCACAGCTGCAAGCATGGGAGCCACCCCATCAGCACAGCCAGGTGAGAAGAGAGGCTGGCTCTGACATGCTGGCTCACATACAATGACATCAGTAGAACTGCCTGACCCCGACGGTGAGGATAAGGCAACTTTGAGCATTGTACCAAACTAAGTTGTTGAGGTCAAGTGTTTGTTGTAGGAGTCTAGGTGAATATAATCTAAATTAAAATTGGATTCTAAATTTTAAAAAATGTTTTTTCATTTTGCAGATCCAAAGACAATGCCAACATTGTAATAAGGTAGCCTAAACAATGGAAGAAACTGGGACATCTGGGTGGCTCAGCGGTTGAGCATCCACCTTCCACTCTGGTGGGATCCCAGAGTCTCTGCATGGGGTCCCACATCGGGCTCCCTGCATGGAGCCTGCTTCTCCCTCTGCCTCTCTCTCTATGTCTCTCATGAATAAATAAATCAAGTCTTAAAAAAAAAAAAAAAGGAATGGGAGAAACTATTCACAAATCATATATCTGATAAGGATTAATATGCAGAACTCCTAAAAGTCAGCAACAACAAAAATCTGATTAAATATTGGGTAAAGGGCTTCAATAGACATTTCTACAAAGAAGATACACAAATAGCCAATAAGCCCATGAAAAAATGCTCAACATCACAATGCTTCCCAACATCACTGGGGAAATGCAAATCAAAACATGTCAAGATACCATCTCACACCCTAGAATGGCTACTGCCAAAAAGCCAGGAAAATAACATGTTGGTGAGGATGTGTAGAAATTGGAACACTTGCACATTGTTTGTGGGAATGTAAAATGGTACAGCCACTGTGGGAAACAATGTGGCAATTCCTCAAAAAATTAAAAATGAGATTGCCATATGATCCAGCAATTCCTATTTTGAGTATATATGCAAAAAAAATTGAAAACAGGGTCTCAAAGAGAGATTTGTATATCCATATTCATGACAGCATTATGCACAATAGCTAAAACTTGCAGGCAACCTAGGCACCCACTGTCAGATGGATGGATAAGCAAAATATAGTGCATACATTCAATGGAATATTATTCAACCTTAAAAAGAAAAGAAATCTTGACATATGCTACAACTGGATGAACCTTAAAAATATTATGTTAAGTGAAATAAGATAGTCACAGACAGACAAATACTGTGTGATTCCATGTACGTGAAATATTTTAGAGTAAATCAAAATCATAGACAGAAACCATAGATTGATGGTTGCCAGGGGCAAGGGGAAGTAGGTGATAGGGAGTTATGCCATGGGTATAAAGTGTCAATTTTTAAAACAAAAAGAACTATGAGATGGTGGTAATGATTGCACATGAGTACACTTAAAAATATACACTTAAAAATGGTTAAGATGTTAAGTTTTATGTTCTGTATATTTTACCACACACACAAAAAGCAATAGCATCATGGGAAAAAGAAAAAAGATTGTGTGAGTTAGAGTGTGGACCCCCGTGAGGGGGGAGAGAGGAGAGGATTGTGTACCCCCGTGAGGGTAGGAAGAAGAGCTTGACCTGATAAAGGTATCAGGTATTATTATTGATAATTGATATTATCCACATGGTGGAGAAATAAACCCATTTATTTGTCTTAGTATAGCAAATCCACATACCACAGCCTGGAAAAGATTTGAAACACAGCCCTACGAGATCTTTTGATCTTTGAATCAGTATAATGATCTAATTGAATTAATACATTTACAAAAAGTCATGCTGCTATAGTAAATTTTGATGATGCATCAGATATGAAGCCCAGACCCTGCAAGGTATCTTGCATGTGGCCCTGCCTCAAACCATTACCTTGTCATCCTTATGGCTCTAATGGGAGTGTCACTTATATCAGTTTAAAGCCCTGTGGAGTAAAGAAGTTTCTTAAAAGGCAGAGATTGTCAAAGTGTGGCCTGGGGGCTAAATCTGATCTACTCTCTGCTTTTGTAAATAAAGTTTTATTAGCATACAGTCACACTCATTTGTTTGTATATTATGTATAGCTGCTTTTGCACTGTAATGGTAGAGCTGAGTATCTGCAACAGAGATCACATGACCCACAAAACCTGAAATATTTGCTATCTGATCTTTTACAGAAAATTTTAAAATGCCCACCCCTATTATAAGGGAGTAGGGAGGAAGGAAGGATAAAGGGGACAGGTTGGAGGCTCACTGTGGGGATCTTGAATGGGGAGAACAAGGTGTTTGTTCAGACTTTATCCTTCCTTCAGTGAGGAGCCACCATAGTACTAAGAAAAGACTATGACAGAAATATATTGAAAGAGAATTAATTAGTGGCTTTATTATTTTTTTATTTATTATTATTAGTGGCTTTATAAAAAATGTTGAGAAAATGAGGGCTAAAAACAAAAGGCAGGGAGCATGATTAGGAGAAACCTGCAGTTATTCAAACTGAAGTGGTTAGGGTCTGGAGCAGACACTGTTGGTTGTCTGCTACCATTCAAACTCCAATTTTCCGTGGCAGCAAGGCCCTGACTTTGTTAAGGTATCTATCCTTATGTGACCCAGAGAAAGATGATCTCATCCCTGGCTCCTGGGTAAATCCTTGCCAACAATTGGTTTCAGGGGTGGGTAAATGACCCGGTTACGGCCAATGAGACCCACAAGGTATGCTCTGCTGGGTGTGGAAAGTGGAACTACCATTGCTGTCTTGATATAAGCTTGAGTATAGAGTCAACCACCCAGTAGAGTGGGGCCAAGAGGATTGCAGAGAAATAGAGACAGAGCCATTCTACCTGTATATTTCTTGCTATTTAAGATAATCATCTTCCTATTGTTTAAGCCAATATGAACATCCTAACATAAAGGCCAAGAGAGTATCAGTAACAGAGTTCACAAAAGAAGTAGTTGGAACAAGGGATTTGTGAAAGAGGATTAGATCAAAATTGAAGCTCAGCTATGGGAAAAAGGGAGGAGTAAATTTGGTCCTGAGATTTTTGTTCTGGTGACTGGGAACCTAAAATCCATGAACAGAAATGGGGAAGTGATGGGCATGGCCCACTGTCTTTGTTTTAGTCAAGTTATTGTCCTGTGAGGCCGATAGACATCCCAACAGGGGATCTGCTTTGCATATTGCTACATGACTCTACTCCAAACCTGAGAACATGAGACAAAGTTTATTTGATCCTACAGTACTGTAGCTGTGAGCAAACACTTTAGGAATGCAGTTTTATGCAATATTTTTTTTTATTATAGGTATTTAAGTTATAATAGAAAGGATGTATTGAGAAAGGATGTATTGTCCCATAGTGGTGGTTAGATTGGAATAAAATCACTTCCTTGTAGAATTCAAATACCCATTTTTTTTCAGGGTGAGAGAGCAAAATATTTTTCTAAAATTAGAGTTCACTGAATTTATAGTAGAAAAAATACATTTAGGTATGCATAAGTAAGTGTAACTTAATTTATTTTTAAAAAATATACTAAATTCTATGTTCATCTACTTTTGAAATAATGCACAAGGAAGAGAAGATATCCAATAAACCAGTAAATGGTGGGTATGTTTTTATACTTTTATAAAGAGACAAACACATTTATTCAGACTGAATAAAGATTTGGGGTGAAAATGGGTAAAACAGTAGGAGACAGAGATGCAGTATCTTTTCATTGCATGAATCCCCCCAGCTGTCACGGTAATAGCCAGGACTGCAAGTAAAAATCACGACCTCAAGCATTGTCCTAGTTCCAAGAGGAAAATTTCAAACTCATTAATACTGCTCTAACAACATTTTCTAGACAGAAACAAAATAAAACAAAAACCAAAAAAACAAACAGGTTGATCAATGTAACAGAACAGAGTCCAGGAATAGATAAATAGATACATAGATATAGATACAGTCAACTGGTTTATTGATAAAATGACACTGCAATACAGTAAGGGAAAAGATGGTCTTTTCAATAAATGGTGTAGGGACAACTGGTTATCCATATAATTTTGTAAAAATGTACTTTAACCCCCTACCTCACATGATGTGTAAAAAAATTAATTTCAGAAGGACCGCAGACCTAAATGTGAAAAATAGTCACTATTTAGAAGAAAACATGGAAAGAGGTCTACTTAATGTTGGAGCAGGCAAAGTTTGGTTAAACGGGACCCACAAAAAAATAAAGGGAAAAATTGGTAAGTAGGACTATATAAAATCAAGGGCATTTTGTTCATCAAAAAGACCCCATTAAGAAAAAGAATAGACAACACATAACATGTGAATATATCCGACAAATGACTTATATGTAGCATTTGATAAGAATTCCTATAAATCAATGATAGACAAATCTAATTAAAAAAATGAACAAAACATTTAAAAAGACACTTCCTAAAAACGTATTGCAACATGGCTGATAAACACATAGAAAAGAGCTCAACTCCATTAGCCACCAAGGCAATGCAAATTAACACCATAATCTGATGTCTGCAGATTCACGAGAATGCCTAAAATAAAAGCAACAACATGCCAGATTTGGGTGAGAATCTGGAGCAACTGTGGTTCCCATACAGTGATATGGGGAATGCAAATTGGTACATTTCCCAACATTTCCATACCATTCCCCAAAAATTCTCTCTCATGTATGTATATACCAATGATTCTGCAACGGAACTTACCAGATATGTACTGAACAGAAATGAGTTCAAAGGTTCATCAAAGACATAGACTGCAATATCTAGAGCAGCACTAGTCAGATTAGCCCCCCATTGCCTGGAAAAACAAAAATGTGCAGGCAAACAAACATCAGACTGCTTCTGGAGTTGTTCAATTCAGGTAGGTATCAATATGCTATGCTGGTCCAATAGTACTAAACTTTGAAACCTCTTCATTAACATGATTCATAAATTATTCAAGTGTAGTGTAGTACGGAGTTTAAGACCTTGGGCTTTAGGATGTTAGCATCCTGCAGCCGGAGCTTCCTAGACACGTGATTTTGATCAAGTTATCTAAACTTTTTTGTTCCTCCATTTCTTCATCTGTCAAGAAGAGATAGTAACAGTACTTTCCTCATAGGTTTTTTGTTTCTTTTTGGAAGACTAATTGAATCAATACACACAAAGGCATGGAAAATATTGCCGAAGTGGTACTACATATTTTTTAAGATCTTAATACTATTTATTAAATCCTTTTATATGTTCTAGTGCTCTGATATGGCACTAGAATGGATGCAACCACAAAAATACCACATTTGGGTTAGAATCAATGAAGCACGAAAATACATGAACTAACTTTGCAAAGATTTGATAAAACAGGACTTCAGTGGTAGAGAGTATAAAAGTTGAGTTCAAACTGCTTCAATTATTTTCTGATGCATCTGTGTTATGAAACACAGTTTCTGACTGTGTTATTTGTGTCTTTTGTTTTGTTTTAGGAAGAGGAAGAGCTATGCTCATAACGTATGTTTCAGTCTTTGTGTTTTTAAGGGCAGCGTGGATGACTCGTGTTGGGGTAATCTCTCTCTCCAAAGCCTAGCAGATACAGTAGGTGCTGAATGAATGTTCAAATAAAGAGGACAAGTTCTCACTTACAGTGTGCTCAGTTCTGTTTAGTTAGAAACCAACCAGGGTCATTGTTTTGCTATCATTTGTTTTCAATTTGACTAAAGAATAGGCAGAAATATTTAACTTGAGGTGTAAAAAGAGGAATTGCTCTATACTAGAAAATTGCTCTAAACTAGAAATTTGTTGTAAAATTACCAAGGAGTGGAGCATCTTTCTTTAAAAACAAAACACAGCTATCCAAGTGAACATTTTCCAAATTTTCCCTAAATAAGTTACATTGTCTAAGTAATTTCTACTTTATAGTAGCTCAGCATTTACTGACATGAGAGACCCAGATGAAACAAAAATGGATCAATGCCAAAATTTTAAATGTGCAAATTGAAAAAGAACAGAAATTCTAGTTAATTTTAACATAATGAAAAATTCCAAAATTATTAAGATGATCAAATTAGATCTTCAACCCAGCACAACTTTAATTAACAGTTATTTTACTTTGTAGTAAGAAAAATTAAACATTTCAGCTTTAAATTTTTTATTTTTAAAAATAAAGTTTTAATAATAAATACCAAATTAATGTCGATTTATTATTTTTTTTAATTTATTTATTTGAGAGAGAAAGAGACAGCATGAGTGAAGGGAGAGGCAGAGGGAGAGGGCAAAGCAGACTCCCCGCTGAGCAGGGAGCCTGATGCCGGGCTCAATCCCAGGACTCCAGGATCACGACCTGAGCCAAACGCAGACACTTCACTGACTGGGCCACCCAGGCATCCCGGAAAATTAATTTTTATTTAAAAAATGGTTTTAAAGTCATCCATAATAATACCAGCCTGGTTAGATTCACAGCTCTTGAAACTTAAAATATTAAAATATTTTAATAAATTATTTCTTGGCATCCATACTATCAATACACAAACTGATTGCACCATGCTTTCTGCTAAGCACATTAGAGACCTCACTCCATTTTACCCAAGGAAACAAGCTCACTGAAGTTAAATGACATACCCAAAGTCATAGAGTTAACCAGACTGGAACTTGGGGTCTGCCTCCAGGTCCCTAAGCAACCTTTGATTCTTCTCCAAATATGCATACATTTCTCAGTACAGCTAGATTTTTTTCCCTTCCATAGTCACCCCGAAATGAAGCAAGTTTTAGAGCAGTTGTAGGTACAAACAAGGATTTGTTGTTTTTGTCTTTGGTTTTCAGTTTTCTTCTAGATGCCTGAATCATTTTAATCCAGTTTTAAAGTCCTCGAGCCTCTTCAGTGTCCTAGAAAAAGACCATTTTGTTTGGTCTCATATATGTTAGCATTTATAACTTATTTCAAGCTTGCTAAGAGACGTGGTTTACAGATAAAGACTGTTGAGAGTCATTTGTTGTTGCTGATATCAGCTTTTTTATTATTCAGGCTTGACGTGGCATTTTCTTCAATTCTCACGGCAAAAACAGTTCTTCTAATCAGTTTCAGTTATGTAAATTTTGTTGTCTATTGAGTAACTTCTCCGTGATCTTGCTTTTTTTTTTTTTTCTTTCATTTTTCACAACTGCAGAGAATTGAGGTGAAACAGATTTTGTGGTTTGTCAAAGATGGGATGCTTGACCTTTGGGCAGACAGCAAAGCTTCCCATGGAGAAGCCACGCCTAAGTTTGGAAGATTTTGATAGCCACCAATAAGCCCCCCAAAACTTTCACCTTGCCGTTATGCAAAAACTTTACTTGGGGTAAAACTCAGTTCTCAGAGTGAATACATATGTTGGGATCATTCTTGCAAGTTTCCCCAAGGTCCAAATGTTGTAGTTATTTCATATCTATGGAAGCATATCTCCTGTCTATAGTACCATAAACAATGGGTTAATTTGGTCTGTTCATTCTTTATAATAGTATCATATATTATCATGTGGATCCAAATCCACAGCTGCTTACATCAGAGCCCATAAATAAATTGATTGTGCTTCACCATACTCGAGGCTG
The DNA here is from genome assembly GCF_011100685.1 of Canis lupus familiaris. NCBI lineage: Eukaryota > Metazoa > Chordata > Mammalia > Carnivora > Canidae > Canis > Canis lupus. Next base: position 94,284,950 of record NC_049222.1, on the reverse strand, counting down.
TACTGGTAGTGAAATAATTGAAAATTAGGGAAAACGCAAATGAAAAAAAAAAAAATTCAGTCCAGCTGGGTTCAAGTCCAGCTGGGTTGAATTTAGTTGGTTAAACTCCTTCATCACTGATGTTTATATTTGGTTTTATACATTAATGAGTTATCATTTCCTTACAAGTATGTAAAAATTCCTGGAAGGCAAATAATTGAGTACAGACTTTAAAAATTATAATTTATTTGGAATACGTAATATGTTCACATGATTTAAAAGTCAAAAGGTCCTACCAGTACAATTCTCCCACTAGGAACCCAATCTGCCACTCCAAAAGCAACCAGTCTTAATAGCTTCTTATGCATCCTTTCAGATATAAATTTTTTGAATATACAAGTAATTGTGTATCTACATTTTTTCCCTTTTTTAAAAGATTTTATTTATTTATTCATGAGACACACACACACACACACAGAGAAAGAGAGAGAGGGGCAGTGACACAGGCAGAGGGAGAAGCAGGCTCCATGTAGGGAGCCCAGTGTGGGACTCGATCCCGGGGTCTCCAGGATCACGCCGTGGGTGGAAGGTGGTGTTAAACCGCTGAGCCAACCGGGCTGCCCCATTTTTTTCCTTTTTAAAAAATGCAAAATTTGTATCTGGAAGGATACATAGAGTTACATAATATACAAAATACTAAGTAACTATCTGTGCAATACATAATTAATATAATATACAAAGCAAGCATACTGTACCCTCCTTTTGTATTAAACAACATTAAATGTATCTCAAAGACCTGTTTCATATCAGTACAGAAAGAACTTCCTTATCTGTTTATGTGGCTGTCTAATATAGCATTTTCTTGTTTGGATTGTGCCACCCCATTTATTTAACCAGTTCCCTCTTGATGGACATTTGGGTTATTTCCAGTGTTTTGCTATTATAAACAATGCTGTAATCCTCACACATATATCATTTTTCACATATGAGAATGTAACTATAGGGTAAATTTCTGTAAGTGAAAATCCTAGGTCATATATAATTCTGATAGATATTGCCAAATTACCCTTTTCAGAGGTTGTACCAATTTACATTCTCACTAAAATGTCAGGGATCACAAATTTTCTATCATTAAATTTATCTCATATGCAAAAAAAATAAAAAATAAAAATTAAAAAATTAAAAAAGAAGCTGCTCTCCATATGCTATGGCCTGGATGTCTGTGTGCCCCCAAATTCACATGCTGAAATCCTACCCCTAAAGATGATGGGGACTTTGGAAGGTTCTTAGGTCATGAGGATGAAGCTCACATGAATGGGATTAGTGTTCCTATGAAAGAGACCCCACAGAGGTCCCGTGCACCTTTTACCGTGAGGGGACAGCTAGAAGGTGCCAGTTACAAACCAGGAGGAGGATCCTGATCATAATACAACCAACCATGTGGGCTCCCCAGAAAGGTCAGAAATAAATTTGTTGTTTATAAGCCACCTGCTCTGTGGTATTTTGTTGTAGTAGCCTTAACAGACTAAAAACACATCATCAGTGGTAGCATCTTCTCCATTCTCCAGTGTCCAAGTTGAATGTGGCCTCATTGATGAGCTTCCTAGCACCTGGGATTTCCTCCATCCCTGACTTTATAACATTTGCTGGCCTCTCTTCTCACTGTCCGGAGACAGTTCCTTAAAGTCTCATATTTTCTAGCACTTGAATTATTAGTTAATTCTTCTTGAATTTATATATCATGTCTTCAGTTGGATGGTAAGCTCCAGAGGAGCATCAGCCACATTTAATATCTTTGACTCCTCTGCAATGCTTTGTGAATGCCTGGCCTATAGAAGTTGTCCAATGAGGAACTGAGATGCAGTGAGATGTTGGTAGTGGAATTGTGGAAAATGTCAGTGGAATTTCAAGTATGAAAGTGCTACTTTTTGTGTCTCAGCACTGGCATGGACTGGGGAAGGGAAATCAACTCTTAGGCTACAAAGAAGGGAAGCAGAGGTAGGGAGAAATACATGAGGGAAAACCAGATTAGTATGTTGAGATTTGCCATTATCCTACCACAGAGCCTTCTTCTGGTAAACCCATTTGCTTCTTGAGAACTGTCCTCCTCCAAAATACAGGCATTTGGGACACCATCCTAACTCGGTGTCACCACCATTATAGTCATCCCTAGTGGACTCAGAGCACCAAATCTGAGAGTGTGTGATCCAATCTGAGAGTGTGGTCTCCAGTCCAGAGATTATGCAGGATTAGAGATTTGCTTCCTTTTACCTCCCCTTGAACCAGAATGCTGCTGCCTATTATCTTAGGCCTAACCTTGTAGTGGGTGTCCCTTCAGCAGGTCATAGGGTCTTAACATTTCTGACCTCCCCTTCCCATCTGGATCATCCCCTGGTTTGCCATCTGACGTGAGGGACTGAATTCTGAGGCCTGGGTGTGACCTCACTCCACTCCCATCTCCCTAGCTTTGACTATCCTTTTCTGCAAGAGATCTGAAGAGGCCACACTGACTGGTGTGCAAGTCAGGAAGGAATCTGTTTACTGGTTTCTTTGAATGGATATGGATATTCTAAACTGCCTGTCCATCCAATTCCACTTTTCTATATGATAGGATCCGCAATACTCTCATAAATCTGGAAAACGGAGCCAAATAATGATAGCTTAATTAAGAAATCAAGAAGTATCCATTTCAGCCAATTTGGCCACTTACTCTCTATTGAAAATTACATCATAGTCTTATATACATTACTTTTAAATGGCCATTTTATATTTTTCATTTGAAGGAAAAGACATAAGTTAATAATCAGCAAGAATTACAATAAAAACTGCTACTTGGTATATCTCATCATGAGCCGATGCTATTTAATGAGAGAATATATGTAATCCCAGTGTCTAGCACGGAGTACATGTCGATTGATGGTAATTACCACAACTATTGATGATAAAACCCCACCACTAACAACTGTTTCAATTTCTTCAAATCTTAATTTCTTTTAAAATATAAATAATTCTGGAAATATTTAAATTTTAATAGGGGTAAGTTGGTTTATTACATTAATTTCCTTTAAATTCCGGGGACCCGGGCCAGGGAAAAATTATAAAAACGGAATGTATCTGTCTTGACAAACGTGATCAGTAACAGCAACAGTGCAAAAGTTAATTTTGAATTCTAATTTTTAAAATAGTAATCTATATGTTTTCTAAAATAGATAAAAATATATTTGACCCACTTGCAGCAGATAGTTGCATGCTTATAAAAAGGACTGGAGTAAAACTTTAATGAAAGCCTATAGTTCATTTTCAGGCCTATTTTCCTATAATATGAGCCCCCTGCCCTTCATTGTCACAAAATTCCAGCCAGAACCTTGGCCACTATAGCCAGCCAGGAAGACTGGTCATAAAGCTGAGATGTCCCACCACCCAGCACCCACTTAGCTGGCATAAATATCATGTCATCATCATTTCTACAGAGATACTGATATTATTTCTTTAAAAACATCTAGCATCCAACATACAGTCTTAGGAATAGTCATCGTCCTCATCTTTTGAGAGTGTCTGATTCAGAGAAATGATCACAAGTCTCTTTAAAGTGAGCTTAATGACTCAGCAACTGAGAGACCAACACTTCTTTGAATGACAAGTGTTGTCATGTTTGACTTCAAACTAGAAATTTTTATGGCCCCACCCTAGACCAGGCCTCAAGCCTCTCCTTGATTTCATGTTCGATGTCTCACTTCCTTTTCAGAATGTGAATTCTGGAATACATCCAGCTTTATAGGCGCTAGGTTGCATATCCACGTTTACTGATCTGAGAAGAGTGATCTGTGAGGAAAGCCCCTTTGTTTCCTTAGAGCTGTTTTGGGGACCACTCCTTCTCTCTCACCCTCCCTCCTGCAGATCTTCAATTTGTACAACACAATTTTGACTCTTTTCTTGATATTGTCCTCAAAGAAACTACAGAGTAAGAGAGAATGAAAGTTTTCAATGCGTTCTTTTGAAAAAACTACTTTTTTTTTTTTTTTTTTTTGTATTTTTTCATTGCACAGAACTAAGAGTAGGCTGCATAAACAGCAGCCATGAAGTGAAGAACTAGGAAGATAGCTGAGATATCCCCCATAACTTTTCCCACCGGGACATTAAACTGGCTGTGGTTTTATGAGGCCTAGAAAACAAGACAATGGACATGGTGGTGCACCAAGGAATAAAATAAATAAAAATATTTTATTAAATTAATGCAGATGTAAACAATGACAATTAAAATGTAGAACTAAGTATCATTTCTGCCTATGTCATTTAGAGTAAAACACAAGACAAGAGGATAAAGTGCCTGACAAATTCAACACCACAAAGAGGAATGGAGTAAGCTCAGTCAGAATCCTTCCTTGTACTTCACAAAGAATGTTGTCATGCAAACGAGGGACACCGTACAAACGAACATGTACAAAAGGTAACAATGAGTTCTGTTAGAGACTCTGTTTCTTCAGCTTTGCTATGTGGCAAAATGAAGGTTTTCTTTGTCGATAATCCAGGTAAATGGCCAAGAGAGAAGGAAGACACAGGACCTCCTGGGAGGCACATGAACCTCAAAGCCTTTGAAAAGCAACGTCTTAGATCTATGTAGTGATGAGAACTGGTGGGACTCAGAGGTTCAGGCACAGCTCATGACCTTTTTTAAGCACAGGTGAGAGTCAAGGTACACTACTGGAATTTCCAAAAACAAACAAACAAAAAAACACCCATGTAATTTCACAACTGCAATATCAAAATCTAGTTTTCACTCAAGAGAAAACAGATAGGAAAAAAAACACAAGTTCCATACAGGATTCTGTCGAACAGAATTGGTAATAAGTCAGTCGTTAGGACTAGGTTGAGCCAGTGTACCCTGGAGAACCCAAGTGTCTCACTTTGAGAAACACAAAATAAACCAAATCCAAACTCAGTCATGGAGCAAGCACTCAACAAATGCTGGTTGTTCAAATGTCAATGAAGCACATACTTAGTATGTAGTAAGTCTTATAAAAGTAATAACAGGCTATGGAAAAGCTAATCTAGAAATAAATAAGACCCAGTGCCTGACTTCTGGGAACTTCACATTTGTTCCAACGGCACCATAAGAAGTAATATATTAAATAAGAATAGCCAAGTGCACAGCAGGTGAATAGTGTGTTACCATTTATGCAAAAAAGAGGAAGAAATAAAAAATATATTTTTATATGTATTTCTACATACATTCCTAGAATATCTTTAGAAGACTATAAGAACAAAAGGCAAGAGTTGGTTGCTTCTGGAAAGAAAAACCAGGTATCTAGGAGGATGGAATGGGGACTTTTTAATGTCTCCTCTTGGACTTTCTGAATTTTGAATCATGGAAAGGTATGAATTCATACTTCAATTGCACTTATATATATAAAAAAAAAGAAAGAACCACTGAGCAATACCAACACCATATACATAAATGTCAGATTGCATGGCAAAGGCAAATAAATCAGATGTAAATATAATAATATTTTGAAAAGGCATTCGAGAGCTACTTTCCACAATTTTTTAAAAACACTGACTTATCTCCTAAACTAAAATCACTTTGATTAAAATGTATTTTCGACTTGCAAGGAACACACTGACGAGACGCCCTGGGGGGTATGCCCCCCGCCCTTTGGGAGCCTTTCTAGACTCTCCTCTTCATGCCATCATTCTCCTCCAACACCTTATACTATGACACTGCACTATACTGAAATGATGAATTCTCTTATCAGTCTCCCCCATGATACTGCGAGCTCCTGGGGAGAGAGGTACTTTGTCTTGCTTAGTCACCACCTGGCATAGTGACATGGCTGCTTCCTAAATGTTTGCTGAATGAATGAATTTCTTAAAAGACAGCTCTAGGGGATCCCTGGGTGGCTCAGCGGTTTGGCGCCTGCCTTTGGCCCAGGGCGCGATCCTGGAGTCCCGGGATCGAGTCCCACGTCAGGCTCCCGGCATGGAGCCTGCTTCTCCCTCCTCCTGTGTCTCTGCCTCTCTCTCTCTATGTCTATCATAAATAAATAAATAAATCTTTAAAAAAAAAAAAAGACAGCTCTAGGCTGTATTCTAAAGGCGGGGGGCGGGGTACAGTTGTGGACATCCAGGGTCTGCTATTTACTCTCTCAGGCAAGTTACTCGATCTCTTCGCGCTCTCCACTGTGAAATGGTACAGTAAGAGTTCCTACCACAACACAGTTGTCCTAGGCATTAAATGAGATTCTGTGTAGGATCCCACACAGTGGTTTACACTGATATTTAAAATGGAACAGATACTGCAGTAACATATATTACCTTCAGGTCTGAGAAGATAATTAGGGTCAACCAAAGTACTGGAGGGTTAAATAAGGCAACGAATATCCTATAGAAATCATGGGTCTGTTCTCCTTGTTTCCCATGTCCTGGCGGCTGTGGAGGATACCAAACACCTTATAAATACTACACGTTTTATTGAACACACACAACTCACTAAGCAGTAAATGTAGTTTTGTGACAAAATTTTAACTTCTACTACAATGTGTCTTCCAAAGAAATCACTCACAACCACACTCACACGACAAGACTCCAAAGACTCAAAATAAATAGAAATAACATCCTTAAATACTGTTGCAACACTGGGACCTTCAGTCACACAGATGACAAATAGAGACGTTGAGCGAAGGCAAAGTGCACTTCTGCAGGAACTGACACATTAAATCAGGGAATCGCAACTTGTTTTCCTAGGATGAGCGATGGACGGTTCATGGGGAGGTTCCTCTTCCAGAAGTGTCCTTCCTTTCTTTTGTAGGTGCCTGTGATTCTCCCAGTCGTTTTGAAGTGCCAAAGTCTCCTTGCAGGCTACCTCCTCTACTCTTTATTACTTTGTTCTCCTCCTCTTCTCTCCCACCTTCCACTGGTCACCACTTGGGCCTTCTGAGCCCTATGTTGCCTGCAGCTTGCCTGGCCCTCTGCACTGCTCTGGTCATGAGTAGCTCTGCTGAACTCAAACCACAGGCCGAGAATCCCTGCTTTAAGATCAGGAGTTTCCATGCTGGATTATGTCTCTTCAAATTGTATATCTAGAGAACAATAATGACAAACATAACTCATATTTCCTAGATGATATAATAAATTTGCATATTTACACAATTATCTTTATATAATAAAGGAGGACCAACCACCTGGCTTGCCCATGTTTGTTCTGGCTTTGAAAACTGAGACTCTCATATCCTGAAAAACCCCTTAATTCCGGGCAAATGTAGAGAAGTGGTTGGTCACCCCTAGGACACTCCAAACAACGTTCACTACTTAGTTTTACAAAACAGTTGAGTGGATCGGGCTCCCTGCATGGAGCCTGCTTCTCCCTCTGCCTGTGTCTCTGCCTCTCTCTCTCTCTCTCTCTCTCTGTGTCTCTCATGAATAAATAAATAAAAGCTTAAACAAACAAAAAAAAAAAAAGGCAGCACAAAACAGTTGAGTGGAATTGACCACATAATGAAACCTGCTTGAGCTCATTCAAATTAATTAGATCACTTTAAATTAGCACTGGTTGTGAAGTTTGGTTTCTAACAGCATTAAAAAGAATTAGAAATCTTAACATAACTTTCTTCTTAGTTCAATTAGCTGGGTGAGGTCTTTCTGACCTTTTATAAATGTAGACATTGGTGGTGAAATTAATTTAAGTGGATAGGTTAAAAGTAAGGTTCTATGGTCAGGCTAGTGGGCTCCAAAGCCTGATTTTTATCAGGCATGTGTTCTTGGGCAATTTGATGTATTTTCCTGACCCTCTGTTTTCTCTAGTATAACATGGGAAATATCCTAGTATTTATCTCTTTGATTTGGTGGGGAGATTAACCTAGGCACTGCATATGAAGCAGCTAACACAGTGCCTGCTACTCACGTTTTATCTATCTACCTATCACTCACCCATGTAAGTCAATGTGTTCCCCTTTTGCAGGGAGGTGTTAGATGCTGAGCTATAAATCTAGCAGACAGAAGCTGCCTCCTCTCCCCATCCTCAAAGCTCTCAGGATGCTACACTCCAGGCCATCTCTAAATCTCCTCGGGCTATGGGAGGAGTTCTCATCTTACAGTTGTGAGGCAGTTCTAACAGCCAGCATTCCTTAAAGTGAGAAGAGTTTATGGCTGGTAAGTTATAACTAACTTTTTGTTTCTTTTTCTTTCAAATTCCTAACCCCTGCTAATATTCTCACCATTTCGTTTCTTTGAGTTCCTATCTCGGGTGCAACATTTTTCCACATCCATCATTCTCCCTTGAGGGGGGAAAAAAAAAGGTCATTTTTATTCCCATGTAAAACAACTCTACATCCATCCCACATAGTGACTCAGTTTAAATTCCAAGTTCCTATGAAACATTTTTAACCCTCTAGGAAATCTGGTTAGATTTCTGAATTAATTACATGGGTTCCAACCCCTTAGGTCAATTCAATAGTTTAGGGCATATGCTTTTGCTCCTAGGTTTTATTTTATTTTTATGTTTATTTATTTTTTTAGTAATCTCTACACTCAATGTAGGGCTCGAAGCCACGACCACAAGATCAAGAGTCACATGCTATTCTGACTGAGCCAGCCAGGTGTCCCACTCTGAGATTTTCTTTAGGAGTATACACCTGTATTCTCCATTCTTCCCTCAGAGATAGACCATATCCTCAGAGATAGTACCAGTATTCTGAGGTACTATATTATACATTAGTTTTCTAGCCATTCATAATGCCAACTAATTATTTTTCATGGGAAAATACTCAAAATGCAAGTTGGCAACAGTCATGTCCTTGGACAAATCAACTCCATCTCAGGATCATCATATCATTGAAAACTGATCCTTCTCTTCTAGCTAATAGTCTCAGTTCTGTTAAATACCTGTTCTTTAGAAAGAGCTGACCTCCACTCAACCACATGGCTTTTCCAGATCCACCCATCTTCTTACGGGGCTGTGGGGAACTTTTCAACCACTGCTGGAATTCCCTTCCATCTTCTACTTCCCTCTTTGATCTCAGATAACTCTACACACACAATCATCTTTGGATCCCCTGGTTAGATTTCTCAAAGTATTGGGGAAATGTCTACTTTGAATCATCTCAGAATGGGAGGAAATTATTTGAATAGACTCATTTTCCTGGATTTTAATTGTTCCCATGGGCAAAGAGAGAGGTAAATACATGCAAATTATTTTGAAAACTACATAGCACCCTCAGCCAGAAGTCTTGTAAAATACTCTATGGTAAAAGCATCACTGCTCTACAGGAAAAAAAAAAGAATCTATTTTTTATTCCTTAGGGTGCCTGGAAACCAGCTCAATATAACAATGCAACTAATAATGCAAGATTCACATTCAATTGACACTGACAGGTGTTTTAGCTTTTCCTCCCCTATTCTAAGTGTGTGGTTATTTGCATGATGGAAAGAAACGGTGTAATGCTTGGTCTTCTTCACCTTATGTACACACCCATTCTTCCACCTCTCACCCACATACACATGATCTTCACCGAGCAACCCTGCTCAGCTTCACTGTCATTGCTAGTCAACAGTGGAATGTCTTTGCCACCTTGCAAATCAATTCAAGGTTTCCCCGCAGCCATGTTCCAACTGTCATCTCCTTAGAAATGCTACTACAAGTGTTCACTGCCACTTTCCAACATAAGCGATGCTGTACAATAATGAAATGAACAGGATGGAGAAGAAGATAATCCACAGTTTCACATGGTAGCATAACTGAAACCCACTTTGCATAATTGAAAGTTGACCCAGGAAGGGAATGCTAATAGGAAGGCAGCATTTTATACATCAGTGTTTCCTGGCTGGGCCACCACTAGCATTTTGGGTAGGAGAGCTCCCTGAGACATGGGACATTACAGAATATTGAGCATCCCTGGCTCTGCCTATAAGTGCCAAATTGACAACAGTGGCACTCCTGTACATTTCCCCACATGCCCAATGGAGACCATTGCAATAAAGAAAATACCATGTTTTTTTAGACAGAAAGTGACTGCCAGGACTACACCAAGAAGCAACAGGAAAGGTCCCAGAATCATGAAATGAGTCCTCTCACTTGCTGGAACGGGCAGTCGTTCTGAAAAACAAAAGGAAATAAAAAGAAATGAAAGGTGAGATTTTGATGGGAAGGGGACAGAGAATAATCATCCTTGAAGTTTAATTTAGGCTAGCTTTGGGTTACAAAAAGTTCCCGGCCAGCGAGCGGCTGGAGTGGTGAGATACTTCTGATAGGAAAATGGGAACAGCGTAGAAGAGTGACACAGCTCAGGCTTTGGGCAGATGGGCCACTCACTAACTTTGGTCTCTCAGGCAAATCTTCTAACTGGCCTACAAAATGGAAATGATAATAAATTGATCGTGCTTACCACAGGTAGTTGCTGCTCAGTCCTAAATGAGAGGTCCAATGATCTCCCTGGCATTCTTTAATATAGAAGCTAGCAGTCTACTGTAAAGATGGCACATGAAGGCCAACTGGCACTGCCAAGAATTTCTACCTCCTCGTATACATGGCCATGATTGAGGGTCATCGCTCACTATCTTCTCTTTCCCAGTTTGAACATCTTGGACATCTGATCATTGGTACTTCTCGGCAATCTGTCTTGGCTCCGTGCGGGAAGAATGGCACGAAGATGCTCAGAGACTGCTAACTCCCACCTCTCTCCATTGGTCCTGATCCCTGACTACCTCGTTCAAGCTCTGAAGTAAAAACAGTGGTCAACCGCCCATCCACTAGCAGTTTACAGCTTACAAAGCCCATTTATATTCTTTTTATTTCAATCTCAGAATAAGTTCAGTTAGGTATGCAAAATATTTTTTTAAAAATCCGAGGTTATAGATGAGGAAACAGACCCCAAGCAATTAGGTGAATTACTAAGTCTTCCCACAAATAATTTGTCATAAAACAACTTTTAAGTGGCAGGAACCCACAAATGCAGCCCCTACTGAAGTGACTCACAACCCAGTGAGAACATCTCTAAGTTTCTAAATGTTTTTTCACTCTTTTCATTCATGGGACCATCTTGTATTGCTTTTCCTTGCCACCCGATTTCTATTCTTTTTTTTTTTTTTAAGATTATTTATTTATTCATTCATGAGAGACACAGAGAGAGAAGAAGACATAGGCAGAGGGAGAAGCAGGCTCCCTGTGGGGAGCCCGATGTGGGACTCGATCCTGGACCTGGGGATCACACCCTGAGCCGAAGGCAGATACTCAACCATTCATTGAGCCACCCAGGCATCCCTCCACCCATTTTCTCAGTTGTTTTTTCTGAAGCATCTGAAGCTTTACTGGCAACATCATTGAGAAGTGCTTCTCAGAACACCTCTGTTGTGTTAACATCATGCTCTCCTGCCTTACTTTCTCTAAAGGTCTCAGCCTCTCATCACTCTGTATCCCACCTTACCCACTCTGGTAGGGTAGTAAGAAAAACAATAATTGAGTCTATGCAGGGAAGAGTCTCAAATCATTTTCATACACTGTAGCTCACTGGCGCCTATAATAACCTTGCCTGGTAGGTTATAACTGTTATAACTAGGGAAAATGAAGCACTCAGAAGCTGAGTGGCTTATGCAGAGACCAGAGCCTTCCATCTTACACACTAAATTGACTGCTTTGCGTTGAAATGTCACAGTCTATCTTGGGGGTACAGTTGACAGACGGGGACAATGGATCTTTCCTATTTAGAGTAAGATAGAAAAGTATGTTCTATTCGCTTGCTACCCCAGAAACCCTGGAAAGAAAGGAGCAGCTCTGATGTGCTCGGATCTGGATTCCTGAAACACTGCCTGAGCTGTCTTCCTCTGGGGTACTCCCCCAGGTCCCCGCCCGCCACAAAAGCATTTCCTACATGGGATAGGATTGCCTTATCTGTTTATCTGTTTCCTGGAGAATGTCAACAGTGTCTAACTCTTCTATGAGCCCCTGATGCCTGGCACATAGGGCATATCCAGTAAAATATTTGCTGAATGTTTATTAAACAGCAATAGGACTTGGATGAATGGGGATAAGGAATCATTTTGTAAATACAGTGTCATTCATGCATTCACTTATTTAACAAACGATGGATGCCTAGAATGAACATGCATCATGCTAGAGTCCAGGGAACAGCAGTAGGCACATTTGTATTGAGGCATTCAGAATATTACCTGGGATGACCAACTCGGCAGTATTGTTTTCCTCAGGACCTGATCTTTGAAAAGTGCAGTAGAAAATCTCATTAGCTGTTGCATTGATGTTCAGCGTGCTGGTCACATTGAAAAGCTTCTCTTCCCTATTGGAATTAGTGATGGTGGTTTTGCCACTCAGGACTCGGTGGTCACTGCTTGTCCAGATGACTTCAGCCTCAGGGTAACCCTCAGCCTGACACATTAGTTCATGTTCAGAGGTGACAGGATCCACAGAAATTCTTTGGCTGATGTTGCGGTACGGGGCTAGATCATGAGCAAAAAGAGGTCAGGGCTTTCATTTAGGACAAAATTAGGCATGTGGCTTGGTGTCGTCTACATTAGGAAAAGTATCAATTCAGGTGGGTTCTCAAGAGAAATAAGCTGATGTTCAGAAGTCTCAGCAGTGAGGAACCTCTATTCTGCTTCAACTCGCCCATTCATAGTTGGGCTACATTTGAGCTCAAAGGAACAATTACCTACCTTGCTATGAAAACCATATTGCTATTTTTATCAAGCTCCAAGTATAAACACATAGGTTAAAGAGAATTGTCATCTCTAAACCAATAGTCTTTCTATCCAAATACAAAATATGTCTGCCATTTGTTCAAGTCTCTGTATCTTTCTCCTAAAGCTTTATAGTTTTTACATAGGGCTAACCCATTTCTTCTTAAATTTATTCCTGGATATTTTCTTTTTGTTATTGTAATGCTGTTTTTGTAACATGAACCTTTCCAGCTGGCCAGCACAGTTTCCTTAGACTTTATTTAATAATCAGAAAAGCTGATTTTCACATGCCATTCACTTTTTCAACTATGGGTCAATCAATGATCAGAAATTCGGTATGAAAAGGGTATGAAGTATAGTATCATTGTAAAAACTGATACGTGTTCCTGGATAATACTATTTAAAGTTTAAGTTTATTTTTTACTTCAGAATAGTTTTAAGATTTCCAGATAAGTGGCAAAGATAGTACAGAGTCCCCACATACCTATCACCCAATTACTTTCTATTAACATCAGAGTTAATCATCAGTAGAATATGATGTTAATAATACATCTATTAACATCATGTTAACTTTCTGTTAACATCTTCTATTACCATGGTGCATTTGTCATACTAAGGAACCAATGTTTATATAGTACTATTAACTGTACTTTGCTCACACTTTGCTCCATTTCACTTGTTTTTCCCTAATGTCCTTTTTTCTATTCCAGGATCTCATCTAGAATACCACATTATAATACTTACTTTTTGAACTTTTTATACTGGCTATTTGAATAAATCATTTAAATAATTATTATACTTAAGAAAGAAAGTTTGAATTTTATTTTATTTTTTTTAATTTTTATTTATTTATGATAGTCACACACAGAGAGAGAGAGAGAGGCAGAGACATAGGCAGAGGGAGAAGCAGGCTCCATGCACCGGGAGCCCGACGTGGGATTCGATCCCAGGTCTCCAGGATCGCGCCCTGGGCCAAAGGCAGGTGCTAAACCACTGCGCCACCCAGGGATCCCCAAGAGAGTTTGAATTTTAGATCATCAATTAGAATTTAACTCTTTGGTTTGGGCCCTTTTAGGATTAAGATACCACATGTACTACTTTAGTAGATTATTTAGTGCATTTACATCACCTAAGATCTTTATTCATTTTATTCATTACATGCATGGTAACATGTCGTTCTTCTCTTGGTATAATCTTTATTTCACTCACAGAGACTTAATACGAAACAGCCAGAAGTAAACAAAACTGAAATAATGATGTGATGTTTTTATGCTTGCAAGTCAATGAAATGGCCAACAGAAACAGTAGAAATCAACATGATTATAATTTCAAAACACGTGAACCATGAGGACTTGAGTCCTCAACCTTGTATCTGTTATGTTTAAGAATCTTTTTAAAAAATATGATTATACTTCCTGAAACAATATTACCATGATAGGGTCTAGTTTACATAGTACAGAACTTGATTTCTGGGCCATTTAGTTTTCAAGACTAAAATCACAGGTAATAGTAAAGTATTAAAGGTCAAATATTTGTTTTACTCTTGTAACTTTTAATGGAATGATAAAGGATAACGTTGCTTTATCCCTAAGCATGTGTATAAATGTGGTCTGCCCCTCAGAGCCTAATAAAATGAGTGGAATGGTTCTACTCATTGACCAGATATCCACTGGTCAATGAGTAGAACCATTCCACTCTTTAGTAGGGTACATGTATTGGGGTACAGGAAGCAAAAAATTAGAATCCATTTAAATATATTTTAATTGTAATAGTTAAGAAATAATCTAAGCTTCATAAACTTTACTATTGGACACTGGGCCTCATTTTTTTTTAAGATTTTATTTATTTATTCATGAGAGATAGAGAGAGAGAGAGTGAGGCAGAGACACAGGCAGAGGGAGAAGCCAAGCTCCATGCAGGGAGCCCGAAATGGGACTTGATCCCAGGTCTCCAGAATCATCCCCTGGGCTGAAGGCGGCGCTAAACCGCTAAACCACCCGGGCTGCCCTGGGCCTCACTTTTTATGCCGCATGAGGGTCTTAATGGGAAGAAGGAAATTTTATAAGACCAAAGGGAAAACAGTGATTCCTTTGGGCTTATTATAGATTTCCAGATTCTCTTATCTAATTTTAACTAGACTAACCTGCTCACAAAATGAACAAAAAAGTAAAAATTTTCCCATAAAGAAACTGAGGATGAATACTAATACTTCAAGCACAAAACACAAGGAAGTGGCAGGAGGGACACTTTTTACATCTTTATGACACTTTATGAAGTTAAAACAAGAAGTACATAATTGGACCTGATAAGGTGGTGGTTTAAAAACCCTCAAGATTTTACATAATGCTGCTATAGACATTGGGGTGCATGTGTCCCTCTGAATTAGTATTTTTATATTCTTTGGGGAAGTATCTAGTAGTGCAATTCCTGGATCTTTTTTTAACTTTTTGAGGAACCTCCATAGTATTTTCCTACAATAGCCAAATTATGGAAACAGCCCATTTATCCATCAACTGATGAATGGATAAAGAAAATGTGGTATGTATGTGTATACACACACACATACATACACACACACACGAATATTACTCAGCCATAAAAAAGAATGAACTCTTTTTTATTTGCAAGATGTGGATGGAGCTAGAGAGTACAATATTAATATTAAGTGAAATAAGTCAGTCAAAAAAGGCAAATACCATATTCCTCACTCGTATGTGGAATTTAAGAAACAAAACAAATAAACATAGGGAAAAAAAGAGGCAAACCAATAAACAGATTCTTAACTGTAGAGAATAAACTGATGGTTACCAGAGGGGTGGTAGGTGGGGAGATGGGGGAAATATGTGATGGGGAATAAAGAATGCACTTGTGATGAGAAGCAGGTATTGTATGCAAGTGCTGAATTCCTAAATTGTACACCTGAAACTAAAAACAAAGAATACCAAAACCTCAAGATTGTCAAGACCATCTGCCTTTGTTAACAATGAATTTAACCTTGAAGTATTAGCTAATGATAGTAAATCATAGTTAACAAGGCATTAAAATATAATTAAATTTTTATTTCATCCTTTAAAAATGTCTATCTTTATACATTTATAGAATGTTCAATGCATTAGGCTAAACCATATGAAGTCAGTGTTGTTCAACTTCATTTACCTTTTAAAAATGTCAATTTCTTATGCTATATCCTTTTATCAGCATAAGAATATCCTTTCTAACTATACACACACACAAATACACACATATTAACTAACATGCTTTACTGATGGAGTAGGTCATCAAACACATGTGTAGACTCCTGGTTTACTAGATAGGGCACACACATGCTAATCGAATGGTCACATCAAGATCAAGAAAAGTTCACTGTAGTTTTGAAGTCAATATATAACTTCATACACACTCTGGAGGTATAAATACAGAAAGTAAAACCTGGTTGTTAGGGACACAGACTCCAGAACTAGATTACCTGAGTTCAGAACCTGGCTTTACCACTTAATAGCTGAGTAAACTTAGGTAAATTAGTTAATTTCTTTGGGTCTCAATTTTCTCCTTCATAAAATGAGAATAACACCACACACGTCATTGAATCTATGATGCCATCTACTAAAAGATGCACTTAGATCCAGAGATAGTAAAATGTGAAAAACCTGCATCTTAGACATAATGAATCCCTTACCCCATAGAGTCATTTGAGGATTAAATGAAGAGGATAGGCAAAATGCTTAGGACAGGTTCCTGGCACACAGTAAGTACTACATGGGTGTTAGTTACTATTATGATAACTACTAGAGCTGTTCCTCCTCCTCTTCTTACTGCTACCATGTAAGTGTACTCATGTACTCATGTACTCTTCAGAAAGTACTGACTATTCCTCATGAACAGACTTGGAAATAAAATTTCACATATTCAAACCTGTTCATCTTTCAAAATTGTTAGCCTCATCCTATTTGAGGAAATATTTCATTCATTCATTCATTCAAAAAATATTTTTTGTGTTCCCTTGTCAAACTTTTCTTATATGCCCAGTCCTGGGATCTAGCACTGAATAAAACAGACCAAAATCTCTGTCTTTGTGGAGTACATATTCAAGAAAGAGGAGAGAGATAATGAACAAAACAGGTGCATTCATATGTGTTAGATAGGCATGAAAAGCTTACATGATACATTAGATGGGGAGGAATACTATAGAAAAAAATCTAAACAAGGCTGGTTGGTGAATCTAGGGGAGAGTTGGGGTTGGTAGGGAATGATAACAGTTAATCCTTGGCTCATATAAACAAATAAGCTTTGTCAGGAAAACTATGCAATACTTTGGTCTTTTAGTTGCCTAATCCCATTTATGGTCCTTGCTATTAGGTTGAATGATTAAGGAAAAACAACATTCTCAATTGAAAGTCAGATACCTGAGAGTATGTATGGTATTTAAACTGATAAACACGAAAGATGTAATAATACCCAGAGTGATAATAATAATTGAGTTAATCCAAAACTAAATTTGCATTTTAGTTTTGAAATGCTTCACCTATAAAACCCCATGGTGAGTAAACTCCCTGTGGGGAAGCTGTATTACCACGTTTGCAGTGATGGGAAGAGAAGCATTACTGTGAAATCATTTGCATATAGGGGCGGCTCAGGAATTGTACTTCCTTGAGTTGTTAAAGCTCATGCAAGAGGACCATTGCCACTGGTAACACTGCCTCAATGCAAGTGAAGCATGGTGGTGGCCTTTCTCTGGGGTAGTTCAACTCAACACCCAAGACCATTGTGTGCAGATGACAACAAGATGGATTGGGACTAGGATGCCAATTTAGTAATTTATAATATAAAATGGAATGGTCAAAACAAATCAGACCCTCAAGTCTGGCTGGTCATCTGCTTTGCTCTATCAGGAACCCCTTCGTGGAAAAAACATCAGTGCAAAAGGCAAAAGGTTTCCAACTGTGTTGAACCATAACAAAAGAAATCACAGATCAACAAAGGAAATTACAGAGCCCAGAGGACCAGAAAGAACATCCTTCCTTGCTACAGGACAGCTGTATGATTTTTTTTTTTTCATAGTACTGATTTTCAGATTGAAGGCAGGCCAGGAATGCAAAGAACAATGAGTGATGACTGGATTCTGGTCACATACTAAAAGGTCATCATGTAAACAAAAGAAGCAGGCAGATAATCTCAAAACTATGGCTTGAGAGGGCAGGTATCAGCTCAGTATCAGAAAATAATTTCAAAACGCTATGGAAGGGAAGTCCAAGTGACAGAGCGTCATTGTGGAAGGTATGTGAGCAGAAGATCCCTTATGGGGATTTCTGTTTCTTGGGAGTTTGGACTAGCTGCTCTTACTTGGGATCCTTTCACCTTTCAATTCTATGAATCTTAACAGTAAAAGTAGAGGGGTCAGTGAAGGTGTTTTCCTTATCTAATGACAACACAAAACTTTGAACACAGGTGACCTGATGACATATTTGTGGGTCAGTACCTGGGAATTTGATACTCACAGTTCCTCTACAACACTCCAAGATAACAGTGGTGTAGATTTTCAAGATGAATATATGCCCAGTGAGCATAGTTTATACTGTCTCTGAAGAAGAATAGTTTCCTTTATGTTTGGTATTATTTTTTGCCTTTATAGATGACTTCAAGTCTTTTTGAATGTGAACCTCACAATGGGGTTTGTTTTTACTATATTTATTTGGAGTTGACAGAGTTATAAAGAAAGGAAAATGATGGCAGACTTAATCACATTTTTAAAAAAATTATAGTTGAATAAAAAAATTCCTGGAGGGACACACAAATAGTAGCTACTATCTTTATATGCCACAGAAGATGGGAGAAGGATACTCTGTAATTCATGTTATTCCCTTCCATGGTATCTGAATTATTTGCAAGTACACGTATTACTTTCATAATAATAAAAAAGTAGGGATCCCTGGGTGGCACAGCGGTTTAGCGCCTGCCTTTGGCCCAGGGCGTGATCCTGGAGATCCGGGATCGAATCCCACGTCGGGCTCCCGGTGCATGGAGCCTGCTTCTCCCTCTGCCTATGTCTCTGCCTCTCTCTCTCTCTCTGTGTGACTATCATAAATAAATAAAAATTTAAAAAAAAAAGTAGAGACTAGGAATTTATTTTTAAGAGAACTGAATATACTGTGGAACATGGCCCCACCATGTCTGGCTCTGGATCTCCAGGGACTGCCATACAGGAAGTGTTTGAGAAATGCTCATTGGATGAGTGTGTGAATGAAAGGATGAGCAGATTACCACAGTGGAGAACAAGGTGGACTTCCAAGAAGAAAAAGTTCCCAGTACTGGGGTATGGTCTTAATAAAGATTGGGCCTCTTCACCTGCATTTACTCTTACCATGAACTTTCAAAGTAATCCGCTTGTAGTCAGCACCGCCATAGCCGATCAAGCAGCAGTAAACCCCTGCATCCTGCAATCTCACATCTGTGATCTGAAGCGCAGCCTTCCCCAAGAAGAGCTGGTCCTTCAATAGCTGAGCCCTCTGGCTGTAGCTGCTGTGCTGAACTTTCAGGTCTTCCTTTCCATTCACAAATTGTATAATTTTTTTATCCTCCATTTCCCAGTAGACGATTAGTGCAAACAAGTTTAACTGTTTTTCCACCGGGAATTTGCATTCCATTGTCACATTGCCACCATACTCTACCACATACAGGTCCTTAGAAACTGTGATCGTAAATGCTGAAGAGAAAGACAACCAAGCTTCAGAAGATGGTAAACTCCTCAAAAAACTTACATATTAAATGCAGGGTTTACAAACACTTTATCTGGTCACTTATATGATAATTATGTTTAAGGATTTACTTCCCTAAAATATCTATTTTATCTAGTGGCTTTGGAACATGTTTTGGAACCCTGGATCTCATCTCTAAGTTAGAATAATACGATCCACTATGGGGCACCTGAGTGGCTCAGTTGGTTAATCATTTGTGGCTCAGGTCATGATCTCTGGGTTCTGGGATAGAGCACCACATCACTGGGCTCCCTGCTCAGTGGGACGTCTGCCTCTCCCTCTTCCCCTCCCCTCCCCACTGCTCATGTGTGCTCTCTCTTTCAAATAAATAAAATTTAAAATAAATAAATAAATAAAATGCACTAAACAAGTTGCTGTTTCTTAACCAAATCATAAAAATACATTACTGTAGAAACATTACATGGTAATGGGGTACTTATAACCAGGAAGACTGTTTCATGTGGATATCCCCACAGTGTCCTTTGGTTAGACACCCTAGTTGCCTTCTATATAGTCTGAATGATCGATTCCAATAGTCCTCTCTTCTTATTGCCCTAAAACCCTTGATCAGCTGTCTGGCCAGAGGTATATGGGTATGGAGATTTAGGGAGGGTCTCAAGAGATAGTACTATGTTACCCTGACATTTTCTAACGCACACTATAATTCTACCATAGGATATCCACATTGGGAAAAGCCAGTCACAGAGCAAGGTGGAAAGAATGTTCCTGTTCTTGTTTAAAGTAAATGAATAAAAGTATACGCATGGACCATTTCCCCAGATAATTTCAGTAATTAGCCCTGGGAGATGGATAACAGGTAATGGATAAATAGATAATGGATTAATTTTCTTTCTTTCAGTTTGACCATAATCCCTATATATCTTTGTCCAGTGAAATGGGTTCATGAACTACAGAAGGAAAACGAATGATCTCTGTATAAAAAAAAATTACATCTATTTTAAATAATTATTTTAGTTTTTAACTTATGGTTAAAATATTTAAAATATAGAACCTAATGAAAGGGGGATTTGGTGTCTTACCTTTTAGCAAATGGCAGTAGGCCATGAATGTAAAGACACTAAACATTCTCATCGTTCTGAAGTGACCTAATTATGGAAAATGCAAAAAGAAAAATGTTTTATTTATTTATTTATAAAGATTTTTTTAAATAATATTTTTTAAGATTTTATTTATTTATTCATGAGAGACACAGAGAGAGAGAGGCAAAGACACAAGCAAAGGGAGAAGCAGACTCCATGCAGGGAGCCCAATGTGGGACTCGATCCCAGGACTCCAGGATCATGCCCTGGGCTGAAGGCAGGTGCTAAACTGCTGAGCCACCCAGGGATCCCCTAGAAAAGTGTTTTATTCAATAACTGAATACCCAGACATTATGGGTCTTGGCAGTTTTAAATGGAATATTCTGATAACCAGAAAATGACTGATTTATAAGTGTGGAAATGCAGTAGGGAGTTTAGAAGTTTAATACCCTTACTTAATATCCTACAGTCATAGAAAGCCAAAAGGAAGAAAGCTACAATGATGAGAATCTTTAAATGTAATTATAAGGCCTGAAAAAAACTTATACTGAACACTCAAAAGAGGCCAACAAGAAAATGGTGCACTAAAATTCTCAACTATTTCATGTTTCTTCTGCAGTGGAACTTATCTAGAAATCCAAACTTGCCCTGTGCAAAATTTCAAAGCAAGGACAATCTAACGTCCACATCTCCCAACTTTTAATACTTTTTCTTCCTTCCTAGTCCCTGAACACTTTCATCCTATTCTTAGCTACTGAAGCATTCCACATCACTATCTCAACCATGCCACTTCTCTCCCAGGTGCCATCCTTCAGAAATCTCCTCTTCTGTTCTTGGCTTATTGCAAATTATAAATTCTATTCTCTCAATAAATTGATTCTACTAGTAGTGGCAGTGAGAAGAAGCAGCTGTTGAATTTGACCAATTCATACTAAGATGTGAATGACTTATAGCCACTCTTTCTGCTTAGATTCTATTCTTCATTTTGTCATCCTACCTGAAATTCTACCAATTCTTTCATTCAGCAAACAATGATTGAACACTTCTGTCCCAGGCACTGTTTTAGGTACTAAGGACACAGCAGTGAACAAGAAAATCACTCTCATTTTGGACCTTATATTTAAGTAGGGAAATAAATAAGTAGAATGGAAAGAACCCTAGAAACTCAAACATCAGAGTTGAGGTAGAATAATGATATTTGATTACTTTTATGTTTTTCTTCATTATTAAAATAATATAAATACAACATAGAAAATGAGAAAAGAAGGGAAAAATCACCCACTATTCCATTACTTTAACCCAGGAAACATCTGCTAATGTCTAGAAATATTTTTGGTTCTCAAAATGCAGTGGAGTAGGGGTGAGGACCTCTACTCTCTAGTGGTAAAGGCAGGAATCCTGCTGCTGACCATCCTACAATGCACAGGACAGCCACCATAGCAGAGATATACCCAGGCCAAATTGTCAATAGTGCCAAGGTTGAGAAACTTTGCAGCCACTGTAAGCATTCCAGTATATATTTTTCTTCTAGTCTTTTCCCCTATGAATCTTTGCAGAAACCATTATAACCTTATCAGACATTTAACACTTTTTTTCATTTAATATTAAAATATAAATATTCTTCATTTTATTGAATAATATATTCATAAGTATTTTAGTGTTCCCATAATGTTTAGTTCCCCTATTGTTAGGTTTAAGATTGTTTCCAATTTTTAAAATACCATATATATTTGTGTATTCAGCAAACATCTGTTAAGTGCCTACTGTATGCCAGGCCACAGGCCAGGCCCTGACAACAGATTTCCCAAACTGGAATTGTGGATCGAGAAGAAAGAATATCTTCCTGGTTCCTGATATATGCAGATAATTGTTACATTGTATCTTCCACTGGGTATGATTAAAAAAAATCTTTTTTCTAATTTGATTATTGAAGAGTTACAATTTGAATTTTTCATGGGTTTTTTGATTATCTTGGTTCTTTTGTAAATTACTTCTTCATTTTCTGGCCTTTTTATCTTACTAGTTTCTTATCAATCTGCATAAACCCTTCACATTCATATACATATATATGGGTAAAAATAAAAAATGATAAAGTAAGATCAAGTTGTCATCCTCTTGTCAGTGTTAGGTGCATAATTCTTACTTCTGTCCTTTCTCTCTGCCCTGTACATGGGGAACAGGGGCAGCATGGGAGCCTGTGAGACCATGAAGCCTGCTCAAAATAAGGCTGCAGAAGCTGTCTCCCTGCCCTTTCCTTGGGCCAGAGTAGATTACATCACAATTATAAAATACTGTGGTATTATAAACAGAAATCTAATTATGGGGCAAAAGGAAACTGAAGATACCCCTAACTCCAAGCAAAGAACTGTTGAATGAGACAAAGGGAAACAAAATCCACTCATGCGTTAAAACTAGTTTTGCCAATGTTTATGGCATACGCTGGTGGAGTTCCTATTCTTTAAAGAATCTGGTTGAAAATTTTAGGGGTAATAAAAGTTTACTGGAAGCTGATGGGTTAGAGCTGCTATTTCCCTAATTCCTCATGATACTACTTTTTTGAAGGTTCCTTTCCCTTGGAGTAAGGCTGTCATTAGTGGGGGGACAAAAATGTAGGCAGAGCCCATGTGAATAGCCATGGTCTTTAACCTATAATCCCCACATCAGGGCAGTTAGTATAAGACAACACTGATACCTTCAAGTAAGAAACTATGATGGTATGTCTGGATTCCCAGACAAGAGCATTCAAAGAGCAAGGAAATGTGAACTAGGGAAGAAGTTATGGTTCATTCAGGATGGGGAAGCAGGTTTGTCCCTGGGGAACCCAGTATAACACTACGGAACTGAGAGTGTTTCTGTATCTCCCAAGAGTAACAAGGCAGGAGGAAAAGACAAGGAAAAGAATTGTATGCTTCCAGGTGGCTTCAAATCCCCACACCATTTCTACAGCTTCTTCTAGGACTATGCTTAACTACTGTCCTGTAACTACTGTCTACTCTCTTCAACTGAAAAAGGCTTATTTTTTTCTTCAGATTACCATCATTCTTAAAAACTGTGGGCAACTGTCCATGTAAACTGGCTCTTTCTTGAAGGTGATTTTCAATTTGTGTGAAAAGGCCTTTAAAATATTCAGACTCTTTGCCTAAGTAGTTAAACTTATAAGAGTTTATCTGAAGGAAATAATCAGTAATGTCCCAGAGATTTATAAGCAATCATGTCCACTGAGTGGCTAAGACACTTAACCACTGTAAATAATCTTTATGTCCAGCATGGGGTATTAATTTTGTCTACCCAGTACCATGCCATGCAGCCATTAAAAAAAAAGAATATACACACACATATACTATCTAATCCATTGAAAATCACATAAGGTATTTTTGTAGGTGCAAAGCGGAACAGTGATACTTGAACGGACTCCCTGTGTTATGAGACAAAGACAATGGTCTTCCTCCTTCAGGACTCCTGTAGGTCCTTAGGGCAGATAGAGCAAAGAGCTCAGGTTGGGGTATCCTGGCTCTTACTCACAATGGGAGAGCTTTAGGAGAGCTGGATGACACTCAGACCCTACTGCTAGAGAGCAACTGAGGGTGGACGAAGACCCCAGTGTCCGACCTCCAGCCTAGGAGTTTCCCTCTAGACCCAGCTACCTACCTCAGGACCATATTCACGAACGCACAGAAACACAGACTTACAAAATCATTATTAAGCAAAAACTGAGTGCCACCCCGCACTCCCCCTCCCCCCTGACGAAAGTCAAAAGTCCTAGCTGCTCCTATCAGCCTCTGCAGGTAACAGCTCTACTGCCCCATCAAACCACCGGCTTTCCCCCCGGCGCTTCTCTCTCCATCCCACAGGAAAGGTCTACAGACCACCCGGAGACGGCCCAAGACGCCAACCAGTGGGCACCTGCCGGGGGAAGGATGCCCCCTACCTGCTGGCGGGGAGCTGGCGGCGGCCGGGCGGGAGGTGCTGCACGCGGTGTCGGGGCCGCTGGGCCTGCCGGCGCCGGGATGCTCGCTAATGAGGCGGCGGAGCCGGGGCGCGCGAGCTCCCCGCCCCCCCCCCCCGCCCGACACGCCTCCTCTGGGCCGGCTCCGCGGCCAGCCCCGCCCCCCTCCGCCCGGCGCCCGACCTGCCCGACCTCCCCGACCTCGCGGCGCGCCCCCAGCCGGAACCGGCTCCCCTCGCCCGTCGGCGGGCCCGCTGGGAGCCCCGCCCCGCCCGCCCCGCCCGCCCCGTCCCCCCGCCCAGCCCTGGAAAGCCGGGGAATTGGTGGATTCGGCGCCCCTGGGCGGGGGGGCGCGGGGAGACAGAGCGAAACCGAAAGTGAACTTGACATTCCGGCTTCTCGTAAATCAGCTTTTAAAGAGAAAAGCTCCAAGGAGAAAACAAACAACATATCCTATTTTTAAAACAAAATTTTTAAAGTGAGCCAACGTCTGAATGAAATGAAGGTTTCGGACCGTCAGTTTCGTCTTTAGGATCTTAGGATCTGGACACTGAATCTGCCATCAGTGTCGTGCCCTCCCCCCCGGCTGATCAAGAGCTTTAGGATAATGAAACATCTTCACATAATCCGATATCATCCTACAGTATATACGAAATGACGGGCCCACAGGCTTTCGTTTTTATTCTAGAAAGTCAATGTGCCTATAATAGGAAATATATTTTTTAATACGTGGATTTTGAGGACTTCCTCAAAGTTCCTCGACATAATGAAACTTAAATTGCTTTGTCATTAAGGAACTTTCTATCACCGGTTACACCTTTTAAGAATGCTCTGGCTCCCCTGGGATCCAGATTAGGTGAACACATTTCAGATGAATATTAAGAAAACCCTTCTAATGATAACTCCAGCTCAATGGACCAGCAAAGGCAGAAACCAAGTGACCCACTGAGAAGGTGATGGCACAATTGACTTAAGCATTCCCCACTGCTGGACTTCTAGGTGTTTTCCTCTTTCTCCTTACTTCTTCTTCTTCTCCTCCTCCTCCTCCTTCTCTCTCTTTCTAATTTTAAATTGATAAAAACTCATCATGTCACTTGCCTGCTTATTCATTTCAGCTGCAATTCAAAATAATGCATAACAAATGAATATGGAGATGTCCATTGGTTTGACTATGGCATTTGCTTCCCAAGTAAGAATTTTCACATTCTCAGAATATCATATATATATTTTTTTCTTAACTTGGAAAAATACTGAGGATGATACTGCCTTAAAAATCTGTAGAAGAGTATGAAATTCTGTTTAGTCTCAATAAAGCTGTAATAGACTTGGATTCAGCTGAGATATTCCCTCTTTCAAAACTCTCTCTCTTTTTTAAGATTTTATTTATTTATTTGAGGGGAGAGGAGAGAGCCTGAGCAAGGGGGAGAGGGAGAAAAAGACAACCCGCTCACCACCTGCAGCTTGGTCCAGGAACCCTGTGATCATGACATGAGCTGACGGCAGATGCTTAACTGACTGAGCCACCCAGGTTTACTCAAAAGAAGTCCCATCCTCAAAAGAGGGGCCGATACCAAGCCAAGTGGTGTAGCACTTCCTAGGGATGCTTGCCATAGGACGGCAAGAAAAAGAATTAAGATTGAGGTCTGGGTATGGTTTTTTTGTTGTCCCCAGGCAGCACAAAGACATATTGTGTCCTTGTGAAGAGCTGAAAAGAAAAGGGAATAGATAATAAAGTGGATCATTTTATTCACCAGAGTTCAGAGACTTAAGTATTATTTTTCAATATTTCTGCTGTCAGTTTATGTTTCCTTAGAAAGCTATTATATGCTTGGCCTGAACCATGTGAAGCCTTGGCTTTATTCACATTACACTCTGAAATATAATTGCCCCTTGCTCAGAAAAGCTTTCTTTGGCTTTGCTGTTCCCTTAAATTACTGTCTTCTCTGTTACTCCATTTCAATGGCAAACCTCAGGAAACTATCATAACTTTCTTTGACTATCAAATTAACAAAACAAAATGCAATAATTATAGTAAAGATTAATACAGTAATAGTAAAGCATGTAGCATTTTTTTTACATGCTTAAAGGCACTGTCTTGGTAATTTACATATATTAACGCTTTTAAAATTTTATCCTATGAATTGGGTACTGTTATTGCTCCTATTTTAGAGATGTGGATACTGAGGCAAAGTGTTCAAGTAACTTGTTTAAGCTTCTTTCACAGTTAGGAAGTGGCACAGCCAAAATTCCAATCCAGGCACTCTGGCTCCAATATCTATACTTTTTTTTTTTTTTAAGATTTTATTTATTCATGAGAGAGACAGCGAGAGAGAGGGGCAGAGACACAGGCAGAGAGAGAAGCAGACTCCACGCAGGGAGTCTGATGTGGGACTCAATCCTGGGACTCCAGGATCACGCCCTGGGCAGAAGGCAGGTGCTCAATCACTGAACCACCCAGACATCCTCAATATCTATACTCTTAACTACTATACAAATATGCAGCGATTTAGTATCCTCATTCACTACTGGTGGCACTGTGTATTTGTTCAACCTCAAAAAATGAAACAGAGTTGCCATATGACCCAGTAATTCTTCCATTTATACCCAAGAACTGAAACATATGGTGTGGGACCCAGGAAATTTAACAAAAATCCCCTACCCCTGGACAAGCGGAGCAGGACTGATTCCATTTTGTGCTACACCTGCCACCTCCTGTGTGACCCCCACATAACCTGCTTATTGCTTAAGGCGCTGCCCCACCCTAGTCAAGCCGCTGGGCACACCCTAATCAGAAATCGGCTCATAACAATGTAACCCTGCTTTGTGCCCACCAAAACTACGTGCCAATTCTGACCAAAGTAATAGGCCAGCTCACATGGATACTATAGGGTAAGATGTAATTCAATCATTCAATCGGCCACCTGTGTGTTGACAGACATGACTGTGCAACTTTCTGTGTATCCCATGGGCCACTGGCCCCTATAAAGCTGCTACGCCTCTTAGTCTCGGGGTCCAAGTCCCTGCTCCGCTGTGTCGGGTATACTTGGACCCAAGCTCGAGCTTGTAAATAAACCCTCCTGTGTTTGCATTGGTGTCGGCTCCTGGCTCCTCGGTGGTTTCTCGGATTCGCAATCTTGGGCACAACAATGGGACGCCTAGGTGGCTCAGCTGTAGAGCCTCTGGCTTAGGGCGTGATCCCGGGATCTGGGATTGAGTCCCACATTGGGCTCCTTGCAGGGAACCTCCTTCTCCCTCCACCTATGTCTCTGCTTCTCTCTCTGTGTCTCTCATAAATGAATAAATAAAATCTTTTAAAAAAACTCTGAAACATATGTACAAAAGTACACACTCATGTTCACAGCAGCATTACTCACAACAACACAAAGTGGTAATAAAATAAAATGTTCAACAATTTTGAATGGATAGACAAAATGTAGTTTATCCATGCCTTTGGCTTTTATTATTTTTTATCCATACATTTGAGTATTTTTTTTAATTTTTATTTATTTATGATAGTCACACACAGAGAGAGAGCAAGAGCAAGAGGCAGAGACATAGGCAGAGGGAGAAGCAGGCTCCATGCACCGGGAGCCCGACCTGGGATCGCGCCCTGGGCCAAAGGCAGGCGCCAAACCACTGGGCCACCCAGGGATCCCCATACATTTGAGTATTATTCAGCCATAGAAAGGTTTGAAGTACTGTTATATGCCACAACTTGAAGGAACCCTGAAAATTTTATGCAATGTTGAAGAAGCCAGGTGCAAAAGACCAAGATACTGTATGACTCTTTATGTGAAATGTCTAGAATAGGCAAATTTTCTTTCTTCAGGGACACCTGGTGGCTCAGCAGTTGAGCGTCTGCCTTTGGCTCAGGGCTTCATCCCGGGGTCTGGGATTGAGTCCCACATCAAGCTCTCTGCATGGAGCCTGCTTCTCCCTCTGCCTGTGTCTCTGCCTCTCTCTCTGTCTCTGTTTCTCATGAATGAATGAATGAATGAATGAATGAATAAATAAACAAATAAATAATTTTTAAAAAATTTTCTTTCTTTAGAAAGAAAGAAAATCAGGGATTGCCAGGGGCTGGAGGAAGGAGAGAATGTACAAAGCTCAGTACAAATTGTGGTTCAAATTGTGCCCAAGCTACAAGTACACTCCATGCCTGAAGTGTGAATTTAAAATTTAGACTGTGTTCCCCACAGCATGGGGAACCATTCCAGAATAGCTTAATATGAAGGGCTAGCCTCAGCCCACACTGCGCAACCACTTGCTCTCCTTCACAGACTGAAGTTCTTGGCTAAACCTAGTTCCCAGAAAATGAAGAATTTCACACCCTTGTGAAAGCATCTCTGTTTTTTTTTTTTAATATTTTTTTTTTTTTTATTCATGAGAGACACACACACACAGAGACAGAGACACCGGCAGAAGGAGAACCAGGCTCCCCACAAGGAGCCCGATGTGGGACTTGATTCCAGATCCCAGGATCATGCACTGAGCCAAAGGCAGACGCTCAACGGCTGAGCAACCCAAACATCCTAAAAGCATCTCTGTTAAAAAGAAATACTACTATGCATATCTTGAATTTTCAAAAACTTTGTTTTTTAAAAAACTACTTTATGGTATACAATGGTAAATAATTTTACTAAGTCCCAGGGGAGAGGACTTTCAATTATTTTACATCAGTTCTCTCTAATATGTTTATGTTTATACTATTTAACCCAATATTTACAATCAATATATATGAAGTTGGTCATCACAGTGTTATTGACAGTAGCAAAAAACAATCCATCAGTGAAAATTGTATACATACTTGCAGAAAATCATATACCTTTTAAAAATGGCACAAATGAATGCTATGTAACAATATGAAAATCCTTATGCTAAAATGATCAAGAGCACCTATTTGTATGTGTGTGTAAAAAAGATACACACCTACATTCACAAATTCATAGAAATAATGCACATACCTATTAAAGTTATATGTCATTTGATACTGAAATAAATTTCCTTTAATCTCTTACCCCACATTCTATTAAATGTGTTCAATACATATGCCTAGATTTCTCTCAGTTCCCAAGGTATATATTCTCATGGTCACTTTTTTCACTTATATTTTAAGATTGTGAACAATATCCTACATAGAAGAATATAACATAGGTATACAATTTAAAGGGTCAATGCTGAGAACAACAAGGCAAACCTAGAAGGTTGGGTTATTATTTGCTCTTAGGGTGACTGGACACCTTCTCCACTGATGCGGTGGTCTGCTAGGGCTAAGGGCAGGGATGGATCTTCCTCAGGGCTAGAGTCTCCTGAAGTACATGCTATTCTCTCAACTCATTTAGTAGCAAAGAATAGAGTACCAACAGTTCCTCAAGTCTTTTCTCCATAAGGCTAACTAGGAGAGAGGCTTGATCTACTCAAGATGGAAACTGTTCGTGGGGTGAGAAAAAAATAGATATTTCTCAGAGCAGCAGGGGAAAAAGATGACTTTTCCAAAACAAAATTAGTAACTCTTATCAAATCTGCTCTTTTTCATTTCCTGTCTTAACCTTTTTGCCACTTTATGATGGCAATTTAACAGAGGAAGAGACTGAGGCTCCAATAGATTGGGTAAACTGTCTGTGTTTAGGGGCACTTCGGTGGCCCAGTCAGTTAGGAGCATGACTCTTGGTTTTGTCTCAGGTTGTTTCTCACGATCCTGAGTTGGAATTCCTGGTAGAGCTCCCTGTGGAGTCTGCTAAAGACTCTCTCCCTCTGCCCCTCCCCATTCATGTGCACACATGTGCATTCTCTCTCTCTCCTAAATATAAATAAATCTTTAAACTGTGTCAAGACTCAAACAGAAAAAAAAATCCACCCTCAACATTAAACCTATTCTGCAAACAGAAAAGCTATTAAAATGTTTATAACTGTGAAAACTCTGATCAAAGTAGGTTTAGAAAGAACATACCTCAGCATAATAAAGCCATATATTAAAAACCCACAGTTAACATTATACTTTCTAGTGAAAAACCGAGAAATTTTCCTCTAAGATCAGGAATAAGACTAGGATGCACTCTGTTTCCACTTTTATTCAACACAGTACTGGAAGTCCTAGCCACAGCAATCAGACAAGAAAAGAAATAAAAAGCTTGCAAAGTGGTAAGGAAGAAGATAAACTGTCACTATTTGCAGATGACATGACACTGTACATAGAAAGCTCTAAAGACTCTATAAAAAACTATTATATCTAATAAATTCAGTAAAGTTGCAGGATACAAAGTTAACATACAGATATCAGTTGTGTTTTATACATTAATAATAAAGTAGCAGAAAGAGAAATTAAGAACACAATTCCATTTATAATTGTACCAAAAAGAATAAAACACCTACTAATAAACATAACCAAGGAGGTGAAAGACCTGCACTCTGAAAATTATAAAACACTGATGAAAGAAACTGAAGACAACACAGACAAGTGGAAAGATATTCCACACTCATGGATTGGGAGAATTAGTATTGTTAAAATGCCCATATTACCCAAAGCAATCTATAAATTCAGTACAATCCCTATCAAAGTACCAACAATGTTTTACACAGAACTAGAACAAATTATTTTTTTTAAGATTTTATTTATTTATTCATGAGAGACACACACAGAGAGAGACAGAGACACAGGCAGAGTGAGAAGCAGGCTTCTCGCAGGGAGGGCAATGTGGGACTCAATTCCAGGACCTGGGATCATGACCTGAGCCAAAGGCAGGCAGACATTCAACCACTGAGCCACCCAGGTGTCCCAAAACTAGAACAAATTAATACTAAGATTTGTAGATAACCAAAAAAGAAAAGATCTTGAATAGCCAAAGCAATCTTGAGAAAGAAGAACAAAGCTGGAGGTTTCACAATCCCAGATTTCAAGGTATATTTCAAAACTGTAATATAAGTAGTAACAGTATGGAACTACACAAGAATAGACACATAGATCAATGGAACAGGATTGAGAGCCCAGAAATAAACCCACATTTATATGGCCAATTAATCTACAACAAAGAAGGCAAGAATATACAATGGGGAAATGAATGGTCTGGGAAACTGGAGAGCTACATGCAAAAGAATGAAACCGAGCCACTTTCTTACACCATACACAAAAATAAACTCAAAATGGATTATAGACCTAAATATGAGACTTGCAACCATAAAACTCCTAGAAAAAAAACCATAGGCAGTGATTTCTTTGACATTGGCCTTAACAACATTTTCCTATGTATGTCTCTTCAGGCAAGGGAAATAAAACAAACAGAAACTCCTAGGATTACACCAAAATAGAAAGCTTTTGCACAGCAAAGGAAACCATCAACAAAATAAAAAGGCAACCTACTGAATGGGAGAAGATAGTTGCAAATGATACATTTGTTAAGGGCTTAATATTCAAAACATACAAAGAACTTATACAACTCAACACCAAAAAAAAAAAAAAAAAAAAAAGAAAATCCAATTAAAAAATGGGCAGATGGGGACGCCTGGGTGGCTCAGCAGTTGAGTGTCTGCCTTTGGCTCAGGGCATGATTCTGGGGTCCAGGGATCAAGTCCCACATGTGCATCCTGTAGGGAGCTTGCTTCTGCCTCTGCCTGTGTCTCTGCCTCTCTTTCTGTGTGTGTCTCATGAATAAGTGAATAAAATCTTATTTTAAAAAATGGGCAGATGACCTGAATATATATTTTTCCAAAGCAGACATACAGATAACCAATAGGTACATGAAAAGACACTCAACATCACTCAACAGCCAGGGAAATGCAAATCAAAACCACAATGAGATATCACCTGACACCTGTAAGAATGGCGAATCAAAAAGACATGAAATAACAAGTATTTGCAAGAATGTGGAGAAAAAGAAACCCTCATGCATTGTTGGTGGGAACGCAAACTGGTGCAGCCACTGTGGAAAACAGTATGGAGGTTCCTTAAAAAATTAAAATTAGAATTACCATATCCAGTAGCTACACTACTAGGTATTTACCCAAAGAAAATGAAAACACTAATTTAAAAAGATATATGCACCCCTATGTTTATTGCAGCATTATTTATACCTGCCAACATATAAAAGTGACCTAAACATCCATCAATAGATGAATGGATAAAGAAGTGGTGGTATATATATGAGTACACACACTGGAATATTACTCGCCCGTAAAAAAGGAGATCTTGCCGTTTGTAACAACATGGATGGACATAGGTGGTATTATGCTAAGTGAGGTAAGTCAGAGAAAGACAGAGAAAGACAAATATTATATGACTTCGCTTATATGTGGAATCTAAAAAACAAGTGAATAAACAAACAAAAGCCAAAACAGACTGTAAATACAGAGGAGAAACTGAGGCTTGCCAGATGGGAAGGCCATAAGAGGATGGGCAAAATGGGTGAAGGGGACCGGGAGGCAGAGGCTTCCAGTTATAGAGTAAGTGACGGGGAATAGAGTCAGGTCCTACGGTGACAGCATAAGGCATAGACTTGTCAAACCACTAGGTTGTACACTTGACACTAATGTAACATTGTGCGTCAACTATACTTTTTAAAAGCACACACTAGGCCTCAGCCAGGCGAGCGGCCCCTTTAAGGAAGCAAGGGCTGCGCTGATTGGCCGAGGCTCCGTCAGGGCCACCCAATCCCGAGGCTCTGCGGGGCGAGTTCCGGTCCCGGCGCGGTCAAGGGGACCCGGGCCTGCAGGCCTCCGCCTCGAGTGCCGGCCGCACCCCCGCCGCCCGCCCCCGGTGAGTGAGCGCCCCAGGACGGCCCGCGGGCCGAGGGCTGGTGGGGAGGGCGGGGCTGCCCGGCCCCCTGCACTCCTGGCCGCGCTGGGCGCCCGCTCCTTGGGAGCACCCCCACCGGGCCCCCCTCCCGTGCCCAGTGCTGAGCGGTGTGTCCCCAGCCTCGTTCCAGGAGAGCCACTCCTCCTCGCAGGGACTCCTGGCCCCTCCCGCGTCCACGTCACGGAGTTGGGGAAAGCCGGCCGAGCCCCGTCCGTGGAAATCAGCACAGCACTGCAGGAAATCCCCGAGTTACAACAATTGGGTGTGCATTAGGGAAAACGTCCCGGAAGCTGTGGGTGGATTCTGACCTGGAATATGTAGAGGAAGTGGGTGTGAATGGAACGTGAAAATTTACAGAAACTGATTGTAATTGTGGCACCAGTCATAAGTGTAGGTACTGTGTCATTTGACTAGGAAATGAATCAGCACAGACATTTGGATAACAAAAGTCCATAGGTCATGAACTTATCTCTCTCTCTCTCTCTCTCTCTCTTTCCGTCTCTCTCTCCCTCTTAATATGTAAATCAAATGCTAGATCCCTGCGGTGACTGGAGGAAGGCTGCCTAGAACTTGCAGCCCCTGCACTCCTCAGAAATACCCATTTCCACTGTGAATCACTGCACAGCTGAGAGGGGCTGGAGCATTAAATAGCCCGTTTTAAGGTCTCAGGTAATCAAAGGAAAAATGAAGTCAGAAAGGACCAAATCAGCATTCTCAGCATTCTCTCCCTCTGAGACAGACTGGTATCTTAGTTGTTAAGTAGCAAGACATTTGGCACCAGTGATAAAGTGTTGGGATTTTTAGAAGATTTATCTTATTCAATTGAGTGAATTCAAAATTGCAAGATCACTCTTGCTTGGTTTCTGATACGTATTTTGTGACTGGGAGAGAGAAAACTGAGAGTATTCTGACCATTCTAAGGAGCTTCCTAGACTCTGGAAATGGCTTTGTTAGGGTGGGGAAGGAGAAGGAAGCTGAAAATACTAAACTCTAGGGCATAGTTTAAAAGGTGTACACTCATTTTCAGGTGTGGTTTCCCTTAAGAAACACAAGGAAGCTCTTCATCCTGCTTGGATTCTGCCTTTACCCTTGGGAGTGTCCTCTAACACATCCGCACCACCATCCAGACCCAAGAAACCAAGGCCAGAACACAGGTAATCCTGCACTATAATCTTCCAGATAGTTTCTCTTCCCTCGATGGCTGACAAGAGGACTCCACTTCAGGAGAGATCGCACCCCCTTATAAACAGGGGCCCTCTAAGAGACACATTTCGTATGGGTGTGTGTGTGTGTGTGTGTGTGTAGGAATGAGATTAGAGGACAGTTTTCTTTATAAATGTTTGCAGAATATGTAAAAATTCAGCCATCTATTCCTACATACATAAAAAAAAAAAAAAATAAGGAATGGCAAGTGACCTGAGCTAGGTTTCTCTTGTACCATTCATGCTCTATGCAAATATTTATGCAAAAAAGACATCATGGGAACTCCAAGATGGATAATATATTGCTCTTTCCTTCAAACAAGTTCTGGTCTGCTGTTGGAGATAGCTGACTGGGGGTGTCAAAGTCTGCAGAAAGGAGAGAACTTCTGTTAGGTCTCCCTACCCTCATGAGGTAGCCTCTAATAGAGGATGGAATGGGGCAGTGGCAGAAGGGGAGTGAAACTTAATGGCCTGCCTCTTCTCTACAGTGAGTGGTTCAGCCTCCTATGCCCAGCATTGAGGCTGACTCTGGCTCAGAGGCCCTTGTAATTCAAGAATGTAGCTATGGCCAGAATCCAGGGAAGCCACTGAAATCTGGCTTGTAGTTCTCACTCACCTGGAGCCAAATTAGCAAGGATGACTCATTCTACTTGTTTGGCATGAAATGCCCTCCCCCCCCCCCCCCCATCATCTCCCCAATTAGCCAGAAGCCACTACTTCCTGATGAGGGTATGGAAAATAGAAGCTCTGCTGGGTTTCTCACAGAAGAGTGTGAGTCCTGGATAGAAAGCATTGAGACTGGCCACTGTGACCTAAGTTTCACAACCCTGCTCAGTAGCCTACCAAAGAGAATCAGCAATATCATTGAGGATAGAGCAACTGGAACTTCCCTGAGTTTTGCAATCTTCTGAAAGTAAAATTAATCTAACTGAAGGCCTTCTGTATCTACACAATTGGGTTAAGAACAAAAAATTGAAATTTTGGCCCCTAGAAGTGATGGCCCATTTAAGAACTTCTTAAGTAAGATAAATAAGATAAGCAATACCGTGTATTCATTTAAAAATTGCTTTTCCCAGGACATTTAAGTATCATTTTGTTCTTTCCCTCTTGAGAACTTTAGCAGTAGCCTGCAGAGAACAAAGGTGAAGCCAGAAGAGGGTATGTAGGAGAGGGACAGGGATTACAGGAAGAGTTTTGACATAGTGACCTTGAGACACCTGAAACTTCCTAAAATACAAATGCAAGGAGCACAGAAGCCTGTCCTCAAGGCGTGCAATGCACCTTCTGAATCACCCCTTCTCAGAAGCAAAGTTTCTGTCATCCAACTGTACAGAAGTTAAGAAGATGGACGGTATCCAACTGGTCCCTCACAAAAAAAAAGAGTGGTCTTTTTGTTTGTTTGTTTGTTTGTTTGTTTGTTTGTTTGTTTGTTTTAAAGTATTCAGTTCTTCAAGATTTACAGTGGGAAGAAAAATCAGGAAACATGGAGCTGTATACTCATAGAGTGGGAGAAAATTTTAGAAGTTACTTAAGTTCTGTCCACTGGTCTTAGGTGAGCAAATGTTGGCCAGGCTGGTTAAGTTTGCCCAAGATCAGACAACTAGTTAGAAGCAAGGACTAGGGCAGCCTGGGTGGCTTAGCGGTTTAGCGCCGCCTTCAGCCCAGGGCGTGATCCTGGAGACCTGGGATCGAGTCCCACGTCAGGCTCCCTGCATGGAGCCTGTATCTCCCTCTGCCTGTGTCTCTTCGCCTCTCTCTCTCTCTCTCATGAATAAATAAAATCTTTAAAAAAAAAAAAAAAGCAAGGACTATAATCCATGCTGTATTCCCAGGAAATTTGTCTTTTTTTTACATTGTTATAAGCGTAAGGTAGCTCAAAGTATATCATATGAGGGCATATGTAGAATATATTGTTTTAAGCCTCTTTGCTTTTTCACATTTTAGGTCAAGATGGGGTTTATTTTCTCAAAATCTATGAATGAAAACATGAAAAACCAACAGGAGTTTATGCTTATGAATGCTCGACTCCAGGTACATTTTCAAATAATTAAGCTTTTATGTTGTTATAGTGGTTAAAGTTTCCACAACATGTACTCTAGCAGTACTGTTCTCTTTGACTGCAAAGGGTGAAATGTTCTTGGGGCTCCATCCTCAGAATCAAGATGAAATGCATTCTTAGTTATCTGGTGAATGAGTGTATTTATACCTCCAATCCTGATACTTGTGTACAAGTTCCATACTGAAGACATGCTGCTTAGAGTGTAGGGTAAGTAGAATAATTCCTCTCCCCTTACCAAATATCTGCATCCTAATCTCCTCTGAATACACTGCCTTACGTGGCAAAAGAAACTTTGCAAGTGATTAAGTTAAGGAGTTTGAGACAGAGAAGATGCTCAATTATCCTGGATTATCTGGATGGGCCCAATGTAATTACAAAGGTCCTTATAAGGGATAGAAGAAGGTAAGAGGGTCAAAGTTAGAGAGATCTGAAGATGCTACACCGCTGGCTTTGAAGATAGAGTAAAAGGCAAAGGAATTCAGGTAGCCTCTAGAAGCTAGAAAAGGAAAGGATACAGATTTTCTCCTAGAGCTCATAGGGAACACAGTCCCACCAGCCCACTTTGGATTTCTGACTCCAGAACTATAAGATAATTAATTTACATTGTTTTAAGCCACTAAATTTGATAATTTGTTATAGCAACATTAGGAAATTAATATATAGTGTGAAAACTTGACATTGGATTTATGCATAGGTTGGAATAGAAAAGATCAAAGCAATGTAGAAGATTGTCTAATTTCCTATTAGAGGTTGTCAAAAAGGATTACAAAATGTTGTATGTCAAAATCAAGTACTAAAAGTTTGACTAAAATTATTTTCCTAAGATTTCAAGCAAAGATCTCTTGGCCTTTGTGGTTCATTATGGCCCTGGGATTAGAAGGTCCTACTGTGAGACAGTATGGCGAGGGGTTCAAAGTGAGGACTAAATCCAGGTTTGAATCCCATCCCCCACCCCCCACCCCCCAACTAACTGTATGATGTGTGCCTCAGTCTCCACGTCTGTCAACTGGAGGTGACAGTATCCGCTTCAGAGGGTTGTTTTGAGGAGTAATGACGGTATATAGAGAGTATACAGAACAATGGTTCAGGTCTATAGAACACTGTCTTTCACCTTAAAAGTATTACGTCGCTGCTACTGTTATTACTGCTATTGAGTGTCTTGTGCAGGATAACAAATTATTTTGGGAGAATGGAACAATTTAAAGAATGGAAACAAATTGTTGTAACAGAGCACAGTGACCTAGGGGAGAGCAAACATTAGGCATAAAAACCAGCCAAGAATGTCAAAGACCCAGAGAGTCCTTTCCTAAGACCTTTGGAAATGACAGACTTTACATCAGTTCCCATGAAGTCACGATATATGAAGGGCCTGGGATTTTATCCCATTCTCAAGCTAACAAATTAGCCTGTTCCTATTTCATGGACACTGGCCAATACAAGAGACACTTCCATCAGAGACAAAGGACTTCATTACTCATAGCACAGTAAGCAACATGAGTGTGAGGTTGGCATGAATATCCCCATGTTCCTCGAGTCTCACAGAGGTGACAAAGATGGAGTTAAATGGATGCTGTGCACATATGAGGAATCCTG
Source organism: Canis lupus familiaris (assembly GCF_011100685.1). Classification (NCBI taxonomy): domain Eukaryota; kingdom Metazoa; phylum Chordata; class Mammalia; order Carnivora; family Canidae; genus Canis; species Canis lupus. Next base: position 94,246,910 of record NC_049222.1, on the reverse strand, counting down.
GGCTTAGGGAATCTACTGCCTTTATAACAATCAGCGAGCTGGGGATGGTGGGGCGGGGGGTGCGGGACTTGACCTCATTCCTCAAGGTCATTTGCCCTAAATACAACCCAGAGAAATGGCCCGAATAAGAGCAATCTGGGTCTTGTATCCTTGGCCTACTCAGCAAGAATGTGCGGGGACATTCGGGGGCCATGGACAGTTGCCTCCCAACAACCTGCCTCTCAGCCCTATTGATCAGAGTTTTGAGAACAGCCTTGACTTCTGCCCACTGATCCCAGTGACCACCATAGCTAGTGCTAAGTTCAAACTAGTAGGAACACTATCATTGCCATCAGTTTTCAGCTCAGCTGAAACAGAGGTAAACTAGGCCCATGCATTTCTCTATGAATCCAAGGGCCCAATTAAGCCAGTAGCTCTATTTCATGTGGCAGGGTAGGAGATGGAACATTTTCCCAAAAGTGGTAGCTACTACTCCTTTATGAAATTCTGGAGTGACTTTAGGGCCAGGCCAGTCATACCCTCAAATACATTTTTATTTGACCAGCAAACAGGCCCTTTTTGTACCTGTCATGTCCTCATCAACCCACCTCAAAACGGGATGAAGCCTGAGAGTCACAAGACTCCCTGGGTCAGGTATTCATTTTTAACAAGAGCTCAGTCATAGTCAGTGGCTTCCTCCTGCCTTTTTGAAAGGGTTATGTTATGGGTTGAATTGTATGTCCTTTCCACAATTCATATGTTAAAGTTCTAATCCCTACTATCTCAGAATATGATGTGTTTGGAGAAAGTCTTTACTGAGTCAATCAAGTAAAATGAGGTCAGTAGAATGGGCCCTAATCCAATATAAGACTGCTGTCCTCATAAAATGGGGGAAATCTGAACACAGAGGCATGCCTACAGAGAGAATGTGATATGACTATGAGGTCAGCTATTTACAAGCCAAGAACAGAGGCCTGGAACTGATGCTAGCACATAGCCCTGGGAAAGCAACTAACCCTACTGACACCTCAATTTTGGACTTCTAGCCTCTGGAACTGAGACAATAAATTTCTGCTGTTAAGCCACCTTGTTTGTGGTGTACTTTGTTTTGACAGTCCCAGGAAACTAATACAGGAGGTATTTGGTGCCTGTCTTTGCAGGTGGTGATGCTGTATAGGCAATGGCCTCTCTGGAGATTGGCTATGATTTTCTCTTTTTCTCTGTGGGATTCTATATTGTTTCTAATAGACCACCTGGAAGATGTCAGGGAATCCCTGAATGAGTGTCCTCTCATCACTATGAGTATTTACAATTTAAGCAAGTAAATATCAATTTCATTAGACATTTATTTGCAGGGGACATTACTGCAGTATCCTGAATCAGCTCAAGGATCACTTTCATTTCCCTTCCTTACTGCAAACTTTGCCCAAACTCATCATTTGAATTCCAGTACTTTTTTCTCTATGGGAACACAGACCAAAGAATTTAACACAGGTACTTCAGGGGTTATCAGTAGTTAAGGAGATTACACTGTCTCACAGCTGGGGAAAACTGGGGAATGCAGAGGGGCAAGGACAGCTTTTTGCCCTTTGGCTCCTCATTCCAGAATTGGTACCGCTTCCTCCCCTGTGGACCCCTGGCTTCTGAAGAGTGCTGGTGTTCAGGGACATCATTCTCTTAGACTCTACTGGTGTCATTGTTCTGCTCTGCACCCTCAGCTCTCTGGGCCATCCTGCTGCTGAGTTCAGTCTCCCCACATGGGACCAAGCATACTTGGGCACCTGTATCCAACAGAGCCATAAACATTTGAGTTCCTCTTCTCTTCTCTTTGAAGTTTCTCAGTACACCAGGCCTTCTTCCCTAAAGCAGCTGAAGTTGGAGGGAGAGGCAGAGGGAGAGAGTAGCTCAGTGCCTGTAAGCAAGGCTTTGCACTTACTCTCCATTTCAAGGCACCTCCCTTCAGCCGTAGCCACAATGCCTGCCTTTTGGCTGGGCTGTGGGACTTGCTGCCCCATTTTCTTGATCATATCCTTTCCTTCTCCCACTCCACAGGACAACATGCCACAATCACAGCACCATCTGAACAGCTTATTTGGATTCTACCTTTTGTTGTTCAGCCCCATTTAACACACTGGACAGTGAGAGACCCTTTCTCTACTTTCCCACTCTTACCACCACCTGGGTGAGGCTATTTCCTACCAGATCTGAGAGTCTTTTCGTATCTAATAACCCAACCAACAAAGGCCCTTGTCCTTTCTCTTTCAGAGCACTATGTCTCTATCAGTGTCTCTTTCTTGTCACCAAACTGGCAGGCTCTGTGAAGGGTCTGGGATTTTACACAACTTACAAGTCTGTTACTGCTTCACAGATACCAGCAGAAGACTTGTTATTTACAGTGCAGTAAGCAGCATTAGTATATTCGTTATAAGCATAAGATGCTTTATATATATCCCAGATGGAGGTAGGCTTAATTGGATGCCAAGGTGGATAGAGTGGGAAACAGTAAACTGGAATCTACTACTTTTACCATGACTGGTCAGTAAGGCTGCTCTTAGATAAGACCTGTTACTTCATCTCTCAGGGTTGCTTACTGCAAATAAAACTCTGAGAAATGGCCCAGGTAAAAAGCAGTCAGAGCCTGTATCCTTGGCTTACCCAGTAAAAAGTATGGGATTGCTCATGGCCCATGCAGACTGATTCTCCCAACGTGTGTTTGGTTAAGACAATTAGTTTTTCCTTATTTATCAGGATATACTTTATTATTTATCTTCTAATTTCAAGAAAAGATGACAAAGAGAATGTAGATCAATATGGTTGAAGCATCTTTTCAACCCTAAAGCTACTTAAGTTTTGATCCTAACTGGGACAGCCTAGAGTGAAACATAATCTATAGAAATTTTTGGAAGGTCGGTGGGTCCTCAAATGCTCCCCATTTAAAGAAATTAAACTTCTAATGTCATTCCTAGGGTTTAGAGCTATTCTTTTATTGAAAAAAAAAAAAGTAGCACAAAACATTTGATACATACTAGAGAATATATTTGTAAGTTATTAAGCATAATAAAATGAGCACCAATGAACCCATTACTAAATTGAAGAATCTTGTTATCACAATACTCCTGAAGCTACCCATAGATAGGCTCCATCCTACATGTTGAATGAACCAAACAGCTAAAGCTGGCCTGGAATTGACCTCATATCCCAAACCCCTGGGACTGAGCAGGACTCAGCAAATATAAGGAATGAGCCACTGGAATAGAAGATTACATGTCTTTGTAAGTTCTTTAAAAGATTTTTTAAAATCTCAGTTGAAACACTATGTACTAATGCCTTTAGCTTGTGACAGCATGTCTTTTGGTCCTTTTCCTATTTAAGGGCATCTCAATAAAAAAGGTAAATAGAGGAAATAGAGCAAAACTTTCATTAAAGAAAAGCCTAATGACTAGAATCCTTTTCCCAGTGTTTTTTTTTTTTTTTTTTTTTCCCCTAGTTCTACTTTTATTTTTTGGTAAAAAAAAAGAAAGAAAGAAAGATAAATCATAACTCAACAATCCCATGTTATTGTTTTGTTTGTTTGTTTTCATTCAGGGAAAGGACCAGAATGAGAGATTCAGCTACATTTCATACCAGTGCCCAGGTTCCTAACTGGCTGTACATTGTACTCACCCAGGGCCCTGGGATGATATTTAGCCCCACCCAGACCAATTAGATCTCTTCATGGTGGGGCATGTTGTTATTGCTCTAAGCTCTCCAGGGGACTGTAATGCATAGCCTGGTTTGAGACTTCTGCCTTTCCTTTTTCTATGATGCTACATAATTATAATTAATGATTGGCAGGAATTTAGTATAATGCATATTGAAGATGGAACCAAGTAAGTTTTTAACTTAAGTTAATCATGAAATTAAATCAGTCACTGGAGTCTGACTAATAAAAACTTATAAAAGGCTTCAAATCAGAAAGTTTTCTTTATGAACAACTTTAGTTCAAATTGAGCTGGAGGGGATTCATATGACTAGTTATAATGATATTTTCAGATCATCAGTAAACTTCAGTTTCTCATTGCTTTGTTTAGCCTCTGTTACTGAGGATGGTAGATAGATAGCTATACTCAGTAAACTATCACTCAGATAAAAATTAATACTTTTGGGATCCCTGGGTGATTTAGCGGTTTTGCACCTGCCTTTGGCCCAGGGCATGATCCTGGTGAGATCGAGTCCCACATTGGGCTCCCTGCATGGGGCCTGCTTCTCCCTCTGCCTGTGTCTCTGCTTCTCTCTCTATCTGTCTCTCAGGAATAAATAAAATCTTTAAAAAAAAATTTTTTTTAATGAATACTTTCTTAAAATGCCATTAGACGGCATACCTAAACTAATTTTATATCACCTGAGTGGCTAAGAAGCATTTTGATGTTATAGAATAGGATGGAAACTGGAAGTAGAGAGCAGAAAAAAATGAAGGAAGATTCCATAGGTCCTTGCTGTGCTTTAGTGCTATGTACGCAAAGCACTTATGGTCCACGTAAAGATAAGTCAGGTAACTTATTCACTTTACTGTAAATAGGCAACAAACTAAAAATTTTAAAATACATGAAAGCCATCCTTTGACTTGTATGTCTATAGTTAGTGTGGTGTTATAGAAAGGAAGCATAGTTATAAACCAAAAAATATATAGTTATTTAATATATATAAAATGATATGCTAAGCAGGACTCAGAAATGTATAAGGTACAGGCTCTATATTCAAGGAACTTCTCATCTAGTTTGCTGGAAAGAGAATGAGTTATGCTGCAATAACCAGATGGTTGTGTATGTGTATGTGGTAAGCTGAATACTGGCCCCCTAAAGACGTCCATACCCTAATCCCCAGAACTTTGAATATATAACCTAATGTGGCAAAACGGACCATGCAGATACAACTGGGGGAGCAGACCTTGAGATGGGAAAATTATCCTTGATTATCCATGTGGATCCAATCTAAACACACAAATTCTTAAAAGCATAAAGGTAAAGACAAAAAAAGAAAGAAACACTATATGATTCCACTCTTGTAATTTAAGAAACAAAAAAAATAAGCAAAGAAAAAAAAAAAAAACAGGCTCTTAACTATAGAGAACAAACTGAGGGTTACCAGAAGGGAGGTGGGGGGATGGGTGAATTAGATGAAGGAGATTCATAGTTTTTAATAAAAGATACACTTATGATGAGCACTGAGAAATGTATCGAATTGTTGAATCCTTTATGGTACACCTGAAACTAATATAGTACTGTATGTTAAGTATAGTAGAGTTAAAAACAATTTTTTAAGTAGCTGCATGTCCAGTGGGGAGCCCAGTGCAGGGCTTGAACTCATGACCTGAGATAGAAACCAAAGCTGAGCTGAGATTCATATTCAGAAATGGTAGGAGATCGAAGTGAAATTAAAAGGTCATTGGTCCCATAGGCACTTGCTTCTACAAATGACAAAGAAAGGTCAAGCCACCAACTTGATCTTTTGCTGCCTAGTCCTTCCATGCTGACAGTGGGTCTAGGACCCTTCCTGCAATTAATTCTCTAAAGGGGAGGAGACACACTGTCTTTAGGTTTGGTCACAAACCTAAGTCAGTGAGACCAATGAATGCCATTATAGACTACCAAAAAGCTTTTCTTTTTCTTTTTCTCCCTTAGCTGTATATTCTGTTTTCATAAATCTCCTCCTGGGTTTTAATTCATTTTTAGTTCTTGCGTGAACATAAGTGGTTACTTTACCTATTAACTCAGTAAAACATGTTCTGAATGCCTTGGGACAGAGTTTGGATGCAAAATTGTTAATTAAAATATGACACTATGGCTTTAATGATTTTATTTTCTCTATAAATCTTTTTTTTTTCTCTATAAATCTTAATATGTACTTTTTCTCCCTCTCACCCTACCTTATTCCAAAAAGAATTTCATGCAGGCTTGCTATTAAAATCTTTAGACTTCTCATATTTAGTTTCTACTCCATTTTCTTCCTTAAGATAATTAAGGATGTAGGGCAGCAGAGGAAGGGGGATTTTTTTAAAAAGATTTTATTTATTCATGAGACACACACACACACACACACACACACACACAGGCAGAGACACAAGCAGAGGGAGAAGCAGGCTCCATGCAGGGAGCCTGACATGGGACTTGATCCCGGGTGCCCAGGATCAGGCCCCTGGGCTGAAGGCTGTGCTAAACCGCTGAGCCACCCGGGCTGCCCAGAAAGGAGGATTCTTTTTTTTTTTTTTAAAGATTTTATTTATTTATTTATTCATTCATGAGAGACAGAGAGAGAGAGAGAGAGAGAGGCAGAGACACAGGCCGAGGAGAAGCAGGCTCCACGCAGGGAGCCCGACATGGGACTCGATCCAGGGTCTCCAGGATCACACCCCGGACCGAAGGCGGCGCTAAACCACTGAGCCACCAGGGCTGCCCGAAGGAGGATCTTAAGAGAGAAAAAATACCCCCTATAAATATCCTTAATACTTAAAGGGAACAATCCAAAGTATCATTATTCTTCAATAAATTTACTAGATGCAAAATTATAGTCAAACCACATTTTCAGAAATGCTTTAGTTGGAAATAATTTTAGATTTGCAGTAAAGTTACAAAACTAGTATAGAGAGTTTATAGATACCCTTTGTATATTAGCTTCCTCTAATATTAGAACTAACCACTTATTCAGAGTCCTGGCTCGTTTTATTGGAGAATAGTCCTTAGAAATCAAGATCTAGATTCTAGGTGTGTTTGTTCCTATGGTCATTGTTCCTAGCTCCATTCAGCAAAGACATGTACATATACTAACCCGTGCATATACGCACACTATAAACCAGGAGTTCATACTGATATCTGATTGCAATCCAGTAGGATGTTTCATTCTAGTCTTTCCCCTTTCTTTGTTAGTTCTTTCTCAGACAGTAAGAAAGCTTGCTTTAATTTTCTACAGTGTATTCACTTTATATAGCCCCCTTCCTACACTCTCCCTATAGGTGTCTAATTTCTCTAGTCTTTGATTATCCTTCTTGAATTTCTTTTGTACAATAAACAGATACACATGTATTGTTTTACATGAAGGGTAGCATACCACTGATACCCTTTTATGCCTTGCTTTTTTCATTTAGCAGTATATCCTGCAAACTACTCCAAAGCTGTTCATAGAGACCTTTCTCATTTTTTGAACATGGTACTCCACTGTGTGGAATATCATTATTTATTCAAGTGATTATGACACTATATTAGTTTCCTATTCCTGTGACAAATTATCACAAACTTAGTGACTTCAAAAAAAAAAAAAAAAAACCCCACAGATTAGTTATCTTACAGTTCTGAAAGAAATTTAAAATGCTCACTGGATGAAAATTAAAGTGTCAAGGGCTGCATTCCTCATGGAGGGTCTAGAGGAGAATCCCTTTCCTTGTCTTTTCCAGTTTCTAGAAGCTGTCTGAAATCCTTGGCTCATGTCCCTTTCTTCCCTCCTTAAGCCAGCAGTGTAGCATCTTTACCTCTGACTCTCTTCCCTCCATCTTTCATTTATGAGGACCCTTGTGATTTTATGAGACCCACCTGGAGATTTCAGGGTGGTCTCCCCATTTCAAAATCCTTAACTAAATCACACCTGCAAAATCCCTATTTGCCATGTAAGGTAATATATTCACAGGTTCTGGGGGTTAGAACATAAATTTCTTTGAGGGCCTGTTATTTTGCCTACCACAAGTACTTATTTTCAGTCTTTTGCTATTGCAAATAGTGCTGCAGGGAATACCTTTGTGCTTTCACATTCTTTATGTTATTGACTCTGCATTTTGAGTCTTTGTTTAGAAAGCCTTTACCTCACCAAAGTTAAAAGAGGTAGTCATCCATGTTTCCCTATGGCACTTGTATAGCTTCACTTATTTATGTTTAGATCCATAATCCATTTGGAGTTTGTTCTTGTGAGATGTGGATCCAATTTTCTTTCCCAAAATGGCTACCTAGTAGTACATACATTCATTAAAAAGTACATCTCATAAAAAATAGAAAGGAAAGAAAACTTCCAAATTCATTCTGTGAGGCCAACATTCCCCTGATACCAAAACCAGACTCCACTAAAGACGAGAACTACAGGCCAGTATACCTCATGAACAGAGATGCAAAAATTCTCAATAAAATATTAGCAGACCAAATCCAACAATACATTTAAAAAAATCATTTACCATGATCCACTGGGATTCATTTCTGGGTTGCAAGAGTGGTTCAGTATTCGCAAATCAATAAACATGATTTACCACATTAATAAAAGAAAGGATAAGAACTCTGTGATCACTTCAGTAGATGCAGAAAAAGTATCTGAAAAAATACAACATCCATTCATGATATGAACCCTCAACAAAGTAGGTATAGATAGAACATACCTCGACATCACAAAGGCCATATTCAAAAAATCCACAGCTAATATCATCCCAAATGAGGAAAAACTAAGAGCTTTTCCCCTAAGGTCAGGAACAAGACAGGAATTCCACTCTCACCACTTTTATTTAACATAGTACTACTGGAAATCCTAGCCACAGCAGTTAAACAACCTAAATAAAAGGCACTCAGATCTGCAAGGAAGAAGTAAAACTTTCACTGTTTACAGATGACATGATAGTCTACATAGAAAACCCAAAAGACTCAGCAAAAAAACTGCTAGAACTGATGAACAAATTCAGAAAAGTCACAGGATACAAAATCAACATAGAGAAATCTGTTCCATTTCTATACTATTTCTATACTATTCTATGTTCCATTTCTATAATGAAGCAGCAGAAAGAGAAATCAAGAAATCAATCCATTTACAATTGCACCAAAAAGAGTAAGATACCTAGGAATAAACTTAAGAGGTGAAAGACCTGTACTCTGAAAACTAAAACACTGAAAAGAAAGAAAAGAAAGAAGACACAAAGAAATGGAAAGACATTCCATGCTCGTGAATTGGAAGAACCAATACTGTTAAAGTGTCTATACTCCCCAAAGCAATTCAAACATTTAATGCAATCCATATTAAAATACCAGCAGCATTTTTCACAGAGCTAGAATAGACAATACTAAAATTTGAAAGGAAAAAAAAAGTCCATCTTTACCCCCCAGTGATTTGAGATGTCACCTTTACTAGTCTTCTGTGTATACTTGACACTATCTCTGGACATGCTATTTCACTGGCCAATTTGTCTATTCATGTACCAGTATTATAATTTTAGTATGTTTTAATGCCTGGTTAGGCTAATATGGCCTTGTAGTTTATTTTTTCAATGTTTATTACATATTTGCATTTTCGTAAAAACTTTAATATCAATCTGTCCAACTCTATAAAAATAGTTTATTGATTTTTAAAATTAGGACTATATGCAATTATAAATTTATCTAGGAAGAACTGTTGAGTCATTCTACCCAAGAACAGAGTATGTCTTTCCCTTTAAAAGAGTATTTTTATGTCTTCCAGGAGTTTATAAATGAACTACAATATAAGGCAAAGTGGGATTTTTTTGTGTGTGTGGAAAAAAAAGGAGACATTTAAGTTAAATTTCAAAATTTCCTGTAAAATGTTTATGAAAAGAATCTTTCAGTTGAATTCCTTGCCTATTTGTCAAAGGACCATATTAGCAGTGCATATGATGGTGGGACATTCTTACTCTGAAATGTGCAGGACAGAAGGGAAGAGGAACGGCAGAACTTCCAGTGGCACAACTGGAAATCTAGAAAGGAAAACTGAACCCAGACTGCTGCCTTCTGGATACAAGGCCAGGAAATGGCTACTAAGGACCCTGGATGTATTCTCTGTGTATGCAACCAAAAAATCACAGGCACTGGGGCAGACACATGTAGGACCGACCTTGGCTCCATCACTTACTGGTTTTATGACCTTGGATAAGTGATGTATGTTCTCTGAACCTCAGCTTCATCACTATGATGGGGAGAAGGATACCCAAGTACTACCCTGTAGCCAAAGGAGATGCTCAAAAATGTTCCCTTCTTTCTCATGTATCTTCTACTTTCCTCTCTCTTATGTGCTCACAGTCACTACTTCATTCTTTATTCCATCTCTAATTTCATTCTCCATTTTTATTCTTCATCATTTTTTTTTTTATCTTTCCCCATCTCTATAATGTCAATTCTGTGGTCAGGCATATGCTTTTCTAGTTCCCTTTCCCCTCTGCATTGTAAGATGTTTAGCACTTTAAACAGTCAATCCTGATAATGGGGATAGGGCACCCTTTAGCCTGTCAGCCCCACAGCCTCTCATTGCGACTCCGGATCCCACTGAGCATGCTCAGCCATAAGACACTGAGACATATGCAGGTGTCCCTTCTAGAGCCATAGCAGAACTGAAGTCTTTCCTAAAGTTTCCTGTAACCTGAGCCAGAGAACATAAACATATTCCTATGTGTCCACCTTACTACGAAAAGCAATTGCTTCTTATTCATTCCTTTTCTTTTATACATACAATATCTTAGGTTCTTTTTTTTTTTTTTTTTCAAAGATCTATCCATTTATTCATGAGGGAGACACACACACAGAGGCAGAGACACAGGTAGAGGGAGAAGCAGGCTCCACGCAGGGAGCCTGATGCGGGACTCGACCCTGGGACCCCAGGACCACACCCTGGGCCAAAGGCAGGAGCCAAACCACTGGGCTACCCAGGGTTCCCCAATATCTTGGGATTCTTATGCTTCTCCCCCCCCCCAGGAAATTTCTGAACAAAGAAAAAAATCCCAATTTAATTAGTTCACTAAATACTAATTTACTTGTTATGTATGTGGAACACGGCAAAGTAATCAGCACAAAGTTAGGAAGGTAATGAGTAAGCATTGTCCTGAAGAAACATAATTAGGAGGAAAAAAGTTCCTCTCTTAAGAGCCATGTATTTTTTTTAAAGATTTTATTTATTTATTTATTTATTTATTTATTTATTTATTTATTTATTTATTTGAGAGACAGGTAGCAGGAGCAGGGGAGAGGGAGAAGCAGACTCCCTTCTGAGTGATGCAGGGCTCTATCCCAGGACCCAGCAGTCATGACCTCAGCTGAAGGGAGACCCTTAACCATCTGAGCCACCCAGGCACCCCAAGAGTCATGTATTTAAATGTGACTGACTATAATGGCAATTTAAAGTATGCTTTTCTTATAGAATTGTTGAATCACTATATTGTACACTTGAAACTAATACAACACTGTATGTTAACTGGAATTAAAACTTAATAAAATTAAAAATAAAATAAAGTATGTTTTTATTATAATCATTGAATAAAAGTATATCCTGTTTCTAATTTTTCTTGTCAAGAGATTTAGACATCTATTCCAATACTTAGCATTTACTTTACAACTAATATTGATTTGTACAAAACCATAATTTCTTATTAAAATAAAAAAGGCAAAATGTGTTGCCCATCTTTAATACTTGCTAAGACTCTCTCTCTCTCTTTCTCTCTCTCTTTCTCTCATGAATAAATAAAATATTAAAAAAAAAAATACTTGCTAAGACTTTGGATATGATCTACACCAGAACTCTGAACACATTCTCTCCCGCAGAATCAAATCATTACTTAATTTAAATCAGGTCACCACTTTGTTCTTCTGTGTTTGCCCCCCTCTTCCTGCAGATCTAATGCTCTGCCTTTCCCTGCCCTGAGTCCTGGGGTTCTGAACCTCAGTCCTGCATCCCCCAGGCTCCTTTGCCCTCTGGCTTCAGGCTGAACTCAGTCAGCAGGCCACACCAGCAGGAGCCTGGAGTGGGGGGTAGTCAGTGAATTTAGGTCTGTGGTTCTGGAGGTGTCAGTGGTTTCCTAGAGTCACAGCTCATTTCAGACTTCCTCTCTCCCATAACTCTAGCCCTCACTAGGCTCTGGGTAACAATGAGCCCTTCCCTTTCCCCTTCCAGCCTCAGGATTAATGGTTTGCTGCTGTCTCTCTGCCCCTTGGTGCCTCACTGTACCTTGCGGTTACCTTAAACCCTGCCCACAGTCAGCACAGTCCCTTCATTAAATTCTTTTCTGTTAAACTTATTTGAAGGAGCATGTTTTCTACCTCCTGTCAACACCACACAAATTAATGGGTATGTTTGTGTTTTTCTTATGAACAACTATATAACATTTAAAAGATACCTGCATGTATTATGAATACTAAAAAGATATACTTTTTAATTAATATGCATTAAACTCAGTGCTTCTGACAATTGTAGGTTGAGTGTGATGACCTCCAAACTGTCTGATACAAGCTAAAATTAAAAAATGAAAACTTGCATCAGACTTTGCTCTAAGTCTGCACTCATTTGAGCTGACTAGTTGCTAATTTTCTTTTTCAATTCCCTCATTGGGTATGTACATCAAGTGAAATGAGCAGTGTCTCTGCTGACCAAAAGGACAGGACCTCGGACTCAAGCATGTGACATGTAATTTACAACAGAGCAGCTGCTGCTTTGATAAAATCGATGTCCCCTTTCAGATGTAGATGTCGGAACCACAGAGAAATTATAAAGCTAAAACTTATGTATACATGTAGAGCAAAGTTGAGCTAAATATGGTCTTCAAAGCACCTAGTTTCTTTAGCCATGTCACAATTAACAAGGTACCATCAAAGTGAGGTAAATGGTGCTGATTTATTTCAGCCATCAGGGGTACATATGGTTCCTTAGGTGAAAGGCTCTGAAAAAGAAACCTGAAGATAAGATTTTCTTGTTCATTTGTGAAGTGTATTTGGTACAGTGGAGCCATTTCTAATTGTCTAAAGTGTAGGTCACAGAACCATACTATAGATGAATCATCTTCATCTTCTACAGTGGAGATTCTGTATTTCAAATGCCATGCAATGGACAATCATGTTAGACAAAGCTTCAGTGTGAACAAGTTAATGTAGTTTTATAGAGAAGCATGATCAAAAACATAATATTTTCAGCCCTTCCTACATTTAAACTTCTTATTGCCTGAATTATTATTACTTTAGGTTTTTGCAGAGGTCCTGTTCATTTCCATGTTTGGGCTTATAGTAATGTCTGTTGCACAGGTTGGATAATAAAACACTGAGTTTTGTATTTGAAAATGATAGATGCTCATGTCAATTACAGACACACAAAAAAAAGAGGTATGGTCAATGCCAGCAATAGCAAATTTTCTTTCCTTCCAAAATAAAGTTTTAAAGTCAAAACATTATTTTAAAAATTCTAATCCATTTATTTTATGATCTATATAACTTGATTTATAGAGTTTTTGCAGGTGAAGTCTCGCAGTACTCCGCTTCTCCTACACTTGTCCTTAAACTTAGGTATAAATTTGCAAAGCAATGCCTCAAAATGTTTTTGGAAAAATAGAATTATATTGCTGCCTACCACTGTAATCAACACACTGACATTTCTACTTGCTTCTTATTAATGTTTATGTAAAGTATAGAACCCCAAAGAGAATATTCTGATACTGATTCATTTTTTCAGGGCTTATTGAGCACTGACAGTATGCCAGGTGCTATATTAATCAATGAAGACATTAAAGATGAAGAGACAAAATTGAGTACTTTTATAATATTTATATGTTCTGAAATGGTTCATTATTTCACATAGTGCTTTTCTTGGAAAAATTTTCCGTAAAGAAAAATTTTGTATTCTCTTTGAATCTATTTGGCAAATTAACAATGTTAGTTTTAGGTTTATGGTTAGGTTCAGTTCAAGTACATTTACTGATGATAAATTAGAAATATGTGGGCCATTAAATTTTGGATTTATTACATGAATAGTAATATAAAAGTTAGGATTTGAATATTTTTTAAAGATCTTATTTGAGAGAGGGAGAGGGAGAGAGAGAGAAAACATATGAGTGGGGGGAGGGACAAAGAGAGAGGGACAGGCAGGTTCCCTGCTGAGCAGGGAGCCATGGGTTTAATCCCCAGGACCCCAGAATCATGGCCTGAGCTGAAGGCAGATGCTTAACCCACTGAGCCTCCCAGGCACCAGGATTTGAATTTTAGTTGTATATATACATTTTCACCTGATTTTTAAATCATACATAATTTGGATGCCAAATTATTTTCAGTTACACACCAAAAAAGAAAAATATTAATTTGAAGCCATATTTATTTTATTTTTAAAGATTTTATTTATTTATCCACAAGAGACACACACAGAGAGAGAGAGAGAGAGGCAGAGGACACAGGCAGAGGGAGAAGCAGGCTCCATGCCAGGAGCCCAATGCGGGACTTGATCCTGGAGGTCTCCAGGATTGGGCCCTGGGCCAAAGGCGGCGCTAAACCACTGAGCCACCCAGGCTGCCCCATATTTATTTTAAAGAAAATTTGAACATGAAGACTTCAAAGCTTAAATTAAATCAGAATGGATGACTATAGGTAATTTCCTGTTTCTAAAAATCTTTCTGCAATTATATATATATCTTTATAATATACACAAAAAGCACACTGACAGCTGTCGTGATAAGCCTTAACATTAGCAACTCCTGATCTACCCACAGGCTTTGTAAGGGTTGGGTTTTTTTTGTTTTTGTTTTTGTTTTTGTTTTTTTGCACATATAATAAAAATCAATTCTACTGTAAGAACTGATTGGGAATATTTATTTTAATTAAATATTTTCTTCATAGTTTTAGCATTTTTTAAAAGATTTTATTTATTTATTCATGAGAATACACAGAGAGGAGAGAGAGAGGGGCAGAGACACAGGCAGAGGGAGAAGCAGGCTTCATGCAGGGAGTCCGACGAGGGACTGGATCCTGGGTCTCCAGGATCACGCCCTGGGCTGAAGACAGCGGTTAGCGCCGAGGCACCCCGGGGGCCCAGTTTTAGCATTTAAATACTTGCATGTTTAAAGGCTTTACGAACTTGAAAGCAAAGGAAATTCTATTAAGTTAGATATTTTTTTAAAAACTTAAAATTGGGGATCCCTGGGTGGCTCAGTGGTTTAGCGCCTGCCTTTGGCAATCCTGGAGTCCCGGGATCGAGTCCTGCGTCGGACTCCCAGCATGGAGCCTGCTTCTCCCTCTGCCTGTGTCTCTGCCTCTCTCTCTTTCTCTATGTCTATCATGAATAAATAAATAAATCTTTTAAAAAACTAAAATAAAAACTGTTAAAATTAATTCATTTCTGAGTATCATTTTGCTAGGATGCCCCTTTAATAAATAGAATGATTAGGACTTATATCTGCAAGAACTGTCGTTTTCAAGAAATGGAAATCCAAACTGCACATCTATGAAGAAAAGGGGGAAATCTGCCTGTGGGAGACAGAATGATGACCAAGGTTCAGATGCAAGAGACGTAAGGCTAAAATGAGGATGGCAGTGGTTCTGTCCACCGTATGTATTCTGTTACACAAAAAACTACTGCCATTGAACACCATAATATGATTTAGTGTGCCCACATGTGTGCTGGCTCTGTGTGTCTTTCTCTCTCTCTCTCTCTCTCTCTCTCTCTCTATATATATATATATATATATATATATATATATGTGTGTGTGTGTGTGTGTGTGTGTATGGGGGGGCTGCATTTAAAAACATTTGAACAAGTACATATGTTTAAATAAATACACATGTATATTTAACATGGTACAATTTTGCCTAAAATTTATAATGTAAAAGAAGGCATTTCAGATGTTGGCCTCTCCAGTAAGAAGATCCCAAAGGCCCATCTATTTGCTTTACGACCCTCATAGTCTACCATCAGATGGGATGCATGGAAAAGAATGCTAGCATGTTCATAGCTTTATCAAACTGAAAAGTTAGAGCATCTACGTAGTAATCACTTCAAAATGAAACTGTTGTGGACTTCACCATGGGAAATCAAACCATGTTGCTATAAAGAGAGAAGATCACTGCCCACTTTGCTCAATTTTCCTTCCCTTAGCAGAAGCATTGTGGCACATTCTTGACTTAGCAGAATTAACTTTTCTCACTGGACACCCAGGGGGGTGTCCCTGGCAAGCTAAAGTTCCCTGATTAGGCTGCAGGTTTCTCATTCTTCCTAAATCGTAGCAGAAAATCATTTCTGGAAGATTAGCCTTCCCCTGATGCACCTCCTTTGGGGGAGGGGATGAGAATGCAACTATGCCCTGTGAGCTCACAGTCACAACCTCACACTGGCATGGGATCTAATTCTTGTCTGCTCCCACTTTGCTATCCATCCACTGGACATCCTTCTCTCTCTTGCCGCATGCCTTCAGAAGATGTGTTCCAGGCTCAGCTTTAATCCATCTGTTCAAGTTGTGGCACCTCTGCTACAAAGTTCTCATTTGCAGAGATGTTAACTGTGTCACTTTTCAAATTCCATGTTCACAGTTCTACCCTTTAAATACAAGGAAATCAGATTGGAGGCGGGGGGGCTTCCAGCACTGCCCCAGAACTAGGGACAGAAGTTCACAAACCCAATGGGGTGTGTACTGAGTACAGCTGACATGAATGCCCACCAATATTCCCTTTTTACCCCATTCATTCAGTAATCCTCAGGACAGAACCTTAGACAATGCCTCTCCTGCACTTCTTCCTGCCCCAGCCACCGGCAAATGCCTAAAAGCCCTTTACATTCCTGGCCAATACTTCATGCTTTCCTTTGTTTATTCACTTATTCTTTAGTCATTCAGCAAATATTTATTGAACACTTATCATTTATTCTTTAGTCATTCAGCAAAACCTGTTGTTGATAACAAAAACAGCAACACCAGATAGAATGCTAGGCTAGGAAAATGGTCATTTCTACAGATTTGCCGATTGGAGGAGAATGCCTCTCAATAAATTTAAGATTCTTTCCTTCCTCAATCATCAGATGTCTACATACAGTTATCACAATTCAGTTTTTCATGTTCATCTTCATGAAGGCACAGACTTGTACTTGATTAAGGTTTTCTGTTATTGCTGTTCTTAGAAATCTTTAAAATGAAAATATATTCTTTTTGGAATCTGCTCAGAAAGAACTGATTTTACTTTAAATCAACAAATGGTTAAATATAATTAGAAGGAAGTTACTTGATTCCTTGAGTTTCCTGGTCCTTATTATCAGCTTGTTAAAGCAAAAAAAAAAAAAAAACAAAAAAACGGAGTATAAATTACAAACTAATAACAGAATATATGGAAACAAAAGAAAATAACATGAGAAAAAGAACTGTTAGTTCTGTACATCTACAGTTCACTTTGAGAAAGCATGTATCATCTGTTGCAAAGTAAAAAGTCAGAATGAGGTTGAAAGACCATATTCAATTATAAGAGAAAGTGCTTTGAGGGGCATAGTTATGAAAAAGTAGTTAGAACTATAGGGCAGCCCAGATAGCTCAGAGGTTTAGTGCCGCCTTCAGCCCAGGGCCTGATCCTGGAGACCCGGGATTGGTCCCACGTCAGACTTCCTGCATGGAGCCTGCTTCTCCCTCTGCCTGTATCTCTGCAGCTCTCTCTCTCTCTCTCTCTCTTATTCATAAATAAATAAAATCTTAAGAAAAAGAATTATTTACACTTGCCTTGAGATTTTACAACAACATTATTTCACTGTTAGAGCTATTTTTTTAAACCCACACCTTTCACTGTAACCATAGTAAAAATCAACAGTAGGTATAAGAAATACCCAGAAGCCTTTTTTATTTATTTCATATTATTATGAGATAGTCCAGCTATTTCTTGTAACTGGACAGTGACAGGAAAAAGAGAAAGGATATTGCTCCCCCCAGCATCACCAGGAGAGAAAATGAAAATGGTTGGGGGAAGTCTCATTAGTATAATGTTGCAAATAGTTTTTTAAGTCCATAGGTTATTTTAACAAAGAATCATATCACTAATACTAATAGTTAATTTTCACTGAGTGCTTACTAAATGCCAGCCACTATTCTGAGCATTTTATGTATTCTTATTTTATTTTGTAATAACCTAGTAAAAAGATCCTATTATTATTATCATTTTATAGATGAGAAAACCGGAGCCCAGAGAGGTTAAGTAGCTTCTCTAAAGTCACACAGATATGTGATAGAGCCAAGATTCAAACCAGGGAGTCTGACTACAGATTTTCTACACTTCTACATAATAGTATTTGTCTCTTTCTGTTTTAAATATTCATTAATAAAACATATACAAAAGCAAGGGCATAACTAACACAAGAACGTGAGTTAACCTTAAATAATCTGGCATATGTATATCTGTGTAATAATTACATAGTAGTGATATAGTAAATGGGAAGTACAAGTAGTAGTTTTTTTTTTTTTTAAGATTTTATTTATTTACTCATGAGACACAACAGAAAGAGGGGCAGTGACACAGTCAGAGGGAGAAGCAGGCTCCATGCAGGGAGCCTGATGTGGGACTCGATCCCTGGAATCCAGGATCACACCCTGAGCCAAAGGCAGACACTCAACCGCTGAGCCACCCAGGCGTCCTACAAGTAGTAGTTTTAAGATGAAATTTAGGATAGGCTGTACATCCTTCTGGGACTGTCAATGACAAGTTATATGAGTATATCAACCCTAAGCAATTAATCAGAATTATGATAGCACCTTTATTGTAAGCATCTACAACAACTTGTCAAGTATCAATTAATTTATCCCAAGGGCCCCTCCCTAGAGCAGTCCCAAGGAGAGCAGATTATATAACTGTTACCACAATGTCTGAAATATAAATGGGGGGGGGGGGCACAGAAAAATTAAGAGCTTCGTTCCAAAGTGCTCAGAATGCTTAAGTCGCATTTTGATTAAACCCTACTTCTCCAGTGTTGTTTTAAGAGATTTGCTGCCTGTCCCTCTCTGGATTTCTAGTGCTAACATATGAACCCTAAGAGGTGAGTTCAGTGCTGCCCAGGCCAGGGCCAACTTCTCACTTCAGTGCATCCTTACAGCAAAGGAGATTGGTGCAGGACTGCCCAAATGAGGGGAACATATCCCCACCCCCTTCAGCGTGGCAGCAGTGGGAAGGAGATGGTGCATCCAAATTCCTTGGGAGGCTTGTCCAACCAAACCTCCTTCCCACAAATTCTATGCTGAATCCAGTGAGCCACCAGCTTCAGGGTGTTTTGGCTTGCTAAAAGTTAAAGGGCAGCCAAGCTGGATGAAACATGAAAACAAACAAACATACCAGGATACCTGTGGGGTTGCCTGCTCTGGTCCACTGTTCAGCACAGTGAAGGGCCAATCTTACCTGTGCTTGAAGGCCACAGACCCTGCCTTTGCTTCTGGAGGATGATCTCAGAAATATGTGCTACTGATCACAGAATGATGAAGAGAAGGAAGCCCTGAATCAACACCAAGTTTATCACTGCTTCTGAACAAACACTCTAAGGAAGCCAGTATGACATCATCTTTGTACCCTACAGCACAGCTCATTAGATGGGACAGACTACTTTTGTGGAATTCTCTGACATGAAACCAAAGTGTGCTACCCTCATGAAAAATATTGTGATAATCTAGATAAAATTAGTACTGTAGTTGGTTATGACTTCCTTTTATTATCTTAGCCTTTTTCCCCCAGGCAATGTTTTTGGACATAGTGACTGTTTTCTATTTCACTCCAATTAACCAAATATAAGAAATTGCAATTGCTTCAAGGATAAGTAATCTTATTTTGATTTTGCACAAATCAAAACCATATTGCATCATATAAAGTTGCCTTAAATCAATGACTGTAGATAAACTGAGTGAAAGTTTAAGCACACACAAACATTTAATCGCTGGAGGCAAATTTCAAGGTCTTTCGGTAGCTAACATAAATTCAGCAAAGTATTCTTCTGGCTATTGGTATGTGTTGTACATCCTTCAATTGTTGTTCTTAGAAAATTCTGCAATTATGATGTTTAGGATGGTGAGACCTAGTAGGGCAAAAGAACAAATAACTCCTCTGTAATAATTTCTGACAGTAAGCATTATGTTAGTTAACCCGACTTTTTAAAAAGATTTAGTCTTTTTTAAATTTCAAACATTTAAAGTCCTCCCCTGAAAGGTTCCCACTTGACATGACATATAGAAGGCAGCACAAATGTAGATTTGACCAGCCATCACCATCCTTTGTTTCCAACAGCTGGGCTTGCCTTCTTATGCATATCATCTGACAAGAGCCCAAGGTGGGTGGAATGGCTACATTTTCTGGGTTATGGAAAATACCCAAAGGAGCCTGAGTTCAAAGTCTGGATCTCCCTGGCTCCAAACTCACAAACCCCAACTTTATTTGGTGAATTATGGAACACCACCAAGAATATACACTATAGAAGAAAGGCGCACAGCCTGCCTCTTTGAGTCTCTGCCTATGGCTACTGTGTCTAGCCTCTCCAAATTCTGAAACTGGTCCAGCATCAGGCCACCCTGGTCAGTTGTCAGCATGTTCAGATCTTCCCTTAGCAGTCACATGGTTTTACAGATTAATTTTACATGGAGAAAGGCAAGCAAAATATAAACAAGGGCTTAACTAGATACAGAGTGGGCAGTTGCTAAGATTCTAAACCAAAAAACATAGCCCAAGGCAGATAAGGGCTGGCACCAGGGTTTCAAAACCTTCTATAAGGCCTGCATTGGTTTCTCCTGACTCTACTAGGTTTCTTCAATGAATACCTGATTCAAAAGATAGGTTCCTAGTGCTTCTGGCCACACTACACCAACCCTCTTGAGTATTTTACATACACTTCAAGCCCCTGGAAACCTCACCCTTGCTCTTCATCCTTGATATTTCTCTTTGTCAGTTCAATTTTCCTGATGTGCATTCTGACTGGGAGTTCTCAGGGGGCCTGTCATTCAGAGAAGGTCAGTTTCACCTACTGTAAAGCTAGTTCCTCCACTTTGTGTCTGTAATGGCTTTAGGTCACCAAGGAGCATGCCATCTTATCCGTAGTTTCCGTATTGCATACAAGAATCTCTTCCCTCCACCAGCCAGAAACAAACTCCCTTTACTTCATATCTTCTCTCTGGTATCACTTTGGGTGACCCACTAAATTTCTATCCCTTTCTGAGAGCTTCCAAAGAGTGGATCATTTGCAAAGCAGAGATGATAGGTACACCTAGAACTAAATATTCAGAATTTACCTCTCTGGCTACCTCCTCAGGTTCTCCTTGATGACTCATTACTCAGATGTCATCAGAGGAAACTTCAAAAATCTTCCCAGAGTCTTTTACTCACCCCCTTAAAGCACATGTCAGTTTGTACAGACTGAGAAAGAAAAATGTACCCCTGACAGTGAGGACCTGGGACTATCAGTTAGGTCATGGTGTTCTCCTATGGAACATAAACAATTTCAAAGATCATCACCATTAGACAAGACCACACTATTAATTAGGTCAGAACACAAAGATGTGACCATTGTCCAAACTACAGAAATAACTGAACATCCCTCCATCCCAACTAATACGAGTGCTGCTTTACTATTTACCTCTTATACCTGCTCTGTTCCTCCCACCCTCTAGATAAGAAGACTTAAAATATCCAATCATGGAATTATTCACACTTTATGACAGCACCCTGTCCAGATGACCCTTGAACCTTCTCACAAATTATCCAACACAAGTCCATATCCTATAAATCTCTTCTAATATCCTCTTGCTGAGACACCGCATGGGAACATAGGGTGTGTCTCCTTCGCTGCAACAAATCAATGAATTCTACTTTTTGGACTCTAGGTGTGTTCCTGGTGGCCTTAAGCTGGAGAACACTGATAACACTATGATACAATAATAAATACCTAATGCTTATTTAGCATTTTCTATGTGCCAAGTACTATTCTGCTCTCTATACATACTAACCCTTGTAATCCTTGTTACACACTGTGACATTGCCACTACTACTACTTCCATTTTATGGATGAAGAAATCCAAGCACAGGGAGGTTGAAAAGTGGCAGTCCTGTTTCCCATAAGAGGAACATTCCATCACAAGTTTGGGCAGCCTCTAAACTGCAGAGCAGAACCTAGAAAACACTTCATTTCTCTATGATTTTTAGGACTAGGGTGACTGAAGGCTAGGCTAGCTCCCTAGGTCTGTGTACTTGCTAATTTTAGCCCAAACCTCAAGGGTTAGGAAGAAAGCATGAAAGAATGTGAACTCATTTTCAAATAATTTTTAATTTCTTCACTGCAAAAATATCTCTTTGCCAAGAACAATGAGTTTATATAGGCTTTAATGTATATTCCCCATAATATTTCTCCATATTTGAGGCACTTACTATGTGACAGGCATGGTTTCTGATGTTCACTAATCAACAGAATTAATCTCTCAGTCCTTGTCTCCTTCAATTTCTCAACAACTCTTCAAATATTTGATCACTGATACCCCTTCCTTGAAACACACTCCTCAGTTGCTTTCTGGGAAACCATGCCTCCTGTTTCTCCTCCTCCTTCACTAATCAATCCAGCTCAGTTTCCTTTGTCTCCTCTGCTCCTTATTACACATCCCTGGAGCAGCCCTGGCTTAACATGGGCTGGCTATCTTCTTTTCTCCATCTGCATTCACTTCATAGGGGATCTCGTACAATCTCCTAATTTCAAATGCCACCTATATAACCGATACATCAGTTTTATATACACACACACACACACACACACACACATATATACACATATATATACACACATATATATACACACACATATATATATATACACACACACATATATATATATACATATATATATAACACCTCAAGCTAACATGTCCAAACCACAATTCCTCATTCTCACCCCACTGTATCCCATTCATATCCATCAAATCTGCTCATGCTGGAAGCTTCCCCATCCCCATAAGTGGCATCACCATGCTATGCTCAAGCTGTAATGCAGAGATTACCTCTTACTCTTCCTTTTCTCTCATACCTCATTACCCAGTCCATCAGAAAATCACTTTCAGCTCTAAATTCCAAACATACCTAGAATCCAACCTCTCACCACCTCCATTGCTATCACTCTGTTCCAAACCCCCATCTTTTGCCTGGATTGGTGCTACAACCTCCCAAATGCTCCCCTACAACTTCTTCTTTTCTTATGTTAAAGTATATCAAAGACATAGCAAAGTGCACAAATCTTAGGTGTACAGGTCAATAAATTTCTACATATGTTTATACTTGTGTAATTACCACCCAGATCAATATATAAAACATTTCCAGCCCCAGGAGGCTTCTTCCTCTTTCCCCCACTGCTAAAGGCAACCATTATCCAGACTTCTACCCTCAATAATCAGTTTTGCCACATACTTCATATGTATGGGATCATACAGTATGTATAGTGTATATTCTTTTGTGTCTTTTTTTAATTCAATATTATGTCCACATTGTTTATTCACATTATTGCCTGTAGCAATAATTCATTTTTTCCAAGCTTTGTAGTATTCCATTATATAAAACCATGATTTATTTATCCATTCTACTGTTGATGGATATTTGGATTGGTTCCAGTTTGGGTCTATTACGATAATTGCTGCTATGAGTAGTAAACACACATGCTCATCTCTCTTGTGTACATGATATTATTAAGTCAGACTGATCCTGTTAAAATGTCAAATCACATAATTCCCACTCATAATTCTCCAGCAGCTTCCCATCTGCCTCAAAGTAAAAGCTAAAGTTCCAGCAAGGGCCTTTAAAACTCTATACTCTTGTACTCAACTGTGGTCCATTCTTTAAAAGCACTGACATTGGAATGCATTAGAAATACAGAATGATAGAGGTGCCTGGGTGGCTTAGTCAGTTAAGCGTCTGGCTCTTGATTTTGGTTTAGGTCATGGTCTCAGGATTGTGAGATTGAACACTGGGTTCTGCACCCAGCATGGAGTTGGCTTGATATTCTCTCTCTCTCTCCATTTGTCCCTGCCTGTCTCCCGTGCTTTTCGAAAGGAAAGGGGAAAGGGGAAAGGAAGGGAAAGGGGAAAGGAGAGAGGGGAAAGGGGAAAGGGGAAAGGAAAGAAGGAAGGAAGGAAGGATTAATTATGTGTCTTTCTAGTCCTATGGAATCTTAACAAATCTCTCAGGTGATTCACATGCATATTAAAGTTTGAGAAGCACTGCCCTTAGTAATCGGTGAAGGTACCACCACTGCTCTGACCTTGTCTTCTACTACTCTCCCTTGTTCACTATGCTCTGGCCTCACCAGTCACTTTGCTTTTCCTTAGACATCCCAGACATGCTCCTAACTGAGAGGTTGTGTGGGCAGGACCTGGTCAGCAGTTTCTTCTGAATAAGACAGATATAAACATATAAAGAGACAGAGATACAGAGATATAGATATCTCCATGCTCTATATAAGTGTGGTAGGCTGAAAGTATTTATATGATATGAGATATATACATATACATATATATATCACAGAGATATATAATTCTACATATGGTTATTGAGCACTTGAAATGTGATCAGTGCATCTGATAAACTGAATTTTTAATTTTATTTAATTTTAATTAATTTCAAGTTAAATATGAACATATTGCCAGTTGCTACCATAATGTATAGCACACCACTATAGTAACTCTGGATGTCTGTCAGGTAAGATAATTTTCAAAATTGACTTTTCTGGCTTATTTTTCCTCTAAGTAAATTTTACAAGAAGCCTGTGAAGTTCACTAAGGTAATTCTTTTTTTATTTTTTTTATTTTTATTTTTTTTTTTTTTCACTAAGGTAATTCTTGATAGGATTCTGGTTGGAATTTATTCCTGGGTATTATATAGTATTTGTAATATTATGAATAGATTTTTAAAAAAGATTTTATTTATTTATTCATGAGAGATACACACACAGAGGCAGAGACATAGGCAGAGGGAGAAGCAGGCTCCCTGTGGGGAGCCCGATGTGGGACTCCATCCTGGGACTCCAGGATCCTGACCTGAGCTGAAGGCAGATGCTCAACCGCTGAGCCACCCAGGCATCCCATGAATAGTTTTTAATGGTTTCTGGCATATAGAAAATTTTTAATTTTTGCATCTTGATCTTATATGATCTTATATTCAGCCATCTTGCTAAATTATCTTATTGATTTTAGTAGTTTTTAAAAAAATTTTAGTCATTTTTCAATTTATTTTCTTAAATTCTTATAGACAATCATTATCCACTTGTTTTATTTCCTACTTTTACTGCACTATGATTTAAAAAAATGGTCTATGATATTTCTGCCTTGAGAATTTATTGTGGTATTTTACTGTGGTAAACACAATGTTCCTTGAATATTTACAAAGAATATTTTTCTATGTTTACTGGGTTATATACATATAATTAACTTGTTAATTTAATTGTTCAAATCCTCAGTATTTCTACATTTTTTCTATCAGAGCTATCAATTTCTGAGAGTTGGTTAAATCCTACCATCATTATTTATAATTTGCAAACTTTTGTTTTCCCCAAGAGTTTGGCTTTATACATTCTAATGCTAGATTTCTCATGTCTATAGGGTTATGAACTGTTACAGCTCTTTGATCAGCTGTATATAGCTTTCATCACTGTTAAAGTGTACAGCTAACTTAATTTTCACAGCCTGAACATATCTCTTAAGCCTTGCTATAACCCCTTGCAGTCACTCACACCCTCCCCTTTAAGGATAGTCATGATCCTGACATCCAACAGCACAGATTAGTTTTGTATTTGATTTTGATCTTTACATCACTGGAATCCTATGGTTGGTACTGTTTTGTTTCTGGCTTCTTTTGTTCAACATTATAATTGTAAGACTGACTGATATCATGTGCAATGCCCTCAACCTCTCTGTGGTCTATCCCAGGGGCACTTAAAAGCCAGCTAGAGACACTATGCAGGCAATGTCCCTTGTAGACATATCCAGGAACTGAGAAAGAAGTTTCTAATCACACAGACTTCAGTTTTCTTCTGTCCCATATTATCTCAATTTCACATTCCAGGTATTCTCTTTATGTACCTTAATCTTTCTATGTTCTTGATTGCCCTCACCTGTCTAGTAGCCCTTAGTTTCTTGTTCCTAAGAAGTTTCTCCAGCATACTTAGAGGTAAGAGTAAGTTGATTAATGTCAGTAGCTGGTATAAATTTCCTCTGAAGTCTGTGGGCTTTGTAGAATGGGTAACATGTGCCAACACAAGAGCTGCTCTTTAGGGTGGCTGAGCAAGGAGCAGACTTAAAAACCCCACAACTGTCAAACAAAAATTCACTTTGGGATGGAGCATGATGTCATATTCAAGACTGAATGAACCTACTTTTTAAGAGATGTCTTCCTTGTCTGTCTGTTACTGAAATCCAGAATTGCCTCAATAACACCTCTTCTATCTTGGATCCCATCCCCAAGAAAAGGAGCTTCCTCCAAGATATTTTCCACTTTGGAGAAAATTGGACTAGAGGCAAACACTGCTACCTCTCTCTCTGTCTTGGAGGGTAGGGGTAACAATTATAGTTAGATTTACAGGTAGTTATTTAATTAATTCCCCAGCTTGAAGCTTCTCCAACATTCTTATAGGTAGAAGTGTCCTCTCCCCGGGTCTGTTTTAGATTATAGTTTCTCTTCTACTCTGGTTTTACCATCATTCTGATCTCATCTGCTCTCTTCTCTTTCAGAAATTCTGCAAAATTTCTCACTTGTGGATGGCATCCTTCCTTGTTTTCCAGATACCATTATGGATATATTCTTTTTAAAAAATCTTATGGGCAGCCCGGGTGGCTCAGTGGTTTAGCACCCCCTTCAACCCAGAGCCTGATCCTGGAGACTCAGGATCGAGTCCCACGTTGGGCTCCCTGCATGGAGCCTGCTTCTCCCTCTGCCTGTGTCTCTGCCTCTCTCCCTGTGTCTCTCATGAACAAATAAATAAAATATTTTAAAAATTTTTTTAAATTAAAAATTAAAAATCTTACTAATTTATTTTTGTATACATAATCATAAAGAAAAATAGTACATAATCTCACTACCCAGTAATCCCTATTTATATTTTTCCATTTTAACATAATCCTTTCATTACAAAATAAACAAAATAAATTAATAAAATTCAACATCTATTTATGATAAAAACTCTCAACAAAATGGGTATAGATGGAATTTACCTCAACATAATAAAGGCCATATATGACCAACCCACGTAATGTCACCTAATAGTGAAAAGCTATGAGCATTACCTCTGACATCAGGAGGAAGACAAAGATAAGCACTCTTGCCATTTTTATTCAACATAGTATAAGAAGTCCTAGCCATAACAATTAGGCAAGAAAAAACAATAACACATCCAAGTTGGGAAGGAAAAAGTAAAATTGTCACTATTTGCAGATGACATAATACTATATATGTATTTTTAAAACCTTAAAAAAACCCCTAAGACTCTATCCTAAAACTATTAGAATAAATAAATACAGTAAAGTTGTAGGGTACAAAGTTAATATACAGAATATGTTGCATTTCTGTATACTAATAATGAAGTAGCAGAAAGAGCAATTAAGAAAGCAATCCCATTTATAATTGCATCAAAAAGAATAAAATACTTAGGATTAAATTTAACCAAGGAAATAAAAGACTACATGCTGAAGACACTGATTTAAGAAATTGAAGATAGCACAAACAAATGGAAAGATATACTGTGCTAATGGATTGAAAGAATTAATATTGTTAAAAATGTCCAAGTTACCCAAAGCAGCCTACAGATGCAATGCAATCCCTATTATAATACCAGTGGCATTTTTCACAGAATCAGAAAAAACAGTAATAAAATTTATATGGAATCACATAGCCATAGCCAAAATAATCTTGAGAGAAGAACAAAACTGGAGGTACCATGTTCCTTGACTTCAAACTATACTACAAAGTTATAGTAATCAAAACAGTATGATTGAAACTAGCACAAAAGTTAATGGAACAGAATAGAGAGACCAGAAATGAATCCATACTTACATGATCAATTAATCTATGACAGAAGAGGCAAAAACATACAACAGTGAAAAAAGTCTCTTCAATAAATGGTATTGAGAAAACTGGACAGATACATGTGAAAGAATGAATCTGAACCACCTTCTTACATCAAACACAAAAATAAAATTTTAAATGAATTAAAGACTTAAATGTAAAACCTGAAACCTAAAAGAAAACATAGGCAGTAAGCTCTATGACATCAGTCTTAGCAATATTTTTTTAGATATGTCTCCACAGGCAAGGGCAACAATAGCAAAACTAAACAAATGGGACTACAGCAAACAAAAAAAGCTTTTGCACAGTGATGGAAGCCATCAATTAAATGAAAAGGAAACCTACTTAATGGGAGAAGATATTTGCAAATGATATATCCAAAAAAGAGTTATCAAAAAATATATAAAGAACGTATACAACTCAATACAAAAGAACAAATAATTCGATTAAAAATGG